>NC_137097.1:84666204-86098704 GCF_949357685.1 Gobio gobio
TAAATCACAACTTCATTCCCCCTTTATTCACCCTTACAGATACAGAAGACGTATGATGACAAAGATGACCATGGGCCAAGTGGAAATAACGCTAGTGCTGCTAGTGCAACCCAGCAGCAGGCCATCTCTACAGCTTTCCTATGTTCTTCAAAGTACAAAACCGAATCGAAGGAACAACAGACCAAGGAGCAGGCCATAGCTAGATGGATTGGACGCACCGGTTTACCACTCACAACAATTGAAGATGAGGACTTTGTGCTAATGATGGAGATAGTGGATAGGAGACTAACAGTTCCAAAGAAAACTAAACTGAGCAATTTGATTGAAACACAGTATGAACATGAAAGACTAAAATTCAAAGAGAGACTGGCTGCTGCCCGGAGAGTATCCATTGGCCTTGACTTGTGGACAAAAAAAGGACTCACAGCCTCATTCCTCGCTATAAGTGCATGCTACTTTTGTGTTGAACTAAGTAAACCTGTACATATATTGTTGGCCCTTGAACAAGTAGCTCACCCACACACTGCACAGTCTATTAAGGCATGTGTGGACAAATGTATGCAAGAGTGGGCCATACCAAAGCAGAAGATCCTGACGGTAATAACGGACAATGGGAGTAACATGGTGGCAGCCTTTAAAAACACCACAGCAGAAGAAACCAGCTCTGAGGACGACTCCCCTGGGTCCACGATGGAAAGTGACTCTGAAATTGATGACCAGCGGTGAGCCGTGTTTAATTTATTCTTTTACATGACAGTCAATTATCACATGAATGATTTTCCCCCTGCCACACACTACATATATACAGTATATATACACACATACCAGCCAATTTATTAGGTCTAAACTTTTTTCTTCTTGTTATTAGGTACCATCATGTCGATATGGAAATGGACCGGACACCGTGTGTGGTGCATACCATACAACTAGTGGTCCACATGTTGCAGAAAGAGACAACTGTCAAAAGAGTCCTCGATAAAGCACGGTCTGTGGTGAAGATCTTTCGCAAGTCCTCAGTTGCAACACAGAGGTTATTGGACCAGTGTGGGGTTATTGTTGTAAATGACTGCCCCACACGCTGGTCAAGCACATTTAACATGGTCACACGACTCCTCACAGTCAAAGATGCAGTCTGTCAAATCTCAAATGACATGGGATGGGACAATTTGCTTTCTAGTGAGTGGCAAAAGCTTTCATCACTGCATGACTTACTGCTGCCTTTTGCGGAACACACTAAAACCCTCCAGAGTGACACCACATCAATGTCCCTAGTGGTTCCTGCCCTTTTTGATCTGCTGAGCCACCTAACTGACTTTGCAAAGAACACTCGGTACAGAGACCTCGTCACTCTTGCAGAGAAAATGAGATCAAATCTGAACCAGCGTTTTTCTTGCCTCTTAGATTCAACCAATGAAAAGTTCTCAGCACTTGCAGCAGCTGCCTGCTTTGTTAACCCAACTGTCTGTGAAATCCTTGTTAATGTTGATGTGGCTGATGGAAATATCCAGGAACTGCTGAAACAGGCAGAAGACTATGTGGTCAAATGCACTTTCCCACACACAAGACAGGAGGACCAGTCTGAAGATGATGCAGAAGAAGAGGTTATTGAGGAACCAGAAGCAGCGCCATCCTCAAAGCAGCCGGTGTTTAGGTTCCTCTCAAAATGCCGCACCTCAAGGCCTAAACAGAAAACCTCCACAACTAGCATCAGGCAGCAGATCATCAAGTACAAGGAAGAACTTTCACATCCCATCACTGAGGACACAGGGACAGACTTCTGGCTGGCAAAGAGTGACAGTTTTTATCACAATTTAAAACCTTTTGCGTTAGACTTGTTGGCTATGCCAGCTTCTCAAGCTTTTGCGGAGAGGGTATTCAGCATCACAGGTGACCTCACAAGAGGACGGCGCAACAGGGGAAGGGTCACATTGGAGCGAAGTGCTTTCCTTAAAATGAACAGACAAATAGAACTGTTGTATTTACTGCTATTTACAGCATTTCCTGTAGAAGTATATGCACAACTTGAAAGTTACTAATCTTGTATTTTTGTTTAATATGAGAGCAGAGGTTTTTTTTGTTCCATGCAATAATGGCATTACAGCTTAGCATGTAATTCACTTGTCTTGAGTTGAGCTCATTGATATTAGTTAATTGATACTACTTTTAATTATTAACAGAAGAATATTTTGTGCAATGATATTACAACCAATGCATATTTTCTTTTACATACGTTTTTCTTTTCAAATCTCCTTGATTTTGCACACAATGCACAGAGTAATAGATGATGAAGAAGATGATGATGCTTACAGAGTCGTGTGCTTTTTAGTTTAATTTGATATTTACCTGTATTTTCAATGCTGAGCGAGCAGGGTTTTTTTTTTATTTACTTGAACATTAAGGAGTGTTTCTTTGGTATTGTGTGTAATGGCATTACAGCCAATACATCTTTTATTCTACATTTGAGAATTGTAGTAATCTGTTCTGTTCAAATCTTGTTGATTTTGCACAGGGTAGCAAGGTATTTTAAGACATTGTAGCCTAGCAGTTATTTAACTTCTCTTGAGGTATGTAAACAGTAACAGTAGTGAATTTTCTGTATTTAGAAACCTTGTGCCATGGCATTACTTTTTATTGTTTTTGAGAATTGCACTTTATTTTTCTTAATGTTTTTGATTTTGCACAGACAGTAGAAGACAGTAAGTTTAGAGTTAGGTGGTTGTCTATTTCAATAATACTGTACTTCATCTTGAAAGAATGTCATATGCATTGCATATCATTCAGGGAGAATGCATATCTTTTTCAGAGAGCATGTATATTTTTCATGGAGAGCAGGCCTTATGTTTATTTTGAGATTATCTTTTGTGAAAAAAGTTACGGTCAGTGTTTTTGACATTAAGAATAAAATAAAATACATGTTTTGTATTACAGCCATTAAATCTGTGTATGTATTGCATATTCAAACCTTAATACCACTCCATAACAGACTGATGGAAACATTTAGTCAAGTCAACGAAGTCGACTTTGTTCTACTAAAAAAAAAAACTAGACTA
The DNA here is from genome assembly GCF_949357685.1 of Gobio gobio. NCBI lineage: Eukaryota > Metazoa > Chordata > Actinopteri > Cypriniformes > Gobionidae > Gobio > Gobio gobio. Next base: position 84,669,255 of record NC_137097.1, read on the forward strand.
AGACTAAAAGACTTAAGACTAGACTAAGACTAAAACTCTTATGATATTTAGTCGACTAAAACTAAACTAAGACTAAAAGATTTCAGATGACTAAAATGTGACTAAAACTAAATGGTGCGTTATTCAAAAGACTAAGACTAAATCCGAATTTGCTGTCAAAATTAACACTGCAACAAACACAATCTTGAGCTTCATATGAGGATCCACACTGAAGAGAAGCCATTCTCATGTGATCAATGCGGGAAGAGTTTCAAAGACAAAGCAAGTCTTAAGCTTCACATGAGAATCCACACCGGAGAGAAGCCGTTCATGTGTGATCAGTGTGAAAAGACATTCGCTAGCAGACAAAGTCTTTACTATCACATGAGGATCCAGACAGGGGAGAAGCCGTTCTCATGTGATCAATGCGGGAAAACATTTATTTTGCCACAAAACCTGAGGAAACACCTGAGAGTTCATACGAAGGAGAAGCCATATTCATGTTCTGTGTGTGGAAAGAGTTTTTCACAGCTGCAAACTTTACAATCACATGAGAAAATACACACTGGTGTGAGAGAGTACATGTGCTTTGAGTGTGAGAAGACTTTTACTACAGCGAGTGATTTAAAACAGCACCAGAGGATCCACACTGGAGAAAAACCTTACAAGTGTTCACACTGTGACAAGAGATTCAATCTGTTAGGAAATATGAAAGCACATGAGAAGATCCACACTGGAGAGAAGCCGCACACGTGTGATCAGTGCGGGAAGAGTTTCTCTTCTAAAAGTTACCTGAACAAACACATGAGGATCCATGCAGTGGAGAAACCACTTAGTGGAGGAATCAATTAGTTTATGATGAGGGACATTTTACTTTTACATTTATGCTTTTGGCAGACGCTTTTATCCAAAGCGACTTACATCGCAGTCAAGGAACACTTTCATTTTGTCGGTTCTTGCTTTCCCTGTGAATCGAACCCATGATTTTGACCATAGAGATTGTGATCTTTTAAGTCTTTGTAATAATGTAAAAACTTCAGCAATGACTGCCTACATTATTTCATGCGTCTTTATCGTTTGTCTTTCATGCATGATGACAATTCAACGCGGGCTAGCAATAGGGCTGTGAGTGGAATTAAATTTTAGTTTTTCAGAATGAACGATTTTTTACAGAGAACATCAAATAGTATTTTTTCAGATTTTTGTATTTGCTCTGGTGCTTATCAAGAATACAGAGACACGTCCAGTTTTTACATGACGCAATTTTCATCACCAATAGTCCGCTTGCCATCAGATTTAACCTTGCCACGCAGGTCACACATGCTTTAAATTTGATTGTGCTAATCAGTTGTTCCAGAAGGTGGCGGCAGTGTTGATGGCTGAAGAAGATTCTCATAATTATAGAAGTCATTCATAGTTATAGAGATTATTCTTCTCACAGTAACTTTGGTAACAGGGTTGATGAATGTGGTCAACACTGTACAGTTTGAGAATGGATTGAGATTATTTTCTTGTTGATGTCACTTCCTGATGTCATCAATTCATATGAAAATATAATGTTCAAGAGTGCTGTAAGGAGACAACCCTTAAGCCGATATAGGTTTATAGGCTTTTATTATAACATCTCATATATCATGTGTTTGTATCAGTCAGAATAAAGTGAGATGATCTGCTGATGATCCTGAATGTCTTGTTGAATGAATGTTGATAGTCTGAGGACTATATCAATCAATACTAACAGAATGCTTTCAACAAAAATGTTAGGATTTGCATTTAAAGGCCCACTGGATTTTTGTAGTTTTTAGTATGACTATGTTTGCCTTAAGGTTAGGAATAAACTGGTGCGCCCCAAAACAATGACAACATTTTCATTTAGGAGATATAAGCATTCAAAACTTGCAGTCTCTCACTTCCTTTAAAATGAATCACAGATTATGATGACGTCATCGCAGACTTCACCTTCTCATCAAATCTTCTGTCCAATCAAATGCTCTCTAGAGTCTGAAGTGCCGCATTATAAATAGACGCTGAAGATGCGTCTGAAATCGGTCAGCTGTTCACACATTTACTATGTTTTAGTCCAGATTAAAAACCTGTTTGAAATGTATTTAAGAAGGCCTGTTTAAATATTTGGAGTTGTTTGATAAACACTAAAGCGAATACAAAAATCTGAATGGCTGTTTGAAAACGTAAATACTAGTTGCCTTCTTTTTCTCATAAATATATATATATATATATAATCAGTGGTGGGCCGTGCATTTCACACCTAGGCCTTCAGGGGTATCCTACCTGAATTAATTCACCTCTTAATAAAATCCTCATGACGCCACGGCTATAGAAACCATTAACATTAAACAGAAACGCAGTAGGCTATAACAGGGTGTTGCGTCTCCACCTCGCCCCCTTCAGCCAGCTTCTTCTTTGTCCCAAAAAAGGATGGAGGACTCCGACCATGTATAGATTACAGAGCGCTCAACGACTGCACGGTTCAAGTTATCCACTCCCCCTGGTGCCCGACGCTTTGGAGCTTCTTCGCACCGCAAGATACTACACCAAACTGGACCTTCGATGCGCTTACAACCTGGTTCGTATCCGCGACGGAGATGTGTGGAAGACAGCCTTTTCTACGTGCACTGGGCACTATGAATACTTGGTCATGCCTTTCGGGCTTTCAAACAGTCCAGCGGTTTTCCAATCCTTTATTAAGGATGTGTTCCAGGACATGCTCCAACGCCACGTCATTGTCTGCATTGAAGACATTTTAATTTATTCTGACTCATTAGAAGACCACATTCAGCACGTCCGAGCCGTTCTCCAGAGGCTTACCCAGCCCACTACGCTGAAGGACTTACAACGCTTCCTCGGTTTGCGAACTTCTATCGCCGCTTCATCAGAGGATTCAGCATGGTGGCGGCACCCTTGACTGCACTGGTTCGTAAGGGCACCTCACGTCTACCCTGGAATGAAGAGGCTACACGGGCCCTTAATATCCTCAAGCAAATGATATTTTGATTAAATATTACGAGGTCAAAAACAAACAAAAAAACATTGCGTTTTAATTTTACTTGAGACAATTTAATATGATGATGTCGCTAATGGAACATCTTAACATTTTCTTTGGTAAAAGTTAACTTAAAGACTGCACAAAATAAATTCCATCCTATCTAGTTTCTAAATGCATGTTATGATTCCGAACAATCCACCACGTGCATATGATTTTTTTAAATATTACCTCGTAATATTTAATAAAAATAACATAACTGGATTGAGTTAAAATTTTAAACTTCTCTCTGGTGACATATGTAGGACTTTTACATGTGGCTATTTCTTTTCGATCGCGACTTAACAGTTGTTGTTTTTTCCATTTCTAGCAATTGCCTCAATGCCTTTTGTCCAAACTGTTGTCACATTTTCAAAACTCTAAACAATTACCACAACATCCGTCTGTTGTGACCATACCATTAACACAATTCATGTTGTATTCACGCAATATGCAGAATTTTTTTTTTTGTATAGTTATTTATGACTTCCTGACAACAACCGTAAACCCAAGGTAAACCCCCCAACCCCTGTCCTGATAAACTCTACAAACTGTGCTCTGTTATCACACGCAATCTGGGTTTCCTTAAGCAAAGGGATCTAGCTCTACTAGCCAACCAATACCTGATTAGACGACTGCATCAGCGCAGACGGCTGTGCTACTGCAACATCTCATCGCTCAAAAGTTGAAGGAATATTGTTTGGTTGTTACATGGACTGCCAAAGTCAACTTCAACATTCCTGTTTGTCTGAGCCTGACATATACCACGCTTCTTTGACTCGCACTTTTGGGGATCTGACTCGAACACCCAAACTAAACGAAGTTGAGTTCTGAAGAAGACGTCTTCAACACTGTGGATTTCTGGAATGGCTACGCAGAAGCTGATAGGGAGCGACTGCCCACTGGGTTCTGATGATGCTGTGCAAAAGCAGGTGTGCGAATGCACCATGCGCAATGAATGTTGTGTAAAAGCTGTGTTAGGCGGTATGTTTAAAGATAATTTTAGAGGCCAGATGGTTGGCTTGATGCATAAGATCATCAATGCAGCATGCAATTCAAATAATGATTGTGCAGGGGATACCAAACGTGTAACAAATCTAAAAAATGAAATGGATGTCGTAAGAGGCCTGACAAATTCATGGCATGATGCTACAAGCTTGTTTACTAATAACAAAGAGCCTATCTGTGTAATCCTCAGAAAAGTTATTGATGTGTTGTGTGATTGTAGCGACGAGTTAGGAGTTACTGAGATTCTTTGTATGTATACATTTGTGACAGATCTATGTGTGTCACTGGTGTCAAAAAATGAGAAAACTGACACTGATGAAATTATTAGTACTCTGGTCAGCTATACACTAGATCAAAACATGATTTATTTTCTGGCTAGACCACCTGTAATGCCCTTTTTTATATTTTTCTTCACTACGTCAATGTATGTATGTTCAACAATATATTAATAATATGAAATAAAAGGCTGAATCAAAAAAGAAGTAAGCTAACTCCTTATTATATATTAACAGCAGAGCAAATAATATTTGTGAATAAAAATGTTATGTAACAACTGTGACACATTGTGGCTTTATTTATTTTATTAATGTTCATTTTTCATGACCACAAAGAAAAACTATAGTTATTCACAATGAGGAGGTTACACAACCAAGATCATGTAGCCTAGTTGTCAGATAGATGTTAAAAAAGTGTTTTTTTGTTTGTTTGTTTTTTTTTTACACAGATCATTGTCAAGGTTATTTCAGATCAACACATGTAAGTGACCACTAGATGTCGCCGTAGAGACGGGTGTCGGATTGATTCGAAGCTTCGAAACAATATGGCACATTTGCTTCAACTGTTTCAGTGCTTCACGAAGCCTCGGTCTGCCTATCACTACCCTTAACTACGTTTCTGCCCCCTAGTGTCTATAATTAACATAACACTAAACATTACAGCCATTAACAGACCAAGACTGGTCCTTAAAGGGTTAGTTCACCCAAAAATGAAAATTATGTCATTAATTACTCACCCTCATGTCGTTCGACACCCGTATGACCTCCGTTCATCTTCGGACAATGAAGATATTTTTGTTGAAAGCTGATGTCTGAGTAAGGCTTCAGACAGGCTTCCATAGGGATTCAGTACATTCACACTCACAAGACCCATAAAAGGCACTAAAAACGTTGTTACAAAGTCCATCTCACTACAGTGGCTCTACAATAATGTTATGAAGCGACGACAATAGTTTTTGAGCGAAAAAAAAATCAAAATAACGACTTTATTCTACAAGTTCTGTCTTCCTCTGCCGTGAACTCACGAAGCACCATGACGCATGCGCGAGAATATGACGTAGCGCCGGCGTTCGACACGTGACCCAGAAGCGAGGACGAGATGTGTTTACAACGAGCAGAGGAAGACGCGCCGTATCTAAGCTGTTGAATTCTACATTGATCGTGCTTTAGGTCTCGGCGTAGAGCTCAAAATGAGACTAAAGTGTGTATTTCATGGATTCCCGAAAGCCGGCCCTACGTCATATTCTCGCGCATGCGTCGTGGTGCTTCGTGAGCTCACGGCAGAGGAAGACAGAACTTGTGGAATAAAGTCGTTATTTTGATTTTTTTTTTCGCTCAAAAACTATTGTCGTCGCTTCATAACATTATTGTAGAGCCACTGTAGTGAGATGGACTTTGTAACGACGTTTTTAGTGCCTTTTATGGGTCTTGTGAGTTTGAATGTCCTGAATCCCTATGGAGGCCTGTCTGAAGTCTTTCTCAGCATCAGCTTTCAACAAAAATATCTTCATTTGTGTTCCGAAGATGAATGAATGTCTTACGGGTGTCGAACGACATGAGGGTGAGTAATTAATGACATAATTTTCATTTTTGGGTGAACTAACCCTTTAAGCTCTACAGCTCCCCATTTATAAGGCTAGCTCCACCCTCAACCTGTACCAATTGAACAAGCCAGGGCCAACCATAGAATGCCATATACACCAAAGTATAAAAATAATAAAACACTACACATATACACAAATAACAATTAGTATAAACCCATGGGGACTTAAACACACTAGATAAAGAATATAAAAAGGAAAATAAAAATAAACATTCAGCTCTTAATCCCTCTCCCCCAAGACAAAACTACACATGGTTCAGTCCAATTAGGAGCATGCTAATGCTACAAAAACCAGTTTGATCCAGCTGGACTGTTTGATGGTACAGCCTGGAAATGGAAGGCAACAGACAAACAACAGGTTTGGGAAATTCTCACAAGAAATAAAGGTAATTCTGACTGAAATTAAACTGGGTTGTGAGGTTTTTAAAGGAATTATTGAACTGAACAAAATGTTGGAGCAAAAAGACAAAAACCAGTATCACACTCATTTGAAATGGGTAAAACAATTACACAACACCTTCTGATTTATAAGATGTTAAATGCCGGCATAATCAGGTAGTGATGTGTGCATGTGTGTTAAATCCATGTAATTCCTTATGCCACCAAGCTTAGCTTGTGACAGCCAGGTAGTAATATTCTGACCAGAATTGATAAGATAACCCTAATATTGACGTATCACTGGACGAATAGTTGATAAGGTGTTAAATATTAATTCTGAATTATTCATATAGGTGATTCGGTTCTTTTAATTGTGAATCATTTCCCCAAAAGAGTTATTTGATCCAAATATCCCAACAGTATGTATGGGATGTTGAGAGGTGGGTCAAAAGGTGTCAACGGTGTATACTAACCAAGATGCCACAGCTGAGAATCCATCCTCCTATGAAGCCTTTCTTAGCTTCAAGGCCTTTTGAAGTGGTGGCAGTGGATTATACAGTGCTCAAACCTGCCTCAGATGGTCGCGAGAATGTGTTGATTGTAACAGATGTATGTACCAAATTTACACAGGCATTCCCCACCAGAGACCAGCGAGCTGATACTACAGCTAAGATTTTACTAAAAGAGAGGTTCATGAAGTATGGAGTACCAGAGAGGTTGCATTCAGATCAGGGAAGGAACTTCGAAAGCGAGGTAATAGCCGAGTTGTGTCGACTGTATGGAGTGAAGAAAACAAGCACGACTCCTTAGGTAATGCTCAGTGTGAGCGATTTAACAGGGCGCTCCAAGAGTTGTTAAGAACACTATCTCCTGAGAAGAAAAGGCGATGGCCAGAACACCTTCCAGAATTAATCTTACAACTGGCTACTCACGCTATTTCTTGCTGTTTGGCGTAGAACTACATCTTCCTGTCTTTTTTTTATTTATTTTTTATTGACAAAAAACAGCAAAATACAAAATACGTAGGAGAAAGAATATATACACATACATGAAATTACAAATTTTGTAAAAATACAAACGTTAATAACTAAACAGAAAACAACAACAAAACAAAAACAAAGAAAAGAAAAGAAAGAAAGGGGCTATTTAAAAACACACGTCAATGTCCAAAGGCTATTTTCAAATAGTCTTTTTCTTTTTTTTCTCTTTTGATCTTATACACACAACTCTGACTTTATACCACACAATTCTGACTTTATACCACACAATTCTGACTTTATACACACAATTCAAATCTGACTATCACACAATTCTGATTTTATACACACAATTTGGATTTTATACATGCAATGCTGACTTTATATCGCACAATTCAATTCTTACTTTATACCCACAATTCTAACTTTACACACACAATTCTGACTTTATACCCACAATTCTAACTTTACACACACAATTCTGACTTTATACCACACAATTCTGACTTTATACCACACAATTCTGACTTTATACACACAATTCTGACTTTATATCTCACAATTCTGACTTTATATCACACAATTCTGACTTTATACCACACAATTCTCATTTTATACACATAATTCTGACTTTATACACACAATTCTGACTTTAAACACGCAATTTAGACTTTACACACACAATTGTGACTTTGTACCCCACAATTCTGACTTTACACACACAATTCTGACTTTATACACACAAATCTGACTTTATACCACACAATTCTGACTTTATACCACACAATTCTGACTTTATATCACACAATTCTGACTTTATACCACACAATTCTGACTTTATATCACACAATTCTGACTTTATACACACAATTCTGACTTTATATCACACAATTCTGACTTTATACCACACAATTCTGACTTTATACCACACAATTCTGACTTTACACACACAATTCTGACTTTATACCACACAATTCTGACTTTATACACACAATTCTGACTTTATACACACAATTCTGACTTAAACACGCAATTTAGACTTTACACACACAATTGTGACTTTGTACACCACAATTCTGACTTTACACACACAATTCGGATTTTATACATGCAATGCTGACTTTATATCGCACAATTCAATTCTTACTTTATACCCACAATTCTAACTTTACACACACAATTCTGACTTTATATCACACAATTCTGACTTTATACACACAATTCTGACTTTATACCACACAATTCTGACTTTATACACACAATTCTGACTTTATACACACAATTCTGACTTTATATCACACAATTCTGACTTTATACACACAATTCTGACTTTATATCTCACAATTCTGACTTTATATCACACAATTCTGACTTTATACACACAATTCTGATTTTATACACATAATTCTGACTTTATACACACAATTCTGACTTTAAACACGCAATTTAGACTTTACACACACAATTGTGACTTTGTACCCCACAATTGTGACTTTACACACACAATTCTGACTTTATACACACAATTCTGACTTTATATCTCACAATTCTGACTTTATATCTCACAATTCTGACTTTATACCACACAATTCTGACTTTATACACACAATTCTGACTTTATATCACACAATTCTGACTTTATACACACAATTCTGACTTTATACCACACAATTCTGACTTTATACACACAATTCTCAAGTCAAGTCAAGTCAACTTTATTTATATAGCGCTTTTAACAATGTAGATTGTTTCAAAGCAGCTTTACAGTGTTAAACAGGAAAATAATGCAGCATAATTGTATTCAGCTGTATAGCCATTCTGGAAAAATTTCAAGTATCATACAGTGACAGTGTGGGCTTTAGATCAATAATTTGATCAGTAATTTAGTTTAAATGGTTAATTTAGTTTATTATTTCGATGTATTTCGATGTTTAGTTGAAAAATTTAGTGTCCCCAACTGAGCACGCCAAGCCAGAGGCAACAGTGGCAAGGAAACCAAAACCCCATTAGGTGACCTAATGGAGAAAAATAAACCTTGGGAGAAACCAGGCTCAGTCGGGGTGCCAGTTCTCCTCTGGCCAATTAACAAACAGCGTATGATTATTATTATTCTGGCAGTTTTACAGCTCGGAGGTCATAATAGATCAGAATATTCGAGGGACCGGGGGCAACATGCTGGAGACGGGTTTATTGAGGATGATGTTGATTAAATAATTATTAAAGTGCAATATTCGAATGATCGGAGGCAACACGCCGGAGACGGGTTTATTGAGATGCCGTGTCGATGAGGCAGTTGCAGGGGGAGGATAATCACGGTCTCCCAGACACTTCGGGGTCCTGTGTTGGTCTTCTCTGGGCGCAGGTCCACCATCTGAACTGGATACGGCCCGGATCCAGCTGACTGCAGTAAACCTCGGGATAAAACAGAGAGACTAACATTAGCGTAGATGCCATTCTTCTGATGATGTAACGAGTACATCAGGTGTTATGGGAAGTGTTCCCGGTTCCGGCTGACCTAGTTAATGCAGCCTAACAATCATTTCATTGAAAAAGTGTTTTATGTGTATGCCACAGTAAAGAGATGTGTTTTTAGTCTAGATTTAAACTGACAGAGTGTGTCTGCTTCCCGAACAATGTTAGGAAGACTGTTCCAGAGTTTAGGTGCTAAATAGGAAAACGATCGACCGCCTGCAGTTGATTTGGATATTCTCGGTATGATCAACTGGCCAGAATTTTGAGACCGCAGTAGACGTGATGGAGTATAATATGTTAAGAGCTCGCTCAAGTATTGGGGAGCTAAACCATTTAGTGCTTTGTAAGTAATAAGTAAGATTTTAAAATTTATGCGATGTTTAATAGGCAGCCAGTGCAGTGTTGACAGAACTGGGCTAATATGGTCATACTTCCTGGTTCTAGTAAGAACTCGAGCTGCTGCGTTTTGGACCAGCTGGAGTTTATTTATTAAGCGAGCAGGGCAACCACCCAGTAGAGCATTACAATAATCTAACCTTGAGGTCATGAACGCATGAACTAACTGTTCAGCATTTTGCATTGAGAGCATGTGCCGTAATTTAGATATATTTTTAAGATGGTAGAAAGCAGTTTTACAGATGCTAGAAACGTGGCTTTCAAACGAAAGATTGGTATCAAAGAGCACACCCAGGTTCCTCACTGACGACGAGGACTTGACAGAACAGCCATCAAGTGTTAGACAGTATTCTAGGTTACTACTTGTGGAGCTTTTTTGTCCAATAATTAAAAATTCAGTTTTTTCTGAATTGAGTTGCAGGAAATTACCAGTCATCCAATGTTTTATATCAGCTATGCATTCCGTTAATCTTGTGAATTGGTAAGTTTCTTTAGGGCGTGAAGAAATATAGAGCTGAGTATCGTCAGCATAACAATGAAAACTAACGCCATGCTTCCTAATGATATCTCCCAGTGGTAGCATGTACAGGGTGAAGAGTAGCGGTCCTAGCACTGAGCCTTGTGGTACTCCATACTGAACTTGCGATCGGTGTGACATATCTTCATTTACTACTACAAACTGATAACGGACGCATAGGTATGATTTAAACCGTGATAATGCAATTCCACTAATACCTACATAATTTTCGAGTCTATTCAAAAGAATGTTGTGGTCGATAGTATCAAATGCAGCGCTTAGATCGAGTAACACTAATAGAGAGATACAGCCACGATCGGATGATAAGAGCAAATCATTTGTAACTCTGACGAGAGCAGTCTCAGTGCTATGATACGGTCTAAATCCTGACTGGAAATCCTCACAGATACCATTTCTTTCTAAAAAGGAACATAATTGTGAAGACACTGCCTTTTCAAGTATTTTTGACAGAAAGGGTAGATTTGAGATTGGTCTATAATTGACTAAATCTGTAGGATCAAGTTGCGGTTTTTTAATAAGTGGTTTAATAATAGCCAACTTAAAAGTTTTCGGTACATATCCTAATGACAAAGATGAATTAATGATATTAAGAAGAGGATCTATGACCTCTGGTAGCATCTCTTTTAATAGCCTAGTTGGTATAGGGTCGAGCATACATGTTGTCAATTTTGATGATTTAACGAGTTTAGCCAATTCTTCTTCTCCTATAGCAGTGAATGAGTGTAATTTTTCCTCAGTGACACTACAATGCTCTGTCTGATGTGATGCTGTATTTTTTATTTTTATTTTTGCTGTATTAGTTTTTTCCTAATATTATCAATCTTACATGTGAAGAAGTTCATAAAGTCATTACTGCTGTGCTGTTTACAATCATCAGAAGTTGAAGCTTTATTTTTGGTTAATTTAGCCACTGTATCGAATAAATACCTTGGGTTGTGTTTGTTTTCTTCCAAGAGAGTTGAGAAATAAGCAGATCTAGCAGTTTTTACAGCCTTTCTGTATGTGATCATGTGCTCTTTCCACGAATTACGAAATACCTCTAATTTTGTTTTCTTCCAGCTGCGCTCCATTTTTCTGGCTGCTGTTTTAAGGGCCCGGGTGTGCTCGTTGTACCACGGCGTTGGACTATTTTCTTTAATCTTCTTTAAGCGCAGAGGAGCAACTGTGTCTAAAGTACTGCAAAAGAGAGAGTCAATAGTTTCTGTTGCAACATCGAGTTCTTCTATACTATCTGGGATGCTGAGCAGATGATACTGATGAGGGAGATTATTTAAAAAGCAATCTTTAGTAGCGGCAGTGATTGTCCTGCCATTTTTAAAGCGAGGGGGCGGCTTTGCAACCTTAGCTAAATTAAGTATACATGATACTAAGTAATGATCTGAGATGTCATCGCTCTGCTGCAGAATTTCAACGGTATCAACATTTATTCCATGTGACAATATTAGGTCTAAAGTATGATTATGGCGATGAGTGGCTCCTGACACGTGTTGCCTAACTCCAATAGAGTTTAGTGTGTCTTTAAATGCTAATCCCAATACGTCTTTTCCGTTGTCAACATGGATATTAAAATCACCAACAATTAGTACTTTATCTACGGCCAGTACTAACTCTGATAGAAAATCAGCAAATTCTTTGATAAAGTCTGTATTATGCCCAGGTGGCCTGTATACAGTAGCTAACACAAATGTTGAACGGGTTTTATCATGTACACTACATAGCGTTACATAAAGCACCAAAACTTCGAAGGAATTATATTTGAAACTAGACTTCTGAGTAATACTGAAGATATTATTATAAATTACAGCAACCCCTCCCCCTTTACCTTTCAGACGCGGCTCGTTATTGTTATGTTTATAACAATAATCTTGGGGGGTGGACTCATTTAAGGTAATGTAGTCGTCAGGTTTTAGCCAGGTTTCTGTCAAACAGAGCACATCTAGATTATTATCTGTAATAATATCATTAACAATAAGCGCTTTTGGGGAAAGGGATCTAATATTCAGCAACCCAAGCTTTATCAATTGTTCATCTGTATTATAGATTTTGTTTATTTGTTGGACGTCAATTAAATTTTTACTGTTGAATGGTTTTGATGTTTTTTTGTATTTACTAATTCGGGGAACAGACACAGTCTCTATATGATAATATCTAGGTGAAAGAGTCTCTATGTGCTGGGATTTATCTGACTCCGGTAACGTGAGACAGCTAGCAGACGGTCGGTTTAGCCAGTTTGTCTGCTTCCTGACCTGGGCCCTAGTGAGTCAAGGTTTAGCTCTAAGACTATGTGCCAGATTACTAGAGAGAAGAGCGGCACCACCCCAAGAGGGATGGATGCCATCCTTCTTCAACAGGTCAGGTCTGCCCCAAAAACTTTTCCAATTGTCTATGAACCCTATGTTATTTTGCAGACACCACTTAGACAACCAGCCATTGAGTGATGATAGTCTGCTAACTATCTCATCACTCCTTTTTACATCCTCACTACTCTCAGATAAAGTATGGATGCGTGTTTCTAATTCTGAAATCTTCTCCGTCAGCCTAACTATCTCCTTACATTTATCACATGTGAAGCCCTGTTCGCCAGCGGAGAAGCCTACACTAAACATGCGACATGCACTGCAGGTGATAATGACAGGAGAAGACATGACTTACCGTGTTTGTTGATTAATCCAATTTACCACTTACCACAATCGTTTGCTGGACACAATTTACTAATCCAAGTTATGAACTCAGAAAAAGGGAGGCCCGGTGCAGAGATAACAAGCTAACAGGCTAGCAAAATGCTAACGTGTGATGGTGATTTAGATTAAAAGCTAGCGATGTCAAATTTAACGTGATAGGCAATTTTTAAACAATGTATGGTGATGAGTAAGTTATATTTAGCAGTAGAAGAAAGAGGAAATATCAAAATAAAGATTCAAACGTAAGCAAGGCTCTACAGAGCTACAGACTTGAGCTACAGAGCAACAGACACAGCAGGCAGACAGGAGCAATCGATCAGGCAGGAGAGCAATCCCCAATTCAGTCCAATCCCCAATTCTGACTTTATACACACAATTCTGACTTTATATCACACAATTCTGACTTTATACACACAATTCTGACTTTATATCTCACAATTCTGACTTTATATCACACAATTCTGACTTTATACACACAATTCTGATTTTATACACATAATTCTGACTTTATACACACAATTCTGACTTTAAACACGCAATTTAGACTTTACACACACAATTGTGACTTTGTACCCCACAATTGTGACTTTACACACACAATTCTGACTTTACACACACAATTCTGACTTTATATCTCACAATTCTGACTTTATATCTCACAATTCTGACTTTATACCACACAATTCTGACTTTATACACACAATTCTGACTTTATACACACAATTCTGACTTTATACCACACAATTCTGATTTTATACATATAATTCTGACTTTATACACACAATTCTGACTTTATATCACACAATTCTGACTTTAAACACGCAATTTAGACTTTACACACACAATTGTGACTTTGTACCCCACAATTCTGACTTTACACACACAATTCTGACTTTATACACACAATTCTGACTTTACACACATAATTCTGACTTTACACACACAATTCTGACTTTAAACACGCAATTTAGACTTTACACACACAATTGTGACTTTGTACCCCACAATTCTGACTTTACACACACAATTCTGACTTTATACACACAATTCTGACTTTACACACATAATTCTGATTTTATACACACAATTCTGACTTTATAAACACAATTCTGACTTTATACATGCAATTATGACTTTACACACACAATTCTGACTTTATGTCGCACAATTCAATTCTTACTTTATACCCACAATTATTATTATTATCATTTTCCTTTCCTTTCCTTTTTTTTTCTTTTCTTTAATAGACAGACCAAAATAGTGCAGTAATAAACAATCTAGTAATTCCCTAAGTCCAGAAGTGAAATAAAAATGTGTAATTGTATAGGTGTGTGTGTGTGTGTGTGTGTGTGTGTGTGTGTGTGTGTGTGTGTGTGTGTGTGTGTGTGTGTGTGTGTGTGTGCGCATAAGCAAAGTAACCATTAATTATTTATTACCATCTTCATTATGGCTACATTTGACCACCAATGAGTATAAGTGTATATTAGTAAGGAATACCTGAGAGCTAAATACAAGTAAAACATAAACATTTATGTTAACAATGTTGCATTTCCACCACTCTCCATAATAAATTGATACTGTAAATGTGGTTGACGTAATAATCAATGCACACTTTGCTGTACTGTACACCAAACAATGCTGCAAAAAAAAGTAAAATCTTAGACTTGGCAATTTGGCCAGAGTGAGAGCGTGAGACAGAGCCTGAAATGCGTGTCTCACGCCAAATGCGTGAGAGTTGGCAACCCTGTTTAAAGTGTGTGTGATGGTGTGTAAATATGAGGAGAAATACTGCTCGACTCACCTCAGAGACTCAACGCTGCTGTTCCTGAACTGAACGACAGTATGGGTCGCTGCAGCTGTGTGTGTGTGTGTTTGTGTTTTAGGTTTCTTGCTGGCACCTGCGTTGGCCAATCGGAATCTGTGAATCAAGATTTTTTTTTTTTTTATTCAATGCTGTGAGAACACGAGGTATTACACACTCATAATATCACATTAACTTTAGCTGCCAGGAAATACTTACATTGAGCCCAATTCTTTTTATGTATATGATATTTTCTTAATGAAATCAATAACTGTATAATATGTTGTTCTTTGTATTCCAAATTATTCTATCATACAATTCAGCTTTCCATTAATAAAAGTTTCTAAATCTTTCCAAAATAATCTTGAGTAAATGCAGTGAAAAAACAGATGCAAAATAGTTTATTTTTCTAGTGCACAAAATTCAAAGGTATATGAAATATTTAGCTTAAATCTTTCCAAAACATGCTGAGCAGGATATATTCTGTGAAGTATTTTGTTAAGACACTTCCTTAATTTTGTTATTAACACAAAACTTATTTGGTAATTTCCATGCTTTGACCCAAGAGATATCAGCAAATAAAGAAGACTTGCTGCAGGAAAAGACACAGAACAAAGAGCATTTCTCATGTCCTTATTGTATTATCAATGAAAATATTAGCACAAAGATTGTTCATATTACTTTCCACTGAATTAGAGTTCTTTAAGAGTAACATCGCAGTCACCCCCCTTTTGGAGAATAGTCATGAAAATGCACTATCCAAACTTAAAGGGCTGTAATTCGAGAATGCTTTGGAATATAGGCCTGAGTATTGTTTTAAAGAAGACACTCAGCAGATTATTGCTGAAGTGAAAGCATTTCAAAATATGAAAGTATGAAAAAGTAATGGAAGTTTAAATTTACTGTAAAAGAAAAATACAGTACTAAATATTTTTTATTTTATATAAAATATATATTTTACAAAAATGTTTTACTCTAAAATTACTATAAAATCAAAGCCATATGTCTAACCAAGTTGTGTTCCAAATTTGAAGTTAATATTTTCTTGGAAAATTTTGAAGTCACAAGTGTCCCCTTCAGTTCAGTCAGTGAAGAAGAAAATCTCTCAGAAGCGAAGTTCCAGGTCTCAGAAGGTGAACTTTATTGCCAGAACAACAAAGTGAGATGCCAGCTGATCATCTGAATCTCTTCACTTGTAGCTCACACTTTTATACAGTTTGACCAGTGATCTCATCTGCAGGTGCTGTTATCCCTCTCATTTCTTAGCGTCTACCAAGTACTCCAACATTTTCATCAAAGTCAAACCATTCATAAGCTATCTCTTTGTAATGGTGGCCGACTGCCAACATTTTTGGATTGTCCCAAACAGTGATTTTTTTGCCTCATTATTTTTATCAAGAGAACACATCAAAGGCCACGTGAACCAAAAGAGCAACTCACTATCAGTGTAGATGGCAACTGCAAGCAACTTCAGGCAAAATCCTATCCTTTCCCATAAGACTTTTCTCAGTCATGAAGGCCATTAGGCCTCAAAACACTTGTAAGCCAATTTATTCTGCAATTGTTTTTTATAGGATAAATAAAATACTTCAACAAATGCTTCCATACATTGAACACATCAGACCACTCATTAGACCTAATTTTTATATTAACTGTGCTCTTTACTAAAAGGACAAAAAAGACATATATTGATTGAAGTCCACATGAGATTTTGTTTAGGCGCTGTACTAAAAATAGCCACCGGGTGTCATCCACACTCCATTGGTTGTTTTTGTTTTTTGATGCATTTTCCTGTAAAGTTCTGTCCAAATATCACTTCCATCACAGAACAGTCACCACATATGGAGTCTTGAGACTCAGACCTTTCCGACGATATGTGTTTTGTCAAGATTAGAAAATATTTTGATTATAAATTATAGTTAAAATACATTTTTTCACTAGGGGAGGAGCCCGCTAGAAGAAATTAGAGTACTGTTTCCATGGTAATGCAACATCTTGAACCATTAATTTTGAGTTCATAAGCTTTCGAATGATACCTAATTTATGATAATTACTCAAATATATGATTAAAAAAAAAAGGCGATCAAAAAAAGAGCAGCAGGCGTGACAGTGACAGTTAAGGGGTTAACTAGTAAATACATTTTTTTGTTGAAATTCACGTATGATAACAAATATCCATTGGCATTAACCAATTGTCTTAGCAATATATAATCCCTTCATTGAACCAGGTATGATACAATAGTGATTTGTTTTTAAATAGTATGTCTTTGTTTTTCCATATGAAATAATTGTGCGGTGAAAATGTTGCTTATATACCAATTATAATATATCTAATTATTTTGGGTACCTCAAATTTGTTTTTCAAAAACATCTCAGTGTCATCAGCAAACTGGATAAGTTTAAATTCTACACCTAAAGCTGAGATGCCATTATATGGATTTCTTTTTACATGCATTGTCAAAAACCTGGCTAAAAAAAGGAGAGAGAGGGCACCCTTGCCTAATGCCGCAATGAATATCTAACCTTTGTGAAGTACCATAAGCAAGTTTGACAGAACTATTACATCCATTGTACAATGTTTTAACTGCTTTCAAAAATACATCTCCAAAAACGTACAATTTGATAACTTTGAAAATAAATTCATGGCTCACCATTTTAAACTGCTCTACTGAAAGACAATGCTGTTATTTATGGATTAAACATCAGTAATGTAAAGATCGCCACCCTCACAAATGGACTCTTCCAAAGCTCTGCTCGTGATGCAGAGATGTGCTTGTGTATAGTTATTAACAGCAGGGGCGGACTGGCCATCGGGAGCACCGGGCGTTTTCCCGGTGGGCCGCTGGACAAAGTGGACCGGCCCGTTGCTACGTAAATAGGCTATATATGAAGAATGAATAATAGTACATTTACGTAGCCTAGTCTATATCCTTCCATCAGCCCAGACGAATGGCCCGCGCAGCCCATTTGAAGAGAAAAACTCTAATCTATTTAGCCTGATCTGTCTCAGTAGTGTAAAAGCACTCGTCAATGTCAAAATGTTTGAGATATCCAAATTGAAGGAGGCGGGATTTATTGTCCACAGAAACCGAGCAACGCGGCATTTGAGTGCGAGCTGAGGTAAGATAAACAGCTGAACATGAGGAGTCAATACAGCAATATTTCCCGACTGTATATGATTTAAAAAAAGTTAAACAATACACATTAATTTCCAGAGATGCAAACTACTGCTGACCTTTTCGAATTTCTCAGATTGTAACGCCATTTACGTTATTTGACACACAATGCACAATAAACATTAACATAGCAGTTTTCAGCAGATCAGAGTGAATGTTTGTGTGTCTGTTTCCAGGCTTCAGTAATATCACAGTCATTTGAAAATGATTCATAAAACTCAAAATATTATTTTCACTAAAACATGGTATGTCCTGCAAGTATGTCCTGTGAAGGAACGTGTCATATATTAAAATAAATATTGGCTAATTTGCTAGTTACTTCGCATGCATTATTTTATCCTAGCAATAACAGTTTGAAATAACTTTTAATAATTGAATAAAGAGACTTTTAATAATTAAGACTAATGTTTTTGAAAGGAGAAGGCTGAATTTATTTGATTAAAAATACAGTAAAAACACAATATTAAGAAATATGAATAAAATTTCTAATAGCTGTTGTGAATATATAGTAAAATGTTTTTTATTCCTGTGATCAAAGCATAATTTATCATTATTACTCCAGTCTTCAATGTCACATGACCTGCAGATATCATTCTAATATGCTGTATTTTTCATTAAAAAAAACCTTCAGGACCAATATATTTTTTAAACTTGAATTTTTAAACAATTGGAGCTCTATTCCATAAAATGACAGATGTCAAGCTCCTGAAAGGACAAATACTATAACTACTAGAAAGGTGTCACAAGCACGCCAGGCTCCACCCTCTCCCAGACACAACGTTCACAGTCACCTGAATACTGATTACACGCACCTGCACGTCATCATCACTGCAATCACCACCTGCACTTAAAGGGTTAGTTCACCCAAAAATGAAAATTCTGTCATTAATTACTCACCCTCATGTCGTTCGACACCCGTAAGACCTCCGTTCATCTTCGGAACACAAATGAAGATATTTTTGTTGAAAGCTGATGGCTAAGAAAGGCCTCCATTGACATTCAGTACATTTACACTCCCAAGACCCATAAAAGGCACTAAAAACATTGTTACAAAGTCCATCTCACCACAGTGGCTCTACAATAATTTTATCATGCAACGACAATAGTTTTTGTGCGAAAAAAAAAAAAAATCAAAATAACGCCTTTATCCAACTTGTTCTTGTCTTCCGTGTGTGCCTCCACGACGCATGCGCGAGAATATGACGCAGATCCGGCATTTGGACACATGACCCAGAAGTGATTTGTTTACAAGCAGAGGAAGACGTGCCGTATCTAAGCTGTTGGATTCTACATTGATCGTGCTTTAGGTCTCGCCGTAGTGCTCAAATGGGGCTAAAGTGTGCATTTCATGGATTCCCGAACGCCGGCGCTACGTCATATTCTCGCGCATGCGTCGTGGAGGCACACACGGAAGACAAGAAGAGGTTGAATAAAGTCGCTATTTTAATTTCTTTTGCGCACAAAAACTATTGTCGTCGCTTCGTAAAATTATTGTAGAGCCACTGTGGTGAGATGGACTTTGTAACGACATTTTAAGTGACTTTTATGGGTCTTATGAGTGTGAATGTACTGAATCCCTATGGAGGCCTGTCTGAGGCCTTTCTCAGCCATCAGCTTTACACTAAAATATCTTCATTTGTGTTCCGAAGATGAACGGAGGTCTTACGGGTGTCGAACGACATGAGGGTGAGTAATTAATGACAGAACTGTCATTTTTGGGTGAACTAACCCTTTAAGACCCACGCATTCACTCAGTCACTGTCCGGTCTCGTTTGCACATGCTCATGCTACTGCTTGCTTCTACGGACTTACCTGTGTTACCTACCTGTTCTCCCAGTCTCCTGAGTCTGACAGAGTTATTTGAGTCTCTTTGGCACTGATAAGAAAAAAATCAAGCCAATCACGCTGGAGCGACGGCCGACTGAGAGGGTTAAAGGACACATGAGGATCCACACGGGAGAGAAACAGTTCTCATGTGATCAGTGTGGAAATAGTTTCACAACTTCATCAAGCCTTAAAGAACACATGAGAATCCACATGGGAGACATATTCACATGTGATCAGAGTGAAAAGATTTTCACACGCAAATCAAATCTTAAGTGGCACATGAAGATCCACACTGGAGAGAAACCACACACATGTGATCACTGTGGAAAGAGTTTCTTGCAATCATCATGCCTTAAAGCACACATGAGAATCCACACTGGAGAGAAACCATTCATGTGTGATCAGTGTGAAAAGAGATTCTCGAACAAAACAAATCTTGAGTATCCACACAGGAGAAAAGCCGTTCTCATGTGATCAGTGTGTAAAAAACGTTTCTTTCGTCATCACACCTGACAGTTCATACGAAGGAGAAGCCACATTCATGTTCTGTGTGTGGAAAGAGTTTCTCACTGCTGCAATATTTACAAAGACATGAGAAAATACACACTGGTGTGAGAGAGTACATGTGCTTTGAGTGTGAGAAGACTTTTATTTCAGGGAATGAGTTAAAACAGCACCAGAGGATTCACACTGGAGAAAAACCTTACAAGTGTTCACACTGTGACAAGAGATTCAGTCGGTCAGGACATCTGAAAACACACGAGAGGATCCACACCAGAGAGAAACCGCACGAGTGATCCGGGGCGTTTCCTCTGAGGAGATGTCCGATCATATGCTGATCAGATATCGTTGATATGATCAGTTATGAATGGATATGATCAGATATGGTTGGATCTGATCAGTTATTAATGGATATGATCGCGCTTATGATTGGATTATGGGTTTATTTATTGATGGGTTATGATTATGATGTTTCGTGCAATGAATCCCGTCTCTTGTTTTCATGCGCGTTCACTTATCGGCCTGAAGATAATTTACATTTTCATTTATGCATTTTAGCAGATGCTTTTATCCAAAGCGACTTACATCTTGGGGGTATACGAAGCGTAATGATGGCGATAATGGGAAGACTAATTAATGTAAACAACTCTGCCACTTATAGACCGCTTTGTCACGTCAAAATCAAACTTGAAATTACCTGAAAGCCACCCGTGGGATCTTTAGTGAGCACACAGCTTGGGGAAATGAAAGGTACATCGTCGTGTCTGTGAATAGTGTAGCCGACATGTACAAGCTTGACGATGACTGCTGAAAATAGATTAACTATTAAAAAAGAAATTAGTTCACAAATAATATAGTGAAGGGTTGGGTAAGAAACCCTTGTCTCTTCAACATAAAATCAGTGATAATCTTTTTTATATAATCATTTCTATATTCAATAAGTGATTCAAATATACTTTGAGTCATGTTTGCTGTGAAGTGTTTAATCAACTTTTTCAGTGTAGTATTATCTATTGAACAGGCATCGATTCACAGACACATCACCTACCTGAGACTCTTTGACCCCCTTCCTCAATCTTCTAATTAACGAGCATTAAAACTCAGCCCTGGGGCCAAATGGTCTGAGAATACATCCTGCCCTCCATTTGTCTGTCTTATCTCAAGCCCAACTTGCGAGGACGACGTTGGCCAACAAATAAGACTTTACTTTGTTCCACAGCCCTAACCCCTAACTGAACCGTAGGAGAAACAAGACCCCTTTTATGACATAAATTAACAGGATTATCAGGACCCAAGGAGGCGCTAAACGCTTCTGACTGCCTATTACCTACATAGAAGTTAGACAGCGACACCACCAAGGGGAGGACTTCTCATTGGTCTACAAGTTGACTTTAGCCTGCAGATGAGAAGCTGTTTATGATTATTATAGATTATGGGGTTGTGTAGGATGTTTTAGGATGTTACAGTGGTCTTCTGATGAATTCCAGGAAACGAGATCTCTCCTAAATGGTTTGAATATAACAATGAAAATACCAAAATAAAACTAAAATGTTTATGGATGATCTTTTAGTGGTGCAACACCAGAGCGAGCACAACAGACAACTCCGGATAGAAGAGAAGAAGGAGAAGAGAAGATTCAAAGCGGCACAGTGGAGGATTGATCTGGAGAGGAAAACAGATGATAAAGGTTATCAGACAAATGGAAAGATTGAATAAGAAATTAATGATTGACTTTGAGTGTTTGACGGAAAGTCAATTTGAATGCTCCAATTGTGAAATGTTCAGTTTGAATTACTCGACACATAAGATAATCCAAACTTGCCATGCACAGAAGTTTGCATCTTGTAACGGTGCTTGCCCGAAATGTTAATAAGTCCAGTTGGGCTCCAGACAACTTTACATAAACTGACAAAAAAGGTTTATTTTCCGTGGACACAAAAAAGCACAATAAACGTCATAACATGATTTTTGGATCTATTTAAGGCTGTTTTACTGTTTCAAAAATAAAATAGATCCATATCATAAATAAATCACAATAAGAATAATAATGAATTCAAGCACTCTATGTCCACAAAAACTTAGGCCCTCAAAAAATAAAAATAAATAAATTCGTTACAAGGAGATTCATTTCTCTCGTGGGTCTTTTCGCACAGGCAAACAAACTCAGTAATAAGGTAATAGGCCCTTCAAAACCAACAAAAAATAGTCCAAAAATAGTCCACAATATAAGTAAATAAATAGTGAAAACTAAAGTAAATCGAACAATATGTTTGGTGTCAAAAAAGAAAGAATAATAATAATTTGAAGGGACCGTTTGAAGTAGAAAGACGAAAGGCAGGTGTTAATATCAGGTCTGTGAGGGCGCGGGGAAGATTCGTTTATCCTTTTATCTTTAGTTTGTATCTTTGGTCGGATCATTTGAATTCTCGTAAAAAAGAAGGAGTTAATACTTGCAGGTTCACCCCGTGATTCCTCGATTTTTTACTGAAGCTTTGAAGCATTGGCGGCGTCCCTTTTCGTTTCCGCCTTTAATTTCTCGTTTTCAACTTTTGTGAAGTTGGAAAGATAGTTATTTGAACAGTATGATTATTAGTTATTTTTGTTTCTTTTGAGCAGCGAACTGCTACAATCTTTAAGTTTATACCTTAGATGTGAGTGTGGTTTTTCTTTTCTTGAAGTGTTTGCTTTGCTAAGCTTGATTAACATTTTAGATGTGAGTGTGGTTTTCTTGTTGATGGGTGTAAATGGCCTAGAACATGTTCTCTTTAACAAGTGTGACTATGTGTCTATATATATACAACATGAGACCTCTGACAGAGGGAAGTTCAACTGTCAACTACCGTAAATCCTCTAATATTGGCCTGTATTCCATTAGCGGCCGGGTCTCCAACATTGGCCGGTCTCGCTGTCACCGAAGGTAAATAAAGGCCGGTCTCTAATAGCGGCCGGGGCTATTATTAGAACCAACGTTTTTCTGGGCAGGCCTCAACATTATGCTTGCTTGTGATAGTAACATGCAAGTACCACAGGGTACTGGTCATGTCAATCACCCAGACATCCCAAGTCTCCCGCATATTTATAGCGGCTCCCTGATGCCCGCAAATTAGTAAAATTCTCCCGCAATCTAGAGCGAGCGAGCAAGAGCGCGCATGCGAGACACAAACTGTGCACGCGCGCACGGCAGAGAGGGAGAGAGAGAGAGAGCGAGAAACCTTACGTGTGTGTGCTAGTGTGCACCTAATGAAGCGCATGTAAGACGGAGAGCGTCCTGATTGGCTTGTTTCGGTAAGTCTGACGGTAAATAGTAAAAGTGATCTACATAAATCTAGCCGTACATAAATCTATCTAGATCTACGTAAAAATAGATCTAAATCTATAAACATAAATCTATCATAAATCAGGCCGTTCGGTAAATAGTAAAAGTGATCTACATAATTTTAGGAGAGATACCTCCCTGAAATGACTTTTTTCAGGTTAGGATGTCTGCACCTCACTCTTGACTCGCACGTGAGACTTCAGTCACCGGGTCCGGTAGGCTAACGTTTGCGGCGCGAGGATGAGAACAGACGCGCAGCGGTCAGCGGAACATGAGGAGGATGAAGAGGAGCTGTACAATAATGAACTTGTTGTAGAGGCTGGCGCGAGTGATGAGGAGTTTACAGGGAGAGATGAAAAGGAGGAGGAAACTGAGGAGGACGAGGATTAAACAGAATTGGAGGATTTTTTTTTTTATAACTTCAAACCAAACGAGACAGGAATGGTTAAACTTTGGAGCGGTAAGGTGTCTGTTGCCTTTTGTTATGAATCAATAACCTAATTATCACCGTGTATGGTTAAGTGTTTAAAATGCACTACCGGTAGCCTATGTTTGCTACGTTTTTGTTACCATATTTCTACACTGGAATTTAGCCTGAATTACCGGTATTTGTTGTTAATGTTCTGTATGCATACCATAATGTTATGGTAACTGTACGTTTTCAATAAATGAACCTAGTATTTTATAGGTTGAAATAGACGCAAAATCTCATTTTTAGTCATTCTACTGGTAGTTTGATTTGCTCAAATAGAAATTGAGGCCTGCCTCTAATTCTGGCCTCCTTCCAATAAAGGCCTGGACCGCGATGCGCTTGAGTAAAATAAAGGCCCGGGCCTATATTAGAGGATTTACGGTATATTAACGGTTGTGTGGTTTTGACAGGGGCCCAGACCCTAGAGTGTTCATTGCAAAGAAAGACAAAGGAAATGTGTGCGTGCTAGATGCAAAACTTGTAATAGCCTTGGACAAATGTTAAGCTTGCCAAGTCCAAGGCGAGTATGAATTGATATATGATGATGACTATCATAACCCCTTAGGGCCGGCCCAAAACATGTCCAAGTATAAAAAGCTTTGTAGATTGTTTTTCAGAGCAGCTCTTCAAGTGAATATTTTATATACAGCTGTATCTTCATAAGCGGGAATCCTAATCCACCCTTAATCCCTTCATCAATTGTAAATTGATCACACCTGCTGACAAAGGGTGTGAGGCGTCATCCCAGGAGTCCCGGTGGTGTGCTAGGCTTGCTCAGCCTTGAGTTTGAGTGCCCTGGGTAGGTTGCTAATATGTTTTGGATTTATTAAGGTAGATATTTATAGGGAGGGGGGAAATCAATCTGAGACTTAATGAAAAGTTTATAAGAATAACCACAATATGGTTTACTTTGAAAAAAACTTTCAGAATAATACAAAGTACAGTAATCTCACAAAGAAGAACATAAGTTCCATGTAAGTCAGCATGTAAGTCTTCATCCGGAGCACGGCCCCGATATTTTCTGCACACACTCCTTTACCCCGTCCTCGTTGCAGACGGTTCCTATCATAAAACAATACCTAATATGGCAAGCTCAACTTTATATTTGTCCAGGGTTATAACAAGTGTTTGTATCTAACACATACATTATAAGTGTGAGGCTTTCTAACGGTCAGCTCTTGCTGAAACAACATTCTCATGATATATAGGTGACAGTTGAATTGAACTTCCTCTTTTCCTCTTATCTATATAACACCTTAAAGCCAGAATGCCCCCACCCCCTGCTAACAGGAAAAATATAACTTGTTAACCTCGAGAAGTTGAATGCAAAACACTTCTAAATAATAAGGAGATATAATAGTTTCTCCTCAAAAAGTAGAATAATATAGTAACATGAGGCAAGTTCGGATAATCTAATGGTGCGTTCACACCGGACGCGATTCACGCGAGTGATTTACATGTTAAGTCAATGCAGAGACGCGAAATGGCATTCTGCGGCGCGATTCGTGCGAATGAGGCGGCGAGATTTGCGCGATTCGCGCGATTGAGGCGGCGCGAATGACGCGAATTGCGCGTTCTGAATCACTCAAGTTGAAAAATCTGAACTCTGGCGGATATTTCGCGCCGCGTTAACCAATCACGAGCTTGCTCTAGTAGTGACGCATTTACAAGCGGAGGCAGAAATCCCAACAACAATGGAGGACAAGATAATCGTGGCCGTATGTGGATACCCGGAGCTGTACGATACATCATCCTATCACTACAGGAACAGGAATAAAAGGAATAAAGGAATAAAAAGGATCTTGCTTGGAAGAAAGTGAGTTATTGTGAGCCATTGTGAGCCATTTCACAACGAGACAGGAGCAGAAAAAAAGAGCCAGAGCCAGCGGCAAATGTGAGAAAGACTAGCCGAGGAAAGGCGGGTCTCGCCGGGTAAACGAGCGCTGAGCGCCGCTGATCCCCTGGATCTCACAACTCCGAAAACGCCAGATAAAATGCTCAAATAGGCTCTTTTTATAAATTAACCACAGATTTGAGCTTTAAACAACTATATTATCGCCTGAAAAAGTCTTTAAACTACGTTTTGTCACACATTAATAGTAGAATTTTTTACAAAAAAGACGAGCTGAAGCGAGTAAACTCAAAATGTTCAAGCGTCCACCTTCGCGCGATTAGCGCGAATTATTCACGCAAATCGCGTCCGGTGTGAACGCACCATTAGGTTTCTAGAGATCCGAACTTCTCCCATAACTTATACATTTCACAATTAGGGTATTCAAATTCACTATACAACATTTAGGGCCAATTGAACAAAGTATAAAAAGCTGTTTTTTGCCTTTTGAATTATTGTACTTTGTATTATTCTGAAACTATTTTTAAGTAAACACGGAAGCCATTCTGTGGTTATTCACATAAACTTTTTAATTAAGTCTTAAGAGTGATTTTTTCCCCCTGGAAATATCTTTATCAGTTATAGTTTAGATATTTACATAATTAGCAGCCTGACCTGTGCACACAAACTGTTTTTATACTAATCGGCACTTCTAAGAATTTAATTCTGTCTGTCTATTGTAGAGTAACTGATACTAATTCACAAACTCATTTTATTGTTCACCCTAACAGAATTCTGTTTCTTAATTTAAATATAGTCCGATATCTAAAATTTTGAAAATTAAATTATGTAATGTAAATTCTTCAAAATTTAAATAATGGTAAGGACTACAGTTGAAAGCATAAAGGCAAAAAAAAAATGTACATGGAAAAAACCTTGGTCTGTTGACAGCAATGAAATGAGCTTTAAGTGTGATTTTACAGGAAAACAGGAACTATTGAGATGAAATAAAGAGTCTTTTCAGCAGCTCTGTTAATATTGATGAGCCTCAGACTATCAACACTCATTCAACAAGACATTCAGGATCATCAGCAGATCATCTCACTTTATTCTGACTGTTTGCTCTTACAAACACATTATTCCACTCAGGATATATGACAGAAGGCTATTAAACTGCTCTACTGAGAGACAATGCTGTGATTTATGGGTAATACATCAGTAATGTAAAGAAGGCCACCCTCTCAAATGGACTCTTCCAAACTCCCCCACCTCTGCTGGTGATTTGGACTGCTCCAGAGAACCAGAGATCAGAGAGTGAGGATGCAGAGATGTGCTTGTGTTTAGTTATTAACAGTTAAAGTAGTCAGAAGGGACAGACTTTGTGGATTGTGTGTAAGTATCTTCTCTTCATTAGTGATTACTATATTGCTAAGAGACATTAAAGGGTTAGTTCACCCAAAATTGAAAATTCTGTCAGTAATTACTCACCCTCATGTTGTTCCAACCATGTAAGACCTTCGTTCATCTTCGGAACATAATTTAGTATATTTTTGATGAAATCTGAGAGCTGTCTCACTCCTCCATAGGCTTTCAGAGGGACTGAAATTTGATGGCCCAGAATAGTAAGTAAAAACGTCATTTAAGGAGTCCAAATGACTACAGTGGCTCTGTATTAAGTCTATCATGCGACGAAAATACTTTTTGAGCGGAAAAACAACAAAAATAACGACTTTATCCCACTATTATTGTTCAATTTGAGCCTCTGCGCATGCGTCGTGGCACTCCCGCGAACTCTCGT
The DNA here is from genome assembly GCF_949357685.1 of Gobio gobio. Classification (NCBI taxonomy): domain Eukaryota; kingdom Metazoa; phylum Chordata; class Actinopteri; order Cypriniformes; family Gobionidae; genus Gobio; species Gobio gobio. The sequence continues at coordinate 84,697,324 of NC_137097.1, forward strand.
CAGAGAGTATTGCTGCGTCCCAATTCGCATACTATCCGTACTAAATAGTATTCGAAAAAAGAATTAGTATGTCCCAAATCGTAGTATGTTGAAAAGAGTATTCCAAAGATTCCCGGATGGTCTACTATTTCCGGTCAGAATCTGAAGTGCAGATCGGTGCGCACTCTAACGGCTGATATTGCCCACAACCCATTGCGAGATGGACGAGGATTCGATTAGAACAACAAACGCAGATAAAAAGTGTTAAAAAACTACAAACATGACGGTTACGCGAGTCTGACGGTTAAGTGGAGAGGATTAGATAAAGTGGTTTGAGTGAGCAATTATCAGTATTTAACCTGACGAAAAGATATTTATTCAATATTATCCACATTATATTTCACCTGCAGCAGCATTGAGAACTTTTGTAATGATACGTTTGGCCATTAACTTTGCAAACACATGAGAGGAGTCTCTGCATTAAAGACCCACGAAAGGCAGATCAACGAGCGACTACATTTCTCTCCGATACGGTAGGAAATTAAATTTAAAGTGGGGGATTTTAACTGTGACGATGATTGACAGTTTAAAGGGTGACGGGACGCACGTAACAGAGTCCGTTAAAGATGACGAAGTAGTATGTCCCAAAGCTTGCATACTCTTCTGCTACACACTCAAAAGTATGTACTTTTTCTTCACAAAAAGAGTCCATACTTTTAGGACGTAGTATAAGTAGGCGAATTGGGACGCAGCCTATATAGTTCGCGGGAGTGCCACGACGCATGCGCGAGAACTTGCGCATGCGTCGTGGCACTCCCGCAAACTCTCGTCAGAGAGTATAGTGGGATAAATAGTGGGATAAAGTCGTTATTTTTTTTGTTTTTCCGCTCAAAAAGTATTTTCGTCGCATGATAGACTTAATACAGAGCCACTGTAGTCATTTGGACTCCTTAAATGACGTTTTTACTTACTATTCTGGGCCATCAAGTTTCAGTCCCTCTGAAAGCCTATGGAGGAGTGAGACAGCTCTCAGATTTCATCAAAAATATACTAAATTATGTTCCGAAGATGAACGAAGGTCTTACATGGTTGGAACAACATGAGGGTGAGTAATTACTGACAGAATTTTCAATTTTGGGTGAACTAACCCTTTAAGCAGCGTCTGAATGTTTACATTAATAATTCGGTTTGCACATTATCTTGTCGCATAAATACATTGTCTTAATGCCATATAATCTTCCTGTGTTCTTTATCGGGGAAGTATTTGATGTGCACTTATATTATATTGTGTAGATTTGAAACTGTGTCTCAGGGAATGTTAGTCACACAAGTGAGACGCAACATTGATTGAGTTTGTGTTCATATATTCGGAGTTTTATCTATTTCTTTAACATGCTATTTAAGATGTATGATTGTTTATAGATCTGTGATTGTTTATAGATGTGTGGTTGTTTATAGATCTGTGATTGTTTATAGGTCTGTGGTTGTTTATAGATGTGTGGTTGTTTATAGATGTGTGATTGTTTATAGATGTGTGGTTGTTTATAGATGTGTGACTGTTTATAGATGTGTGGTTGTTTATAGATGTGTGACTGTTTATAGATGTGTGACTGTTTATAGATGTGTGACTGTTTATAGATGTGTGACTGTTTATAGATGTGTGACTGTTTATAGATCTGTGATTGTTTATAGATCTGTGGTTGTTTATAGATGTGTGTTTGTTTATAGATCTGTTATTGTTTATAGATCTGTGGTTGTTTATAGATGTGTGTTTGTTTATAGATCTGTGATTGTTTATAGATGTGTGGTTGTTTATAGATCTGTGGTTGTTTATAGATCTATAAAACCTCTTCCATCAGCAGCCAATTCTCTACACCACAAACCGACGCACACATCTCAACGACCATCACACCCACGCTTCCCTCCTTCTCTCTGCTCTCTGAAGCAGATGTCTCCAAACTCATCCTTTCCAATCATCCCACTACATGTCCGCTTGATCCTATCCCCACTCACCTCCTTCAGGCCATTTCTTCTTCTGTTACTCCTGCACTCACTCACATTGTCAACACCTCTCTTCACACCGGGACTTTCCCCACAGCATTTAAGCTGGCTCGGGTAACCCCACTGCTTAAAAAACCCTCTCTAAACCCAGCACTTTTAGAAAACTACAGACCGGTATCCCTTCTACCTTTCATTGCAAAGACACTTGAGCGGGCTGTGTTTAATCAGCTCTCTACGTTTCTTGAACAGAACAATCTCCTGGACATCAACCAATCCGGTTTCAAAAGCGGCCACTCAACTGAAACTGCCCTGCTCTCAGTTACGGAGGCACTGAGACAGGCAAGAGCAGCCTCCAAATCCACAGTACTTATCTTACTGGATTTGTCTGCTGCTTTTGACACAGTTAATCACCAGATCATCCTGGCAACTCTCATGAAGATGGGCATCTCAGGAACCGCTCTCCAGTGGTTCAAGTCTTACCTCTCAGGTAGGTCCTTCAGGGTGTCATGGAGAGGTGAAGTGTCTAAGTCACATCACCTTGCTACTGGAGTTCCCCAGGGCTCAGTGCTTGGACCACTTCTCTTCTCCATTTACATGTCATCATTGGGATCGGTCATTCAGAAACATGGCTTTTCCTATCACTGCTATGCCGACGACACTCAACTCTACTTCTCATTTCAACCTGATGATCCATCGGTTGGTGTTCGTATCGCTGCCTGCCTAACAGACATTTCAGCCTGGATGAAGGAACATCACCTGCAACTCAACCTTGCAAAGACAGAACTGCTTGTGGTCTCAGCCAACCCAGCACTTCACCCCAATCTCTCCATTCAGCTAGGTTCATCAACCATAACTCCGTCCAGGACAGCCAGGAACCTTGGGGTTGTGATTGATGATCAGCTAAAATTCACTGACCACATCACTGCAACAACCCGGTCCTGCAGATTTGCACTATCCAACATTAGGAAGGTTAGACCCTTCCTATCAGATCATGCCACACAACTACTGGTCCAAGCTCTCGTTCTCTCCAGACTGGACTACTGTAATGCTCTTCTTGCGGGCCTTCCGGCATGCACTACCAAACCCTTGCAACTGATCCAGAATGCAGCGGCGAGGTTGGTCTTTGGTGAGCCGAAGAGAGCGCACGTCACGCCTCTCCTCATCAGTCTGCACTGGCTACCAATAGCCGCTCGCATTAAATTCAAGGCACTGGTGCTCGCCTTCAAAACATCCACTGGCTCTGCACCAATATACCTAAACTCGCTCGTTCAGACTTACACACCCTCCAGGAACTTGCGTTCTGCCAGTGAACGACGCCTTGTGGTGCCATACCAGAGAGGCATGAAATCGCTGTCACGGACCTTTTCCTGGACCGTTCCCACCTGGTGGAATGACCTGCCTATCTCAATTCGTGCGGCCGAGTCTGTGGCCATTTTCAAAAAACGTCTAAAGACACATCTTTTCCAGCAACATCTGACCGATCGAGAATAGCACTTATCATTCTATTCATTGTCTGTCTGTCTAATTTATTTAAAAAAAAAAAAAAAAAAATTTTATATTTCTGTGCTAGACTAACTGAGACTTGTTACAGCACTTGCATATTGCTGACATTGTTGCCCTTCGACTGCTCTAGCTGCTTCTATTGCCCCCATTTGTAAGTCGCTTTGGATAAAAGCGTCTGCTAAATGACTAAATGTAAATGTAAATAGATGTGTGTTTGTTTATAGATCTGTGATTGTTTATAGATCTGTGATTGTTTATAGATCTGGGATTGTTTATAGGTCTGTGGTTGTTTATAGATGTGTGTTTGTTTATAGATGTGTGATTGTTTATAGATGTGTGATTGTTTATAGATGTGTGATTGTTTATAGATCTGTGACTGTTTATAGATCTGTGATTGTTTATAGATCTGTGGTTGTTTATAGATGTGTGTTTGTTTATAGATCTGTGATTGTTTATAGATCTGTGTTTGTTTATAGATGTGTGACTGTTTATAGATCTGGGATTGTTTATAGGTCTGTGGTTGTTTATAGATGTGTGTTTGTTTATAGATCTGTGATTGTTTATAGATCTGGGATTGTTTATAGGTCTGTGGTTGTTTATAGATGTGTGTTTGTTTATAGATCTGTGATTGTTTATAGATCTGGGATTGTTTATAGGTCTGTGGTTGTTTATAGATGTGTGGTTGTATATAGATGTGTGATTGTTTATAGATCTGGGATTGTTTATAGATGTGTGGTTGTTTATAGATGTGTGTTTGTTTATAGATCTGTGATTGTTTATAGATGTGTGACTGTTTATAGATCTGGGGCCCGTTTCAGAAAGGAGGTTAAGTGAAAACTCTGAGTATGTTAACCCTGAAATAAGGAAAACTCTGGGTTTTCTGTTTCAGAATGGGAGGTATGTCAAACCCAAGAAAGCAGGGTAAGTCAAGCCCGTTTCTGAAAGAGAGGTAACTTATACTCAGAGTCAGTTACCAGGGTCACTTACTCTGTGAACCTAACCTGGGGCCCGTTCTTCGTACGTCGCTAACTCAGTTAGCCGGATTTGATTGTTGACGATTTGGCATGATCATGGATTGTTTGGTTCTTCGACGCTCATCCTGGACTTGCTGTCATAGCAACAGGTCCGTAAGCTTAAACCTGCTCGAGCGGCTTATTTCATGTAAACAGGATTAGATTGCATCTTGAGGTGATACTTAAAATCTGTCCCAGCCACTGCTACTTTATTACAAGAGTTCATTACTGAACCAGGGGCAATAATAATCATTTTAAGTAATAATATAAAATTTTTATATTGTTTATGTATATGTGTCACACAGCGACCCCTACGGATCTGCTTTGGGTAACGTGAGGGTTCGTGTGTAGAGGAAAAAAAATGATGGCTTTACCCCCAACAGCACTGTTGTGCAAGGTGTCATTTATTTGTAGCACCGAATATATACAAAAGTCCACGAGTGAGGGTGCAAAGATATATACAGTGTAAAATTCAAACTCCTAAATTATAAGGTATCAAAGAAACAACAAACTGGAATGTATATAATAGAATGTATATAATATAATGTTGTATATAATACTATAGACACAGCCACTTGATTGAGCGATTTATATGTGATGGAATAATGACTTTATAATTTTATTGGAGATTTGCACACATGTTGTACAGTTAATCTGAGCCGTGCATTAATTTAAGTGCTGATCACAGATATTATGGGAGTGGCTTGATGCAGAGAATTTGATCTTGACCCTTAAGAAACTTTAAAGGTCCCATGGCATGGCATTTTTCTATTATTTTATAATTTTTCCTGAGGTGTACTTATATTGTTAGTATGACTTTTACATCATAAAATGTCATAATTTAGAAATAAAAGGCATTTTTTCAATACTGCTGTTTGCCCTGTGGCTGAATGCCCTGCTTCAAGAGGCGTGTCTGCTGTGAGACTTCAGTAAAAACGCCCACTGTTGTGATTGGCTGACATCTTTGTATTTTAAATGAGCGGAGGGGGCGTGGTTTAACTTGGTCTACGAGGCACGAGCTGCTGCCAGAGAGACGGATGGACCTGAGTTCACTTCACATCAGTTCTCAGCATGTCTGAACTGTTGTGGTTACAGCATATACTTCAGGTTATTAGTCTATTTCTAGTCGGAGGGACTGTCACTCATGTCAGAAAGTTAGTAACTTTAGTAAATTATGGATCAGCGCTGACTGGAGACGCGAACCGTTTAGAGCGATTCAGTCCGATTTGGTGAACTGATTCGGTTCACTAAAAAGAACAGGTTCAAAAGAACGATCGTTCGCGAACCGGACATCACTAACGTACCAGAGACGGAGCTCAGCGATCGCTAACAAAGTTATTTATAGTACCTACTGAGTTATGAGAGCGCTGTCAGTCAGCGCTGTGAGTTTATTGTGTTTGTATCTGAGAGTTCTGAATAAACACGAGTCCCAGTCACACCGAGTCCGTCTTCATCATTATTACCAACTTTGTAACACATGCAAAGTACCATTACAGCTGTCGAGATGAACGAGTTAAAAGTAAGTGTTGATAATAGCATTATTTTTAAAATAAAATAAAAGCGTCAGTGACGCGCGTTGAGTACACAGCGCAAACAAAGACACAACAGCAGTAATCGAATGTAATCCAGTTTATTGTGGGGCTAGGCTGGCTCGCCCGAATATGCTCACGCTTAATTTACCCCCCTTCTGCTTAATCTCACGCCGCGTTTGGTGCCTCCGCTGTGGGCCAGATGCAGTACTGGGGGTCGGGGATGTTGAAGGCCAACGGCCAGTACAGCCCGAGCTTCGGCGTGTGTGAGGCCGATGTTGAGCAGAAACTCATGACTGTATGCACATTTTAGAACAGATAGACGTGACGAGGACGTACAAAAACACTGACTCACAAGATAGAAAACACGAAAACACCGTTCTGTCGGGAGAGAGAGAAGCCGCTGTGTGCACGAATAATAAATAATTAGCTACACATCAGAAATTACTGATCACAGATCAGAAGGAACTGAAAAAAGACTTCTGTTTTCATTTGTACATCCAAACACTGAGAAACTGCCAGCATTCACTCGTTCACAAGTAACGTTAATGATCTCTCGAGCGTTTGCATGGGCGTGCCAGATTCTCTGGGCGGAGGAAAGGGAGGTAACCGTTCCTTGGACGTCAAACCAGGAGACTTCAGGATTGGCTCGTCTGGCCTGTCATTTTCTCAAGAGATTCAAGAGTTTTATTTGTCACATACACAGTTATATACACAATATACAACTGGCAGTGAAATGTAAACAGGTCCGCTCCATGGACAGTGCAAATAACAGTTACAAGAAACACAAGGGGAAATTAAAATAGAAATAGAATAAAATTAGAATAAAAAGTATTAACATAAGTAGAATTATAAATAAATCAAGTAAAGATAAAAAATAGGAAATAAGATAAAAATAAAAATATAAAAATAAGTGGATATGATAAGTGAGATAAACTGTAGACTTAAAAATAAGTGGTTAACTATATATATATATATATATATATATATATATATATATATATATATATATATATATATATATATATATATATATATATATAAGAAGTATGTGTGTAAGCAATAGGTATAATTGCAAACAGGAGTATGATGTGCGAACAGGTTTATTACAGGTTGTTACACAGTAACAATAGGAACGTAAAGTGCAGTGCAATGGCAGTATGTGGATGTTAATGTTTAAACTGGATGTTTATGCGTGTGCGGGGTGAAGTGAAGTCACGTGACTGAGTTCAGGAGTCTGATGACCTGGGGGAAAAAACTCCTCCTGAGTCTTTCAGTCTTTGCCATCAGGCTACGGAAGCGCTTACCAGATGGCAGCAGGGTGAAGTGAGAGTTTGCAGGGTGATTAATGTCTCTGATGATTTTAGTAGCTCTACCTCTGCAGCGTTTGGTGTAGATGTCCTGCAGAGACGGGAGAGCTGAGCCTGAGATGCGCTCGGATAAGCGCACCACTCTTTGCAGGGCTTTGCAGTCGTGACTGGTGCTCAAAGGCAGAGAGAGACAGCCAGAACTCGGGTTTACACCGATCAACATTTCTATCCACTTGGGGACAATATTCAGGCTAGGGGAACTCATATTAATGTTGAAAAACCTCATAAAATGAAAATTTCATGCCATGGGACCTTTAATACTGTCACGTTACAAATCTGCTTCAAATTGAATTAAAAATTAAATTACAACATTGAAATAAAAATGTAAAGGATGTACAAATACTGTATAAAATCTGAATATAAATATAAATAATTGGTAATCATGTAAAAAAAAAAAAAAAAAAAACATTTATCATTTATCTATTATAACTTTTATGTTGGTTTGGTCGTTTAGCTGTTTCCTTATAAAGGTCCAGATATTTGTGGGGTTTTTTGTGTAATTTGTCAAGTCTTTTGCCAGGTGGCTTTTTTAATTATATGATGTCATTACGTTGCTGTCTTGACGCCAGCCAATCGCTGCACTGCTGATCGTGGTTTCGAGTATCGATGCATCTGCCCTCTTCAGGGAAAACAAGAACGCGCAGTGATCTTAGATCTAATGTTAGATCTAATCTTAGATTTAATCTAGATATTTTAATCCAATCCGCAAATTCGTTTGAAGAACCAAATTAGCCAGAGATCAGTTATCACGATTAAAAGATCTGGGATCTGTCAAATCATCTCAGATGTAATAAGCAACGTACGAAGAACGGGCCCCTGGTCAGGAGCAGGTTTTCTTTGGTAAACCCAGAGTTTCTTTCAGTCCCTTCCCCTTTTTAAAGCGCCAGCGGTGTTTAAATACTTAATTCATTCATTCAAACGCCACAAATGCTTTTCTTACTGAGTATTTTGGTCGTATTTCAAGTACAAATATAAAAAAAATTATAAATGTAATCTAAAGGAAGCGAAGTTTAAATTAAATTATCTGCCACTTGACAAAAAAACAGGAACATTCATTCATTGCTCATATTTTCATCATGAGGACACTGTCAAAGTGACAAAAATGGCATGGCCTTTTATACAGGATCCTGACATTCACTTGATAAACCTCTGGAAGTATCCTAATAATTAGAGTTTCCTTTAGGATTTCCAGTGGTTGGACGCATTGATGACGCTCATATTCCCATCATCACACTTTCTGAAAATGGATTATTGTGTGGAATGGAAGGATGCTGCCAGATGGTAGTACGAGATATATGCCATAACCACTACCACAGCTGTTAAATACATTTATTTACAATTGTTATGGTCATCTTTATTTCCTACAAATACTTTATTCTTTTTCCTGTTGGATGTTAATATTCGTCCTCCATCTCCTCTTCATCTGTCAGTGGTGCTGGTGTTGGGCTGGCCTGAGTAGAAGTCAAATGTTAATGTCATTACCCTGATTAATAAATGTAACAGGTGGGATTAGAGAACATTTCATTATGTGAAAAGAGAATAGACCCTTTTCACATTTCTGGGTTTCCGAAGCTGAAGTCGTCATAGTTGGGCTAACTTTTATAGCGGTGAATGAAAGAATACATTAAATATATATGTGTGTGTCCCCATTTGCTCAAATAGCAAAAGAAAAACTCCACAATAGTGATTTCACAACTTTCAAAAAGAGGGAAAAAATAGAGTGAGATTGATAACGGAAGTGAAAAGAGAGAAAGATGTTAATGTGATAGAGTGGGACACTCTGAAGGGGATAATACTGGTCTGGCAGTTTCCTTTGACAGGGCTCCGGTCAGAGAGAAGGGCACGGAGAAGTTATTCCAGCAAACTTTAATATTGTAGTTTGGGTACAATCATTGGTGTACAAATAGGTATATAGGTGGGGTGTGTGTGTATGTGTGGTCTATAAAGAAACAAAGAATAAAATAATATTAATCACAATGTACAAAAGTATAAAGTAATATCCAATGCAATAATAAACATGGAATCAGAATACTGAAATATAATAATTTGGTCAAATAACCTGAAAAGAGTCATAAACAACTAATATACAGGAAGGTTAATATACAAAAGGTTAATGAGGCCAAGTAGGAATACTAAATGGAGTCGGTGGTCTTCGCTTCCCTCTAGTGGTAGCGAACGCAACTGCACCCATGCCCCAGGACATGAGGGGGGCATGGCCAGGGAGTGCCGAACTACACTCTACAGCCGCGTTTCCACCGAAATTACCCGGAACTATTTGTACCAGGAACTTTTTCTCCCCCAGACCTGCTACTGTCTGCGTTTCCACCGCGGTCTAAAGTACCGGGAAGATTAGGCAAATTAGTCCGGTGACGTGGTAATGCGCGCGACTGCTCCTCCCAGTCACAGACGGACAGTAATCACTTTTGCGCGACACTGTCTGCCACAATAACAAGTATGGAGGAGATGCAAGCAGTGCTGTTTTTGCTGGTTATGTATTGGTTTACTACAGAGGTAATTAACAAAACGGCGGAAAAGAGACGAGCACTGACACTAAAGCGTATTCTGAAAGCTTGTAAAGCTAGATTTAAAATATGACAAAGTATGTTATCATCAGCTATTACGGACATTGACCGCGCAATGGCTGAGACGAATGCGCGCCATCGGACAGAAAGAGCAAGACTGATATTTACTGAACGCTGAATGATCCTCGCAAAAGACTTTTAAAAATGCCGGTTGAAATAAAATGCTGCGAGAGCTCAACCAATCAGCATGTTCAGCGCCCAAGTCCCACCCCCGAAAGTTCGGGAACTTTTCCAAAGTACCACCTCGCAAGCAGGGCCGTTTGGAGGGGGAAATATTTACCCGGAACTTCATTTAGACCCTGGTTCCTGCGGTCGAAACACACCGAGTTCCCCCCCAAAGTTCCTGGTTTCGGGGTAAAGTTCCTGCGGTGGAAACGCGGCTTACGTGTGTCTGACAGCGACACAGAGGCTAAACACAATTTAGCAGTAGGACTAAAGGGCATAATAACTTAAATATAGCACTCGAAATACACATTGTTTCAAAGCAACTTTACAGAAAGTGCATTTCATAAATGTACATTGAAAAATGTTAGAAAGAGAATATTAAAGAAAAATGTTAGAAAAAATTTATCAATCATGTATTAATTTAGACCATAACAGCGCTGGCGTTGAGTCGTCTCTTCACAGGCGTGGAGTCGTCTCATCACAGGTGTTGGGGCATCTGAAGTCTCCGTGAGAGGCTGGATACAAACTGGAGCTGACAAACTATTTACCTCGGGACTAGTGTCCCGAGATAACAACAGAAAAGCAGATGGGAAATAATTAGCATACCTGCTGTTCAGAATGTTAATGCTTTTGATCCGATTTAACTGTAGTATAAAAGATAATTATAATGTGAATGCTTGGCTAAAGAGATGCGTCTTTAATCTAGTTTTAAACTGGGACAGCGAGTCTGAACCTCGAACAATATCAGGAAGACTATTCCAGAGTTTAGGAGCCAAATGTGAAAAAGCCCTCCCTCCTTTAGTGGACTTAGATATCCTAGGAATGACCAGAAGCCTAGAGTTTAGTGATCTTAAAGAGTGCGATGGATTGTAGGGCGATAGAAGATCCGTTAGATACACTGGAGCTACACCATTTAGGGCTTTATAGGTCAGTAGCAATACTTTGTAATTGATACGGAGCTTAATAGGTAAAATAATTGTTTATAGATCTGTGGTTGTTTATAGATGTGTGACTGTTTATAGATCTGTGGTTGTTTATAGATGTGTGGTTGTTTATAGATCTGTGGTTGTTTATAGATCTGTGATTGTTTATAGATGTGTGATTGTTTATAGATCTGTGGTTGTTTATAGATCTGTGATTGTTTATAGATGTGTGGTTGTTTATAGATCTGTGATTGTTTATAGATCTGTGATTGTTTTTAGATCTGTGATTGTTTATAGATGTATGATTGTTTATAGATCTGTGGTTGTTTATAGATCTGTGATTGTTTATAGATGTGTGTTTGTTTATTGATCTGTGGTTGTTTATAGATGTGTGGTTGTTTATAGATCTGTGGTTGTTTATAGATGTGTGGTTGTTTATAGATCTGTGGTTGTTTATAGATCTGTGGTTGTTTATAGATGTGTGGTTGTTTATAGATCTGTGGTTGTTTATAGATGTGTGGTTGTTTATAGATGTGTGGTTGTTTATAGATCTGTGGTGTGTCCCGACGGATCACCACCTTAACGTGGTGGGGCACTTTGCGTGTCTCCGTGACCCCTAGAGCTATGTCGGCGGGAGTCTTGTACTCCTGGTAGGGCCACCCATGCCGAACAGGTCAAAGGGTAGAGACCAGACAAAGAGTGATCCCAAACGCCTCAACGATGGAGTCGCCGGAAAATGGTGGGTGTGAGAACCACCAAAATGGCGGAAAAGTCTGAAGAAGGCAGCCCCACTGCCACGTGGGTAAACCCGGAGGGGTACAGTGGCTAGGGGAGTAAACCCTGATTACAAATCTGCCTTTGGGGACAGGCATAGGCGGAACCCAGCAGGCCGGGCTACCGGCAGACCCCTGCAACTCCTTTCAGACGAAGGTCGTCATGGGTTCTCTCATGCCACCGGAGATCCTTCTGGAAGGAGCCAAGATGGTGGGAGTGTGGAATGCACACCTGCACCTTCACCTTAATCCTTACCTATGTGCAAGCTTCTTGCTTCCTCCTTAGAGCTAGCAAGGTACAACATCGACGTTGCAGCCCTCAGTGAGACCAGACATCATGGAGAGGACTCCCTGACGGAGGTTGGTGCAGGGTACACTTTCTTCTGGAAAGGGGTCCCCGAAGGCACTCGCCGGACCCATGGAGTTGGTTTTGCAGTGAAGTCCAAACTGCTGCAGTTTATCCCTGAATTCCCTGTCGGCATCAATGAGAGGCTGATGACCTGGCGCATTCCCCTTGCAAAAGGATGCTTTGCCACCCTCATTAGTGCCTATGCACCAACGCTTGCTGCCGAGTCTAACACCAAAGAGGACTTTTACCTTGCCCTCGACTCTGCCATAAGAAAAACTCCAGCCACAGACAAACTCATTCTCATGGGAGATTTTAATGCCAGAGTGGGCATAGAGCACCTGGTATGGGATAAGGTAATCGGCCGGCACGGTGTTGGGAAGATGAATGACAACGGCCTCCGGCTCCTTTCTCTCTGTGCAGAACACCAACTGGTCATCACCAACACCATATTTCAGATGAAGAACAGATTCAAAACCACCTGGCAGCACCCACGCTCAAAACATTGGCACCTCCTTGATTACGTAATCGTCCGTCAAAATGACCGGAAAGATGTCCTCTCCACTCGAGTCATGCGCGGAGCAGAGTGTTGGACTGACCACCGTATGGTCAGATCCAAACTCCTCATGAGTATTAGACCCCGTGGTCAAAGGACAGCTCCAAAACAAAAAATCAATTGCTCAGCACTCAGTAGCCCCACTTCACGAGACCTCCTTCGACAGCTCCTCGCTGATAACCTCAAAGAGATCCCGGAGGAATCAGCTGACTGGCCAACGCTGCGCCAAGCCATCCACTGCATGAAAACACTGAAATCCGGCACTATCCGGGCCTGGTATACTCCTGTGTAATTTGATGTTTACCGGATGTATGTGGGAAAAAGCGGATCAGAGTAACACGGAACAGTATATTTCCAGAAAAACCCGGAAACCTCACGTATGCGGACGTATACAGGAATCCGTGAAATTTCACGGACATATACAGCTGAAACACTGCTGGGTGTGCTAGGACTGAAGACTGTTAGGTGTGAAGAAGACCTTTCATATGTTAATGACTGACACTAGTGCTGGCTGTTCTCAGAGGGAGGGGGGCAGGGGAGGACTTGAGGATTGAGAATTATCTCTGGTCTACTGTAGGCAACAGCAAACAAGCTTTTCGTACAGAAAAATAAATTCTTAAGGCCCTGAAACACTAAACCGAACTAGCAATGACTAAAGCCGACTGTGGGGTTGGTTCACGTTGCCTGGGTCTGAGCCAAACCATCAGAATGGTGTGGCAGGGCCTTAAAACCAGTGCATGAAAAGAGTCTCTTAATCAAATATTTTTTATAAAAACAGTACAAAATAAAAACCCTGTCTGAACATATACATTCACAAAAAAATCAGAATATGTAATGAAATAAACAAAGAAATGTAATGGACTTTAGACTATCCCCAAACAATTTTTGCAAAGTTTTACAAATTGCAGGCAATAATAACATTAAATAAAAAGGAGATGAAATGTGGAATATAAAAAAGTTTGTTTAAAAAACACCAAAAACTGATATGCTCAAAATAAAAATATGGAATAAAAAAGAGCAGGGATTCACTTGCTCAAGAAACACAGAAACACAAGCAGATCTTTCAGCTCTGCAACTGTTCACAAAAAGTGTCACTCCAAGATTCTTAACTTTAACAAGATGCAAAAAAGGGGCGTTTTGAGGTTTGATATCCACCACTCACAATAGATGTAGTGACGCAATGGAGGTGCAACCAATAAGGTTACACTGTAAAAAAAAATCCTAATTTTACAGAAAAAAATTCTGTTTTTTTTACAGTATTTTCTTGTAATTTTGAATTATGTTTAAAACGATGTACAATTACAAACAATATCTAAATAAACAACTTGACTGTTATTTTAAGGATTATATCATTAATGACAAATTACAGTAATTCTCATTTTTTATACAGGAACATCATTGTATTATTTTTCTGTTTTCATAAATTACATACAAATGTATGTAAAATGACAGAAATAATCTGTAATAAAATATTTATCTCATTGTATTAAAGGTTTATGTCCATACTAACAATTTAACATTATTCTTTGTAATTTTAAAGTAAATCTTATTAGTTTTATATTTACACTGTAAAAAATAAAAACCTAAAAAAACGATCAAATGACTGGCAGCTATGGCTGCCAAACAAAAACCGTAAAATTAAAGTAAAATATCTTAAGTCAAATAAAGTTCAAAAACTTCACAGAAATTTACATTAAAAGTTTTATAGAAAACACTGTTAAGAAACGAATTAAGATATTTTACTTTAATTTTCTGTTTTACAGTTTAGGTGTAATTTTACATTCAAACTGTAATTCTGGATACAAATATAAATATAGCTGCAAGCAGCAATACCGGGGCCAAGCGCAAAGAAGAAGACAAGACATGCCAAAATGCTGGCAGTGTCAGATCAACTGGAGAAATGAGCAATTAATCACGTTTTAAGATGATTTTAAGCAAAAGGCGGAAAATGCATTGTAGTCTGAGAGTGTCAGACCAACTGCAACAATTAACAATTATACAGTTTAAGAAGATTAGGCAAAATGGCTGAAATATCATATATTGAGTCACTGATAATGTAAGTTAATGGTTTATCACTTTTGACCAATAGGTGGCACAGATACGAAATTGATGTGGTGTGGTCAGAATAAGGGAACAATGACACATGCAAAGTTTGATGCCAATATGTCAAAGCATTGCAGAGATACAGCCTCAAGAGTAATTTTGGCATAATAGCTCAACTTCGTCGCTGCGGTTTACAAAACGGTTTCATCTATTGATGCAAAATCCCTAACTTTTTGTTGACACAGTCTGAAGATGATACGATTCGATTTTGGTGGAAATTGGACAAACGGTCTAGGATGAGTTTGAAAAAGTAGGTTTTGATCAAATAAGAACATTGAGGACAGGATGTTTGACCAAATATGGAAAAATTAGTATCTCTGTTCTCGGCATGAGCCAATGACTGTATTATGACCAGTTTCATTAAACTAGGCTAATTTAATCAAAAGTTATTAGCATGTTTGTAAATTTTGTTATAACCTCTGACCACAAGGTGGCACTGCCCCAAAACGTTTTGAGTACCTTCAAAGCATGGTGCGGAAGACATGATTTTTGGACAAACAGTTCAAAAGTTATAAGCAAAAATAGCCATTTTTTGTATCTCCGGACCAGTAGGTGGCGCTGTGCCGAAACGCTGCATGTTGCTTCAGGTCATGCTTGTGATGACATATACCAAGATTGGTTTGAATACGATAAAGCGTTGTGGAGATATAGGCTTATGAGTTTTTTTGCAACCGCTACGCAAAATTTGTGTGCGCGTTTATCGAAAACGATTTGACAAATCAACTTGATTTGCAAGATTTTTTGTCAGCATGGTCTGAAGATGATCTGGTTCAATTTTCGTGCAAATCGGACAAACCGTCTAGGACGAGTTCGTAAAAGTAGGTTTTTTTGAAAATTAAAAATGGCGGGGAAATTATCATGACTGAAAATGACATCATAGGTTGCAATTGAATCGGCATGAGCCAATGACTCTATTATGACCAGTTTCAATATACTAGGCTAATTTAATCAAAAGTTATTAGCATTTTTGTCAAGTTTGTTTTATCTTTTGACCACAAGGTGGCACTGCCCTAAAACTTTTTGAGTACCTTCAGGGCATAGCAAGGAAGTCACATACCGAGTTTAGTAACAATATACTAATGCATTTGTAAAATATAGCATTTTTTGACAAAATTCAAAATGGCCGACAGCCAAAATGGCCGATATGGTAAAATTGAATATCAGACGACTCGGCATGCCGTCCTGAATGTAACGAGACCACTTTTATGATTTTTGGACAAACAGTTCAGAAGTTATAAGCAAAAATAGCAATTTTTCGTATCTCCGGACCAGTAGGTGGCGCTGCGCCGAAACGCTGTATGTTGCCTCAAGTCATGCTTGTGATGACATGTACCAAGTTTGGTTTGAATACGATAAAGCGTTGCGGAGATATTGCCTTAAGAGTGTTTTTGCAACCTTTACGTAAAATTTGTTTGCGCGTTTATCGCAAATGATTTGACGAATCAACTTGATTTGCAAGATTTTTTGTCAGCATGGTCTGAAGATGATCTGGTTCAATTTTCGTGCAAATCAGATGAACCGTCTAGGACGAGTTCGTAAAAGTAGGTTTTTCGTAAAAATCAAAATGGCGGGAAAATTTTTATGACGGAAAATGACGTCATAGGGTGCAATCGAATCGTCTTGAGCCAAGGAATCAGAGGAAAAAAGAATTTTGTTTCTAGCCCTTATGGTTCAAAAGTTATTAGCATAAACATTAGTCAAATTTTGGACTGATGGTGGCGCTAGAGGGATTGAGTTTGAGACTCCAAATTTGCTACGGTGACATTTCAGACTGTCCTCTATTAGTGTGCCAAATTTCACAACTTTTTACCATACGGTTCTATGGGCTGCCATAGACTTCGTGGCGGAAGAAGAAGAAGAAGAAGAAGAAGATGAATAATAAATATAGCTGCAAGCAGCAATACCGGGGCCAAGCGCAAAGAAGAAGACAAGACATGCCAAAATGGCTGGCAGTGTCAGATCAACTGCAGCAATGAGAAATTAATCACGTTTTAAGATGATTTTAGGCAAAAGGCTGAAAATGCATTGTAGTCTGAGAGTGTCAGACCAACTGCAGCAATTAACAATTATACAGTTTAAGAAGATTAGGCAAAATGGCTGAAATATCATATATAGAGTCACTGATAATATAAGTTAATGGTTTATCACTTTTGACCAATAGGTGGCACAGTTACGAAATGTATGTGGTGTGGTCAGAATAAGGGAACAATGACACATGCAAAGTTTGATGCCAATATGTCAAAGCATTGCAGAGATACAGCCTCAAGAGTCATTTTGGCATCAAGGCTCAACTTCGTCACTGCGGTTTACAAAAACGGTTTCATCTATTGATGCAAAATTCCTAACTTTTTGTTGACACAGTCTGAAGATGATACGATTCGATTTTGGTGGAAATTGGACAAACAGTCTAGGATGAGTTTGAAAAAGTAGGTTTTGATCAAATAAGAACATTGGACAGGATGTTTGACCAAATATGGCAAAATTAGTATCTATGTTCTCGGCATGAGCCAATGACTGTATTATGACCAGTTTCATTAAACTAGGCTAATTTAATCAAAAGTTATTAGCATGTTTGTAAATTTGTTTATAACCTCTGACCACAAGGTGGCACTGCCCCAAAACTTTTTGAGTACCTTCAAAGCATGGTGCGGAAGACATGAATTTTGGACAAACAGTTCAAAAGTTATAAGCAAAAATAGCCATTTTTTGTATCTCCGGACCAGTAGGTGGCGCTGCGCCGAAACGCTGCATGTTGCCTCAGGTCATGCTTGTGATGACATATACCAAGATTGGTTTGAATACGATAAAGCGTTGTGGAGATATAGGCTTATGAGTGTTTTTGCAACTGCTACGCAAAATTTGTGTGCGCGTTTATCAAAAACGATTTGACAAATCAACTTGATTTGCAAGATTTTTTGTCAGCATGGTCTGAAGATGATATGGTTCAATTTCTGTGCAAATCGGACAAACCGTCTAGGACGAGTTCGCAAAAGTAGGTTTTTTGGAAAATTAAAAATGGCGGGGAAATTATCATGACCAAAAATGACATCATAGGGTGCAATTGAATCGGCATGAGCCAATGACTCTATTATGACCAGTTTCAATATACTAGGCTAATTTAATCAAAAGTGATTAGCATTTTTGTCAAGTTTGTTATATCTTTTGACCACAAGGTGGCACTGCCCTAAAACTTTTTGAGTACCTTCAGGGCATGGCATGGAAGTCACATACCGAGTTTAGTAACAATATACTAATGCATTTGTAAAATATAGCATTTTTTGTCAAAATTCAAAATGGCCGACAGCCAAAATGGCCGATATGGTACAATTGAATATCAGACGACTCGGCATGCCGTCCTGAATGTAACGAGACCACTTTTATGATTTTTGGACAAACGGTTCAGAAGTTATAAGCAAAAATAGTAATTTTTCGTATCTCCGGACCAGTAGGTGGCGCTGCGCCGAAACGCTGTATGTTGCCTCAAGTCATGCTTGTGATGACATGTACCAAGTTTGGTTTGAATACAATAAAGCGTTGCGGAGATATTGCCTTAAGTGTGTTTTTGCAACCGCTACGTAAAATTTGTTTGCGCGTTTATCGCAAATGATTTGACGAATCAACTTGATTTGCAAGATTTTTTTTCAGCATGGTCTGAAGATGATCTGGTTCAATTTTCGTGCAAATCGGATGAACCGTCTAGGACGAGTTCGTAAAAGTAGGTTTTTCGGAAAATTAAAAATGGCGGGAAAATTTTTATGACGGAAAATGACGTCATAGGGTGCAATCGAATCGTCTTGAGCCAAGGAATCAGAGGAAAAAAGAATTTAGTTTCTAGCCCTTATGGTTCAAAAGTTATTAGCATAAACATGAGTCAAATTTTGGACTGATGGTGGCGCTAGAGGGATTGAGTTTGAGACTCCAAATTTGCTACGGTGACATTTCAGACTGTCCTCTATTAGTGTGCCAAATTTCATAACTTTTTACCATACGGTTCTATGGGCTGCCATAGACTTCGTGGCGGAAGAAGAAGAAGATGAATAATAATAATAATAGGAACGGGAACGGTTTCAATAGGTGCCTTCGCACCTTCGGTGCTTGGCCCCTAATAAACTATAAAGCAAACTAAATATCAAACCGTAATCTGTTTTTAAAGAGTACAAATCTGCACTGCTCTCCAGGTTGAAACTTTCAAGCCTCTGCCCACATCACAAAACACCACTTGACCAATTAATTAAATATAACAGCAAATAAAAAGAAATATAGACATTTTCTAACTGTAGTTTAAAACAAGTTTTTTTTTTCTATGGTTGCAAGGCTATGCTGTCTTTCCGTGTTCTTTTGAGCGTGATTGGTCAATCTGAACGTCATCCAGAAATGTGGCCAATGACAGTGCGCGCCTTCAGTTTGAATTATACACCCGTTGGAGTGGCTCGCGGCTCGTTGCTCGCGGGGACGCGGCGCGGCTTTTAGTTCTAATCTGCTGCAGGACTGCATTAATGGCATTGCATGGATCATTTTACATCTGAAAACACATCTGTTTACATCATTTTGATTGTGGGATGTCAACTGAAAACGAAGAAACATGAATACGAACAGACATGAATACGAACAGACTAAGTTACCAATGGCGGGCAACAGACGGCAGAAGGTAACGTAAATCCCTTTATATTTTTTCTACTGCTCATCAAGATATAATGTTAGTGCATTGAAGTCATCTGCTAATCGCGATTATCTTACATATTCTGTGTTTTGTTGTGTTGTAATACTGTTAAGCTAGGGCTGGGTGTTAATGACGATCATAGTTAAGACTATTGTTAGCGATTTTGCAGTAAACGTTAAAATTACCTTTTTATATCGCGGAATGTGAATATGAATATAGTGTATATAACGCAGCACTGACTGTACTAAAAGTTTTTGACATTTTGACAAAGAAACATGCATGAATGTAGAATAATGAGTGGGACATGCATGTGTTAAAATAAGCCTCTCCCAGACAGCATGCGATCCCGAAATCAATTATCTTTCTGTAAAATGCACACAGTTATCTCAGTAAGCCTGTCATGTGAGGTATTCACTTGATTTAAACAGTCAGTTATGTCTTAAGTAAGTTAAACAGTTCAAGTTAACGTGGGGAAACCCGGATGCGTGTCATTATGTGCATCCGTTCTTAAAGGGGCTGCAGATTAATAAACTGCTGTCTGTCATAATTTTAATCAAACAACAAAAGAATAGAGAATAACTTCTGCTTCTTTAAGAATCCATTGATATTAATACATAGAATATCATACAGTGAAGACTTTTAAAGCAGTATTATTCTGTAGCATTTTAATAACATATCTATCAAAATAAAATAAATATATTGTGATATCGTTATTGTGAAATACAATTTCTCATGTATGTAGAATAATATGGTCATAATGCCCATCCCTACTGTCAGCTAGTTTTAAGATCAAGCTTGTCATAAATGTAAAGGAGCTTTGGAATGATTAATCTGAGATCATGTTCACTCATTCAGCAGAGAGGACAGGAAAACACCATCCTTGGACTCTGAAGAATTACAGGAAAACCAGGATTTTGGCTCTACTGTGAAGTTTTTGTATGGGCCTGGTGAGTACGTTTTGCAAGTCCATGTCTCTGTCAGTAAGTTAATAATTAATATTAATGTTTTATCAAACAAATTAATATTAATTTGTGTGTGCATGTTTCTTCCCCCATCATGATCCAGAAGTTTTGGATCCATGATCCTGAAGAACTTTTACAGATGTTGACCCTGAATGTGTAAAAGGTAATCTTACAAATGTTGTAATTATTTTAATGTTCTCTGTTTTTTTCTGTAATGTAGACGCATGCATTTTCTGTGAAGTTGCTTTGAAACAATGTGTATTGTGAAAAGCGCTATACAAATAAATTTTAATTGAATTGTTTTACTTACTTTTATTGGCATTAACTATATATTATTCATGTATTATTTGGCAGGTCGCAAGATGTATTTTATTTTGTGAGACTTTGCTGAGAAAGTATTTTTTGGCTCAGTCTGAAAAGGCCCAGAAAAGAAACACTATGAAGAACATCACACAGAACCTTCAGAGAAAAAGACGGGTAAGTTAAGAAACCGGTTAAGCTTTTTTCCCCCAGAATGTTACTATGCTCCTCTCTGAGTTTTAGTGGTTAATTTACTGTCATGTTTTGCAGTTGCTGGAGACCAGGTCCAGGGTTGCACAAACCAACACAGAACCTGTGGAAGACCGCAACTATAGACCTGATATCTGAAGATGATGATGCTGTTGTTAGGGAAAGCATGGTTAGGCTAGGTACTACAAACCAGACTAGGCTGACCCACGCTATGCATCACATCACCAGCCCGTCATGCCAGTTTGAAAAAATGTTCCAAACTCAAACAACATTGTGTTAGAGTTGGTCACAATTCCTTTATATTTATAATTTTAATATTCAATTGTTCCATTTAATTTTTTCTTTATTCCTATGTTTATATACTTATACTTTTATTGGTTCCCATATATAGAATATTTACATATATTTTATATGCACTTTTTAATGTATAGATTTCTTTGTCTCGTTTTATATTGTATACTTTGTATATTTGTTCCTTTTTAGATGTCCATGCTGCTTTTGATCTCCACGTTTTGTATTGTTGTTCCTTTTACGTCGCCATCCTTTAGATACATTTTGTGTCACTTATCTTTTCCCCCATTCATTTTAATGTATGTTTATAAGGCTCTTTGTTCTTTTTACTTGGTTATATTGTTTACTTGGAATATTTATGGGTATTTTATATACACTTTTTTTTTGTCTTGTAAATTTATTGTTCTCATTTTATATTGTGTACTTTGTATATTTATTCCCTTTTTTTAGATGTTCCTTTTTATGTACACTGTATTTTATTCCTTTACATCTCTGTCCTTTTAAATGCATTTTGTTCACTTTTTTTTCTTTTGTTTCTTTACCAATTCATTTTAACGTATGTTTATAATGTTCTTTGGACTGTTTATATTTTTACATTTGTTCCTTTACATTTTCATCCCTTTTAAATACATTTTGTTACATTTGTTTCCCCATTGTTTTAATGTTTGTTTATAATGCTCTTAAGAATGTTTTTTTAATAAATATTTCAGACTTTATCAAATTGTTTTGTGTGTATTTTTCTTTTGGGGGGGTGAGGGGATATATATATAGAGAGAGATTTTGCATATATATGAGCAAAATCTGCATAGCTGGCTTATAACCAATCAAGTCACTATGCTACAAAACCTAGCCCACCCTTAGCCTTAGAAGTAACCAATAAAGTCACTTGACTGGGTTTTCAATGCGTCCTGTCCTCCAATAGCAGTCTGGGTTTTGGGAGTGGTTTTAAAAAAACAACCAATCCAGTTTGAGATGAAGGACCAATAGGGGATAGAAGGCAAAGCTGTTTAGAGGTGTGAAAATGTCTCCTGGGAAAAACTTGATGGGATTATTTGCCATGGCAACAAATGGCTGTAGCATGGGAGTATACGGGCACAACATACATCCGATTTGGTACCATTTCGGATGTATACGGATATTTACGGATCCATGGAATTTGACCTATCCGGCCAGTATACTCCTGGATTCTTCCGAATTTCAGCAGTGTATACAGGAGTATCCTGGTCCGGATACACCTTTTTTCATGCAGTGATCCACAGTGCAGCTTCAGAGGCTTTGGGCCAGCCGAGGAAAGATCATCAGGACTGGTTTGACAGCAATTCGGCTGAGATACAGACACTCCTCAAAATAAAACATGATGCCCATAAATCTCTCCTGTCCTGCCCTGGATCTCCTACCTTGAAAGCCACCTTTAATGCAGCGAGATCTGCAACCCAGTGTGCCCTCCGGATCATGGAGGACACTTGGTGGGTGAAGAAGGCAGAAGAGATACAGCGTATGGCAGACTGCAACAACTCAAAGGGCTTCTATGATGCCATCAAAACTCTCTACGGCCCCAGGAAGAGAGCGATTGCTCCAGTTCGTTCAGCTGATGGCTCGACGCTCCTCAAGGACCGCCATGAGATCCTCACCCGCTGGGCAAACCACTTTGAGACTCTCCTCAACCTCAATAACCCTGTTGACATTTCTATCCTGGATAACATCCCCGACCTATCACTAGTCACACACCTCAACAATCCCCCTCAGTTTCTGGAGACACGCCAAGCCATTGTGAGTCTTAAAAACAATAAAAGTGCTGGACCGGATGGCATTCCAGCAGAGGTCTTCAAACATGGAGGGTACCTCCTTACACGCCGCCTGCACCTCCTCATCTGTCATATTTGGGAATTTGAGACCCTCCCACAAGACTGGAAGGATGCCGATATCGTGGTCATCTATAAACAAAAAGGGGACAGAGCTGTGTGTGGAAACAGCCGTGGAATCTCCCTCTTCTCCATTGCAGGGAAAGTTCTGGCAACAATCATGCTCAATAGGCTAGTTAAGTACATCTCAGAAGCTGCAGTCCCGGAAACGCAATGTGGCTTCCGGAAGAATAGATCCACCACCGACATGATTTTTGTCTTAGGGCAGTTGCTAGAAAAAAGCAGAGAGCAGTGCACAGACCTTTACATAGCCTTCATTGACCTCAGTAATGCATTTGACACTATCAACCGTGAGATGCTCTGGAAACAACTTTCCAAACTTGGGGTACCACCCAAGTTCCTCACCATTCTACAGCAGCTGCACAATGGGATGCAAGCCAGAGTCAACACAGGAGAACTTCAGTCAGAGTTCTTTGATGTAAATGTTGGGGTGAAGCAGGGCTGTGTCTTGGCTCCAGTCCTTTTTAACCTCCTTCTCTCTGCCGTCACGCACCTTTTTCATTGTGCGTTAGGACACAAGGACGGTGTTCTCCTTGAATACCGCCTTGATGGAAGCCTCTTTAACATCCGGAGGTTGCAGGCCTACACAAAGACCAAATCCTGCTGCATAGGTGAACTACAATATGCTGATGACTGCGCTATTCTAGCACATAGTCCAGAATCCATGCAGCACGCCCTCAACACAATAACCTGTCTCTACCAATTCTTTGGTCTTCAGGTTAACATAAAAAAACTGAAGTTATTTCCCAAATCTTCTCTCAAACCTCTTCACCCCCCAGCTTCCATATAAACGGCATTCCACTTAAAAATGTAGATCAGTTCACCTACCTCGGTTCAACTCTGTCCTCTTGCTGCTCCCTTGATATGGAAATCCACACCCGTATCAAAAAAACCTCCTCATCATTCGGCCGCCTTCGTAGTAGGGTTTTTGAAAATCGAAATCTGAGGGTCAGCACCAAGGTTGCTGTTTATAATGCTGTGTGTGTCTCCACCCTGCTTTATGGGGCGGAAACATGGACTCCATACAGCCGACACATCACCCTCTTGCAATCCTTCCACATCCGCTGCCTTCAGAAGATCCTCGGCCTCTCCTGGATGGACCGAGTCCAACATGCGGAAATCCTACAGAGCACCAATTCTATCTGCATGGAAGCCGCAGTGGCTAAGAAACACCTACGATGGATAGGGCATACCATCCGTATGCCGGACCACCGCTTGCCTCGCCAAATCCTCTACGGTCAAGTACAAGGCGCCAAACGAGCGGCTGGTGGACAAAAGAAGCGCTATAAGGACTACACCAAGGGACTTTTAAAGCATTCCAACATCAATCCCATGCATCTTGAAGCTCTGGCACAGGACAGATCAGCCTGGCAGGTTACCTGTGCCCGAGTAGTTTCACAAATCCACGAAAAAAACCAACAGCGGAGAGCCGCGAGATGCAGACAAAGACACCAGAGGGCAACTGGAGCTCCTCTATCCTTTGGTTTCCCTTGCTCCACCTGTGGACGAGTGTGCGGGTCAAGGATCTTCCTCAACGCCCACGAGAAGTGGCACCAGCGGCAATGTCGTTGATCCATCCCCAACCCCGAAGCAAGATTCAAGATTCAAGATTCAAGATTCAAGAGTTTTATTTGTCACATACACAGTTATAAACACAATATACAACTGGCAGTGAAATGTAAACAGGTCCGCTCCATGGACAGTGCAAATAACAATTACAAGAACACAAGGGGAAATTAAAATAGAAATAGAATAAAATCAGCAAGCGTCATCATCGGAAACGATGGACAGCTATGAAAGATCTGTGGTTGTTTATAGATGTGTGGTTGTTTATAGATCTGTGGTTGTTTGTAGATCTGTGGTTTTTTATAGATCTTTCGTTGTTTATAGATCTGTGATTGTTTAAATATCTGATTGTTAATAGATGTGTGATTGTTTATAGATCTGTGATTGTAGATGTGTGTTTATTGAGTCTTGGAGTACAGACTTGTGTGAGACGTGATGTTCTAACAGGACATCCTGTAGCTGTTCAGTTCCTCCCAACCAGAAAACACAAGAGAGAACAGCAGAAAACCCTGTCTAATCTGATCGAAGTCTATCACATCCGGTAGAATTGTTTCTAATCTTTTTGCCAGGATTGAGGTATATAATTTATAATCTATACTGAGTACCGAGATGGGTCTATACGAATCACATGCCTTACTGTCTTTTCCTTGTTTATGTATCACAGATATAATAGCCTCTCTCCAAGATTGAGGAAGTTCTCTCTCTTTAAGCGTAGGATTAAAAGAACTAAGAAGTAAGCCGGTTAGTGCGGAAAATGTTATATAATTTAGACGGGAATCAATCTGTTCCAGGAGATTTGTTTGTCTTTAGGGCCCTATAATTTCCGCGATCACGGACGGAATTGCGAAATTAGCATATTAACTCGGAATCTAGTGTTAACACAGAATTTCATAGAATTTTACATATTTGGAATTAAATGCTGTTTTGTGTGGGAGAAGAACGTATGTCTGGGGAAAATGCAGACCGGGAGAAGCAAATCAGTTCCCTCTTCAAAACAATGAAAGTATAACCGGATTGGTGCTTGCAACACGGAGCTGTTACAGTTAATGCCCAGAGCTCCCACTCAGCTAAAACGGCAGTTATGGGGGCATCTACATAGAGAGTGTCTTTGTGCCTCTTAACAGACACAAAATGCAATTAAAATGTCTGTCCAACATAAACAGGGCCCTTACATGACAAAGAGATGCGTGTAGCAACTTATCCATTGTTTAAACTCACCGAAATAGTGTTTTTGACGGCTAGCCGTAGTCTCGCGCTGAAGTCCCATGGGACTCAGTTGTAGCGGGAAAAAGATAAATAGTCCAGGTGGGAGGAGCGTTGTGTGTGTGAAGAGTGATGATCGGCTCACAAGTGAAGAAGAAATGGTTCACTTTTGTGCCGTTCCGAATAGACCCTTTTACACGTGATCAAATAGTTGCGCGCGCATTTTGGCAACGGAAGTGGTGTTGTTCCCCAGTGGTTCTAACGTGTTAGCAACTCTGAAAGTTTATCAAAGCGGTTTCCCAGCCTCAAAATGTGTGGCTGTTGCGTTTTCGGTTGCACTAATCGATATTCCACCAATGGGCTTAAGTTTTATAAGATTCCGACAGGATCACGGCCGTTTCAGACATAATAAAAAATGCTTGCGTTATGCTGTGAGGACGTAGTTCTCTCGTTGGTTGATTATTATGGCGTTCCGAAGGGTTCTTTAATATGACTTTCGGCAGACGCAGGCGACACGTTCATTGAGACGAGTGCATGTTGCAAAGTCATATTAAAGAACCCTTCGGAACGCCATACACAATTGACTTTCTCTTCACTCATTCCTCTCAATGAACGGGACATTCAGGGTTGCCAGGTTTTCACAACAAAACCCGCCCAATTGCTACTCAAAACTAGCCCAAAACAAGCCCAGTTTCAGGGGGGCATCTCCAGTAAAAGGGGGGGGGGGTTAAATATGTGTTTTTTTGGCATGGTTGCCTACTAAAATTCGCATTCCCGGCGCTAAATATCATATAATTGGGGTCGCTTCAACCCGTGGACATGAAAAACAGCCCACAGTAACAGTGATGACGTAGCCCAATACCGAGGGAAAACCGAGGACTTGGCAACACTGGATTTGCGTCTGTCTTATGCCGTGACGTCTGCGTCTGTGATTTTATTTGAGTGTGTAAATGCGTGTGTGAATTATTGTTTAATCCCACAAAGATAATATTTGGGGCCTATATATATATATTATTGGGGTTGTTATTGTAAATAACCCAAGCCTCATACATCGTTGTCTTGTGTCCTTTTCTTTGACTAGGGAGAATTTCTGACACAAAACTCAGAGTCTATGTCATGGTATTTGACGTTCTGTGCCCACAGACACCGTATTCATAAGCATCCAGTGATTTATATGCTCGTGATTTCTCTCGGGTGTACACGTTCGGTTTCTCAACTAAATACGTATATATATCCGGCCACTGTATATTTGGCCATCTGCTGATGTCTTCTATCCACTCCACTATAGTACACGGATCTGGTAGCTGAATACCATTTGATAAAATCAACTTTTTAAAATAACTTTCTCTGTCTGTGTTTCTTAATCCGCTCACGTAGCTTGACAAGCTGCTGATTCTCGCCATAGTTTGTTGCCAAAATGCGCGCGCATACGTTGCTACGTCATCAATGTGTACAAACAGTAAAAGGGTCTATTGTGCACAGCAAAGGGTCTGAATACTTAGGACCATGTGATATTTCAGTTTTAATTTTTTAATAAATCAGCAAAAATGTCAACAATTCTGTGTTTTCTGTCAATATGGGGTGCTGTGTGTACATTAATGAGAAAAAAAATTACTTAAATGATTTAAAAAAAAATGGCTGCAATATAACAAAGTGTGAAAAATTGAACGGGGTCTGAATACTTTCCATACCCACTGTATATAGATTATAGATTATCATGTAGATCAGAAATAGAAATGGTTATTATTTGATTGTTATTGATTCATTATTTTGTATGGGTAATAAAATCATTCTTTGAAGGATATGGATCTGATGGAGAGACAAGGGTCCCAGATTTGACCCAACAGTGTTAATTGAGAGCAAAGACATTCTGATCATCATTTTTCTGGTCTAGTCATTCACCATCTTCTTCTTCACCTTTTCCATCTTTTTCAGGTCTCATAATAAACTTTCCCCTTATTTTATGTTTGTCTCCCTCTGCCATCTTACATGTTAAGATTTTACCGTTTCCAAACTATTTGAATCCAGGGAGAATTTAATTGACTGGGAGCGGTTCTCATCCCCTGCATGGCATAACTGGAAAATCAGGTTGAAGTAGTTTTAATGTTTGTTTGTAAAGGTTTGTGTTGTATTTTATACTGCTGTAACATCCTACACATCCCTATTACCTATAGCAGTGGTCGGGAACCTATGGCTCGCGAGCCACACCTGGCTCTTTGACAAAAATAATGTGGCTCAGGTCTCTCACCCTTTACCAACAAATGATCGATAGAAAAAAAATGAGACACATCAACAGAGATCCGCTCTCTGCAGAAAAAAGCAGCCAATTACAATTCCCTTGTTGTACAGCCTACCGTTAATGAAACGTATGATAATAGTTAATATTCAAGTTGTACCGGCCGCGCGTGTTCAGTGCTGTTCGCGAGTGTCACGAGTCGCGACAGCAATCAATACCCACTTATGTTTCTGTGGTAACAGCTTCTGCTCTGGGATTCAAGCAGCTGTGGCTTGTTAAAGGTGACCGAAAACCATTTTTAGAACAGCAGCGAAAATGTAAAAGTAGGCTATATAAACGTTAATATATCCTTTTATTGAAACTGGTGGTCTGCTGTGAAAAGAGACATTTCGAAACATTTCACTCGCAGGTACTTTCGCTTTTGCCGTAGAGACCCTTGTGATAAATAAATGTGTATTTATGATAATCCACGCAGATTTCAGTTGACGGAAATAAATTATAAAAGCGTGATAAGTCGCGAAAGCGTGATAAGTTACTGACAGGATGCTGTGCACATGCTCCGAGTGCAACACGGACAAGCACAGCTTTGTCCTCGGCTGCACGTCAAATTAATAGGCTACAGAAATATATCAAAATGCCAAGCCGAGTATTCACGTAAACACAGTAGATGTAAGCACTGTGTGCATTCACAAACACTAAGAGGATTTATAACTCAACCTCACAAAGCCCTGCACAATTAATTCCATATTGCAACTTATTTATTGTTTGCTGCATATGTGTTTGTTTTTAGTTATGGACCTAATAATTACTATTGTTCAAATTTTATTGGGAAAAAAAAGCATGTTTTTTAATAATAATTTAATATTATTTTTTACTGTGGCTCTTTTGGAAAAATGCATTAACCAAAAATGAAAAAATGGCTCTTTGGTCAAAAAAGGTTCCCGACCCCTGACCTATAGTAATCTTAAACAGCTTCTCACCTGCAGGTTAAAGATGTCATGAGCAGGTGTTGCTTCAGGGTCCTCGGCGGTGTCCTTAAACCAGCTCAATCTTGAGTTCATGTGCACTGGGCAGGATGCTAATATATATTTTCTCCATTAAAAAGCACTATATGAAACATTTCATAGGGGGCTAATCATTTAGTCTTTCACTGTATGTCCTTTCACAAAAAAATATATTTTGTATACTAAAAGTTCATTATTTCTCTGTTTTCAGACGTGATGGAAGAGAGCGAGGAGAGTGAAGAACTGAGTGAAGTGGAGGAGGAACATCATGTCAAACCTGGAGAAAAACCTTTGAGTCGCTCAAAGACTAAAAAGACATTTATAAAGAAAACAAGAGCCAAGAAATCTACAACCTGCACTCAGTGTGGAAAGAGTTTCTCAACCAAACAAAATCTTGATGTTCACATGAGGATCCACACTGGAGAGAAGCCGTTCACATGTGATCAGTGTGGAAAGAGTTTCTCACAATCAGCTTTCCTTAAATTACACATGAAAATCCACACCGGAGAGAAGCCGTTCAAGTGTGATCAGTGTGGAAAAACATGTATTCGATCATCAATCCTGAAGACACACCAGAAAGTTAATATAAAAGAGAAGCCACATTCATGTTCTGTGTGTGGAAAGAGTTTTTCACTGCTGCAATATTTACATAAACATGAGAAAATACACACTGGTGTGAGAGAGTACATGTGCTTTGAGTGTGAGAAGACTTTTACTTCAGCGAACTGTTTAAAACTGCACGAGAGAATCCACACTGGAGAAAAACCTTACATGTGTTTACACTGTGACCAGATATTCAGTCGGTCATCACATCTGAAAAGACACGAGAGGATCCACACCGGAGAGAAACCTTACAAGTGTTCACACTGTGACAAGAGATTCAGTCAGTCAGGAGCTCTGAAAAATCACAAGATGATCCACACTGGAGAGAAACCTTACAAATGTTCACATTGTGACAAGAGATTCAGTCGGTCATCACATCTGAAAACACACGAGAGGATCCACACTGGAGAGAAACCTTACAAGTGTTCACACTGTGACAAGAGATTCAGTCGGTCAGGACATCTGAAAACACACGAGAGGATCCACACCGGAGAGAAACCTTACAAGTGTTCACACTGTGACAAGAGATTCAGTCAGTCAGGAGCTCTGAAAACACACAAGAGGATCCACACCGGAGAGAAACCTTACAAGTGTTCACACTGTGACAAGAGATTCAGTCGGTCAGGAGCTCTGAAAATACACAAGAGGATCCACACCGGAGAGAAGCCGCACAAGTGATCCGGGGCGTTTCCTCCGAGGACTTTCTGCACATAAAACTGTATCATGTTATGATCTAATTTGTTGTGCCAAGGAGGCAACAAAAGTAATCAAAAAACAATCGATATTACAAAAAAAATAAAACAAACCAAATATTAATAAAATTAACTAGCGATACACGATATATCAGCAACATATCATTATCAGCAGATAAATGATCATTTTTGATGTTATCGTTATCGATCCGATTAAGAAAATTTGACTGATATATTCAAGCCGAAATATAATGTATTATTTCCTCCAGCTGAGACACTTCAGACGTGCCGTCCGCCATGATGATGGGTTTGAATCGCTTCAAATATGATTGGAATCACTTAAAAAAAGAAAATACAGTTCAGTGCAACGTGCAGCGCAAGTCTGACATAAGCTTCATAACATTATAATGAGAACACGACTGTAAACGAATGTTGTGTTCAGCGCGTTTGAGGAAGAGCGCGTCCACGGAGTTACACCCTCATGACAAGCACAGGAAAATTCCCTTGTGCATTCATAGCCTTTAGTGCCATTGTAAGGTGTAATATTATATATATTCTGTGTATATAATCTCATAAAGATGCGTTTGGTTGAGTTAATAACCCGCAGCGCTTTATTGTGATCATCTGATTATCTTCAGTTTCAGCGAGCGCTCTCAAACAGGGGATGACAGGAGTTATAGGCCATCTGACTGTGTAACTTAGTTCACCTGTGCGTGATTTTGTGCAAATAAAAGTTGTAATGCATTTATTTTGTATAAACATCGTCTCGGTTACGTATGTAACCCTCGTTCCCTGAAGGAGGGAACGGAGACGCCACGTCGGAGTACCGACGAATAGGAATCTCGCTCGCGAGAGCCAATCTACTTCGAGTGTAACTAAAACGAGCCAATGCACATTGGCATGCAATGATTGCACCAGGTGCCCATGCCACGCCGTGCGGGTATAAATGAGACACAGGTGATTGCATCAAATCAGCCTTTTGCTGAGGAGCCGGGTTGGTAGACAGGCACCCCAGCAGGGTACAGAGGACATGGCGACGGGACGTGGCGTCTCCGTTCCCTCATTCAGGGAACGAGGGTTACATACGTAACCGAGACGTTCCCATTCAGTCGGTCACTCTCGACGCCACGTCGGAGTACCGACGAATAGGAATCCCTACCAAAGCGCCATGGCTTCTGCCCCCATCCAGTGCCCTGTGTTCACGGGGCTCACACCGGGAAGTCCATCACCGCTGTTCCGCATGACCCGCTCAGTGATTATTGGATAACACTGGGAAAGCGTGCCCTAGAGAAGGGAACGCTGCGGAGCCCACATCGTACCCCGAAGGAGTTATGTGGAGTACAATGCTGAGCCGTAGCCCGCCAGGAGAAGGGGGCTCAGTCCCACTGCAGGGAAGGCTCTCCCAAGGGAAAGACACGGGCTTCTCGTAGGAGCGACCGTGGAAGAAAATATGGGATCCCCGCAGGGTCACTCATATGGCCCAAGCCCAATACCGGTTCTCAAGGATTCAGCGGCAAGGGGCCTGATGCCAGACGTTCCGCCACGTCCGGCACCGAGGGCGGTGGAGGACTCACAGAGTTTGCTTCTGGAGAATATAAGCGCCGTAGCGCAGCAAGCCGACAAGAGCCGGGGCCTCTCAGTGCTTCTACCCGTTTGAGGTGAGAACACAGGAGGAGACCGGCTCTACACGTAGGCTATAGAATCTAGCAAACGTGTTGGGTGTCGCCCAGCCCGCAGCTCAACAGATGTCTGACAGCGAGGCGCCACATGCCAGCGCCCAGGAGGATGCAACACTTCTAGTAGAGTGTGCTCGCACCCTGAGCGGACAGGGCACACCTTGTGCTTGGTAAGCCAAGGTGATGGCATCCACTATCCAGTGGGCCATCCTCTGCGTGGAGACAGCCTTTCCCTTCTGCTGGCCTCCGTGACAGACAAAGAGCTGATCTGAGGTTCTGAAGCTTTGAGTTCTATCCACGTAAACCCGCAGAGCGCGGACGGGACAGAGCAAAGCTAGGGCTGGGTCTGCCTCCTCCGGGGGCAGCGCTTGCAGGTTCACCACCTGGTCCCTGAAGGGAGTGGTAGGAACCTTGGGCACATAGCCAGGCCGGGGTCTCAACACCACGTGGGTATCACCCGGCCCGAACTCTAGGCACGATTCGTCGACCGAAAATGCCTGCAGGTCCCCTACCCTCTTGATGGAGGCCAATGCAGCCAACAGCAAAGTCTTCATTGACAGAATATTTAGCTCTGCTGACTGCAAAGGCTCAAATGGGGCCTTCTGAAGTGCTCGGAGCACCAGAGCAAGATCCCAAGAGGGTATGGAGGGGGGGCGAGGAGGATTTAACCGTCTCGCCCCCCTAAGGAACCTGACGACCAGGTCGTGCTTCCCAACCGTCTTACCTTCTACATGGTCGTGATAGGCGGATATTGCAGCAACATAAACCTTGAGGGTGGAGGGCGACAGCCTACGCTCCAACCCCTGTTGCAGGAAGGAAAGCACAGACGCGATCGAACATCTTCGGGGGTCTTCTCGGCGAGAAGAACACCACTCGACGAACAGGTTCCACTTCAAGGCGTAAGCCTGTCTTGTAGACGGTGCTCGTGCCGAAGTGATGGTGTTAACTACCTCTTGGGGTAAGTCACCTAGAACCTCCGCGTCCCGTCCAGGGGCCAGACATGAAGCTTCCACAGGTCTGGACGCGGGTGCCAAAGGGTGCCCCATCTCTGAGTCAGAAGGTCCTTCCTCAGAGGAATCGGCCAAGGAGGGGCTGTCGCGAGGAGCATAAGTTCTGGAAACCAGGTCCGGTTGGGCCAGTACGGCGCTACCAGCAGGACCTGCTCCTCGTCCTCCCTGACCTTGCACAGAGTCTGTGCAAGTAGGCTCACTGGGGGAAACTCATATTTGCGCAGCCCCTGGGGCCAGCTGTGAGCCAGGGCATCCGTGCCGAGTGTACCCTCGGTCAGCGAATAGAACCACTGGCAGTGGGACGTTTCTGGGGAGGCCACACGGTTGTGCACACCAGGGACATGAATGGCCCGAAGCAACCTCAGACACTTCTGACTCCAGAGGAGGAGATGGCGGGCGAGCTGCGACATGCGACGGGAGCGCAGACCACCTTGTCGGTTGATATACGCAACGGTCGCAGTGTTGTCCGTGCGGACCAGTACATCTTTGCCCCGTAACCGCGCTTTGAGGCGGCTCAGAGCAAGATGCACTGCAAGCAACTCGAGGCAATTGATATGCCAATGCAGGTGCAGGCCCGTCCAAACCCCTGACACTGCATGCCCGTTGTACGTGGCTCCCCAGCCCAAGGCAGAGGCATCCGTGAAAACCACAGCGTGCCTGGACACCTGTTCCAGGGGCACTCCGGCCCGAAGGAACGAGGGGTCTGACCATGGACTGAAGGACTGGCGGCAGGCCGGTGTGATGCTCACCCGGTGAGTGCCGCGTTGCCACGCCCATCTCGGGACTCGGCCGTGTAGCCAATGCTGAAGCGGTCTCATATGAAGCAGGCCGAGCGGTGTTACTGCCGCAGCGGCCGCCATATGCCCCAGGAGTTTCAGTGGAACCGCCATCCTGCCTTGAAACGTGTTCAGGCTGCTCAGCATCGACTGGACACGCTCCTCCGTGAGGCGCGCTGTCTGTTCGACCGAATCCAACTCCATACCGAGAAAAGAGATCCTCTGCACGGGGGAGAGTTTGCTCTTTTCCCAGTTGACCCGAAGACCCAACTGGCTGAGGTGTCTGAGCACCAGGTCCCTGTGTTCGCACAACTGATCCTTGGACTGTGCTAGAATGAGCCAGTCGTCGAGATAGTTGAGGATGCGAACGCCCTGTTCTCTCATGGGCACAAGGGCCCCCTCCGTGACTTTCGTGAAGACACGGGGGGACAGGGACAGCCCGAAGGGCAGGACTCTGTACTGATATGCTCGACCCTCGAACGCAAAGCGCAGAAACGGCCTGTGTCGAGGAAGAATCGAGACATGAAAGTACGCGTCCTTCAGGTCGATCGCTGCAAACCAATCTTGGGGACGGATGCATTCGAAAATGCGTTTCTGCGTGAGCATCTTGAACGGTAGCTTGTGGAGGCTCCGATTCAGGACTCGCAGGTCCAAGATTGGCCGTAACCCACCGGTTTTCTTGGGTACAATGAAGTACGGGCTGTAGAAGCCGGTCTTCATATCGGCTGGAGGGACCGGCTCTATCACGTCCTTCGCCAGTAGGACAGCGATTTCCGCACGCAGGACATGGGCATCTGCAGCATTCAGCGAGGTGAAGCGGACGCCCTTGAACCTGGGGGGGCGCCGGGCGAACTGAATCGCATAGCCGAGCCTGATGGTCCGAATGAGCCAGCGAGACGGACTGGGGAGCTCTAGCCAGGCTCGCAGAGACCGTGCAAGCGGGACCATAGGGACCACCGGCGTACCCACGGTTGGGCAGCGAGGTGGAATGCAGGTACCGGGCCGGGGCGGCTGTCTCGTGGAGGCGGCCCGCAGCGAGGTGAGAGTGTGCTGTGCAACACTTACCTGATTCCACAGGTGGGCAGGAGGAACGTGAGGAGGTCGTCCACTGCTGCCCGCTGGCGAAGGGGGAGGATGAGTGTGGTCCGGCGTTTGACCGGCCACAACTCTCCGAGCCCCCTGAGGACCCAGAGATGGAGGAAACTGCTCTTTTATTGAAAATTTGGGTACCGCTGGGGCTGAGCCCAGCGGCGGAACAGAAACAAAATGGAACACAAAATTCTCCTCCTGGCCCTCCTCCGGGGGATGGAGCGGTTCGGTCACCGTCTCCAGAAGAGCAGTCCTCCCCATCTCCGGGTCGCCCGTCTCAGGGCCGCTTGCCCTTGCCCCTGCCTTTGCCACCTCTCTTGGCAGGAGCCTGGACGGGCTGGGCGGCCTGCTTGCGCCCGGCTCCACGACGTCGCTTGGGTGGAGGCTGCTGCGACGCGGGAGCGGAGGCAGACGCAGGCGGCCGCCCTCGGCGACGAGCAGACTGAGGTGCTGCCGGCGGCGGGGTGGAGACAGCAGCTGACTGCTGTGGCAGGATGTGACTGATGGCCTCAGTCTGCTTCTGTGCGGCCGAGAACTGCTGGGCGAAGTTCTGGACCGCGTCGCCGAAGAGGCCGGTCTGGGAGATGGGGGAGTTAAGGAACCTGATCTTGTCGGTCTCCCTCATGTCTGCCAGACACAGCCAGAGATGGCGTTCCTGGACCACCATAGTGGACATCGCACGACCCACGGCCCGCGCCGTAACCTTCGTCGCACGAAGCGCGAGGTCCGTTGCGGTTCTCAGTTCTTGGAGAACTGCGGGATCGTGACCACCCTCGTGCAGGTTCTTCAGTGCCTGGGCCTGATGAACCTGCAACAACGCCATAGCGTGTAAGGCGGAGCCTGCCTCTCCACAAGCCTGGTAGGCCTTTCCGATCAGATCGGACGAGTACCTACAGGCTCAGGAGGGGAGACACGGGTTCCCCCTGGATGTGGAGTTAGGGCACAGTTGCATAGCAACGGCCCGTTCCACGGGAGAAACCTGCGTGTAACCCTTTGCAGGTCCGCCATCGAGGGTGGTGAGGGAGGAGGATCCCCAGGGCCGGTTTCGTGCAGTAAAAGGTGCCGTCCACGATCTAGTGAGCTCCTCGTGCACCTCCGAGAAGAAAGGAACCGGGGTGGGGCGCTGAGAACCAGCACGGGCCACCCCGAGAAACCAATCATCCAACCTTGAAGGTTCGGGACACGGTGGAGGGTTCCACACGAGCCTGATCTTCTCGGCGGCCCGGGAAAGCATGGCCATCATCTCCGGATCCGTATCGGGCACAGCGGATCTTCCCGAAGGAGCCCCCTGCGCCGACACGTCATCTCCAGAGAAGTCTGACCCTCCCTCCGATGCAGCGATGGACATCTGATCATCAGGGGGAGCCCCGAAGGATACGGATGGTGCACATCTCGAGGACGGCCCACCACGTTCCGACGGCAGCTCTACTGGCTGCGGAGTGCGTGAGGGATGAGGGTTCCCCGGGGGTTGGTTCCCTGGGGGAAGCGCGCTCACCGTAACCCTCAAATCACCTGCGCTACTGCCTGAAGTAACCCTCTGTGGAGGATTAGATCGAGGCAGAGGCACGGGGGCTCCACCCCTTGCGAGATGGAGTCTAGACCGCAACTACGAGATGGTCATGTTCCCGCAGTGAGAACATGAGTCATCCACCAACGCTGCCTCAGCGTGCTGAATGCCCAAACACGAGATACAGCGCTGGTGACCATCCCTTGGTGACAGGTAACCACCGCATCCAGAAACACACAGATAGAATGTCATCTTGAAAAAGACGCAAGCTCTATCTGTGTTTGCTCTTTCAGAAGGACGCTCTCCTTGGTGCTGAAGCACGCAGGGGGCGGGGTCGCGGCGACACAGTCAGGGGGTGGGTGCAGCCTGAACGTGCGCGCTCTCTCACACGAAGGCGCTCTCTTACCAGCCGTAAGAACGGCTTTTCAGCGCTCTCCACCTAGCGCACCGAACCAGCTGTGAGAACAGCCTTTGTGATTGCTAACAAACAACACAGAGAGATGATCCGAAAACCACGCGACCGCTGCTGTGCCGTCACACCAACACCGACTGAAGAGATCGCTTCCGAAAGGCGGCTTCCGTCTTCAGTCAGGACTGCGAAGTAGTGAGTGATATCTGGCGTTACCATCTACCACCCGGCTCCGAAGCAAAAGGTTGATTTGATGCAATCACCTGTGTCTCATTTATACCCGCACGGCGTGGCATGGGCACCTGGTGCAATCATTGCATGCCAATGTGCATTGGCTCGTTTTAGTTACACTCGAAGTAGATTGGCTCTCGCGAGCGAGATTCCTATTCGTCGGTACTCCGACGTGGCGTCGAGAGTGACCGACTGAATGGGAACTCATTGTTCTCATATATGATGCGTTTAGTTAATGACCGTCTAAGCGCTTCAGTTTACGGTTGTTCATTCTCTTCAGCTTCAGAATAACTACGTTATTTGAAACAGACTAATATTAAAGATTTTACTATTACTGTAATATTAAACTTTTTTTTTAAAACAGAAGAGTTATTATTAACAAGCACTTTTATTGATCTTGTATTATTTTCACCAACAGTATAATTTTTGGTCATATTTTACAAATAAGGTTTTATTTGTTACGCACAAACAGAGCAATAACCTTTGTTAATGTTGGTAATAACATGTTTGTGTTTATTAACAGTCCATTCACAGTGCATTACCTAATGCTAACACACACAACTTTAAACTATTAAAATGAACTAAGATTCATAAATCCTGTAGAAGTATTGTTCATTCATTGTTGGTTAACTCATGCAAACATAAAATAAACCTTATTGTAAAGTGTTACCATTTTTTTAAATAAAGTAAGTTGGCCATAGGAGTGTAGAATTAATTATATAGACCGAGATTACAAACGAGCAGCAGCTGTTAGCTCCATTAGCTCCAATTTCAACAATGGCGGATCTCAAGTTTGTGTTGGTCTTGTTGACCCCGCCCCCAGGCCTGACGTAATCGGTTCTTACTTCTAGCCCAGCAATGTTTTGGTGCTACTTAAGAACCACTTTTCCTGGCTCGGAGCTGGGGCTTTGGGTGTGGAAACACAAAGAACCGATTTGAAACTAGGCTCTGGCTCCGATCTAGCTCTAGCACTGCCTTGGTGGAAAAGGGGTATTAGTGGAAAAGGGGTATCTATCCGCCCAGCTCTACAAATTCGCGAACACCGCCACCGCGGGCATCATAAAATGATCGCGCTTAGGGCATCAAAACGGCCAGCGGCGGGACTGATCACACACACAAACAAAAGCACACACACTCGCACACACACACTCGCTCAGGTCTGAATGAACTCAACATGTTTTCCTCTCATGCTCGCTGCTGCTGCACTAAATGTTTATTTCAGGAGGAAGACACCAGAAAGTAGCACTGTGCCCGATGAGAACAATACAGAAATGAGCCTGTCGCTTCATCAAACTGTATAAAGTGTGTGTGATGGTGTGTAAATATGAGGAGAAATACCGCAAACTGCTCGACTCACCTCCCATACCCCTTTTCCACTAAGGCAGTGCTGGTTCAGAGACAGAGCCTAGTTTCAGTTCGGTTCTTTGTCTTTCCACACCCAGAGCAGCACCGGCTCCGAGCCAGGAAAAGTGGTTCTTAAGCAGGGGCGGTTCTAGGATTACACCCTTAGGGGGGTGCTAGAAAATGTTCAGACTACAGTGTTTCCCACAGATTAGAACCCAATTTGTGGTGGCGGGCGGGCGAGGGTTGAGGGGTATTTGGGGTTGGTGATTGGCACAAATATCGATTTCGATCTTGATTCAGTATCAATTCATATAGCCTATACTGGTACATATAAGGAGAAATAAGTTTGCCTTTTTAGCACCATTTTAAACTGTTCTTGGGTTAAATTATATTTGCTTGCATTAATTAATATTCACTTGTGTGTGCTTATATAAGTATCATTAAAAATATTAGGATGTGAGTTATTAACGTTTTTAGGAACGTTTTAACGTCTAGTGTTTGATCATGTCTAAATATGTATTCAAAAGCAAAACCTAAAAATAAGTAAGCAGTTATGATCTGCAATAGGCCTACTTTTGTCGAAGAATTATCTTTCTATAATAATTTCTTCTTCAAGGATCATTGATTTCAGAAGAGGCTTTATTCACACCAAACACAGCAATGAAGCCGGAGGGCCGTCAGCCACCGGCCCTCCTGCTACTTGACTTTTCTGTCATATATATACCATAGTTGTCTTCCTAACATGGTAACAACCCCCTTCACCTGGCTCACATATGGCCACATTCTAAGTTCAAATTCTGTTCCTGTCCTTCTAAAGGGCATTCTCAAAGTCAGCATATATTTAAACACAGTCAGCAACCATTTGACCATCCTTGAAACATCATTACACATTTGAACATAATAGTGTCTTTTCATTAGCCATAAAATGCTAATATTTACATAATAAAATCTTCTACATATTCCCCCCTCTGGGGCTTAACTAAGCCCCACCTTCACTAACCTTTTCCCAGATGTGTAGTTTCAGAATCCAGTTTTTTTCAGTTATGCTCCCTAATGACTTAAAATAAGTCACTCAGTTTCACTACCAATGACTAGATTATGCAACCACACTCCGGAGGAATATTAGAACCAAACATCTCCTTCCAGATTTTGCTTTTGTTCTCTTTTTCAGGAATGGAGTAAAAGATTCTAATTTCCCTAATTCCTATGTCTTATCATCAGTACATTGTTATAAGCGTGAGTGTGCAATTTGTTCAGCCTTGCCTGTGGTTGTCACAGTTATGTAGTATAATCAAACATCAAATCATACATTATACTATCAAAAGTACTTTTTATATTGTAGTCATCTTCTTCATCCTAGATACTTTGCGCCCTTAGGTTAGGCTGGCACATACACCCAGGGTCTGGCTCATCATTCATCTTCTTCGTCCTCATTGGAGGTACTTGAATCAACTTCCAATGCTTGCAAAATCCAGCTCGATTTATCAGGCCAGTCTTTATTGTCCATTGGTTCTCATGGTCCTGAATACCCTCAGATACACCTGGTCACCAATTGGACAAGATGTCTCCTCACTGGGCTGCTTTCTTTTTTCCTGTAAATATATAGCTTTACATATTGCAGTTAGTTTCCTCATATAAGCTCTTTTAATCCATTTGCAATTGTTCTATAGGCAGTATTTTGTATTACTCAATTTTAATCAATCAACCTCTGCAATATGGTACAGGCATGGGTCGACCCGTAAGCATTCCAAGCGGTGTTAAATGTATGATTCTGTTAGTTTGCATGCGACAACTCATTAGTGCAAGTGAGGCCTATAAATGCAACCAAGTCTTTGTTTTATCCTAAGTTGCTGCAATACTTGTTTTACAGTTTTTTTTTTTAATAAACGCCCACCTGTTATCTGAAATTATTTCTGATAGTATTCCAAATCTAGGAATTTACCTCTTTTCCTGAACCCTCATCTGAAGATGGTACTACTTTTACCCATCTGCTAAATCAATCAATTATCACAAGCATATATCATTTACCTGCTAAATCAATCAATTATCACAAGCATATATCATTTACCTTGTACTCGCTTTATCATGTCCACATAATCCATTACCAGATGTCTAAAATTGTCTACCATCGCGTATAAATATGGAGACCAATATCCTTGTTGTTTAATTTTTCTTATTACTTCTTCCCCCCTCGCGCAGTGATCAAATCCCTGCGCATCTGAAATGAGAATGTTCAAAAGCATTGTTGCAACAATCTGTCCTTCATGTGAACGCCAAATATCTTTTTCATGTCATCTTTTTTTTTTTTTTTTTTTTTTGGCCCCCCTCTGATGCCACATAGAGTGTTCATAAGGGCCTGCTTGTTGCTGTATTCGAACAATATCTTCCAGTTGTTGTTGTGGTTCTATCAGAACTACTGGAGTAAGTATCACCACTAAACATCCTTAAATAGCTCACTCTCAACAGTCTCTATTGATTGGGATTTTGCTATCATTTATGTTTATCCTTTTTGATTTATAATTATTTCTTGAGTAATCCCCATTAATTTTGTTTCACATAAGACTTTTATGAAATTTTTGTCAACAGAGTAAAATTAATGGATTTATTGTTGAATTCCACTGGCATTGTTCAGCTTTTTTCATCATTGGCTGTAAATCGTTTGGCTTCCTAATTCTTTCCTGTATAAAGATATGTGGAACAGACTATGGTACATTGAATCAATTTTTTTATAAATTCATTTTCAGTTATTTTCATTGCTGCTCCCTGTTTACCTATTATGATGTATTTTGAGGTAATCTCAACTTTTTTTCTTTTGACTGTCCGTTTCTTTTTGCCATTTCTTTTCTATTTTTTCATCTCTCTCTTCATCATATATCATAGTACAGTGAAATCCTGACTTTAGTAACTGAGCTTCTGGCTCAGAAATCATCATTTGAGTTCCTATTCCTTGTAAGTCTATATACATTCCTTTTGGAGAACACCAAATTTGAAATCCTAATTTACATAATACATCTCTTCCCAACAAGTTTACAGGAGTTTGATTTGATACAAGAACTGGTAAGGTCACACTTTTATTTTTAGTCTGTAAGCAAACTGGAGCTGTCAGAGGAATTAACTGTATTTGTCCCCTGTCTTTGCAAATTTTGAGCAGGTCGTTGCCAACCACCCCACCTTTCACCCCTGAGTGACTGTTGCCATGGATTGTTGGGGCAATTGGTTTTGATATGTCCCAGTTGTCCACTACCCCCTCTGTCCTCCATGCTGTGTATTTGTCACATGGTGTTTTGGTGATGGTTCATGTTCATTGTTCCTTGTTCATGTTTTAGTTTATCATGTTCTTGCTTTGTTTTAGTGTCATGCACTTCCTGGTTTTGTCATGTTTCAGTGTCATGTGTATCCCATGCCCTCATGTGATCTTGTGTCTTGTCCTGTCATTGGTTCATTGTCTCATCACTGTTCACAGGTGTCACTTGTCTTGTCTTGTCATTAGTCTGTGTGTGTATTTAAGCCCTCATGTTTGCCATGTGTCTTTGTCTGTTATTGACGTGGTAACCCGTTGGTGGTGAGTGTTTCAGGTCCAGTCTGTTTTGTTTAGTCAAGTTTATTGTCAAGCCAAGTTTTGTTTGTTATTTTGCCAAGTGTTTGTTTTATGTTTTGGATTTTGGTAATAAATGCTGCACATGGGTTCAAAACACTTGCCTCCAGTGGATCTATATGTTACAGAATAACAGAACCCACCATTATGGACCCAGCAGTTGCCCGCCTTTGTCAAGGCCAGCGTCCCATAGAGGACTATATCAAGGACTTTTTATGTTTCTTGGATTTTTTGCCCCAGGATGAGACCATATGGAAAGGGCGCTTTTGTTATGGTTTGGACTCTGACTTTTCAGCCCTCATGCCCCAAAAGGAACACCCTTGCACGTTTTGGCAATGCATTGATTTTATTTTGTTTCTAAGTGGCTCAGATTGGATGGTAGGAGAGGCAAAGGACTATTATAGCCACGTCCACGCTCCAGCCCACGTCCACGCAGCCCACGTCCACGCTCCAGCCCACGTCCATGCTCCAGCCCACGTCCATGCTCCAGCCCACGTCCATGCTCCAGCCCACGTCCAGGCTCCAGCCCAAGTCCAGGCTCCAGGCTCCAGCCCAAGGCCACGTCCAGGCTCCAGCCCAAGGCCACGTCCAGGCTCCAGCCCAAGGCCACGTCCAGGCTCCAGCCCAAGGCCACGTCCAGGCTCCAGCCCAAGGCCACGTCCAGGCTCCAGCCCAAGGCCACGTCCAGGCTCCAGCCCAAGGCCACGTCCAGGCTCCAGCCCAAGGCCACGTCCAGGCTCCAGCCCACGACCCCGTCCAGGCTCCAGCCCACGGCCCCGTCCAGGCTCCAGCCGTCCAGGCTCCAGCCCACGGCCCGTCCAGGCTCCAGCCCACGGCCCCGTCCAGGCTCCAGCCCACGGCCCCGTCCAGGCTCCAGCCCACGGCCCCGTCCAGGCTCCAGCCCACGGCCCCGTCCAGGCTCCAGCCCACGGCCCCGTCCAGGCTCCAGCCCACGGCCCCGTCCAGGCTCCAGCCCACGGCCCCGTCCAGGCTCCAGCCCACGGCCCCGTCCAGGCTCCAGCCCACGGCCCCGTCCAGGCTCCAGCCCACGGCCCCGTCCAGGCTCCAGCCCACGGCCCCGCAGTCCCGCCCAAGAAAATTTTGGGGGGGGGCAGGGGATACATGGAGGCCATGAAGGCCACGCCTCTGTGGGCCCCTGAACCGCCATTGCCGCCATGGCCTGATGAACTGCCGTTGCCGCCATGGCCTGGTGAACTGCCGTTGCCGCCATGGCCACCCACGCCTAAGGGTCCGCCCACGCCACAGGGTCCAGGTCCGCCCACGCCACAGGGTCGGCCCATGCCACAGGGTCCAGGTCCGCCCACGCCACAGGGTCCGCTCACGCCACAGGGTCCAGGTCCGCCCACGCCACAGGGTCCTGGTCCGCCCACGCCACAGGGTCCTGGTCCGCCCACGCCACAGGGTCCGCCCACGCCACAGGGTCCAGGTCCGCCCACGCTCCCAGGCCCGTCCAGGTCATGTCTGGGTCCGGTGCCCCTGCACGGGCCTGGCCCACCATCCCTCCCCCA
Organism: Gobio gobio; assembly: GCF_949357685.1. NCBI lineage: Eukaryota > Metazoa > Chordata > Actinopteri > Cypriniformes > Gobionidae > Gobio > Gobio gobio. The sequence goes on from NC_137097.1 coordinate 84,740,982, forward strand.
AGACCGCCCCCCAAGACTTTTTGTTTGGACTCTTTATTATTAGGCCATTGAAGTGTTGGTGTTTGGGCGTCAGGGGCCGCCCATAGAGGGGGGGATCTGTCACATGGTGTTTTGGTGATGGTTCATGTTCATTGTTCCTTGTTCATGTTTTAGTTTATCATGTTCTTGCTTTGTTTTAGTGTCATGCACTTCCTGGTTTTGTCATGTTTCAGTGTCATGTGTATCCCATGCCCTCATGTGATCTTGTGTCTTGTCCTGTCATTGGTTCATTGTCTCATCACTGTTCACAGGTGTCACTTGTCTTGTCATTAGTCTGTGTGTGTATTTAAGCCCTCATGTTTGCCATGTGTCTTTGTCTGTTATTGACGTGGTAACCCGTTGGTGGTGAGTGTTTCAGGTCCAGTCTGTTTGTTTAGTCAAGTTTATTGTCAAGCCAAGTTTTGTTTGTTATTTTGCCAAGTGTTTGTTTTATGTTTTGGATTTTGGTAATAAATGCTGCACATGGGTTCAAAACACTTGCCTCCAGTGGATCTATATGTTACAGTATTTCTTTTCCAACCTGCCGGCCCTTGTTGCTGACTGTGGGTGCAGGAATCTGGTGTACATTTGGAGGAATTGCTGTAGGTGGGGAAGCTGCACAAGTGTTGGGTTATTTACAGAGGTATTCACAGACGCATTCACCGGAGTCATTTGCCATTTGGTCTGACTCTTCTCTTCAATGGGTCTCCTTCTGGATTCCCAGTCTCTTGCTTCCATTTTTCGCAATGCCTGCCATATTGCCGGACGATATGCATCAAAAACAGTCTCATAGCAAGAGTTCACAGTTCAGAAGCTTGAAGAATTTCTTCCATTTTTGATCCACTTAGATTTTTCCCCAGAAGTGTTTTAATGTCCCTCACAGACAGTGTTGCCACAGTTACTTTGAAAAAGTAACTTAGTTACTTTACAGATTACTTGATTTTAAAAGTAACTAAGTTAGATTACAAGTTACTTTATTAGTTACATTCATCAGTTGCCGACAACACCTCTGCAGCCTCAACATAAAAATGACAACCGTTTTTGCCAACACTAAACATAAAACATGTTACACTATACTAAACATAAAACACTAAACATAAAACCCTAAACATGTTAATGAAAAGGTACAAATTACTTTGTTTTTATTAAATACATTTATGAAAAACAATTTATATTTAATTTTTAATTTATATTTATATATGAATGTAAATAATTATATGGGCCTACACAAATAATATAAAATTACAAGATTTATATTTTATTGTAAACGTAATGTGCAGCTCTGTAAAGGGACAACAAATATATGATCGATCCGTGAGAACAATATATTTTTTAATAATCTTTAAGTGCACAAAACTATGAAAATATATGAAACGCTTCAAAACAGAGGGGCAACAAAGCGCTTATGCGCATCCCGGGTGCAGAATGATGCGCTTAAAGCAACATGGAATCAGAGTGTGCAGTGCAGCGCGAGTGCACATTGAAAAGTCCACGGCATAAAGAGAAGATGAGCGTCGAGCCCACAAATCCTAGTCTACTATGTAGCCTATCGGTCCAAACATTCACTGATTATTTGTTTCTTCACAGTTTTTAATTCTGGTTATTGTGCGTGTGATGCTAATTAATAGTCCTTGTGTTGTCACCTGAGTAGCGAGCACAACATCTTTCAGAAACCGCAAGATAAACTCCAGGAAGATAAATTATTTTATCAACATATCAAGTATTATAACGGGAATATATCATACGGAGTGAGCTTTACCGTGCTGCTGCTGACTAGTATGGAACCGAACGACGCGCAGTTTGAATGCTGAACGGAGAATGACAGAGCAGCGGAGGAAAGACATTCAGCTATGGCTTTAGATGACTTTGTAGGCTACTAGCAAATAATAATATACTAATAATGATTGCTGAAGGATAATGTGACAATATATATTTCTGATGATTATTTAATTATCACGACATGCCTAATCTGAACAAGTGACTGCCTGTCTTGAGTTTTGTCGACAGACGGAGCGGCCGCCTCGTAATTCTCTATGCAGGAAAAACCCTGCTGAGACTAAACAAGAAAGCAAAAATATATATTTTTACTAAGGAAAATGACAAAAAAAAGTAACTCACAGTGACTTGGATAAGTTACTTTAATCTGATTACTGGTTTGGAAATAGTAACGCGTTAGATTACTCGTTACTGGAAAAAGTGGTCAAATTAGAGTAACGCGTTACTAAGTAACGCGTTACTGGCATCACTGCTCACAGATCACAATTTGCCCATTGTCTTATCCATTTCCCATCTCTCCTGGATGTCAGGAAGGCAGTTGACAAGCCCCTCAAAATCTTTTGTCACCCATAATCAAAATAGGGAGTTGTTTTACCAGAGTTCTTAGCTTGTGACCACTTTTCTTCATCAAATGTTACCTCCTCTTCATTTCCTATATTTAAACTCTCTAATATTTTTTTTTCTATCATTCGCCTGTATTTCTGTGCATTGTATTAATTCTTCTATTTCTTTGATGCTTTTATCTAATTCTTCTATATGTGTTTCTGTTTCACCTTTTTATTTATTTTTTATTTTATTATTCTTTTTTCCTTTCTGCCTGTTTATCTTCATACTTAGTTTTTAGTTGCTCTAATACATAACAATCTAACGGTACATTTTTCTCAAATGTTTTACTTTTCTCCTTTTGTCTCACATCTTGTCTTGTTTGTTTTTCATTTTCTAACTCCACCTGTCCTTCCATTTGCATTTAGGATTGGGAACTACCCTTCTGGAGTTATATTTGACATGAGTATTTGAAAACATGTTTTCTTTTCTCTGTTTCCTTGGCTGTTTTATATATATATATATATATATATATATATATATATATATATATATATATATATATATATATATATATATATATATATATATATATATATATATATATACACATACATACATATATATATATATATATATATATATATATATATATATATATATATATATATATATATATATATATATATATATATAATTTTTTTTTTAATAATTCATCTCCTTCTTTTCTAAACAATGCCAGCACTGTTTTTTTTTCCTTTTCTCTTTTAATTTCTCTTCTTTTTCTCTTTAAACTGTTCTTAATTTTGTAATTAATTTATCAAGGTTTCAATTTCTTCGCATAATGTTGTTACATCAAATGTCCCTTCTTTTGGTTATTTGGTTATCATATCCTTTCTTTGTTTGCCATTTATTTGACATCTTATCTATAAATTCTTTACACAATTGGTATTTTGATCCTAGCATTTCCACTGGAATTGCTAATTGTCCTTTAATCAATAATTATTTTAATAACCAATTTCTAGACTTGTTTTCTCTTTAACTTAATGTTCTCAAATTTAATTTTCAAAAGAATAATCACTTATTTATTTTTATTTTATTTTATTTAACTTTTACTTTTATCATATGCAAGCTTTATAATATTGCTTTTTAACTTTCCAATTTTTCTTTTACTTTTTAACTTTACTTTGCATGAATAGTATAAAATTATTTACCACTTGTCATATAATTTATTACTTTATTCTAATTCTGCAATGTCACTTTTCCTAACTGAATGTAACATTCACAATCTCACATTCACTATATTCAAAGCACTCATACAAGTCTTCTCTCATACCTCTCCTCAAATGAAGCACCCCTCCCCTACCTCTTTTAGAGTTCAGGGGGTCACTGCTCCACAACTTATTTTTAACTCAGAGTCCACACAGCCACACTCACATACACTTACACTTAGCCACAGACAACCCAGCACTCTCAACACATCAAAATACAATTAAAATAAATTACTGTCCCTGTTAATACACTTCCTCAACATAACAAAATAGGACTATTTTTAAACTTGTGTTCATGGTATACTTCGCCATCCATCAAGGCCCACTTGGCGCCTGAACACATCTAATTTACCTGACTTTATTTTTAACTTTTGTTACTTTGCCATCCATCAAGGCCCACTTGGCGTCCGTAACCACATCCAATTTATCTGACTTAATTTTTAACTTTTGTTACTTTGCCATCCATCAAGGCCCACTTGGCGACCGTAACCACATCTAATTTATCTATCCTTTTAAACTCCTGTGTCATGCATTATTTCTGCTATCCATCCAGGCCCTCATAGCGAGAAATGAACACAGCTAATTTACCTGACCTTTACATATCTCTTAATATTCCCAAGGCCATAATTGTTAGAAATTATACTGCATGCATTTATTCTGAAATCAAAAATCCTTTTTAGTTCTTTAAATTTGGAGAAGCTGTCTTACCACAACAGGTACATTTCTGGCGAATAACACAAACTTAAGCAAAAACTGCTTACCTATTCAAATTTGTGGCCACTGTTTGTGCTGATTCGTCCAGGAACGTCCTGCCATGGTTTCTTTATCAGCTCCTGAAGAGTCCTGCCGGGGTCGCCATTTATGTCGAAAATTTCTCTTTCTATAAAAATTTCTTCCCAAGGATCATTGATTTCAGAAGAGGCTTTATTCACACCAAACACAGCAATGAAGCCGGAGGGCCGATGGCTGACGGCCCTCCGGCTTCATTGCTGTGTTTGGTGTGAATAAAGCCTCTTCTGAAATCAATGATCCTTGGGAAGAAATTTTTATAGAAAGAGAAATTTTCGACACTTTTTTGAGCAACTAGAATGTATATTTATTAAAGAGCCATACAGGCACCTAGGTGGGTAAACCATGGCATTACAAATGAAAGGTATTATTTTTCCAGCCACAAAATGACTCTAATTTGCCTCTTTGCATTGGAATTCTCTATTTTAACCTTAATTACACAAATTGTAATATAAATAAGAAAAATATTTTAATTAATTAAATGGTCATTAATGGACCATAAATATTGCACAAATAGAAGGTCTATTTAGTATCAAAAGATCTCCTCAAAATATTCAATAAATATTATTAAACTAAAATATAGGAAATTTTATTTAATTGAAAGATAGTTGAGGTGTATGGTCACATTTGACCATCAATGAGTATGAGTGTGACCCATTAATATGGAATATCTGAGGGCTAAATACAAGAAAAACATTAACATTAATGTTCACAATATTGCATCTCCATCACTCTCCATAATAAAATTATACTTTAAATGTGGTTGACGTAATAATCAATGCACACTATGCTGTACTGTTTACCAAAAATTGCTGCAAATACTTGTATAGTGAAGCTGTTGTATATCCGCGTAAGCCATTCAAATGTATTGATATTGACACGGCGCTAGAAGTATTGAGAGCTCGATGAACCACCTAAAAAGGGTCTAGAACCGCCCCTGTTCTTAAGTAGCACCAAAACATTGCTGGGCTAGAAGTAAGAACCGATTACGTCAGGCTCTGGGGGCGGGGTTACCGTGACCAACAAGACGAACACAAACTTGAGATCCGCCATTTTTGAAATAGCAGCTAATGGAGCTAACAGCTGCTGCTTGTTTGTAATCTCCGTCTATACACATTACGGCGAACTGCACAAACTCGTTGGATTCGCTGTCTTTGATGCCAATGTAGGATCGTAAAGCCATGTGCATCAATAGTAACGCAACGTTTTTGTTCGAGATGCATCGGTGATGCATCTGCATGTGTTATTTATTTCATTGTCACATGATCCTTCAGAAATCATTCTAATAGGCATATTTATGATCAATGTTGGAAACAGCTGTACTGTTTAATATTTGTTTGGAACCTGTGATATTTTATTAAGAGTTCATTGATTATTAAAAAGTAAAAGGAAAAAAAAAACATTTATTCAAAATATAAATATTTTCTAACACTATAAGTCTTTACTATTGCTTTTTATCAATTTAACACACCCTTGAATGATTTCTGAAGGATCATGTGACACTGCAGACATCCAGAAATAAACAATATAAGTTTATTAAAAAACACTTTTAAATTGTATTTTGATCAAAAGTGCATGTTATGGAGGAATGCACAGTGCATGCAGGGGTGTGGCCTCAGTAGTGTGTGTGTGTGTGTGTGTGTGTGTGTGTGTGTGTGTGTGTGTGTGTGTGTGTGTGTGTGTGTGTGTGTGTGTGTGTGTGTGTGTGAAGGGGGTTGGGTCAGACACCCTTGCCTCTTCACATACATATATATCCTTCTGACTGATTTTACTACCTTTATCGAAATAAGTCAATTACAACATTTTTTATATAATAATTTCCATATTCTATTAAGTGATTTGAACATGGTTTTCACATTCTGTGGGTGCGGTGTAGTGTTTAATCAGCTTTTCAGGTACAGTCTGAATTCTGTTCTCCTGGGTCCTGCGGACCAAAAGGACCCTTGGGAAAGTATAGTTCATCTAGAGCTCAACAGAAGTATTCCAACAGGTGTCATCCATCTGTTGTGAGCGTTTGTGACTTCATCCAATACACAGAATTGTACCTCTTTTCATCTATATTTCTTTGGAGAATAAAGTGACTACTATCTGTACTTCATTTTGAGGAGAGAGTGTCTTATCTGTGTGTTTTGGTAGAGTGTCCTGTTGATAGTTAGCTCAGGCCTCTTCGACCCTGAAGTAGACATTATTTCCCAGTGTGTGTGCGTGTGCGTGTGTGTGTGTTAATTCTCTGTGCTGGTCTGTTGGAGCTATTAAACCATTCTGCGTACCACCCCAGACCTCCAGACGCCTTTCCACGACCTCCGAGGTCGACACCCATCTTAATTTAGGGACTTTGTGACAACCATCGTGATTAAACGACGACACACACTTCTATCTAGCGTGACAAATTGTTTAGACTTTATGTGACTTCCACCAATCAGGAATAGCCCATCTGTTAGTTCTGATGTAATCAATGCCCTTGGGTGAAAATTGTAATGTAAGGGAGATTCTGGCTTGTGAGAGACTCGGACGCTGGCTCTACCGATTAAACGACAAACTATTCTCTAAAAATTCTTCTTCTGAGTGACTCCACTGACTCCTGGTCTTCTTTCAACATAACTGGTCTCAGGGTCCGAACTGTTGTTCCCCCAACAGTGTGTGTGTGAGATTGAGCGTGCCGGGTAGATATTCAACTGAAAGAGCATTAAACACTGCATGAAAAGTGGGATTTTCGACCCCATAAACGCCTGTATACTCCTGGAAATCTCCCTAATTTTCGGCAGCTTTCGACAATTTAGAGGCAGCGAACGTCGCGTTCGTCTGTGCCACAAATTGTCGTAAACGAACCATGACGTAGGTGGAGAGCCCCCCGCTGAGAGACCGCGCGGAGGTGCGACGCCTCTAATTTGCATATGAATAGCAGCGAAACCAGAGAGTCAACGGCCAGACTTGAATTTACTCACTCACTATTGGCTGAAGCCACTACATTTAAAAAAGAAAAATCCCTCGTGATTGGTTGGCAGATCACTGCAAACCAATCATTATTGGTCCCCCTGGCTCATTATAAATGTAAACCCCAATAATAATAATAAATATATAATTTATGTTGTAATAATTTGTTTCATATTAATGTTATTGTGCTATGAAGTATTCATACCATCAAGGAATATATGGGCAAATTATACGGACCGTGCCGTTTATTCAAACAAGGGGCTTCATTTATAAGCATACAGCTGTTCATTCAAAGAAAGGGCTTAATTTATAAAACACAGCGGTTGACTCAAAGAAAGAGCTTTATTGTTAAACACACAACTATGTACAGTGCAGCAGTAATGTCTCGTAATGTAATGTAAAGTTCGTCGAGCTCCAGGCTGCGAGAGGGCGGTGGCCGCACAATCCATCCAGACACCCCGTCAACAAAGCCGTCTTCCTCGTCAGATATGAGTTCAATGGTCGCGGACTTCCAAACGTCCACCTCATCCAGCACACTCTCGCTTCCAGCAACTGTAATACAATCCATAAAGACAATAAGCAACCTGAAAAATACTCACATTGACAAAAAACGGATCTAATATAATAAATCTTACCCTTTTTCTTCTTGATCGACTCCGAGCTAAACTTCGCAGTTTCAGGTTGTTTGTATCTGAAGCTCCGGCGTGTCGATTCATAATACGTCTTACATGCAGCTGGAAAACAATTACATGAGACTGGTATTAATAAAAACAGTCACGGTAAAATTAAACAAGGAATGAGAAACACATTAGAAGTTACTTACACACAATTTCGTCATGATCAGCGGTTAAATCTGGACTCGCGGTAATCGCTCCAAGCAGATAAGAGGTCACGGCTTCGTTATGAGGCGAGGATAGTCTGTGTAAACAAAATGTGCAGTTTTAAGCTCGGATCTATTAACACATCCATTTCCTTATACAGCTGAATAAAAGCATATTCTTTATATCGTAACGTTACATTACCCATGCTGTGGTTCATAGCGACTGCAGTTTGCCTCAGAGTTATGAAGACGAAGACAGCCTCCTGAAAATGAGTCCAAAAAGTTCGTCGCGTCCATGCAGAGATTGAGTTGAAGACGGTGTCCTGTCATTGTTGATCACGAAAAAGGAAAGCAGCAAAAAACATAAAAAAATAGTTTAAAGCTCGTCTTCTACGCGTCATGGCCATGACCTCGACCTCGCACCCCATTGGACTAGGGCTCTGATATGGAACGCGCCCGGGGCCAAATCTCTTTATACGAAACGCGTGACTTATGATCGTTTCAACCTTCAACACGCCCTGTTTTCCGCTTCACGCACAGTTTTAACATGTTAAGAAGACACATTTGAACGTGTTTCTTAACGCGCACATTCTGTACATGTCGAAGTGTAATATTTTTTTTTTTAAAGCAGACTTACCTTTGTAGCCTAGGCTACATACATATTAATATAAGATATTAATTAATTGCTTAACTGACTACTGTGCTAGAGTAAAGTAGCCTAATGTTACAATGTATATTAAGTAAATGCTTAATATTATACAATTATTATAATTTATCTATATGGGTTATTGTTTGTTTTTTAAAGTTAGGCTATATATAATTTCTAAAAGTATAGGCTAATTTACACAGCACATATTTATAACTGAAAACACACACCACTTTATTCACTTTCACATAATAATGTTTTTGTAATTTGGTGTTTAGTTTGTTGTATAGTTTGTTTATACTGTTCTGTCTCTGTTTTGTTTCCAGGAACATCTGATGAGTGCTATAATAAAATGACTTCATTATATTTAAAATATGTTTTGATATTCATTTTATTTATATTATTAATATTTTATTTACCCATAAACGTGTCTTTAGGAAGCCATAAGTTATAGAGACAAGAATAACTTTTGCCATTTAAATGCCACATTCATTTACTGAGGACCCATACAGCCAATGATCATGTGTGAAAACACATACATAAATTGATCACTTAGAAATCAAAACTAAGGTTTGAGAAAGAAAGAATATGCATACAACAAAATATATTGTTTCATAGCAGCTTCAGTAACAAGTTCAAAACAAATTCTGCTGTAAACCGGCTCTAACAAGCCAATATACAGCTCAAGTGACTTCAGTGTTGATTCAGTTCAGTTGATTTCAGTTCAACTGTAAATTCCTCAGTTGTGCATTGTGTGTAGTTAGATATATGCAAAAACAACATTTTTGGAAATAGTTAAAATAGTTTTGCACAAAGTGTTGCTTTTGCAAGAGATGTCTGATGTTTTGTGTGTAGAGTTACAAGAAATGGAGCCATATTTTCAGAAATTGTGTGTAAGCAATTAGATAAAACTGTAAATGAATCCAGTTTATTTTAGTTCAGGACTCATAGTCCAGGTGTTAGTAATCTGTGCTTAATCTTTGTTCCAGGCAACAATTTTTTAACTCACGATTAACTAGATTAAGGCCTACTCTTGGCATAATTTAAACCCTGTCCAGGAAACCACCTCTTGAAAATCTGCTTTGATAATTCATAAAATGTGGTGTGAGCTCAATTTAAATGACAATTACAGAAAAACACAATCTGACTTAACTATAAACACACAAACTTGTACTTTTCACATTTATGATTAATAGCCATTTAAAAAATCATTCACAGTGCAGGGTGGAAAAATTAATGTTGGTATGTAAACTGTATGCTTTACTTGATTTATTTGTGTGCTTTGGTTCATTGTCTTGTTGCATCACATAACCTCTCTAAAGGTTGAAGACATGAACTGCTGTCCTGTATTTTTTAATTTTTTTTACATAACATTGGTTATTGCTAATGACATACAGAGTAATTAATCTACACTGTGAGCCCGGACAAGTTGAATCTACTTAAAAAATTGGAGCAAACTGGTTGCCCTAAAAATTTAGTAATGTGTACTAAAACGAGTACATTTAACTTAAATTTAAGTTAACATTTTAACTTAAACTTTAAACTTGTTTTAGTCAAAAAAATTCAGAACCTAGATAAAACTCCCCCTGCTGCTACTCTGATTTGCATTTGTGTAGCTCACAGCATGTTCATTTACATGATAAAGCCTCCCCTAGAATTAAGGGGAGGGGGGGAAAACTGCCAAGCAAGGCCCACGTCAATTTCCGACAATTTACGGCAGTTTTCGGTGTTGCCTGCAAATTGCCGTGCACAGTCGTAAACCTGAAGTTTCACGGCAATCTACAGTGTCACATACTGACGAAAATCCCACTTTTCATGCAGTGAAATCTGGTTGTTTTAACAAAGATTATGCTGCAAGATTTTTTTTTTTTCTAATAAATTTAAGTTCCCTGTTATAGGCTAACCTGCAATTTTGGAAATTCCCACAAAAAGTTTCCTGCCTTGAATATTCCTGGAATTTTGCAACCCTAGTGTCAACAGACTGAGGAGATTTGTTGACTAGAAATATGAGCATTTATTTCTGTTTATTATTTCTGTAACTGTTTTTCTTATCATTACTTATATTTAGACAAATTTAATTTCATTATTTATATTCTGTTAGCATTTAGCACAAAAACAATCCAATAACGGAAATATTTTAGATTTTGCCGGAACAGCTCCTCCCAAACTGGAATTCATTATCAGTGAAACTCCTCCCACAGCAGTCACATCATCAGTAAAGCTCCTCCCACATCAGTCAAATCATTAGTGAAGCTCCTCCCCACATCAGTTCATCAATAAATGCTGGAATATTCCCATCAGGCTACAAGTGAAGACGAGCATCAGTGCATCAGGAAGAGCTGAAATCGTCTAAGGTTACGTATGTAACCTCTGTTCCCTGAGAACAGGGAACGAGCGCTGCGTCTAGCTGACGCTATGGGGGGAACGCCCTCGGCGTGACTGGTGTCTGAAGCTACTATCGAATCACGGCAAAGTCTTTGACCGACGTCAGCCCATGACGTCATCAACGTGCGACCCGGAAGTATAAAAGGGCGCCGTGCCAACACATACACATCTTCTCGTCTGAAGGGACTGTATGGCAGATAGGCCCTGAAGCATGGCAACGCGACGCAGCGCTCGTTCCCTGTTCTCAGGGAACAGAGGTTACATACCTAACCTTAGACGTTCCCTTTCGAAAGGGAACTCTCGCTGCGTCTAGCTGACGCTATGGGGAACGATATACCAACGCCGCCATGCTGAGGGGAGTGTCTGCCATTGGCAGTGACAACTGTCAACTCAAGTAATTCATAGAAAAAACCTGAGCGATTCCCCCTCAGGTCCTGGGCTGACAGTGACAGCACTCCCTACGGTCATAGCCCAAGCTATACAACTAAACGGAACCCTAACGCACTGCGTGGAGTTCCATCTAGACAGCTCGAAGGCCCGGGACCACTACTTCCAAAGAAGGGGTCCCTTCAAGGGAATGTGGCTAGGGGACCCGAAGGAACCCCAGCCAGTCACTACTCTGGAAATGTTCTCCCGAGTGCCACCAGGGAGGCCTGACCTGGTGCCCTAAGTGTTATGGACACTTCGGTTTAGCCAACCCTGTCTGTTCAAACAGAGCCTCTGGATGGTGCCCAAGGGGCGTCCAAGCTAAGGGACTGAAACACAGGCAGTCTTACTTAGCCCGGAACTCAGAGACGGGTTATCCAAGAGAGCAACACTCAGCGTAGTGCTTTTCAACCCTTGCTATCGAGGGGAGTCTGCCTGCTCAAATCAAGGATCTACCAGGTGCTTGTGTTTCAAAGCAGTAGGGAGGCCGAAAGGGCCTTAATGACTGATCTAACAGGGAGGCCTCATGAGAGGCCTACGACCGTCTGACCAGGCTCAGGCGGCTGAGCACTCATAGACGACCCTCATTGAGGGGAGCAGCTGAGCCTGCCTGGCGAGTAACCTCCAGCTGTAGGCCCAACTACCACAAGTTCTCACAGAGAACTGGTAATCAAAGTGCCTAGCTCAGGAACTTCAACTTCAAGGAGGCCCTGTGGGCCTACTACTTGATAGCGGGTATTCCAGGGAGGCCTATAGAGGCCTACTACCTAACCGCAAGCCATGCTGGAAACCCAAGCATCCAGGCTCGGGACTCCGTCCTCAGGGAGGCCTTAGTGAGGCCTACTACCTGACAGCAATACCGCCTGCTGAGGTTACCCTTGTTTTCTCAAGGAGGCCTAATGGAGGCCTACTACTTGACAGTCAAGCTACGCAGGCTAGTCGGGCATCCTGTTTAAGGAACCCGTCCTCAAGGGAGGCCTATTAAGGCCTACTACCTGATAACCAGCCTTTAGGGAGGCCTGGAGAGGCCTACTACCTGATTGCAATACGTGCCAAATGACTGGGTCCCAGGAACACCTCAGGGAGGCCTGATGGGGCCTACTACCTCGTTCGAGTGACCACCATCTGGGACTCGACAGTCAAGCTACGCAGGCTTTTCGAGCATCCTGATTAAGGAACTCGCCCTCAAGGGAGGCCTATTAAGGCCTACTACCTGATAAGCAGCCTTCAGGGAGGCCTGGAGAGGCCTGCTACCTGTATGCAATGCGTGCTAACTGTTTTCAGATGACTGGACCCCAGGAACACCTTAGGGAGGCCTGATGGGGCCTACTACCTTGTTCGAGTCAGGGAGGCCTATTAAGGCCTAGAATTAACAGCAGGCTCTCAGGGAGGCCTGATGAGGCCTACAACCTGCCTCTGAGAGTGACCACAATCCGGGAACTCACCCTCAGGAAAGCCTAGTAAGGTCTTAGAGTTAACAGCAGGCCTTTCAGGGAGGCCTGATGAAGCCTACAACCTGCTTCTGGTAGTGATCACAACCTGAGAGCTCACCCTCAAGGAGGCCTAGTAAGGCCTTACACCTACCAGCGGGCCTTCGGGGAGGCCTGATGAGGCCTACAACCTGATAGCCTCCAGGCTAGCTGTCCTGATGCGCACATCGGTACATACCTCCAGTGAGGCCTGTTTGAGGCCTTCCAACTGATAATGCGCCTTGTTCAAGAGGCCTACTGAGGCCTACAATTGACAGCCGACCTTCAGGAGAGCGTATTCACCCCTATTTAACCTGATAGCCAGCTAGGCTAGTAGTACCTTGATGCTTAAGCATTGTCACCTGCCTTACTAGAGGCCTGATAAGGCCTACCACTATCACCGTTATTCTTGAGAACGGTGCAATCCTTCCTGCTAACTGGGACAGCCATATTTGAAAAATGTGGGTTGTAGTAATATTAGACCCAACGGCTCGTTTTCATGGAGGCCTGCTGAGGCCTAACACATGATAGCTACCCATTACAATGGGGACCCGTTCCAGGGAGGCTTGTAGAAGCCTACAAGCTGTACGAGTTTCGCAAAAACGAGAAATAACTGCCAGACAAACAAACTGACTGCTATTAAACCCAACGACTCTCAATGAGAGGAGGCCTCTGATCTAAGTACAACACAAAAGGTGACGGTGCCTCAGCAACGCGCCTCCTTTACCCACATACCAACTGACGCCGTAGCGTTCAGTCGTAACAGAGACAAACTAATCCAACCTGCAGTGGCTTAGGGGACCGAAGACACATAATAACCCTAGGCGGTAGACAACCACTACATTCTAACAGAAAAGTGTGCTACCGCCTAGTAATCCGCAACCATTTCAAAGAAAAGAGCGGCGGCCTAACAATACTCTCAAATGAGAGGAGGCCCATCTTCTGAAAACCATAAGCGGTGGCCTATCTGGCGCCATCTTGACCAACCAGGGAAAGCCAACACACGCTCACACACATAGCCCAGATAATGGTGCTGTGTTGAAGCCTAACTAAGCAGGGGAAAGACAGTTCTCTCTGATGAATACCCAACTCTATACAGGAACCTGGGGTCTGTAAGAAATACATATTTTTAGTATAACATACAAAAAAGACCACTCTCACCTGCGGCATGCTGAGCGAAGACTCATTGTGCAGTTCTCACCACCATGTTCTACCGCCCATGAATGCCTGAAAGGGGCGTTCTCACTTTCCGGGCGGGCCATCAGAACATAGTACTACTCATCATAGGCCCGCCTCAGGCCTGATGTAAGAAGCGCCTGGGTAAAAAGTCATAAAAAGACATAGAAAGGAAAAAGGAGAGGGCTATGATGTAACCGCCCTCAAGGGAAGTGACCCATTACCAACGCCTTCGTTGGGAACGTTTGTCCTGGATCACCTCCCTTAAATCCTTTTTCCCCCCGCGGGAGTCCCGTCTCCTCTGTGCCCTGCTCCTCCAAGGAGGGGGGGCACGAGAGGAGACGCTAGCCCTCTGGTCCTGCCTACGGTCCTCAGACCGTGAAGGACCAGGTCCCGCCTGCCTGGGTGGGGGCGCGGATCTCAGCGGTATGCATGTTTTAAATGCCGCTGAGCGCGCCTTCGCCTCCCTGAACTTTCCAACCACCGCCTCCACGGAGGTGCCGAAAAGCTCAGTAGGCGAAACCGGTGAATCGAGGAGAAAACCCTTTTCTTTCTCCCCGATATCAGCCAGGCCCAACCACAGATGCCTCTCCGTAACCACCATAGCCGCCATAGAGCGGCCGATAGCAGCAGCAGTCTGCTTGGTGGCCCGGAGAGACAGATCTGTGGTGCGGCGCAGCTCAGCAACCGCCTCAGGGGACAGCCCGGCCCCCTGGTCGAGATCCTCCAGCAGGTCCGCCTGGTACGCCTGCAACACCGCCATCGTGTGCAGGGTCGCACCAGCCTGACCTGCTGCCGCGTATGCCCTGCCATTCAACCGCGAGGTAGTTTTCAGCGGTTTGGATGGCAGAGATGGAGCTCTCAGTGTCGACACCTGCCCAGAGACGAGATAGTTCGCAAACGTCTCGTCTATGGGAGGCATCGACACATACCCGTGCTTACCCACTCCCTCGACATCAGCAAAGCTTGCCCGCTGATGTCGGTGAATGCGGGCAGAGAACGGGTTCTTCCATGCCGCCTGGACCTCAGTATGGAGGTCCGGTAGGAATGGAAGGCTCATCTGAGGTGCTGGTGTATGACCGGGGAGAAATCGATCGTCGAGCCGTCCACGAGCGACCTCTCCCCCAGCGCGCCGCCAGGGCAGCCTCAGCCTGTCCGTGGCGCGCTCCATAGCATCCAGCAACTCGGCATACGCGGGACAGGGTGGCTGAGAGGGTCCAGGCAGGTCCTGGTCGCTCTCATCATCCTCCTCAGCCATCTCCTGCCCGTCCCGAAGAGCACCCGCTGCAGGTCTCGGCGGAGAACCATCGTTCTCCACATCGACCTGCAGGTCGCTCTCGTCAGCCGTTTGATCGTCCGAGAGTACCACACCTCTCTCCAGACGATCAGCGAGCTCCATCTGGGAACCCCATGAAGTGCGCCGCCGCTCCGCCTCAGCGCGAGCGGAACTCACATCAGCAGCCCCAGATGTTGCACCCTCTTCCCTCGAGAAGAGGGCCAGACGAGAACGGAGCGTTCTAACTGGAAATTGCTCACAGTTTGCACAGGCAGCTCCCTCGAGAACTGCCTGTGCATGCTCTTCGCCCAGGCAATAAACGCACAGAGAATGTGTGTCTCCCGGTGTCAGAAATCTCTGACACGGGTCAACACACTTTCTAAAGCTCTGCCTCTTCTCTGTGCGTTTCATCCTTTTCCTAGTTTTAGTAATACTTTACCAGATCTGCAGATACCGCTTCAAACAAACAGTCCCTGAAGACGAAAAAGATGTGTATGTGTTGGCACGGCGCCCTTTTATACTTCCGGGTCGCACGTTGATGACGTCATGGGCTGACGTCGGTCAAAGACTTTGCCGTGATTCGATAGTAGCTTCAGACACCAGTCACGCCGAGGGCGTTCCCCCCATAGCGTCAGCTAGACGCAGCGAGAGTTCCCTTTCGAAAGCGAGAACACGAGTGATCCAGAACCTGCAGAATGAAACACACTGAAGATCCTGAAGAACAAAGAGGTTGGTGTTTATTCTTCATTCATTCGTGATGCTGGAGCACGCTCGTGTTAGGAAGACTCAACACTTCAGCACATTTAGATATGCAGTTAAACCATGAAATAATACAAAAGTTTCATTTTTGGTTTTCAACAAATGGTCAGTAAATGGAGGTTTGAGAAACTTTCATATTGATTGTCAACATCAGGTCAAACTAAATATTATTTTAGCTCTTTTATTTTACATTTATATCTGGTTCACATTTTTTGTATTCTTGTTTTCAACATTTTGGACATTTCTCAATTTCTCAATATAGTTTACAACATTGTTTTTTAGCAATAAACACTAAACTGTATCAAGTAAATTCTCTTTCCAGAATGACTGACAGGATTGTAATCATAATTTAAGCAAAATCTGATTTATAGTTACTGATAAAGTTGTAATCCTCATTAATTATAGAAGCTATTCATAGTTATAGAGATTATTCTTCTCTCAGTCATTTTGGTAAGAGGGTTGATGAATGCAATCAATGGATTGAGATTATTTTCTTGTTTATGTCCCTGATGATGACAATATACAGAATCCAGATTCTCTTTCATTTCTGTTTTTGACAATTACAGCAATAACACTGAACAATAAAACTGGTTATCAATTGTTTTCAATGCTGTAAATTCTGTCATTTCCCTTGCATACAAAAAAATCCAATACATAAGAGTTAAAAAGAGTGCATAAAATACTAAAGTGTCTTTCTCTTAAATAACAAGGGACAAATAAAACATGTAAAAAATTATTCACACACATTTAAAAGCATAAACTCTAAACCACCTGAATAAAAGCATTGCTCATTCAGTGTAGTTTAATAATCCCAGTTGCATATTTTATTTACAACGACAGCATTTATATAAACTATAAGCAAAATACATTTTCAAAATGTAATGGAGAACATAAATAAATCAGCTTTGCATAAATGTAAGCATTCATTTTAAACTCCAGTTGTAAAAGGTTTATGTGTGGTTTAATAGTCAAAGACTGAACTGTGTAGCACTGAATTGTGGAATTGTGGAGTTAGATAGTTAAATAGTTAGTTTTTGGGCGAGGCTAAAATGGAAGCTTGATGACGCACTGGCCCTGCCCCAACACTATAATAACTACAGCCGTGGAGTGGCATCTCTAAGCATCAATAATCACTCCGCTCCAGCTCTGCTCTGTGTTCACCATTTCCCACTCCCTGCTCCACTCCTCGCTCACTGATATCAGAAACACCGCTCCAGCTCTGCTCTGGGTTCACCATTTCCCACTCCCTGCTCCACTCCTCACTCACTGATATCAGAAACACCGCTCCAGCTCCGCTCCGGGTTCACCATTTCCCACTCCCTGCTCCACTCCTCACTCACTGATATCAGAAATGTAAGAGTGGACTCCTGTAGATGGTTCAATCTACAGGGTTGCCATTAGACTAAAAAACGTTATCAGAAAGATGGAAGAAAACTGTACATTTCTCGTCTATTTCCACCCACTGCAACTCATACCAACGACGGAGATAAGCGCAGTTACAATAGCAAAATATGTGGGAGAGCGTTGCTATAATGTGACTATATTGTATTGCAATAGGGAGCACTTCAAAGTCAATACTAAATCAAAACTAGTTAGCACAGTATTTGTAATAGAAAGGATTTAATGACAAAATCTGGTTATGGTTACACTTAAAATAGTTTCAAAATGGATAAATGAGATGATAAACTTATACCATTAATCTTACACAGCATGAATACAATGTTACCTGAGAGAGAGAGAAAGAGAGAGAGAGAGAGAGAGAGAGAGAGAGAGGGGGGGGAGAGAGAGTGGGGGGAGAGAGAAGAAGAGAGCAAAGACAAGAAGCCCAGATGACTTCAAGAGCCAGAGGAAAAGAGAAGAGAGCCTAGTATCCAATCTTCTTTTATCTACTGTATTCCTTGACCATGTGACTGAAACCAAATGTATTCTTTTAAACTGACCAATCAGACAAAACTCACACATAGCATTCAAACTGACCAAACTTCCCCCACTGTAAAAGGTGTGGCACCCCCTGCGGCCTACAGGCCTGCCTTTTGTTTTCCAGGTCCTTCAGATAAGCAAATGTGTTGACAACAGTAAAGCAAATTTCTTTGTTGGATTTCAAATATCAAATATCAAATATCTTTGATTATTTTCAATCCTTTCAGTCCCCCCTTGGCACATTTGGCCACATTCATAAAATGTCCAGAGGTGACACAGTCAACAAAGACATGCTTTCCGTTGTGTAGATGTCATCTTCAGACTTGTCGTCCAGGCATGTTGGAAAAACAGTCTGTCAGTCCTTACAGCCCTGCTTGAGAACTTAATCAAATGGTGTGGTGCAATCTCTTTGATCAATGATATGCAAAACGTCCATTGAATACCTCACACCTCAAGAACAGTCACTGAAGATGAGAACAAACGCTTGTCTCTCTTTCTGAGGCAGAACACAGGAGGTGAATTCGAGCAGCAGGAATCTGTAACAAATAGCCCAACAAACAGCAAAATAGCATACACTTTTGTCATTTGTCATTTGGTCATTGGCATTTGTCATTGGTCAGAAGTTTGATATGGTCAGATTAAAATATTCTCTGGCAATAAGCCTTTAAATCGATGTACTTAATAAAGTGGTCAAGGTTTAGAATAAAAAGAAGATCTCACAAGCTCTTACATTATTTCTAGAAACCTTTAAATAATCTGCATCATAACAAAACAACAATCACATTGTTGGGTTTACACCCCTCTTTCATTAAGAGTATCAGCAAAATATTGTGTAACCAAATACAGAAATTCAATTGAATTCATGTCCAAAACCATTGTTACATTGTAAAATGGACAAAATACAAAGACTCAGAACTCAAAATCAAAATCAACAAAATTCTAAATCAAATGCATTTTTACAATACACTGATTAAATATTTTTCACTAGGTAAGGATGAGAAATACCCTTTTGATATTTAAATTGGTGAGACAAATAATACCTGATTTAGTAAATCAAAAGAAAGAAACAAAACAAACAATAACTTGAAGAAATTCACAGTAGTAATACAGTCTAGATGTAAAGACATTTTGTGAGGCAGATGAAGATTTGACTTTGTGTGAAAATCAAATTTATGTGACTGAATTTAGCTGTGGCTATGTGTAAATCATGTCCAAACACTGGTGAGGAGGTTTACAATTGTGATGCAAATTTAGCCCTGTTGTAAAACAGGCAGCCAGTATGTGAATGTGAGTATGAGATGTGACCTGGCTCAAAATTCCTCTCACACCAATGTTTTTGTTAAGGAGCATGATAAAATGCAAAGTTTGTAGTTCTTGAATCCTGCGCTGTGATGAAAACATTCTCATGGTTAATGCAATTGTAATTCACACTGTAGCCACATGGCAATTATATGCTCCTGTACTTGGTTTAACTGCAGCTATATCGGGAATAGCAGAGTTTCCACTTCGGAGACTAACAAATTCAACATAGACACACATGCAACTTGAAATTGCTGTACAATTCCAGTATTAAAGTTATTCCAATTTACACAAGATACATGGCTTAGAATGCACAGCATCTACAGCCTTTATCCTAAGTGTTTCATCACTTACAGTAAAGCAATCATGTGTTTTAAAGAATAAACTTGACTAGTCAAATCAAATCAAATCAAATTTATTTGTATAGCGCTTTTCACAATACACATTGTTTCAAAGCAGCTTCACAGAAAGTGCATTTCATAAATGTACATTGAAAAATGTTAGAAAAGAGAATGTTAAAGAAAAAATGTTAGGATAAGTTAATCAATCATGTATTATTTTAGGCCATAACAACGCTGGCGTTGAGTCGTCTCTTCACAGGCGTCGAGTCGTCTCATCACAGGTGTCGGGGCATCTGAAGTCTCCATCAGAGGCTGGATACAAACTGGAGCTGACGAACTAGTTACCTCGGGACTAGTGTCCCGAGATAACAACAGAAAAGCAGATGGGAAATAATTAGCATAGCTGCTGTTCAGAATATTAATGCTGTTGGTGCGATTTAACTGTAGTATAAAACTTAATTATAATGTGAATGCTTGGCTAAAGAGATGCGTCTTTAATCTAGTTTTAAACTGGGACAGCGTGTCTGAACCTCGAACAATATCCGGAAGACTATTCCAGAGTTTAGGAGCTAAATGTGAAAAAGCCCTCCCTCCTTTAGTGGACTTAGATATCCTAGGAATGACCAGAAGCCTCGAGTTTAGTGATCTTAAAGAGCGCGATGGATTGTAGGGCGATAAAAGATCAGTTAAATACACTGGAGCTAACCCATTTAGGGCTTTATAGGTCAGTAGCAATACTTTGTAATTGATACGGAACTTAATAGGTAACCAGTGTAGAGATGATAAAATTGGTGTTATATGATCATATTTTCTTGACCTAGTAAGCACTCTAGCAGCTGCGTTTTGGACTAACTGCAGTTTGTTTATCGATGATGCAGGACAACCAGCTAATAAAGCATTACAGTAATCTAGTCTCGAGGTCATGAATGCATGAACTAACTTTTCTGCATCAGAAATAGATAGCATGTTACGTAGCTTGGCAATGTTTCTAAGGTGGAAAAATGCCGTTTTTGTAACATATGAAATATGACTTTCGAAAGATAAGTTGCGGTCTAATATAACACCCAGGTCTCTTACTGTAGTGGATAAAGCGACAGGACATCCTTCCAAGTTAAAGTTGTATTGTGAGAGGTTTTGTGGGCAATTTTTTGGACCAATAAGTAACACCTCCGTTTTATCTGAATTTAATAGCAGAAAATTACACGTCATCCAGTGTTTAATATCATCAACACACGCTGTCAGTTTAGATAATTTAGCGTTTTCATCTGGTCGTGATGAAATATATAATTGAGTGTCATCAGCATAACAGTGGAAATTAATTCCATGTTTTCTTATAATATTACCAAGTGGCAGCATATATATTGAGAATAGCAGAGGGCCTAGCACGGATCCTTGCGGCACCCCATAGTCTACTGATGTTATCTTTGATTTTTCCCCATTTAGACAGACAAAATGGTAGCGGTCTGATAAATACGATCTAAACCAGTTTAATGCCTGTCCCTGAACACCAGTGTAATTTTGAAGTCGATCTAATAGTATTTTATGATCTATAGTATCGAACGCAGCACTAAGATCAAGTAGAACTAGTATTGAGATACAGCCTTGGTCAGAAGCTAGAAGTAAATCATTTGTGATTTTAACGAGTGCAGTTTCTGTGCTATGATGCGGCCTGAATCCTGATTGAAATTTTTCATAGATATCATTTTCTTGCAAGAAAGAGCACAATTGAGCGGACACAACTTTTTCTAGTATTTTAGACATGAATGGAAGATTTGATATTGGTCTGTAATTTGCTAGGTTATTATGATCTAATTGTGGCTTCTTAATGAGAGGCTTTATGACTGCCAACTTGAATATTCTTGGAACATGACCTAAAGATAAAGACGAGTTAATAATATTGAGAAGAGGCTCTTCCACTACAGGTAACAACTCTTTCAGTAGTTTAGTGGGTATTGGATCTAATAAACATGTTGTTGGTTTAGATGCAATGATAAGTTTATTTAGCTCTTCCTGTCCTATGGTTGTAAAGCGGTGTAGTAGTTCTTGAGGGGCGATAATTGCGGTTGAATCATAAGACATCATTAATGATTGTACATTTACAATTTTGTTTCTGATGCTTTCTATTTTGTCAGCGAAGAAGTTCATAAAATCATTACTACTAAACTGTAACGGAATATTTTGTTCAGGCGATGCTTGTTTATTTGTTAGTCTAGCCACAGTGTTAAATAAAAACCTTGGGTTATTTTGGTTATTTTCTATTAGTTTGCGGAGATGCTCAGCCCTGGCTGCTTTTAGGGCCTTTTTATAACGTGACATACTTTCTTTCCATGCGATTCTAAAGACCTCTAAATTAGTATGTTTCCATTTACGCTCTAAGTTACGAGTTTCTCTCTTGATAACATGTGTAGCACTGTTGTACCATGGTGCTTTAGTTTTCTCTCTAACCTTTTTTAATCTAATTGGTGCTACAATTTCTAATGTACTAGAGAAAATGGTGCTCATACTGCTAGTCATTTCCTCTAGTTCATCTGTTTGTTTGGGTTCACTTAGCAGCTGAGCCAGATCAGGTAAGGTATTTGAGAATCTATCTATAGTGGTTGGAAGGATTGTTCTGCCTGGTCGATAACGTGGCGCAACATGACAGATTTCAGCAGTACGCAGTATGCAAGTTACCATGTAATGGTCAGTGACATCATCACTTTGTGGTATAATATCTATATCGGTTGGGTTGGTTCCATGTGATATAATTAAATCTAGTGTGTGATTAAGACGATGAGTGGGACCAGTGACGTTTTGCTTGACCCCAAAGGAATTTAATAGATCTGTAAACGCAGCCCCTAACGCGTCATTTGTGTTATCTACGTGTATGTTAAAATCTCCAACAATTAATGCTTTATCGACGTTGACCAATAGATCTGAGAGAAAGTCTGCAAACTCTTTTAGGAAAGCAGCATAGGGCCCTGGAGGTCTATATACAGTAGCTAAGGCTAGAGATAATACAGATTTCTTTCTTACATCTAATAGCGTGACATTTAGCACTAGTACTTCAAATGAATTAAACCTGTGACCTGTTTTCTGGGTAACATTAAGAATATCTCTATATATTGTTGCAACACCGCCGCCACGACCAATCAGACGGGGCTCATGCTTATAACCGTATCCTGGCGGAGTAGACTCATTTAGACCGAAATAATCATTTGGCTTAAGCCAGGTTTCAGTAAGGCAAAGTACATCGAAACTATTATCTGTGTCTATGTGTATCTTGTAACACAAACAACCATACTGTGTAATCAATGCGCACAATGTGTTATACAATTACAAATTCGAAAATACAAACAGGATCATTGCAATCTGAAACTCCTTGCTAAGAGGCTGCTAACCCGCTCGCAAGTGAAGTTAATAGCTGAAGGCCTTGCATGAACACTGCAGTTAGCTCACTGAGAGTCTTACCTGCAAATGAGCGCTGATCTTTTGCCTTAGAAAGTAATTTCCTATTTTTCAGAAAATACGGAGGAGGTCGACCTCGACCCAGCGACCAGCATTTCAAATCGCCATGCCCCATTTTCTGACAAGATCTGCAAAACCTGTTCTCTTGGTTATGGGGTTGCTTGCTAGGTTCTCCTGGAGTATGAGGATAATGACCTTCTAATGCTTGCAAACCATGCGTTCTGGTACACGACACTGCGCTATTCCGTTGCTGCACCCGCTTAAGAACTGAAATAGGCACACTTTCTTGGGCATTTTCTGAACTAAACGTTTCAGATTCATTAGAGCAAGTCACCTCATCTATGAAGTGAACATGCTTTTTAATCCCATCGCTGTTAAGCATTATGGGAGGCATGCGCTTTTTAGCATTTAGCTTAGCCTTGAGATCTGCAATGGTTTCTTTGTGCTTTTTACACTTTTCAGTCAGGGCTAACTGCTCAGCTAGTAAGTTATCTAGCTGCGTCTGAAGATCTTGAATCTTTGCCTCAGACTTTTCTGCCTCTTCATTTTTAGAATCCACTTCTTTACATTTCGCATCTATACTTGAAAATAGATGTGTTGTCACATCACGTAGCCTTTTACAACTTATGAAGTTTAACGCCTCAATTATTTCACCATGTTTTGATTTCTTTTGATGTCTGCCATTTAATTCCCAATATCTGAACATTTCATCATCTGAACTTTTAATTCCAATATACTCTTTCTTGAGTTTGGACAAGGTAGGCTCAACTTTTTCACTCCATAAAGCAAAAAATATGTCACTAGAAATTTTCCCTTCCATCCCGAGGAGATTATCTGAATATTCACTGATTGTACAGTAATGGGACTATTGAAGCTATTTAAAACCTTCTAAATTCTGTTTCATGCAATTCCTTCAACCATTAAACAATGAAAACAGACTTACCCATTTCTTGGTCAGAAGGTTAGCTTTAATCCATTCACAAGATCAACTGTGAAAAAATGTCCTCATTCTTACACAGATCAAAGTAAATTTCAGAAAATTCACTGCAAGGGATCCCGGGTTTCGGCACCATCTGTAAGAGTGGACTCCTGTAGATGGTTCAATCTACAGGGTTGCCATTAGACTAAAAAACGTTATCAGAAAGATGGAAGAAAACTGTACATTTCTCGTCTATTTCCACCCACTGCAACTCATACCAACGACGGAGATAAGCGCAGTTACAATAGCAAAATATGTGGGAGAGCGTTGCTATAATGTGACTATATTGTATTGCAATAGGGAGCACTTCAAAGTCAATACTAAATCAAAACTAGTTAGCACAGTATTTGTAATAGAAAGGATTTAATGACAAAATCTGGTTATGGTTACACTTAAAATAGTTTCAAAATGGATAAATGAGATGATAAACTTATACCATTAATCTTACACAGCATGAATACAATGTTACCTGAGAGAGAGAGAAAGAGAGAGAGAGAGAGAGAGAGAGAGAGGGGGGGGAGAGAGAGTGGGGGGAGAGAGAAGAAGAGAGCAAAGACAAGAAGCCCAGATGACTTCAAGAGCCAGAGGAAAAGAGAAGAGAGCCTAGTATCCAATCTTCTTTTATCTACTGTATTCCTTGACCATGTGACTGAAACCAAATGTATTCTTTTAAACTGACCAATCAGACAAAACTCACACATAGCATTCAAACTGACCAAACTTCCCCCACTGTAAAAGGTGTGGCACCCCCTGCGGCCTACAGGCCTGCCTTTTGTTTTCCAGGTCCTTCAGATAAGCAAATGTGTTGACAACAGTAAAGCAAATTTCTTTGTTGGATTTCAAATATCAAATATCAAATATCTTTGATTATTTTCAATCCTTTCAGAAACACCGCTCCAGCTCTGCTCTGGGTTCACCATTTCCCACTCCCTGCTCCACTCCTCACTCACTGATATCAGAAACACCGCTCCAGCTCCGCTCCGGGTTCACCATTTCCCACTCCCTGCTCCACTCCTTGCTCACTGATATCAGAAACACCGCTCCAGCTCTGCTCTGGGTTCACCATTTCCCACTCCCTGCTCCACTCCTCGCTCATTGATATCAGAAACACCGCTCCAGCTCTGCTCCGGGTACACCATTTCCCACTCCCTGCTCCACTCCTTGCTCACTGATATAAGAAACACCGCTCCAACTCTGCTCTGGGTTCACCATTTCCCACTCCCTGCTCCACTCCTTGCTCACTGATATAAGAAACACCGCTCCAGCTCTGCTCTGGATTCACCATTTCCCACTCCCTGCTCCACTCCTTGCTCACTGATATCAGAAACACCGCTCCAGCTCTGCTCTGGGTTCACCATTTCCCACTCCTTACTCCACTCCTCACTCACTGATATCAGAAACACCGCTCCAGCTCCACTCCGGGTTCACCATTTCCCACTCTCTGCTCCACTCCTCACTCACTGATATAAGAAACACCGCTCCAGCTCTGCTCTGGGTTCACCATTTCCCACTCCCTGCTCCACTCCTTGCTCACTGATATAAGAAACACCGCTCCAGCTCTGCTCTGGGTTCACCATTTCCCACTCCCTGCTCCACTCCTTGCTCACTGATATCAGAAACACCGCTCCAGCTCTGCTCTGGGTTCACCATTTCCCACTCCTTACTCCACTCCTCACTCACTGATATCAGAAACACCGCTCCAGCTCCACTCCGGGTTCACCATTTCCCACTCTCTGCTCCACTCCTCACTCACTGATATCAAAAACACCGCTCCAGCTCTGCTCTGGGTTCACCATTTCCCACTCCTTGCTCCACTCCTCACTCACTGATATCAGAAACACCGCTCCAGCTCCGCTCCGGGTTCACCATTTCCCACTCCCTGCTCCACTCCTTGCTCACTGATATCAGAAACACCGCTCCAGCTCTGCTCTGGGTTCACCATTTCCCACTCCCTGCTCCACTCCTCGCTCATTGATATCAGAAACACCGCTCCAGCTCTGCTCCGGGTACACCATTTCCCACTCCCTGCTCCACTCCTTGCTCACTGATATAAGAAACACCGCTCCAGCTCTGCTCTGGGTTCACCATTTCCCACTCCCTGCTCCACTCCTTGCTCACTGATATAAGAAACACCGCTCCAGCTCTGCTCTGGATTCACCATTTCCCACTCCCTGCTCCACTCCTTGCTCACTGATATCAGAAACACCGCTCCAGCTCTGCTCTGGGTTCACCATTTCCCACTCCTTACTCCACTCCTCACTCACTGATATCAGAAACACCGCTCCAGCTCCACTCCGGGTTCACCATTTCCCACTCTCTGCTCCACTCCTCACTCACTGATATAAGAAACACCGCTCCAGCTCTGCTCTGGGTTCACCATTTCCCACTCCCTGCTCCACTCCTTGCTCACTGATATAAGAAACACCGCTCCAGCTCTGCTCTGGGTTCACCATTTCCCACTCCCTGCTCCACTCCTTGCTCACTGATATCAGAAACACCGCTCCAGCTCTGCTCTGGGTTCAGCATTTCCCACTCCTTACTCCACTCCTCACTCACTGATATCAGAAACACCGCTCCAGCTCCACTCCGGGTTCACCATTTCCCACTCTCTGCTCCACTCCTCACTCACTGATATCAAAAACACCGCTCCAGCTCTGCTCTGGGTTCACCATTTCCCACTCCCTGCTCCACACCTAGCTCACTGATATCAGAAACACCGCTCCAGCTCTGCTCCGGGTTCACCATTTCCCACTCTCTGCTCCACACCTAGCTCACTGATATCAGAAACACCGCTCCAGCTCTGCTCCGGGTTCACCATCATATTACATTTACATGCACATTTATGTCCATTTAGCAGACGCTTTTATCCAAAGCGACTTACAACTTGGGGGTACAATAAGCGATTGGTCGTGAAGAGTCGAGTGAGCACAACAAGTGCCTGAAATACTTAGTCCGTGTACATTTCTCAGTGTAGCACAGGCTAGAGTAGGGAGGGAAAGAGGAGGAGAAAGAGGAAAGGACTTTTTTTTTTTTTTTTTTAAGAGGTTAAGTGCTCATGGAAGAGATGAGTTTTTAGTTGACTTTTGAATGTTGTCAACGAATCAGCATTTCGGATGGCGGTGGGAAGATCGTTCCACCAGCTGGGAACGTTGAATGAAAATGTTCTGGAAAGGGATTTTACATTAGATAATTGTGTCATTGATCAAATATATTTATTTTTCTTTGATTTCAGACGTAGTGGAAGAGAGTGAGGAGAGTGAAGAACTGAGTGAAGTGGAGGTGGAACATCATGTCAAAACTGGAGAAACACCTTTGAGTCGCTCAAAGACTAAAAAGACATTTATAAAGAAAAGAAGAGCCAAGAAATCTACAACCTGCACTCAGTGTGGAAAGAGTTTCACAAGGAAAGGTAATCTTAAGTGTCACATGAGGATCCACACCGGAGAGAAGCCGTTCACATGTGATCAGTGCGGGACGAGTTTCACAAGGAAAGATCGTCTAGAAATTCACATGATGGTTCACACCGGAGAGAAGCCGTTCACATGTGATCAGTGCGGGAAGAGTTTCACAAAAAACGTAAATCTTGATGTTCACATGAGGATCCACACCGGAGAGAAGCCGTTTCCATGTGATCAATGTGGAAAAAGTTTCAATCGCTTAACACAAGTTAAAAGTCACATGAGGATCCACACCGGAGAGAAGCCGTTCACATGTGATCAGTGCAGCAAAACATTTTTTGATACATCAGACCTGAGAAAACACCTGATAGTTCATACGAAGGAGAAGCCACATTAATGTTCTGTGTGTGGAAAGAGTTTTTCACTGCTAAAAAGTTTACACAGACATGAGAAAATACACACTGGTGTGAGAGAGTACATGTGCTTTGAGTGTGAGAAGACTTTTACTACAGCGAACTGTTTAAAACTGCACCAGAGGATTCACACTGGAGAAAAACCTTACAAGTGTTCACACTGTGACAAGAGATTCAATCAGTCATCAGAGCTGAAAACACACGAGAGGATCCACACTGGAGAGAAGCCGCACACGTGTGATCAGTGCGGAAAGAGTTTCGCTATTAAAAGTCGCCTGAAGAAACACATGAAGATCCATGCAGTGGAGAAACCACATCACCACTTTCTGAAATAAGTATTTCATCTTTATGTGCTGAGCAACAAAGTTAGTTTATGACAGAACAATTTTTTGACTGCTTGGAAAGTTTCTCATCATAACAAGAAAGTGATTATGAGAGTCTCATTATGAGATGTTAAGTCATCAGAGGCTTTCACACCACATACTGTACACAAATCTTTCTCACACGGAGGGATTGACTACTTTGACTACTTAACCCCTTATGTATTGAAATTTGGTACCGTTTTGGTAATTTTTTTGATACTCAATGTTATCGAGGCAGTTCGGTCATTGCCTAAAAAGTATTTTGCTCAGTACCCAGCCCTACACATCAGAAGGGTCACACTCTGGATTTAGTGTTTTCACTTGGTTTTATGCTGTGTTGTCACTCTGTGTTGTCATGTACTCGGACTTAATCCTATCATTCACAATGTTCTAAATGTGTTAATTCCTCTTCTGCCAGATCTTCTTGTGTGAATCCAGATAAATTGGCCGATCTTTTTAACAGTACCTGGACTTCTACCTTCCATCCAAGGTGATGAAGAAAATACATCCTTTTACAAATACTTGATTCCTTGACTTACCTTAAGGATATGCCAACAGAGAGAGGATCATTTGTGAAAGGTTTTCAGACAGAAATCCAGTGGATAAACATGGCTCCAGTCGTGGAAGAGGCGTGAGACACTAGCTTGAGTCTGGCCTGTATGAAAACATATCAGGGAAATTGGCTGTTTCTTCTACAGAAACACATCAGTCTGAGAATTACATCTGTGTCTGCTCAAATCATATTGTCA
The DNA here is from genome assembly GCF_949357685.1 of Gobio gobio. Classification (NCBI taxonomy): domain Eukaryota; kingdom Metazoa; phylum Chordata; class Actinopteri; order Cypriniformes; family Gobionidae; genus Gobio; species Gobio gobio. The sequence goes on from NC_137097.1 coordinate 84,770,178, forward strand.
TAAAATATATGTATACATCAGAAAATTAAATGTCAGTTATTTACTTTTTCACATGTGACAATAAAAGAACATGAACATGTATTAAAAGAAAAGTTATTGTGTCTTTCTTTGCTGTAAAAACACAGAACTGAACTGGCTCTTGTCGACACTCATGCCTAGTTCACACTACAGGATTTTAAGCCCGATTTGCAAGTCAACGAGCTCGCCGACAGGTCGGGCTGTGATCGGGGGCAAATCAGCGGGTGATCCGCGTTTGCCAATCTTTATTTGTGAACTACTCAACAATGCATTAAAGACGCTTGCTGACGAGTCGCCGATGCCTCGCCGACGCCAGTCAAACATTTGGCATGCTAAATATCTGGTGCTGTCGGCCGACTAGACGTTCTGTGGTGTCACATGTCGCAACGATCCACAGCCAATGAGTGCAAGGCATGAGTCGATGTCACCACAGCAGGCACACAAACAAACAAGCAGCAGCAGCAACATGGCTTTAAGAAAGTGGACACAAGATATGGAACGTCTCGGTTACGTATGGTAACCCTCGTTCCCTGAGGGAGGGAACGGAGACGTACGTCGGTTGTACCAACAAATTGGTATCACTTCAGGGAGCCCCTATCAGCTTCGAGATATAGAGAACAGGCCAATGGGCCATTGGTGTGCGAGATTTGCTTCTCGCGCTCCGCTCTGCCCCGTGGGTATAAACAGGAAGGGAGAGCAGCGCACTATTGTTTTTCACTGAGGAGCCGAACTTAGTGACTCGGCCATGCAGTGATGGTAAGGAACTGTGGCGACGGGACGTACGTCTCTGTTCCCTCCTTCAGGGAATGAGGGTTACCATACGTAACCGAGACGTTCCCTTTCAGTCGGTCACATTCGACTTTCCAAAGGGAATTAGGATCCCTTTGGAAAACGCCACAGTTACTACGACTACCAGTGACCAGCGAGAGCCCCTCAGACCCCGTTTTGATGCGGGCGGGGAAATTCACGCAGGGAGAGTCACACTGCTGTTTCCGCAAGACCCACTCAGCAGACTCATGGATAACGCTGGGAAAGCGTGCCCGGAGGGACGCTGCGGAAGCCACATCATGCCCGGAGGGAGTTACCATGTGGAGAATAGACGTATGGACTGGCCTTGGGCAGTGCAACATACGGAAGTCCCAGGGGTGGCCCCGGCCTGCTGTAGGCGGGGGAACAACACCGTACTGAGACGGCAGAGGAACTCTGCCAAGGGAAAGACACAAGCTCACCGTAGGGAGCTATACCGTGGAAAATACACGTATGGGACCGCCGTAGGGGTCACAACATACGGAACCCAGCCTGACACAAGTTCCACCAATGCATACAAGTGCCAGACCTGGCGTCGGATGCTCCGCCACATCCGACTGCCGGGGGTTGCGGAGGACCCAACAGGGTTCGCCATTTCCTGGGGAACTCGACTGGAGAATAAATCAAATCAAATCAAATCAAATCACTTTATTTGTCATTCTACCATATGCACAAGTGCAACAGTAGGTGAAATTATTAGGTGCAGTTCCGAGCAACATAGTAGTCATGACATGACATGTACAACATTTAAGCAACAACAGATTACACATCTGATGCGCACACAATTACTCACAGCACAGTATACACTACAATAAACAATAAATAATTTACACAATATGAGTGTAGTTCTCACAGCTTTAAACAATATACACATACTTACAATATACATATACTTTAAACAATATACACTAAACATACACTAAACAATATACATTACGCTATAATAATAATAATAATATACAATGTATAGTATAAAATATTATTCACAGATTGAAAAATTGAAATCCAAAGTGCAATAGATGCTGTATGATAAATAAATGTGTATATAATGTGTGTGTATCTACAGTGGGTTGTGCTGAGTGATATTCTGTCCAGAGTGTGTTATGATACTGATGGATCAGGAGTTAAGTAGTCTAATTGCTTGTGGGAAGAAGCTGTTCTGAAGTCGGCTGGTGCGTGTTCTGATGCTACGGTACCGTCTGCCTGATGGGAGCAGTGAGAGCAGCCCATGGTTCGGGTGGCTAGAGTCTCTGATGATCCTCTGAGCTCTCTTCACACACCGCCTGGCGTAAATGTCCTGGAGGGAGGGAAGCTCACCTCCGATGATGCAGCTGGCCGTGCGCACTACCCTTTGCAGGGCCTTGCAGCTGCGGGCGGTACTGTTGCCGTACCAGGTGGTGATGCAGCCAGTCAGCAGGCTCTCTGTAGTGCTGGTGTAGAAGCGTGTGAGGATGTGGCGGCTCATTCCAAACCTCCTCAGCCGTCGCAGGAAGAAAAGGCGCTGATGAGCCTTCTTCACAACGGCCTCGGTGTGGACGGACCATGAGAGTTCCTCTGTGATGTGGACACCGAGGAACTTGAAGCTGCTGACTCTCTCCACCGGTGCTCCATCGATGGTGATGGGGCGGTGTTCTCTCTCATTCCTCCTGAAGTCGACCACCAGCTCCTTGGTCTTGCTGACGTTGAGGGAGAGGTTGTGCTCCTGACACCACCGTGTCAGAGTGTGCACCTCCTCTCTGTAGGCCGTTTCATCATTGTCAGTGATGAGACCTACCACCGTCGTATCGTCAGCAAACTTGATGATGGTGTTGGAGCTGTGGGTTGCCACACAGTCATGTGTGTACAAAGAGTACAGGAGTGGGCTGATAACACAGCCCTTAGGGGCTCCAGTGTTGAGAGTCAGTGGTGAGGAGATGTTACTGCCCATTCTGACCACCTGGCGTCTGTTTGACAGGAAGTCCAGGATCCAGCTGCATAGCAAGCTGTTTAAGCCGAGAGCCCGGAGTTTAATGTCAAGTATGGAGGGCACAATGGTGTTGAATCCTGAGCTGTAGTCTACAAACAGCATTCTCACATATGTGTTCCTCTTTTCCAGGTGGGAGAGAGCAGTGTGAATAGTGGATGAAATGGCATCATCAGTGGAGCGGTTTTTGCGGTATGCAAACTGCAGTGGGTCCAGTGAGGGGGGGAGAACAGAGCAGATGTGTTTTCTGACTAGTCTCTCAAAGCATTTGCTGATGATGGGGGTCAGAGCAACAGGACGCCAGTCGTTTAAGCAGGTGGTTTTTGCTTGCTTCGGTACAGGAACAATGGTGGACGTTTTGAAGCATGTGGGGACCACAGACAGGGAGAGGGACAGGTTAAAGATGTCCGTGAAAACTCCAGCCAGTTGGCGCGCGCACGCTCTGATGACGCGGCCCGGAATGCCGTCTGGACCCGCGGCTTTACGGACGTTCACCCGCCGGAAGGATCGGGTTACATCCGCTACAGATACGGAGAGTGCACTAACCTCTGTATCTTCAGCCACGAGCTCTCTCTCCGCGAGGGCGGTGTAAGTTCCCTCAAAGCGAGCATAGAAGGTGTTTAGCTCGTCCGGGAGAGAGGCAGCGGTGTTCACGGTGGAGTTTGTGTTCCCTTTGTAGTCCGTGATGGTGTTAATTCCCCTCCACATGCTTCTGGAGTCGGTGGTGTTGAACTGTCCTTCAATCTTGTCCCTGTACTGACGTTTTGCTGCTCTGATGGTTTTCCGGAGGGCATAACTTGCTTGTTTATGCTCCTCCGCATTACCGGAGTTAAAGGCGAAGGTCCGCGCATTGAGTGCCGCGCGAACATCCACATTTAGCCACGGCTTCTGATTTGGGTACAGCCGTATTGTTTTGGTCGGAAAAAAACGTCTTCTACGCACTTCCTGATGAAACACGTTACGCTATCGCGTAGACCTCGATGTCGTCATCAGAGGCCGACCGGAACATCTCCCAGTCCGCGTGATCAAAACAGTCTTGTAGCATAGAGTCCGATTGGTCCGACCAGCACTGGATGGTTCTGAGGGCGGGTGCTTCCTGTTTCAACCTCTGCCTGTATGCGGGCAAAAGGATGATGGAAGCGTGATCCGATTTGCCAAATGGTGGGCGCGGGAGTGATTTGTAACCATCCTTGAAGGGAGAGTAACAATGATCCAGAACTCGGTTCCCTCGTGTGTTGAAGCTAACATGTTGGTGGTATTTGGGTGCGATGCGCTTGAAGTTGGCTTTGTTAAAGTCCCCGGTCACAATAAACGCAGCCTCAGGATGCGCGGTTTCCTGCTCACTCACTGTCCTATACAGTTCCTTCAGTGCCCGGTCTGTGTCGGCTTGTGGGGGAATATACACCACTGTGATGATGACCGCTGTGAATTCCCTCGGTAGCCAGAATGGTCGACACATAACCGTGAGAAATTCCAGATCAGGAGAACAGAAAGACTTGATAGAATGTACGTTCCTCTGATCACACCAGGATCGGTTGATCATAAAACATACACCCCCGCCTTTGCTTTTCCCGGAGAGATCTTTTTCTCTGTCCATCCGATGCACGGAGAACCCCTAAATGATTAACCTAAAGGACAATCACAATGTTGGTAGGTAATTTTTCTACACATTGCCATATAAATAACCTGAAAATATTATAGTTCATTAAGATTACATCTTACTAACCACTCTTACTAAAAAAAAATGGGGTAAGCACACTTATATTCTCATTTCAAGAGGTGTTCTGAGTAAATTATTTGTTTGTAACACTTTACAATATGGTTTGATTTGTTAACATTACATTAGTTAATGTATTAGACTAATAACTAACATGAACTAATCATGATCAATAAATTTTTTACTGTATTTATTAATCTTTGTTAATAAAAAATACAGCTGTTCATTGTTTGTATATGTTACTTCACAGTGCACATTAACTATTTAAACAAATAGAGAGCAATTTGAGCGCAAGACGCTGTGTTGTTTTAAAGACAGCCACGATCACTTGAAGTTGAAGGGGTGGAAGGTGGTGTTTTTGGTTTGTCCATCTTTTAAGCTGATCAAAAGGCAGAATGGTCTTCTTAATAGCTTGATTCAGCTTCATCAAACCTGCCATCTACCGTTCTGGCAGTGGTAATGTGGGTTTGGAATGGAATGATTCGTAACATTTTTATAATTGTAACGAGTAACGATGCAGCACATAAAAAAAAATGTCGTACTGAAGTAAAAGTGGAAGTAGGAGAAAAAAATAATACTCTAGTAAAGTACAGATACTGCCTTTTAGTACTTAAAGGTAGGTAGGTAAGAATGATCTAAAACACTTTTGTCCAAATTTGTTTAAACTTTCTTTATATGTCAATACATAATTAAAATTTAAGTACTCTGAAAAAGAGAATATAAAAATCGAGTGACTCTAGACTTTTTAATCTGCAATAAACACCGCTCATTATTTTCGTTCGGGCCGAAACAAGTGATTGGCTTGGGCGACTGTTACTCTCTCTCGCTACCATGGCTACCACCGCTTTTGCTCCAGAATCCGCCCACATGCACACCCCAGTGTTGCCAAGTCAAGCTACTTCAAACACTGTTGCCGCGGGCTGTTTTTCATGTCCGCGGGTTGAAGCGACCACAATTATGTGATATTTTGCCCCGGGATTTGCGAATTTTAGTAGGCAGCCCTACCAAAAAGGCACATATTTTACCCCCCAAACGCGATTTTTACCGGAGAAACACGATTGGGCTTGTTTTGGGCTAGTTTTGAGTAGCAATTGGGCGGATTTTGTTGTGAAAGCCTGGCAACCCTGGCGCACCCGTTTGATTTGACGAGTTCAAGAGGCTGTATTTCTGCTTGACAGGTAATCTTTCATTTTGATTATACATTTTTTGTTTTATGTTTTCATGAAGCATGTCTCACTAGCACACGTAGCTGCCTAATATAGCTAACATAAAATTACTTAGCATAAAGTTACAATGTTATACACTTAGCGAGCCATTAGTAGAGATGATAAATACTCAATATGCCTAGCTCAAGTTGATCGCTGTCTTGTTGAATTTCGCAAAATGTAACTTTAGAGAACAAAATGCATGTGTAAAAGCTAGTACACCGCATCCAGGAACTTTTTTTAGAACTAAGTTAGCTTTAGCTACTACCCTCTGTTTAAACTCTTTTACAATGTTCACCGGGAACTTTACCTGCACGTTTATTTCGGTCCTTGGTTTGTTTTTATATACTCTACCAATGTTTATGTTGATGTTTTTATCTTGTATCTGTGTGTGTCGTAGACACTGTGTTGTGTGTGTATTTTAAACTTCCAGTATCGTTATTCTAGCTTGATAGTGAGTACTAAAAGACATCTTATTTGTTTATATTCATAATGATAAAGTTAGATTTTTTATTACATGTGATTCTGACATGATGTCACTACATGTACTCCGCTCCTTCTTCTCCTCTTGTCTCAGGTAAATAGACTGAACGGTCGGCGTAGCGCGTTCATGTGTTTTGGGGGCGTGGCTTTGGAAAGAGCCCAGAAGGGAGAAGGTGGAGTGAATGGAAATAATAAGCTGTCTTTAAAACAGTCGTGAGAGGTCTACAGACACTCAATTTTTATACTTTCTTTTTCAGAGTACTTACATTTTAATTATGTATTGATATATAAAGAAAGTTTAAACAAATTTGGAAAAAAAGTTTTTTAACCAAATCCTACCTACCCTACCTTTAAGTACAGTAGTGAAGTAGTTCTACTTCATTACTATACATCTCTGCCTCCGAGATCACTGTGGACTAATCTGGGCCTGGGCGACATCGAGTCTACGCATTTTTTGTGATATATGCTCTTATCTGTCTACGTGTGAAAAGTTGCTTACGTTGCATGTTGTTAGAACCAATCAGAATAATTCCACATGGCAGTAATGACGTGGCTAGACCTTGAAAACTGTATAACTGTTCAGAAAATTGTATGTACGTTAGACGAAGGCGGGGAGACTGTTGGAGGGAGTGCGGCCTACAAACTCCTCGTGAAGCTGGCTTCTGCCGATGAAATGGCAAACTATTCTTCAATTTTTCTTTAATTAATCTGACTCCTGACTCTTGGTCTTCATTTTTCACGAAAATATTTTGTTTCATGTTGCCATATTCAAATAAAATGTTTAAAATTAGAATGTTGCCATATTCAAATAAAGATTTTAAAATAAAAATGTTGCCATAGTCAAATAAAGATTTTAAAATGTAGTTACAAATTAAACTAGTATATGTTCAGCTAATTCAGCTAAAAGATACATCTATAATCAATATTGCCTCAGTGTTGTAGAGTGTCTTTGGGTGGATTGCGGCAACAGCCAGATTGTTTTGTGATTCGGGTTTAGTGACTTAGGAGTCCTTTTGATTACTCCTAGCTAGCATTTCATGGATTTAAGAGCTAATTTTAGCGCTAAAATGCTTTGCGAAATACTAATAGTTCTAAAATTAGGACTGACACACCCATTATTTTTAAGAGTTTCTCTTAAATCGGTAAGTTAGGAACCGCTTTTAGCCTTGAGATGTTTTGTGAATACAGCCCTTGAGCTCTTTCTGAAGCATGATGGGAGGACAAGAAAATAATCTCAATCCATTGGCTCAGTTCCCTTTCGAAAGGGAACTCGCACTGCGTCAGCTTTTGCTTACGCTACGGGGAACGCCTCCAGCGTGACTGGTGCCTGAAATCACATTGAATCACGTCAATCCTATTGACCGGCGACAGCCTATGATGTCATCAAGGTGCGACCAGGAAGTATATAAGGGAGCCTTGCCAACATGACAGTATCTTTTCGTCTTCAGGGACTGTTTTGCCTGTCTTCACGTGAAACGTCTACAAGAAGGATAACAATGAAGTGTGCTGAGAACGCCACTTCTGCAGGTGTGTTTGAACGTGTATCTTGCGCTTTGGATACACACAGAGGTGGGTAGTAACGAATTACATTTACTTCGTTACATTTACTTGAGTAAATATTTTGGGTAACTTGTACTTTTAGAGTAGATTTAAAGATGGGTACTTTTACTCTTACTCAAGTAAATTTTTTGTGAAAAAACTGTACTTTTACTTAGTTACATTCGGTGGCGTTCCTCCGTTACTGTCAAATGGTAATAATTATATTATATATATTAAAATAAGTTCATATGACTTTCGCAAGTCTCGCGAAACGTTGGAGAGGCTGCTTCGCGAGAGGTTGCTACGCATCACCCGCTTATAATTAGCGCGCGTTTAGTCGGAAGATGATGGCCGAAGCAGAGGAAGATGTGTGTGAGCTACGGGAGGCAGATTGCCCGTGGCCTCAAGTTCAGTCTATGTTTTCACTCCAAGATGTCAAAAAGAATAGTTTCATAATGCGATGCATGTTGTGTGCACCAAAACGAACTGACATCTCTCAGCATACAAGAATTCCACTCTGAAAAGAACATGCGGTAAGTGTCACAATGATGCCTATATTTGAACACTATTAACGGTCATTTGGTAACTATGGGAAATTTTCCCTTATTATAATACTATTTCACACACTGTCCCAGTGTTTTCCTCATATGCGCTCGTGTAAGCAATGACAAATCGTTTGAATCCTCCAAACAACACACGTCCACGAACAAACGTTCACATCTTCACATTTACATATCCTTTTCTTCACAAAACGAAACAAATTGAACAGCCTAATGTGACGTCTTGCATTTATACACAAATCCGGACAGACACCTGTCTGAAGTGTAGAAAATGCATACAAATAAAAACGGTATTGTATTTTATTCCTACCTAAAGAATAGCCTATAAAAATATAAGAACAAAGTATGTTTTAAGAAGAGCTCTAGTTAGCCCAGCACACCATTAATTTACACTGTTTAACCATTAATCACACACACACACACACACACACACACACACACACACACACACACACACACACACACACACACATATATATATATATATATATATATATATATAGGTTCATTAGCTTACATTAGTTAACATGAACTAATAATGAACTGCACTTATAAAGCACTTATTTATCTTTATGTTAATTTAAACATTTACTAATGCATTATTCAAATATTGTTAACATTAGTCAATGCACTGTGAACTAACATGAATAAACCATGAACAGCTGGATTTTTATGAACTAACGTTGACAAATATTAACTAATGCTGAACAGAGGTGTTGTTCATGGTTAGTTCATCTTATAATACATTAACTAATGTTATCTAATACAACCTTATTGTAAAGTGTTACAGAGAGGTGTGTGAAAGCTCTCCAAGTAGGGTTTTCGCTTCTTATCAATCAGATTGAAAGTAACTAGTAACTAACTACTTGAGTAGTTTTCTCATCGAATACTTTTTTACTCTTACTCAAGTAAATATTACGATTGCTACTTTTACTTTTACTTGAGTAAATATTTCCGTAAGTACTTGTACTTTTACTTGAGTACAGATTTTGGCTACTCTACCCACCTCTGGATACACACACACTTTGCGTTTACTGCCTGGGAGAAGAGCACGCACGAGAGGTTTGCGAACCTCTTGTGAAGTATTTGTGAGCGTTGTCCTCTGGAAACGCTCCGCTCTCGGCGGGACCTCTTCTCGAGGGGAGAGGTTTCAGCATCTGGGAACGGCCACGCTCAAGCTGAGGCTGAGCGGCGTCTAAATACCAAAAGCGCTTCCCAGATCGATCTGTCTCGTCGCTTGGAGACAGTTATGTTCTTGAGGATGATCCAGATCGCGAGAGGCGGATCTCGGAGGGAGGAGCTGGATTTATGTTCCTCCTCCTTGTCTGCTGCTCTTCCACTCGAGCAGAGGATGGGTGAGTCAGTTAAAAATGCTGAAGCTTTTCTAACCATCCTGTCCCATGTACGGGGAGTTGCTGGAAGTCATGGAACGCGCTGCGGGCAGACTGCAGCTGCCTTTGCGGTGCGTGAGGAGAAAGGCTGAGCGTCCAAACAGTTCGGACGATCGCTTTCTCTCCGCCCATGACTTCCCACCTCCTGGGAGTCTTCCATTCCTTCCGGATCTGCATCAGCAGATCTTGAGGGAATGGAAGGAACCATACTCAGCCCCGCATCTGTCGACGTCGGCGAGCTAAATGTCGCTGATGTCGAGGGACTGCCTGGCTGGGTGTGTGTCGGGCCGCCCGTGGATGAGATGTGATGTTTATCTCGCCTCTGGGCGGCCGGCGACACTGTGGCTCCCACCCTGCCGGTCTAACGCTGAATGGCAGGGCGTACATGTCAGTGGGTCACGCTGCGGCGGCTTTGCACACCACAGCTGTGTTGCAGGCTTACCAGGCAGACCTGCTGAGGGACCTCGATCAGGGGGAGGGACCCCCTGAGGCGGTAGTCGAGACGCGCCGGACCGCGGTTTTCGCTCTCCGGGCCACCGTACAGATAGCGCCGATGGCGGCGAGGGTGGCCACGGAGAGACATCTGTGGTTAAACCGTTTGGACATCGGGGAGAAAGAAGTCCTTTCTCCTGGATGCCCCGGTTTCGCAATCCAAACTTTTCGGCACCTCTGTAGATGCGGTGGTGGGAAGGTTCGGAGAGGCGAAGGCGCGCTCGGCAGCATTTAGAATATGCATCCCGCTGAGGTTCGGGACCGCGCCCAGGCAGTCGGGTGTCCCCGGCCCGTCCCAGTCTGAGGGCTGGAGACGGGAACAGCAAGCCAGCATCGCCTCTCAAGCGCCCCCGCCGACGGAGGACTGGGGTGCAGGGGAGGCGGGACACCCGCAGCAGGAAGAGGAAGGAAGCCGGGGCTGGTAACCGGAACCAGCGCAGGCAGCGGACTCCGCCCTCGAGGACGCGGAGATGAAGGCTGCCTTTTTTCCCTTCCTCTGGCTTTTCCCCGGGCGCTTTACATCAGGCCGGTGGGCCTATGATGAGCAGAAAATGTAAGATTCTGCCGGCCCGCCTGGTTTGTTTGTTAAAAGCGCCCCCCTCAGGATGGCGGGCGGATACTAGCTCGATGGCTGGGTTGAAGCACCGCGAGGAGCGATTGGTGAGTCCCCCTCTATGAGGGCGAAACATTTTCGAAACTATGTTTTTCAGGACTTTTGTACCGTCGCTCCCCTGAGGGATTGCTTGGGGAAATTTTGGATCATCGAGGGATTTCGCAGGGCCTGCAGCTCCCCGTGAGTAAGCTAAGAACGATCTTCTTTGCAACATTATGTGGTTGTGTATGTATGCCTCACTTTTGCTAGTTGAGTCTTGCTGCCTCTCCGTGTATGTTTTCCCCACTGATGTGGGTAACTGAATTGCGCTCTTGCCCGAGGGTTTGTAGTGTCGGGGGCGAGCTGTGTTTTTCCTAGCGTAAAAGTGTGAAGTAGCTGAAGACCGGGTATGCACTTTTGCATGAGCTGTAGTGAGATCTGCGCCCAGCTCTGCGGGGCTTTGGGAAAAGGGTTTTCGGGGCCTCATTGTGTATTATTAGAGGTGATAATATTTCTTTCCCGAGCCCTGAGTGGATCTAGTGCAGACTTAGGTCGCACCACTTGGCCTAGGTTCCGTCAAGGATGGGGGCGTTCCCTTCTAAGGAAGGTTGTTCGCCCCTGGCCTGTCTTGATATAAACAGGGCTTGTTATGCATCCTTGACCTAACCTCCTCTTGTTACAGAGTTTTCCGGCCAAGGCCCACCCCCTTCTCTGCGTTCTGGGGTTACGAGTAACGCAGTCGAGGTGTTGCAGGAGACAGCGACTTTGCTAGTGGTCGTGGGGCGGAACGAAGCGTCTTTCGCCGGTTTGCGATTAGACTTTATCTGCTGTTTCCGCCTTTCAGAGCTTGGTGGCCGCCATCTTTTGGCGGCCCCCGGCCTCTTCCTGGAGGATGGTTCGGCCGGTGGGTTCTATTTTTTCTATGAAAAAGTAATGTTTTACCCTTGCTTTATGTCTCTGCTCCACCTTCTTTAGGGCTCGGGGTAAGCTGAACATCGGATAAACCGATGTTTACGGTTCTGGTCGGATGCTCCCCTGAGGCCCGAGCATTGCCATTGGCTGACGCCCTCGCATTACGGTTGGCCGCTGCATGGGAAATAAGACAGCCGCCCCGAGGCAGGTGACGTAAGTTGTACTCCCCTCGCTTAGAGGGTTTTTGTTAGCACTTCTGCTGAGTACACTGCTGTTGGCAATGTGATTAGGTCCATGTCTGTAGGCACTGCCCGAGAGACTGCGCCGTCTTGGGGGCCCTAGGGCAAAGTGAGAACTTGTTTCCTAGTTACCTCCGGGAAGGACCAGCCCCAGGTGCGGGTATAAGAGCCAGCTGGTTGTTGGTAGCCAGCTTGGGCGGTCTGGGCAGCAGGACTTCAGGACAGGTAGTAGGCATCAACCGGCCTCCTTGCAAGAAGTCTCGACGCCATGGCCCACGAGTGTGCCTGGGAGGATTTTCTCCACTGGTGTCGACGTCAGCAGTAACCTCGTCAACTAGCTCCCTGGGGACGAGTTCCCAGGTGATATCTGGATTTCCAGGCCTTTGTCAGCAGCAGACAGCTGCCGTCAGCCCAGGTGCAGCAGCCAGCCTTCTTAAAGGCCTCCCTGAGGGGTAGGCTCCTGGTTTGGGTTATCTTCGCTCAGGTGGAGGCCACGTTTGGCCTCCCTGAGAGCCTGCTTGGTCAACAGGCGCTGCCTGGTCTCCCCCGAGGGGGCGCCACCGGCTTTAAGCCCCTCGATGGCTGGTACGTGCTGCTAATAGGTGGTAGGCGTTACCTGGCCTCCCTAAGAGCCTGCTGTGGGGTAAGCAGGCTCACCTGACCGCCTCTGTGGGGGCGTTCCTGGGCTCCAGTCACTGGAGGGCTAGCATGAGTGCTAGTAGGTAGTAGGCCGCAATCGGCCCCCTGAGTGACCTTCCTGGCTGTGGCGGTGAGCAGGAAGTGCTATGAGTAGCACAGTCTGCTATCAGGTGGTAGGCATTGGGCCTCCCTGAAGGCGAGCTCCCGCTCTGAGACGGGTGGCATGTTCTGCTATCAGGTGGAGGCATTGCGCCTCCCTGAAGTCGTTCCCCGGTCCCCAGTTTCGGTAACGGATCGTAGCATGGGTTGCTATCAGGCAAGCGGCACGGGGCTTCCCTGTGGGATTCGCTTGGAGTAGTAGGCCCCACGGGGCCTCCTCTGAGGGCACGCTCCTGTCTCGTGGTCTCTGGATAGGTCCAGCCACTGAGCGGAGGGCTGTGATGGAGAAATGCCCTACATTCTTGCAGGTGGTAGGCCCGCTAGGCCTCCCTGTTGAAGCGAGTCCCTGGTCTTCCCAGCTACCTCGAGGGCTAGCACGGCTGCTATCAGGTATAAGGCCCGTATGGCCTGCCTGAGGGCGAGCTCCGCTGTTGGACACGCGAGCAGTCGGCACAGGTTACCGGGTGGAGGTCCCTCTCGGCCTCCCTGGGGAACGAGTTCCCTAGGCGGGAACACACAACTGGCTTTACGCTGACAGCTAGTGGTCACCTGCTATCAGGCGCCGGTCTCTGGCCGTTCGCGAGACCTGAAGGCGGTGTGCTTACCCTAGCACGACGAGACGTTACTGCTGCTATGCGGTCCCCACAGGAGGGGACTTTCATAGTTTGCCTGCGGCATGGGTACCTACCGGGCAGGCTTATGAGCTCCTCTCAAGTGAGGGTCTATTATGAGCTTACGGCCGCCTGGCGCTGATTAGGGTTGTAGGCCCCTCGGGGCCTCCCTGGTATGATCAGCCTGTAAGGCCTCTGGCCCCCTAAGCACGTTTTAAAGTAGGTGCTTGATAGATCCGAGGATTGAGCGGCTGAACTCCCCTCGCTAGCAAGGGTTATAAAGCACTTCGCTGAGCGCCGCTCTCCGGGATAACCCGTCTCTGAGATCCGGCTAGTGGATGTCATTGCCTTTCTTGCAGCACCCTAGCGGGATGCCTTTTCATAGGCGTGTACCAGAGGCTCTGTACACTACAGACAGGGTTGACCGTATTACGTGTCCCATAGCAGACTGGGTCACCAGGTCAGGTCTCCCTGGTGGCATTCGGTGAGGACCTCCCGAATAGTGACTGGCATAGGGTTCCCTCGTAGTTCCCTTGCCACATTCCCTTAAAGGAACCCCTTCTAAGTCGAATGGGTGGTTCCAGGCCTTCGAGCAGGGCCTGGGAAGGACCTCATGTGTGTGAGGGTTCCTTCTTGGGCGATAGCTTGGGCTATGACCGTAGGGAGCGCTGTCACTGACAGCCTAATGTGACCAGAAGGGGAGTGGTTCAGGCATTTCAGTAGAATTTGCTTGTCTTGACAGTTGTCACTGCCTATGGGCATGCACTCCCGTCGGCATGGCGTAGTGGGTATATCGTTCCCCGTAGCGTAAGCAAAAGCTGACGCAGTGCGTGTTCCCTTTCGAAAGGGAACGTCTCAGGTTACAAATGTAACCTTTGTTCCCTGAGAACAGGGAACGAGACACTGCGTCGCTTTGCCATGCCGCAGGGCCTGCCTGCCGAAAACAGTCCCTTCAGACGATTAGATACTGTCATGTTGGCAAGGCTCCCTTATATACTTCCTGGTCGCACCTTGATGACATCATAGGCTGTCGCCGGTCAATAGGATTGACGTGATTCAATGTGATTTCAGGCACCAGTCACGCTGGAGGCGTTCCCCGTAGCGTAAGCAAAAGCTGACGCAGTGTCTCGTTCCCTGTTCTCAGGGAACAAAGGTTACATTTGTAACCTGAGATGTTTTTATGATACAGGTTTATTGCTAATATATGTTGTAAACTATATTGAGATATAAAAGTTTGATAACATGGCTATAAAAAATGTGAACCAGATATAAATGTAAAATAAAAGAGCTAAAGTAATATTTAGTTTGACAATCAATATGAAAGTTTCTCAAACCTTCATTTACTGAGCTCTTGTTGAAAACCAAAAACAAAAAAAAAACAAAAAAAAGCAGTATAATCTTGGTTAAAACAACCAGATTTAATGCACTTTCAGTTGAATATCTACCTTTATCACACACACACACACACACACACACACACACACATGGGCGTGGAAGTGGGGGGAAAAGTGGACCTGACAACCCAGGGCCCCGTCTAGGGAGAGGGCCCTTTGAAAAGTCTAGAATATATTTTTTGTGCTCCGGATTTTGTGCTACACCCCTGCACACACACACACACACACACTACTGAGGCCACACCCCTGCATGCACTGAGCATTCCTCCAAAACATGCACTTTTGATCAAAAATAGAGAAAAAAACTGTAATATTGTGAAATATTATTACAATTTAAAATAGTGTTTTTATTTATTTTAATAGACTTTAAAATATAATTTATTTATGTAATGCAAAGCTGAATTGGCTTTATGCACAGCTGCGCTACTTCCTGAACTTCAGCCAGCTCCTTTGTTTCCTGTCTGCCATTATTGGACAAACTGATTAATCCAGGTGTGTTTGACCTCTGTAGTCACAACAACAATAATCAGACACACCTGGATTAATCAGTTTGTCCAATAATGGCAGACAGGAAACAAAGGAGCTGGCTGAAGTTCAGGAAGTAGTGCAGCTGTGCATAAAGCCAATTTATTGTTACTCCAGTCTTCAGTGTCACATGATCCTTCAGAAATCATTCTCATATGATGAATATGATTTTTTTTAACTTTTTATTCATCAATGAACTCAGGTTCCAAACAAATATTTAGCAGTGCAACTGTTTCCAACATTGATCATAAAACCGCATATTAGAATGATTTCTGAAGGATCATGTGACAGGGAAATAAATATGTGCAGAATTGTTGCAATAAACCAATGCAAGAAGTCCCGCACACTATCAACTTTCAATTAAAAATGATTTATTTTTTCATTGCAACGTTTCGATCTTTTGATCTTCCTCAGGCATGAAACAACATAAGAAACTTCAGTTTCTTTTAACAGGTACCGTTGACCAATCACAATCTCGAGGTCAAGGTAAACCAATCACAATGAATAATAGAACACATGAACAAAATCGTCACGTCACAATTAATCGTGAAATCATCTTAAGCTCATCACATTACCATGAATGAGTAGAGCACATCCTCAGGAACTCATTATATCACAATGAATGGACAAACCAATCATCATAAACTCATCACATCACAATGAATGGTAGAACATATCATCATCATAAACTCATCACATCACAATGAATGGTAGAACATATCATCATCATAAACTCATCACATCACAATGAATGGTAGAACATCATCATAACCTCATCACATCACAAAGAATGGTAGAATATATCATAATCTCATCACATCACAATGAATGGCAGAACACATCATCATCATAACCTCATCACATCACAATGAATGGTAGAACATATCATCATCATAAACTCATCACATCACAATGAATGGTAGAACATATCATCATCATAAACTCATCACATCACAATGAATGGTAGAACATATCATCATAACCTCATCACATCACAATGAATGGTAGAATATATCATAATCTCATCACATCACAATGAATGGTAGAACACATCATCATCATAACCTCATCACATCACAAAGAATGGTAGAATATATCATAAACTCATCACATCACAATGAATGGTAGAATATATCATAAACTCATCATATCACAATGAATGGCAGGACACATCTTCATAAACTTGTCACATCACAATGATCCAGACATTATTATAAAACCAGCAGACAAAGGAGGGGCCATCGTAGTACAGGATAAGAGTAAATATCAGCAAGAAATTCTTTCACAACTACAAAACCCGAGGTTTTATAAAAAACTGCCAAATGATCCGACCAGTGTGTATCAAACTGATATTCTTGCTTTTCTAGAGAATGCAAAAGAACGAGGTTGGATTTCTCAGCCAGAATTTCTTTTTCTGAACTGTCAATATCCCATTAGACCGGTTTTTTACACTCTTCCTAAAATACATAAAAAACTGGTCGATCCTCCTGGCCGACCTATTGTGGCACAGACAAACTCTCTGCTATCTCCTTTGTCCCACTATGTGGATTTTTTCATCAAACCGATGGTACAGACTTTACCCACTTATATTAGGGATTCCACGGATTTTGTGAACAAGATTTCTGAGATAGGTGATCTGCCTGACGAAGCCCTTTTATTGACTTTGGACATTACGAGCTTATATACCAACATCTCACATGAGAGAGGTCTTGATGCCCTCAAATATTACCTTTCCAGGCGAAGTGACATTACACCTCCCACTGACTTTTTACTTGAGATGGCCTCATATGTGCTGAAGTATAATTATTTCAGTTTTGACAAAGACTTCTATCTTCAGATCAGTGGTACGGCAATGGGCTCAATTTTTGCACCGAATTATGCCAATTTATATATTGTTTTTTTTTAGAAATGTTATTTTTATTTATTTATTTACTTACAGGGACAGTGCATATTAATTAACATTTCTGTCAATATGCCAGAGTTAGCCAAAAGGCTATTTTTCACCTGCAGTCCCTAGACAGATGTCATCCTAAAAGAGAGTAAAAAAGTTACATTTTACATAACAATATAACAATTACAATACAATTTTAAAAAGTACTAAGTTAAGATGTACAATAAAAACATATCCGACCAACAACAGACAAACAGCAGACAAATACATGAGGACATACACACAACGCAAGAATCAAACAGGAGGCAGCGAAACAGGTCTAGTATTGGGCTAATGTTGACAGCTCTGATTTTCAATGAACCATTTCTTTAACTGAATCTTAAATGTACTATATGTGGTTACGTTTTCTGATGTATATGGGGGTTAGGTTCCACTCAGTAGCAGCTCGAACAAAAAAAGCGGTTTGGCCAAATACACTTTTCCTAAAAGGAATAATGCAATCTCCCCTCGCTGCACGTCTGGTTCTGCTATAATCAGCTGTTCGAATATTGACAAACCGGCGTAGAGGAGGGCATGAGAGACCATGAATAATTTGATAGAAAAGACATAAATCTGCAAATTTTACCATGTTTTCCCAGCTGAATAATATGTGTTTTTGTAATATTGGACAATGATGAGAAATGCATGGTTTCTTATCCAATATTTTTACAGTTCGTTTGTAAAGTGATTGAAGAGGTTTCAGAGATGTGACACTAGCTTGTGACCAAATGGGTAAACAATAAGTCAAATGTGAGAAGATCATAGAGTGCATGTACATTTTTGCTGCCTGTGTGGACATTTGATGGCGAATGTGTCTAAAGTTACTGAGGTTGAATTTGATTCGATTACAGACCATTTTTACATGAGCTTTAAATGAAAACTTTGAATCAATTACAACCCCCAGATATTTATAGTCTGACACAATCTGCAGCCTTTCCCCTGAGACAAAAACATCGGGCTCAACACTGAAGTTATTGTTCGACTTGCTGAAAAACATTGCTACAGATTTCGATGCATTCAACAGCAGGCAAGTACTTTTTAACCAAGCTGTGATTTTAACCATGGAATTAGGGAGCTTTTCAGCTACCTGTGAGATATTACTACCATGAACATAGACTACGGTGTCGTCAGCATACATTTGCACAGAAACATCAGGACAGACAGACGGGAGGTCATTTATATAAATTGAGAACAACAAAGGTCCTAGATTTGATCCTTGAGGAAGACCAGTGGACAGACTGAGGGCCGCTGATTTAAATGACTGGACTCTAACATGTTGGGAGCGGTCAGTGAGGTAAGACTCAATCCATTTAAGTGCTTCTGAGGAAAAATTAAAACTGCCTAATTTTGTCAACAAGATTTTATAATTAACAGTGTCAAAAGCCTTCTTGAGATCCAGGAACACAGCACCAACAACGCCACCTCGATCCAACAAAGCTCTGATGTTTTCAGCAAGGAAGCAAGTAGCAGTCTCGGTGGAATAATTGGCTCTAAAGCCAAACTGCATAGGGTGGAGAGCGTAGGGTGTGGTATTTAGATGGTTAATAATTTGTTTTGCTATCACTTTCTCAGCAATCTTAGACACTGTAGGCAAAATGCTGATGGGTCTGTAATTTGACATGGAATGAGGATCTCCGCTTTTGAAAATGGGAACAACAACAGCTGATTTCCAAGAGCTTGGAAACATATTTTGTGAAATGGACAGATTAATAATCTTGGTAATGGGGCTTGTGACTGTTGAACTGAGCTCCTTGAGCATCACTGTATCCATGCCAAAAATATCTTTACATCTAGATGGTCTTAGTGATTTGATAGTCTGTACTACCTCTGATTCTGTAATGTTTTTTAAACTGTAAACTGATTGACTTGTATCTATTGAAGGAGTGTATGTGTTCTCAGGTGTAAAACAGCTTGCTATTTTAGCAACAGAATCAATAAAATAGTAATTGAATGCCTTTGCTATAACCGGAATACTCCTTGTAAATTGTTCATTTATATTAATTTCTAAAATGTTTTAAAACCTGTCATTTTTCTAAGCTGGTTCCATATTATTTTAGCATTTCCATTTGATTTTTCAATTATAGTGAGAAAGAAATCTGCCTTTGCTTTTCTTAACGAACTTACAACTTTATTTCTCAACATGGTGAATCGTCCTCTGTCATGAGTTGATTTAGTTTTATTTGTTATTTTTAGAGCTTGGTCTCGTTCTTTCATGAGTTTTATAATGTCTGAGTTTATCCAGGGTACAGTGTTTTTGTGTTGTTTGTGCTTGATTGTTTGAGTGAATTCTTTAATAGTTCTCTCAAGTGTTTTCAGAAATATTTTGCTGTCTTTTTCATAATCAACAAAAGATAAAATGTCATCCCATTGAATTTGGTTAGCTTCAGCTATAAAGTTTTGATATTTATTTTTTGGAATTGTGATAATTTCTTTTTTTTCTCTCGCACAAGGATGAAAACGTTTTTTGTTAAGCTTTCTAGTGACAAGAGTTAAATTGTGATCTGATAAACCTGTTAACATATTAAAGGATTTTGCAATTCTTTCTGGCCTATTAGTAAATATGAGATCAATTTGTGTCTTGGAAGAGTTTGTTATTCTTGTTGGCCCACGGACAACTTGTGTTAAATCAAACCTGTCAGTGATTTGTTTGAGCTTTTTTCTAGAGGGCTTGTTCTCCCAATTGATGTTAAAATCCCCCATAATAATAATTTCTTTATCAAGATTGCTTTCTTTTAAAAGCTTCTCAAAATTATCTGTAGACGGAGGCCTGTAAATTACAACAAGGGCAAAGGACATTTGTGGAGAAAGGCTAACATTGAGACCTAAACATTCCAATAGGTTACAATTTGACCATTGGATTTTAAGACACTGTAATGTACTTTTTATATAAATCATCACTCCTCCTCCCTTTTTTGATCCCTGTCTGTCTTTCCTGTAGATGTTATAACCAGGAATATTCAGAGCTGCTGATGGTGCATTTTGATTAAGCCAGGTTTCAGATAAGCATAAAAAGTCCAGGTTTGAATCAAGTAACAAATGCTGTATTTGCTCACTCTTACACAGTATGCTTCTAATGTTTAGATGGCCACCTAGAAGACCCTTTGGTTTAGCCTTAGGGTCCCACACTGTTCGCGAATGATTGACAGTCTGAAACACCTCCCATTTCCTGTTCTTTGCAATCCCTGGATTTAGCCATTTTCTGTTTACATTCTGTGTCCCCATGGGAACGTGCGAAGCGCTCACAGAACCACGAAACACGGACGAAAAACAGGATCCACCCGACATCCCTGTAAAGCCATCGCTCCGCAGACTCGTCCCTCGTGAGCCCCTGGAGACACGGCGCAATCCACTCATGCCATTCACGCCCACAACGGGGGCAACAGGCACTCCACCGGCACGAGAACCTTGCGCATGCCGATCCAACACCTCCGACACAGCACCAGCACGACTCCCCAGTGCCCCATCTGCAGTAACACCAAGCGAAGACGATGGACAGGAGAGGTTAGAATATACAGGACTACACTGGAGTGCATCATACAATGGGCATACCTGTAGGACTGTAGTAGCACGCTCCTCCACAGACCTCTCGTCCGGTGTATCGCGGTGTGTATCCGGTGTATCGCAGAGTGGTCCTGGGCATGGATGTATGTCTCCAGACAATATCAAGCAAATTCCGTATTTGTTTGTAGAGCGATGGATAAATGAAGGTCATAGCCAGAAGATATTTCCCATAGCCAATGCTTGGCTTGGCTTGGCGTTATTGTTTGTTTGTTTATGAAGTAGATCCATACTGCTGAAGTACATTTTTCCATAGAAAAAAAGTTGTTGTTGCCTGTTATCAGCAAGTTTGGAGTCTAAATCAACTTTAGATGGTATAAAACCAACAAACAAGGTGTAAAGTAGGAGAGCTGTGACCACACCTGCCCCACCTGCGGCCATCTTGGATCCAATCCAGTCTTTAACCCTGTAACCAATCTTTTCTATTCACGTATCATCAAATGGTACAGGTATATTGATGACATTTTCTGTATCTTTGTGGGGAAAAAAGACGAGGTTTGTGATTTTGTGTCTGTTCTGAATAGTTTTGTGGAGAATTTAGAATTCACTCTAGAGGTTGATGATTCAAAAGTACATTTTCTAGACATGTGGATACAAAAGAATGATAGACTTTTGAGCACCACTTTATTCACTAAGGAAACCGATCGTAACACGTTGTTACTTGCGACCAGCTTTCATCCTACCCCTCTTAAAAAAGGTCTACCTAAGAGTCAATTTTTTAGATTAAGAAGAATCTGTCATTCAGATACAGATTTCATTGAAAAATCGACAATTATGAAGAAGAGATTCTTAGAAAGTGGTTATCCTGTTGAATGGATTGAGGAGGCTTTTAATATTACATTACACAAGACTCGTGCCGAACTATTGAAAAAGAGAACAAAAAAAGCTAAGAAACATTCTTTCTCATTTATTACGACCTATTCTTCTAATTCTTTTGCCATAAGATCTATTTTTAAAAAACATTGGCATTTGTTATCTTCAGATCCCGAATTGAGTACGGTTCTTCAACATCCTCCACTGATTGCATATAAACGGGCGAAGAATTTAAAAGATCTTTTAGTCCATGCACGTTTTCAAAGTCACACTCCCAGTCCGTCGCAGAGACTATTGAGTCCATTGCCAAGTGGTAATTATCGGTGTGGTAACTGTGCTCAATGTAATAATACTACAAAAACATCATTCTTTTGTCATCCTAGAACGGGAAAAAAATTCAGGATTAAATCTGTGATAACCTGTGTATCTACGCATGTTGTGTATTTGATTCGTTGTCCTTGTGGATTGGGGTATGTTGGAAAAACTTCACGTCAGTTAAAACAAAGAATTAGTGAACATAAGAGTACCATCAGGAGAAAAGATTTAAATTATCCAGTGGCAGCACATTTCTTATCTCATAACCATGATGTGTCAACTTTACGCTTTTGTGGGATAGAGGCAGTCAGAATGCCACCTAGAGGCGGAAACATTGAACTGCTACTACAGAGACGTGAGTTCTTTTGGATTTTCACTTTAAACACTTTATCTCCTTTGGGGATGAATGATGAAGCACTATATAATGTAATGTTATAATCTCATACTGTTAAAAATATTACTTAATGTGATTGAGACTAGTGTATGATGATGAGTTTTACCATTCATTGAGATGTGACGAGTTTATGATGATGATGTGTTCTGCCATTCATTGTGATGTGATGAGTTTATGATGATTGGTTTGTCCATTCATTGTGATATAATGAGTTCCTGAGGATGTGCTCTACTCATTCATGGTAATGTGATGAGCTTAAGATGATTTCACGATTAATTGTGACGTGACGATTTTGTTAATGTGTTCTATTATTCATTGTGATTGGTTTACCTTGACCTCGAGATTGTGATTGGTCAACGGTACTTGTTAAAAGAAACGGAAGATTCTTATGTTGTTTCATGCCTGAGGAAAATCAAAAGATCGAAACGTTGCAATGAAAAAATAAATCATTTTTAATTGTAAGTTGATAGTGTGCGGGACTTCTTGCATTGGTTGATAATTGGACTTTTTTTGTCCTGCTCTCCTACGCACCTATCACACACAGGTGTGCGACGTTTATGTGATTCAGAATTGTTGCAATAAAATATTTATTTTACATATTTACTATATTAAGTAATTAATTGGAAAATATTTTCAATTAGCAAAAAAATAAAATTAATAAATAAATAATGTCAGCTCATGACCAAATACAATTTTTATATGTATGTTTGTATATGATTTGTATATACACATTTCTAAATTCCTTTTAAGTCTCCAAATTGGAACAATTCCAAAATGTTAATATTGATGAGCCTCAGACTATCAACACTCATTCAACAAGACATTCAGGATCATCAGCAGATCATCTCACTTTATTCTGACTGTTTGCTCTTACAAACACATTATTCCAGTCAGGATATATGACAAAAGACTATTAAACTGCTCTACTGAAAGACATTACTGTAATATCTCACAATATGACATGGCTAAAGCGTAATTCAACAACTCTCATCTTCATGAACATCCACAGGTTAATAACTACAGCAGCATAATATGGATCTGAATTTATGTAGTCTAATAACTACTTTAATTTTATTGCAATACAAATTGAATATTTATAGTAAAATTATAAATATAATTTACAATGTATAAATTATATAATGTTAATACTGTTAAGTAAATATTAGAATATGTGATCTGCCAAAAGAGAAATAAAGGTTTAAGTAAATTAAAAACTCGAATGATCTCAAACTCTTTAGGAGCTGAAGTAGCCACTTCAGAAATTATGGTATAATTCACCACTATATTCTATTATCTAATTTGGCTTTCACTTAGAACCATTTAAGTAACTGGAGTTCAATTAAAAAAAAATGAAAATAGGCTACTAGTAAATATGCAAATCTGCAATCCTGGAGTCTCCCATACGCGCGTGCGTTGGCGGCAGTGATGTCACTGCTCGCGCGCGCCGCCCCTCCCCCATTGAGTTTCAGCGTTGCGTCTCTGAGGTGAGTCGAACAGTTCGCGGTATTTCTCCTCACACACACACACACACACACACACACACACACACACACACACACACACACACTTTATAGAGTTTGACTTTTCTAGCGGCTTCCTCCTGAAATAAACATTTAGTGCAGCAGCAGCGAGTGTGTGTGTGTGTGTGTGTGTGTGTGTGTGTGTGTGTGTGTGTGTGTGTGTGTGTGATTGTTTCGATGTTTGAGTGAGAACTGTGTCTGAATGTAAAGTCAAAAGTTTGAGATCTGTGAGGGGAATTGATGGGAATCATCTGAAGTTGAGCTCACATTTTATCTTTACTTTATTCTTTTCACATTTTTTAACAGGTCAGATTTGTTTATTACTTTACATTGTTAAAATATACTAAAACAGATACTGCATTATATTGAGCCACACAAGACATTTTAAATCTATACATAAATGTTCATTTTGAAACTGGAAACATTAAATCTTGCTTTGTGGTGCTCTTTATTATTAAAAGTTTTATGATCATTGTCAGTTTATGTACATAACTAATGTGTTAATGATCTAATTAATTTATTATATTGAATGTAGTTATTATACAGTCAAACTATAATTAGATTAATGAGGACATTATGGTAGTTATTTAACTGAGTGTAGTGTTTTTGTATTGTGTTAATGTCATTTTGTGGTAAATTACTGTATTATCCTTTAATCCCTTAATTAAGCACTTTTATATGATTTTAGTATCCTGAGTGGAATAATGTGTTTGTAAGAGCAAACAGTCAGAATAAAGTGAGATGATCTGCTGATGATCCTGAATGTCTTGTTGAATGAGTGTTGATAGTCTGAGGCTCATCAATATTAACAGAGCTGCTGAAAAGACTCTTTATTTCATCTCAATAGTTCCTGTTTTCACCTCATTTATTATGATGATGTCTTCACATCTCCTGTAAATTCACACTTAACGCTCATTTCATTGGGCTCAACAGACTGAGGGGGTTTGATGGTGCTTTTAACTTTTTTTTTCTTTCCATTTATTTATTTATTTATTTTTATATTTAGTAACTGATATATTTTTGATTTTGTCAGATTCTCTGTTCCTACTGCATTTAATCATCAGAGAAGCTCCTCCCACAAAAGTCACATCATCAGTGAAGCTCCTCCCACAGCAATCACATCATCAGTGAAGCTCCTCCCCACATCAGTTCATCAATAAATGCTGGAATATCCCCATCAGACTACAAGTGAAGACGAGCATCAGCGCATCAGGAAGAGCTGAAATCTGCAAAGACTGAGTTTATTAAAGAGGACAGTGAGAACACGAGTGATCCAGAACCTGCAGAATGAAACACACTGAAGATCCTGAAGAACAAAGAGGTTGGTGTTTATTCTTCATTCATTCGTGATGCTGGAGAACATTCATGTTCGGAAGATTCAACACTTCAGCACATTTAGAGAAACAGTTCACAAGATTAACGGAATGCATGGCTGATATATAAAAAATTGGATGACTAGTAATTTCCTGCAATTTCCAGAATTTCCAGAAAAAACAGAATTTTTAATTTTTGGACAAAAAAGCTCCACAAGTAGTAACCTAGAATACTGTCTAACACAGGGGTCTTCAACTAAAATTGCTTGAGGTCTAGTAAATGAACCCTCGTCCTGAGGTCCGGACAATTATATACCTAAAAACAATAATTTGTTTATTGCAAGACTAAAGAAATTAGTGTAGATAGCATTTGTTCTTAATTTAACAAAATATAATATGTTCTCATATGGACAAAACATGTCTGTTCATATTGTTCAAGCAAACATGGGTAATCCTTCACAAAATTGATCTAATTTTGTTGTTGTTCTGTAATGTCCTTTAAGTTGCTTTGGTACAAAATATTTAAATTCAACCAGTAACCATGTCTGACAAAAAATATGAACTAAAAATGGCTTCATATCTAAATCTGCACTGAAAATACATTAATTTCAACACTACAAGTGCTTTTTCCTGCTGAACTGAGATAAATATATATATATATAATAAATATAATAATAACAATCAATGAACGCAAATCCCCCCCCCCATCCGCAAACTTCATATTTCAGCATTTCAAACTTGACATCGCAGCCTGTTCATTATCAACATACAATAGTCAATCTAACACTTTCCATGCAAAATTTTTTCTATATTGGGATCGAGTGAATATGGAAACATTTGTATTCGAATGAGCTACGTGAGCCTAACGCTGGTTACTTTCAGTTTCTCATTAAATGATTTAGTTTTGGCTTTATCGTTATTTATATTTTTTCATTCTTGATATGTTATGAATATTGTTACATTTAAAGGATTTTGTGACACGTCGTGCAGAGACAGTGTGAATTAGACTCCCCCTGAAACTGCCTCACAGATACGGCATCCTCAATAAACCTGTCTCTGGTGACAATCTTTCAAATATTCCTTTTTAATAATTGTTTAATTGACAGGGTATCCGCGGGGCATTAAAAAGCATTAAAAGTCATTAAATGGATTTTGCGAAAATTAAGGCCTTAAATGGCATTAAAAAGCATTAAATTGTATTCTTACAGGCATTATTTTTTTTTAGATAGCCAGTTTATATTGAATATAGCCTTCATAAGAAAGCGCAATGTGATGAATATACTTATTAACCTGATCTAGCTTCCGAAACCCCCGCTACTGCCGCACGAGCGCGAGATCTTGCTTTCCTGCCACTGCGCAGGCGCACCTCTCTCTGCGTCTGCTGAGTGGCTGAGAGGAGCAGCGCATTCAGTTGAGGCTGTGCGCTCTGCCAGAGAACAAAAAAACTAGAGCTGCGTCCGAAATCGAATAGTTCTCTACTATATAGTGTGCGAAAAACAGTACGCCAACAGAGTAGTACGTCCGAATTCATAGTAAGATTCTTACGAGATTCGGCGAGATTCTGAAGTGCGCATGCGATGGACACTTTACTCTCCTCCCATGAGGCCATGGAAGACGATTTATGAATGGAGGTGAAGGGACGCAACTGACGCTGGTAGGTCACATGATCATGACAACATGGCGGATGTAGTACGTCCGGATTACATTCATACTACATTAATTCATACTATATAGAACATATTTTTTTAACGGTCGCGAAGTTCTTTCAAATTCAAATGTAGTACCTACTCACCCAGTCCGTGATTTCTGACGCAGCCTAGTGGTGTGGGTTGTGCCAGAATCAAGTTATCTTTCGCTCTTTAACAAACAATAACACACAGAATTATGCCTAAATGTAAGTTTTATGAAGTATCCTCATAAGAACAATGAGTTTTAAATGAGTTAAATAACGTCTAAAATTAACTTTGAACAAATATTTAATATATACTGTCTTTATTTTTTCTACATTGGTGATTTACTGTGGAATTATTACATCATACAATATATTAAAAACATGTTTTAGACAGAAAAATGTGTGAATAATCTAGAAAAAAAATTCAATTGACAAAGTTTGCATTAAAATATATTATGCATACCCACTATCTATCTACCTTTTGTATTTATTGCTTTGCATATTGTATGTTCAGGGATGACTGATAAGCAGACATGCTATTTATGACTGGATGTAACTTTTGATAACTTTGCAGTAAAAGTGGCTATTGATTTTGCCCTATCAGTGTGGCTCTCCTAAAAAAATAGCTGTTTAGGCTTGTGCACCATCTCGAGGGGAAATGGACACATGAGTGACGCACACACACATAAGGAAACTCAGTTAAAGATACTGCGGTAAAAATTCAAAATGTGGAGTTTTTTTAACTTGATACAGTTATCAGATACAAAATCACAACCTAGAATGCTGTTTTCCTAAGCAGGCTAGCATCACGATTAAAAACGTGACACTGATTTCATACAACAGTCAAGTTAACAAATAGTTAATATTAAGTCAATTACATTTTAGAAGGAACATTGTTTGAAATTATTTTCACTGCTAAAATAGAACAAAAACAGTCAAAGATCACAGCAGAACCATATAGCAACCCTGAATCCCAATGTGCATACTATCCGCCCTATATAGTATTGAATATTACTAATGTCTTTAGGATGGATAGAATGCACATTGAGACGCAGGCTCAGCCTTGATTTCGTTACTGAATGATTCAGCGTTTTGACCAATCGGTTGAGTCAAAGATTCAATCAGTACGTTTACATGGACAACAATACTCCGATATTAATCTGATTAAGACCATACTCTGATTAAGAAACTACCATGTAAACAGCGATTTCTAATTACCTTAATCCGGTTAAAGCCATACTCGAATTAAACAAAAATCGAATTAAGACATGTGGAGTATGCCTATTTTAGTCGCATTATCCAAGTGCATTGTAGACATGTACACACCTTAATCTAACTATTAACGTCGTGTATGAGTTTTCGCCGCATTTTGTGACAGGACACACACACCAGGCACACACACTAGGCAAGTGCAGAGGGGAGGGCTTTGAGGGCTCGTATCAAAAGTATTTAAAGTGCCCCTCTAAACAATCATCAATAATATTGTGACAAATAAAACAGAATTTGGATTATAATTAATATAACCGCGCGTACAAAACAGTAACAATGCGCTCACATTCCCGTTTATCTTTTACGTATCTTTCAGTCTGAAATGTCGTTGCCATGACGTGTTGCTATGGTGCGTGACTGCGTGTCTTGCTTGACTGCTCACTCGGACATGGCCTCCTCTATATTTTTTTTCTTTGTGTTGTAATAATTCTGCTCATTGTAAAAGTAAAATACAATATGTTTGTATCTGTAATCCCAGATTCATAATTGTCTGCTTAACAGCGGTCGGGAACCTCTAGGCTCGCGAGCCATATGGCCATTCAGTGAGCGCTTGGCTCGATGGCAGAAAAAAACAATCCAAACAATCACGATTTTGAAACCTTAATTTTCATCATTAATCAAAGCTATTATTCGAAATGTTGGCTGTCAAGAAGGAGGCAAGATGGGCAGTGTCTCTTAAAAAAAACTGAAAGACACAATATATACAAAAAATAAAACTATATATATATATATATATATATATATATATATATAATTAAAAAGTATAAAAGTCACTCGTTTTTATAAAGTCACACTGTCCAACAGCGACACCCGCAGGTAAAGTTACAGCGGGTTGCCTGAGCCCATTGATTTGAACAGACCTACGAAAGTCGCGCTATGATTGGACGCCGGACAGCGTAGCGTGGCATGGGTACGTAATGACGTACTATTAATCGAGCTATGTTCTGTAACATGTAAAATGGGAACATGAACGTAATATTCTAAAAGCAACTCATGTAAACGACTTAATCAGATTATTGTCTTATTCAGAGTAAGGTCAATAATTAGATTACTGCTGTCCATGTAAACGTAGTCAATGACCCATTTATAAACACCTGCCTCATTCTTGAATGAATCAGCCATTGGAATGAATCGTTTGAATGAATGACTCACTTAAGACAGTTACTTGACGCCATCTACTGGTGGTTTACTTTTAATTTCTTAACATTTCTTACAATCCCATAAAATTATTTAATGCAGTTGTAATTTTTTTATTGTAAATTTGTAAATGATTTAGTTTGATTGGTAACAGACACAAATCTATCACACATGTAGATTCAAGTATGTTAAAGCTCCAATATTCTAAAAGGATATTGCTTCAGAAATTTTACACTACAAAAAATCTCTTTTTTTCGGACAAGCAACTGTTTTACTCGTACAAGTGAATGACAAGGCTTAATGTCGAGCCCTGTATGTAGTCTTAATGGGCCGCGTTTCAGTCACCATTTTATATTGTCTGACAACAAAAACTGAAAAATATATAGATGAAACAATTTTATTGGGGATTTGGCTGTATTAAAATATATAATGGGAGCATAAAGGGTAGCAGCAGAGAAGCAAACAAATATAAAGGGCTGACACTTGGCAGAATGTGAATGCAAATATTCGAATTGCCGTATGACGTCATCTATCGACATTTAGCGACATATATATGGCATTAAAAATAAAACAAATCGGCATTAAAAAGCATTAAATTAGATTTGATGAAACCTGCAGAAACCCTGATTGATATGTCATCCTCATTATCCTTGATTAGAATGTGCAGGTCAAACCTTCCGATGTCCCGCATTCATATGAGTTTGTATGGAAATCAATGAAATGAAACACAGCATGACCGGACCTTAGTAATGACAGTTTTTAGTCAAATTAATTAAATATCAATCTAAAATTTGGTGACAAAATCATGGCAATGCTGCAAGCGGCAATGTTAAATATTACATTAGATAATTGTGTCATTGATCAAATATATATTTTCTTTGATTTCAGACGTGATGGAAGAGAGCGAGGAGAGTGAAGAACTGAGTGAAGTGGAGGAGGAACATCATGTCAAACCAGGAGAAAAACCTTTGAGTCACTCAAAGACTAAAAAGACATTTATAAAGAAAACAAGAGCCAAGAAATCTAAAACCTGCACTCAGTGTGGGAAGAGTTACAGAACAAAACGTAATCTTGAGCGGCACATGAGAGATCATACTGGAGAGAAGCCATTCTCATGTGATCATTGTGGGAAAAGATTCTCAAGGAAAGATCGTCTAGAGATTCACGTGATGGTTCACACTGGAGAGAAGCCGTTCACATGTGATCAGTGCGGGAATAGTTTCCCACTAAAAGCAAATCTTGATATTCACATGAGGATCCACACCGGAGAGAGGCCGTTCTTATGTGTTCAATGTGGAAAAAGTTTCAATCAATCATCAAACCTTAAAAGTCACATGAAGAGCCACACCGGAGTGAAGCCGTTCACATGTGATCAGTGCAGCAAAACATTTTTTGATGCATCAGCCCTGAAGAGACACATGAGAGTTCATACGAAGGAGAAGCCACATTCATGTTCTATGTGTGGAAAGAGTTTCTCACGGCTGCAACTTTTACATAGACATGATAAAATACACACTGGTGTGAGAGAGTACATGTGCTTTGAGTGTGAGAAGACTTTTTCTACAGGGGGTGAGTTAAAAGTGCACGAGAGGATCCACACTGGAGAAAAACCTCACAAGTGTTCACACTGTGACAAGAGATTCAGTCAGTTAGGAAATCTAAAAACACATGAGAGGATTCACACTGGAGAAAAACCTTACAAGTGTTCACACTGTGACAAGAGATTCAATCAGTCATCAGATCTGAAAAAACACGAGAAGATTCACACTGGAGAGAAACCTTACATGTGTTTACACTGTGACAAGAGATTCAGTCTGTCATCACATCTGAAAACACATGAGAAGATTCACACTGGAGAAAAATCTTACAAGTGTTCACACTGTGACAAGAGATTCAGTGTGTCATCAGATCTGAAAAGACATGAGAGGATCCACACTGGAGAGAAACCTTACAAGTGTTCACACTGTGACAAGAGATTCAGTGTGTCATCACATCTGAAAAGACATGAGAGGATCCACACTGGAGAAAAACCTTACAAGTGTTCACACTGTGACAAGAGATTCAGTCAGTCATCAGATCTGAAAAAACACGAGAAGATTCACACTGGAGAGAAACCTTACATGTGTTTACACTGTGACAAGAGATTCAGTCTGTCATCACATCTGAAAACACATGAGAAGATTCACACTGGAGAAAAATCTTACATGTGTTTACACTGTGACAAGAGATTCAGTCTGTCATCACATCTGAAAACACATGAGAAGATTCACACTGGAGAAAAACCTTACAAGTGTTCACACTGTGACAAGAGATTCAGTGTGTCATCAGATCTGAAAAAACACGAGAAGATTCACACTGGAGAGAAACCTTACAAGTGTTCACACTGTGACAAGAGATTCAGTGTGTTATCACATCTGAAAAGACATGAGAGGATCCACACTGGAGAGAAGCCGCACACGTGTGATCAGTGCGGGAAGAGTTTCTCTTTTAAAAGTCACTTGAAGAAACACATGAAGATCCATGCAGTGGAGAAACCACATCACCACAGTCTGAAATAATTCGGTATTCTTTATGTGCTAAGCCAGTGGTTTTCAAACCTGTCCTGGAGGACCCCCAGCACTGCACATTTTGTATGTCTCCCTCATCTAACACACCTGATTCAACTCATGAGCTCATTAGTGAAGTGAGTGAAGTGAAGTGACGTGTGGCCAAGTATGGTGACTTGGAATTTGTGCTCTGCATTTAACCCATCCAAGTGCGCACACACAGTAGTGAACACACACACACACACCGTGAACACACACCCGCGGCGCCCGGGGAGCAATTGGGGGTTCGGTACCTTGCTCAAGGGTCACCTCAGTCGTGGTATTGAGGGTGGAGGAGAGCGCTGGTATTCACTCCCCCCAACGACAATTCCTGCCGGACCTGAGTGGGGGGAGTATTCACATGTAAAAGGAAAAGAAGGAGAAGATCCTAGGGGGAATGAGGAATGTAATATAGTGATTAAAGAGAAAACAATACAATAAAATAATAATAATAAATCTACCAAAGGATTTTAGTATTCCAGTACAAATATAGTGTTGTGTGTTTTCTGAGAAAGTGAACAAAAGTAAGCGCGTTTATGCAACAAGAACAAATATCTGTCATTGGGTATGAAAATTATTTGCGTTTGAATTAACTTGATTTTTATAAATCCATTGGCAGATATTTGTTCTTGTTTTAGTTACAAGATTTCTTTTTTTTTTTTTTGTAAAATTAATTCAGAAGTTATGGAGATCTATTGGAAATTATATTTTCAAATTTTGAAGTTTCACTAATAAAACTCATTGTGAGACATTTAGAGAACATATTGATGTGTTATGTTCCCTTCAGTTTATTCTTTAACTTCTCTTAAAATTTAAACGTCTTAAATTTAACTTCACAAAACATGCAGAAAACCTGGATTTAATAACTTGCAATCAATGTAATTATTAGAAAGTCAAACTATAATTAGATTAATATGGACATATGGTGTTGTGTTATTTATCTCAGTGTCATTAGTATGTGTGTGAGATAGTGTGAGATATTACAGCATTGTCTTTCAGTAGAGCAGTTTAATAGTCTTTTGTCATATATCCTGACTGGAATAATGTGTTTGTAAGAGCAAACAGTCAGAATAAAGTGAGATGATCTGCTGATGATCCTGAATGTCTTGTTGAATGAGTGTTGATAGTCTGAGACTCATCAATATTAACAGAGCTGCTGAAAAGACTCTTTATTTCATCTCAATAGTTCCTGTTTTCACCTCATTTATTATAATGATGTCTTCACATCTCCTGTAAATTCACACTTAAAGCTTATTTCATTGCTGTCAACAGACTGAGGGGTTAAATTAAGTTATTCATTATTTTCTATATGTCTGCATATTGTATAATGTTTTATTGATTAGAACTGACTTGAGTGTAATCTATGAGAATATTCCCAAATAAATTCTACTATTATATCTGGCTCAGGGCAGAATCCTGAGAGATATTTCAGAGGGGATTTGATGGTCACTAAATGTATTTTTATTTGTCTTTATGCCTTCAAAAGCTTTTCTTACAGTTCTTTTCTAATTTTCTAGATATCTGCCATTACTTTCATGAAGAAACAGAATAATGTTAGTATTATAAAAAAGCTGGTGAAAAGACATTTTACCTCTTTCTCTTGTCTAGTCTAACAGCACTGTAGCAACAATGACCCGATTCAATCAGATTTTGGCCGAATGCATACGTCACCGATGGGCCTTTTCACAGTCTCTCGTGACTTTCCTAATCAAATCAACCACAAACAAAGGACTTTTGTGTGTGATCATGATATCGAAGTTAATTAACAACCAGAGGAGCCATGATGATGTCTGTCGTAAAGAATGTAAAAGAATGGAGCATTGAGTGGTATAGCCCCGAGACATACACATGACTTCACGTCCGCAAACACACACACACACACACACATAGCACGTGGGAAAGAAGACAATTCTTGCATAACACGTGTTACTTAAAACATGGGGACTGAAAGAACTGTCTCAATAATGTTCAAATATATATAATCCGTTGATTTCATGTCTTTATACAATGTACATAGCTGTCAACATTGAACATTGAAAATAAGGGAGATTTCCCGGAATCCTTCCCCAAAATAAGGGATTTTTTTTTACACGATTCTTACCCACAAACTTTAAAAAAAAGCACATCATTAACAGTCGAAAGAGTTTATAACTACACAATATATATTAAAGAGTGACAGACCAATGGAGTGATTTATTTATAAACAAAGTAAACATTACTTATACATTTTAATTTGCTACAACATGTTTTAGCTTAATGTTGGGGGATAGAGTGAGAAAGAAAGAGAGAGACAGAAAGAATGTGTGTAAGAGGCAGTTGAACAAATGGATAGAGACAGTAAAGCCAATCTGGTCACCCTTCCTGGTGTGAAGCATGAGCCCTATTGTATACATATGTGGCTGATTTTGCATTTCGTAACACTTTCTGTGAGGGAGTGTATAGGTGAACCTGACCAGTGTGATTTATTTTACAAGATAGCAATGCACACACAGTGCTGGAATCCAGTGCCATTCGGTTGGATGTAACAATCTTGCTCACAATGCTAAACGCCCTTTCTGAGCTTGTGTTACTGTGTGGTATACATAACAGTATCTTTGCAAGTCTCGCCAACTCACTGAAGCTGTCATTCTTTCCTACAAGGCCCCAGAATCTGTCTATTCTTGGTTCTTGTGGGAGATCTTTGCTATCAGTGACTTGGAAATCAATTAGCTCCTCTCTGAGCCTATCCTCATTCATGAGAAACTGTGGGAACAGGGCACCTAGCCTCGACACTGAGAAAGAAAACAAATTAATTTATCATAACCCTCAAGGTAGATCCTGCCAGCTTACTATCTCTGATTTCTTAGTTAAAAACATTCAGAAATTGCCCTTCCTTCACTCATCACAGATGTACCATACAAAATAAATGTTATCCCTACCAGTGTCTGGACTTATCTCCATTCGAGATCCAGGGTCTAGTATTCTCAAGTCCTTCAGTAGCTGGGAATCAATTGGAAAGCAGGCAAACATCTTGCGTAAAACTGCTTTGTAGAAAGCTCTCACAGTTCTACATGAAATGGATAAAAAAAAACATGGATTTGTGTTAGACATTTCAATGTGGGTTAGAACAGAAGATGAACATTATAATTATATTGTACAAATTAAATCACTTACTGAAAGAATTTGTTCTTAGTTGGAACAGGGAACGCTGCAGTTCTAATGAATGCCTTTGTGTCCCCACCAATGAAGAGGTCCTCGTCTGCCAATTGATGTCCCTCTCCAAAGTTCACTTCTTTGAGAGGGACATCCATAATCACCTTTGCTGGAACAAGGCACCCCAGCATCCGCTTGATAAGCCTGGTCATCTCTTTGTCCAGCTTGTGTATCTGTACCTGCTCTGACTGTAGATAGTAAATAATAGTGAAGTTATGAGGATTATAATCTGTGGTTATCAATTTATTATTGTGACAACTAGGATATGATGACTATACCAACCTGAAAGGCAATATTAAAGTCTGATAGAGGCTTAAGGGCAACACTGAGGAACTTGAAGTACGCCTTAATCAGTGGATCGTTGAGATGTTTTGACAGATCCCTAATTTTGGTGTTTGTCTCCACCCCCTCGTGACTGTTAAAATATGCCTATAGATAGGAATATATGGTGAAAAAGAAGATACCATTATACAATATAATTTTAGGTTTGCATATTATATATAAAAAAAAACTGAACACAAAAGGAAATTTAAAA
Organism: Gobio gobio; assembly: GCF_949357685.1. Classification (NCBI taxonomy): domain Eukaryota; kingdom Metazoa; phylum Chordata; class Actinopteri; order Cypriniformes; family Gobionidae; genus Gobio; species Gobio gobio. The sequence continues at coordinate 84,805,657 of NC_137097.1, forward strand.
AGTGCATTTTATTTTTATACCTAGTTTATCATTATCATCATCATCATGATGTATGGGTAGCATATTAAGTTGATTCGTGAAAACCCCTCATATGGTGCAAGTTACCCGTAGTAACATTTAGTCATTTTTACATTTAGTCATTTAGCAGACGCTTTTATCCATAGCGACTTACAAATGAGAGCAATAGAAGCAGCTAGAACAGTCAAGGGCAACAGTATGTAACAGTACGTAAGTGCTGTAACAAGTCTCAGTTAATCTAGCACAGAACACACAGGACAGAAGGTTTTTTTTTTTTTTTTTAATAGACAGACAGACAGACAGAAAATGAATAGAATGTTAAGTGCTAATCTTGATTGGTAAGGTACTGCTGGAAGAGATGTGTCTTTAGCCGTTTTTTGAAAATGGCTACAGACTTGGCTGCTCGAATTGAGATAGGCAGGTCATTCCACAGGGTGGGTGCGGTCCAGGAAAAGGTCCGTGAGAGTGATTTCATGCCTCTTTGGGATGGCACCACAAGGCGTTGTTCACTGGCAGAACGTAAGCTCCTGGAGGGAGTGTAAGTCTGCACAAGCGAGTTTAGGTATCTTGGTGCAGAGCCAGTGGTTGTTTTGAAGGCGAGCACCAGTGTCTTGAATTTGATGCGAGCGGCTATTAGGAGCCAGTGGAGACTGATGAAGAGAGGCGTGATGTGTGCTCTCTTCGGCTCGTTAAAGACCACCCTTGCCGCTGCATTCTGGATCAGTTGCAAGGGTTTGACAGTACATGCCGGAAGGCCCGCTAAAAGAGCATTACAGTAGTCCAGTCTGGAGAGAACAAGAGCTTGGACCAGGAGTTGTGTGGAATGCTCTGATAGGAAGGGTCTGATCCTCCTAATATTGTATAACGCAAATCTGCAGGACCGGGTTGTTGCAGTAATGTGGTCAGTGAATTTTAGCTGATCATCAATCACAACTCCAAGATTCCTGGCTGTCCTGGACGGAGTTATGGTTGATGATCCTAGCTGAATGGAGAGATTGTGATGAAGTGCTGGGTTGGCTGAGACCACAAGCAGTTCTGTCTTTGCAAGGTTGAGTTGCAGGTGATGTTCCTTCATCCAGGCAGAAATGTCTGTTAGGCAGGCGGCGATACGAACACCAACCGTGGGATCATCTGGTTGAAATGAGAAGTAGAGTTGAGTGTCGTCGGCATAGCAGTGATAGGAAACGCCATGTTTCTGAATGACAGATCCCAGTGATGACATGTAGATGGAGAAGAGAAGTGGTCCAAGCACTGAGCCCTGTGGAACTCCAGTGGCTAGATGATGTGACTTAGATGTGACTTCTAATGTTAACGTTAACGTTACTAATGTTACCGTATGTAAGTGTTTTTTCGAATTACTCAGTTTGCTGTATTTGCTCAGCGTATTACACACTTACAAGTGGATACATTTCGATTCTGTAGTTATTTTTGGATTTATAATTTTACTGGCTAAGATAATTGTATTTGAATTATAACACGGGCTGTTTTTGCCGCCCGTCCGCACTCAATTGTTATTGGTATTGCTGGATATTTCACTACTCGTGAGTCATAGTTTCGCTTTGGAGCTGAGCCATTGACAGGCTGTTCCCTTGATTGTTTGGGAGAATTACAAAGGTGGACAGAACATATATAAAGTCAGGTCGGTCAGTTAGTCGTGAGAAGAAGCGTGCTGACAGTGAAAGGAGCGCATATTGAAGCCGTATTTAAGTGTTTTTTCGAATTACTCAGTTTGCTGTATTTGCTCAGCGTATTACACACTTACAAGTGGATACATTTCGATTCTGTAGTTATTTTTGGATTTATAATTTTACTGGCTAAGATAATTGTATTTGAATTATAACACGGGCTGTTTTTGCCGCCCGTCCGCACTCAATTGTTATTGGTATTGCTGGATATTTCACTACTCGTGAGTCATAGTTTCGCTTTGGAGCTGAGCCATTGACAGGCTGTTCCCTTGATTGTTTGGGAGAATTACAAAAGTGTCCTCACCTGTTCTGATTGTAGTAATTAGCATCTATTTAATACGCTCGTCCGCGCCAGCGGGAGCGTTCAGCCTCCTCGTGTGAAGACCGAAGAGTGTAAAGACATCGACTCTTCTGCGCGACTCCACTCGAGCAAGGACACCGACAAGGCACTTAAGTATAGCTTTCCTTCTACTTTGCTCACTTTTGTGTTTGCTTGCTTTCATCTGTTTATTTCTCTAACCCTATTCACTATGTGCTTCCAAATCTCTACTATTACCACATACACCCGTAAATCACGCTCAGTACATTCTAGACGCCGTAATCCTAATAATCTGCGTACTGTACCTATTTCCTCTGCTACATTAATGTCCATTCCAATTGGTCTCTGGAATTGCCAGTCTGCTGTAAACAAAGCAGACTTTATTTCATCTCTGGCCACTCACTCACATCTCAGTCTCATGGCTCTAACTGAAACCTGGATCAAACCAGAAGACACTGCCACTCCTGCAGCTCTCTCAAATAATTACACTTTTTCACACACCTCTCGCCCGATTGGGAGGGGCGGAGGTACTGGTTTGCTCATCTGAAAGGATTGGAAATTTGAGCCCATTCCTTCTCTATCTGGCAACTGCTCATTTGAATCACACTCAATCACTATCACTCACCCTGCTAAAATCCATATTGTAGTTATTTACCGCCCTCCAGGTCAACTGGGTAACTTCTTGGAGGAACTGGATATTTTGCTCTCTCACTTCCCCGAGGATGGTACTCCTCTGGTACTGCTCGGTGACTTCAACATCCACCTTGATAAGTCCCAGGCTGCTGACTTCACCACTCTTCTGGCCTCATTTGACCTTAAGCGAGTATCTACTACAGCTACTCACAAATCGGGTAACCATTTGGACCTTATCTACACACGCTACTGCTCCACAGACGTCACTTTAGTTACTCCATTGCACACCTCAGATCACTTTCTCATCACTCTTAACCTTAACGTTACATCAGTAACACTCTTAACGTTACATCAGTAACGTTAACATTAGAAGAGTTTAGATTATTAACTCCATGAAAAGTATGTAGTCTTACCTTTATCACTCTTAACGTTACATCAGTAACGTTAACATTTGGAAGAGTTTAGATTATTAACTCCATGAAAAGTATGTAGTCTTACCTTTAATGATTTGTGTAGCCTTCGTTTTCCCCAGAGTGTATTTCTTGGCGATCGCTGAATCCGGGAACATGTCAGCCACACTATGGTTGAAGTCGTCCAAAAAACTGAACGCAACGTTATTTTTGGCAATTAGCATCGACATTTTCACCTCAGCTTTCAGTATTTTATCAGCTTCAGACGAGGCACGGTTCACCACGAATGATGTTAATAAAGAAGTTGTGTGTCTAGCTGACTCACTCGCGCGCTTGTGTTTCAGTGATTTGTCGTGCTGCGAAACGTCGTTTTTCCCTCCATGACCAACACTGAAATTATACCGACAAACTTTGCAGAAGGCATAATTTGGACCTACATGGCTGCTTGTCAGGTAGTGGAAGGTGGTCTCCCATTTACTCAAAAATTCTCTCTCATTATGCTGGGACGCTGAGGAAAACAACATTAGCACGCCTATATATGGCAATGTGAAAACGTATTTGAGACAGCCTAACGTTACCTCGGTAAAAATTATTCCTCATTCGTTCTTCGCATATATAGTGGACAAAATATGCTGCAAGTTGACCTGTATGACCATTGCTAATGTTATTTAGCTTTGCTGTAATTTTACTATAGTACTTTTTCATGTGGGAATGTACTGTCACATACGAGCGTTCATATTTACGATTATATTTGGCTAATCGCCATTAGTAAATTTTTGCGATTCATAATTACTTCATAAAACATCGCTCTTGAAGCATAAACATAATTAACAGAAAGAAAAAAAACGTACTGTGTACGACTCGTCACTTGCCATTGAAAGCTCCGTGTTGCAGCCTACGTTCCTGCTGGATCCTGCAGCCTATCTGGCAGCCTTGAGTCAGGGGAGGGGGAGAGGGGATACACCGCTCTACAGTAATTTGAAAGTGATTGCAGTACCAGTTTTGACCACAGTCCTACATACAGCTCCTTTAACTGCTTGTACGAGGTTGTCTTAATTAATCCTGATTCACGAAATCATAAATGTCTGAAGGGCTTTGGTGAAGTGATTGAACTGTCTGTCTCTCTCTCTCTCTCTCTCATCTCTCTCTCTCTCTCTCTCTCTCTCTCTCTCTCGTGGACTCTCTCTTTCCATCATTCTTTCCCTTTGATTTTATTCGTTAAGTTTGATTTTTCCTTGTTTGTACCATATCGTTTGTTTCTCCTATATTTATGCATATTTACTCCCGTGTGATTCGTCATATATATATATATATATATATATATATATATATATAGAGAGAGAGAGAGAGAGAGAGAGAGAGAGAGATGCATTTAGTGCATATGTATGGCCATGGTTTTTGCTACAAGTAAGAAAAGAAACTGAAATGGGACAGCCTTGTCGTATGCCTCCCCAGGTGAAAAAGAAATATATTTAAATTGTGCTTTTTTGGACATATTTATTATATTTAAATTATACTATACTAAATGCATATTAAATGTATTATTTTGAAACAACTTTAAGTATATTAAGTGCATTTTAAGATATGCTTATCAATTTTAAGCTATTTGCAATATATTTTAATATATTAAATTGTGCTAAAATGGAACAACTTTAAGTACATTAAGTGCAATATAAATGCATTTCTTTAAAATTAATTTAAAATATATTTTTAATAATTAATTTTAATGCACTTCAAGAACATTTTAATAGCATTTTTAGTACATTAGAAATGCATTAGTATTACACTTCTAGTATATTATAAAGCTGTTTTTTTCAGTATTAAAAATGGTATAAAAAGGTGCAAAATTATTAAATATAAATGTAGACACGTACACACTTTGAAATCTAGAACACTTTAATGTACTATATCATTATATACATTACAAAATAAATTCCTTGAGTACATTAAAAAAGTACAGCAGCATACATAATCTCTTGACAAATACATTATAATAAATGAAAGATCAGTGAAATACTATGGCAGAGCTATTTTCATCCACTTGAAGAACATTTAAGTTATACCTATATAACTGAAAAGCACAATATGAATATGACATTGAATAAAAGTCAGAAACGAAGCCCAGGTGAAAAAGACATACTATTAAATGTATTAGAAATGAAATTGAAATTCAAGTGGTATGTTTATATTATATTTGAATTGTACTAAAAACATACAAGTACATTTTTAATACATTTAATAGTGTCTTTTTCACCTGGGACTTTTTTTAATTTAACAAACAAGCCTGCAAAAGGCTGAACCAAACAAAGAAACAGAAGAGTTTAAATGCCACATCATCTTCAAGTGGACGGTCACTTCAGAGTACGACTTGCATTTTCTGCAACGGAGGTCTTGCGATTCAGACACCGTAATGTTTGAAGACTTCTTTATCACAGGATCTGTGAAAGCGAAAAAAATATTTATATAAAATGAATCAATGATTAACAGTTTTGCATCCATGTTTGAATATAATATAATATAATATATAATTTACACAGATATGCATTACAATTTCGTGACTTCTCAGTTTACCTTTCAAATCTTTGACTATATCTTCATCAAGCTTGTCCATTTGTATCCTCTTGTCTGTCGTCACTATACAGCACTCTATGAGTAACAATAAACATAAGATTAGAAGAAGACCAACAACTAGAGGTCTTCACGGAGCCCCCGAGACCCGTGGACCCGGGACCCGACCCGGGACCCGTACGGGTTCGGGTCTATATTTTAAATGATCAGCCGGGTCCGGGTCGGGTCCCAATCTATTACTACGGGTCCCGGGTCTGTTTAACATTGTCTGCAATACCCGAGTCGATCCGGACTCGGAGAATACCTGCCCGTGATCAGAGTCAGTCAGCACTGCTTGTGTGTTTTTTGTAACTTGCAACTGTAAAATTAGGATAAGAAAAGTGTGAGCCGGGAAATAAGGTTTAAAAAAAAGAAAGAAGAAAAACACGAGCGATCTCTCTCTCTCTTGCTCGCTCGCCTCACGCGCTCGCTCTCGCTCTCTCTGCAAGCGCACGGTAATAATAATGGTTACCTTCATGAGTGATGTGTGAAAAAAGCTAAAAAACAACGAATATAAAGAAGTTAAACCCACGGCACCTCTTCTGTCCGGGCATCCTTCATGCATATTGTGGACAAACATGAGAAAAAAGTAAGTGCTGTCTACGTGTGACGCACTGTTGAAGTTTGATTTGAAATTATATTTAAATAATATATTTAAAATCAGCAACAAAATCTCAGTTGAACTGTCACAAATGTTTTCTATGATGCTCAAATTGCGTAAAAAAGCTCATATTTCAGGTTGCTCCAGCCACCACGTATGTGCGCAGTATCAAGCGCGTGTCATTTCTATGGCAACCCGAGCTTCCGCTGTGATTGACTTTAATAATAATATGAATGAACCGTCTTATTTCTTAAAGTTTTGGTGGTCAGACTCGGCTCACAGAGATGATAGCAAATAAATAATGCGGACGTCAGCGGCCACCGAACGAGCAATCGCTATTATAGTTCAAAAAGGCAAACAGTCAAAGTTATTATGCGAGTTAACTCGAGTCGAAATGCAAATCTGCAAAGACGCATTTGTCATCCGTCACCGTGACATAAAGTGGACTTTTAAAGCTGAAATGATGAGTGAATTAAGCATGCTTGGAATAACAAGAGAGGAATAACATGGATTTAACTTTTTGGCAAGGATGTAATGCATCACAAGTAACGTTACAAGGAAGGGAGACGACGGCTAGGTAAGACAAAAAGTTATATTTTTCATAACTTGTTTATTGACTTGTTAATATCAGTTATTGTGGAATATGTGACAAACGGGTCCAGTCGGGTCTGTGTCTTCACGCCGGGTTCGGTTCCAGCTTTTAAATAATAGACGGGTCCAGGTCGGTTCCGGATACTACGTTTTTGGCATTTCTCGGATCTTCACGGGTCCGGGTCCAGCTTTTGAAATAATAGACGGGTCCGGGTCGGTTCCGTTAAGCACATTACGGGTCTCTTCGGGTTCGGGTATGAATTTTTGGACCCGTGAAGACCTCTACCAACAACACCACTTACAGTGAGCAGAGATTCATCAGTCACTGATATTGTTATTTGAAGCAATAATGCAACCTGTGTATTTCAGGTTATATACCAGGTTCAGGTATTTCAACATATATAAATGCAGTCCAATTACCATTTACATCACTTTGTAGGCCAAAACACGGAAGCGAGTTAGCATTTGGCACTTCCGGTTCTCTCGTACCGAAGTCAATGTGTTTTTTTAATGCGATTTTGTTTAAATGGCTGAAGTAAGGTCTGTGGTGAACACAAGCTCAAGAAACTTTCACATTTTATTCTACGACATAAAACACATTAGTATTACCCCTGCGCCACTTTATAGTGGTTTATTTTAACCTATATTTCCAATTAATGTGTCTATTGTGGTTATGATAACATGCACTCTTCACCTCTGTTGCAGGAAATTAGAAGTAGTGCAAAATGGCATGCCAGGACGACTATGACAAGTGACCTGGGGCTTTACCGAAAAACAAAAACAATTAAATAACAGACAGATTTTTACATGAATGACTCAAAGGAAGCACAGAAATTAGCCATTTGGAGCCAGTTGTGATATTATTTTCCTATCAAGACTGACCAAATCACCCTCCATTAGGCATGATTCAAAATCTGTACAACAGAGGTGATACGAGTCTACGAGATTAAATCATACTTACTTCTCTCTTCTTTGCTTGTCTCTGCACTATGTCTTCTATAGCAGCTGATCTGAAGGGAAAAACAAATTAATTAATATTTCACAAAAAACAGGCAGACAATGATGATGAATGATTTGTTTACTTTTTAAGAATGACGTGAGTACAATGAATGTACCTGGTGGGTAATATAACCAAAACCCTTCACAGCCTCAGCAGTTTCAGATGTACAGATTTATAGTTGTTTTAAGACAGACAAATGTCACCAGGTCAATTTTAAACAGATTCATCAAAGTCTTTAGAAAGGGACTTTATATATGACTATAGTGCTGAAGTTGCTAAATATCTAACATTAGCTGGTGTCAGTATCATGTTACAGCGGTATTCCCCCAGCAAACATGCTCCTTTGGGGCCCGTATGGGGCCCTTGTGGGCAGCCCACTGTGGGCCCAGATACCGGCGTGAAATGCGGGGCACATGTGGGCCCCACGCTATGGGATCCAGGTGGGGCCCAAGTGGGACAGCCCACAGTGTGGGCTGACTGTGGGCTGGCCCCCGTTGGGGCCAGTTGTGGGCCCACAGCAAGCCCCTTAGGGCACAGTTTCCCACTCTGGGCCCAGATACCTGCGTGAAATGCGGGGCACGTGTGGGGCCATAGAGGGTCAGCCCAAAGTGTGTACTAAGTAGAGTGGGCCCCAGTTGATGCCATTTGTGGGCCCACAGCAAGCCCACACTTTGGGCAAAGTGTGGGTATTCTGTGGGTACACTGGAAAAAGTGTGGGCATACTGTGGGCAATGCACAGATCTGTCAGAATAGACCTGTAGCCATAACAAACAAGATTAGTTTGGTTCTACTTTGCATTTGCCACAATACACACACAATAAATTCACTTGTTGAAAGTAGAACAAATAAATTATAAATCATGTTTCAAATAATTTAATTTAATTAAAAATATACAATATATTAACATTCAAAAGTTTGGGGTCAGTAAGATTTTTAGAATGCTTTTGAAAGAAGTCCTTTCTGCTCATCAAGGCTGCATTTATTTGATAAAAAGAAAATACATTAAAGAGTGTAATATTATTGCAACTTAAAATAACTGTTTTCTGTTTTAATATATTTTACGAAGTAACTATTTTTCGAGTAACTATGTAAAAGTCTTTACTGTCACTTTGATCAATTTCATACATCCTTGCAAAAAATTCTCTCTCAAAACCATAAAACTTTTTTTTTATATATAAAACAGAAAAATGACCAATTATAACCACATCACAACACATTAAGTGGATTATTAATTTTCTAATTAAATATATCAATCCCCTCGGATACCCGTAGATCTTTGCCTCATCTCCAGTCTTCTGGTTCTTCCGCTTCTTCTGGAGTTTCCACTTCAGATGCTCCGGCCTGGCCGCTTTTTGTGCCAGCATCTAAAGTGAAGGAAAAAAAAAATAAATAAATGTTAAAATTATGAAAATGTTAACATAAAAAAAAAAAAACTTTTTTCTTAAAATAGTTCCTGGTGTTGTTGTTTTTTAATATTAAAAACAAATTTAGGCTGTGTTGTTAAAAAAGAAAGATAAAGAGAGCAAACAAATTGAGGGCATAAAGAACTGAGAACAATATACTAAAATTGTCAACACAATGTAAAGAAATTGTCAACTTAAGCTGGTACAAACTCCACAAGAACAAAGAAATTACTTTTTTTCTTTGCTCTTGCGGAGTATGTATCAAGCTTTATACTCACCCTCATGTCATTCCAAACCTACAAGATTTCTTCTGTGGAAGATGATATTTTGAAAAAAATTATAAAATGAATTGTCCTTACAATAAAAACATCATTGGATCCCATTGACTTTTTATTGTATTGACAAGACAGTCGAAACATTATTCAAAAAATATATTTTGCATTCCACAGAAAAAAGTAAGTAATACAGGTTTGGAAAAACATGAAGAACTATCCCTTTAATGTCTTTATTAAGAAATCATTGATGACTTTAACTTGCAGCATGAATACGCAAGTTTTATTAAAATAAATGCAAACACTTAGAATGTGTCTGACAGTCAAAAATGTACTTACACAGCAAAAGATGCAGTGACCTGTGCCCGAGTGGCCTTTGGGTTTATTTAGCTGTGGTTGACACACAATCACAAAGGAGAAAAAGAGAGAAGACAAATTAATATAAGTCAAATATTGCATAAATCTATACAAATTAAAACTGTATACATTTTTCAGGGGTTCTCAACTCTGGCCGTCGAAATGCACCATCTTGCAGAGTTTATGTCCAGACCTGATCAATCTAACCTGCTTGTGACTTTCTATTCACTGAACCAAAAGAGCTGGATTAGCTTGTTCAGGTGTGCTGGACCAGGGTTGGTGCTAAAATCTGCAGGACAGTGGTCCTCGAAGGTTATTATGTTCTGAGCATGACAATTCAGAGATCCAGATGGAGTACGTGAACATGGACAACAATATTCAGTAAATGCCTGTCTCGATGGCAGGAAAAAACAATCACGATTTTTAAACTTTTCATCATTAATCAAAGCTATTATTCCAAATGCAGGCTGAAGGGCAGTCAAGAGGGGCAGTGTCTCTTAAAAAAAAAAAAAAAAACTGAAAGAGACATATCGTTAGCCTCATAGCATAATTGCCTAAGTCATATTTCAATGTTTTTGGTAAACAAGAAAAAACAAATTGTTATTTTTTATTGATATTATAACAGTACATTCAACCAGATGTGTGAACAAGTATGCAAAAAGAAAAAGATCCATCATCAATTGCCTAACCAATAAAAGTGACTTAGGCAGAATATGCCATGACTTAGGCATTTTTTCTCTTACATAAAAAATGCAAACATAACATAACCAAAGTTTTTTTATTCTCCTAAATATAACCAAGATGTGTAACTTGTCAACCCTAACCAAGTTGTTTCTTAATGTTTAACCTTAACCACTGTTTTTCTTTCCCACCAAGTTCCACTCAGGTGTTGTGCACACTCATTTTCACACTGTCTATTGATGAGGGAGGTTGTCATAGTACTGGTGGGCTACTCTTGGTAGTACTGGTTTCATTGCCTGCAAGTCATTGAATTTCCTGAGAGTAATTGGCAGTTGGGCAGGAAAGAGTGGGACCCAGTGGAATGGTTCTTTGGGGATGTTGATTCGCTGAGGCAGGTCCTCCCATTCAGACTCAAAATCCAACTTGTACCGGATTCGACCATCAGCCAAGTACTGGAGAGCCCGGAGGCCATGGACTGTGGGGTCACCAACTTTTTTACCTGGTCGAATATTGGTGACGTAGGCCCCAGATAACTTCATGAAGTCATTGTGGTATAGCTGGGTCACCTTGTATGGGGATGAATGTATTCGTGCAGTCTCAAAGATGACAATGTAATCACGTGGAGTGTGAATATCTTTGACGATGCGCCGCTCAATGAGGCTATGCATGGAGTCACACTCCATTTGTGTGTGGCCAGCAACCAGAAACTTTTGCTCTATGGTGACACCATGCTTCATGGCCAGATGAAGGTAGGTGTTGCTGATGGCACCACACCGATTTTGATATCCACAGCCATCACTCCAGACAATGACTTTCTCAATGTTTATATATAACATTACAAAAATAAAACTTATATATATATATATATATATATATATATATATATATATATATATATATATATATATATATATATATATATATATAATTACATTAAAAAGTATTTTTTAAAAATCGCTGGTTTTTATAAAGTAACAATGTCCAAAAGCGACACCCACAGGTAAAATTACAGCGGTTGCCTGAGCCCATTGAATTATAATAGAAGGTCGCTCTATGATTGGACGACGGACTGCTAGATCAGTCACTTACTACAGTGGTGTCCAGTCCTGGTCATGGAGGACCAACACTTGCAGAGTTTAGCTCCAGCCTGCCTGTAGTTTCTGCTGGTCCTGAAGACCTTGATCAACTGGTTCAGGTCTGCTTAACTGGGGTTGAGCTCAATTCTACAGTCAGGACTAGATGGCAATAAATACTGAAAAGAGAGAGGACAAACAACATTTAATGGTATAAATCCAGTTTAAAACTTTTATTCATAAATATGTACAACAACATCTGAGAATGTATGACACCACTGTACTGATAAATACAGTATGTTATTAAGCAATATGTTTATGAAAATACAGTTATATGGTGCAAAGAAAGTGTGTCATCTATGTGAGGTGACTTAATTTGGTAATTACTACGCTCCACTAGGAGGCGCTGCTGATTAGGTTTGCGGCTTGTCACTGCTGTGTTTTGACTAAAAGAATAAGACTATCACATGTGTTCACGTGCGCTTACAAAGTGTACTGATCTCTGCTGTTGCACTGAATAAAAGATATTGAAGTCAACTTCTATGAATCGGTGAATTCATGACATGGTGTCAGAAGTGACTCTTTCACCCATTGGACAAGACTGAGGCAGCGACATGGCCAAGTTTCAGGCTCCGGAATCGTTTGACTTCACCCAGCCTTCGGCGTGGCCGATCTGGAGACAACGTTTTAGCCGCTATCGGATAGCTACTAAGCTAGACCAAGAAGACGGTGATATACAAGTGAATACGTTGTTATATGCAATGGGCAAAGAGTCGGAACCTATCTTTAGCACTTTCACGTTCCCAGACAACGTCGATAACTACTATGACGAAGTTTTGAGAAAGTTCAATGAACATTTTGTGCCAAGACGAAATACAATACATGAACGTGCCTGTTTCCACCGCCGCTCACAGCTCCAAGGGGAGAGCGTGGAGGCGTTTGTCAGACAACTGTATAAATTAGCAGAGCACTGTGATTTTGGACAGACAAAAGATGAACAGATAAGAGATCGGATTGTGATTGGGATCGCAGATGGGGAAGTGTCACAGAAACTACAACTTGAACCGGAGTTGAACCTTGGAAAAGGCGATCAGTATCGCACGACACTCCGAGCTGGTTAAAACACAAAATGCCAGCGCCAGAGCAACAAATGTTGAAGTGGGTGCCGTAAATGCACGTAAGTTCAAACAACCAAAGCAATATGACAAAAGGTATGCTAAAAACAAAGACAATGAACAATATAAATGTGCACAACAGTCATCAAACAGAAAGGGCTGTACAAGGTGTGGGAGACAGCATGAGCACAGTGCATGTCCAGCTACAGGGAAACGCTGCCGTAAATGCAATAAGATGGGCCACTTCGAAGCAATGTGTAAAACCAAAAACGTGAATGCACTTAAAGTTACTGACTGTGATAGTGATGAGGGCAGTGCCTGGTTTCTAGGGGCTGTTGCTGAGGTCGTTGACAGCGAAGAGGACAAATGGTATGAGGATTTAGAAATAAATGGCTCAACCGTCACGTTTCGGATTGATACGGGCGCAGATGTCACTGTGATTCCAGAGGAGACATTTTTGAAACTGCAACAGCGCCCTCTTCTGATCAAAACGAAGTCGACATTCACCAGCCCAGGTGGAACACTGATTTGTAAAGGCAAATTCATGACTCGCTGTGAAAGGTATGGTGAAATATTTCCTTTTTGGATTTATGTTATGTCAGGCCCCTTCACTACAAACCTGCTGGGTCGTAAAACAGCTATCAAAATGGGACTTGTGTGCAGAGTTAATGGGCTTGAATCATATGATGACGTTTTTGGGGACATTGGACTATTGAAATGTGAACCAGTGAAAATAGAGCTGAGGCCAGACGCTCAGCCCTACAGCATTGCTACCCCACGGCGCATACCATTCCCAATCTTACCTCAAGTGGAGGAGGAACTGAAACGGATGCAGTCTCTGGGCATCGTAGAGGAAGTAAAAGAAGCCACAGACTGGTGTGCTCCTATGGTGCCTGTGATAAAAAAGAACAAGAAACCACGGATCTGCGTAGATCTGACTAAACTTAATAAAGCTGTTAAACGAGAGCGATTCATTCTGCCGAATTTAGAGGACATTGCTCCAAAGCTGTCAGGTGCAACAGTGTTCTCCACTGTCGACGCTTCAAGTGGGTTTTGGCAGATTCCGCTCGATGAGAACAGCAGGAAGCTCACGACTTTCATTACACCCGTGGGTCGTTTCTGTTTCTGCCGTTTACCCTTCGGCATTACATCGGCTCCAGAAATATTTCAACAGAAAATGAGTTCTCTCCTCAAAGACCTTGCGGGCACAGTGGTGGTAATGGATGACATTCTGGTCTATGGCAAAGACATGAAGGACCATGACCGGAACCTGCAAGCGGTGATGCAAACGATCAGAGCTTCAGGACTGAAGCTAAACAAGGATAAATGTCAGTTCCGCAAATCTGAGATCCACTACTTTGGACACATCATCGGAAAGGATGGCATCAAACCGGACACTGAGAAAGTCAGAGCCATCGCGGAGCTTCCCAGCCCGACAAACATAACAGAACTGCGGCAGAGAATCGGGATGATTAATTATTTGGGGAAATTCCTCCCAGATCTTTCTACTACAATGCACCCCATCATCTCTCTACTGAAAAGCGACACAATGTGGACATGGGGAGAGGCACAAGAGAATGCCTTCAAAAAGGTAAAAGGAATGTTGATTTCAGCACCTGTTTTGGCATACTATGATGCAACAAGGCCGACCGTTGTAAGTGCGGATGCAAGCAGTTATGGCTTGGGGGGCGCACTGCTGCAGGAGCACAACGAGGGACTCCGCCCAGTCGCCTTTTGTTCAAGGACACTGACAGAGACGGAGCGCAGGTACTCCCAGACAGAAAAAGAATGCCTCGCCAGTGTGTGGGCGTGCGAGCGGTTCGGGAGATATCTGCAGGGCATGGACAGATTTGTTTTGCAGACTGATCACAAGCCCCTTGTTCCGCTGATAAACACATACGACCTGGACAAAGCACCTGTTAGGTGTCAGAGACTTTTGATGCGCTTAATGAAGTTCAATCCAGAAGCTGTTCATGTTCCAGGGAAGCAGCTCATTGTGGCGGACACTCTGTCTCGTAACCCTCTGCAGGACTGTACTGTGTCCGACACTGAGCATGAGGTAAAAGCTTATGTTCAGGCAGTGATTGAAACAAGGCCAATCACTAAAGACAGATTAAACAGGATAAGAGAGGCCACAAGCAACGATAACATTCTGCAAACTGTGATTCGTTACACGAACAATGGCTGGCCCTCAGACTTGTCACGCTTGCCACACAACCTGCTCAAATATCACACAGTTAGAGCTCACCTGTCAGAAGTCAGCGGACTTTTAATGCATGATGACCGCATTGTTATTCCATCCACAATGCAAAAGACTGTACTGTCACAAATACATGCGGGTCATCAGGGACTCACAAAGTGCCGGAAGAGGGCCAACATGTCAGTGTGGTGGCCAGGTGTCGGGAAAGACATTGCGGAGCTAGTCAGCACATGTGAATTTTGCTGTAAGAACAAACCAACCCAAAGAAAAGAGCCACTGATTACCACACCACTGCCACAAGGTGCTTGGCAGAAAATAGCAGCTGATTTGTGTGAGCAGGATGGTAAACAATATTTGGTAGCGACAGACTACTATTCACGTTACATTGAGATTTCACACCTGCCTACCACAAATAGTAACCAAGTCATCTCACAGCTTAAGTGTATGTTTGCGAGGTGGGGTATTCCTCTTGAGCTAGTCACGGATAATGGCCCCCAGTTCGTTTCAGGCGAGTTCCGACAGTTCAGTGAGACATACAACTTTCAGCACACGACGTCCAGCCCTCACTACCCGCAAGCAAACGGAGCGGCTGAGAGGAGCGTTGCCATCGCCAAGAGAATCCTGCGACAGCCAGACCCACAGCTCGCCCTGATGAGCTACAGAGCTACTCCCATTACCGCAACAGGTCACAGCCCAGCTCACCTCATGTTTGGCCGTGAGATCAGGACTACGGTGCCGGTGTTGCCCCAGCAGTTACGTCCAACTGTAGTTGATCACCAAACTGTAAGACTGAAAGACCAACAGACTAAATCAGCCTACCGCTTCTTCTACAACAGGCGTCATTCAGCCAGGCCCTTGTCAACACTACAGCCGGGCCAGAGTGTTACAGTTAAGCTGGACGGGGAGAAGGGCTGGAGGACCCCAGCGAAAGTCATTGCAAAAGCACCAGAGCCCAGATCCTATATCGTTCAAACCGACCATGGGACTGTAGCACGTAGGAACAGGAGGCATTTACAGGAAGTGCCCGAGTCAACAACCCAAGTTACTGCGTCAGAGACTAGTGACTTTGATATTCCTGACCCAGAGGACTCAGATGCCCCGCTCGCTGACACTAATGCATCTGTGCCCTGTGTTCCCACCATTCCTACTGGCTCTGGTTTGTCCCCAAAGAGGACCCTTGCTGGTCGAGCTATTAAGCCACCTGTAAGATTTAAGGATTATGTTTGAGATAGAAATGTCCTTTACTAATGATGTTTTGTTTTAAGGTACACCCTTCTAGAGCGAGTTAAGAGAAGTTTAGAAATACCAAACCAATTGCTATTGTTTTGTTTTCCTCTTTCTTTTGGGCTGTGTTTACTGCATAGTAGAATTAACACACATACAGCTAAATGTTATATTAGATATTGGTTAAGTTGAATCACAATTGGTATCTTCTTTATTGTTTATTGACAAGTTGCAAATGTTTATTCTGCTGTTGTTAATCAGCTTAAGAGGGGAGATGTGAGGTGACTTAATTTGGTAATTACTACGCTCCACTAGGAGGCGCTGCTGATTAGGTTTGCGGCTTGTCGCTGCTGTGTTTTGACTAAAAGAATAAGACTATCACATGTGTTCACGTGCGCTTACAAAGTGTACTGATCTCTGCTGTTGCACTGAATAAAAGATATTGAAGTCAACTTCTATGAATCGGTGAATTCATGACAATCTATGACAAAAACTTGTCAACTAGAAGAATACTTACAGAGCAGAACCAATAATCTGATTACACACAAGGAAAAGAGAGAAAACAAACAAGAATTAATATCTCAGTCCAATATCGCTCTGTACGAGTTAACGTGCTGATGAACTGTATTCAGGAGAAATGATTACATTAATATTTAGCGCAAATATTATTTCATGGCCTAAATGACGGCATAACGTTAGGCCAATGAGTCCTCTCTCCACTCTTTCACTCTCTCTCCCCGTGCACGCGCCAGCTTGTGTGTGTGAGACACAAAGCGTAACGTTACAAAGTAATAATTGTACTATGTTATTTTTAGGTCACGTTAACATGATAGCAATATGACCGTAGCTTTATAAAAATACAAATCACATGTAACGGCTATGTAAATATATGGTTTGCCGTCTGAACTGTCAGGGCGCAGTGTTTGTCTATTAATTATGGCATAATCATATGTAACGAGGTTTAATAAGAGTGTGTAACTTGTGTATTGTATTTACGCTACACGAATCCTCGTTTACGTCGCTTTTTAAATCTTTAAAACACAAACATGACTGACTTGTCCCCTGGCCATATGACTAACGTTAGCTCGTTTGTAGTTCGCTAAAATTGTATTTGTGTAAACACCAATAAAACAAATTAACACCAAAATGGACGTAAAACAATTCAAGGTAATGAATTCAAGCAGTTTTAAAGTATATGTTACCTCAGAGATTAACAGAAAATGGCCTAGTTGACCGTTATAACCGTTAGTCGTTTAAACTTTAAACGGCAGGAGGAGAGTATAACATTAATCAGATAAACCACTAAAATGAGAGAGTGTAGTTTAATATAAATTAATTCGTTACCATTTTGCCCTGTTTCTCTAATTATAATAGGAAACTCACATATTAATATGCAAACTTAAAACGCTTACCTGTTTAGAGCAGAGTTTGACGGTACCAGTCGAATCCTGAATGACAGCTGAGCTCATTAGCGGTGCAGTTCCAGCAGTCTCATTGGTTAGAATTGATCACGTGATGACGCCATCTAGCGTATTACTAATATGTCATTTCTTTTCTGTTTTTTTTGTTGCCATTTCAGAAATGTAATAGGATTTAAAAATATAAAATTCATCAGTGATGTTTTTATTATAATAAAAAATTAAATAAAAATAATGAATATAAAAATATAAATGTATATAACAAATAATGTTATAAATAACCACTGATGAATGCCAACGATAATAATGAACAAATCAGTGAATGATCAACCATTTGCTTTTTCATTGTTTTATTGTGACAAATATGTTTCTTTAATTTAATTAATTTAATTTAAATATTATTTAATAAATACAGTAAAAAAAATTAATCATGGACTTCATAGAAAGTTTTGCATTACAAGATACAATTTATAGTATTATAATAATTTAGTGTTATTTATGAATGTATTATTATAAGTGCTGTGATTTATTGAAATCTAAATGGTCTAATGGAGTTTAAACTACTGTAATATGGTCCCTCTGACTTTATCAGTCTGTCTGGAAACAGCTGCAATGGAGGGTTCCCTTATGGTGGCCCCAAAGTGGAAAACTACTGGTTGCCCACAGTAAACCCTCATTGGGGCTCAAAACTGGAAAACTGCAATGGGCCCCGCATGGGCTAACCCACTGGGGACCCGTGTGGGTTTTCTGTGGGCAAGACCACAGGGGGTTGCCCACACTAAACCCTCATTGGGGCCCAAACGGGCAAATCCACTCTGGGCCCCGCAAGGGCTAACCCACTGGGGGCCCGTATGGGTTTTCTGTGGGCAAGCCCACAGTGGGTTGCCCACACTAAACCCTCATTGGGGCCCAAACGGGCAAATCCACTATGGGCCCCGCAAGGGCTAACCCACTAGGGGCCTGTGTGGGTTTTCTGTATGCAAGCCCATTGTGGTTTGCCCACACTAAACCCTCATTGGGGCCCAAACGGGCAAATCCACTATGCGCCCCGCAAGGGTTAACCCACTGGGGGCCCGTGGGGGTTTTCTGTGGGCAAGCCCACAGTGGGTTGCCCACACTAAACCTTCATTGGGGCCCAAACGGGCAAATCCGCTGTGGGCCCCCCATGGGCTAACCCACTGGGGGCCGGTGGGGGTTTTCTGTGGGCACGCCGAACTGTGGGCTTGCCCACAGTAATCCCACATGGGCCCCCAAAGGGTTTGCCCTTGCCCACACTGTCCCACAGAAAACCCACACTTACCCACAGTGAGCCCACACTTGCGTGTTTGCTGGGTCATGTATGCAGTGCCTCGGTAAACCATGCCCCCTCCGCAACGTTTCAAATGCAAAGATGTCAGCCAATCCCAACAGTGGGCGTTTTGCAGACACAGCAGACACGCCCCTTGAAACAGGGCATTCAGCCACAGGGCAAACATCAGTATAGAAAAAAATGCCTTTTATTTCTAAATTATGACATTTTTTGATGTAAAAATCATACTAACAATATAAGTACACCTTGAAAAACATTATAAAATAAAAGAAAAATCCCATGCCATGGGACCTTTAATAAACTAAAACTCAAGTGTGCATGTAGCTTCTCCATAAAATCAGTCATTTATTTACATTTATGCATTTAGCAGACGCAGATGGGTTAAATGCAAAGCACAAATTCCAAGTATGGGTCACCATACTTGGCCACACGTCACTTCACTTCAATGTTACAGAATCACACATGCATGCACATCATATTGTAAATAAGAATCATCTACATTCTGATCATGAGCATCTTCAAGCATGGATCTTCATGTGTTTCTTCAGGTGACTTTTAAAAGGGAAACTCTTCCCACACTGATCACACGTGTGCTCTCTGCTGTGGATCCTCTCGTGTGTTTTCAGACTTCCTGACTGACTGAATCTCTTGTCACAGTGTGAACACTTGTAAGGTTTTTCTCCTGTGTGAATCCTCTGGTGCAGTTTTAAACAGTTTGCTCTAATAAAAGTTTTCTCACACTCAAAGCACATGTACTCTCTCACACCAGTGTGTATTTTCTCATGTGCTTGTAAACTATGCAGCAGTGAGAAACTCTTTCCACACACAGAACATGCATGTGGCTTCTCCTTCGTATGAACTGTCAGGTGTTTCCTCAGGTCTGATGCCCTGAGAAATGTTTTCCCGCAGTGATCACATGAAAAAGGCTTCTCTCCGGTATGGATCCTCATGTGTTCTTTAAGGTGTGCTAATTGTGTGAAACTCTTCCCACACTGATCACATGTGAATGGTTTCTCTCCAGTGTGGATCCTCATGTGTACTTTAAGGTGTGCTAATTGAGTGAATCTATTCCCACACTGATCACATGCGTGTGTCTTTTCACTGGTGTGAATGCTCATGTGCATTGTAAGATGTACTTTTTGTGTGAAGCTCTTCCCGCACTGATCACATGTGAATGGTTTCTCTCCAGTGTGGATCCTCATGTGTACTTTAAGGTGTGCTAATTGAGTGAATCTATTCCCACACTGATCACATGCGTGTTTCTTTTCACTGGTGTGAATGCTCATGTGCATTGTAAGATGTACTTTTTGTGTGAAGCTCTTCCCGCACTGATCACATGTGAACGGCTTCTCTCCGGTGCGGTTTCTCATGTGTTCATGTGTTTGAGGGAAACTCTTCCCACATTGACCAGGTTTGACATGATGTTCCTCTTCCACTTCACTCAGTTCTTCACTCCTCTCATTCTCTTCAATCACGTCTGAAATGAAAAGAAAAAGTTGGCACTTTTTTATTGCCTTTTTCATTTCACATTTTTTAGTAATCATAATAAATTAGGTATCATTCGAAAGCTTATAAACTCAAAATTCATCCTGTTTTCCCATGTAAACGGTACTCCAAATTCTTCTAGCAGGCTCCTCCCCTTGTGGGCATGTTCATGTTTAATATTACAAAATTAATTATAACTACTCTATAATCAAAACCTTTTCTAATTGTTACAAAAACACATATCGTCAGAAAGATCTGAGTTTCTGTCTCACTGTTTTTATGATAGAAGTGATATTTGGACAGAAATGTATTAAATGGTTATAGGACATACATAAAAAATAAACATTGGAATGTGGATGACACCTGGTGGCTATTTTTGGTACAGCACAAAAGGGATTATGTAAAAAATAATGAAGTAAAAAAAAAAACTGTTTAAGGGTGAGTTAAACCATTGATTGTCATTTTACCATTCAGGCACATAGAGAACTGAATTTGGGATTTGATTACTACGCACAATAACTTGATAAACTTGTTTCGCGCATGACTTTATCAGCCACACTCTCTAATATACCGCCTTCACTAACTGAAAGTTAACCGATAACGAATTGGACCACCCATCAAAGTCAGGACATTAAAAATAGAGCTAAAGTACGGTCAGGTCAGCCGACATAAGAGGCACATCATCAGTATGAAGACTCTCTCGTTCCAACATAAGAAAACATTTCTCACATGGCTAACTTGAAAACACCTGATACACACAAAAATGAGAAAAACCTGCTTGCTTCTGTGTTCTTCAGATGTTATTTTGTAGTAAGTAATGGGAAATTCAACGGAGTATACAAGTATACATTTTATTTAGGAAATGTAGTGGCGTAAAATTAAAACTTAGGCAAATACAGATTCTCCCAAAATACTTACTGTAAAAGTATTATAATTGTTATATTACACCACTGCTGAAAATTTTATTTACTTAGTTTGGTGTTACTGCTTCTATATATATATATATATATATATATATATATATATATATATATATATATATATATATATATATATATATATATATATATATATATATATATATATAACATCAATGTTGTAAACTATATTGAGAACCGTCCACAATTTTGGTAACATTGTTGCAAAAAATGCGAACAAGATATAAAATAAATGTTATAATAATAATAATAATATTATTTTATTATTATTATTATTATTACAGATAGAGCAACCATTAACTACCATAGTAGGGAAAAAAATACTATGGTAGTCAATGGTTGCTTTATCTGCTTTGTTACAAACATTCTTCCAAATATCTTCCTTTGTGTTCAGAAGAACAAAGAAACTCATACAGGTTTGGAACAACTTGAGGGTGAGTAAATGATGACAGAATTTTCATTTTTGGGTGAACTAACCCTTTAACTGCTCTACTGAAAGACTACTATATTACTAATAGATAGATATTACTATACTGTAATATCTCACAGAGACTTTCATCTTCATGAACCTCTACAGGTAAATAACTACACCGCATAATATCTACATATGTGTCTTAAACTAATAACTACTGTCATTTTATTACAACACAAATTAGATCATAACATGATATTTATGTGCAGAAACTGACAATTACCTCTAAAATAAAGAGCAACACAAAGCAAATTTTGAATTATTATTATTAATAGATTTGACATTTCTCATTCATTACTCATTACAGGGTCAATATGAAGTATTTAGAAGTTATCTCTTCTAATAGCCTATATTTATAGTACATTTATATAATTTTAATACTGTTGAGTAAATATTAGAACAGTTTAAATAATTTAAAACAGAAATAAAGGTTTAAGTAAATTAACAAAATCGATGATCTCAAACTTTGACTCTTTAGAAACTGAATTTGCCAATTGGACAGTTGAAGACTGGAAAAATGTTGCCTGGTCTGATGAGTCTGGATTTCTGTTGAGACATTCAGAGTCAGAATTTGGCGCAAACAGAATGAGAACATGGATCCATCATGCCTTGTTACCACTGTGCAGGCTGGTGGTGGTGGTGTAATGGTGTGGGGGATGTTTTCTTGGCACACTTTAGGCCACTTAGTGCCAATTGGGCATTGTTTAAATGCCACGGCCTACCTGAGCATTGTTTCTGTCCATCCCTTTATGACCATCCTCTGATGGCTACTACCAGCAGGATAATGCCCCATGTCACAAAGCTCAAATCATTTCAAATTGGTTTCTTGAACATGACAATGAGTTCACTGGACTAAAATGACCCCCACAGTCACCAGATCTCAACCCAATAGAGCATCTTTGGGATGTGGTGGAACGGGAGCTTCGTGCCCTGGATGTGCATCCCACAAATCTCCATCAACTGCAAGATGCTATCCTATCAATATGGGCCAACATTTCTAAAGAATGCTTTCAGCACCTTGTTGAATCAATACCACGTAGAATTAAGGCAGTTCTGAAGGTGAAAGGGGGTCAAACACAGTATTAGTATGAGTTCCTAATAATCCTTTAGGTGAGTGTACAAAGTATGTAAATGAACACAAATGAATACAGTCTCACACTTTTTCATTAAGTTTTGAATTATGTGCTGGTAATGTAAATATTTTATTCATGCCATGTATGTAAATTCAAGTTCACTCAAATACATACTCATTGTTTTTAAACATTTGCTAACTAACAAATCAGTCGTGATGAGAACATAATGTTAAGTGTGGACAGATATTAACGTGGGTGACTTATGCCTGATGCTCAAAGCTTATTAGTTTCTGTTATTGGTAAGAATCAATACTCTCAGATGACCAAAACCAGCTTTGCTATTGCCTGATGCATGATAATAATCTGTACAGTACTGTGATCGGAGCACAGTGTACATATATCGTTAGCTAGCATTATCTATATGCTAACACTCACCGAGACACCTGCTCTGTTCTCCACTGTTTCTCCTCACACGACAACTCAATTTGTCTCCTCTAATCATTGATCTGTGTAATCCTGGTCTGTCTCTAGTTGTGTGTCATAATTGTATGGCTGTGGTCTGCCATATGAGCACCATGACGCATGCGTGAGAATATGACGCAGATCCGGCGTTCGGGAATCCATGAAATGCACACTTTAGCCCCATTTTGAGCACTACGCCGAGACCTAAAGCACGATCAATGTAGAATTCAACAGCTTAGATACGGCGCGTCTTCCTCTGCTTGTAAACACATCTCCTCCTCGCTTCTGGGTCATGTGTCTGAACGCCGGATCTGCGCAATATTCTCGCGCATGCGTCGTGTTGCTTCGTGAGTTCACGCCCAAGGCCAACAAGGAAGACAAGAACAAGTTGAATAAAGTCGTTATTTTGATTTTTTTTTTGCGCACAAAAACTATTGTCGTCGCTTCGTAAAATTATTGTAGAGCCACTGTAGTGAGATGGATTTTGTAACAACGTTTTTAGTGCCTTTTATAGGTCTTGTGAGTGTGAATGTACTGAATGCCAATAGAGGCCTATCTGAGGCCTTTCTCAGCCATCAGCTTTCAACAAAAATATCTTCATTTGTGTTCCGAAGATGAACGGAGGTCTTACAGGTGTCGAACGACATGAGGGTGAGTAATTAATGACATGATTTTCATTTTTGGGTGAACTAACCCTTTAATAAACATATATCATTTCCTCAGCGTCCAAACTGCCATTGCGATCCATTGTTTTCCTATCGTTGAAATTCACCGCACTCCCTCCCGTTATGTCCGGTTTTAGATGAGGAAGTAAAATTCTCTCACAAAAACGACTCCAAAAGCCTTAATAGTTTATTAATAAGTATATTTTAATTTTTCTATACATTGACTCACTGGGGTCTCTAATCTGCAGTAAGCCCTTTAAGAATCCATCTCATTCAGTTCTGACCGACTGCCTGCTGTGTCTCTCCATTAATATCAGTATCAGCGAACCCCTCCATTTCCCCATGGATCTTCATGTGTTTCTTCAGGTGACTTTTAAAAGGGAAACTCTTTCCACACTGATCACACGTGTGCGGCTTCTCTCTGCTGTGGATCCTCTCGTGTGATTTCAGAGCTGATAACAGATTGAATCTCTTGTCACAGTGTGAACACTTGTAAGGTTCTTCTCCAGTGTGAATCCTCTGGTGCCGTTTTAACTCACTCCCCCATATAAAAGTCTTCTCACACTCAAAGCACATGTACTCTCTCACACCAGTGTGTATTTTCTCATGTCTATGTAAATATTGGAGCAGTGAGAAACTCTTTCCACACACAGAACATGCATGTGGCTTCTCCTTCGTATGAACTGTCAGGTGTGCCTTCAGGTCTGATGCCCTAAGAAATGTATTCCCACATTGATCACACGAGAACGGCCTCTCTCCAGTGTGGATCTTCATGTGTTCATTAAGGTGTTCTGATCGTGAGAAACTCTTCCCACATTGATCACACGAGAACGGCCTCTCTCCGGTGTGGGTCTTCATATGTTCATTACGGTGTGCTGATTGTGAGAAACTCTTCCCGCACTGATCACATGTGAACGGCCTCTCTCCAGTGTGGATCTTCATGTGTTCCTTAAGGTTTGCTGATCGTGAGAAACTCTTCCCACACTGATTACACTTGAATGGCTTCCCTCCAGTGTGGATCTTCATGTGTTTCTTAAGGTGTGCTGATCGTGAGAAACTCTTCCCGCACTGATCACATGTGAACGGCCTCTCTCCAGTGTGGATCTTCATGTGTTTCTTAAGGTGTGCTGATCGTGAGAAACTCTTCCCGCACTGATCACATGTGAACGGCCTCTCTCCAGTGTGGATCTTCATGTGTTTCTTAAGGTGTGCTGATTGTGAGAAACTCTTCCCGCACTGATCACATGTGAACGGCCTCTCTCCAGTGTGGATCTTCATGTGTTTCTTAAGGTGTGCTGATCGTGAGAAACTCTTCCCACACTGATCACATGTGAACGGCCTCTCTCCAGTGTGGATCTTAATGTGTTTCTTAAGGTTTTCTGATCGTGAGAAACTCTTCCCGCATTGATCACATGTGAACGGCCTCTCTCCGGTGTGGGTCTTCATGTGTTTCTTAAGGTGTGCTGATTGCTTGAAGCTCATTCCACACTGGTCACATGAGAACGGCTTCTCTCCAGTGTGAACTCTCATATGGACATCAAGATGTTGTTTGGTTGAGACACTCTTTCCACACTGAGTGCAGGTTGTAGATTTATTGGCTCTTGTTTTCTTTATAAATTTATTTTTAGTCTTTGAGCCACTCAAAGGTTTCTTCTCTCTTCTACTCACTTCCATCACGTCTGAAATGAGAGGAAAACAGTTTCATTTTAATTTCAGTACATCAGTTGCAGTAAAGTGGAGTAGACTGTACAGTATATTTTTACATTCTAAAATGATTATTATTTGTTATGCAAGTTTGTAATTGTTCCCTTTCGTTCAGTCACTACAACGTACGTTAGTGACTAACGAATGGGGGTTTCGCTTAGAAGCCTATCATCTTCGAGCATATAGAAAACGCCCAATGGCGTGCCAATGCCATGGGGCATGCGGAATTTGCATACGTAACTCCGCCTCACCGCGTGAGTATAAAAGGAAGTACGTGGCAATATCGCATTATGCTTCTGCTTTCGGAGCCAAGAGTACCTACCTCTTCACTCCTCACAAGCCTTCTGAGACTCTGTCAGCTTCTTCGAGACGAGCAGCTTTCCAGTCGGTGTTGGTGTGACAGCGCGTTCCAGCGATCGCATACTTCCCGCCTGCTGATCTGCGTGGTGGTCTGCTAGACGGCTAGTGTGTGTTTCCCTGGGCGCTTCGGCATCGACTGCGAGGTTTCCTCTCATAAAAAGAGCTTGCGCGCGGCACGTCTTTTTCAAGACGGTTCGCCCGTGCACTTCCGGGTGCGATCGATCTCCGTTGCTGTCTATGGGCACATTCACTGCTCGACGTGTTTGGGCTTCAGCACGTTCGGGCAGTGTTTGTGGATGTGTCATGTTCCCACTGCGGGAACGCGACCATCGCGATGTCGCGGTCGAGACTCAGTGATCTCCGCGAGGAGAGAGAGTCCCCTTTGCCACACCCCAAACTACCGTCTCTGAGAGAGGTGGTACTTTGGCTGGTGGCCAGGGTGACCTGAGGGCGGTGCTGTGGTATCAAGAACCCCTCGGGCCACGCCCCCCTCTCGCACATCGCTTCCCACGAGTGTTGGACTGAAACAGCGGCCCGTCTCTGACGCCTCGTTCGTTTCGTTCACACTCCAGATAGCACTGAGATGTCGATCGCTGCATCTCAAGGTGGGCTAGAGTCCTTTGGGGATGACGATTAGGTTGTGCTCCGCCTTCGGGTGTGCCAGCGCTGCCTGATCTGACCTAGAGTTGACAGCCATGTTATCTCGGGCAGCTGCGAGCCTCGGGCCGGTGTGGAACTCCGCCCTGTCGCGAGTGCTCGTGGTTGCGCGATTGGTTTTGGGGGTGGCACCCGACAGCTGTTACACTGGGGCCCCCCCCACTGTTGAACACTCTGTTGCGCACTACGGTGTCCACAGAGGGCTTTGACGTGGCGTGGCTGTCCTAAGCACCCTCCCCAAGCCTGTGGGCTCGTCTACTTCGGTGGCGTGGTCCTGCAGAGCTACGGGGCAGGCCGCCACCCCTTTGCACTTGCACGAGGGTGGAGCTAACCCAGGCCTCTTCTATGAGCTGCGTGCCGCCACTGATCCCGCCCTCTGGGTGGTGAAGGTGGCCACACGCTCTCTCGGTTAGGCGATGTCCACAACTGTGGTCCGGGAGAATTTCCTGGCCTTACCTGGTGATAGGGGGGGGGGTTGAGTGAGCCCGCCTCCTCAACTCGCCCATATCCCAGGCTGGCCTCTTTGGCGGAGCGGCTGAGAACTGCGTCCAACGGTTCTCTGCCGCCCCAGAGCAGACTGAGGCTGTAACACGTACTGCCCCGGCGGCTAGCTGCTGAACCAGCCGCCGGCTCAGTCGCCTCAGTCCGCTCACCGCCGAGGGCGCCCTCCATCCTCCCGTCCGGCCCCAGCAGCAGCCTTTTCCGGGCCGTGCCGTGGAGGTGGTTGCAGGATGTCGCCCAGTCCACTCCCCAGCCTGGTTAAACGCCAGGCTGGAGGCAGACAACCCAGAGATGGGTCCCAGTTCTTTCCAGGGGATGGTAGCAGGGCCTCTCCTTCCCCCGGCGGAGGGCCGGGGGAAAATCCTTCTGCTGCTGGCCCCCGGGCTGGCGGCTCTTGGAAAGAACTGGTGTCCCCATCTCTGAGGTCCCAGAGACCGGTGATGGCAGTGTGTGCCGCCCCCCGGGCCGCGCCACTCTCATCCCTCTCTGTCGCCAGCCTCCTCTCAGAGCAGACCCCAGTGGAATGTGCGTCCTTCCCTGGTCTCCTCTGTCAGGACGCGGCCGTTAACCGTGCCCCCACACCAGGACGCTACGCCTCCCATGTCCAGGCCGGTAACGCTACCTTGCTGCCCCACCCTGGGTACGTCTGTGGTTTGAGCGACCCCGTTGGTCAGTTCCTGGAGCCTGGCTTCAGCTTCAGGGGCTGTCCGCTGGGTCGCGAAGGCCATCAGGCTCGGCTACGCGATTCAATTCGCGCAGGCTCCTCCCCTCTTCCGGGGAGTCCGTGCTCCATGCGGGGGCCCAATAGAGGGCCCCAGTCATGCATGCGGAGGTTGCCACCCTACTGGCGAAGGGTGCGGTCGAGCCTGTCCCTCCAGCTGAAATGAAGTCCGGCTTCCTCAGCCCTTGTACCCTAGGAAACCGGTGGGTTACGGCCAATCCTGGACCTGCCCATCCTGAACCGATCCCTTCACAGGCTTCCGTTCAGGGTGTCGGTAGCGAACACCTCCTTGGGCGCGTTCGTCCGGTAGATTGGTTTGCAGCGATTGACCTGAAGGACGCTTACTTTCATGTCTGCCTCCTCGACGCGGACCGTTCCTACGGTTTGCTTCGAGGGGCGGACATTCAGTATGCAGTCCTCCCATTCGGGCAGCTCTGTCCCCTCGTGACTCTACGTAGTCTATCGAGGCAGCCCTTGCACCACTCAGGCAGCACGGGGTTCGCATCCTGAACTACTTCGATGACTGGCTCATACTGGGTCACTCTCGTAAGCAGGTCCGCGGACACAGAGTCCAAGTGCTCCGGCACTTAGCCCGTCTGGGCCTTCAGGTCGACTGGGAAAAGAGCGACTCTGCCCCATGCAGAGGATCTCTTTTCTCAGTATGGTTTCCGACTCGGTTGCCAGGTGCGTGCTGCTTACCAGCGAGCGCTGCTGACTTGCTGACTGGTCTCTGCTGACTTGCCTCCGTCAAATCGAGAGCAAGAGTGCGGTTCCACTGAAACCTTTTTCAGAGGCTCCTAGGGCATATGGCATCTGCAGCTGCGGTGTCGCTGCTCGGATTGCTTCATATGAGACTGCTTCAGCATTGGCTTCGCGATCGAGTCCAGAGGTGGGCATGGCAGTCTGGCACGCTCCGGGTACAAGTGACTCGGGCCTGCCTTCAGACACTCACCCCGTGGTCGAACCTCAGTTTTCTACGGGCCGGTGTGCCTTTAGAATGAGTTTCCAGGCATGTTGTCGTATCAACGGATGCCTCTGCCACGGGTTGGGGTGCCATGTGCAATGGACAAGCAGCCGCGGGCTCCTGGACAGGACCCCAGCGCCTCCTGCATGTCAATTGCCTCGAGTTACTGGCAGTACGGTTCGCCCTGCACCGCTTCCGGGCGTTGCTGAGGGGTCAACATGTGCTTGTCAGGACAGACAACACAGCCGTAGTAGCGTACATCAACCACCAGGGCGGTCTTCGTTCCCGCCATATGTCTCAACTCGCCCGCCACCTCGTTTTATGGAGTCAGAAGCGCCTGAGGTCCCTTCGTGCTGTCCATATTCCAGGAGCCCTGAACCGTGCAGCCGACGAGCTCTCACGGTTTCAGCCACTCCCGGGAGAATGGAGACTCCATCCCCAGACGGTCCAGCTTATTTGGGAACAGTTCGGGGACGCGCAGGTAGATCTGTTTGCCTCCCGCGACTCTTCCCACTGCAGCCTGTTCTATACCCTGACCGTGGGCACGCTCGGCACGGATGCACTGACGCACAGCTGGCCGCAGGGCTTACGCAAATATGCGTTCCCCCCAGTGAGCCTACTCGCACAGCTCCTGTGCAAGATCAGGGAGGACAAGGAGCAGGTCCTTCTGGTCGCCCCGTACTGGCACGGCCGGACCTTTCGGACTCTTTGTCACAGCCCCTCCCTGGCCTATTCCTCTGAGACCGGATCTCCTTACTCAGAGACGGGGCACCCTATGGCACCCGCGTCCCGATCTTTGGAACCTCCACGTGTGGCTCCTGGATGGGACGTGGCAGGTTTGAGTGGCCTACCACCACTGGTGGTCGCCACCATCACTTCCGCTAGGGCAGAGTCCACTAAAAAAAGCGGCATGCCTATGCGTTGAAGTGGAACCTCTTCGTCACCTGGTGCTCTTCCCCCTGGAAGACCCCTGGAAATGCCCGATCGGTCCGTGCTATCGTTCCTCCAAGAGGGGTTGGAGCGAAGGCTGTCTCCCTCCATCCTTAAAGTTTATGTGGCCGCAATATCTGCCTACCACGATCTCTTGGGGGACAAAAAGGTAAGTGCAGCACGACCTGATCATCAGGTTCCTGAGGGGAGCGAGGAGACTGAATCCTCCTCGCTCTCCTCTCGTACCCTCTTGGGACCTCGCAGTAGTTCTGAGTGCTCTGCAGAGGCCTCCCTTTGAGCCTTTGCAGTCGGTTGATATTAAGTTTCTGTCGATGAAGACGGCTCTGCTGACCGCATTGGCCTCTCTTAAGAGGGTCGGGGACCTGCAGGCATTTTCGGTTGACGAAGCGTGCCTGGATTTCGGACCGGCTAACTCTCACGTGATCCTGAGACCCCGGCCCGGATATGTGCCCAAGGTTCCCACCACTCCGTTCAGAGACCAGGTGGTGAACCTGCAAGCGCTGCCTTTGGAGGAGGCAGACCCAGCCTTGGCACTGCTCTGCCCAGTACGCGCCCTCCGCGCTTACGTAGACAACACGCAGTGTTTCAGGACCTCAGACCAGCTCTTTGTCTGTTATGGTGGAGAGCGGAAGGGAAGAGCTCTCTCAAAGTAAAGGCTGTCTCACTGGATAGTGGACACCATTGTTTTGGCTTACCAGCAGCAAGGTCGACCATGTCCCCTTGGGGTTAGGGCACACTCCACTCGGAGTGTGGCCTCCTCTTGGGCTTTAGCGCATGGCGCCTCGCTATCAGACATCTCAGAGCAGCAGGCTGGGCGACACCGAACACATTCGCCAGATTCTACAATCTCCGAGTGGAGCCAGAGTCCGACTTTGTACTCGCCTCCCCGATCAGGAGCTTGCTCTAGTAGTGACAACAATAAGGACAAAATTATATGTGGATAGCCGGAGATGTACGATACATCTTCGTACTTTATAGAAACAGGAATAGAAAGGATCTTGCTTGGAAGAAAGTGAGTGAGCAGGTTGGACAGTTGTAAAAAGCGTATATTTATTAGGGGTGGCACGGTACATGAAAAAGATTCCGAACTGTTCGGTACGCTTGTCTCGTTTTGGAGCGTGTGTGTCTTATGGTTCGACGTATGCGCAATGGTATGTTACCTCAGACAGTCGGTGTCCTTTTCGTGCAAAATAAGAGGTGTATGTTAACATACAGTAAAAGACAGTAAAAAAAGTGCAAAGTGCTGCACGTCACATCACGTGTAGATATAAAAAAAAAATTATTACTGTACATTACTAATAAAATAAATAAGTTTGACTGTATCCTAAATTGTGGATATTTATGATATATATCATGTGTTGAAGTAAATTTCTGGAGTGTTAACGATTAAAAGAAAAAACAACAAGAACCGTACAGAACCGAAAACCGTGACCCTAAAACTGTGATATGAACCGAAACGTGGGTATAGATATTTTGAGACTACAGGCTAGCTAAAGCCAGGCAATTTAAGCTTATTCGCCATATTTTAAAATAATCCATGTCAGCCATTTCACAACAAGACTGGAGCCGCCTTCCATGATGCAAATTCACATCTTGAGGTCAAGCGTACAACTGCGAGCAATTTATTCACACAAGTCGTGTCTGGTGTGAATGCAAAGTAAGAAGAATAATCACTAGGACTATTAATAACTTCTAAATTTATGAGAAACACTTCATCAGCCATCAACAATGGCCTAGGCCACAGTCGCCGCCTTCTGGAACAACTGATTAGCACAAACAAATTTAAAGCACGTGCGACTCACGTGGCAAGGTTAAATCTGACAGCGAGCGTCCTATTGGTGATGAAAATTGTGTCATGTAAAAACTGAAGAAGGAATATTCTGGAAGTGTCTGTAATCTTGATAAGCACCACAACAAATACAAAAATATGAAAAAAAATACAGTTTGATGTTCTTTTAAATAAGCAGGTTTAAGAAACAGAAAGTTGCACAGCGCTGCTGTATTCTGTGTTTCCATGAGCGACACATACTGTCAAGAGAGTGAATATGCATGTTTTGCATGGGTCTGAACAGACAAATCTTGTGTGAAAATCAAACGTAATACTCACTCCGATCATTCTAAAAAACTAAACTCCTCTTTCAGCCCTATTGCTAGCCTGTGCTGAATTGTCACCATGCATGAGAGTCACACGACAGAGACGCGTGATATAATATAGGCAGTCATTGCTGTAGTTTTTACATTATTATGAAGACATTAAAGATCACAATCTCTACGATTCTCTTGAAAAGTAGTTCATAAACTTCTACAAGATCAATCACGATAGCTCCTGTAGCTCAAACAGCACAGCGTGGTGCTAGCCTCTTTCCACAGATTTTCCAGTGTTCAAAAACACTTTCTTTTTAATTAATTATCTGATACAATACACTTATTGTGTACGTATGTTTTTACATTATACTTCAAATTACATCTGTAATTAATTTCTGTTGTTACATTTGTGATTACACAGTTGACACTTCCCTTACACCTAACCCTACCCTTAAACTTACCCATACCACCCCACCTGTCCCTAACCCTACCCTTAAACTTACTCATACCACCACACCTGTCCCTAACCCTACCCTTAAACTTACTCATACCACCACACCTGTCCCTAACCCTACCCTTAAACTTACTCATACCACAACACCTGTCCCTAACCCTACCCTTAAACTTACTCATACCACCACACCTGTCCCTAACCCTACCCTTAAACTTACTCATACCACAACACCTGTCCCTAACCCTACCCTTAAACTTACTCATACCACCACACCTGTCCCTAACCCTACCCTTAAACTTACCCATACTACCCCACCTGTCCCTAACCCTACCCTTAAACTTACTCATACCACCACACCTGTCCCTAACCCTACCCTTAAACTTACTCATACCACCACACCTGTCCCTAACCCTACCCTTAAACTTACTCATACCACCACACCTGTCCCTAACCCTACCCTTAAACTTACTTATACCACCACACCTGTCCCTAACCCTACCCTTAAACTTACTTATACCACCACACCTGTCCCTAACCCTACCCTTAAACTTACTATACCACCACACCTGTCCCTAACCCTACCCTTAAACTTACTCATACCACAACACCTGTCCCTAACCCTACGCTTAAACTTACTCATACCACCACACCTGTCCCTAACCCTACCCTTAAACTTACTCATACCACC
Organism: Gobio gobio; assembly: GCF_949357685.1. Lineage (NCBI taxonomy): Eukaryota > Metazoa > Chordata > Actinopteri > Cypriniformes > Gobionidae > Gobio > Gobio gobio. The sequence continues at coordinate 84,838,753 of NC_137097.1, forward strand.
ACACCTGTCCCTAACCCTACCCTTAAACTTACTCATACCACCACACCTGTCCCTAACCCTACCCTTAAACTTACTCATACCACCACACCTGTCCATAACCCTACCCTTAAACTTACTCATACCACCACACCTGTGCCTAACCCTACCCTTAAACTTACCCATACCACCTGTGCTTAACACTACCCATATCCCACCTCAATATCAGCAAAGGGGTTTTGCAATACAATTTGAACACAGTAAGTACATTGTACTTATTTTTTTGAAGTAAGTACATAAAAGTTAAGGCCACCTAATATAAAGTGGGGCCCGGAAAGTTTATGTACTGTTTATTGCTAAAATAAAATAACACCACAATGTACTACAGCTCTGGAAAAAGTTAAGAGACCACTTATCATACCGTACCGACTTGGTATCAAAGTACCGGTTTTAGTCCGGACATCCCTAAAGGACACCAGTCATTTTTTCCAAGAGATTTTCTTTTTTATTATGTTATATGACAACATAGGAGAGAAAGACAATTTTCTGGAGAGATGGTCTTCATTTCAGCTTTCCCTAGCTTTCTGGACACAAGGTTTGTTTTTATAGGGTACTTAAACAGAGAATTAATTGTATTACCAGAAAAACAGGCTGTTTACGCTATACCTCGTGCTTTCACACGGCACAATATACCCCTGAACAAATGCATAGAGAAACATGTTGTTCATTGTTCAAAATAGATGTCTTTTGGAGAACTTGTGACTTGTGTCATGTGCATTAGTGGGAAAACAACATCATGCTACACAATTATTCCTTACATTTCAGTCACATGTGCATAATTGGAGAACTTATGCTACATATTCCTGTGTTTAAGATTATCTCACCATGTAACCCTCACACTTCAGACGCACTCTGACTAAATAATGATTATGAATATTGACATTAAATAATAAAATCTTAGTCTTCACAGACATTCAGTTTTATATTTAGGTTATTTTCAGGCCTTTAACATTTAAGTCTCATCCAAAAGAATTTCAATTAAAAAATCTGCATGTATATTTATCCTTGTTTTACTCTGTTGCTACTGACTCTGGGATAACAGTTTTCAAGTGTCTAGTTTAAAATGAGACCAGATTTATGAATATAGACCATAGGGTTTAAGAGCGGCAGACATTTTTACTTAGGTATGTTGTTTTAAGAAAATTCTCAAAAATAGGGACGCAGTTTAATGCTGCGTTCACACCAGACGCGATTCGCGTGAGTGATTTACATGTTAAGTCAATGCAGAGACGCGAAATGGCATTCTACGGCGCGATTCGCGTGAATGAGGCAGCGAGATTTGAGCGATTGAGGCGGCGCAAGTGACGCAAATTGAGCGTTTTGAACCCGCGATTCGCACAAATCGCTCAAGTTGGAAAATCTGAACTTTGGCGGATATTTCGCGCCGCGTTAACCAATCACGAGCTTGCTCTAGTAGTGACGCATTTACAAGCGGAGGCCGAAATCCGAACAGCAATGGAGGACAAGATAATCGGCCAGTATGTGGCCAGTATGTGGATACCCGGAGCTGATGATACATCATCCTATCACTACAGGAACAGGAATTCACGAGTTCACACTTACATCAAATTAAATAGAGTAAATATTATGCGTATTTGGCGTGCTGTCCGGGGGAGGCCTCCGGGCTCGGAATTTTGCCCGAACCCAGAGTACCCCCCCGTGATGGAAATAGTCTAGAACTAGACTCCATATATTAATTTGATGTCTTATGTGAGTTTAATTAAGTGAGGAGAAGGGGTGGTGGAGGGATGCTAAGAAACTGTCAACGACAGGAAGGTAAATCGGCAGTCTATATACACCTCCTATCGTTGATTTTTTAATGAGCTCCTCTTGTGTTCAATTAGGTTTAATTTATCTGGGTCTGCTCCACTTAACAGTTTTAATTTCCTGAATGTGTTCCTCCCGAAATTTGTTTATAAAACATCAATTCACGAGTTCACACTTACATCAAATTAAATAGAGTAAATATTATGCGTATTTGGCGTGCTGTCCGGGGGAGGGCTCCGGGCTCGGAATTTTGCCCGAACCCAGAGTACCCCCCAAAATGCAAAAACAGAGGACAGCCACCAAAACCCCCCCCCCAAATACGCAGATAATTGGTAGGCTGGCGTTTTGATGAGCCTGGTTGCTTGGCCCGGAGGGCCTGTTGCTTCAGATGGGAGCTGCTCGCGGCATTGGGCAGGCGAGCCCTACTGGCTGATGGCTGGAAGCAGCCTTAGTTTTGAACGACTGGTCAGGAAGGCTCTTGCAACATCCGATGGGAGGCCAATGCTCACTGTATCAGATGGAAAGCTTTAGCGGCTGATAAATGAAAACAGCATGGTTGGAACTACAGTTTGGGAAGGCTCTTGCAACATCCAATGGGAGGCCAATGCTCACTGTATCAGATGGAAGAACCCTACCGGTAGATAAAATAGGAGCAGCAAGGTTTGGAACGACTGGACGGGAAGGCTTTGCAACATCCAACGGGAGGCCAATGCTCACTGTGTCGGATGAAAAACCCTACCGGCCGATGATGAAAAGCAGTATAGCTTGGAACGACTGGTCGGGAAGGCTTTTACGACATCCAATGGGAGGCCAATGCTCACTGTATCAGATGGAAAAACCCTACCGGCCGAAAATGAGGAGCAGCATGTTTTGGAACGACTGGTCGGGAAGGCTTTTACAACATCCAATGGGAGGCCAATGCTCACTGTATCAGATGGAAAAACCCTACAGGCCGATAATGAGGAGCGGCGACTGGTCGGGAAGGCTTTTACGACATCCAATGGGAGGCCAATGCTCGCTGTATCAGATGGAAAAACCCTACCGGCCGATAATGAGGAGCGGCAACTGGTCGGGAAGGCTTTTACAACATCCAATGGGAGGCCAATGCTCGCTGTATCAGATGGAAAAAACCCTACCGGCCGATAAATGAGAAGCAGCATGTTCAGGAACTACCTGGCCGGGAGAACCCGTGTTGCCTCTGATGGGAGCTCATAGCACCTGGCGGAACGGGCCCTACTGGCTGGTAAGTGTGGAGCAGACAGAATTTGGGGTGACCGATCGGGAAGGCCTTTGCGTCATCCAATGGGAGGCCAATGCTCGCTGTATTGGACGGGGAATAAAAGCCCTACCGGTCGAAAAAGAGGAGCACATGATTTATTCCGCCCAACCAGAGGGACACCCTACTGGCTGTAAACGGAGGGCGCGTTGTTTGAAACGGCCGGTCAGGAAGGCTCAGGCCACATCTGGCGGGGAGATCAATACTCGTGACGAAAAACAGGTGAGCCCTACTGACCGATAGACGGGGCGACGCAATTTAAAAAGAAACGACTGACCGAGGGGGCCCACCCAGCCTCCACCAGGAGCATTTTCTGGCTTCAGGGGAGTGGGTCCTATCGGCTGACGGCACGGTAAAGGAGAATTGGAACACCCGGCCAGGAAGCTCTCGCCGACATCAGATGGGAGCACAATACTCGCTGTATCAGATGGGTAAGCTTCGCTGGCGGACAGGTGGAGGGTAAAGCATGCAAGTTCGCCCAGGAGAGCTTTTGCAGCATCCGAAAGAAGATCAATACTCGCGGTTTCGGGTAGCCTCGCTGGACGGCGGAAAGCAAAGTGGATAGACATAGACCTGGAGAGCTCTGTGGTGTCCGAAAGGAGATCAATACTCACGGTATCGGACAAGCAAGCCTCGTTGGATGGAAGAGAAAAAGATTGATAGCGACTTGGAGGGCCCTCGCGGCATCCGATGGGAGAACAATTCTCAAGGCATCGGAAGGCACCCTCGCTAGTCAGGGAAAGAAAAGATGGAAGCAGGCCTGGAAGGCTTCCACGGCATCCGAGGGAAATCAGCTCGAGGTGTCGGATGAGTGGGCCTCGCCAGATGGAAAAATAGGGAAAAGGAAATAGCCACTATCAAGGAGAACTCTGCGGTGTTCGACAGGAGATCAAGACTCGCTGTATTGAACGGGTGAGCCTCGTTAGTTTGAAAAAAGAGAAAGAAAGGATAGGGTTTTTTATAAGGGTTGTTAATTAATAAGGGTTTGGTGAGCTTTCTTGATGTGGTATCGGTCGGTCCTAATGTAGCTTTGAAAAGCGTGAGAAGACCATCTCCCGAGAGCTTGGATCTGCTGCTGGGAGAGTCCTTTTTGCGCTGCAGTTGTTGCCGCCCCAATGCGGAAGGAGTGGCTAGAAAAGTTTTGCGCTGAGATGCCTGTTTGCTGGAGAACAGATTTGAGCTGTTTTTGGAACCAGAATCGTGTGATGGGTTTGTTAGAGGAGTCTACAAAGAGGGGTTCGGACAGAGATTTAGCCTGAAATCTCCTCATTTGGAGGTATGCAAGAACAGTTTGAAATGGTTGAATTGGGGAGGAGATGTTGAAAATGTAGACTAAATGGCCTTTTTTACTTTGGTCTGTCTTGCTTCGCTTGATTAAATATGATATGGTTTCATCGTCAAGTACTGATAAGTCTGAGACAGTGGGGTGGACTTTGTGGTCGAATTTGGAGGTGATTGCAATTTCTGAGCATCTAAGAAAGCCAAAGAAAGCCAAGATAAACATGGTATCCAGAGTGCGGGCTGTGTCAAGGGGTTGATATCCTGTACGAAGGGTATGAATGCATTTTGTGAGTAAATCTAGAGTTATGGGTTGTCTACTGTCAGGGCGGGTGGGTTGTGATCGCTGAATTCCTTTGATCAGGAGGGAGGTTTGGGAGTTTTTTTATCTCCGGAGATGAAGTGCCGTGAATTAATTTGTGGAAAAAATTGAAGACCGCTCAGGTAGCCTTTGATGGACCCAACTTGGAAACTCTTAATATTGTTGAGATAAGAGATAAAAGAGGTAATTGAGAGGAGAGAAAAATCAGGGAACTGCAAGCTATACGAGAAGTGGAAAGCTTTAAAACATCTCCAAGCTGTCACATATGATTGGATTGTTCTGGGGGAAACTGCTTGGAGGATACTGTTGAGCGATGCGTCCAAGAGGGGTTTTAGCGGGTGATTTATGGAAATATCAGTTCTGAATAGTGAGGTACTGGAGTTGGGAAAATATCCGCCTCTGGAGCCAATGTCCTGAATTTCTGAAACAGAAAACGAGACAGAGAGTCAGCAATTAGGTTTTCGGACCCTGGGACATGTTTTGCAGTAATAATAAATTGATCACAAGCTGAGATCCAGATGAGACGTCTTAGGAATGGCATTAAAGCAGGTGAATGAGAGCGGCCTTTATTAATGCACTGGACTGTTGCCTCGTTATCGCAGTGCACTAATATGCTACTAGCCGTCCATTCTTTCCCCCACAAAAAAGCCGCGACTACGAGAGGGTAAAGCTCAAACAGAGCTGAGGACTGAAGCATATCTTGGAACTGTGGTGGCCATGGAGACGCGAACCAGCGTCCTTGATAGAATCCCCCAAAACCGATTGAAGGGGCTGCGTCTGTGAAAAGTTGGATGTCAACAGGGGAAGAAACGAGATTGTTATAGAAAAAAGACAAACCGTTCCACTGGTTTAGGAACGTTATCCATAGCTTAAGTTCGTTGCGACACGCCGTGGTTATCGGAATTTGGTCCTCCAGCGCGTGAACCGAAGATGCGAGTGAGAGGAGATGTGAGATGAAAGGGCGGCCTTGAGGAATGATGCGCATTGCGAAGTTCAGATGACCTAACAGTGATAGAAGTTCGCGCTTAGAATGGTGGGAGTTATCTAGAAAAGTAGAAGAGACGAGAATTATCCTATCAATTTTCTCTTTTGGTAGTGAAGCTTGGAATTTTACTGAATCTAAATTAATACCGAGAAATTCAATCGACGTGGTGGGACCCATAGTTTTCTCCTGGGCGATGGGGATTCCAAGTTCTGAAAAAACTTTTTTAACGGTGAGGATGTGAGCGGCAGGGATGTCGTCGGGAGGTGAGATAATTAGGAAATCATCTAGCAGGTGGATGAGGTGAGGAATAGCATAATTGTTCGACAGGATCCAACAAACAGCTTCTGATAGCATGTCGAAAATTTTGGGGCTGCTTTTACAACCGAACGTTAGACGAACTGCGAAGTAGAATTTCTCGTGCCAGCGAACCCCGAATAAGTGCCAGGAATCGGGATGGATGGGCATCACTTTGAAAGCAGAAGTGATGTCAATCTTTGCAAGCCAAGCCCCCCGACCTGCGGTTTTAATCATTTCGATTGCATGCTCTATATCGTGATATTTGAGAGAGAATTCGTTGAGAGGGATCAAGCTGTTTATGCTAGGAAATTGTGAGTTATGCGGAGCCGAGAGATCAATTATAAGACGTTTTTTACCCGAAAATTTTCTTGTAGCCACGCCTATGGGACTGATACGAAAAATGTTGAAGGGAGGGTCGTCGAAAGGGCCGATCATAAAACCTGACTCGACTTCTTTTTTAATCAGGTTATCTACAACATCGACTTCAGCGAGAGCAGATTGGAGATTGTTACAGATTGTGTTCTGGGAAAGCGGGCATTCAATGCCGGGTATAAAGCCGTATTTGAGTCCGTTCAGCAAATAATTTGTGAAGTCTGTGTCCGGGTGATGCTCTAATTCGACGGAAAGACGAGAAATGTTCACAGGAGTCGATAAGTAATTTTTTGTGTTTTTATTGACAGATTTGGACACTGGGCATACATAACGAGCGTGCGCTCCACCACAAAAATTGCATATGTGTAGGAATCTGCAACGTTGTCTGTAGCATTTCCCCGTATTAAAACCATTGCACAGCTGGTTGCCCTCAAAACGAGGTTGATTTCTTCTAAAATCTTGGTTTGCTGAGGTGGTTGCAGGTCGTGGCACATAACTGGTCGATTTAACTTGTTTCGTATCTGGGCCGGGGATGTAAGGGTTAATCTGGGGGCATGACGTTGTGGAATGTGCCACTGACCTGCAAACTGCGCACGAGATATTCCTGCATCCTAGAAACACTCTACTGTGGAGATCTGTATCAAGAGCGCCCCAGTAAGCGCATTGGTTCCACTGGGCGAGCCGCACGGCACACTTTGCTGAAAAGAGTTTGTGATAGGTGTAGAAATGACCTCCCCCAAAGGACAACGCGAGCTCGCCTATTATTGCGAGATAATCATTCAGCTCGCGGCGCCTGTGGGGGAAAACTGAACAAATGATATCCGTGAACCGGGAAAAAGCAATCGAAAATTCAGGAAAAGAAAGTAAACGGGAAGAATGTGGGTTGGGGTTTTTTAGAGTGACTGAAAAATCCCCGCAGTCTATTTGACGGTTGGTGTCTGACGCAGGAAACATAGAGAGGAGAGATGACAAATCAACATCCGCACCTGCCAGGATCTGTGCCCGGATGTTTTGAGCCACCGGAGGCGGCTCCGAGGCAACGGCATTCACTGGGACAGGCATCGGTGTTGCTGTGAGGAGAGAGAATGGAGATTTAGTCTGCAGAAGGAGGTTGGAAGAAAGAGGAGCCTGGGCTGCTTCTGGAGCTTGGAGGGAAAAGTTGTTGGGAGCATGAGGAAAAGTAGAATATGATTGGGGAATATGTGCTTGTGCTGTCGGTAGGGGCGGCATGGTGCTTGCTGGAGCTGCAGGCCACTGAAAAGGAGAAGAAAAGTTAGCAGAAGGTAGCTTGGACTGGTGGCAACCTTGCGTTTGGGCTGCTAGCAAGTTCGCGCTAGCGTCTGCGTAAGGAGCTGAAGGCCACTGCAAATGAAAAGGGTTAATAACTGTGGGAGGAATGAAATGAGAGGCTGGAGGCGGGTTGAAAGGCCCAGCTACAAATGCCTCTGTGGCGTGAGAAGCCGCGGTGCGAGGTTGACCCTCAGTTGAAAGCAGATGGGGCCTTGACGTGGTAAACTCAGGAGCGCGACCCAGGCTTGCTGAAGGCCTGTTGTTGCGGCTCGTTGCTCGCGTCGAGCTGGATCTTGAGCGGAGAGGAGAAGGTGTCGAGCGAGGCGTTTCCTGAGCCCTGCGTGCTCTTGACTTCCTGTTGGCCGTTTTGGAAGCGGGAGTAGATTTTGGACGGTGTTTATCTGGCTGCAAGCTGACATAAAGTGCGTACAGTTCTGCTTTCGTTAATTTCCTTGAGAACTGCACTTCGGAGTTTGCCAGCGCTTGCCTCAGACTTACCACCGTCCATTTCCCGATGGCTGGGATCGTTGAGACGGCTGAGATGTAAGAGGACGCCGGGGAGGAAGTAAGCTGTCTCGCCGGTGGAGGCGACGATTGGCCTCGGCGTCTTGATGAGCGAGCGGCTGGAGGAGTGAGCTGGCGGCCACGCTGAAAAGCCTGGGACTCGGGTGCAATTTCCGGCGGTGGAGGAGTGGCCCTAGGGCCGGCAGCTTGCGGCAGAGAGCCCTGAGGGGTGTTGGTTTCATCGTCGGAGGAGGATGATAGGATTTGCGACATGGTAGCAGACGGTCAGACCAAATGCTAAGAAACTGTCAACGACAGGAAGGTAAATCGGCAGTCTATATACACCTCCTATCGTTGATTTTTTAATGAGCTCCTCTTGTGTTCAATTAGGTTTAATTTATCTGGGTCTGCTCCACTTAACAGTTTTAATTTCCTGAATGTGTTCCTCCCGAAATTTGTTTATAAAACATCAATAAAAAGGATCTTGCTTGGAAGAAAGTGAGTTACCCTCTCAACAAAATCTATGTCAGCCATTTCACAACGAGACAGGAGCAGAAAAAAAGAGCCAGAGCCAGCGGCAAATGTGAGAAGGACTAGCCGAGGAAAGGCGGGTCTCGCCGGGTAAACGAGCGCGGAACTCCCAAAACGCCAGATAAAATGCTCAAATAGGCTCTTTTTATAAATTAATCACAGATTTGAGCTTTAAACAACTATATTATCACCTGAAAAAGTCTTTAAACTACGTTTTGTCACACATTAATAGTAGTATTTTTTACAAAAAGACATCAAGTGACCGAGACGAGCTGGCTCATATAGGCTCATATAGGGCAGAAGCCCCTCCCATGATGCGAATTCGCATCTGTTGTGTAGTTGTCACACGCGAATTTCACGCGCGAATGAAGCGAGTAAACTCAAAATGTTCAAGCGTCTGGTGTGAACGCCACATAAGAGATTAATGTCTCTAGTATCGACAGCAGAACTGGTAACGTCAGAGCTTATTGATACTATGGCCTTTCGTATTTTAGCGCCGGGGCTCGTTTAATATCAGGTTTTGGTAGCCATTCCTACTTAAGCCTGAATTTTTACTCTGAGCGGCTTTATACAAATGGCACAGGTTTTACTTAAAGGTCCCATGGCTTGGATTTTTTTTTTTTTATTCTATAATGTATCTTGAGGTTTACTTATATTGTTAGTATGATTTTTACATCATAAAATGTCATAATTTAGAAATAAAAGGCTTTTTTTTACTGATTACTGATTTTAGCCTCTGGCTGAATGCTCTCTTTGAAGGGGCGTGTCTGCTGTGAGACTTCAGGGAAAACGCCCACTGTTGGAAGCAGAATGAAGTGTACCTCCCCTTTAAGGAACTTTGGACGCGTTCTCTCCTCGCTCAGTTGATAAACTACGCTGAGATGAGGATGTATGGTGGCTCACGGAGCAATTTCACGATTTAAGTCATCAGACATACAGTAACCAGCAACAACCCCCTTTCATAAAGTGCGCGTGCCTCTCACTCTAGGCTTTGTCGCAACTATGGTTGATATGACGGGAGTCACACGCGTGACGCATGGAGACAGGATTTATTATTCGCCTTGGCCAATCACGTTGACAAGACAAAAATAAACATAATGTAGCGACTGCAGGTTTAGGGAAAATAGCGCAGTAAAAGTATACAGCACTTAAAATGTTCTCAAATAAAAGTAAAAGTACACTGTATTTAAACTACTTAATAAAGTACAATTCCTGAGAAAAACTACTCAATTACAGTAACGAGAGCATTTGTAATTCGTTCCATTTACATTTACATTTAGTCATTTAGCAGACGCTTTTATCCAAAGCGACTTACAAATGAGAGCAATAGAAGCAGCTAGAACAGTCAAAGGCTACAGTATGTAACAGTATGCAAGTGCTGTAACAAGTCTCAGTTAATCTAGCACAGAACACATAGGACAGAATGTTTTTTTTTTTTTTTATATATATAGACAGACAGACAGACAGAAAGCTTGAAATATCCTTTACACCACTGGAAATCACTGATCAAAGATCAGGCATTAATGAACATGTTTGTGGCGGTGCTGTCGAATCCATTTCGTAAAAGCCTGTGCTGACATTGTGAGTAAAATAAACAATCCATTTCCTCCAAATTCTATGGGCTGGCAAAGCGTTTCCCAATATGACGACTAGGGTTGGGTATCGTTTGGGTTTTTTCCGATACCGGTGCCAAACCGATACTTTTAAAATGGTACCGGTGCCTAAACGGTGCCTGAACCGATACTTTAAAAAAAGAGCCACAAAACGAGGTGGATTAGATTAAAGAATGGCTTTTTATTGATTTTTTTTTTAATTATTTAAATTTAACAATTTATTACAAGTTTAAAGTATATTTAAATATGTAAATATAAATAAATACAAAACACAATTTACATAACAAATTCACAGTAAAACTAAAGCCACCTAACCCGACTACAATAGGCCTAATTTAACTCAAAATACAGTAATAACAGCAGTCGTCTGTATTCTTGGTATGCTACAAACCAGCTTCAAGCTTTAGCTTTATTTTGCAGAAATATGACCACATTCTCTGGCTAAATATTTTAGAACGCATCACCTTATTGTTTCCATGGAGACGCGTCATGCTTCTCACATGACACAGCTGCTACAATAGCGCTGTATGACAGCTCAGCTGTATCGGGTTTATTTCGCTTTTTCTTTTTTATTCAAAATATTCACAAACTTTCTAACTATGTCATGAACTATCTGATATTCTGATTTTCAAATATGTTTGAGAGTAAATGTGTGTTAGTTGATCTATACTGCGCGATGGGCGGCACCACGTTAGTTTGCGCCTCAGAGAATCGGATCTGTCAGATTTACATCACATACATGATCTTCGAAATACATGAAAGTAAGTGACCGCTGAACTGGGAGAAGAATAGAGTAAACTGTATAGATAGTCACTATATAATGTGTATCTGATGTGAATAAAACACTTAGTCAAGTTATCTTAAATGTCTGAAAGGATTGTTTTTGCCGCTTCCAGAGACATCATTTTGTATTTTTTGCTAGTACTTATGAGCATTTAAATGTCTGAAACCTCAAATAAACATGATGTGGAGGAAAACACTGAATAGTTGTGATATGAGCGCTGAGCGTGTCTGTCTCTGGCTCGGCGCCGGCCAAAGCACGAAAGCACGTTTGAATTTAAGTGGCACCGAAATGAGGCACCGAAATCTGCGTTCTGATTCGGTCTGGGACATACCGGTTATAAAGGGGTTTCGGTACCCAACCCTAATGACGACATACAGGGAAGATTCCAGATCGGCCAGAACTCGTTTTACACCAATCAAAATTTCTAGCCACTTGGGGACCATAGACAGCCTAAGGGGACTCATATTAATGTTTAAAAAACCTCATAAAGTGACATTTTCATGCCAAGGGACCTTTAAGTTGTGTTTAAAACCCTGTCAGCCATTTTGAAAAGTTTATGTACTTGATACAGTTTGGTTTTTACTGTTTATTGCTAAAATAAAATAAAACAACAAAAAAAAACACAATGTATAAAATGTGAACTATATTGAGAAATGTCCAGAATCTTGGTACCATCGTAGATATAAAATATGAAACGGCTAAAATCATACATTTAAATTGACCTGATGTTGACCGTCATTATGAAAGTTTCTCAAACCTCCCTTTACTGACCATTTGTTGAAAACAAACAAACAAGACTCGTTCTGTTCTCCAGCATCATGAATGAATGAAGAATAAACACCAACCTCTTTGTTCTTCAGGATCTTCAGTGTGTTTCATTCTGCAGGTTCTGGATCACTCGTGTTCTCACTGTCCTCTTTAATAAACTCAGTCTTTGCAGATTTCAGCTCTTCCTGATGCTCGTCTTCACTTGTAGCCTGATGGGAATATTCCAGCATTTATTGATCAACTGATGTGGGCGGAGCTTCACTGAAGATGTAATTTATATGGGAGGAGCTTCACTGATAAGGTAGGTGCAGTGCAGAGGTGGGTAGTAACAAATTACATTTACTTCGTTACATTTACTTGAGTAAATATTTTGGGTAACTTGTACTTTTAGAGTAGATTTAAAGATGGGTACTTTTACTCTTACTCAAGTAAATTTTTTGTGAAAAAACTGTACTTTTACTTAGTTACATTCGGTGGCGTTCCTCCGTTACTGTCAAATGGTAATAATTATATTATATATTTTAAAATAAGTTCATATGACTTTCGCAAGTCTCGCGAAACGTTGGAGAGGCTGCTTCGCGAGAGGTTGCTACGCATCACCCGCTTATAATTAGCGCGCGTTTAGTCGGAAGATGATGGCCGAAGCAGAGGAAGATGTGTGTGAGCTACGGGAGGCAGATTGCCCGTGGCCTCAAGTTCAGTCTATGTTTTCACTCCAAGATGTCAAAAAGAATAGTTTCATAATGCGATGCATGTTGTGTGCACCAAAACGAACTGACATCTCTCAGCATACAAGAATTCCACTCTGAAAAGAACATGCGGTAAGTGTCACAATGATGCCTATATTTGAACACTATTAACGGTCATTTGGTAACTATGGGAAATTTTCCCTTATTATAATACTATTTCACACACTGTCCCAGTGTTTTCCTCATATGCGCTCGTGTAGGCCTAAGCAATGACAAATCGTTTGAATCCTCCAAACAACACACGTCCACGAACAAACGTTCACATCTTCACATTTACATATCCTTTTCTTCACAAAACGAAACAAATTGAACAGCCTAATGTGACGTCTTGCATTTATACACAAATCCGGACAGACACCTGTCTGAAGTGTAGAAAATGCATACAAATAAAAACGGTATTGTATTTTATTCCTACCTAAAGAATAGCCTAAAAAAGCTCTTTTAAGAAGAGCTCTAGTTAGCCCAGCACACCATTAATTTACACTGTTTAACCATTAATCACACACACACACACACACACACACACACACACACACACACACACACACACACACACACACACACACACACACACACACACACACACACACACACACATATATATATATATATATATATAAGGTTCATTAGCTTACATTAGTTAACATGAACTAATAATGAACTGCACTTATAAAGCACTTATTTATCTTTATGTTAATTTAAACATTTACTAATGCATTATTCAAATATTGTTAACATTAGTCAATGCACTGTGAACTAACATGAATAAACCATGAACAGCTGGATTTTTATGAACTAACGTTGACAAATATGCTGAACAGAGGTGTTGTTCATGGTTAGTTCATCTTATAATACATTAACTAATGTTATCTAATACAACCTTATTGTAAAGTGTTACAGAGAGTTGTGTGAAAGCTCTCCAAGTAGGGTTTTCGCTTCTTATCAATCAGATTGAAAGTAACTAGTAACTAACTACTTGAGTAGTTTTCTCATCGAATACTTTTTTACTCTTACTCAAGTAAATATTACGATTGCTACTTTTACTTTTACTTGAGTAAATATTTCCGTAAGTACTTGTACTTTTACTTGAGTACAGATTTTGGCTACTCTACCCACCTCTGGTGCAGTGGGATATATATATAAGTCCCTCCAGTTTGTTTGCGATTCCACGATTGCTGAATATCAACAAAATGCATAATTTGTAATTTTACCGCAAAATAAATTGCAAAAAAAAAAGAAGACAAATACACACATAATTACGCCTAAATGTCCATCTTGGTGGTTATATCTTGCTGTAGGTTTGTAGGTCTTACTGTAGGTCTTAGAGTGAAAGCAACCTAATATCTAGCCCATAATCGCTCCTGTCTGTGTGTTAATCTTCATCAAACAACAACAACAGGGGAAAAACAAACAGTAGCCTATTCAAACTTAACGTGCTGTTTGTATCTGGATCTTTATGTTGTACTATTTACTTGTCCTATTGTCATTTGTTTTTTAGTACTTATTTTATTTCTGACTGTTTACTTGATTAATTAATTACTTTAAGACGTTGGTCATATTCCCCAAGTTATCATGTTATTAAAGCTAGACAGTACAGCACTGGATTAGCCTTTTAAGATACCAAAATAAACAAGATTTGTGGATTTTGTTTGTTCTATTGTCATGTATGACTATTGTGCATCTAACATAATACATAATATGGTAAATAGGCCTGTCACGATAACTACTTTTTGTTTCGCGATAGATAATATATAATAATTATGATAAGCAATATTATTGTCATTTTAAGACTATTTCATGCCACTGAATATATTATCCTAATATAACAGCATAATAATGCAAGTAGACCTACACACTTTCAAATGACAACCTTTTAATTCTTTAGATCATGGAAATTAAGGGTACAAATATATTATTCTAAATAAAAAAAAGAGTAAATAGTAAATAAACATCTTGTGGAATGGCTTTAACACACATTCTGCGTTATATATATATATATATATATATATATATATATATATATATATATATATATATATATATATATATATATATATATATATATATATATATATATATATATATTTGCAGGAGATGTGAAGACATCATCATAATAAATGAGGTGAAAACAGGAACCATTGAGATGAAATAAAGAGTCTTTTCAGCAGCTCTGTTAATATTGATGAGCCTCAGACTATCAACACTCATTCAACAAGACATTCAGGATCATCAGCAGATCATCTCACTTTATTCTGACTGTTTGCTCTTACAAACACATTATTCCACTCAGGATATATGACAAAAGACTGTTAAACTGCTCTACTGAAAGACAATACTGTAATATCTCACAATATGACAAAACATAAAACAATAGCCTAATCTTCGTCAATCACCACAGATAAATAACAATAAAGTAGCCCAATTACTCTAATAAAAGTAGAGCTGTGCTATGTCTCATGCGGCTCATTATGGGCTCAATATAATGCATCTGTTTTAGTTTATTTTAACAATGTAAAGTAACAAGTCTGATCAATTAATGATGTGAAAAGAGTAGAAATGTGAGCTCAACACTTGAGATGATTCCCATCTATTCCCCTCACAGATCTCAAACTTTGCCTTTTGACATTCAGTCACAGTTCTCACTCAAACATCGAAACAATCACACACACACACGCACGCACACACACACACGCACACACACACACACACACACACACACACACACACACACACACACACACACACACACACTTTATAGAGTTTGATGAAGCGACAGGCTCATTTCTGTGTTGTTCTCATCGGGCTCAGCGCTACTGGAGCGGCTTTGAGAGGAGCATGTGTTGAGTTCATTCAGACCTGAGTGTGTGTGTGCGTGTGTGTGTGTGTGTGTGTGTGTGTGTGTGTGTGTGTGTGTGTGTGTGTGTGTGTGTGTGTGTGTGTGTAAATATGAGGAGAAATACCGCGAACTGCTCGACTCACCTCAGAGACTCGATGCTGCTGATCCTGAACTGAACGACAGTACGGGTCTGTGTGTGTGTGTGTGTGTACGTGTGTGCCCAGAAGAACATATGGTTACCATTAAAATGGAATGTATAAGTCAACATATGCACTAAACTCTCTCTCTCTCTCTCTCTCTCTCTCTCTCTCTCTCTCTCTCTCTCTCTCTCTCTCTCTCTCTCTCTCTCTCGCGCGCGCTCTCTCTCTCTCTCTCACACACACACACACACACACACACACACACACACACACACACACACACACACACACACACACACACACACAGGGGTGTTTTGTGAAAAAAAAACCTCATTCTGTGATTTATAAGCATTTTGAAAAGTGAGGACATGGGGAACGTCCTCATATTTCACCCTCTCCTTGTAATACCCATGTCATTATACACATTTGTGTCCTGATATTTCACAAAAACACGCCCACACACACATGCCTCACACACTCTTTGTCTCGTCTCATTTCTGTCTCTCCTCCCTCTCTCTGTCCGCCTGGGGCACTAAATTGGGGTGTTACTCCTGTCACAACACAGGAACGCACTAGAAAGAGATTTCCTTAGAAGGTAGAGAAACACGTGTCCTGTCTTTAAAATAGATCATATACTTCATGCTTGCTCATACAAGAATACTGTGCATCTGTTGATGATACATCATAGAACAAATGCATCAGTGGAAACTACATGTGTGCACATTCCTGTACCAAATATAACTCATCCCATCTCTCCTTGGGACACATGTACGGACACTGCCTGACTTTACATTATACAAATAATTATGAAAATAATAAAACAAAATTAATACGGAAAATCAAAATTAAACAATAAAATGTCCATTCATTGAAATATCTTCTTGTGTTCAGCAGAAGAAAGACACTCGTACAGGT
Source organism: Gobio gobio (assembly GCF_949357685.1). NCBI lineage: Eukaryota > Metazoa > Chordata > Actinopteri > Cypriniformes > Gobionidae > Gobio > Gobio gobio. The sequence continues at coordinate 84,855,216 of NC_137097.1, forward strand.
TTGGAAGTAAATGATGACAGAATTTACATTTCAGGGTGAACTCTTCCTTACCCTTGTTCATCCTTATGGACATTTCATGGCTTTTTCAGTTTTTGTTTTGTTTTTTTGATAACGTTGCCTGTGTTCATGCTAACTGCATACACGTGTGTGTATTTTTATTGGAATTTTAATATTTTGGCACACAAAATACCTCCCCATTGAAACCCATTAAAACTGCAATGTTTAATCCCAGTGGCATTTGATGCAATCTTTGTTAATAGGCTTTTATTTTTGTTGGCAAATTAAAATTTTTGACAATTTTTTTACCAGATGGTGCCATTTTCTCAGGTTTGGCCTATAAAGCAAATACTTTCTTTACTCACTTTATTCCTGTTTTCTTTTTATGCAAATTATAAAAGCTTGTATGCATATAATAAAAAGAAGTGTGTGTGTGTGTGTGTGTGTGTGTGTGTATCAGTGGAGATCTGCTGGCACCTATTGGGGAACAGTTGGCACTGCGCCCAAATAAAATCTTACTGAGAGCTAATTTTTTTCAGAAATCAACCTCAAATTTGAAACAGTTTTTTTTTTTTTTTAGATTTATGGCTTTGATATTCTAGCAGTTTTAGAATTTAAAATGTTTCTTTTTTTTATATAAAATATTATGGTAACACGTAACTACATTAGTTAACATGAACTAATAATGAACTGCACTTATAAAGCATTTATTTATCTTTGTTAATGTTAATTTCGACATTTACTAATGTTTTATTAAAATCTTGTCAACATTAGTTAATGCACTGTGAACTAACATGAACTAACCATGAACAGCTGGAGTTTTATGAACTAACGTTAACAAAGATTAACTAATGCTGTTGAGGTGCTGTTCATGGTTAGTTCATGTTAACTAATGCACTAACTAATGTTAACTTATACAACCTTATTGTAAAGTGTTACCAATATTATTCATCAATCATTTTCATAAACTGAAACCTCTATAACTTTTTTGGTTTCACTTTTAAACATTTTTGATTTCAACAATAATCTGCCATCTTCTTTAAAATGAGACCAAACTTAAGTGTGTGCGCCCAATATTCATTTGTTAATTGATCCTAATGACCTCGATTCGCTGCTTCAGGTGTGTTTTATAGGGCTGGAGAAACTAAATCAGACACACTTGAAGCATTAACAGATTTTAGAATTTAACGGTACTATAATCATAATTTGAATATTTAGTTTTGAGCAACTTTTTAAGTTAATCATATTGTGGTTAGTATATTAACATTATTGACTGAATTGACTTGTTCTTAAGAAATATCATGCTTTCTTTTTCAGATTTCAGAGAACCCAAAGGAAAAGAGTCGTCTGTAATGATGGGCAGACCGTGCCTTCCTCATTGTGAATAACTATAGGTTCTTTTTGGTCATGAAAAATGAAGATTAAAGGGGTGGTAAACCACGATTTCACTATTCTAACTTAAGCTAGCGTGTAATGTTGCTGCTTTAGCATAAACAACATCTGAAAAGTTACAACGTTCAAAGTTTAAAGCAAAGGGAGATATTTGCTTTTAAAGAAATCCATTTCTAAGAACTACAGCAAACGGCCAGTAGGCGACTACACACATTCCTCCAGGGTTGGTGACATCACCAGGCTCAATATTTACATAAACCCCTCCTCCGAGAATATTAAATAAGGGGGGGTGAGGCCATTTTGTATCGCGGCGCTGTTGTGGTATAGTTAGGCTGGAGTGTTGTTGCCGCGATGCCGAGGAAACGCTGTTATATTCATCCGGATTGCAGGTCTGGGGTACTTGCTTTGTTCAGCCTTCATAGGGACAGGGGTGCGTTGCAGAGCGTTTAACATACAACATGCTATATGCACGTGTGTATGAGACAGAAGGGAACAGGTACGTGCGGGGCTCCCGCAGCACATCTCACGGAGGGAAACTTTCACAATGTTCGCGAGTTCAACACCGGATTTGCACAACGTCAGCTGCATAAGACAAACACTGCCAGTGTGTGAATGCACGACGCGCGCGGGGCTCCCTCCCGCAGCACATTTCACGGAGGAAAACTTTCACAATGTTCGCGAGTTCAATGCAGGATATGCACAACGGCTTGACCTGAAAGCTGGATTTACAAACAGAAGCTGTTTACGGGCCACAACCTGTAAGTCTGATTTATTTTTCATCGATGTGTTTTCCTGTAATAGGTTGTAGCAAGGAAGTAAACAGATGACAACACTGTTCTGCAAACCAGTCTGTTAAATGCTTATTCATACTTAACGTTATCCGACGAACACCTATCGTTACAAACACTAACGTTAAAATCTCAACAGCGAACTTGGCATTAGTGTAAATGATTCTTTGATTAGAGCTTTTATGTATTATTTATCTACAGGCATGCTAAAGATGGTTCTGTGTGTGATTTGGATACTATAGTAAAGCCAGTGTTTAGTGTTTTGGGTTAATAGTTCTTGCGACAGATATTTGGCTATAATCGTTCTAAAAATACAAAAGTTAAAGTGCCATTCAGGAGCGATCACTATAGATCCGCAGTCTTTACTCTTGAGGACTGAACAGGTTCTGCTCGATCATCTTCACTAAAATGTTCTGGGTCTGATTCGGGCTCAGATTGGTGTGGTTTTATTGACGCCATCGTTTCTAATACTGACCAAAGCACAGCCTCCGGTAAGGTAAGGGGCGTGACGTTTCCGACAAACGTGCACTAGGCGGTGAGCCAATCACAACACACTGGGCCAGCTAACCAATCTGAGCCCATTGTGTATTTTTGAGGGACTGGCTTCATACAACCCGGAAAGCATCAGACCGTTTTACAAGGAGGGACAGAGCAGTGTAGAATAAATGTCAAATATATGAAAAATAATGATTTTTTTTTAAAAACGAAGCATTAACACATGTTACAGTGCACCCCACAAACACAATCAAGCCTTCAAAACAATGTGTTTTACCACCCCTTTAATAAAATAAACAAAGCCACATGTCACATTTGTTACATAACATTTATATTCATAAATATGAATTGCTCTGCTGTTGAAGGATTTAGCCGACTTCTTTTTTTACATATTATTTCTCCAGCCTTTGAAAAATCCTCTCACAAGGGACACTTGTTGATAACATGCACAGATATTTTTTAGCAAGTACATACAAAAGAGGGAAAATTACTGATCTCTCTTTACAATAAGTTAAGTTAAAGGATTAGTTCATGGTTCCCCAAACTACGGCCCGCCCCCACATTTGGACCTGCCCTCTGAACAATGACAGAGACTAATTTTAAATATTTTAATCTTATCATATCTGTATTTGATTATAAAGGTTGGCTTTCAAACTAAAAAAACATCTTAGTTGTTAACTATTACATATCCTTAACTGTCATAATTATTAATGTAGCCTAATTATTTGTTAGATTAACCCACCAACAGAATGGTACATTCAACATAAATTTCCATCGTGATCGAGCGGGTGCACGCGAGCCAGCAAAAAAACAAAACAAAACAAAAACTCCTCAAAGAGACAACAAGATGGCCAAACGGTTGGGAAAGAGAAAAGTTAATTCAGAATGCAGGGTATTTAACCAAAAGTGGACAAGTGATTATTTTTTTGTTCAATGCAAAGAAATGGCTGTTTGTCTCATCTGTCAAGAAACGGTGTCTGTGTTCAATCTGCGCCGACATTATGAAACCCGCCACAGAGACAAGTATGCGAGCTTACAAGGCCAAATGAGAGCAGACAAAGTGTCGAAGCTAAAAAGTGGACTATCAGCTCAGCAGAATACGTTTGTACGCCAAACCCAGTTGAACCAGTCATCCATTCGAGCTAGCTTTCAGGTAGCTAAACTGATTGCAACCAGCGGTAGGCCATTCAGTGATGGAGAGTTCGTCAAGAAATGTATGAGTGCTGTTGCAGAGGAGGTGTGCCCCTATAAGAAAGACGTCTTAAATGCGGTGAGTCTGTCCGCAAGTACAATCACCAGACGAATTGAAGAAATGGGGTCTAATGTATATGCTCAGCTGCAGGAGAAAGTTAAAGAATTAGAATTTTTTGCATTAGCGCTGGATGAGAGCAATGACGTGCAGGACACAGCACAGCTGTTAATTTTTCTTCGCGGAGTTAGCTCAAACTTTGAAGTGTCCGAGGAGCTGGCAGCCCTACAAAGTCTTAAAGGTACTACGACAGGGGAGGATATTTTTGGTAAAGTGTGCCAAATGATGGGAGAGTTGCATCTAGACTGGTCAAAGCTGGCCAGCATCACGACTGACGGGGATCCTAGTATGGTCGGCGCGTCAAGGGGACTAATAGGACTCATGAATAGAGAGATGGAGGAAAGAGGTCTCACCCCCCCATTACAAGTCCACTGCCTGATTCACCAGCAAGCACTGTGCTGCAAAGTTCTTAAGTGGGAATCGGTCATGAAGGTGGTGGTGTCATGCATAAACTTCATCAGAGCAAACGGACTTAAACACAGGCAGTTCCAAGCCTTTCTCTCCGAGCTAGAGTCTGCTCACGGAGATGTGCTTTACCACAAAGAAGTCAGATGGTTTAGATTAGATTAGATTAGATTCAACTTTATTGTCATTACACAAGTACAAGTACAAGGCAACGAAATGCAGTTTAGGTCTAACCAGAAGTGCAATAGCAGCAAGTGCAGGATATACAATGGTTGCGTAAGTGCAGGACATGGAAATGTACTGAATATATATAAATATGTATAAATAGAGAGATGGTTATTACTATAAACAGAACTGAATTTACCGGTGAATATATACAGTGAATAAATATACAGATGGCTATTACTATAAACAGAATTTACAGGTGAATATGTACTGTGAATAAATATACAGATGGCTATTACTATACACAGAATTTACAGATAGAGGTATACAATAATATACAATAATATGTTAGGCTAAGATGAGGAATAGCAGTGGGTTAAGGTAGTGCAATAAATTATGGACAGAGCTATCCGAAAAAAAGTGTAAAGTGCAGTGAAAAGTGGTTGCATATTACAGTTAGAAGTATGGTGCAAAATCCAGATGTAAACAGTTGGTACTGTAAATACAGTTGGCAGTGCAAATGAGCATAATCCAGTAAAGGTATGGTGGTGCAAAATGCAAATGTAAACAGTTGTTACTGTAATAAACAGTCAGTAGTGCAAATAAAGTGAAGGCAGATGTGAGGTAGGAGAGTTAGCAGTTTATGAGGGAAGTGGATCAACGGGGGTTTGAGTTCAGCAAAGAGACAGCTCTGGGGAAAAAACTGTTCTTTAGTCTGCTGGTTCTGGTCCGGAGGATCCTGAAACGCCTGCCGGAGGGCAGGAGAGAAAACAGTCTGTGGGCTGGGTGAGAGGAGTCCTTGAGGATGCTGCGAGCTCGATGCAGACAGCGTTTCCTCTGGATGTGCTCGATGGCAGGTAGTGGAGTCCCTGTGATGCGCTGGGCAGTTTTCACCACCCGCTGCAGTGCCTTGCGCTCCGCAACAGAGCAGCTCCCATACCACACTGCCACACAGTTGGTCAGGATGCTTTCTATTGCGCAGCGATAGAAGTTCACCAGGATAGCCGAGGAGAGCTGATTCTTCCTCAGTGTCCTCAGGAAGAAGAGGCGCTGGTGAGCCTTCTTGACCAGGCTGGAGGTGTTGGTCGTCCACGACATGTCCGCTGAGATATGGATCCCCAGGAACTTGAAACTGGAGACACGCTCAACAGCCATTCCATTGATGTGGATGGTGTCGTGTGTGCCTCTTGACTCCTTCCTGAAGTCCACGATGAGCTTCTTCGTTTTGGTGGTGTTGAGGAGCAGGTTATTATCAGCGCACCATGTGGCCAGGTGCTGGATCTCCTCCCTGTAGGCAGTCTCGTTGTTGTTGCTGATGAGACCAATCACCGTAGTGTCGTCCGCGAACTTGACAATGGAATTAGATCCATACACAGGCTTGCAGTCAGCCTCTGTGCAGGCTGGTGGTGATGGTGTAATGGTGTGGGGGATGTTTTCTTGGCACACTTTAGGCCCCTTAGTGCCAATTGGGCATGGTTTAAATGCCACGGCCTACCTGAGCATTGTTTCTGACCATGTCCATCCCTTTATGACCACCATGTCCCCATCCTCTGATGGCTACTTCCAGCAGGATAATGCCCCATGTCACAAAGCTCCAATCATTTCAAATTGGTTTATTGAACATGACAATGAGTTCACTGGACTAAAATGAGCATCTTTGGGATGTGGTGGAACGGGAGCTTCGTGCCCTGGATGTGCATCCCACAAATCTCCATCAACTGCAAGATGCTATCCTATCAATATGGGCCAACATTTCTAAAGAATGCTTTCAGCTCCTTGTTGAATCAATGCCACGTAGAATTAAGGCAGTTCTGAAGGCCAAAGGGGGTCAAACACAGTATTAGTAAGGTATTCCTAATAATCCTTTAGGTGAGTGTACACCTTTGTTACTATAGGCCTACTATCGGTTACTATCGGGTTTGCTGCTAAGACAAAAGCTGAGATCCAAACCCCAACAATAGAACAATAAAAGTCACTAATCTTGAGAGAAGATCTCACAGAAACTGTGGGACATCACATCCCCATTTTGCCCTCTCCTTGCCCTGTTTTCAAGTCACCAAATGCAGAAATACCAATGATGATGTATCTTGTAAATCTATTGTTTTATCTCTTTCATGTTTGGTGTCCTTTTAAAGGTCTCAGTGCGAATGGTAAAATGGTCTCAGTTTCGCTGCAGTCACTTGTAGTATTAGAAAGATTGAAAACTAATGAGAATTCTGTTCTCCTTTTGAGGGGTCTCTTCAAAGATATCTGATCCTCTCCCCCAAAACCAGGTGTTTGTGTTGCAAATATTTACAACCCTTTTGTTCTAGTTGGAGTATATAAGGAAGGGTAAGAGAGCTGCCAGGGGGGAACCTTCTGCAGCCAGAACCCCCATGTGGTGCTGTGTCAGGGTCTTTGGGACACTCACACACACTGTGTGTATTGTGCCAGACATGAGGACTCTTTGAAATTATTTTCAGATTGCTTTGCGATTGTGTTTTATGTTTTTACGCTGATCAGTTGTGTACCATGGATTCTTGCTTACTTATTTACTTTTCTTGTCTGGCCAAAATAAATGTTAATCTTGATTTATCTTGTATTGTTCTGAAATCATTATTTTAGTATGGATCAAAGTAGACTCCTTTATTACCGCAAAATCTAGGGTTATGATAGATCACACCGAGGATGGCACGACTGAAGCATGTGCGCAGAGTGCGAGATAATCTGATTTCTGACTATCGCTGGATTAGCAGTTGCAGTTTGTGGATATACTAAAATTAGACTTTTTGTTGAGTGAGCATGTGCAACCACTTAAAGGTAAAATATCCACTCTGCATCCTCTGACTAATATCAGAAGTAACCATTTTGTCCTTGTGAATGCGCAAACCGGAAGCGTCTGTTTCGCGATATCGGGTCTCTTGATGAATGAATTTGAAAATTAAGAGATACTAAGAAGATCAATGATCTAAATTAAATCACAACTAATCGTAAAATCAGCTGATAAACTCTAAATGTAACACACTTTATGGAGTCTCATAAAATTGGAGTCAGATAAAATTATTCATTAGATTAGATTAGATTAGATTAGATTCAACTTTATTGTCATTACACAAGTACAAGTACAAGGCAACGAAATGCAGTTTAGGTCTAACCAGAAGTGCAATAGCAGCAAGTGCAGGATATACAATGGATGCGTAAGTGCAGGACATGGATATGTACTGAATATGTATAAATATGTATAAATAGAGAGACGTTATTACTATAAACAGAACTGAATTTACAGGTGAATATGTACAGTGAATAAATATACAGATGGCTATTACTATAAACAGAATTTACAGGTGAATATGTACAGTGAATAAATATACAGATGGCTATTACTATAAACAGAATTTACAGATGAATATGTACAGTGAATACAATATACAGATGGCTATTACTATAAACAGAATTTTACAGATAGAGGTATACAATAATATGCTAGGCTAATATGAGGAATAGCAGTGGATTAGGGTAGTGCAATAAATTATGGACAGAGCTATCCGGGAAAAAAAAGTGTAAAGTGCAGTGGAAAGTGGTTGCATATTACAGTTAGAAGTACAGTGCAAAATGCAAATGTAAACATTGGTACTATAAATACAGTCGGCAGTGCAAATGAGCATAATCCAGTTAAGATATGGCAGTGCAAGATGCAAATGTAAACAGTTGTTACTGTGATAAACAGTCGGTAGTGCAAATAACAAAGTGAAGGAAGATGTGAGGTAGGAGAGTTATCAGTTTATGAGGGAAGTGGATCAACGGGGGTTTGAGTTCAATAAAGAGACAGCTCTGGGGAAAAAACTGTTCTTTAGTCTGCTGGTCCTGGTCCGGTGGATCCTGAAACGCCTGCCGGAGGGCAGGAGAGAAAACAGTCTGTGGGCTGGGTGAGAGGAGTCCTTGAGGATGCTGCGAGCTCGATGCAGGCAGCGTTTCCTCTGGATGTGTTCGATGGCTGGCAGTGGAGTCCCTGTGATGCGCTGGGCAGTTTTCACCACCCGCTGCAGTGCCTTGCGCTCCGCAACAGAGCAGCTCCCATACCATACTGCCACACAGTTGGTCAGGATGCTTTCTATTGCGCAGCGATAGAAGTTCACCAGGATAGCCGAGGAGAGCTGATCCTTCCTCAGTGTCCTCAGGAAGAAGAGGCGCTGGTGAGCCTTCTTGACCAGGCTGGAGGTGTTGGTCGTCCACGACATGTCCGCCGAGATGTGGATCCCCAGGAACTTGAAACTGGAGACACGTTCAACAGCCATTCCATTGATGTGGATGGTGTCGTGTGTGCCTCTTGACTCCTTCCTGAAGTCCACGATGAGCTCCTTCGTTTTGGTGGTGTTGAGGAGCAGGTTATTATCAGCGCACCATGTGGCCAGGTGCTGGATCTCCTCCCTATAGGCAGTCTCATCGTTGTTGCTGATGAGACCAATCACCGTAGTGTCGTCCGCAAACTTGACGATGGAATTAGATCCATACACAGGCTTGCAGTCGGCGGTGAAGAGGGAGTAGAGAAACGGACTTAGCACACAGCCCTGTCGTACGCCAGTGTTGAGTGTGATGGATGTGGAGCAGGTGAATCCTGAACGAACATTCTGGGGTCTGTCAGTTAGGAAGTCCAAAATCCAGTTACACATTGAAGTGTTGATGCCCAGGTCTCCAAGTTTGGCTATTAACTTGGATGGGATGACAGTGTTGAACGCTGAGCTGAAGTCAACAAACAGCATGCGTGCATACGTGTTCTTATGGTCCAGATGGGTGAGCACAGAGTGCAGTGCCATGGAAACGGCATCCTCTGTGCTCCTATTGCTGCGGTAGGCAAACTGGTGTGAGTCCAATGTGGATGGTATAGAGTCTTTTAGGTGTTCCAGGACCAGCCACTCAAAGCACTTTTCATGAAGACAGATTTGAAATTAGATATCAATAAATTAAAATAACTTCACCGAAATGCTGAAAAGGCTTACACACAGAATTCCTTTTGACCAATCCGTTAGAATCCATTTTTGGGCTTTCGTTATCGATCCTATAAGATAGATAATGTATTATTTCCTTCAGCTGAGACACTTCAGACGTGATGTGTCAGCCATGATGGGTTTGATTTGCTTCAAATATGATTGGAATCACTTCAAAACAAAAAATACAGTTATGTGCAACATGTACAGCGCAAGTCTGACATAAGCTACATAAAATTATAATGAGGACACGACTCTAAAAGAACATTTTGTTTCAGCGTGTTTGAGGGAAGAGCGCATCCACAGAGTTACACCTTCATGACGAGCACAGGCAAGTTCGCTTGTGCATTCACAGCCTTTTGTGCCATTGTAAATTGTAGTGTTATATTTATTCTGTGCATATAATCTCATATCGGATGTGTTTGGTTGAGTTAATTAACGATCAGTAAAGCGTTTCATTGAACCGGTCTTTAGCTTCAGCGTGCATTTCAAACAGAAATGCACAGCATTAATAACTACTGGGACTGTCCTATACATAACACTGTAATGAGAACTCTTGTGTAATAAAGTGTTGTGCATTCTCTGGGTTTAGTTGTGTTTCAGCAGTGTTGTGAAGTAGGGGTTCAGTCTTCAACTGGCTGGGAGGAGCCGCCACTGGGAGGTCATGTGACCTGTCAGTGGGTGGTGGCAGCTGCCAGTCTAATTCTGGGTGGTCACGTGATCTGCCAGTCTCAGCCGCTGTTGAGCTACGAGTATAAAGTATTCTCTTTCACTCTCGCTGCAAGGAAATACATTATTTTATTATTATGAATATAATCTTAAGAATCTATTATTGTTTATAATAGACGTTTTAGGGGGGTTTCTCACTATTAAAGCAGTCAATTTAAGGTGATCACGACTGGGCGCTTACCGACACTTGGCTGTCCGCATATAGTCCAACCAGCCGTTGTTGAGCTAGTATAACGCGTTCTCTATTACTTCACTCTCGCTGCAAGGAAAACGCACGTTTATATAATGGTAAATCACGTGTCGAGGTGCTTTGAGTCGGACAAAACGCACGTTATTAACGTGTAAGCAGGTAAACCAAACAGGCAGTGCAAACTGGTGTTTGAAGTATCCAAACAGACGAAAAGAACGCGCTTTCCTTGGTGTTCTTAAATGTGCTTGCTCACTTTTTAGGGCACACTTTTTAAATAATTACACTATTTACTACACTAAATGGCTGTTATAAGACTTAAATTAAATCATTATCAACAAAATCCATCTTACCATTTATCAAAGTTCACTTACACTATAATTACAATTGCCTAAATATTGTAATGAGATTTTTAGATTTATGTTCTCAATATAATATTTTAAATATAGAAATATTAAATGTTGGGGAATATATAATTATTCCAGGCATATGAAACTATAAATCTGTCAGTATAGTTGGCGGCGTAATGGATTCTAGAATCGTTCAACTATTTTGTTCAAACCGACCGAGACGGTGAATTATTCGAGAACGAAACCTATAGCCTACTTTGTTTGAATCTATTTCGGTTGGAATCTAACGGTCGACTACCAGCGGGAGTTCTCAGAGGAAAAGGTAAGAGCTATAAATTTAATTAGAGTCATCATTTTTTGGCATATGTTATGTTAATTGTCACTTTATCTGTTGTCTTTTCGAGGTTTTGTAACATTTGTTCAATTTAATGCTGTGTTTGGTTCATTTGCTGACAATCTCCAGTGAGCTGTAACGTTACTGAGGTAAGTTAACGTAAAATCTGAGATAAATCTTTAGATTTCCATTTGTAGTTATCTTTCATTTGGACACTTAGCAAAAACTACACAAAATTCCGTTTCATATTTGAGCCGGTTACTGATATCATCAGTGGATCCTGTACATTTTTTCTGTATTTAAATATTAAAGACTTGTTAATTCGACACACATGTTATTCGCTCATCATTGGAGGTCTGGCATATGCTGGTTTGGTATTAATGCCGATTCATTCACAAACAAAGTTTTCTATTTATGTTTGAATGTATTGTTGGTTTAATATATTGTTTACTATAAAATAGTTTTTGTTCTCTTCTGCAGAATGACAAGCTGTTTTTCGAGGAACCAGTTGATCAATAATTCAGTGAGTTGATTATAACAAAAGATGCTTAATTGTCACCACCTACAGGTTTAAATGTGTGACTAATTATAGTAAAATATATAAATATATAATATATATTTTCATTTTCAGTAGCAGAAGCGACAGATACAGTTCATGCAGGGTGAAGATAATTTGTGACACAATTTAAAGTCTAGAAGAGATTTGTTTCTAAACGCATTATAAATGTTAGAAATGTATTGCTGAAACATTTCAAAGACTGTGAATTATGTAGTACTGAATTCAGAAGTTTAAAAACTGAATTTAAACAGTTTTTCACCGTTGCTGCGTTCAGAATTTTCTGGGCGGGGCTAAAACGGTGGCTTGATGATGCACTGGAGCCACTGAGCATATGGCCCCTCCCCCTACTCTATCATAACTGTTGATGACGCACTGGAGCCACCGAGCCTGGCTCCTCCCCTAACACGATCATAACTCGAGCACATTCGCATCAGTTCAACTGCGAGTTACTGTCAGCACTGTTAGTTACTATTGCCTACAACTTACAAAACAGCTTACAAAACAAAAACGATGATCAAGAAGAGGTGGATTCATTTTGTGAACAGCCACCTTGGTGGAGAGCCACTGACACCTGCCTCTGCAGTGACTATACACCAGATTGTTTTACAAACTTGCACCGGAGACAATTGGGATTCACTGATAATCCTCTGCAGAATGGGGCCGAACCGACTATCACCCGCCCCGGCCTTCATCCTCCTGTCCCGCCGACATCTGGTGCGTCGTGATCATGGACGGTCGTGATCAGTACGTGAGTGTTGTCTTGTGTGCTACGCCAGCTTTCCCACGAGTGGGCGTGGTTTCGGCACCGACAGCGGACAGAATGCTGCTCATTTTTTCAAGCTTTTGATAAGCTATTTTATGTACTTGGCGGATTTTTTTATGATTCAAATTTGGCTGGGTGGTTAATAACACATTTATCTGTGGTGTGAGAAACACATGTTTAGTTTTGGCTTTACAGGGACTTTAAAGGGATTGATCACCCAAAAATGAAAATTAGCCATGATTTACCTCAAGTAATCCTGGGTGTGTATGACATTCTTCTTTCAGACGAACACTACCTGAGTTATATTAAAATGTCCTGGCTCTTCCAAGCTTTATAATGGCAGTGAATGGCTGTTTTGAAGTCCATAAAAGTGCATCCATCCATTATAAAAGTGCTCCACACGGCTCCGGGGGTTAATAAAGGCCTTCTGAAGCAAATCGATGGGTTTTTGTAAGAAAAATATCCACATTTAACACATTATAAAGTAAAATATCTAGCTTTCGGCGGACCGCCTTCTGTATTTAACTTACACAGAAAGTGCAGCGCCTCTCGCAGTTCAAAATGCTTGTGTTACGTCCGACGTCATCGGGCGATATAAAGTTGGTTTGATGTTGGACGTTTGACATTCGTCAGAGATTCAGCTTAGAACACACTTCAATAGATCAATAACGATTCGATTAATCTTGGTTTTACTGTTAAAAGTGATGCTGAAGGTGTGTTATTGAAAGCGACAATTGTGAAAAATCCCACAAAGCCTGTTTAAGACTGTGCGGTATATTACCGCCAATTTTTTTTTTTTTTCCTCTCACCTCTAAATCCTGTGCTACTGGCTCCAAAAAGGACCATTTAAAAGTTTTTTTTAGTTATAGTTATAGAGTTATAGCTAGAGTTATAGTAGGAAATAAGCAACTAATATTAAAATGCATAGAATTTTCTCTCAATTCTAAATGGTGTTTTTTACTGGCTCCAATAATATCATTTTCATCCATTACTGTGTCATTTATTTTAGGATACGTGCAATTGAACACAATTTTATTCAAATTCAAGTGAAAATGAATCAAGATGTCAACTCGAAATTCTGTGTTGTTATTGAATTCTAAAATAAAAATCCAGATATTAGTTTTAGTAACAGAATTTTTTTTTTTTCTCAAAATAACATAATTCCCCTCTCCTGTAGGAGGCAGTGTGTCATTATGGTGCAAACAAATCACATATAAATAGAAATATTAGAAGAATAAGCTATTGTTTCACAAAATCTAACAAACATGGGTAGATACAGAAAAGGCCACACATGCAAGAGCAAAGATTTATGGGCAGATGCTGGTGGGAGGGATGCCATTATAAAAGCATGTATTGCCCATAATATTAGTAAACAAGATAAAGTTGGTCAGGAAAGTTGGTCAAACCTGGCAATGGATGTTTTTAAAATGTCAAATGATAAACTAATGATAATATGGAAGAACAACAGGCAAGGTATATGTACTGAAGTCCTTTCTAAAGGTAAGAGACAGTATTACATTGCTTTGATACGTTCTCCATAATCAAGTGTTACATTTTCCAAACTCTATTCAGGTTATCTAGGTGCTTTTTTCACAACAGCTGTGCTTTAGCATTACCTTTAATTCAATAACAATAATTATTTAAAATATATTTCATCATTGTTTGCCATTGAATGAAAAGATTGTTAAACGTACTTCACTATATGCTCTGAAGAAAGCATTGAAGCATTGAGAATAGTCCTGTGTTGAGAAACATGTGAGACAAATGATGTAATGAAAGAGTGAAAGAGTCAGGGTTTGAAAAAAATGACTAGTATTACAGGTATGGTGAGGTTGAATTTGTTTATTTAATTTATTTGATTAAAAATACAAATCATAAAATAAATCAATCATTTGAAAAATTTAATTTAAAGCAGCTGTTTTCAATGTGAATATATCTTAAGCTATTCTTTATTCCTGTGATCAAAGCTCATCATTACTCAAGTCTTCACTCCAGTCCCATGATCCTTCACAAATCAGAATATGAGGATTTGATGCTCAAGAAAATTGTATTATTATCAATGTTGAAAACGGTTGTGTAATTTTTGTTTCATGATTTTTTTGATGAATATAAAGTTCAATAGAACAGCATTTATTTTAAATAGAATCTTTTGTAACATTTTAAATGTATTTACTGTCACTTTTGATTGATTTAATGCATCCTTGTTGAATAAATGTATTAATTTCTTAAATTTCTTTAAAAACTAATTCTTACTGAGGCCAAACTTTTGAAAGGTACCGTATAGTGTTACAAACACTTTTTATTTCAATGCTGTTCTTTTGAACTTTCTATTCAAAGAATCATGAAAAAAAAAAAAGCATCAAATCATCATATCAGAATGATTTCTGAAGGGTCATGTGACACTGAAGACTGGAGTAATGATGTTGAAAATTCAGCTTTGATCACAGGAATAAAATACAGTTTAGAATATATTAAAATAGAAAAAAACAATATTTCACAGTGTAATTGTTTTTAATGAAATAAATGCAGCTTCGGTGAGCAGAAGAGGTTTGCGTTAAAATCTTACCAATACCAAAATGTTGAACTTCAATGTAGGTTTACATAATTACAATTGGTAGAATTATACTGGAATACAAAAACTACTACTAATAATAATAATAATGAGGCGGACAGTACTTAAGTATCTTTACTTTCTACTCCAGTACATTTTTCAAGTATATATTTTATCAGTTTTTCTTTGGAAAATGTTTAATTCATTACATTCCAAAGCATAATTTATAATGTCATGCGTTTTACTGCACTACATTTCATAAATAAAAGCTGTTGTTTTTTTACCTTGAATACTTAATTACATTAAAAACATAGTACTATCTTACTTGTACTCAAGTAAAACTATAAGTACTTTTACTTGAGTATTTTTTATGTAATTAAGTATTAAATTATATTAAATATGAAAAATAGTGCAGTAAAAAGTACAATATTGTGTTTTGGAAGGTTGTGAAGTAAAAGTTCGACAAAGAAGAACACTGATAAAGTACATATGCTTGTATGTATACTTGTACATATACTCAATGTATACATATATATCATTGAGTAGTTTTTCCGTGTACTTATACTTTAAGTAGTTTTAAAAATCTGTAATTTTACTTTTACATAAAGGGTCACTTCAGAGATTTAGCATTAGGCTTTGTATCAGTAGAAACCCTTTAGTATATTCAAATGATGGTACTTTCCCCCCTCATATCCCCCTGAGCATTTTTATTTCTGGAAAAATTAGATTTTTTTTGGCCAGAGGCTAAAGACTACAGCCACTAGATGGAGCTGTTCCGCATGTTATCAACCCGCCCACAGGGGAGAGATCTCACACACAGAATGTAAGACACAGACTGGACAATCATAATAACGGAGGTGCAGAGTAAAGTGAGTGTTTAAACTTTTCAATTAATTCCTGTGATAGTTTAGCTTCCATATGCGATCAGAAAACGTGCCAGACTGGCGCTTACCTCAGCTCAGCTCTTCTCGTGATGAATGAAATCGGACTCCTGCTGCGTCTGTCATGTGACTTTCGTTCGGCTCACTCACACTTTATTGAAAAGACACGTTCAGTTTTTAATTGTAGTGTTTATTCTCTAACTGAACGAAATGATTGTATTACTATGAAGATCAAAACAACAGTGTACGGAGGGGCCTCAGCGAAGCAAGTGCATTCTGGGAGTTGTTGTCTTTCATCCACGTGAGACAAATACATTTTCTGTCATTTCTCAGTCTAGAAGGCACCAAATTCAAAAATAATTTACATTTCTACCGCATAAATGACACAAATGTTGCAAAATGTTTAAATACAAAGCTTAATGCTAAATCACTGAAGTTACCCTTTAAGTATGTTTTGTTTGAAGTACTGTACATTTACATTTACATTTACATTTACGCATTTAGCAGACGCTTTTATCCAAAGCGACTTACAACTTGGGGGAACATGAAGCGATTGGTCATGAAGAGTCGAGAAGCGCAATAAGAGCCTGAAATCCTGAGAGCGTGTACATTGCTCAGTGTAGCACAGGCTAGAGTATGGAGGGAAGAAAGAAGAGAAAGAGGAAAGGTTTTTTTTTTATGAGGTTAAGTACTCACGGAAGAACAGAGTTTTAAGTTGATTTTTGAATGATGTCAATGAATCTGCGTTTCGGATGGCGTTGGGGAGATCGTTCCACCAGCTGGGAACGTTGAATGAGAATGTTCTGGAAAGGGATTTTTTCCCCCTCTGTGATGGTACCACAAGCCGTTGTTCCTTTGCTGAGCGAAGGCTTCTGGTGGGGGTGTGGATTAGTAGAATGGAGTCAAGGTAAGCAGGAGCTGAGCACGTGGTGGCTCTGTAAGCAAGAGTCAGCACCTTAAACTTGATGCGGGCAGCGAGTGGTAGCCAGTGCAGGAGATGAAGAGAGGTGTGACGTGGGTTCTTTTGGGCTCGTTGAAGACAAGACGTGCTGCTGCATTCTGGATCATTCGAAGTGTTTGGATCGCACAAGAGGGGAGTCCAGCCAGAAGCGCATTGCAGTAGTCGAGTCTCGAAATAACCAGGGCCTGGACAAGAAGCTGTGTTGCATGCTCTGTTAGGAACGGTCTAATCTTCCTGATGCTGTGGAGCGCAAACCGGCATGAGCGAGCTGTCTTAGAAATGTGTTCTCTGAAGGACAGCTGGTCATCAAATGTTACTCCAAGATTTCTGACTGACTTTGATGGGGAAATCAAGGATGTACCTAACTGGATGGTGAAGTCATGTTGTATGGTAGGACTGGCGGGGAAGATGAGAAACTCAGTCTTTGCCAGGTTGAGCTGTAGGTGATTTTTACTCATCCATGCAGAGATGTCAGCCAGACAGCTGGAGATTCGTGCAGCTACTGTGGGGTCGTCGGGATGAAATGAAAGGTAGAGCTGAGTGTCATCAGCATAGCAGTGATATGAGAAGCCATGTGCCTGAATGATGGGTCCCAATGAAGTAGTGTAGATGGAGAAGAGGAGGGGACCAAGCACTGAGCCCTGGGGAACCCCAGTGGTCAGTGGATGTGCTTGGGATTCCTCTCCTCTCCAGGTAACCTTGAAAGACCTACCTGTGAGATAGGACTCAAACCAAAGGAGTGGAGTCCCTGTGATGCCCAGTGATGAGAGGGTGGACAGAAGAATCTGATGATTGACCGTGTCAAAGGCCGCAGATAAATCGAGCAGCACGAGGACTGATGATTTGGAGTCAGCTTTGGCTGTCCGCAGGGCTTCAGTGACCGACAGTAGTGCAGTCTCTGTGGAGCGGCCCCTTTTGAAACCCGATTGGTTGATGTCCAGCTGATTATTCTGCGATAGGAAGGATGAAACCTGGTTGAAAACAACTCGTTCAATAGTTTTTGCTATGAATGGTAGGAGAGAAACGGGTCTGTAGTTATCTATGAGTGAGGAGTTTAATGTGGGCTTCTTAAGCAGTGGAGTTACCCGAGCCTGCTTGAATGTGGTAGGGAAGATGCCGGTGCAGAGAGATGTGTTGATGATGTGTGTGAGTGCTGGTAGGATTGTAGGAGAGATGGCTTGAAGGAGGTGTGAGGGAATGGGATCAAGAGGACAGGTGGTAGGATGGCTAGAGAGGAAAAGTTTAGATACTTCTGCCTCAGTGAGTGTAGAAAATGAGAAGGGAGGATGTTTGGTTGTGGATGTGGCTGAACTAAAGTCCACAGTGCGCGTGGGTGAGAACTGACTGCTGATGGTTGTTGTTTTGTTTGTGAAGAATTGTGCAAAATCGTCTGGAGATAGGGAGGTGGTGGGGGAGGGCAGAGGAGAGAGTTAAATGTTCTGAACAGTGTGCGTGAGTTGATCTTGTGTTGTTGTTGATCTTGTTTTGGAAATAAGAAGATTTAGCTGCATGTACTTCATCTGAGAAGGATGAGAGCAGGGACTGATACTTACCTAGATCGGATGGGTGGTTAGATTTACGCCATGTTCTCTCTGCTGCCCTGAGTATCGTCCGATGTTCACGAATAACATCAGATAACCAAGGGTTAGAGGGAGTGGCGCGTGCTGGCCTAAAAGAAAGAGGGCAGATACTGTCTATACAAGAAGTTAAGGTGGAGCATAAAGTGTCAGTTGCAGTGTTGACATCCATAGAGGATAATTGTGAGGATGAGGGGAGGGAGGATGAGACTGCAGAGGAGAGATGGGAAGGAGAAAGTGAGCGCAGATTTCACCTGAAGGTAACAGGTGGAGGGACTGGTGGTGCATGAGTAGTGAGTTGAAGGTTGAATGTGATGAAGAAATGATCTGAGACGTGTTGTCAGGATTCCTGGGTGATCGTGTTTGTGTTTATGTATTTCTTACCTGTTGGTGGTGGTTCCTCACGGGTTCACTGGTCCCTCCCACTCGTTTCACTAATTGTTCACCTGTCGTGTCTCATCAGTTATTTCCCTTTTTATAGCACAGTGTCCTGTCTCTCGTCGCGTGCTCATTGCCTTGGTTGGTCTCAGTCACTCTGTCGGTCCAGTCGGAGGTTCTTGTTTTGTTCTCTCTTTAGCGATTCTCAGGTTCGGTCGCAGGCGTCTGGAGGCTTGTCTATGCCCGGAATTCACACGTCTGTGGATGTACGAGAACTGTCCTCGAGAGAACTCTGCTCTGCCTTTCCGGTGTGACTGGTGCGCTTCGTTTTTAGGCGAGATCCAGTCTCATCCAGGTTCCACGAACTGCCTTTTCTTCCGGACGCTGCATCGTCTTCTGTCCAGTGCATGGAGTATTTCGTCAGTCATTCAAAGTGAGGATTTCTCTCCGGTTACCCACCAGAGTGGATTACGTCGTGGGACGCCGCGTGTGGACTCAATTCTGTGAAGTGTGATATGTGCCTTGCCTAGACTTCTAGACATTGTACTTCTAAATAAACATTGAACTTGCATTTGACTCCGAGACTCATTGTGACAGAATGAGCACGCCACTGATGGAGTCAGCGAGTTCGGAGAGTTCGGATTCGGCGTATGCCGCACTTCATCAACAGACAGCGGTCATTGAACAGCATTCATCTCTGTTGAGTGTAGCTGCCAAAGATTTCCTTGCCCTGTCAGAACAATTTACGGAGCTCAGTACCCGGGTGGACCAGCTTAGTTACCCGGACGGTGGGCGTTTCCTTTCTGCACCTGTTGAGAATGCACCTGCAGACCGTGAGCCACACGCGGCGACACCTCCATGCTTCGACGGCGACCCCAACACCTGCCGAGCCTTCCTGCAGCAGTGTTCCCTTGCCTTCGCCCTTCAGCCCCGACTTTTTGCTGCTTCAACGTCAAAGGTGGCATATGTATTGACACTTCTCACCGGAAGGGCGAGGCAGTGGGGAATGGCTGTATGGGAGGCCAAGGCTCCGTGCACGACTTCATTTGAGGCTCTCGAGACGGAGATGCTGAATTTATTTGATCGGTCGCTTCGTGGGGATATGGCAGCCGCCGAGCTGGTAAGGCTACTGCAACGAACCTCTTCCGTCACGGATTATGCCATCGCGTTTAAGATGCTAGCCGTCACCAGCGGCTGGAATGACGCTGCACTACGGGCTCAATTCCTCGAGGGTCTTAATCCTGCCATTCAGGACGAGATTGCTGCACGGGATCCTCCAACATCTCTAGAGACGGCGATCGACCTGGCGTTGAGAGTCGAGACTCGCCACCGTCAACGAGACATCCGCCGGTCGTTTCGTCATCTCGCCATCTCTGAGCCGGACGAATTCACCACACCTTCTCTCCAGACAGAGGAACCTATGCAACTGGGCAAGCTCCGTCTTACCGCCACTGAAAGACATCGTCGTCTGTCCCGTGGGTTATGTTTGTATTGCGGTAAGGCGGGGCATATCGCCGCTGCGTGTCCGGTAAAAGGGTACTGCCCGCCGATGACTTCGGGAGTCTCGGTGGGCGTGTCGTCACTAAAGTCTCCCGTAGGTTGCACCACACTTCCTGTAACCATTAATTATAAACAGTCTTTTCAGTCACAGGCGTTGCTGGATTCTGGTGCGGAGGCAAGTTTTCTGGATGCCGGTTTGGCCGAATCGTGGGCTATTCCTTTTATTCCTCTCTCTTCATCTCTCTCCGCCTGGACTTTAAAGGGACAGCACATGGCTGTTATCACCCATCGCACACCCCCTGTGAGTTTGTTCGTTTCTGGCAATCATCGTGAGGAGATCGAATTTTTGTTATTAGAACAGTCTCAATCGCCGGTCATCTTAGGGCATGACTGGCTGACCAAACATAATCCTCACGTTGATTGGCAGAACGGTGTTGTGTTATCTTGGTGTTATCACCCTAACCCTAACCCATATTTTCCCTATCTAAACCAGAGAGAGAGGCTATGGATAAGTACATTAATGAATCTCTTAATGCCGGTCTCATTCGCCGCTCCTCGTCTCCAGCTGGCGCTGGATTTTTCTTTGTCAAAAAGAAGGACGGGTCTCTTCGTCCGTGCATTGATTATAGAGGGCTGAATGACATTACTGTTAAGAATAAGTACCCCTTGCCTTTAATGTCGTCAGCGTTCGAGTTATTACAGGGAGCACACGTGTTTACCAAGTTAGATCTGCGCAACGCTTATCACTTGGTACGTATCAAAGAGGGCGATGAGTGGAAGACAGCTTTTAATACACCATCAGGGCACTGGGAATACTGCGTTCTTCCGTTCGGCCTTTGTAACGCACCGGCTGTCTTCCAAACCATGGTCAATGAAGTGCTGGGTGACATGATTAACAAATTTGTCTTCGTGTATCTGGATGACATTCTCATCTTTTCTCCCTCAATGCAGATACACACCCAGCATGTTCGCCAGGTTTTACAACGGTTGTTAGAGAATCAGCTCTTTGTTAAGGCGGAGAAGTGCGAGTTCCACAAGGAGTCGGTTTCGTTTCTGGGTTTCGTCATAGCCGAGGGAGAGATTCGTCCCGATCCCGCTAAAGTTAAAGCGGTCGCCGAATGGCCAGTGCCCGACACTCGTAAAGAGCTTCAGCGATTTCTGGGTTTCGCCAACTTTTATCGGCGTTTCATCAGAAACTTTGGTCAGATCGCTAAACCTCTTACCGCTCTTACTTCCTCTAAAGTGTGTTTCCGTTGGAATACTGAAGCTCAGGAGGCCTTTGATGAATTAAAGTCCCGTTTCATCTCTGCACCTGTTCTTTCTATTCCCGATGCGGCTAAACAATTTATAGTGGAGGTGGATGCATCTGATGTCGGGGTAGGCGCCGTTTTATCTCAGCGATCCTCTGTTGACGGGAAAGTGCATCCGTGCGCTTTTTTCTCTCATCGGTTAAACCCAGCGGAGCGAAATTATGACATAGGTAATCGGGAGCTGCTGGCGGTTAGACTTGCTCTGGGTGAGTGGCGTCACTGGTTGGAGGGAACCTCGGAACCCTTTCTGGTCTGGACGGATCATAAGAATTTGGAATATATCCGTTCAGCCAGAAGATTAACATCTAGACAGGCTCGCTGGGCACTTTTCTTTGAGCGTTTTAACTTCACCCTCTCGTACCGGCCGGGGTCCAAGAACACTAAACCTGACGCTCTCTCCCGACTGTTCGAGGGTTCCGGGTCGGAGCGGACCGAAACCATTCTCCCGGAGGGGAGGGTGGTCGGTGCCCTCGTGTGGGGAATCGAACAGCGGGTGAGAGAGGCCGGCCGAGAGGGGGAAGTTCCGGAGGGGTGTCCGGCGGGTCGTCTATGGGTTCCTGAGCGTTTACGTTCCGATGTCATCCGGTGGGGTCACGAATCCAAGTTTGTCGGCCATCCAGGAATTCGGAGAACGTTGGCTGCCATCCGTCAACGTTTTTGGTGGTCTTCTATGACTTCGGACGTCAGACAGTTCATATTAGCCTGTTCAGTCTGTGCTTGTAATAAGGCATCTAATCAACCTCACGCTGGTCTGCTTAAATCTTTGCCCGTGCCCTCCCGCCCCTGGTCTCATATAGCCCTTGATTTTGTCACCGGCTTACCGGCATCTAATGGTAACACTGTTGTATTGACTGTGGTGGATCGTTTTTCTAAAGCGGTTCATTTTATACCCCTACCTAAACTTCCTTCTGCCAAGGAGATGGCTCAGGTTTTGATTGATCACGTCTTTCGGTTACACGGTATTCCGACTGATGTAGTTTCAGATAGGGGTCCTCAGTTCATCTCTCGTTTTTGGCAGGAGTTTTGTAGACAGATCGGTGCTACAGCCAGCCTGTCTTCTGGTTATCATCCGCAGACCAATGGGCAATGCGAACGGGCTAATCAGGATCTCGGTCGAACGCTTCGCTGTCTGTCGTCTAAATATCCGAATTCTTGGTGCCAACAGCTTCCTTGGGTTGAGTACTCACATAATTCTCTTCCCGTCGCATCCACTAATTTGTCTCCGTTCGAATTATCTGTCGGATATCAACCTCCCCTTTTCCCATCACAGGAGCCCGACGCAGTGGTTCCGTCTGCTTTAGCTTTCGTGCGCAGGTGCAGACGCACTTGGAGGAAAGCTAAATCACTCTTGTTACAAAACTCCAGACGAACCAAAGCTGCGGCTGACCGTCACCGGCGACCTCCACCCCGTTATGTGTGTGGACAAAAGGTATGGCTTTCCACCAAGGATCTGCCTCTCCGTGAGCCTTCTCGTAAGCTGGCTCCTCGTTTCATTGGGCCATACAGTATATCTAAGGTCATTAGTCCGGTAGCGGTCAAGCTTAAGTTACCTCCTATTCTTGGTCGGGTTCACCCAGTTTTTCATGTATCCAGGGTTAAACCTGTGATTTTTGCCTGGAATAATCCCCCTGTCTCTGCCCCAAGACCCCCCGCCCCTCGTCTAGTGGATGGTGCTCCTGCCTATACTGTTAGGAGATTACTAGATTCTCGTCGCAGGGGCAGAGGTTTTCAGTATTTAGTGGACTGGGAGGGTTACGGTCCGGAGGAGAGGTGCTGGGTTCCGGCCCGGGATATACTGGACCCTGGTCTGATCGAGGATCTCCGTCGGCGACAGGGTGAGTCTCCTCCATGCCCGTCCGGTGCCGGTCATGGGGGAGGGGATACTGTCAGGATCCCTGGGTGATCGTGTTTGTGTGTATGTAATTCTTACCTGTTGGTGGTGGTTCCTCACGGGTTCACTGGTCCCTCCCACTCGTTTCACTAATTGTTCACCTGTCGTGTCTCATCAGTTATTTCCCTTTTTATAGCACAGTGTCCTGTCTCTCGTCGCGTGCTCATTGCCTTGGTTGGTCTCAGTCACTCTGTCGGTCCAGTCGGAGGTTCTTGTTTTGTTCTCTCTTTAGCGATTCTCAGGTTCGGTCGCAGGCGTCTGGAGGCTTGTCTATGCCCGGAATTCACACGTCTGTGGATGTACGAGAACTGTGCTCGAGAGAACTCTGCTCTGCCTTTCCGGTGTGACTGGTGCGCTTCGTTTTTAGGCGAGATCCAGTCTCATCCAGGTTCCACGAACTGCCTTTTCTTCCGGACGCTGCATCGTCTTCTGTCCAGTGCATGGAGTATTTCGTCAGTCATTCAAAGTGAGGATTTCTCTCCGGTTACCCACCAGAGTGGATTACGTCGTGGGACGCCGCGTGTGGACTCAATTCTGTGAAGTGTGATATGTGCCTTGCCTAGACTTCTAGACATTGTACTTCTAAATAAACATTGAACTTGCATTTGACTCCGAGACTCATTGTGACACGTGTAGAGGTTTGACCAAAATATTATCTGTAGAGCAGTTGCGTGTGTATATGAGGTCCAGATGGTTGCCAGATTTGTGGGTATGTGAAGTGATAAGGCGATTGAGATCAAATGATGCAAGGAGGGTGTGGAAATCTGAAGCATAAGATTTGTCCAGATGAATGTTGAAGTCGCCAAGGACTATGAGTGGGCTGCCATCCTCTGGAAATGAGGACAGCAGAACATCTAGCTCATGAACAAAGGTGGTCAATGGACCAGGCGGGCGGTAAATGACTACAATATGGATTTTAACGGGAGTCGTGAGCATAACAGCGTGGTATTCAAATGTGCTGTTATTGCAAAGAGATGTGTGAGTTGAGCATTTCCAATTGTTGTAAATGAGAAGACCAGTGCCACCACCCCTTCCAGTGGGGCGTGGGGTGTGGGAGAAAGAGAAGTTATTAGAAAGAGCAGCGGGTGTTGCTGAGTCTTCTGGGCGGACCCAGGTCTCAGTCAAGGCCAGGATTTTGAGATCGGATTGAGTGGCAAAGGCTGGAATGAAGTCAGCTTTATTGACTGCTGACTGACAATTCCATAGGCCCACAGAAAAAGAGGGAGGAGCATTAGCGGAGAGAGGAACAGGACGTAGATTAGCAAGGTTACGGTGTCGTGTACTAGTGTGGCGTGGTTGAGAGATAACGGGAATGGACTGTACACACATGGTTAGAGAGAAAAGGAAGGTGAAAGAGGAGAAGAGATGGAGGTAGCTCGGAGCCTTACCGGAGTCGTTGCCTCGGAGGAGTCGCGCAGAGGAAGAGTCGAACACAGATGTCTTTACCCGCGTCGGTCTTCACACGCGGAGGCTGAAAACGCGGGCTGAACGCTTCCGCGCCAGTTTATGGAATGCTCGTTAAATAGATACTATTCACTGCTTCAGTGACTTCAGGTGGGAGCTCGACAGGCTCTGCTAATTATAATTCTACTTAAACGCCCGTGAATGGCTGCAAATCAATACCAATCTCTGTCTGAATAGGACAACTTAAGTGCAAAGAGGCTCGTTCAATAATAACCAACTCGTGTATTATTCAAATGCAATTTACTACGACCGGAACAATTACACACAGACAGAATAAAAATGCAATAGCAGTAAGAGAAACTACAATGTTCTAACAAGTACTACTTTAAGCCCTGTAACACAGCACTGCAGAATAACTTCAAAACACTTACATGCGCGTTCGTCCGAACTACTTCGCTCGCCGTTCGCTTCCCGAATGAGATAATTGTAGCGAACTGTACTTCGCTACATTTTAAAACACATCTGTTACTGAGTAAAATAAATACATAAACAAATAAATAATACAAAGGGGGGAAATTGCGCGCCCCAGAAAGACGGGCGGGAGAACAAATGCGCAAATATCACAAAAAGATGCAGACGGTCAAGACAGATGCAGACCCAGCTGAAAGAGAATCCCTGGCTACTCTAGTATGGAAATACTGTCTTTGGATAACAACGTGTGTCAATGACAATGTGGGCCGATCAGTCATTTAGTTTATATAGTTAATTTAGTTTACTAATTAGTTTCATTTGGATATTTAGTTGCAAATGTGTGTCCCCAGCTGATAAAGCCAAGCTTTTGTTCAAACTAATATAACTTTATTATACCAAGTTAGAGTTTGATTTTGATAGAACCTTTTTGTTTTCTAAATAAAAAGTCCCAAAATGTACACAACTTAAGAAAGCACCATGTAAATAAGTTGTGACAGAATAACATATTATAATAAAGCATTGAAAGAGATCCCATAATAATTTAGCTTTACAGTAGTAACAATACATATATTTAATTATATGATATGCTTAATATATATATATAAATATATATATATATATATATATATATATTTTTTTTTTAAATACGATGGTTTTATTATAAATATGGTGATT
The DNA here is from genome assembly GCF_949357685.1 of Gobio gobio. Classification (NCBI taxonomy): domain Eukaryota; kingdom Metazoa; phylum Chordata; class Actinopteri; order Cypriniformes; family Gobionidae; genus Gobio; species Gobio gobio. Next base: position 84,881,252 of record NC_137097.1, read on the forward strand.
ACCTCTTTGTATGATATTTCCCATCTGAATCATGTCACGTCATCAAATGTTTATTATTATGTTAATTATTGCTCTTTTTACCCGAAATACCATACTTTTACACATACTCCCGTTATTGAAAAACTGATGCTTTAATTACATTGAACAAAACTGAAAATCATTAAACAAGACCTTTGTCTCAAAATATATTCAATAATTGTATCGATTCTCCTTTGCTTAATAATCTTCAACATTAAACAATACATGAAATAATAGAACTTTGCACTGCTGTTAATACAAACTTATATTGAATAAAATGTATAATATACTATTTATTATACTATAAGTATTTTTGAGTATAGGCTTATTTACAATATTGTACAATATGATAATTATTGAGACGCTATTAAATGAAACAGTAAATATGTTTGAAAAGATATTATTTTACAAGATCATTTTAAAGGAGTATATTTAGTCTGCAGCCCGATAACAAGCTGGTGCAGCTGCTCCTTTAAGAAAAACAGCCAATCACGTTGAGGGGGAGGGGTTAACAACAGCGCTATTCTGAGAGTTCGTTCATTTTGGATACTGTAAAATTATAACTATAACTATATTTAACTTTATAGTCTTCTCTTTGTCCCCCCCCCCCCCCCCCATAATTCTTGCCGTCATTTTCCCTTTACACTCGGCCTTGCTTACATCATTTCAGGAAGTTCAGTTGTTTTGCTGACTCAAATCTCGCACTTGATAAAAAAAAAAGCCGCATCACGACAGCTGATTGGCTCTCAGGTGATTCGTCATTCTGTTTGAACTTGAAACGCGCGCCTTCAGAAGCAGAAGCAGGTGAATAAAGAGCAGCTGTCTCTGGATCTTCAGCAGGTCTCCTGTATTATACCATATATCTATGATTCTGTTCAGTTCATGTGGAGATGAACTGGAGCAAACACAGTAGAAGGAGCCAGAACTCCTGCAGAAGAAGATTGAAGCAAACACTGGACACTGGAGGGGATATTATCATGGAGCTCATGGAAAAACACCAGGGACTCTCTTGTCGATTGTAAGTTGTTAACCTACAGTTTGTTCACTAAAAGCTGTTTGCTATTATGATGTTGGAAGGATTATTAAATCAATCAGGCAAATGACACATGGCCAGTTGTCATTAATTCTATTGTGTTTTTGAACCGTACTATAGTAAATATACTACAGTAAATTAACAAAGTGTAGTAAATACTATAATATACTACAATTTACTAATCTGTAATCTTTACTACAGTATGGTTCAAAAACACTAGAGTATTTACTAGAGTAATGAGGGAATGTATAGGCTAGTAACAGTTGCATCATTTATTACATCATCCATGTGGTTGCACATAAATCATATAAAACTGTGAAATGGCATGAGATGTGTCGAGTCACACGTGTGATTATAGTAAGGGACTGATTGCTGCGAAGCAGCTTCACAGTAATAAAATAACACAAGTGACATTTAAACTCTAGTCTTCACTCTTGTCAGGAAGTCATTCTTTCATTTAAACTCTTGTCACGTGATTGAGTCGTTGACTATACGCACATTTGTAAACATTTACGCACATTTACATTGATGCATTTAGCAGACGCTTTTTTCCGAAGCGACTTACGGAGCACCAGCAGCGATCCATCATGAAGAGGCAGCGACACATTAAAAGTGCCTGAAGTAGTTTTGAACATTACCCAAAGGATCACACACTACAGAGGAAGGAAGGATCTGCTCACTAGAGGTCACTGTCGAACTGGCTTTGGAGAACTGAGCGAAGGGCTTTAGTGTTCGTCGTGAAAACACATTTGCAGTGATAATTAGGATTTGATCTACGAACGCGTTGCGTTGCTCGCGTGGTCGCATTGTCTGCTGTGAATAAAATGTTTTCTGTTTGGAATAATAGGCTACGAATAAATTAATATTTAATAACAGGAAAATAATATCCTATGTATGTGATTTGAATTATCCTGTTTAAAATATTGTTTAAATGGACTCTCTTGCATTTGAACTCAAAATGATGGCTGTCATTAAAAAAAGGAAATGAGCGGAATTCAGTTAAGGCAGCCTCTTATTTACATCAGGTACATAAAGCTGGTGGTTAACTTGTAATGCACATGTCCTAATTGTAATACATTTGAACATTGCTGTAACGGCCCATTTCTTTTTCCTTTCACTGAGGTGGAGGGGTATGAAATATTGTTCTTGAAAAGACTTTCCAGCATTTCAGCAATAAAAGTGCATATTTAAAATACCTGCAAAACTACAGAGAAGCGCAACAGTTATCGTACGGTGCTCCGCAGTGGTCAAAGGATTTAAACGGTGCATTTTGAATGGATCTCCTCTCAGAGATAGCCGAGCCTATATATGGTAATTCTGATGGGGATTTTTACACGGGTGGTGGGAGACAAACATCTGGACTCGGACGGCAGAAAAAAAAGTCACCGACTAGCCCCTGAAAACACCTTACAGTCCGAATAGGGCTGACATATCTTCCCCTAAACCTAACTTAATCTTCTCCAGTTCTTCCTAAAATCCGATGTGGATCATAAGGCAGAAATATATGTAGGCGATGTAAAAGACTATGCACGCTAACCATTACTATAGTAAACATGGTAAATATGACCAGACAAGTCATGTAGTCCATCATAACGGTGCGTTTTCCATCTGTCAGTAGCTACATCTCGTCTCTCTATACCGGACTTGCCCTCCGGTTTTATAAAGCTCATCGGGTCGTATTTTTTGGTGGAAAATCTGTAGAAATTATAATTCTTTCTAAATGTGATAACTGCCCTGTGACAACAAATAAACAGAAACCGACGCGACTGAATAACAAGTGTCCTCTATATTGACACAAATAAATTTATTATGATCAATGTTTCACTTATTATTGTAAAACTGTGGTAAAAAAAAAATAGATTGGGTTTCAGATCTTAAGTAAACACCAACAAATGTCCGCTTTCATCACGTTCGTTTTTATAATTCAAACAACCTGTGCTTTACTTAGTTATAACTGGTTGTAAGTTAAAGCTAAAGGGTAACGTACTTTGAACACTTTTTGTATGTCTTATTTTTTTTAAATATTATGTTTGGCAAAATGATTTTCGAGTAAATGACTTGCATTAAAAAGATCTGCTGGTTTAGTTTTGTCTGTAGCAATATATTAGTTTTTAAGCGAAGCAGGCCCCTGTGTTGGTGAAAATGTATTCTTTACATTAGGCAAGGCAAGGCAAGGCAAGTTTATTTGTATAGCACATTTCATACACAGTGGCAATTCAAAGTGCTTTACACAGAAATGAAATAAAAATATTACAGTTATAATAGGAATTTAAAGAAATAAAAAATAAAGAAAATATTGAAAGATAAAAATAAAGAGTATAATTAAAAATAAAAATAAAAACAGGGTTAAATTTAAGCATATAAATTAAAATGCAAGCAGTTCGGACAAAGCACGTACAGTGGCACAGCTCATTCAGTAAATGCACAGCTAAACAGATGTGTTTTGAGTCTGGATTTGAAAGTGGCTACTGTTGGAGCACATCTGATCTGTTCAGGAAGCTGGTTCCAGCTACGGCTGGCATAATAGCTAAAAGCAGACTCTCCTTGCTTTGAGTGAACCCTTGGTATTTCTAATTGACTTGATCCTGATGATCTGAGTGATCTGTTGGGTTTGTATTTAATCAGCATATCTGCAATGTATTGAGGTCCTAGGTCATTGAGTGATTTATATACAAGTAATAGCACTTTAAAACATTATTCCAAAATATTATTGAATCTGAGGAACTATAAGCGAATTATAATTATTATAATATTCTGATTTTGCTTTTCCTGAGTGCAAGTGTCGATGTCGTCTAAAAGAAACCCAGTCAGTCTCAGATTTTGACCAGTGCTTTTACTCCATAGCAGGCACGTGCAGAGGGGGGGGCTTTGGGTGCTCGAGCCCCTGCCCTTTTTCAAAATGAATCAAAAGTGCCCCTTCTCAGACAAATATCAATGATAATATCGTGGTCAATAAAACTAAATAAATGTGATTATTATAACATGACAATGTATACAATAGTAACGAACGGCTCAAAAGTCGGACAATTTCTGTTGAGGCGTTGCTATAACGTGTTGCTATGGGTTGCGTGCGTTTTGATTGACAGCTGATTTTCCACTGTTCGGAAGCGGCTCTCGAGCCAAATATGGTCCTTTCAGAGAGTGTGTGGCCTCGCGGGAAAAAAGTAAACCAATTTTTTTTTTCATCCATAATCAGAGCTAATGTGTTGATTTAATTACAAATCTATATATTATATATTTTAAAGTATTACACAATTCACCAATGCCCGTTTGTCATGTATATACACCAACCAATCGTGATCTGGCAAAGCAAGTTCAAATTCCATTGGGTGATGTGAAACGGTAATTTTCTGTTCTTATTCATAAATCGGTTGAAAATTACATGGACAGACGAACTAACGTTTGTGGAACGATTTCCTGCGGTTTGTCTCATTTTATAAATTGCATCACTGACAAAATGGATTTTAACTGACAACAAACAAAACCATGCAGCAGCAGCAAAAGTCGCATTAATGGTAAGTAGAGTTAAATTCACTTGTATTTATGTATATTGATATACACCGTTTACTATTTCATGAAACTATCAAAGTTAACAAAACCCAAGTGCCACCGGCTCCTACAGGCCTATTATGTGAAGTGTAGGCTGGCGAAATGGTTACGTGAAAGGACTTTATTAGCTATATTACCATTTTTGATTATTATGCAGCATTATTAAAGAACTCTCTTATGTTCATCAAGCCTGCATTGATAAAAAACAGCAATATTGTGAAATATTATTAAAATAATGGTTTTCTATTTTAAAATAATTTAAAATATAATTTATTCATGTGATCACAGCTGGATTATATATATATATATATATATATATATATATATATATATATATATATATTTTTTGGCCCCTTTTTTACATTTGAGCCCCTGCCCATGAAGAACTCTCTGCACGGCCCTGCTCCATAGCACATGTTTCTGGTTTAGAGTATCCATGGACTATGCCGAGTAGATTTTAAAGGGGCACTTTTTTATTTTTTATTGATGACCGTACTAAAAGACTGTCGAAGAAGCTTGGTCTTAATTTTGCCAGTGGGGATTATATTGACTATTTGCAAGTAGAAAACTATTTTATGTAGAAAAGATAGCTCATTAAAATGTTTAAAATAACGTTTCAGTTGAATTATACTAGGTTGTCTAGGCGTGCACTTTTTTCCGGACACATGCTATACAACAATGATCACTAGTAGAGTAACTGATCCCAAAACTCACGGATCGGATCAGAATAAAAGGGGAGGAGACCGTTTTTATTTGCTTTCCATTTATTACATGAAAACCTATATGGTTTATAGGTTAACAAGGAACTTTTGGTGTTAACAAAAATACAATTTACGCTTATGACTTTTTTTTATTTTTTTAAAGATTAGGATGGGGAGAGAGTAGACCTCTCACACTTGTCAGCATTGAAATTCTCTTTGTAGGCCTATACACTATTTGATAGATATCATGTTTGAACGCACTACACTTAAACAACGTTTTACTGAATTCATTACTTTATATTTATATAGCCTAATACCTACTTTAGATGTATATATCACTTTCTCATGCAAGTTGCAAAACAGGCTATACTATAGATTATGTTAAAATAACAAACATTTTAAATAAAACTTACGATAGACAAAAACCGACTCTCGTCTTTTCTTTCGTTTTTAAATCTTTTTACAAGAAATCCTGCAGATCATAAAGAACTTTGTTTTTCCACCTCCAAGAAAGGACAGGTGCTCTCCATTATTTCTCCTGGCTTTACTCGAGGCAAAAAGCCATGTGTTGACTTTGAAACAGAGTAGACGTTACATTATACGCATCTGTGGTGGAATTACTAGATTTTCGCATCGATACATGTTTGTTTTAATGCGGATGCGCTGTCACTTTAATTCAGCGCCAGCACATCAGAAAATAGACTCTGTGCGGAAACGATCAGCTCAGCTGTATGGCTGTTATTCATGCATGAATCCTAATGACTCCTGTCTTAGTTCATGATAGCTCCTCATTTGTTCAGGATTAGTTCATATCTTCACTAATCATGAGCTCATGTTGAATTAACGATTCATTAATGTACTGTTATTGTAAAGTGTTAACAAAATAAATGTAAATATATACTAACCACCAACATATTTGTTGTTAATGTTATTAGAGTGTTAGTTTATGTTTCCAGACACATCAGCGTCCCCTGTTGTAGTCCTGACTGACGATAGGCCTGATCGAGCCTGATCACCAAACCCACCGGCGCTGGAAACAAGCTCCGGTCGCGCTCCGCGTTTCTCTGTTTCAAGGAAATCGTGCACAATATAACATTTCGTTCTCTCTGTTTTAATAAAATAAAACGTGACACCATGTTTAACTGTCAAAGGTACAAGATATTGGAAAATATTAGACTATAAATGCAAGTCGTGTGCAAATCGTCCTTTTTATGTTTTAGAATAAATATAGGTTAGAAATCTGGGGCCTCGTGTAGCTATAAAACTTTCTATAGATTTCATCCTAAAAGTGTGCAAACACACACACAACTAGACTTAAGCTTATATACACAACAGTTTTCAGACTTCTAAAACCACGCGCACGCCAGAACACACACATTTACTCAGGACGACCAGTTTTTAAAAAATATGAATTATCGTGCACATAAAAATCCTGCTGACATAAAAAATAAATAAAACACTACAGGAAAAGTGTTCAAATGCATCGGATAGCTACTTTCTGTCATTTGAGCGATAACTCATTAGGACTAGAAAAGTTTTTTGAACTTCTCCCTACTCCTTTTTGAACATGAGAAATTGTTTAGTTTTTTGCCTTTTGAAGTACTTAATTACTTATAATAATTTTGGAAGTGTGTATAGAGAAGTGTATGTTTTTTATTTATTTTTTTTATTTTAACATGTTCAAATAAAATGAAATGAATGAATGAATTCATTCATTTCCACAGGCCAAATGTTCCTTCAAATCAAATTCTACTTTCAGGGAAAGTACCACAAAAGTACCACATCTACATTCACAGTACAGAGTAAACAGGAAACATCTCTGTGTTATTTGTCAGTGATTCGTCCATTTTGATGCTAACTCTCTTTGTGTTGAGTGGGCTTGACATCCTAAGATGGAGAGTCAGAGAAACATTTATTAGACCAATGAGTAAGCTGAAGCTCTTTTCCAGAGCTCATCTTCATTTCATAATGCAGTGCGTTTAGCATAATACTGTATACAATGAATCCAGAAGAAAACCACAAACGATTATATTTGTGTTAACTATATAACTGCAAATACTCACACTCAAAATAAATGAAAACATCATCTCCATCAACTCCTCTCTACAGTGATGCATGCATATTATTTTTTTCCACTCAATTATGTCGTAATAACGAGATGTTATGTAGTAAAAACAACATATTTTTTCTCTTTAAAACTACATATATTTTCTCCTAATTTATCTTAAGTACAGTAGGCCTATAGTCAAGTCAAGTCAACTTTATTTATATAGCGCTTTTAACAATGGAGCTGAAGGAGAAGAAAAGGAGGATGAACTGAAGGGAAGGCAGGATAGTAAAGCTCAAACCAGCCAGAACATCGAATATAGTTCTGATCCGAACACTGAACTTCACACTCAATACAGCCAACACTGAAGAAGAACACACAACAGTTCATCAGGCCGTGTGAGTGTGTGTGAGTGTGAGTGTGTGTGTGTGTGTGTGTGTGTGTCAACTTTATTTTATTTATAAAGCGCTTTTAACAATGTAGATTGTTTCAAAGCAGCTTTACAGTGTTAAACAGGAAAATAATGCAGCATAATTTTATTCAGCCGTACAGCCATTTGATGTCATCAGTTCATTTCAATTTCCATACGGTGACAGTGTGGGCTTTAGATCAATAATTAGATCAGTAATTTAGTTTATATGGTTAATTTAGTTTATTAATTAGATTTATTTTGATGTTTAGTTGAAAAATGTAGTGTCCCCAACTGAGCACGCCAAGCCAGAGGCAACAGTGGCAAGGAAACCAAAACCCCATCAGGAGACCTAATGGGGAAAAATAAACCTTGGGAGAAACCAGGCTCAGGCAGTTCTCCTCTGGCCAATTAACAAACACACGTATGATGATTATTATTATTATTATTATTATTCTGGCTGCTTTACAGGTCAGAGGTCATAATAGATCGGAATATTCGAACAATCGGAGTCATCATGGAGACGGGTTTATTGTGGATGACATATCGATTTAAGTATTATTTAATTGTGATATTCGAACAATCGGAGTCATCACGCTGGAGACGGGTTTATTGAGATGCCGTATCGATGAGGCAGGTTTAGGGGGAGGCTAATCACGGTCTCTGTGGACACTTCGGGGTCCTGTGTTGGTCTTCTCTGGGCGCAGGTCCGCCATCTGAACTGGATACGGCCCGGATCCGGCTGACTGCAGTAAACCTCAGGATAAAACAGAGAGACTAGCATTAGCGTAGATGCCATTCTTCTGATGATGTCACGAGTACATCAGGTGTTATGGGAAGTGTTCCCAGTTCCGGCTGACCTAGTTATTGCAGCCTAACAATCATTTCATTGATAGATAGTAATGATATTTGTGGGTCCCTCATTACTAGGTTAAAGTTATGCGCTAATCATTAGTGATCCATGGCTCCTGCTACCTATGGCTGTTAAGAACTGTAGCTTGCATCAATAAATCATAACAATGTTGTGCTATGGGCACTGCCACTGATACAGGATGAGCCTATTTTACTGCTTTTCAAACAAGTGTGACAAAGCCATGTGCTAAATACATTCTCTAATGTGGATACAGACATCACTACACACATCACTACAACCCATGTCCTTATTAGGAGAAAATATCGTTTTAATGAGAAAAATGTCGTTTTGACAAGATTAGATCTCGTTATTACGACATAATTGAGTGAAAAAAAATCTGTATGTGTCCGCAATGCGTCACCGTGCCTCTCTTTGTTCTTCGTGGTTTCTTTTGGATTCTTTGACTGCTTCTGAAACAGTTTCATCCTATGCGTTTCTATAGCTCCAATACAATCTATAGCACAAAGAAAACTATATTAGGCGATAACATGCATACTTTATCAATCAACAGCAGTTTTTATCAGGAGATTTTGGGATTCACGTTAGAAATAAGTTGACAAACCTCATGGCGGAGAATAGCGCAGGCCTGACAACCTTTCTTCTGTTTGCTTATTGAAAGAAACGTGTAGGCCAAGTAATTAATGTCATTTGTGTTTTTTAAGTTTCTCACTTGCCAATGTAATTGTCGTTCTCTCTGAAGGTGACGTGCACTCGCGCGGAAATGCGGAACGAGATCAAACTGATCATCGGCGCGTGGATAAACTTTCAGTTTGTTCATATCTTAGATGATTTTATGAATGTTTGGAGGGTTGAGTCATAAGAATAGACTCTCAGGATCTAAATGAAACGCTGAGACTCCATCCGATATGAACATGTCGTGAATCTCTTATATTGACGAGCGACATGTTTGCGTGACAACTGAAGAAAGTGCAATGAAGTTAATTAGTGGATTAAATAGAAGACTAAAGTGTTTAAACCTGTCGATTTAAAGAGATTACATCACAATGGATATTTAAACTGTATTGCCCTATGCATTGAGGTTGATTCAGTGTTATTAAAGAATAGGCCTATTTTAGACTTCAATGAAACCGGTTCATGTGTTTCCATTTTTTCAGCGCAGGATCATGTGGCAATATAATAATATTAAACATGAAAGTGTAGAAGTAGCCTACGTTGTTGTTGTTGTTTTTTAGAACGAAAGGTGTGCCAAATAAGTAAAAACACAATATAACGTACAATATTGTAATCAATGTAAATATATGCATAAAGCACTGTTTAGCCCAAAGAACAATCTTAATAAAAACTTCCCATTGATTTCATCCTAAAAGTGTGCAAACACACACAACTAGACTTAAGCTTATACCCACAACAGTTTTCAGACTAATAAAACCACGCGCACGCCAGAACACACACATTTACTCAGGACGTCCAGTTTTTAAAAAATATGAATTAATAGAAACACATAAAAATCCTGCTGACATAAAAAATAAATAAAACACTACAGGAAAAGTGTTCAAAAGCATCGGATAGCTACTTTCTGTCATTTGAGCGATAACTCCATTAATGAGTGTCATGTTTAATCTAAATGTGTATGTCGAAAGTAAAAATAGAGTTTAAAAGGTCCTATGGCATGGGTTTTTTTTATTTTATAATGTATTCTGAGGTGTACTTATATTGTTAGTATGATTTTTTTTACATCATAAAATGTCATAATTTAGAAATAAAAGGCATTTTTTCTACTGATGTTTGCCCTGTGGCTGATGCCCTGTTTACTCTCTCTCCAGTTCAAGAGTGTGTACACACAGAGTCCGTAACCTATTAGTTTATTTATTCCGATATATTTTATTAATATGAATATATTTGACATGATTGATCCCATTAAAACAGTCAAAAGGCCACGATCAGCGCCGCCGCTCCATCACACACTGCGCGTAGAAGCACCAAGTGCTGAGGGGACACCACAATGTGATGGTGGCTACCACCGCCAAATATATAACTACAGGTCTTCCAAACAAATGGAAAAGACAAGCAGAGATGTGTACATCAAATCTTTAATTAACCCTTTGTATAGGTTTAAAAGGATAATCATACAGAAAGCAACTTCAAAAGAAAATATACAAAGTCACAAATGACATTTACACAAAATAAAAAATGGTAATAAAAAAGAAACAATACCATCCAGTGGCCACCTGTGAATGCATCTCTTGAATATCAAGATCCCAATGGATAGTTCAACACTTATGAAGGGAAGGTTAAAAGAAAAAAAAAAGAATTAAAGTGTCACGCAACCTCAATTGACACCATACAAATCATTAAACAAACTAAATCAAGCCCACCCAAATCAAATAACCAACACCACAATCCACACAAACAAGCACATTAAATATAACCCCTCCCTGTCACAGTAGATAATGGTGGTTAGGGAAATTGATACACAATCAAAGGAGACGATGCCACTTCAAAACACAAATAAAAAATAAATAAATCGAAACAAAATACAATAAAAATCAATCACCAAGGAAACATAAAATGTTCTCAACACATACACACAAATACTCCACCACGCGTTCACGCAATCGCCCGCTCCAACATGCGCTCACGAAGGAAGAGGCGCGCCACTCAGGTTGGTGCGCTGGGGCATACACACACACACACACACACACACACACACACACACAAAATCGTGTGTACTTAATGGAAACCCCGCGGGACGCACAGCACCGCAGCAAAACAGCAGCAGATTGATTTCTATAAAATAGTTACCCACATTTGTCATTACATCACAAATATTAAATCTAAAATTACATTCAGTAACAAACGACTTACAAAGTCACATAAAACCTACCTGCAGCAGAATCAACCGGCCCTCGGTAAAAGTGGTGAACAATCCACCAACACTGTCTGGATCACGCTAAATAAATAAGCCACCATTAATAAATGCCACTGCTAAAATTAATAATGCAGCAACAATTATATGCAGTGACGTACCCCAAAATGCGTTGATGCGGTTGACCACCCTCAGGCCCAAAATGAGAAAAATGTCAGCTCTATACAGGTCCACGGCGCTGAACGAGCACAATGCTTAACGCAAACCACAATGCTCTCGAGATGCACCAGCGCACACCTGCCTATCATACCTCAGGGAAACGGAAGTAAACGGGGAAAACGAGAGGCGGTATTAACATTAAGTGACATGGCATCTGACGCACAGAGGCCATTGGCACATGTCGCTATGCTTAGTGACACACCCTGTGGCACTTCCGGTTCTCAGTGGCATGTGCCAGTGGAGAGTGGCATGTGTCACTGACATTGTCGCGAAACACTGACTCTGACAGTGACAGTGAGTCGCGGAAAATCTCGCTGTATGTTGTGACACTCAGCAGTGACTGACAGATGAGCTGAGCAGCTGTTCTGGTGTAATTGTGCCACAAAAACCACAAATAAATGTCAATTGAACGTTTTAAAAGATCGTAATATATGACGTGTTGGTTTGTGACAATCTTCTGTATCTGCCACTGAATGTTAAATGTAATGCCATGAATGTTGTTGATCATGCAAACTGCACATCCTATAAAACACGAATAAACCATTCGTCATAAGTCAATACAAATACCGCATTAACAGTCGCACACGTTACTGTAAACCTTTAAATTGTGCATGCAAGCATCATGATGCTGCACGCTCGCCTATAGGTGTCAGTATACACATTAGCCAGCGCAAAGATACACCATAACTTATAACAGTTGAGGAACATCAACGGGTGGTGTATTTGACATTTTGTTTAATTAGTTAGACGGCAATGCAGGGTCTGATATATAAATAGGCTAATTTGTAAATACTTTATCTGATTTAAATTATATAATGGTAGGCCTATATATAATTTATATTCTATAAATGATTTACTTATTATTTATATTAATATCAGTCTCTGATTACTTGTGTATTTTTGCATACCTACCTACTCATGGCTTTAATATTTCACAACTAATTTTATGGAATTATGTAATAAGAAATAAACACATTTTTACAAATGTGAACGCTTTCCTTCTGGAGATGCCTGAATGTCACACCATGGTGGACAGTGGCATAAGTCAAAAGTTTTAGTGACACATGCCACTGTCCACTGACAAATGTCACAATTTTAAGTGACACATGCCACTGTCCACTGACAAATGTCACTAGTTTTAGTGACACATGCCACTGTCCACTGACAAATGTCACTAGTTTTAGTGACACATGCCACTGTCCACTGACAAATGTCACTAGTTTTAGTGACACATGCCACTGTCCACTGACAAATGTCACTAGTTTTAGTGACACATGCCACTGTCCCACTGGCATTTATGCGGAGTATGTTGCTGTATGACGTGGCCTACTGACACTGTCTGCCCATTATGTAGATGGCGTGGCATAGGCACTTAACGTAAGAAGGACATTTAATTAATAATACGCTGATTTCAAACATTACATCAAAGTATTAATTGTTTTGTGTGTATGTATGTTTACTATAAGTTTCTTTCTTTTTGTAAAAACAAAAATTGACTTTGTATTTAACTATACATTGTTTTGATAAAAAAAAATTATTTGGACATAGTACTGACACTTCTGCTTGGAACTATAAAAGAATATTTAGAACTATTTAGCCTCAACAAAAAAGTGAAACGTTCAAATTAAAGTGGTATCAACCACCATGGGTATGTGCAACCACAAATTGACACTTACCAATCGGGTATTTCATATCATTTTAAACTAGCATGAGAGAAAATGACCATTGTAAAGTGGCATTTGCCATTGTTAAAAGAATTATGAAAACTGGCACTAACCGTTCTGAAGTGTGCTGGACCTTGACACTGTCACCAACTCTGCTTATAGATAGGCTACTATCCAAAACTGGATATCTATTATAATGTGGCTTCAGCAAGTCAAACATTTTATCAAAACATCTCCAGATGCCATCTCCAGAAGGAATGCATGTTCACATTGTAAAAAATTGGTTTATTTCTTATTACATAATTCCATAAAATTAGTTGTGAAATATTAAGCCATAGATGAGAACCACTTACCACATATTAAATGATACCTATTTTAAAAATAATTTGTGGTTATTGTAGACTAATCCCCAATGTTAAGTCAATCATGGCATATAAAATGTTTACACATTTTTCAGTAAAGTAGAGACAGAAAAGAGACTCAACAAAAATGCAAGTTAAAGCAACAGCTTTTTTCTTTTAATAGATAGATGCATACTTCAAATTAGTCAAACTTGACCATGCCAGAGGCCATTAAAAGTTCAACCGCATAGCGGCAAATCTTCTCCTTTCTTTGTACAAGAAGTATGGTCACCTTAAAAAAAGGGGAAAAAGTTTTCCATCAAGCAGCAAATAACACAAATCGACATCAAGTATTAAGATAATGAATGATTCCACATACCTCTGGAATCATAACATCAAATATGTAGTTCAGGTTTTCAAGATCTCCATCTGCATCCACTGCTCTCTTTATCTTATCAGCAAGTTTGATGAGCTATTAAATATGAGAAATTTAGGATAATAAGGAACCTCTTGTAGTAAAATAACAATACAATATACTGTAACTAAAATGTGAAAAGCATTTAACAAGAAGCTTTTTACTCACATCACTTTCGCTGAAATAGCACTGTTTTGGCTTTAAGTGCTGCTTGAATTTCAGTGATGTCTCTGGATGTTTCCACAGATAAAACCGACAGGATTTGATGTCTTCATTGTGAAAAGCTTCATGTAAAGCCTGTTGGAACAGAATATGTTAAATAATTTTATATATACACATGGCAAAAATTTTAATTGTGATTTGATAGTACTCACTTGTATGTCTTGATCTGAGATTATGTTTTCAATCCCAAGTCTCAGAGCCTTCTGAGTGCTACAAAGAAACAATTATGTAAATTGTATCAACATCAGGTAATTACATAGCATATAACAAAAAAAGGCTATAGAACAGTTGCTGATCATTAAAAAGATGACAATGGGGCAGTGACTCCACAAAAGGCTGTCAATAAGTGGTTCAGTTCAATTCAGTTTGTTTATAGAGCATATTTAAAAACAGCCTCTGACCGACCAAAGTGCTGTACACATAAAAACATAGCAAATAGTAACCAAAAAACCATATAACAGATTTGGTTAGCTAAATCAAAGTTTATGTAGCATCATACTGATTTTGTAACGAATTGAAGTACCATATTATTAATGCTGTGTATCTTTTGTTCCTGCTTTTTTGATCTTACACTTTTCAGTGAAAATAAAAATTTAATCCTGGTCTAGACGACGATTCAACTCCATGTTTCTCAATGACAGAGCCAACTTTCCATAAAAACTTACCTATCAAAAGTGTATGGTTGTGTCAAATCACATCCACATTTAAAGGTGCCTCTTTTGGCCTCAGTTTCTTTCACTCCAGCACAATCTGTGTGTAGCCAGCCCAAACACATGTCACACTGTACCCACAGGGTCTTCACAACACTGGGATACAATGGCCTGCAAATAAGATACACATGGTATAATAAGTGTATTCACCTAAAAAATATAAAGTAAAAACAAACAAGGCCTACCCATCGCCGACTTTTTGAAAACAGCACACACGCAAGTCACCTGCCATGCACTCCATTGGTTTTTCTGGTTTTTTCATTGAATCCTACAATGAAAAATAATAATAATGTTCTGTTTCTGTAAATTCCTAGTTTGGAACATTTTCAAGTTAAAACGATAATATCAATATCTAAGACAACCAACCTCTACAACAACATCTTTTACTAAGACTGTTGCGTGATATTCTCTTAGATATTGTGCTTGTGATAGACCAATGGCCTCTTTGCTCAACCTGTTGCCCTTCAGCTCCATCTCTGCCATCTGTTCAAGGTGAACAAATTAAACAAAATTAAAGTTAACACTTTGTTGGTGTATTTCTTTTAAATCAGTCAGAACATAACATTCTACCACTCTTTTTCTGATTAAATAAAAACATGTTCTTAAAAGCTAGCTGAAAATGTTGGAAATATAAATATAAAATATAATTTTTATTAATGTCTTACAGTGCATACAAACACTCCACAATTGTTTGCATCCCCCTGGCTCTGAAGCCACTGTGGTGGATAAGAGATCCTCCAATCAGCAAGTTTCCATGTGTTACTGAAGGCATGACTAATGAAGACAAAGATGCATAGATAGAGACAAAAAACAAGAACATTATTAGCCACTGCTGATCTGAATGTAACAACAAACTGCATTCAGACTGATCATTTATATTAAAAGTAAATTAAGATTACCCTGCCTTTATAATTATGTGAAATATAATAGTAATTAATGAGTAAGAAATTATGTATGGTTACTTTACAGTAGACAAAAATAGATCTTCAATACATTTTGACTGAATGGTCAATGTGCTTTATATGTACCTAGTTGTTGTAGCGAATACATTTTAAAAAGGAGACAAAGACATTACCAAAGTATTTCCATATGATGCTGTGGTATATCTTTGTAAAGCCCCATGGAATCAAACACCCGGATCTCATGACTTTGACCACAGAACACCTTTGAGTTTTAAGATATTAAAAGGGAAAAAACTTACAGAAAATTGACAGAAATTTTTTTTCATGTTAAGACATTTGTAGGATCTAAA
The DNA here is from genome assembly GCF_949357685.1 of Gobio gobio. Lineage (NCBI taxonomy): Eukaryota > Metazoa > Chordata > Actinopteri > Cypriniformes > Gobionidae > Gobio > Gobio gobio. The sequence goes on from NC_137097.1 coordinate 84,897,572, forward strand.
TATTTCAACTAACCCACAAAATGAAGTGGTTCCCTTTCTCGGGGTTCTCACTGTCATTGACACATCGAGGAAAAACCACAGTGTCGCTGCCTTTAAGGTTCTTTTCAAAATAAAAAATACATTCTGTGTAATTATTGCTATTACAAAAACAGTCCATAACAATCCATAAATACACACACACACACACACACACACACACACACGTATGTGTGTGTGTGTGTGTGTGTGTGATTGCTTATAAAGTATACCTTCAAGCATGATACATTTCGAGGGGATATTTTTTTCAGTGATCCAGTCTCTCCACCAGCTAACAAATGTATATGTCGGGAGCATCACAACCTTGCAGAAAGTTAATTTAAGTTAATTCAGAAAAAAACTGTATATAATTAATTCAGTAAGTATTTTTTTAATCTCTTAAAAATAATATATGTACTTACATTGGGTGTCGTAGATGCAAGCTGTGCTACTCTAGTATTGACAGTCTATTACAAATAAATTTGTGTCAATATGCTTTGCTATTTCTTAAACACACACTCACACTCGGTTAACATTGTAATACCCTTGTTATTATACACGTGTCCTTGTAAACCATATATACAAAAACACATTAACACACAAAAAAATACATACTTCATCAGTCAGCCAAGGTTGGTTGGGTAGGATGTCTTCTGAATCAGGGAAAATGGATTGCGCTGGATAGAGAGTCTGTAGGTCTTTAACTGTTGCCACACAGTTGTCAATTTGCACAAGGACTGAATTATGATTTTGTACAGTGTAGTACAATTCAGAAAGCTTGTCCTACAAGTAAATAATGACATGTAATATGATAACACAATTATTATGACATTTCCAACATGGCATGGTTTTGTATTTGTTAAACAATTTGTGCTAGACCAAATGTAAATATGTTCAATTATACCTTGTTTTCCTTCAAGATGGGGAAAAGTGATGTGCTAAAGTGTAGTCCTCCCCCTGAGACCAATTCTTTCTTCTTTTCCTTGACATGCTTAGGAATTTGCAATCTTGAATCAGTGTCTCTATCTGTAAAAATTCAGTGATTAGATCAACTTTTTGCAAGGTAGTTAAAAGGTTAAATGCACAAATTAAGATAAATCAATCTCACATGTAGTGAAGAGACTCAGTCTGCCATCCAGGCCAACCTCAGCGGCCCCTTGTGTCTGTCTCAGCATTTTGTCCATGAATGATTTGTTCACTCTGCTGTTATGCAAATGGAACACCAAGCGAAGTGCAAACATAAATGTACATCTTTAAGCTGACAAAGAAAGTACCGAGAGTTAGCAAGTTCCCGATTTAGTTGCTCTGCCACTGAAGAGTTGATAAGACCAATGAGATCTGGGGCAAGATCAAGGCTTCTCAGTCTCTCTTTTTCCTGTTTTTGGTTGCGTTGATGAAAGCGGTCATACAGTGAAAATCTATCTGGAGTTCCTGTGATAGGGTGAGGCTTGTCAAGGGCTTCAGTGGCTTCATCACTTTGACTTTGGACACGTCCACCTTCTGTCATGGTTTTAACCCAGGGCAAATGAACACAAAGCTCCTTGGCTGAGGCCTTGGCCACATTTTCAGCCGTGGGATCACACAGTCTACCATCAAAAGGCCTGAAAAATGCCTGTCGAGTTCTGTTGTTGGCATGTCGTGCTACACGCCCAGCTACATCTGAAATGTAGAGAGTCGGAGGAGTTTTAAAACTCAAAAGTGCATCAACGTGGTCCCTTGCTGACTCTTGCCACCAAAGAGGAGAACAAACGTAAACAATGGCATGTGGGCAGCCGGCATGAAGAACACCACCTGAAAAAAGAATTGACAGAAGCTAAAACATTTCTACTTAAAAACTCAATTGAAAAACTGTATATGACTACCATACCTCCAGTCTGCTGTAGTTTGATAACATTTTGGGGTAAATGTCTTTGTATAGAAGCAGCTCCTCCAAGCGATTAATGATATCTGAGGCAGAGCCAGCAACAGAAGCTCCAAGCTGTGCACATGCTGCCAGCAGCTCACTTTTGGAAGGCTTGAAAAAGAAATGTAACTATTTAGTTTTTTGCTTTAAAATTAAATGTGAGTATATGAGTAATAATTATGGCAGAGAAATACCTTTTTGGAATCAAGCAATTTCAGCACTGTGTCCTCAACAGCATGCGAGTCTACAGAAGGTGACTTGTCACTTAGACGATCTGAAAACCCTTTGAGGATCTCTGTTTTTGGTAAAACACTCCCGGCTCTGCAGGAGGATCCAAGCCATGGGGCAAAAGATGAATAGGACAGGTCACTGGTGAAAGGGTTTCTCTCCTTTGTTTCTATAGGTGATGTTGGGGTAAAGGCCAAATTATCTCTACTAGCAATTCTGTAGTATTTAAATGATTCATAATCACATAAATCAATGTTTGTGAGTATAGTTTTTACCATAACAGAAACCAACACAAATTAGCTCCTTTTCTAATGATGACCATCTCTCTTCAACATCAACTCTAAGGTCACTTGGTTGTACATTCTGGGTACATGGTCTCTTCAGGAGATTGACTAGAGGAAAAAATAATGTCAAATTGAACAATTAGCTACACCAGTTATAATAAAAAATTGTTATTTGTATATTATTATTACACTGTAATTTCTATAAATAGCTTACCAGGTAAATCAAAGGCCACCTTCCAATTACCATCAGCAATTACGATGGGTGGTTCATGGCCACAGCGAATGCATGAAAAGTCATAGCTAAATCTTGTCATTGCCCAGAAATGAAAAATGGCTTTCCTCAGGGTGTTGTGGTGAATTGTTACCTCAAGAAGGTCCTCCATCATTGACAGAAAACGCCCAATAGCTGTGTTTGTCTACAAAAAAGTGTGGTAATTAAAAGTATACCTTAAAATACATACCTTAAAATATAGTTGACATGCTGTACATAAGAATTACAAATAACTTTTTCTTACCTTTAGGGCAGATGTCATCATTGCACAAAGACGGGTTGTCAAAATAATGCTATTATTGAAATTATGAAAACCTGAAGTGTACTCTTGAAACCTGACCGGTGTCTTGCAGATCAGGCAGTTTTTTACACACACTGTAACACCTTTATTAGGAGAGAACGAAAAGAAAATTACTATGGCATTATCACACATTTACAAATTTGCTTTTTTAATTTAATGTACAAACCTTTCTTGACTGAATCTATGTCGTAGACCGATGCATTCTTTGTGACAACCACTGGTTCTGTGAGACCTGGTGGGGTTGGCCCAGGGCAATAAGGACATGTTTCCTCTGTGGGCTCAAACCTTTTCGGGACCTCACTTGCCTGAGTCCTTAATTTCTGTGGCAAATTGTCTGGAATTTTTTTGTTTTGCCAGAGATAGTTCACTGGTAAAAATGATGTGTTGGATTTACTTAAAATATATATGCACCATTTTTGCATCATACTTTTTAAGTAAACCCAACTTGGAATAATTTTACTTAAAATTAACAAGAAAACATTTGTTATATGTACTTAAATATTTGAGTTCCCTCAACATTCTTTACTTAAAAATATATGTTACATGATAGAATCTACTAAGTAATGTTAAGTAAACACAACTTGCACGTTACACATATTTTTAAGTAAAGAATGTTGAGTGAACTCAAATATTTAAGTACATATAACAAAGATTTTCTTGTTAATTTTAAGTAAAATTATTCCAAGTTGGGTTTACTTAAAAAGTATGATGCAAAAATGGTGCATATATATTTTAAGTAAATCCAACACATATTTTTTACTTAAAAATTTAAGTGCTTACTGCACTGCTCCAGTACATTCAATGTCTTAAAATAAATTAGACATACAAATCACAAAATGAAGCATTTCACTTTATTTTTTGAACACAGGTTGCAAAGCAATTGTGAAGCCTGAAACCACATATCAGGAATGTACAACACAATTTGACAAATCGACAAATGAAAGTTCACTTCCAACAGGCCACTTCCTTGATTTTTCACACTTTGCAACATTTTTTTCAACATTTACTTTTGGAACATGCAAGGAATAAAACTAGGACAAAAACAAAGCATTTTCTTTCTTTCTTTTTTTAAGACAGAGATTGCAATCTTCACAAAAGGACACTTTTTTTTACCCTTTGCAACACTTCTTAAAAGATTTAAATTTTTCCAACATTTACTTTTGGAACATGCAACAAACTTCCTAAGAAAACCTTTTTTGTAAGAGAGATTGCAATCTTCACAAAAGTTTACAATAGGTCACTTAATTTTTTTTTTTTTTCACTCTTTGCATCACTTTTTTAAATATTCTGGGGCTGTTAAACGATAAATCACATCCAAAATAAAAGTTTGTGTTTACATAATGTATGTGTGTGTGCTTTGTATAATTATTATGTATATAAAAATACACATACATGCATGTGTATATTTAAGATTTTTGTATTTATATATAATATAAATATATATGCAGTATATATATGCAACTATTTCTTTAATATATATATATGTATATGTGTGTATTCAAATATACATAACAATTATACACAGTAAACACACATATTATGTAAACACAAACTTTTATTTTGGATGTGATTAATCGCGATTAATCATTTAACAGCCCTAAAATATTCACATTTTTCCCAAACAAAAATGTACTTTTCGAAAATGCTACGAACTTCCTGAGAATAAAACAAGACTGCAATCAAATGTTTGCAGACTAACACTCTACTAGAACCAGATGCGTATGGCTAAAAATGTTTTGTGACTCAAAGATATTTTGAGTCGTAATGGTCAGAACACCATCAATACATTTTATTTCAGCAAAGAAGCCTGTTCTTCAGAGAGTAAACCTTTGGAGAAAGTTTGCCACTGTCTAGCTCCAGTAGAATTTTCTGAAAAAATTCAAATGAGTATCTGAGCTCTTTGGGGTAACTCAGATTAATTGCGTAAATTAGACCAAGTAGAAAAACACAAGCCTTCGCAACACCTGCCAACCCTGTCATCACCTCTATGCCTTCCAGCACTATCCCAGTCTGTAAAGGATCATCTGTTGAGCCACCTTTCGTGATGATCCTCAATGTGAGCTGTCCCAGTTCCTCCTCGTTCCCATGAGTATCCTTAATAAAAAATAAAAAAGCAAATGTAAATTCTTGCAACCACTTGGTATTGTTCAGATTGTTGCAAAAAATACATTGTATTGAAATAACACAAAATGAGACAATGTTTTAAAAAATGTACATATATACACACACATATATATATATATTTTAAATAAAGTACTAAGTCTCTCACAGCCTATAATTTGATTTAAATTAATGAATTGCCATTATACAAGTTGTTTATTTAGGTTTGGAGCACAACTTGGCTCTTGTATGTTTTTATATGCTCACCTGATAATGCTTGATGAGATTCTCAGGATTTTCAGAGAGGTAGACAATTAAGCATCGAATGACAACTTCTCTACGTTTTTCGACAGGACTGGTCTGAAAGGTACATAAAACAAAATTGCGGCTTTTTTAATCCCACAAAAGCACAATTTTACAGAGACCAACTCATCTCCATTGACGGTGTAACTGCTGATGGCAAATGGAGTTAGAAGCAAAATTAATTTAGAAAGAGAACAGAAAAATCTGCTCAAGTTCTGCTGCTATACACCACAACAATGATTCCAACAAACTAGGATTGTCAAAAGTACCAGTACTCAGGTACCAAGTCGGTACTAAAATTAAAAAAATGTGACAATACCAGCATTTCCCTCAAGCATTTTGAGTGCTGTTGAGCAGATTAACTTAAACACCTATGATTGGCCATTGTGTTCACATGCTCAACAGAGATGTCTGTGATTGCCTACAGTGATCAATGCTTCAAAAACATGTTGTAATCTTTCTAACACTCTTCACTGAGTGCTTACACAGATACACATATAAGCGTTTGAAAGCAGCCGTCTATCAGCGGGCTTCCGTGCGTTGATCACTGTAGCCAATCACAGACATCTCTGTTGAGCATGTAAACACAATGGCCAATCAGAGGCGTTTAAGATAGTCAGAATCTGCTCAACAGAGCTCAAAATACTAGGGAGAAATGCTGGTATAAGGGTCACATTTTTAACATTTCAGTACCGACTTGTTACTGAAGTACCAGTACTTTGACAACCCTACAACAAACTAGTAGCCACGTACTTGGTTTAGCATAGTCAAAATTTCACCAATTTGCTGTCCAGCATTTCCTCCCTTGGTGCGAAACAAAGACAGGAGTGCATCCGTGTGTTTATCCAGGTTTGCCATGAATGTTGTTTCCAACTCAACAGCTGTTAACCTCCTGAATTCTTCTTTGACCTAAAAAGACAACAATACATTACTACTCAAAACTCAGACAAATTTTCAGCAAAATTAAAACAATGAAATATAAATGTAGATACCTGAGAGGTGTCGAACAAAGCAGGCCATCTTTCCTGAATACTCGCTATAGAAGGACTCTTCTCTACTACCTCCTGACGACGGTAGGAGAAAGTTCTGGCCATTTTTTGATTAATATTTCTCCAGTTATCCCTTATCTTGACCTCATCAAGAAGCTCCACCCGTTCTTGTTCTAGACTCTGTACAGTTACTCCCAAAGGATGTGGAGGTAGGTAGTTTATTTCTGCTTTCTTTGGTTTTTTTACAGCAGCAGGTCTTTTATTTTTAGCCGAGTTCACAGCTACTTCTGGGCAACCTATACTTCTCAATTTTGACCGATAGTTTCCCATCTTGTACTTTAACCTTGTTTGCCATCCATAGAATCCGGAGTATGACCCAGGCTCCTTTAAGCAAGGATGCTTTTCGATTAATGCCTCTGCAACTGAGGAAATTTGCATGCTGGTTGGATATGCACAAAACTGGAAAAATTTTTCAGCCAATTTTTCCAGAATATCGGACTTCACACTTGGATTGTTCAGAGCAGTTCCATCGTTTCTGAATACCTCATTAGCAGACTTCAGAATCAGCTCAGTGTCATAGGAAAACTCTGGAATTTCAAACGGTGATGGCCACGCCTTCGATCTTTGTCCATGACTGTCTGGTGAGGAGAGCAGTACGGTGTCATCTGATGAGCCAAACGATGATGGAGCTGAAGAGGCAACTGAACAGGCATCTGAGGAAACTGGGGCTTCTGCGGTCGAAGGGCCAGCACATTCTAAACTGTCAATTGTTGTTAAATTGATTATCACTGGCTCAACTTGCACTACTTTAATAGTGTCTTTATCTTTAAGCTCAGCTGTTGATGTCACAGAAAAGAACTCCTCAAAATCAGTGTCTTTGTAATGTAGAGTAAAGTCCCCCTCTATTTGAAATGTCTCTTTAACTACTGACTCCAACTTCGCACAGGTATCTGGAATTCCAGAGGGCAGGTGAAGTTTGCGAATGGAGTTTTGATTAAGAATTACACGTAATGTTGCTGGTTCACACATGTCCTGTTTGGAAAAAGAAACACTATTAGACAAAAATGGAATCAATTAAAGGGACAGTTCACCCATAAAAGTAAATTGTCATAGTTTATTGAATCTCATGTTCCAAACTTAAATAGTTTTGCTTTTATAATTACACACTAATTTAATTTATTCATTTGAGTAAATTACTATTTTCATTTTGGGTGAAATTGTCTCTTTATTGTAAAATATTAAACAGCCATATCCTATTAAAAAGTACCCATTATTATTACCTAGAACTATATAGAAAGGAAGCGCTTCAAAGTCACCATACACTTTCCCATGACAGTGTATGCAGCTAGAGGTACAACATCACTCAAGTCTTCCTGGAGGAGTACTTCAACATGGCCAGGTGCATCCAGTTCAAAAGACCTCAAGTGCTCATTGTACCAGGCTCTGCGCGTTTTCACTATGAACCCTACAGAGTTGTTTACAACCATCAGCTGGTGTATCTGAACAAAGTCCGGAAGTCCTGCAGTGGAAACATGAGCCAGAACCATACCTTTGCAGTACTTTGTTCCGTAACAAGATACTGTGTTTGCCAACACTATTGATGTTTTGTTTGGGAATTTTTTGGAAACTGCTTCCTGTACATCATTATGTAGCAAATCCAAATTGACGTTGGACACATGTGAAACAGAAAGTGATGCTTTAAAGTTCTTTGAATGATGAAAATGAAAAGCCATCAAAAACTGGTGTTTCACTGCAAGTGAAAGCAAGATGTTTCTGAATGAATGGGTGTGTTGCACAACACGTTTGAAAAAACTGTGCTTCGCCTCGAAGCGCATGGTCCACATAGCCACCAGAGGACCAAAAGCCTGTATCAATTCCGGATAGTGCTCCAAGAAATGATGCTTAGGGAGCAACTTCTGCTGTGGAAATACACTCAAAAATCTGTGTCTGTGCTCAGATATTTTGATGTCAAGGTAGCCAATGGACTCTTGAGTATGCACTGGTGAAACTACCAGTTCCACAATTTCTTTAAGGTCCATAAGAATTAACCATGCAGGTTCATCCACTGGAATTTTTGGACCTATGAGAAATGGAAGAAACCTGACCAAGGCCCAGTTTTCATGGGCATTTCCGCCGATGCTCTTTCGAGTTCCAAAAGACAGAGGCAATGACTTTGGACAGTTGGTTTTGTCGGTCCATTTAAATGGGAAATGCTGAATTGCAGCATTTATCTCACTCACTGTCAGGTATTTCTTTTTGATGAAAATATCCAAGCATAGAGCCAGTTCTAGTGGAACGATCCCTTCAAAAACGTTGTGTAGAAGATCTGGTGGATATCCAGATAAAACATGGAAATAATCCAGTTTGTCAGTCAAGATGCATTGCCTTTTGACACCAAATGAATGGGCAATACTTGTATCCTCGAATGCTGTCTGAATATGTAGATTATGTTGCTCATTTGTCCTTCTCTGAAATGCACCTGAACGTACTTCTTTCAGCTGAAAATCTGAACGCTGGCCAAGGCAAAACCTGCAGGGATATGGTCCAGAAAAATTTTCAACAAACCCACCAAGTGAATGGGCTGCTAAATTGTCTGCAACAACACACATCACTGTACCTCTGACATTCTTTCCAAGGCTAGATATAAAAATTCCTTCTCTCTCCAATACTCCTAAATCTTTCAAAAGGGGTTCTAGTACAACCGAATATCCATGCCGTTTTACATCTTCTGCTTTGCATAGAACTGCCAAATAAATGGATGACAACTCAGAACGGAGTAGTGATGGTACATTTCCCAACACCCAGTAAACTGCAGTAATTTTATGCTTTTTCCGGGACGTTCCGAGGGGATTGCAGATCTCAAAATCATCAATGTATAAAATCAGGGAAATTTTTACTTCTCCATCAGATAGAAGAGGGTTTTGCTGAAAATACAGCCCATCATGAAAAGATCTGTATGTTGGGACATCCTGTTCAGAGATCTGAGATCTTTCAAGTGCCATTTGAGAAATATCCGTGTCATTCATTAAACGAGACAATACTTTGAGAATGGGCACATACTGAAAACTCAGTTTTTCCTGTGCATCAATGACATATTCAACAGGTTCCACAATTTGGAAGGTCTCTTTATAATACTCTTTCCTCCTATACGAGGAACTAAAAGTACCATCCGATCCAAGTGACTTGCTTAATGGACTTGACTCACAAAGTTCCTTTACCAAATCTGTGATTACTGATGTTTCAAGAACACAGTTATGTTTCTTCAGTGTTTGCTCAATAACACATTTAAATGCTTCAGATGACCCTTCTGTTGAAATGAAGAGCAAGTCTTCCACCAACTGGTCAATGCACTTGCCTGATACATGAAACAGGCTTTCCAACTTAAGCAGGACAGAACCAATTTTTTTCCCCCAACAATCTGGCAAAGGTTCATTTTCTGCCCTCAGTGGTAGACTGCTTTCTTCTTCACTCTCTTCCTCATGAGTTATGCTGCTAGAATGGCCACAGGCAGAATCTAAACTTGAATGCAGAACTTGTGGTTTAAAGTCAGTGACACAATGAGGCATATGCTTTCTGCTTTTGTGGGCAGCAAATGTACCATACACATTTGTCCTGAAATCACACTGGTTAAACACACAATCAACAGTCTCCTGATTCTTTAAATGACATCTAAGATGTTTGAACAAGTCTGCCTCCGTTGAAAATGTACCAGAGGCACAATGTTGACACAAGAAGGACAAGTTATCTGCAGGTGTCTGTACATCACAAGGAGCATGGTGCCTTTTCAAGTGTGAACGAATTGAGTTCAATGTCTTAAATGAACAAGGACAATCCGGAAAAATACATGGCAATGATCGGTGCCGTCCAAGACAGTCATGGTTTAATCTGTAATGTTTAAGTAAGTCTGCTTTTGTAGAAACGACTGTACTACAAAATTTGCATGTCCATTTCATTGTGGACTAGAAGGAGAAGAAAACATGAATACAGAGATTTTGTATTAATGTGCAAGACAGCGCAGTGTTTCACTAGCACATACCTTTTCAGTAAAAGCTTTTATATCTAAAATGACAGAACTATATGTCTTTTTGACAAAGCTAACTTGTCAAAAACAATTATAAGTCAAGTGTGAAATTACAAATATATATATTCGTGAACTCTTACCTACAATTATTCCGTTCTAACTGGATCCAAGTTCTTGCACCATAACTTGCACAGCTGCATGGATGGAAGGATGGAGATAACAGTATTAAACAGCATAAAATAACAAATGCTAGCATTATCAGTTTTTATTATACATTACTTTTGGAAGTCAAATCTGGCACCTTCTCCCGCTTTCAATATTGCTTCAAATTATAAAAATGAAATATAACAACACAAATTGTTAAGTCAATCACTTTAAAGCAGTGATTTTCGGTCCTGGTCCTGGAGATCCACCACTCTGCACACTATCTGGCACACTTATTTCAGATATATATATATATATATATATATATATATATATAAAACTGTGACATACCGTGAAACCTTCAAAGTCTTACAAAAAAACGTGATACAGAGTTTTGGTCAAACTGCCCAGCACAATTAAATATGTCTCATTAATGGAGTTAAGTACTTAAAATGACATGAAATCATTCACCAGAAGTTCATAAATGTATATATTTATTTCTAATAAATAGAAATATTTGTAGTGGATGCAATGCTTTTGAACACTTTTCCTGTGGCATGCTGTGTTTTAATGTTTTAACTACAGCGAGGATTGCTATAGGTGCATGATAAAAGAACAGAACAATAGAACAGAAAATGGTCACATTTTTTTATTGATTTACACTGTGTGCAGAGCTATTAGGCACGTTGATTTTCCGATCTTTTTTTTTTTCCAGGCACATTTTACCAATTCCAAACCACATTAAACTTAATAAATACTATTAATTTAGTATTTAATAATGTATAAGTGATATATAATTGTTCATGAAGGCTGGAAATGAAAAACACCTTATATTCAGGTGTGCAGAATTATTAGGCATGTTTTCTTTTACAGATAAATTGAGCCAAAAAAGAGATTTAACTCTAAAAATGATTAAATGCCCATGAGGATACAATACTAATGCAATACTAGACATTGCAGTTAAGGCATGACCATTTGACAGTGAAATGCTCGTTGGGTCAGCAGGATCAGACAAAAACATGTGGCGCAGAAAAGACACCTGTTAACTGCAAAAGAATTAAGAATTAAGGTGAAGAATTAAGTTTGAAACCATCAGGAACCCTTTAGTCTCCAGCGCCACCATTTTCCAGAGATGCAACCTACCTGGAGTCTCCAGAAGTGAAGGTGTCAGGATCTCAGAGACTTCAGTTAGGTAAAGAATCCTAAAAAAAATTACCCCCACTAATTAAGAATCACAAGCTGAAGAGTTGTAAAATACATGAAGAAGTGTTGTGAATACAGTAGAAGTTTTTTTTTTTTTGTAGGCTTTATAGACCGATAGGTTGAGAATGACTCTTGAAGTACCAGCACCACATCCTCTAGTACCAAAATTCACCTTCCAGAATCTGGCAGTAAGTTTTGGGAGTTCATTTTAGTCCATCCTGAAGTCCGTTTTGCTGAGATGGACTAAAAATGAACTCCCAAAACGTACGGCCAGATTCTGGAAGATGAATTCTTCAAACAGTGGTACTAGAGGATGTGGTGCTGGTCCTTCAAGAGTCATTCTCAACCTATAAAACCTATAAAAAAACAGTCTTCATGTATTTTACAACACTTCAGCTTGTGATTCTTATCTAGTGGGGGTAATTTTTTAGGATTCTTTACCTAACTGAAGTCTCTGAGATCCTGACACCTTCACTTCTGGAGACTCCAGGTGGGTTCAGTTCTGGAAAATGGTGGCGCTGGAGACTAAAGGGTTCCTGATGGTTTCACCCTTAATTCTTCACCTTAATTCTTAATTCTTTTGGAGTTAACAGGTGTCTTTTCTACGCCACATGTTTTTGTCTGACCCTGCTGACCCAACGAGCATTTCACTGTCCAATGGTCATGCCTTAACTGCAATGTCTAGTATTGCATTAGTATTGCATCCTTCTCATGGGCATCTAATAATTTTTGACTTTTCAGTCTAAGTTAAAAGGAATAGTTCATCCTAAAATGAAAATTGTGTCATGATTTACTCACCCTCAAGTTGTTCCAAACCTGCGTTTCTTTGTTCTGCTGAACACAAATAGTATTTTTTTTCCCTAATATGGTAGTCAATGGTTGCTCTATCTGCTTAGTTACAAACATTCTTCAAAATATAATCTTTTGTGTTCAGCAGAACAAAGAAACTCATACAGGTTTGGAACAACTTGAGGGTGAGTAAATGGTGACACAATTTTCTTTTAAGGGTGAACTATCCCTTTAAATCTCATTTATCTGTAAAAGAAAACATGCCTAATAATTCTGCACACCTGAATATAAGGTGTTTTTCATTTCCAGCCTTCATGAACAATTATATGTCACTTATACATTATTAAATACTAAATGAATAGTAGTTATTAAGTTTAATGTGGTTTGGAATTGGTAAAATGTGCCTGGATAAAAAAATTATCAGAAAATCAACGTGCCTAATAATTCTGCACACAGTGTAAATCAATTAAAAATACTATTTGACCAGAGGAAAAGATTGAGAAAAACTTTATTTGAAATGTATTTTTGTACTATTTTGATTTATTTATAAAAATAAAAAAAAGGCAGGGAAAGGCTACTGAATAAATTTGAGCAATGATACGTGATGCATAGAAGCGCATGATGCATTATAATTCTCCCAAATCCGTGTTAAGGCAGGCAACATATTCACTTAAGATTGTACTTTTTACAGTTTAGTAAGACTGTAAATTGTAATATAAGGGCCAGTAGTATAAAGATGCTACAAATATATTATTTTATTGATGACTGTATAATCTGTATTTTTTGAAGACATGCAGATAGCCTAAGAGATCACGTTCCTCCCACGATTCTGAAAACATTAAACAGCCAAATAAAATAAAATCTATCTACAAAAAATAATACTAATGTGACCATAATTTCGATGGTTTAGACAGAGTCGTCGTTGTCATTTAGGGATAATATTGCGTGTGTGTTTGAATCGAGATCACAATTATTTAATTATTAATCGTTCATGATGCATTTTTGAATATAAAATTGTTACAGATCTCAAAAGTAACCCGCACCCAGGCCGCCCCCCTTTCCCGCGATCCATGTACAGAGAACATAAGAATATGTGAATGTGCAAGATACAATTTTCACATTTAACACTATGCATATATAATAATATATTTAAAAATGAGTGACAATAACGTTAAGTAGGCCTACACATTTCTCCGTGGGGGAGCCTCTCAATACCTCCGTCCGAATCGTCCGTCTCTTTATGCAATTTGAATGCATATATGGCCTACGTGCCAAGTGCAAACGCAATGCCATATGGTCATATACTACGTGGGGGAAAATAAATAAATACTGACCACTATTAACACTTAACCATACATTCGATGGAAGCACACTCGTTTAAGAAAAATAACTTACTCACGGCTCGCATGCAAACTCGTTTATCCTTTCGTTCATCCATGTACAAAGTAACTCAACGTTTTCATAACTATTCGTTAGTAACACGTGTCTAATTGTAGAAGCAAATTCGTAGCAATTCAGAAGTGAGTTTAAAATTCATTTCTTGACCATAAACGCAATCAACGAGTATGTAAAAAAAAAAAAAAAAAAAGTTACACTCACCCTTAGCGTCTTCACCAAGTGCGTTTCACGAAGTGCAATCTTCACCCACTAAAATAAACATGTGTTTATTAATGTTAAAACGTCAAAATTTAATATTTGACTTAGTTTATAGAAATTTATGCTTACCTTTTTTTCACCGTCTTCACATGTGCTTCACAAAATGGCTCCAATTTTTGACTGGAAAGGCATATCACGTGAAATTCCATATCACGTGGCTCAGTCATATACTTATAATTTTCTGCTAGATTTACTTAATTTTGGCGTAATTGTAATAGTAGTTGATGTGAATTAGGTTTTTCCATTTTATTTATGCATACACTTAAGTTCACCTTGTAACTTATATTTTTGTGTTACACGGACTATATATGTTATGTAAAGGTTGAAAAGTTATGAATAGTAAAATTTTTGTGTTTAATCTATTTACTTTTATAAGTAATGGTTGTTCAGCCAACGAATCGTTTTTTTCAGTGTTGGTCATTGAAACCAGTTGGTGCTTCGTCAGTCCCTCCCCTACAACACCAGGTTCAATTTCTTCATTTTCAGAGGGGTCACCTGACAAGTCACTGTCTGTTCTGGAAGACTCGATTAATAAATCTTCTCTTTCTTGGAAGAGCCACCACATTGCCATATAGATATGGAGGCATCTATACTGTCTCTTCGAACTCTTACAAAGGCAATACCAGTTCCCCAACAATTTGTCAAAGGACACTCTTGTCCGCCCAAAGAGGCACCACCTTTCCTTCTTTCCTGTATAAATAGAAAAGTAAACAAACCTGCCAGAATATCCATGTTTCTCAAAGAAAATTGGAAACACAGAGCTGATTCCCTCTGCTGATGATGAATTTTTATGTCCTAAGCACTCCGTCATTCTGGTGGTGGAAATCAGTCCTTTTTCCTGCATCACCTTTAAGGATTCTTCCCTCAGAGGCTCAGGAGGAATGTATGGTGGAGCAGAAGAAACTCTGATCAAATGCTCACACTCTGCTCCAGGCTTTCCACTAAGTTTGGCCAGAGTCATGAACTCCCGGCACTCTGCTACTTCGCAGGCAATTACTTGAGAGGTGGTGCTTTTTTGTACATGTATTGGGACTCTTTGGCCTCTACTATTTTTTGCTGTGATGAAGACAGCTTGCTGTACATCAACACAGAACACCGGATCTGATGTTGCATGAAACTCCCTTTCATGTCTTCGAAGACTCCCTGCTGTAGCAAATGAGGATGAACAGTGGCAACACAGAAAGCTCTGCTCAGCAACAGAAGCACTCGTTGCATTTTCGTCATTTTTCTTTGGCTCACCTAAAAATGTAAATAGATTACAGTAGCAGTTTCAGAATTAGCTGGTGAGTTTGATTAGTATGTCATATACATTATGTACAAGGCTTAATTAAAAGCTATGGACCATGTTATATTGTAGACCCAGACTAAATGCCATTATCTGTGACAAAAATCAGCTTCCAATCCGAGTATTATGAAAAGTCTGAAAACACTACGTAAGATAGGCTTGAAATATCAACAAAAAATTATGCAAATATAAAATAAACGAATACATACTTTTCTTTGGCAGGTCGTTGAATGGTGTTACCATGCAACCTGAAAGACAAGTACCGGTATATTAAGTCAGTGAAAACAGTCATTTTAAATGGTTATGTGTTTGGAAATAGCATGATCAATAATCATATAATAGCATAATTAACTCCTACCATGTTTTTGCAGATGTTCTTCAAATGCATTCCGCCTTTGTAAAATCCTGTCACACTTAAAGCAATGCCAGTGACTTCTTTTTAATTGGACAATTTTGTCACAAAAGCATGGTACTGTGAACAAAACTGTGAAGAAGCACATAAAGAGAATAGATTATAATAAAACGAATATTTTAATGCATAGAATATGATACAAATCCGATATGCTCACCAAAATCGCCCTCTTTGAAGTGCACAGCATATTTAAAATGCCTTTTTTCCAGGTGCTCTTCTGACCCATTCACAGCCTGCCTGCATAGCTGACAGTTTTTTCCTTCATTGGCCTTAATTAAACTAATATGGTCTTTGAACGTTTGAGGACCTAGGGGGACAAAAGAATACAACACTGCACCTAATATACAATTGCGTTAATCTATCTGTATTTTTTTATAATATTACATTATATAATTACATTTCTATACTATAGTTCAGAAATTATAGTAATAGCTGTGATCAAGACTTTACGATACGTTAGCCTAACCTCTCTTAAAGTAATTCCATAAGCTATTTTAGGCTATAGGATACCACTGCATATTGTATGCCTAAATAATGTAATAAGCAATGGACTTATCATGCTAAGTTATTTATATTTTCGTTTATTCTACTTTTGGCATGGAATGTTTATCTCGATGTTACATTATATTGAATAGTCATCCTCAGTAGCGACGACAAAAACCGCATTACTTACCATTCATGTTTGACCGAGAGTAGTACAACCGTTCGTTATTTGTAGTTTAATATCAATCATATTAATTAATCAAGATCAGACTCTAGATAATGTTTTTTGCTACCTTCTAACTCGCAAACAAAATGTCAAATACACCACCCGTTGATGTTCCTCAACTGTTATAAGTTATGGTGTATCTTTGCGCTGGCTAATGTGTATACTGACACCTATAGGCGAGCGTGCAGCATCATGATGCTTGCATGCACAATTTAAAGGTTTACAGTAACGTGTGCGACTGTTAATGCGGTATTTGTATTGACTTATGACGAATGGTTTATTCGTGTTTTATAGGATGTGCAGTTTGCATGATCAACAACATTCATGGCATTACATTTAACATTCAGTGGCAGATACAGAAGATTGTCACAAACCAACACGTCATATATTACGATCTTTTAAAACGTTCAATTGACATTTATTTGTGGTTTTTGTGGCACAATTACACCAGAACAGCTGCTCAGCTCATCTGTCAGTCACTGCTGAGTGTCACAACATACAGCGAGATTTTCCGCGACTCACTGTCACTGTCAGAGTCAGTGTTTCGCGACAATGTCAGTGACATATGCCACTCTCCACTGGCACATGCCATTGAGAACCGGAAGTGCCACAGGGTGTGTCACTAAGCATAGCGACATGTGCCAATGGCCTCTGTGCGTCAGATGCCATGTCACTTAATGTTACTACTGCTACTGGGGAAAACCCCGCATTTTTAAAGGGGCCGCGTGTTTAACTTCCGCCCAGCTCCGATGTTATGTAGTAAAAACAACATATTTTTCTCTTTAAAACGACATATATTTTCTCCTAATTTCTCTGAATTACAGTAGGCCTATAGATAGTAATGATATTTGTGGGTCCCTCATTACTAGGTTAAAGTTATGCGCTAATCATTAGTGATCCATGGCTCCTGCTACCTATGGCTGTTAAGAACTGTAGCTTGCATCAATAAATCATAACAATGTCGTGCTATGGGCACTGCCACTGATACAGGATGAGCCTATTTTACTGCTTTTCAAACAAGTGTGACAAAGCCATGTGCTAAATACATTCTCTAATGTGGATACAGACATCACTACACACATCACTACAACCCATGTCCTTATTAGGAGAAAATATCGTTTTAATGAGAAAAATGTCGTTTTGACAACATAACATCTCGTTTTTACGACATAATAAATTGAGTGGAAAAAAATCTGTATGTGTCAGAAATGCGTCACCGTGCCTCTCTTTGTTCTTCCTGGTTTCTTTTGGATTCTTTGACTGCTTCTGAAACAGGTTCATCTTATGCGTTTCTATAGCTCCAATACAATCTATAGCACAAAGAAAACTAACATGCATACTTTATCAATCAACAACAGTTTTTATCAAGAGATTTTGGGATTTACGTTAGAAATGGCGGAGAATAGCGCAGGCCTGACAACCTTTCTTCTGTTTGCTTATTGAAAGAAACGTGTAGGCCAAGTAATTAATGTAATGTGTTTTTTGTGTTTTTTAAGTTTCTCACTTGCCAATGTAAGTGTCGTTCTCTCTGAAGGTGACGTGCTTTGTAATTACTCGCGCGGAAATGCGGCACGAGATCAAACTGATCATCAGCGCGTGGATAAACTTTCAGTTTGTTCATATCTTAGATCATTTTATGAATGTGTTTGGAGGGTTGAGTCATAAGAATAGACTCTCAGGATCTAAATGAAACTGAGACTCCACACGATATGAACATGAATCTCTTGTATTGACGAGCGACATGTTTGCTTGACAACTGAAGAAAGTGCAATGATGATAATTAGTGTGTAGATTAAATAGAAGACTAAAGCGTTTAAACCTGTCGATTTAAAGAGATTGCATCACAATGGATATTTATACTGTATTGCCCTATGCATTTAGATTGATTCAGTGTTATTAAATAATAGGCCTATGTTAGACTTCAATGAAACCGGTTCATTTGTTTCCATTTTTTCAGCGCAGGATCATGTGGCAATATAATAATATAATAATATTAAACATGAAAGTGTAGAAGTAGCCTACATTGTTGTTGTTGTTTTTTAGAACGAAAGGTGTGCCAAATAAGTAAAAACACAATATAACGTACAATATTGTAACCAATAAATATAAATGCATAAAGCACTGTTTAGCCCAAAGAACAATCTTAATAAAATCTTAATAAAACTTCCCATTGATTGCATCCTAAAAGTGTGCAAACACACACAACTAGACTTAAGCTTATACCCACAACAGTTTTCAGACTAATAAAACCACGCGCACGCCAGAACACACACATTTACTCAGGACGTCCCGTTTTTAAAAAATATGAATTATTGTGCACATAAAAATCCTGCTGACATAAAAAATAAATAAAACACTACAGGAAAAGTGTTCAAAAGCAGTGCATCGGATAGCTACTTTCTGTCATTTGAGCGATGACTCCATTAATGAGTGTCATTTTTAATCTAAATGTGTATGTCAACAGTAAAATAGAGTTTAAAGGTCCTATGGCGTGGTTTTTTTTTTATTTTAGCCTATAATGTATTCTGAGGTGTACTTATATTGTTAGTATGATTTTTTTACATCATAAAATGTCATAATTTAGAAATAAAAGGCATTTTTTTTCTACTGATGTTTGCCCTGTGGCTGATGCCCTGTTTACTCTCTCTCCAGTTAAAGAGTGTGTACACGCAGTGTGTTTGTAACATATTAGTTTCTTTATTTATTCCGATATGTGCGTGGATGATTGTGCATATTTCTACGCCTGTTTTGTGCGAAGGCAAGGTTTCTATATCAGGCCCCAGAAGTCCATTTGAAACCATCATTGCGTGCCATCTGTGCAGTTTAGAAACGGAGTCGTGGAAAGAGAAATATATCTGTGGTCGATCAGGGAGATGCAATTGGGACCTTGGAAAAAATGTGAAATTATTTTACGAGGTGGCTAATTCGTACGAATTTGTACGTTTTGTCTAAACCCCAGTGACGGGTAGGTTTAGGGGCGGGGTTTTAGGTTATATTTTATTAATATGAATATATTTGACATGATTGACGTTTAATTGATCCCATTAAAGCAGTCAAGTGGCCATGATCAGCGCCGCCGCTCCATCACACACTGCGCGCAGAGCACCGAGTGCTGAGGGGACACCACAAGAACACACATTAGTCCTGTTCAGATGTTCAGGGACTTTCTGCTCGAGTCTACAGCTTCTGCTGTTCTCACATCCTGACGGATCTTTGGAGATTTTAGCGAAGACAAATCCAGGTCTGATAAAGAGGGCCAAATGTATGGGCTTTTGGGCATTAATGCTAAAATGACTTCTTTTGGCGGACATGTCATTAGTAAAAGATGCGCTACGCCAGTGGAATGTGACGTCTGATCCCCGGTGTCGTATATGGGATGTGACGTCTGATCCCCAGTGTTGTGGCACGTCAGCGCGGGGTGGGGTTTGGGTCTATGTGTGATGGCTTATTAGTCTGATGGTGTTCACCAGTAAAGTCATGTGTTAACCAGCTCCTCGTGTTGGTAATTCATTGTGTTATCTAAACACTGGCGTGGTGGCAGCGGTGACGAATCCACTCCTTTAATGCATTCGTTAAGCTTTCGTTGAACAGTTTACGCTACGAATGTTTGTAAACTAAGAGCGGAGTAACTTTGATGACGAGACACGAGTTGTAAGCATGGCAAACACACACAGAGCACCGAAGCAGTGGTGCCTTACTAAAGTTGAGACGGTGAACTCCTTTGAGAATTGGCGTCAGAATCTTGTATACACGCTGTTACTGGACTCTGAATTTGCCCCGTTTTTAACGGACGGTGTGCAATGGGAAAAAAAGACGCGGACGTCACCATATAGGGGTTTCACCGATGATGATGCGGAGATTCCTGCAGCTCGACGACGCACGCGCCAACAGAAGGTTAGCATGCTTGAGCTTATGCTGGGACAGATTGCAAATTATTGTCCAGTTATATCCCGCAACACTATTGTTAAGAACTCCACTTGCATTGACCAGATATGGCAGACAATCAGGCTACACTTTGGATTTCAATCCACGGGTGCCCATTTCATTGACTTTACTGCCATTAAATTAGAGCCTAATGAGGGTCCAGAGGATTTATATCAGAGATTAATGGCCTTTGTTGAAGACAATTTACTTCGTAAAGACTCTTGTATTACTCATGGAGGGGCAGCTATTGTGGAGGATGAAGAACTCTCTCCCACAATAGAAAATTTTATTGTTCTCACATGGCTTCGACTTATACACAGTGAGCTGCCGAAACTCGTAAAGCAGAGGTATGGCACTGAATTACGATCACCTACACTCTAAAAAAAAAGGCTCGTAATCATAGGGGAACCTTTTTTAGTGCTATATAGCACCAATTTTGGTGCTTCAGTGGTTCTTCAGCGGTTCTTCAGAGGTGCTATATAGCACCTTAGTCAAAGAACCGGTGAAGAACCTCTGAAGAACCGCTGAAGAACCTCTGAAGAACCGCTGAAGAACCACTGAAGCACCAAAATTGGTGCTATATAGCACTAAAAAAGGTTCCCCTATGATTACGAGCCAAGAACCATTTTTGGTGCAATATAGAACCTTTTTTTTTTTAGAGTGTACACTGGCGTCTATAAAACCAGAGATATCACAAGCTCTTAGCTCATTATTGGATGAACTTCAGTCGTCAGAGGATGCCAGAGCTATGCGCACTGCTGTGTCGAACTTTCCAAGGCAGAGACCGTCGTCTATGGGTCGATTTAGGAAGTCATGTCCATTATGTAAAGAGGCTCACAGACCTGATAATCACTTTCTCAGTAAGTGTTCCTATCTGCCTCCCCAAGACAGAGCATTCATTGCTAAAGCACGGCAAGTGGTGGGTTCGTTAGACCACACAGAGGGTGAATCTGATGATGGCCATGATGACTCTGTGTGTTGCCCTATGGCAGTGCAGCGTGTTCGTATCATGCAGTCGCCGTGTCTTGATGCTTTCCATGGTTATGCTCCAGTTAAGCTGACCATTGATAGTGGTGCTACAGGAAATATGATAAGGACAGCGTGTGCTAATAGACTGGGGCTTAAGATTACCAGCAGTACCCAGTCGGCTCACCAGGCGGATGGCTCTTCACCTTTAAAGGTAGTTGGTGAGACAAACACCCACTTTCATAGAGATGGACATGAGCTTTACTTTGAAGGGCTTGTTGTAGAAAATTTAGACTCTGATATTCTTGCTGGCATACCATTTATGGAGTGGAATGACATCTCCCTTCGCCCTGCTAAACACCAGGTCTGTGTAGGGTCTAATACATATGAGTACGGTTCCAGTCGAACAGTGGGGAATACACACGTTGTCCGGCGAGCACATGTCCTTCGTGCTACATCGTCACATACTGTGTGGCCTGGCGACTTTGTTGAGCTCGAACTGCCTGCCGAGTTGGTGAACGTTAGTGAGAAACTCGCTGTTGAGCCGCATGAGGCCTTTACACAGTGGCTTGCACCTGCCTTGTATACAGGAATATCAGGTAAAATCAGAATTCCCAATTTGACCGATACACCGCAGGGCATTAAGAGAAATGATCATGTGTGTCGTATTCGTAGGACTTATGTCCCAGAGCCTGAGCTACCTGAACGGGCTCCGTCTGAGACCTCAATGACAGTTACCCATAAATCCAGTCTGACCCTGTTTTCCAAGCTCGTCTCATTAGACCCAGATAGTATAATGACTCCAAACGTTAGAGACAAATTTCTGGAGGTCCACCGAGAATTCGACGAAGTCTTCAACCCACAGTTTAAGGGTTATAATGGCGCTGTCGGACCCTTTCAGGCTAGAGTAAATATGGGCCCTGTTCAACCACCGCAACGGAAGGGTAGAGTCCCACAGTACTCAAGAGGCCAGTTACAGGAGCTGCAAGCTCAATTTGACATGTTAGAACAGATGGGGGTCTTTAAAAAACCTGAGGATGTGGATGTTGCTGTTGAGTATGTTAATCCATCATTCCTTATCAAAAAACCGAACGGAGGGTTCCGTCTTGTAACAGCATTCACAGACGTAGGCCGGTACAGCAAACCTCAGCCATCTCTCATGCCAAACATCGATGCCACTTTACGTCAGATCGCTCAGTGGAGATATATTGTTGCAACTGACCTCACAAAGGCATTCTATCAGATACCCCTTTCAAGGGAGTCCATGAAGTACTGTGGAGTAGTAACGCCATTCAAGGGAATTCGTGTGTATGCTAGATGTGCAATGGGTATGCCTGGATCAGAAACTGCCCTGGAGGAGTTGACGTGTCGGGTGTTTGGTGACCTTCTTCAACAGGGTCAGGTGGTCAAAGTTGCTGACGATCTTTACTGTGGTGCTAACAGTTTTGAAGAACTGCTTGTGGTCTGGAGGAGGGTATTAGTGGCTCTTCAGGCATGTAACCTATGCTTATCCCCTGTAAAAACAGTGGTTGCGCCTGCACAGACCAACATCCTAGGATGGGTATGGAGCCAGGGTACTATCAGCGCTAGTCAACATCGCATTGCCACGTTAGCCTCATGCACCCCTCCTACGTGTGTTAGAGGTCTGAGATCTTTTATTGGTGCTTATAAAGTCTTAGCACGGGTACTTAAGGGATGTGCTTCAGTTCTTGCCCCCCTTGACGATATGGTTGCTGGGTGTGAGTCAAAATGACCGATGACCAACTTTGGATCGTTACTGACGGTGCTTTCAGGGACCCAGGGCTTGGTGCAACATTGTACGTGACACGTGAGGGAAAATTACTGGTGGCTGGCTACTTTAGTGCTAAACTTCGCAAAAACCAGATCAATTGGCTTCCATGTGAAATTGAAGCTCTCGCTATAGCGGCTGCATTAAAGCACTTTGGCCCATTTGTTATCCAGTCAACAAAGAAGGCGTGTGTTCTTACTGACAGCAAACCGTGTGTGCAAGCCTTTGAGAAATTATGTAGGGGTGAGTTTTCAGCAAGTCCACGTGTCACTACGTTCTTGTCAACTGCAAGTCGATTCCAGGTGTCTGTCCGCCATGTCGCTGGGGCTGCTATTCTTCCATCAGATCATGCTAGTCGTAATGCTGTAGAGTGCAACAGCCCTACATGTCAGGTGTGTGGATTCGTCCAGGAGTGTATGAATATGGTTGTGCGCCGGTCTGACGTTGGTGACATTTTGCACGGAGCACAAAAGGTACCCTTTTCAAATAGAGCGTCATGGGTGTCCATACAGGCAGCTTGTCCAGATCTTCGTAGAGTATGTGCACATCTTCGCCAAGGTACACGCCCCTCTAAGCGAGTAACCAATGTCAGAGATGTGAAACGCTATCTGAACAATATCACTTTGGCAAAGGATGGGCTCTTAGTCGTACATCGTCATACACCGCTAGTGAGATCTTCCGAGTGCATCGTCGTTCCAAGGAATGTGTTGCATGGCTTGCTTATGTCATTGCACATCAGGTTGAATCACCCGTCTGTAAATCAGTTGAGACTTGTAGTCAGCCGATACTTCTATGCATTGGATTTGGAAGCTGCTATTCAACACACCAATAAGGGTTGTCATCAATGTGCAGCATTGGCAAAGTCCCCTTCGTTTGTAGTGGAACAGTCCAGCAGTGACCCGCCTGAGGCTGTAGGATCCTCTTTTGCAGCAGATGTGTTAAAACGTGAACGTCAGCTCATTCTAGTTGTTCGTGAGGCTGTGACGTCTTTCACGACCGCCCTTTTGATTGCTGATGAGCGAAAAGAGACATTGCGGGATGGGATCGTAACCTTGTGCATTGGTCTGCGTCCACTCGATGGTCCGTTGGCAGTGGTCAGGACTGATCCGGCACCAGGATTCGCAGCATTAACAAATGACGAGGTGCTTGCACAGCATAGATTGGTCATTGAGTTGGGTGCAGCTAAAAATGTTAACAAAAACCCTGTCGCTGAAAAGGCCATTCAAGAGCTGCAGGATGAGGTTTTGCGATTGGAGCCACATTGTCAGTTTATCACACCTCTTCTTTTGTCTATGGCTGTCGCTCAGTTGAACAGCCGGATTAGGTCACGGGGCATGTCGGCCCGTGAGATGCTGTTCCAACGTGATCAGTTCTCTCTGAAACAGTTACCGGTCCACGATCAGGAGTTAATTGCTCAACAGCATACACAACGTCTGGTAAACCATCCTCACAGCTGTAAGGCTAAAGTTCCATCAAACCGATTTGCAGTTTGCCCAGATGTTGGCCCAGGAGATCTAGTGTACTTGTATAGTGATCGAAATAAGTCTCAGGCCCGGAGTCGTTATCTGGTACTTAGTACTGATGGAGCATGGTGCAACATTCGAAAGTTTACAGGCTCACAGCTACGACGTGGCTCGTATAGAGTTCGACTGAGTGATTGTTACAAAGTTGAGTCCATCATTGAGAAAACGGCGTCAGTTGAGGAGGACTCGGACTCTGAGAGCGAGGAATGGGATATGAGCTCTTCCCCACAGATGCCTGACATTCCTAGGGCAATCGCTGAACCAGCATCATCACCAGCACCATCGCCGGTTCCTGATGCTCCTGTGGCAATAGCTGCGCCAGCACCTTCACCTGTTGGTCCTGTCAGCAGTACAAGTAGCTCCCCCTGTCACAGCTTGGTGTCGATACCCCGGAAGTCTGGCCGTCTTCGCCGGCTCCCTGCTAAGCTGATGGACTATGAGCTACAGTAGGCATATAGCCTTGACTCGTATCCTTTTTTGGGTGTGGGGGGAAAGTTATTTTATAGGTTTATACATTTTGTGTTTGGTGTTCTTTAATAGCCTGGTAGGCTGTACCGTATAGGTGATTCTAACAGTTGTTTCTTGTTACCACATAGCTATCCTGGGTACCTCACTGTGATTTACAGGTCAGCAGTTACTGCAGGAGCGGTAGTGTGGTTCTATGGAAAATGGGTGGCGCCAGTGGAATGTGACGTCTGATCCCCGGTGTCGTATATGGGATGTGACGTCTGATCCCCAGTGTTGTGGCACGTCATCGCGGGGTGGGGTTTGGGTCTATGTGTGATGGCTTATTAGTCTGATGGTGTTCACCAGTGAAGTCATGTGTTAACCAGCTCCTCGTGTTGGTAATTCATTGTGTTATCTAAACACTGGCGCTAGAGACCCTGTAGGCCTTATCCCTGTTTCTTCAGCAGAGATGCCACAGCTGTCAGCATGGGCGTCAGTTTGGTTTGAGATGTGCTGGGGACAGAGACGCATTCAGAAGTGCTGGTACATGATGTATTATTTTTTTTCTCTTTAGCGCAGGTCCTGTTTTGAAAGACTATGTCCTGTAGCTTACTAATGTAAATAAATAAAAATGTCAGCTGAGAGACATTGCGGGTCTTAAAGCCTATCTTACTCATGCCGACGAAAGCGCCCCGCGAATTATTTAATATTTTTCATTTTTGCAATTTTTTTTACCACTTCTCAGAGTCCCACGTGTTTTTTTTATCCTCCCTATTACACATTAGTTGCAGCCATTAAAATAGTTCAGTTTTGTTTTTAATGTCAAAGTAGTTATATTTCGTTTCGTTTCTTTATTAAGTTAATTTAGAAAAATGTTTGAAGCATTTTTTTTTTTTTGTTAAACTAAAGTTTTTGCTTTTTAAAGTGACGACCAAGCGGCTGACAGTGAGTTAACCCCACACTTTAGCCTCTGAAATCAACACTTGTCAAAGTAGTTAGGCTATATTTCGTTTCTTTTCTTTATTAAGTTAATTTAGAAAAATGTTTGAAGCATTTTTTCTTTGTTAAACTAAAGTTTTTGCTTTTAAAGTGACGACCAAGCGGCCAGCGGCCGACAGTGAGTTAACCCAACACTTTAGCCTCTGAAATCAACACTTGACTTGTCTTGCTTATAAAATCCATATAAACACTTAAAGGCGGCATGAAATCAAATTTTACAATTTGTATTTTTATATTAATATTGTAGTGTTTACTATAACTGATTTATCTGTTCATTTCATTATTTTTAAAAAATTAATTTACCCTTATAATCTTTAATCAAATATGTTAACTTTCCCTCCCCCATGAAACGACCTCTCTTCTCCCCCGGTCATGTGCTATGGCGCGAGGGCGGGGTTATCGCCCCGTCTCGTTTCTGCACCTCCTCTCAGAAACCTGTCACTGATCGTGGTTAGGTGCATTTTTCTCGGTATACACAATACCTTCTTCAAGAAGGACTTGAGGCAAAAAGAGAGAAATATATGAGAAATAAAAGCTTTTTTTAATGTAAAAATTACTCAATATAGTCGGACGAACAGCTTATCGTGACGACTCGCACTGAGGAATGAAGCGTGTGAACGCGCTTACGGCGCGCCCCCTTTATAAGGGAGAGCTGAGAAAAAAGCTTTACAGAAATAAAGCCATAAAAGGCTTAAAATAAGTAAAATCTGTAGCATAAACCAGCGAAAAGTGAGGAAATATGCTCAGTAACATTATGTAGAAAAGATTTAGAAAGAAAATACATTTATTTAAGAGATAGATTGAGTTTTTCTCCACAACTGAGTGCAAACTTCAAATCTGCCTCCATTTTGTTAGCAACGCCCAACTTCCAACGATCCAATCTATTCCCGAAGGACGAAATCAAGCCTCGCCCTACATTTTTTCTAATTTCAGAAGCCGTTTCACTCGGATATACGTCACAATAAGGAGAAAAAGACGATCTCAACTTCCGTTTCATGCCGACTTTAAAGCATCGCTTAAATGTTTAGCCTATTATCACCACCATCACAGTAAAAAGGCATTTTTGACAAGATGAGGCAGGCAGATCGCAACGGCGCGCGCAAATGAAACGGGCTACACAATCTAAACAAATAATTAAAAAAACATGCTGGTTGTCGTACCTTTAGGCTACACCTATCCGCGAAATTACTATAAATCCGATCTTCAATTCCCGTGCTATATGCACATTTAACGGAGTTCATGTCAACAAAATCAACCGATATGAGTAGGCCTATTTTATTCATCAGCTCATTTCAACATCAGACCGCATTATGAGAGCGAGCGACCTAAACACTGGTAAGAGCCTTTAGTCTCATTAGCTTTAATGAAGATGGTTGTGTTTTTGAGCATCTCAGACTTAGCTTATTTTCAGTTTCTCTTGTGGCAGTTTGCGTGTTGGCTTGCTTTACTCATTTGCGGCGATGCGTGTTGCATAGCGCCGTCCTATGGCCTAAAGAGGCCCGAAGCCCGGCCCGCGTCTGAGGTAGGCTATAAATTGGCCCGAAACCCGGCCCTAGGGCGTAAAAAAGTCGGGGCCCGTCGGGCTCGGGCAGAAATGTAGGGCTCTACTTTGAGTAAGGCTGAAAGCGTCTTTCTTTTTAATACATTTCGTGAAAGTCTTAATTACAGTAGGCCTAGCCTATAGATAATTATGATATGTGTGGCTGCACCGGGGTCCGTCATTACGCTCATCATGAGCGGCCCATGGCACCTGCTACCCATGGCTGTTAAGAGCTGTAGGCTACATCAATAAATTACAACAATTTCGTGCTATGGGCACTGCCACTGATACAGGCAGCGGAAGAGCCTATTTTACGGAGCTTGCTTCTGCTTTTCAAACGTTTTTACGACAAAAGATGTCGTTAAAACGACATAAGATCTCGTTATTATGACACAATTGAGTGGAAAAAATAATGTGTGTTGCAGCAATGCTTCACCGTAAAATTGAACTCGAGGTTTAAAAAAAAAAAAAAAAAAAAAGTGGTGGGTATGGAGTCAAAATAGGGCCACATATATCTGCAAAATAACACAATGTTTTGCAAACAAAAAATATGTTTTGCAAAAAAAAAAAAAAATTTTGCACAAAAAAAATAGAATATTGAGAAAAAAATGCTTTTTTGCAAGTAAAAAAATAGTAATTGCAAAAGAAAAGTTACCACTGAGAGAAAAAAAAACGTTTAGCAAAGTAAAACTTGCAGCATTGACTTTGCAACACCTTTGCGCCGCTCCTTTAAATCCGCGTTTCCGTCATCCGTGCCTCTGCGGCGCAAGCTTTCCTTTGCGCTTCATTTTTCTTTGCGCCTCGCTTTGTGTCCCTGATTTGACGTGGGGGAGGGGTCAAGAGGTTGGGGTGTGTACATGGGTGTGTACAAGGGACGAAGGCGCGTCCTTCTCGTTACGTCAATCAATACAATCTGACTTAAATTTGGCCACTCGCCCTTGAGGCTGAGCAACTGTGCTGATCTCTCGCTGTCTCAATTAATTTGCCCAATCTCATTCACTTTCTATGCAGAGGATGATCCATCGATGTCTAGCATTCTGGTGTAAGGGTTATAAATACCCATGTTGCATGCATGCAGCTCTCAGCTATGCTAACTAACCAAACTACATCAGGAATCATTTCTTGAATCTGTCTGACACATCATCAGTGTTGGGGTAAAGTGTTACAAGTAGAGCTGTCAATTTAACTCATTAATTAAAAAAAAACACATGATTAAAAAAATGTATGCAATTAATCATGCCCAATATATTCTTGTGTTCAAAGACAGTTAGATGATATGCAGCAGAATGACACACAGAGGTCTCGAGATCCATACGGTCTGGGGCTCGCGCTGATGACGTAACGAGACCCAGATAGCAATTACGTTTGGGCCACATGTGGGTATTATCTGGCACATATGGCCTAGATGTGGCATGGCTGAACAGATATGGGCCAAATTGTGACCACATTTGTTTTGCCATAACTTTAAAATCTGCGGAAATGCTCTCTTGGTTCACAAATCATTTTGAGGTATATGGCCCAGATAACAACAAACACGTGAGAACCATATGTGGTTGAGCTATGGCACACAGTTAGAAACACCGACTTGTGGTAAACATTTGGCTTATACATGGAAAAACACCGGAATCCTGAACTCAAGTGCGGCAGACATCCGCCGTTCCACACATCAGGTTGCTATCTGGTTGCTATGCATCCTCCCTCCTATTGGTGGAGTGAAACTACGGCGCGAATTTGACTGCGAACCTGGCAGCGGGCAGCACCATTTACTCAGCTTTCCTCCTCACGACTGTGTACATTCAGGTAAGTGATGTTTTGGCACTTTAAAGTCATATAATTGAAATATGCAGCATTATGTGTTAATATTGCATGTTATTAAGTATTTAGTTATTCGTTTCATTGAGGAGTGGGTCGAATTACGTTAGGTTTCTCCTCAGTTTAATTTACCAATACAATGAAGTGTAACATTAGTGTATAGCGGTCCGCTGGTTTGCCGTTTTAAATTCAGATGTGTTTGCTAAATCAACAGTACACTGTCGTACACTTAAAATAGTATCATGGCATGTGTAACGTTAATATCATATGTGAATTCAGGCGACGCGGTCCGACGTCGGTGTTACTGTTCGTCAAAAAACCTAAATCCTAATTTGTGTTCACAATAATTTAACTAATATTAATAAAAAATGACAACAAGAATAAACAAATGAATACGTGTGCATTATTGTATCTTTTTATTTAACTCTGAAATGATATTTGACCAAGACTTCCATGGCTTTTCCCTCTTTAAAATGAAGTTGTATGTTGTTTTGTCACAATACCAAAATTCTGACTTTAGATACAATACCTGATTATAATACGTTACCTTGTTAACATGAACTAACAATGAACTGCACTTCTACAGCATGTATTAATATGTGTTAGTGTTAATTTGAACATTTACTTATACATTCAAATCAGAAATTGTACTTGTTAACGTTATAGTACTGTATGCACGGTGAACTATGAACAAACAATGAACTGCAGTATTTCTATTAACTAATGTTATCAAAGATTACCAAATACAGTAAGAAATGTAGGCTATCACTGATGGTTAGTTCATGTTAGTTAATACAGTATCTAATGTTTGTTAACAAATAAAACCTTATTGTAAAGTGTTATCAATTTTAAATTAATAATAAAAAAAACCCTAAACCTTCAATTGACTGCTTGTGCATGCATTTGAACCATTCTCTCCCCTTTATTTAAGATAAATAAATAATTACTTGCCACAGTGTGATTGTGCAGAGATTTTTGCAACAATCACATAGCAATTATGTTGCAATTACATTCTCTAACCTTTCACAAATATGAACCCCAAACTGTCATAACCTATTGGTGCTATGACTGAATTCTTATTTGAGTAATTTAATATAAAAATATATATATGATCACAATATAGTTTATCTTTGTTATTAAAATAAGCAAATATGCAAATTATAAGCAATATGACAAATACTATATAAGAAAGATACAAATCAAACAAACAACACATTTTTCATACTTTCATGTTCCCATGTGTTGTAGCCATGACAAAACCAAGTGAACTAAACCTGTCCCTTCACTATGTTATATGTTATGCTTATAAATTATAGTATTTTAACTAAAATTCTGCACTTAGCCTATTTGAAATTATGCCTGATATCACTATGTAGCATACTTGTAACCCTGCTTCCTCTTTTACAACATATTTTGTTTTTGTTTTTCTTACAGATTTATTCGGTGAGACTTTTCCCTTCAAATTATCATCATGGACATTGGAAGTAAATGTAAACCAAATAACCTTAGAAGGAGGGCTGTTAAAAGAGTAAATGACTTATTTGACTCCCTTGGTTGCGTTCAAGATAGTGAGGAGGAATTAAACTCAGATCATTTATCTACCACACATGTGTCTGATTCTGAGGAGCCATGTGCTGAGTCATCATCAGAGGTAGTTTCTGATGATGACCAATCTGATGAGGGGAATTCAGTGAGTGGTGATTTGGTTGCTTCACTGGCAGGCTGGGCTGTAAATTTTGGAATCTCTCTGGTTGCTTTGTCTGCCCTTTTGACCATACTCAGGGTGCATCTCCCTTTCCTTCCTAAAGATGGTAGAACTCTGCTTAGAACAAAAACCTCTTACAAGACTCAAATGATAGCTGGTGGAGATTTTCATTACTTCGGTATACTAAATTCACTAAATACAGCCTTCGAAAACATGTGGTCCAAAGTTCCTGACCGACACATTTTTAGACTGCAGTTAAACTTTGATGGCATTCCACTGTTTAACAGCAACTCTGTACAGTTTTGGCCAATACTTGGTATTCTTCAGGACTGTAAAGTAAAGAGGCCCTTTGTAATCGGACTGTTCTGTGGTAGCTCTAAACCAAAATCTTTGAAAGAATATTTGAAAGATCTTGTAAGTGAATTGAAAACACTGAGCTGTGGGTTTGCCATGAAAGGGAAATGGTTCTTTTTAAAAGTTAGTTCGGTTGTGTGTGATGCACCTGCTAGGGCTTTTATCAAAGCCATCAAGAGTCACACTGGCCACTCTGCCTGTGGTAAATGTACTCAAACTGGCCTGTATCTCAAACACCGAATGACCTTTCCTGAAATAAATGCCCCACTTAGGACAGACCTCTCTTTCCGGCAGATGATAGATGAAGACCATCATGTTGCAAAGTCTCCTCTAATAGAAACAAACATTGACATGGTTGGTGGTTTTCCTCATGACTACATGCATCTGGTTTGTCTTGGGATGATGCGGAGGCTTTTAGATCTTTGGCTGAGTTCAGGGCCACTTCGTGTTCGTTTATCTTCCCGGCTGAGTCAAGTAATTTCAGATTCTCTTGTAGGGTTGAGATTTTACATACCTTCTGATTTTGCACGTAAACCAAGACCACTAACACACAGACTGAGGTGGAAAGCTACAGAACTCAGGCAGTTCTTGTTATACACTGGTCCAGTGGTCCTTTGTGATGTCCTTGCCTCACCAGTGTACAGTCATTTTATGCTTCTGTCAGTTTCTGTTTATATTCTTCTCAGTCGGAAATTTTGCTTTCTGTTAAATGACTTTGCACATACATGTCTAGTGTCTTTTGTTGAACATTTCGGCGTGTTATATGGTCAGGAATTTCTTTGTTACAATGTGCATGGATTAGTGCACCTCTGTGAGGACGTAAAGCAGCATGGTAATTTAGATGAATTTTCTGCTTTTCCTTTTGAAAATTTTTTGGGCACTCTTAAAAAGCTTGTCAGAAGACCTAGCAATCCTTTGGCCCAAGTCATTCGCAGGCTATCTGAAATAAATGCCCAGAGCAATGCACGTGATGAGACCATCAATAGGACCCTTAGACGTGAACACAACAATGGCCCTGTTCCTTTGATATTTTCAAAAGCAGTTAATCAGTTTCAAGAGGCTTTCCTTGGTGGTTTAGTCATTAAAATAACTGAAGGAGACAATTGTGTGAAAATAAAAAATAGTATTGCCACTGTTGTGAACATCATTTTGAGCGAAGGAAAAGTATTTCTTGTGTACAAAGAATATAAACATAGAAGCTCTTTCTTTGACTATCCAATGAATTCGTGTGATTTGGGAATTTTTGTTGTGAGGGAACTCTCTGAAGACTTGCACATGTCAGAGTTTGATGGCAGTATTGAGAAGTATGTTAGGCTACCTCTTCGAGAAAATTTTGTTGTTTTACCATTACTACATTCTGCACAAGTTCATGAAACAGAAAGTTAAATATGGCTGTGTGGCGATAAACCAGTAGAAAAGCCGCAGTTGGTAAGTATTTATCTAATTGTTGTTTTTGTTATAATTCAAGTGTCTTGACTCCCTAGTCGATGAAACCTGTTGTTATTGCAACATAAGGTGCTATAAAGTTGGGAGGACATTTTAAAGAGCCAAAATTAAGTTCAAGCTACAAGGTCTTACTGTTAGGTAGGAGTGTGCGATAGGTATTGTCTACAATAATATCATCATTGCTGTTTTAACAATGGGGAAGCTAACATCGCAAAAAACAGACATCCAAGAATGACATCCAAATTTCAATATAAGGAAGCAAAAAATGCCCCATAGGAGTTTTTGTATTTTTATTTTATATATTCACCCTCAAGTTGTTTCAAACCTGTATGCATTTCTTTCTTTTGCTGAACACAAGGGAAGATATTTTGAAGAATGTCGGTAACTAAACAGTTGATGGACCCCATTCACTTCCATAGTATTTATTTGTCCTATTATGGATGTGAATGGGGTCCATATACTGTTTAGTTACCGACATTCTTCAAAATATCTTCCTTTGTGTTCAGCAGAAGAAAGAAATGCGTACAGGTTTGAAACAACTTGAGGGCGAGTACGGTAAATGATGACACAACGTACAATTTGTGACTTGCCTAGTTAAATAAAGGCTAATAATAATGTTTTTCCTGAATATAGGCACGCTTGCAAATTTAATAGAATCAATATCAAAAGAAGTTATATTTTATACACACTAAATTTTCAATATTGTCTGTTTCTGACTTTCATTGTGTGAAAATTAAAATACAAATCATACAGGTTTTAAATGAAATGAGGATGAGTAAATGATGACAGAATTTTCATATTTCAATTTGTATTAAGCATTTAATGAATTGTTGATACAAATATAAAGTACAGTGTTTCTCAATTGGCCATCGAACCCCCCATCTCCTGTGATCACTAAGCCTCAACTTTTACTTTTTATATATATGAGTACCAAATTTATAAAAGATATTTTAATTATACAATAAATCTCTTCTATACATAATTTACACTTTTTTTTTTATAATGAAAGGATTAGCAGTGTTAAGCAGAGTCTGGCGTTCAGAGTAGTACCCCTGATAGGCCATCCATGTCGTTCCAAATCTGTATGATGTACTTCTGTGGAACTCAAATGAACGTATTTTGGAGTATGTGAACTGTATGTGATGTTATAAGACTCACGTTATTTTTCTTTTTTTTTGTTCAATAGGCATGTTTCATATCGTTTCTTTTTTGGAAACAAATGAGGTGGAAGTGGTGCCTAGCTGTTGGGTAGATGGTGACCAATGTGTCTGGCCACGCCTAAGAGGGGAGAGCCTCACAAGGGCAGTGAAACTTGCAATGAAACCCAAGAAAGAGTGGACAATTTTTAAAGTAAAGCTTCTCTACACAACAGGTAGTTCTTTAATGTATAACCCCTATAAATATATGTAATAATATTTATTGTCTCACTATAAGTTTTGTGCTTTAAGAAAAACTAATTTTTTTGCTAAATATTTTTTTTTGATTGTGTTTAGAATATCTGTGGATTCGATCAACTTTTCTATTTTTATACAATGTTATAAAATGTGTAAATGTTTTATAAATTATGCTCATGTTTATTCTGTTTATGTCCCTTTCACACAGTAAGCCCGGTAAATTACTGTAAAATTACAAGTACAACTTTTCCACTAAACACAGAAAGGTGCTGTTCAAACACGCAATAGTGTTCTGTCGTTTTACCAG
This sequence comes from Gobio gobio, assembly GCF_949357685.1. Classification (NCBI taxonomy): domain Eukaryota; kingdom Metazoa; phylum Chordata; class Actinopteri; order Cypriniformes; family Gobionidae; genus Gobio; species Gobio gobio. Next base: position 84,932,391 of record NC_137097.1, read on the forward strand.
TAAGATACCATTCACACATCAGTACCAGAAAACTAGTAACCTCTGATGTCAATCGTTCGAAATGACCTTAAAAGGGTTAGTTCACCCAAACATTTAAATTCTGTCATTGATTCCTCACCCTCATGCCGTTCTGAACCCGTAAGACCCGAGAGGTTTCTGAACCATCTATATGCAGCAACATCATTGCAAATTTCAAGGCCCAGAAAGGTAGTAAAGAATTCCTAAAAATAGTCCATTTGACCACAGTGGTTCAACTTTAATGTTATGAAGCGACGAGAATACTTTTTGTGCACAGTTTTGGGGTTATAGACATAGCAGTCTACAGGTGGTCAGAAACCTCTCAGATTTTGTCAAAAATATCTTAATTTGTGATGAAAGATGAACGAAGGTTTTACGGGTTTGGAATGACATAAGAGTGAGTAATTAATGACAGAATAAAATGTTTTGGATGAACTATCCCTTTAAACACTGAACCGTTTCAGTGTTTCCCCTAGGTTTACAGCAGTTTTGTTGGGGATTTGTAAGACACTTAAAATGCTTATATGTACGTATAAAATAAACGTATTTAAATCTTTTTAAAATTGCCTTTTGCAAATAACCTTTGTTAAATTTATAGAAGTATTTGTTAATATTATGGACCAGAGCTTAAATAGTTTTATTTTTTAACTAACAACTAAAAAAACATTTATAAATACTAACAAATATACTGCTCGTTCATTGTTTGTTAATGTTAGTTAATACATTTCAGTTCATATGATAAACAAATGTAAAAAAAAAAAAATTTAGTGAGAAGTTTTTTTTTTCTATGATGCATTTCTTGGAGAATAAATTAATCCTGTCAGATCGACGCAGCACTGCTGTGAACGCGCGCTGTTCTGAACGTCATCAGGTGCGCAGGACATTCCCATACAACACAGAGTTTTCTTCATCCACCTCGATAAGAAGTGCTGTCCAATTTGACAACATTATTTTAATGTTAATGTACCGGAAGTTTACCAGTAAAGACTGTATGTGTGAAAGGGGCTATTTAGACTAGGTGGTTGTCATTTAGTCTTGGATGTGTGTTTTAGACAACTATGACGATGCCAGGAAAAAACTCCCTGAAGCAGAAATCTTCTCTGACATTCAGTCTGATACAGAAAGTGGGGCTAAAAAACCTAGACGAATTATGTAAGCAAACAATTCTCATTTCCAACATGAATTTTTATTCTGTTTGAGTTTTATTTTATTGTTATTATTATTATGTTTTTAAGTAGCAAATATCTCTTTCAGACACAAGTAGTAACCTTGTGTCAATTTCTATTTTTCTATGAAAGGAAAAGCTTTAGACTTCAAAACTTTAAACTTTTGAGTGACAGTGACGATGATAACGAAGGGCAAAATTTGAAAGCCCTGGAACCACCGCCTCGTATTAAGCCACCAGCATTTCAAACATTTAGTCAGTCAACTCGAAGCCCCTCTTCAGCAAGACAGCAGCCTCCTCTCTGCCAGACAGCTAGTCAGCCATCAGCTATCGGCCAATCATCTGTCTACCAGCCAGCTAGTCAGCCACCAGTGGTTCAACAACCGTCTCTCTACCAGCCAGCAAGTAGACATCCAGCATGTGATACATCGACTCTTTACCAGCCAGCTAGTCAGCCACCAGCATGGAGCCAACCACCTTTCTACCAGCCAGCAAGTCAGCCATCAGCTAGTGACCAATCACCTTTCTACCAGCCAGCAAGTCAGCCATCAGCTAGTGACCAATCACCTTTCTACCAGCCAGCAAGTCAGCCATCAGCTAGTGACCAATCAGCTTTCTATCAGCCAGCTAGTCAGCGACCAGCATGGAGCCAACCACCTCTCCAACAGCTAGCTAGTCAGCCACTGGAAAATCAACAACCACCTCTCTTCCAGCCAAATAGCCAGCCAGGTTTAGATAACTTGCCAAAAAGTCACCCTCCAACAGAGTTGGATTACTTACAGCCAGCAGGCTCAGAATCTGTCATAAGGAGAAACCAACCACTACAAAGTATGTTATACAAATGTGCAACTTTAAAGTTAACACAGGTGTAATACTCTTGATTAATATCTACGATGAATGGTTGTAGAGAATAATGTTCTTTGGACATATGGCATTTAGAAAATAATCTATTCAATTGTCTAAACTGTTCTGGAGAATATATCAAGTCCTAATGCAACACATTGACTTGATTGATGTGTCAGTCAGCTAATATGCATTTATTTATTTATATTTCTTTCTTTCAGTTTTGCTGAGGGAGATATTGACAAAACAAGAAATGCTTCTTGACCAGCAAAATACAATTATGAGAATTCTACAGTCAACACATCGCCCAAGGCCTGATGTCCATGATGGGGCCAAGTTCAAAGATCGTCTTCCTGTAAAAGATGTAGAGTCTCTCCAGTGCCTGGAGGCTGAGCTGAAGATGAACCCTGATGCTAAATCAGAATTGGTAAGAAACAAAATGTAGCCTAGTAGTTAGAAAGGGTAAAGATATTAAATAATTAAATGTAAAAATAAAATACTTCACAGTCTTCCTTGTATGACCTATGTATAAATCTGTTCTTATTAAAGCTATAACGGTGCATTCACACGGGGCGTTGCGCTAACGATTTTTTCATTTACTTTGAATGGCTGATGTCATGCGTTGCCGAACTGAATTTGGTTTGTCGCGTCAATTTTCTTTCTTCTGCTGAACACAGGGGAAGATATTTTGAATAATGTCGGTAACCAGACAGTTGATGGACCCCATTGACTTGCATAGTAGGGAAAAAAATACTATGGAAGTGAATGGGGTCCATCAAATTTGGTGGCGCCAAAACCATTTGGTTACCAACATTATTCAAAATATCATCTTTTGTGTTCAGCAGAAGAAAGAAATTCATACAGGTTTGAAACAACTTGAGGGTGAGTAAATGATGACAGAATTTTCATTTTTGGGTGAACTATCCCTTTAACATCAAGTATGTCCTGCACAGTTTTGTCTCGTACATGCGTTTCATTGCTAAAGTTTCAATAGTGCTGTGCTACGCGTATATTTTTAACATGATATAGCAACATTTCTAACTATAGAGATTATATACCATTGCTATGGTATATATTGTCATACTGCCCAGCCCTAAATGTGCGGTATGGGTGGGGCAATGACAAGAATTTCCATATTACAAACCTAGAAAATGGTTTCAGATGGAGTTAGTGATAGTTTATAGTTCATTTTTGAAAATAACAGCATTTTAATTTTAGGGTGGTCTATTTAAATATACAGTGCTGGTCAGAATTTTTTGCCCCCCTGGTAAATATGATCAAATATGGCTGTAAAAAAAATAAATCTGCATTGTTTATCCTTTTAATCTTTCATTCAAAAAATTGGCAAAAATCTAACCTTTCATTGAAGTAAAAGAATGGAAAGTGGGGGGGGAATCACATTATGACCAGAGATCAGAGACCATTCCTCCATACAGAATCTCTCCAGATCCTTCAAATCCCCAGATCCATGTTGGAGCTTCTCTTCAGTTCACTCACTCATCATCTATAGGGTTCGGGGGCCTCTTTTTTTGCGTACGCCAGCTTTCACGCTCACGGTCGGATGTACTAACAGTGAAATTAACGCAAGAATGTGCGTTCCTCCACGCCAATTTCATGTCTGGCGTACGTACATTTCTCGTTGTTTTTGTCCGTTGGCGACTCTTACAGGCAATGAAGGGAAGTTGCAAACATTACACAACAAATTGTTCTACAAGTCTATCGCACCACCACCTGTGGGAAGTATTGCTATTAATTTGCAATTTATAAAATAATTGACATATTGTCACACGAACCTTATGGGAATATTCTATCAATTTTGCAATTAATTAGGCATATGCAAATTGATACAACCCTTAGTCTATGGCAATGGCAGCTTGGCCTTATTAGAGGACATTGCTAATGGCAGAATCCGAAGAGAACAAGTTTTTAGGGACCACAATGATTTTCTGGCCCAGGATGATGGCTGCCAAACTCTCCCACTCATATTTTTCCTTTTGTTATTAATTTATTAATTTATTATTTTATTATTTTTCTCATTTCTACCTCCGATAGTAGCACCTCCAATTCACTTTCTATAAAGTTATGTTTCTTGCCGCTTGCTTTCGCCATTTTCTTACTGCTTTCTTTTGCCAAAGTGGACTCATTACCATATTTAAATTGCTTTATTTAAGGGAGGAGATGTTGGGTGGGGCGTTGTGCTTGTGCATGTGCGCTCAATTTTACGTTAATTGGGATGTACAAAGAGAACATGCGTGGGATCCTTCGTACGCAGAGATCCATACATCGTTTTTTTTTTTGTGTACGCACATTTACAGCTTTGTCCGTACGCAATGTTTTAGTATGAATTCAACGCAAGTCTTTGTACATGAGGCCCCAGGTCAGGGACTGGGATGGCCATTGCAGATGCTTGGTTTTGTGCTCAGTGACCCATTTTTGTTTTGATTTTGATGTTTGTTTTTGGATCACTGTCCTGTTGGAAGATCCAAACATGGCCCATTATAAGATTTCTATAAGAGGTTGTCAGGTTTAGATTTTTTATCTGTTGGTAGTTGATCGACTCCATGATGCCATGTATCTGAACAAGATAGTATTTCATTTTACACATGGGGTGCTTTTTTATCCCTGTGTGCACCAAACCCATCTTAAGTGGTTACTACCAAAAAAGCTAATTTTTTTTTGTTTCATCTGACCATTCATAGTCCATGAAACGCCCACAAGTTAATATTCATCGATTGCGAAATCATGGCAAACACAGAGAGGAAAACCAAGAAACGTAACTTCACTCTCAATGTGAAGTAGAAATTATCGTTGGCGAGGTGAAAAAGAGGAGTAAATTGTTAAATGTTATTTTTTTCCCCCATGTTGATTATGAAAAGTTAACAACGTGAGTAAGATATATATAAAGATATATCGAGTAAGATATAGCAATATATCGGGAGACATGAAGTTAGTCAGACATGATTTTGATAACTTCATTAAGTTTGTTTTGTAGAAAGCCTTTCTTTAAAGTGAATTTCGTTTTGTTTAAATTGTATCTTAATTTTAATACAATTTTCATCAACCAATTGCCTGGATTTAATAAATAAGAAGCAAATATAACAGACAATATGACATGGAGACGCCGGCGCCACTTGCATTGCACGCAAACTGTCTGGAGCGCATCTCATCATAAATTAACCGAAATTCAGCGTGTGTCACAGACATTAGAAATATAGGCCTATCTAGAAAGCCTGAAATGTCTTTAAACGAAACAATTCAAAACGAAAAGAAATAGACTACTCTCTGATTATGTGCATTTATTATGTGCAATCCATTATGTTGAAATAACATTATTAATAATAATAAATATTTAAGAATATTTGATTGAATGCTGAATGTTGTGCTTGTTCAATTTAATAAAATTGAAGCATAATTATGATAATTAAAATAATTGATCAAATAAATGTATGTATATAGCTCCCCTGATCTAGAACCCCCTCAGCACCTGCATGAAACTGGCGCCCTTGATTGCATAAATGCCAATATTATTGCAGAACGTACTTCACTTTTCTTTTTGCAAATATGTGTTAATTTGCATTTCTGTTGTAGCTAATCTTCGTTTGATTTAGTTTGTTTTACACTGCAGATCGATCAAACGGGTGTTCGTGTAGGCTGTTAATTGTAATACTTGCTTTGTGAAGTCTTCATGTTCTTTATGAGAGGCAGTATTGCCATTTCTTTTACACAACGGTCTACAGTTTCACACACTTTCACGTGTTTCTTCCATCTGCCGACGGTGTCGCCATTTCTCATTTCACCCGTTTTTGTGCGTATACATGGGTCAGAGTTGCGTGAAGGGCCGCACATTTTCCCGTCGAGTTTGCTTTTTATAAATACCAATTATTGTGTAGAGAGCGCCATACGCCTTTTTTTTTGCGTACGCAAAGTTTATAAATGAGGCCCCTGGGCATCTTGTTCAGATACATGGCATCATGGATTCGATCAACTACCAACAGATAAAAAATCTAAACCTGACAACCTCTTATAGAAATCTTATAATGGGCCATGTTTGGGTCTTCCAACAGGACAGTGATCCAAAAACAAACATCAAAATCAAAACAAAAATGGGTCACTGAGCACAAAACCAAGCATCTGCAATGGCCATCCCAGTCCCTGACCTGAACCCTATAGATGATGAGTGAGTGAACTGAAGAGAAGCTCCAACATGGATCTGGGAATTTTAAGGATCTGGAGAGATTCTGCATGTTGGAATGGTCTCTGATCTCTGGTCAGGTGTTCTCCAAACTCATCAGGCATTATAGGAGAACTCAGAGCTGTTATCTTGGAAAAAGGAGGTTACAAAAAGTATTTAATAAAGGAGAACCCCCCCCCCCCCCCTCCATTCTTTTACTTCAATGAAAGGTTAGATTTTAGAATTTTTTTCTTATTAAAGATCAAAAGGATAAACAATGCAGATTTATTTTTTACAGCCATCTTTGATCATATTTACCAGGGGGGGAAATTATTCTGACTAGCACTGTATATTTCAACCACTTACACTTTTTTTTCCTATCAGATTACGTATCTGGGTCTGGTTGGTGGCTTTGACCTGAAAGACACAGTGTGGCGAGTGCTGAAAGCCACTTTAACAACTGCTGTGGCACGTGTGATGAATTGGAGAGGAGTCAATGGGAAGATTGGTGTCCAACGCCTGGCCGTAAAGGAAGTTGTCATTGGTGAGAACCTTTTTTAGAAGTCATTTTAATTTTTATAGCACTTTGCACAAAACACAACTATTCAAAACCGCTTTACAGAACATTGTGTTGTAATTTCTGTTATCTCAGTAATAGTAATGGTCACAAATTAATGGTTTGGAGCTTAAATCCCCTAAACAACTTTTCTCTTAAATTGATTCATTTTCGGTCATGTGTTTTACTTAATCTGTGCAATCTGACAACCCTGTGCATGGTAGTGTTCATTTTGTTAATGAAATGTTCAACGAAAAATTTTCAAACATCATATACATTTTCTTGTCCCTAATAATCAACATAATGCAGGAGAAACGTGATATGATGGTCCAGTGGGTTAAACCATGGAACTGATGCGCAGAAGGTTGCTGGTTCAATCCCAGCGGTCACCACCTGAGAAATAATCTAATTTCACCACAATTATTTTCCTCGTGTGGTAGCTAATATTGTCCCTTGTAATTATGAATGGTTTGCAAAAATGGAAACTGCTAAGTGAATGCACGTTATGTACTCGCCAAGCGCGCGCCATTAAAATAGTCTGAATTATGCGCCACTGACTTTAAACAATATTTTTCCGGGTCTGTGGAGGAATTGTTTTGTGAAACTGCAGAATATCACCAGGGAACGTTAGTGCAGGAACACACTCCTCTTCTCACTGAACCACCCCGCGAGCGCAAGTTCATTCCCTAATGTACAGACGTGCGTCTGTGGAGGGAGAAGTCAGCTCTGCGTCGGGTGGAGAATAGGAATGATACATGCGTCAGTGTACTTAGTCAATTGCGCTGGGTGCAAGATAGGGCCCTAAAGCCCAATTTATACTTCTGCGCGAACTTACGCCATAGCTACGTCATAGGCTTTTTGGAGCGCGCGTACCCTTCGGCGTACCCTGACGTACACCTCTCCAAAAATGTAACCACGCGTCAACTCTACGCGAACGCAAGCGCTGTGATTGGTCTGCTAGAACCACTCCCTCGGGTTTCACATGCTCCCTCTGCATGTGTAATTGCGTGTCAACGTGGACAACGACGCAGAAGTATAAATGAAAACCAACGCGTTGCCTACTGCGTAGAGGCTCCGGCGTAGGTGCGATGCAGAAGTATAAATCAGCCTTAATACTGCTGAAAGTTTCTTTTCCAAGCATAATTTTATTATATCCATGTAGGACTGGCCTCGACTAAAGATTTTTCTAGTTGCGTTGCATCACATTAAATGCTTCTCTGCAAGCGCTCTGTTTGAGCCGCTTATAATTTGCATTTGGGAATGCAACGTGCACCAACCATCCGTAATAAGAATTATTAATAATTAAATCTGTTGTCAACAAAGAGAAATGTCTGCGGTTTTGTGCCCAAATAAAAGCTCAGTGGTTTAACTTTTGAAAGCAAGACATCCATAAATGTTTGTATTGTAATTTTACTGTTGTTCTGTAAAGTTAAAAACATTTTTTTTTATTATAATAATTGTTTATCAGAATCAATCCAAATATTATTGTAACATTATTATTATGAATGCATTATAAATACTCATTTTTCATTTACAGTGTATATTATTGCAATAGTAAGATATGTCTTTATTAAATTAATTAAAATATTAATAATAATAATAATTACAGGGGATAGGGTTAGCTATTCTGTTTTTTCCTCTTTTTTTGGCATTAGATGATCACATCCCTGGCTCACTTAAGGGAACGTGCCACCATTTTTAAAAATAAAAGCTCCTCCTGTCGTTCTATTTTCAAAGCACTCTCCTCTTCTGAAAGTTCATAGAGGTATGGTTCTGGATCTTGACTGTCTGAGAAGTCACCCTCTTCGTCTCTCACAAAATCAGCCATGTTCATCGCCATTCACTATGTCTACTGTAGGAAAAATAGTCAGCTAATATTCACACCGGTATGTTGACGGAAGTTGTGGGATTTCATGTGTTGCTGCGTGATATCTCTGCACCCAAGTAGCAGTGCTTCGCCTGTGCTTCCCCCTAATATAGTCCCTAGTCAATATCTATCTATGAAATCGGCTAGTCTTAATCTGCATCGCTATTTGTACTCACAAGACGTTATTAGGTGGTTTTTTTTGGCTCACTTTTACTGTCTTTGGACCTAAAATGTGACATTTATGCTATCTGTGTTGGTGTGTTTTTACATTAGAGTGTGCATGTCTTTTGTAATGTCAGAATACATGCAGTGTTGTAAATTTTAACCGGTTGGTGCAAAAGTATTCTAAAATGTATTTAAAAAAAAAAACTAAATAGTTTGTCATATGGAATTATGGTATTATTATGGCCCACATATTGAAAAATACAATTTTCAATTCCTTTTTGAAATTATACTGGGAAAAACTTTCATACAGTGGTCAATCGTGTTTAATCTGTTCATAATTGCAATTAAAATATTAAAGGAAATAATTTACATTAATATATATATATATATTTTTTTTGCAGGTGCAGTCAGGCAGAATCCCCTAACTGGAAAAGCCTCAAATAAAGATATTGAATTTAACATCATTAAATGGTTGCACCTGGCTGGAGACCGAGAGGGGGGGAGGAGGGAGCGATTGAAGAAACGCGAGGCCCAACAACACATTGCCGACCCTCATTAGAGACTTCCCTGCACATCTTCTCAACATCACTTCTCAACTCTTTACCTTTCAAGTTCTTTAACTTTCTCAATTTCTCTTTAAAGTTCTCTTTACCAAGTTACTGTGATTTATTTTTATTTCTCTCATTAGTTGAACATTAGTTGACTAGTTGAACATAACATTGATACACGCTTAAAAAAACATGAATTTTGGTGTAAAAAATTAAAGTCTAAGACTCTTTGAATGTTATTTATATATATATTAATATTTATTCTTAAAATGTTTTCAACTGAATTCTACTTAAATTATTAAGTACAACTGTGTTGCTATAATTATTTATTTTTATGAAATGTTTTCAACTGAATTCTACTTAAATTATTAAGTACAACTGAATGCTACTGTAATTATATTTATTTTAAAATGTTTTCAACTGAATGCTACTGTAATTATTCAATTCAACTGTGTTGCTGTAATTATATTTATTTTTATGAAATGTTTTGAACTGAATACTACTGTAATTATTTAAACACTTGTCAAAAGTAAATTGTTTTGAGCACATTCGTTGTTGTGGAGTGTTTAATTTACCTTTGAGTTAATAAGACTTTTACATACTGTCAGCTGCATGTGGGCCACATAGATTTTAACAGAACTCAACCATACTAAAATTGCATGCAAGGTTCACACATGGGCCACATTAAATTGTATTATTTGGCTCATGCTTGGTGGAGTTATGGCACTCCTTTGGTTCAGTTCTGGCAAAGAAGATAAGGGCCATATATGGGCCGGCAAACACAATCTTATCTGGGCCACAGCTCAGCTGTTTATCTGGGCCAAATCTGTGCCAAAGGAAATTTGCTGACTGGGGAAGGACGCGCCTTCGTCCCTTGTACACACCCATGTACACACCCCAACCTCTTGACCCCTCCCCCACGTCAAATCAGGGACACAAAGCGAGGCGCAAAGAAAAATGAAGCGCAAAGGAAAGCTTGCGCCGCAGAGGCACGGATGACGGAAACGCGGATTTAAAGGAGCGGCGCAAAGGTGTTGCAAAGTCAATGCTGCAAGGTTTACTTTGCTAAACTTTATTTTTTCTCTCAGTGGTAACTTTTCTTTTGCAATTACTATTTTTTTTACTTGCAAAAAAGCATTTTTTTCTCAATATTCTATTTTTTTTGCAAATTTTTTTTTTTTTTTTTGCAAAACATATTTTTTGTTTGCAAAACATTGTGTTGTTTTGCAGATATATGTAGCCCTATTTTGACTCCATAGGTGGGTACAAAAGGACTCATGACGAAATCTGGTGGGTACGCGTCCCCCCCGTCCCCCCCGATATCGACGCCTATGCTGATTCTGAGCTGGGGTTTCCGATTATCATCAAGAATTAATATCCTGTACGTTTACGTGTTTCAGTAAATGGAATGGTTTCATAGATCTTAGATCTAGAATTGTCTTTACTGTTCTGTTATGCTTGACATTTTTTTAAGATATGGTTACGGCCTTTATTAAGCCCCTTGCTTATGTATTTTTATTGTTTATTGCTGATCTGCATAAAATGTTTGCACTTGACTTTTAGATTCATTCTGAGGAATAGGTAATAGTGTTTTGCATGCAGAAATCTCCCCAGGTGTGTTGTGTTGACGTGTCCTTAGTGGACTGGGATGTCTGTCTGAAGGGAATTGACTGAAGAAAACTGAAATATTATTGAGCAAAATAACTCTTTAACAAAAGGCTAAAAGAAGGAATGCGGCTTTTAGTTCATCTAAACAAGTCGACATTTCAGTAGTTCGTGATTGCTGGTTGTGTAGCTGTAATAATAAAAAGTAAATCTACCAAATGATGTGATTTATGAAATTATTATTTTTATATAACACGATACCACATTATTAATTATTGGTAAGTGTATCCTTAACCCTTTCCATTGTGCTTTTCTGTCGTTGATATAAGTGTGTGTGTGTGTGTGTGTGTGTGTGTGTGTGTGTGTGTGTTGATACGTGAAGATTTACTAGTGTTGCTGTCATTGATTCATCCAGATTATATTTTTATGAAACACTTTTCTTTTGTGATTTAACCTAGCCTGGCGTGGCCATACTCAATTCTAGTCAGAATTTGAGTCTGGTACCGCTCCATTGAGCTTTGATTATGGGGTGTGTTTCAACCGAGCCAGGAAAGACCTCAATTGGATAGACCCACAACCAATCAGAGCAACGGAGCGACGCGTAACGTTAGTTGTCAAATGTCAACAGAACACCCTGGAAAGTAATTGTTTTGGGCTATAGTTTTGAGTAGCAATTGTGCGCGACATTGCAAAAACACTTGGCAACCCTGTCTCTGCACGCACGCTGGATTAAGTAACGTTACAAGAAAAAGATGAGTGTAAACGATCTTTGCCAGTAATAAAATAATTTAAGGATACACAGAGTACTTACCAACACGATCATCGTTTCTGAGAGAAATAGTGAAGGTGAATGCATATACGAACAAGTTCTCCGTTTAGGATAAGAGCAAATTCAACCCAAGAGCCTTCGATGACGTGGATGATTACGTTACTGTTTATCATCTGTCCATCATCGTCTAAAGCCCGCCCTGATGATTTCATTGGTCCGAACAGTTTCTGTTCGGGCATAATTACTCCTCTATGGAGCGAGTCCAGACCGAATTGCCCGAGCAAAAAAAATTGTGGGCGGGGCTAAATTCGGCTGGCATCCAGGCTAGTATTGTCCTATTTTAAGCAGGACAAACACCACAAATAATTGTTTCCTCATTGAAATCATATTGCGTACTATAGAGGGTTAAATCTAGCCTGGATGCATAATTTTTTGCATTACCCAAATAGCTTAATCCAAATGAGAACATCTCCTAAAAATGACTACAATAACGAATTTGGGTATTTGACCAAATTTACTTAGTTAATAGGAAGACATGTTTTATTTTAGAAGGCTATTTTTTTTTTTTTAACGAAAATAACAGTTTGGTCGTAAAATACTCCGTGTTGTCTTTCACCCTGAAAAAGACGCTTGTGTAATTTACATGAACCGGTAAATGAATCTTTTCACTGAGGTGACGTGTTTCATTGACGCTCACTTGCTTCGCGTGGCCGATTCACGTGACATCACGTCATTCATCAACTGTCACTTTGTCTTGTGAAGGTAAGTCCGCCTTTTATTATATAATTGTATCGTTATTATGCTTTAAATTACTGTTCTGTTATACATTTCTAAATTAATGTGTATTTGTAACACTAAAACATAAGATGTTTTTCTTTTCTTTCTTTTTTTTGCTGTCGATGATACATTATAGGCCAATGTAGGCCTATTATATTATAGCCATATAACGCCTAACGTTATATCAAAACTTTTTTTTTAAAAATGACTATAAAAAGTTAGCTTTATCTATTGCTAACAAAAAACATTCCTTTTTTTTGCTAATAATTGATATCATTGTACCTTTTTGTTACCTTAGATTAGAAATAAATGAACTGCACCGGACAAGACCGTGAGTCGCTGGCTGGTTGCGTTAAAGGTAACACTGTTGTCATGGATACAATCAGCTGAAGGCAACAGATGAATGTGAATGATGAGACTTTGGAGTTTTGTACACCTTTGGATTAATATATATATATATATATATATATATATATATATATATATATATATATATATATATATATATATATATATATATATATATATATATATATTTTATTATTATTTTTTTGTAATAATACATAAATGTATTTATATTCGTTCAATGGTATGTATGTAAATATGTATGCATGTAATTATTTATTTATTTAGAAAATGAACAAAACATGGGTTCTGGTGGAATGGAAGGAGGAGCCTCCCACCTATGATATTGTCCCTAAAAAGGACATACTAAAAAAAAAGTTTGAACCTGGAGATGTTGTGGATGTAGCTTATGAAGAGGAAAGTTCCCCAGCCACAGTTATAGATATTGATGGTAAAAGTTTAGCAAACAAGACTTAATCATGATATAGAATATATGTATTTCCTACTTAATTTTTGTCCCTTTAGAGAGCAAAGATACACTCAGAAGGAGGATGTTTAGGCTAGAGGGGAAAAGAAAAAATCAGCCATGTTTGCAAAATGATGCAAAAAGAGTAGCAAAGAAAAAAAAAACGTACACTCCAACTCAGTCCCCATCTCACCCCAAAACGTCCTCATCATTTGATCATGAGCCTCCGGTCAAACATCAAGTAATACCTACATCTTTTAAATGGCTACTTTTATTTTTCATTATGCTTATTTAAAATCACAAATATTAATGACACGAGATACTAATATTGTGTGTCCATCTTTAGGTCATCCACCGAAAGGATAGTATGTTAATGCAAGAGATTAACAGCATGGAGAGTCAAGCTGGAGAGCATTCAAGCCGAGAAACTCGACTTGAGAAAGAAATTCTGAAATTAAAAAAAGAAAATGAGAATCTAAGAGCACTTAATATAGCTCTGCAACAAGGTATTCTTTTTTTCTTCATGTATTTCTGTCTATCCATCTATATATTAATTTATCTCTCAGTGTGGTTGTCTGTTAGTAATCATTTATTTTGTATTTTTTAAGAAATTCTTCCAATGCTCAAGTGCATGAACCAGGACACTCTTGTCAATCAACAACCACAAGGATCAAGCCAGAAGAATCCCCCTGAAAAGGTGAATACAAATATATTAGTTTGTTTATATAGCCTATATTCACATAAAGTGTTGTGCAGAAGTCGTAGAAGGCATGTTAACTTCTTCATGTTTCATTTTACTTTTGTAACAAAATACACATTTGGTATGATCAACTTGACTATAATACAGCTGGCACACTAAACCAAAATATATCACTTTTTTGTTGAAGAATCTAACAAGGCTAACACTTTTGCACAGTTAGTCAACGTTATATGCTTTTAGATATAGTGTCCCTAACTTTTTTTCTTGACAGACACAGGGGCTAGGAATTAGTTCAGCTGTCCTGACAAGCTGTGGACGGGGGGGCACATCATGTTCTGCCATGGTGAAAGATCTGGCAGTGGCAGTGTTTGGGAGAGAGACGCTGGCCACACATGGGCTGTCTGGAAGGGCTGGCAATGCTAACAAAGGCGCTATGGCAAAGCCAGCTCTTGACCAGGACAAAGTTGTGCTGATCCTAGGTGAGTAAAATGTCCTGCTTTTTTCTTTACGCAAACATGATGGTGCAGTTACAGTGCAAAATGTTAATAATGTTATAACATATGATAAGTGGAATTGCATTTACAGACACAGTACAAAAAAAGTTTCCTGATGTTCCAAAAAAGTTCATCAGGGCAGCACTAAGAGAAAAGTTAAATGATGAGCACAAGTTACGAGTAAGGTAAAAGTTTGTCATACACACAACACACACGCTCATGCTCACACACTTTCTCTCTCTCTCTCTCTCTCTCTCTCTCTCTCTCTCTCTCTCTCTCTCTCTCTCTCTCTCACACACACACACACACACACACACACACACACACACACACACACACACACACACACACACACACACACACACACACACACACACACACACACACACACACACACACACACACACACACACTCCCCCTGCCCCTGCCCCTATACCTACCCATCACAGGAGACATTCTGCATTTTTACATTTTCAAAAAACATCACTTAGTCTGATTTATAAGATGTTTTCCTCATGGGGACCAGCAAATGTCCCCACAAGGACGAGGATTTCGGATATTGCCATCTTTGTGGGGACATTTTGTCCCCATAACGTAGGGATTACCAGTCCACCCACCCACACCCACCCACACACACACACACACACACACACACACCACACACACACACACACACACACACACACACACACACACACACACACACACACACACACACACACATTTAAAAAAAATCTTTTTTGTTTCTTTTTTTCAGGAAAACAGTGTAGAGGCTTCATTGACTGATAGAGCAACATTTGGCTGTGAATTGGACTCTGCTTCGCTCTGCTCTGACAGCTTCAATAAATAAAATAACTATTTTGTGAAAATACATTGTTTGTTGTGGAGTTATTCCCCCTGCATGAATCCTGCAGAAGACAACTTGCAAAGTCCTGTATAATTGCATATATATATATATATATATATATATATATATATATATATATATATATATATATATATATATATATATATATCTCTATCCACAACAGTCCTGCAGGAACTGTGAATATTATATTTTGATACATGTTTTCCTTCATAAAATTCCTGCATGTTTTCCTTCATAAAATTCCTGCAGGTATTCCTTCAGGAAAATGAGCTGAAAATCCTGTAGGAAATCTGCATAATATTCCTGCAGGATTCCTGTAGGTTATTTTTGTAAGGGTTGGAGACAACATGATGTTAACCGAGGAGTTTTGGTTTACTGACCGTTCCGTTAATTCAGTGAGAAGAAAATAATGCAATGTTATCTCGATGCTGCAAACGGCTGTGAAGTAAATAAGCGATTCTTAACAGCACACTGTCTGATTCACGATATTTAACTCTCCTGTGAAAAGAATAATGTTGTATTAAACCTGTTTTAGACTGTTTTAAGTGTGTCCGTCATAATTTAAAAATTATAAATTAAATCTAAAGTAAGTGAAGTTTACTTAAAACAAGTTAAATTATCTGCCACTGTACAAAAATACAAAGTAAGAAAAGCATTCTTAGCAATGCAGGTACATTCATTCATTGCTCATTTCATCACGAGGACATCATGATGTCCTTTTATACAGGATCCTGACGTTCACTTGATAAGCCTCTACACCAGGGGTGTCCAAACTCGGTCCTGGAGGGCCACTGTCCTGCAGAGTTTAGCTCCAACTTGCCTCAACACACTTGCCTAAGTCTCTAGTATCCCTAATAAGACCTTGAAGTTATTTTTCGAAGTCTCCATTCAGTGGCCTGTGTTTTTTCTCTTGTTCTGAACTGTAGTAATGTAGTGCAGTATGAATGTGTGAACAGGTCACGACATGTCTAACCCTGTGCCATCTTCATCTAAACCTGCTAACCCAGTTCTTCACATTCACTGTTTCACATTCACACATTCACAGTTTCAGGTGTGTTGGGGATTTCTGAGAATAAAACCGACTTCTAGCGCCCTCTACCAGTGTTGGTTCGACGATTTCCAGGCCAAAACCAGAGCAAAACTTTAACTTCTAGTTAACTTTAAGAAAATTGAGGTTTTTTAAATGAAGAATATCCTGGTCACTGAATGAGGTCTGTTGACACATATCAGAACAGTTTCCCAGTCTTTGTGTGAGGATCACTAATTGAATTGAATTTTAAGGCCTTTTTTGTTGAAAACTATTTCTTCAAACATAATTATTTGGATATTTTACGTCATTTTGAGATAATCAATTATAGAAGATGAGAATCTTAACATTTAAATCCTCAACGATAAACCTTTTTTCACAAATGTTTAAATGTTTGTTGTAAGAACACTTGTTGTCATGCAATGCAATTATTTGTTCTGTGCTTAAAATACAGTTCTTTTTTCCAGCACTGGATCATGCCGAACATCAGTGTGTCGTGTGCAGAGATTGGGGACGGTGTGGGGTTTGTGTACGTGATTCTGCCTGTGATACTGAACCTCACACACAATGGAGACTGTGACCAGAGCTGGTACTCAGAGGTGACACACACACACACACACACACACAGTGCTACTCTATCTCTAGACGTTTTAAACATTTTTAAATCTGAAAACTGCAAAACAGCATTCTCTCAATACTGTCTGTTTATTTGACTGAGTGAGGAATCGGTTCAGATGATTCAGTGAGAGAAGCAGTCCAAAATATTTCAAGTGGATTCAGGCCGTTTTGCAAATG
This sequence comes from Gobio gobio, assembly GCF_949357685.1. Classification (NCBI taxonomy): domain Eukaryota; kingdom Metazoa; phylum Chordata; class Actinopteri; order Cypriniformes; family Gobionidae; genus Gobio; species Gobio gobio. The sequence continues at coordinate 84,949,570 of NC_137097.1, forward strand.
CGTTTGACCCATTCATAATTTAGAACATAATTTAATTGTCAAAATGTGTGTACAGCGCAATTCAGTTAAAAAGTTTAACTTCTTGAACCTAAAGCCATTAAACTGTATATACATTTTTTTTTCACCTTAAATAACCACAGAAACAACAAATAGTTTGTCACTATAGCAACAGTAGACCCCCATTAATATACAATTTTTCCTCAGCATGGTTATAATTTTCTTCCTAATATTATCATTCTTACATGTAAAGAAGTTCATAAAGTCATTACTGCTGTGCTGTTTACAAACATCAGAAGTTGAAGCTTTATTTTTGGTTAATTAAGCCACTATATCGAATAAATACCTAGGGTTGTGTTTGTTTTCTTCTAAGCGAGTCGAGAAATAAGCAGATCTAGCAGTTTTTACAGACTTTCTGTATGCGATCATGCTCTCTTTCCACGAAATGCAAAAATCCTCCAGTTTTGTTTTCTTCCAGCTGTGCATTTTTCTGGCTGCTGTTTTAAGGGCCCGAGTGTGCTCGTTGTACCACAGCTTTGGACTATTTTCTTTAATCTTCTTTAAGTGCAAATGGCACACACACTCGCACTGCACCACCCATTTCTTGATCCGCTTGTGTTTTATTTGTTCAGGACGGGCGTCTGTTAGCAGATCCAGCGATTCCACACAAACTGATGGATCCTGTTATTTCCGTCTCATCTGATCGTCTTGTCTCTTCTCACTGTGTGAATCTGAGCCATGAGATCATCTGTCATTCTAATGGAGTAAATCAACTCAATCTCTCTCTCATTATTCATCGGTTTTCATATTTAATCCTTCATCAACTCAATAAATGCTACTCTAATGCTTCCCTCTTTCATTTCAGTTCAGATACGAGAGCATGTTCAGAGGTGAGAGAGACATTTCAGTCAAACACATCAGTCTGATTCAGATCCTGATTCAGATCAAACTCTGTGTTGAACTCAATATTCTGATGATTGTGAATGTGTTTTTCAGTGAGGAATGAAACTGCAGCGACTCCAAACTCAGGTGAGTTTCAGCTGATAAACGAGTGTCTAATTCACTAATAAAACACTGATTCAGATCTGATTCAGACTCAATCCAGTTTCAGCTGATAAACGTGTGTCTAATTCACTAATAAAACACTGATTCAGATCTGATTCAGACTCAAGCCAGTTTCAGATGATAAACGAGTGTCTAATTCACTAATAAAACACTGATTCAGATCTGATTCAGACTCAATCCAGTTTCAGATGATAAACGAGTGTCTAATTCACTAATAAAACACTGATTCAGATCTGATTCAGACTCAATCCAGTTTCAGATGATAAACGAGTGTCTAATTCACTAATAAAACACTGATTCAAATCTGATTCAGACTCAATCCAGTTTCAGCTGATAAACGAGTGTCTAATTCACTAATAAAACACTGATTCAGATCTGATTCAGACTCAATCCAGTTTCAGATGATGAGTGTCTAATTCACTAATAAAACACTGATTCAGATCTGATTCAGACTCAATCCAGTTTCAGCTGATAAATGTGTGTCTAATGCACTAATAAAACACTGATTCAGATCTGATTCAGACTCAATCCAGTTTCAGCTGATAAACGTGTGTCTAATGCACTAATAAAACACTGATTCAGATCTGATTCAGACTCAATCCAGTTTCAGATGATAAACGAGTGTCTAATTCACTAATAAAACACTGATTCAAATCTGATTCAGACTCAATCCAGTTTCAGATGATAAACGAATGTCTAATTCACTAATAAAACACTGATTCAGATCTGATTCAGACTCAATCCAGTTTCAGATGATGAGTGTCTAATTCACTAATAAAACACTGATTCAGATCTGATTCAGACTCAATCCAGTTTCAGATGATAAACGAGTGTCTAATTCACTAATAAAACACTGATTCAGATCTGATTCAGACTCAATCCAGTTTCAGCTGATAAACGAGTGTCTAATTCGCTAATAAAACACTGAGTCAAATCTTATTCAGCCTCAATCCAGTTTCAGATGATAAACGAGTGTCTAATTCACTAATAAAACACTGATTCAAATCTGATTCAGACTCAATCCAGTTTCAGCTGATAAACGAGTGTCTAATTCACTAATAAAACACTGATTCAGATCTGATTCAGACTCAATCCAGTTTCAGCTGATAAACGAGTGTCTAATTCACTAATAAAACACTGATTCTGATCTGATTCAGACTCAATCCAGTTTCAGCTGATAAACGAGTGTCTAATTCACTAATAAAACACTGATTCAGATCTGATTCAGACTCAATCCAGTTTCAGCTGATAAACGAGTGTCTAATTCACTAATAAAACAATGATTCAGATCTGATTCAGACTCAATCCAGTTTCAGATGATAAACGAGTGTCTAATTCACTAATAAAACACTGATTCAGATCTGATTCAGACTCAATCCAGTTTCAGCTGATAAACGAGTGTCTAATTCACTAATAAAACACTGATTCAGATCTGATTCAGACTCAATCCAGTTTCAGATGATAAACGAGTGTCTAATTCACTAATAAAACACTGATTCAGATCTGATTCAGACTCAATCCAGTTTCAGATGATAAACGAGTGTTTAATTCACTAATAAAACACTGATTCAGATCTGATTCAGGGTGTACTCACACTAGCCAGTTTGAACCGTGCCCGAGTGCTTTTGACCACCAAAGCGCGGTTCGTTTGACTAGTGTGAGTGCTCCGAACCGTCCCCGGGCGCGGCTCGATTAGCCGGCCCTGGCCCGCTTGGAAGAGGTGGGCCAGAGCGCGGTTCAGTTGGACTCGGGCGCGGTTCGCATGCAGTGTGAGCGCTAACCGTGCTGGAGCACGGAACAGCTGCGCGCTACTATCAACATTACAACAGCAAACACCAAACTATTACTACTTGGATACAGTTTCCAATTAAATCAAGTATATTCACGTTTATAACGGTCCTGGTTCTCACCTCATTGATGAACATGAATTGTAGTTTGCGAGTAAAGCTGCAAATTCCTCCGTCAAAGTCAGCTGCCTCCGTAATAATCTTCTGATATGTGCAGTGCAATCAAGTGAAAATCGCTGCATGGCATAAATGATAAATGTTTTAGGCAGTCTATTAGCGAAAACACTTTTCTTCCCGTTTTCTTCAAAACAAAAAGTTGCATCATGAATGATGTAAGCGTGCTCCGGTCCGGTATGTTAAGTGCAATGTGAGTGCAGGCCAGCGGGGGAGTGGGGAGGGGGGACAATCGCGCTCGGGCACGGTACAAGGCAACCATGCCTAGTGTGAGTACACCCTCAGACTCAATCCAGTTTCAGCTGATAAACGAGGATCTAATTCACTAATAAAACACTGATTCAGATCTGGATTGAATCTGAATCAGTTTCAGTGTGAACAGGCTCATATTGTCTGATATGTGTGACCATTGTGTGTTTTAAAGGGATAGTTCACCCAAAAAGGAAAATTTGACATTTATCTGCTTACCCCCAGGCCATCCAAGGTGTAGGTGTCTTTGTTTCTTCAGTAGAACACAAATGGAGATTTTTAACTCCAACCGTTGCTGTGTGTCAGTCATATAATGGATGTCAATGGTGACTAAATCTATTAGGGTAAAAAAAACATGCACAGACAACTTCAAATTAATCCATGCGGCTCGTGACGACACATTCATGTCTTAAGACACGAAACGATCGGTTTGTGCGAAAATCCGAACAGTATTTATATAATTTTTTACCTCAAATACAACACTTCCGGTGCAGCACTTCCGGAAAGGAAGGTCAATGTACACGATCTAGTGTAGAGACCTCACACACAGGAAGTGATGTCTCTATACTAGATCGTGTACATTGACCTTCCTTTCCGGAAGTGCTGCGCTATCAGGGCTGTTGGACAGCATGGATTAATTTGAAGTTGTCTGTGCATGTTTTTTTTTAACCTAATAGATTTAGTCACCATTGACATCCATTATATGACTGACACACAGCAACGGTTGGAGTTAAAAATCTCCATCTGTGTTCTACTGAAGAAACAAAGACACCCCCAGGCCATCCAATGTGTAGGTAAGCAGATAAATGTCAAATTTTCATTTTTGGGTGAACTATCCCTTTAAAGATGTTCTGGATGAAGTGACTCCGCCTCTCCAGCTCTCAGGTAAAACATCAAGAGCTTTAAACCTGAACTCTAATGTTGATTTATTATTAGAGATCAGCTGATTTCACTGGTTTATTGAGTGGATCACCTGATTGTGTGTTGTTGTTGTTGTTGTTGTTGGTGTCAATCAGCTGATTTTTATATTGTATGGCTTGTATAGATCAGTGGTGGATTTCTGGTCTTTTCATCATCATTCTTCTGGCGTTTCTCTGTTTTGTGCTGCGTAAAAGGATCTTCAGGTGTAAAAGGATCTTCTGGTGAGACTGATCTCAGTTCACTCAGTAAATCTCAGTAGCTCATGTCAGATCAGAGCATGCATGACAGTCTGATACTATGAGAGATATAATGATGTATTATAATCAGTTTCTCTCTGCGGTCAGATGTGGGTGTGACTCTAGGACACAGATGAAGATCAGATGTGAAGATCCTCATTCAGTGCAGGAATCTCAGCAGTTAAAGGCTTCAGAGATTGAGGTCTGATTCAACATCACGGCTCATTTTTCATATCTACTCAAACTTTGAAGACGTTCCTTTGAAATGAAGAACAATGTGGATTTCCAGACCCTTCACTGCCTCTGTTCCTCTGTGGTGAAATGATCTGCTGACCTCCATACGGCCTTCAAGAAGCAGCTGAAGACATCTGAACCTCTCCACAACCTTAAAAACCAAGACTCTTACCTAAAATATCAGATTTTCAGCAAAAGTAAAATGTGGAAAGAACACTGATGCTTGATATCTCATGTCATAAAATCCGCTTTTGTTACAACATCAATTGTAAAGTTGCATCTGTAGCTCTTTTATGATCTTTTAAACATTGCTTTACATACATTGCTTAATGTATAGAGACGGTGATATTCAGGACCAGGAGCTTGATAATTCACATTATATTCATGAATTCCCATTTCCAGGCATGAAGAAAATCCCCGGACCCACTTTATATTAGATTAAATAAATTAATAATATGATACAATGCATTTATTGTGTACGGATATGTTTTTACATTGTACTTACATTTTAAAAATTACTTGCATGTAATTACATCTGTAATTAATTTCTGTAGTTACTTTTGTAATTACACCATTGACCCATCCCTTACACCTAACCCTACCCTTAAACTGACCCACACCACCACACCTGTCCCTAACCCTACCCTTAAACTTACCCATACCACCACACCTGTCCCTAACCCTACCCTTAAACTTACCCATACCACCACACCTGTCCCTAACCCTACCCTTAGACTTACCCATACCACCACACCACACCACACCTGTCCCTAACCCTACCCTTAAACTTACTCATACCACCACACCACACCTGTCCTTAACCCTACCCTTAAACTTACCCATACCACCACACCACACCTGTCCCTAACCCTACCCTTAAACTTACCCACACCACCACACCTGTCCCTAACCCTACCCTTAAACTGACCCACACCACCACACCTGTCCCTAACCCTACCCTTAAACTGACCCATACCACCACACCTGTCCCTAACCCTACCCTTAAACTTACCCACACGACCACACCTGTCCCTAACTCTACCCTTAAACTGACCCATACCACCACACCTGTCCCTAACCCTACCCTTAAACTGACCCACACCACCACACCTGTCCCTCACCTTACCCTTAAACTGACCCACACCAACACACCTGTCCCTCACCTTATCCTTAAACTGACCCACACGACCACACCTGTCCCTAACTCTACCCTTAAACTTACCCACACCACGACACCTGTCCCTAACCCTACCCTTAAACTGACCCATACCACCACACCTGTCCCTAACCCTACCCTTAAACTTACCCACACCACCACACCTGTCCCTAACCCTACCCTTAAACTGACCCACACCACCACACCTGTCCCTAACCCTACCCTTAAACTGACCCATACCACCACACCTGTCCCTAACTTTACCCTTAAACTTACCCACACCTGTTCCTAACCCAACCCTTAAACTTACCCATACCACCACACCTGTCCCTAACCCAACCCTTAAACTTACCCACACCAACACACCTGTCCCTAACTTTACCCTTAAACTTACCCCCACCACCACACCTGTCCCTAACCCTACCCTTAAACTGACCCATACCACCACACCTGTCCCTAACCCAACCATTAAACTGACCCACACCACCACACCTGTCCCTAACCCTACCCTTAAACTTACCCACACCACCACACCTGTCCCTAACTCTACCCTTAAACTTACCCACACCACGACACCTGTCCCTAACCCTACCCTTAAACTGACCCATACCACCACACCTGTCCCTAACCTTACCCTTAAACTGACCCACACCACCACACCTGTCCCTAACCCTACCCTTAAACTTACCCACACCACCACACCTGTCCCTAACCCTACCCTTAAACTTACCCACACCACCACACCTGTCCCTAACCCTACCCTTAAACTTACCCACACCACCACACCTGTCCCTAACTCTACCCTTAAACTGACCCATACCACCACACCTGTCCCTCACCTTACCCTTAAACTGACCCACACCACCACACCTGTCCCTAACCCTACCCTTAAACTTACTTATACCACCACACCTGTCCCTAACCCTACCCTTAAACTGACCCACACCACCACACCTGTCCCTAACCCTACCCTTAAACTTACCCACACCACCACACCTGTCCCTAACCCTACCCTTAAACTTACCCACACCACCACACCTGTCCCTAACTCTACCCTTAAACTGACCCATACCACCACACCTGTCCCTCACCTTACCCTTAAACTGACCCACACCACCACACCTGTCCCTAACCCTACCCTTAAACTTACTTATACCACCACACCTGTCCCTAACCCTACCCTTAAACTTACTCATACCACCACACCTGTCCCTAACCCAACCCTTAAACTTACCCACACCACCACACCACACCTGTCCCTAACCCTACCCTTAAACTTACCCACACCACCACACCACACCTGTCCCTAACCCTACCCTTAAACTGACCCACACCACCACACCTGTCCCTAACCCTACCCTTAAACTGACCCACACCACCACACCTGTCCCTAACCCTACCCTTAAACTTACCCACACCACCACACCTGTCCCTAACCCAACCATTAAACTTACCCATACCACCACACCTGTCCCTAACCTTACCCTTAAACTGACCCACACCACCACACCTATCCCTAACCCTACCCTTAAACTGACCCACACCACCACACCTGTCCCTAACCCAACCATTAAACTTACCCATACCACCACACCGGTCCCTAACTTTTCCTGTATCCCACCTCAATATCAGAAAACATGTTTTGCAATTCAATATGAACACAAAAAGTACATTGTACTTATTTTTTTGATGTAAGTACATAGTAGTTAAGGCCACCTAATATAAAGTGGGACCATATCCCCCGCTAGGCTAGGTTGTATCTGAAATCCCCTGACGCAGACCGTGCCTGAAGGGAAGTGTTTGTAACCTGTTCTGCAGGTGATCTGTTGGACTGGGAGTTGTATCTGGGAGTTAGATACGTTCCATCCACACATCTCTGCATAGACATTAGAAGGAGCAAAGGCCATGTTTTAGCAGGTTCCCAGGGCATGTTCCCTTGTGAGGTCTGTTTGATTATTTCTGCAAAAGTAATCTGTTTATCGTGGTATCATTGTTGGTTGATACCATAACTGCAATAAAACAGTGTTTCACAGTTACTTGTAGAATTATAGTCTCATTTCCTGAAACATCAGCCTCTCAGTCATGCAAATTATTGCATTCCATTAAAAGAGAGGAGAGGAAAGTCATGAATGACAGAAGCTCATCTTAAACAAAGACAGTTTGTCAGGGTTTGTTGAAGGGATGAGGCGAGGACTCAGATGCAGAGAAAATATGGGCTTTTAATGATAAAAATAAAACAAAAAACAAGACAAAACAAACTACCCCGAGGGGGAAAAACAGACTTGACTAGGCTTGGCTTGAAGGGAGCAGGGAAACAGGAGGTACATACGACGACGATTCAGCACTGGACTGCAAACACAAGGAGATTAAATAGGGAACAAACAAAGGAGGGTAACGAGGGAAGACAGGTGGGGCAAATAAACCAATAATCAGGAAACAAGGTGGGCGGGGTTAGACAATGGACACGAGCACATGGCACAAAGAAACACTTAACAAGACATGTGCTCACACCAAACATGACATGAACATGCAGCTAATGAGAACTCACCAGCTGCATGTTCACACAAAACATGACAACATGACAACATGACGTAGCACGTAGCCAGTGAAAAACACCAACCACGTGCTACACAACATAAGACAAAACATGAAAGCACACGGCCGATGTAAACATGAACCGTGTGCTACACAGAACACAACACAGACAGAAAAGCACACGCTCACATGACAAAACAAACACGCGGAGCATGAATGTCCGAATCCCAACACAAAACTGAAACCCAAACTAGACCGAAGTGCTGGGATCCGAACACCACGCCCGCACACAAAACACAAGGACAGAAGAGCACGCAGCCTGAGCATGCTCAAAGCTGCGCGCTCACACAAGACAAGACAAACAATACAGGAGTGTCAGGGCTCTGTCACAAAACCATGAATAAACTAGACAGAAGTGACAGAACCCTGACACTACCCCCCATCAAAAGGGACGCCACCAGGCGTCCCTAACGAGGGACACCAAAAACAAGACAGGAACAAGATAACACGACAGATACACAGACGAAACACAAGACAGGAAAATCAAAACAGAGACAAAGAGGGGAGGGAGGGAGGGGAGCCAAGTCAGAGCCAGCAGGACAGTCCAGAGAGTCTCCAGCGTGGACCAGGGAGGGACGGGTGGGTTGAGCCAGGGAGGCTCAGGCGAGTCTGGAGTCCCGGCAGAAGACCAGGGCGGAGCTGGAGGGACAGACCAGGGTGGCTCCGGCCAATCAAGAGCCCCTGCAGACAACCAGGGTGGTGCTGGAGGGACGGACCATGCAGGCTCCAGCGGGTCAGGAGTCCTGGCTGAAGGCCAGGGTGGTGCTGGAGGGATGGACCAGGCAGCCACCAGTGGTTCAGGAGTCCCGGCTGAAGGCCAGGGTGGTGCCGGACGGACGGGCCAGGCGGGCTCTGGCGGGTCTGGAAGGCTGACTGGGCCCCTCACAGGAATCAGGACGGGAGCCAGAGGCATGACCGGATGCAGGACAGGAGACAGAGTCAATACCAGACATTGATCAGGGGCCGGAGACCTCACCGGCCTCGGGTCAGGGGCTGTGGCTGGCAGGGCAAGGCGAATGGGTGGTGCGGGCAGCGCAAGACGCCTGGGTGGCTCGGGCAGGGCAAGACGCCTGGGTGGCTCGGGCAGGGCAAGACGCCTGGGTGGCTCGGGCAGGGCAAGACGCCTGGGTGGCTCGGGCAGGGCAAGACGCCTGGGTGGCTCGGGCAGCGCAAGACGCCTGGGTGGCTCGGGCAGGGCAAGACGCCTGGGTGGCTCGGGCAGGGCAAGACGCCTGGGTGGCTCGGGCAGGGCAAGACGCCTGGGTGGCTCGGGCAGGGCAAGACGCCTGGGTGGCTCGGGCAGGGCAAGACGCCTGGGTGGCTCGGGCAGGGCAAGACGCCTGGGTGGCTCGGGCAGGGCAAGACGCCTGGGTGGCTCCTCTGGGCCGGCAGCAAGCTCTGGGATGGCCTCTGGGCCATGTAGGATGGAGGAAGCCTTCTTCCTCCTCCTCCTCCCCCTCCTCCGAGAACGAGGCGGTGGTCGGGTGCTTACCACCTCCGGGGAAGCTGCAGCCTCTTCGGCCATCTCTGGGGGAACTGCAGTGCTGACGGACGCCTCTGGGGGTGCTGCAGCTTCTACTGCCGCCTCTGGGGGTGCTGCAGCTTCAACGGCCGCCTCTGGGGGTGCTGCAGCTTCAACGGCCGCCTCTGGGGGTGCTGCAGCTTCAACGGCCGCCTCTGGGGGTGCTGCAGCTTCTACGGCCGCCTCTGGGGGTGCTGCAGCTTCTACGGCCGCCTCTGGGGGTGCTGCAGCTTCTACGGCCGCCTCCGGGGAAGCTGCAGCCTCTTCGGCTGCCTCCGGGGGCGCTGCAGCGTCTACAGCCGCCTCTGTGGATGCTGCAGAGTCCTCGGTCAACTCTTGCAAACCTGCAGCGGACACGCACAACATGGGCAAACCTGCAGGGTGTGTTGCCCCCACTGGATTGGAGACAGTTGAGTCGGGCCGGTTCTTCCTCCTCCTACTCCGTTTCCGGGTCATCGGAGGGCTGGGGCTTCCACTGACTGCCGCCTCTGGGGGAGCTGCAGCATCAATGGCTGGCTTAGTCACCTGGTGAAAGAGAAACTCCACAAATTCCCCAAATGTCAGGTGATCCAGCGCTCTCATAACCCACCAGTCACGGGGCTCATCAAGGGCGTAGTTGAAAAGGTCCTTGAGAGCAGCGTCGTTGAACCCCAGACCCTCAGCAGCGCTGCTGAATTCCAGGGCAAACCTTCTTAGATCAGCCCCCTCTTGGTGAAGGGAGCTCAAGGCCCTGAACTGGAGCATGCGCTGGTAGAGAGGGCTGGAGACAGTGGAGGCTGGTGGATGGGGTGAGCCCTTCTTCTGCTGAGTCCTCATTTTGGCTGAATCGTTCTGTCAGGGTTTGTTGAAGGGATGAGGCGAGGACTCAGATGCAGAGAAAATATGGGCTTTTAATGATAAAAATAAAACAAAAAACAAGACAAAACAAACTACCCCGAGGGGGAAAAACAGACTTGACTAGGCTTGGCTTGACTTGAAGGGAGCAGGGAAACAGGAGGTACATACGACGACGATTCAGCACTGGCCTGCAAACACAAGGAGATTAAATAGGGAACAAACAAAGGAGGGTAACGAGGGAAGACAGGTGGGGCAAATAAACCAATAATCAGGAAACAAGGTGGGCGGGGTTAGACAATGGACACGAGCACATGGCACAAAGAAACACTTAACAAGACATGTGCTCACACCAAACATGACATGAACATGCAGCTAATGAGAACTCACCAGCTGCATGTTCACACAAAACATGACAACATGACAACATGACGTAGCACGTAGCCAGTGAAAAACACCAACCACGTGCTACACAACATAAGACAAAACATGAAAGCACACGGCCGATGTAAACATGAACCGTGTGCTACACAGAACACAACACAGACAGAAGAGCACACGCTCACATGACAAAACAAACACGCGGAGCATGAATGTCCGAATCCCAACACAAAACTGAAACCCAAACTAGACCGAAGTGCTGGGATCCGAACACCACGCCCGCACACAAAACACAAGGACAGAAGAGCACGCAGCCTGAGCATGCTCAAAGCTGCGCGCTCACACAAGACAAGACAAACAATACAGGAGTGTCAGGGCTCTGTCACAAAACCATGAATAAACTAGACAGAAGTGACAGAACCCTGACACAGTTTACAGGTGGATCTTTTGTTGATCTTGTTTAGGCACTTGGCACGTGCAGTAGGATTTAGACTACTTAAAAACTCATTATAGTGATGTGTATTCATGTGACGCATGAGGGTCTGTGAATGACTTTACAGTTCAATTGACCCTTCGCCAAGCCACACCCAAAAAACGCCACAGGCCAATTGTGACTAGGTGCAGAAGGTCTGTCAATCTTTCGAGTGAGGGAAACATGCCGAAGCGTTGTTCTTATGGATTGTGCAAATCTGATACCCGGTATCCTAAAAGTTTGGATGGGGGTGAGATTTTTTTCCCTTCCCCAAACCTAAAACCCAAGGGGAGAAATGACGGTGTTCTCTCATTTGTCCTACCTTTTCAGATTTCCCTACCATAGCTCAAAATTATAGCTATATTTATCGATCCATGCTACCGCATCGAAAAATCCTACTGCATGTTTGTGACTAACTTACGTGAAATAATTCAGTGTAACTGTACAAACTGTTGCGCGTGTGGCCCCTTTAAAACTTGTTGCCCCTTTTAAAATGACGCACCAAAGTGAAGTGAAGAAGAAATGCGAGCCGATGGTGCTGCAGTGTTATATGTGTGCGTGCATTCTATAAAGTGAGTTAATTATTTTTCTTATACACTTAGGAGGAAGTTTATGCTGTAACCTTGCATATAATTGTCGATTATTGAAGTTACTGTAGCTAAATCTGAGTGTTTAATCGTGTTTATCTAGCGCTGGTTGCCTGCACGTTTATATACAAATCTGCCGTCAGATTATGCGATCACTTTGATCTATATTGTGCTTCATATTTTATGTTGAGATAGATCGTTGTTCAGGTTTTGGATGTAGGCCTATGCAGTGAATTACAGTGTATAAGTACAAGTGTGAGTTGATGAAGATTATAGTTAAATGGCTTATTCAGATGCTAATATGGCTAATCATGGAGCTATAGTATTTCACATTTAGGCTTATTGCAAGTGATATTCCACTGATCGTTTTTTGTTTGTTTATTGGATTGTTAATAATTTGAAAAGTCTGTATTATTTACTTATTGTAATTGTTGTTTATCTTTGTACAGACCACACACATACTCATGCATCTATAAAGGCATAAAACGAAAGAACTGTGGTTGACTGAGTTCCTGGGTTCTGACCGACCCACCAGGGCGAGTGTTGCTTATCCAACAGTCCTTTAAGAGAGAAACTAGAACTCCAATTCCAAATCCTACAGTAACTTTACCGAGGATTCTTATTGGGGAAAACGATTTTACAGTGCAAAATACCCCATCAGATTATCATACCAGTATGAAATAAACGGGTTGGATGATTTTACAGTGCAAAATACCCCATCGGATTATCATACCAGTATGAAATAAACGGGTTGGATGATTTTACAGTGCAATGATAACATTCTCCCACTGCTTGATCCACAACAATCCGATGGGGTATTTTGCAATCAGGCTAATGTCTTGTGTTTATTCCAAAAGATTTATGGATAAGCTGTTTGATTTATAATTATTCGATTCTTTTCTAATTTCACATACCCTGCTGTGCGTGAACCTACGATATTATTTGACTTTCTTACAATTTAAGTGACTGTTAGGCAGGACAGCAAAGCTAATACTATCAAATGTTTACAAATGGGTGGGCTAAAAGCAGACTACACGTAGCCCGTCCAATTCAGAGCTAAATCGTGGCTACAGATAGACCATGTCATGAAATGAAACTTGCAGATATTATTGACATTGCGAACATGATGGGATATCAACCATATCATGCGCTGCATTGCCAAAAACTACAATTAATCGGTTTTGTCTTCTGACTGTCTATAGGAGCTAAATCGTGGCTACGCACAGCCTACACATAGAACATGTTAAAGAAATGAAACCAAACACCTTGTAATCACGGTTGACTTTGCTTTCATGATTGAATATCATACATCTCACAAGTTATTTGGGCAAAAATTACATGTAACCAAATTCAAGGTTAGTTTGGCTAAAAGTGGGCTCCTCATAGCCGGACTATTTCGGGTCTATAGTTAACCTAGACGGTGAAATGACGGCTATTGCTTGCTGGGTCTGTTCAGACAGATGAAGGTGTTTGTGTGAGAGCATCACAGACGCTGTTCCTCATGTCAGATCTTCTGTGCTGTCTATGTAGGGAGAGAAGAAGCTCACTATTGCTGAAGCAGAACTAGAGAGGTTAATGACTAGTTCAATCTGTGCTCAATCTTATACAGGTGCTGGTCATATAATTAGAATATCATCAAAAAGTTGATTTATTTCACTAATTCCATTCAAAAAGTGAAACTTGTGTATTATATTCATTCATTACACACAGACTGATATATTTCAAACTTTTATTTCTTTTAATTTTGATGATTATAACTGACAACTAAGGGAAATCCCAAATTCAGTATCTCAGAAAATTATATCGATTAACACAAGTTTTATATAGTCTCAAAACGCTGGATGAATTTTAGTGCAAGTTTACGTTTTACGACTTTGAGATTTTTCTCTACAATTAACCTATATATTTAACACTTAAGTACAAATAAAGTAACAAAAATAGACATTTTAATGTTATAATAGTGATTTGATGATCTATAAAACTTAATTCAAAAAAAGAGAAAAAATGGCTAATGAGCCAATAAGTGTTCCTCTTCTGCCATCTACTGGTTATTGTGGTCATTTCTTTTATAATTTAAATGTTGTTTTTTGTTTGTTTGTTTTTTTACTTTATATCACACAATTCTGACTTTATACACACAATTCTGACTTTATATCACACAATTCTGACTTTATACACACAATTCTGACTTTATACACACAATTCTGACTTTATACACACAATTCTGACTTTATATCTCACAATTCTGACTTTATATCTCACAATTCTTACTTTATACACACAATTCTGACTTTATATCACTCAACTCTGATTTTATACACACAATTCTGACTTTATATCACACAATTCTGACTTTATACACACAATTCTGACTTTATACACACAATTCTGACTTTATATCACACAATTCTGACTTTATATCACACAATTCTGACTTTATACACACAATTCTGACTTTATACACACAATTCTGACTTTATATCTCACAATTCTGACTTTATACACACAATTCTGACTTTATACACACAATTCTGACTTTATACACACAATTCTGACTTTATATCTCACAATTCTGACTTTATATCACACAATTCTGACTTTATACACACAATTCTGACTTTATATCACACAATTCTGACTTTATACACACAATTCTTACTTTATACACACAATTCTGACTTTATATCACTCAACTCTGATTTTATACACACAATTCTGACTTTATATCACACAATTCTGACTTTATATCTCACAATTCTGATTTTATATCTCACAATTCTGACTTTATATCACACAATTCTGACTTTACACACACAATTCTGACTTTATACACACAATTCTGACTTTATATCACACAATTCTGACTTTATATCTCACAATTCCGACTTTATACACACAATTCTGACTTTATATCACACAATTCTGACTTTATACACACAATTCTGACTTTATATCTCACAATTCTGACTTTATACACACAATTCTGACTTTATATCTCACAATTCTGACTTTATACACACAATTCTGACTTTATACACACAATTCTGACTTTATACACACAATTCTGACTTTACACACACAATTCTGACTTTATACACACAATTCTGACTTTATATCTCACAATTCTGACTTTATATCTCACAATTCTGACTTTATACACACAATTCTGACATTATACACACAATTCTGACTTTATACACACAAGTCTGACTTTATATCTCACAATTCTGACTTTATACACACAATTCTGACTTTATACACACAATTCTGACTTTACACACACAATTCTGACTTTATACACACAAGTCTGACTTTATATCTCACAATTCTGACTTTATATCACACAATTCTGACTTTATACACACAATTCTGACTTTATACACACAATTCTGACTTTATATCACACAATTCTGACTTTATACACACAATTCTGACTTTATACACACAATTCTGACTTTATATCTCACAATTCTGACTTTATATCACACAATTCTGACTTTATACACACAATTCTGACTTTATATCACACAATTCTGACTTTATACACACAATTCTGACTTTATACACACAATTCTGACTTTATATCACTCAACTCTGATTTTATACACACAATTCTGACTTTATATCACACAATTCTGACTTTATATCTCACAATTCTGATTTTATATCTCACAGTTCTGACTTTATATCACACAATTCTGACTTTACACACACAATTCTGACTTTATACACACAATTCTGACTTTATATCACACAATTCTGACTTTATATCTCACAATTCCGACTTTATACACACAATTCTGACTTTATATCACACAATTCTGACTTTATATCACAATTCTGACTTTATACACACAATTCTGACTTTATATCTCACAATTCTGACTTTATACACACAATTCTGACTTTATACACACAATTCTGACTTTATACACACAATTCTGACTTTACACACACAATTCTGACTTTATACACACAATTCTGACTTTATATCTCACAATTCTGACTTTATATCTCACAATTCTGACTTTATACACACAATTCTGACTTTATACACACAATTCTGACTTTATACACACAAGTCTGACTTTATATCTCACAATTCTGACTTTATACACACAATTCTGACTTTATACACACAATTCTGACTTTACACACACAATTCTGACTTTATACACACAAGTCTGACTTTATATCTCACAATTCTGACTTTATACACACAATTCTGACTTTATACACACAATTCTGACTTTACACACACAATTCTGACTTTATACACACAATTCTGACTTTATACACACAAATCTGATTTTATACACAATTCTGACTTTATATCACACAATTCTGACTTTATACACACAATTCTGACTTTATATCACAATTCTGACTTTATATCACAATTCTGACTTTATATCTCACAATTCTGACTTTATACACACAATTCTGACTTTATATCACACAACTCTGATTTTATACACACAATTCTGACTTTATATCACACAATTCTGACTTTATATCACACAAATCTGATTTTATATCACACAATTCTGACTTTATATCACACAATTCTGACTTTATATCTCACAATTCTGACTTTATATCTCACAATTCTGACTTTATACACACAAATCTGATTTTATACACACAATTCTGACTTTATACACACAATTCTGACTTTATATCACACAATTCTGACTTTATATCTCACAATTCCGACTTTATACACACAATTCTGACTTTATATCACACAATTCTGACTTTATACACACAATTCTGACTTTATTAGATTAGATTAGATTAGATTAGATTCAACTTTATTGTCATTACACAAGTACAAGTACAAGGCAACGAAATGCAGTTTAGGTCTAACCAGAAGTGCAATAGCAGCAAGTGCAGGATATACAACGGTTGCGTAAGTGCAGGACATGGAAATGTACTGAATATATATAAATATGCATAAATAGAGAGATGGTTATTTCTATAAACAGAACTGAATTTACAGGTGAATATATACAGTGAGTAAATATACAGATGGCTATTACTATACACAGAATTTACAGGTGAATATGTACTATGAATATAATATACAGATGGCTATTACTTTGAACAGAATTTTACAGATAGAGGTATACAATAATATGTTAGGCTAATATGAGGAATATAGCAGTGGATTAAGGTAGTGCAATAAATTATGGACAGAGCTATCCGAAAGAAAGTGTAAAAGTGCAGTGGAAAGTGGTTGCATATTACAGTTAGAAGTAAGGTGCAAAATGCAAATGAAAACATTGTTACTGTAAATACAGTCGGCAGTGCAAATGAGCATATTCCAGTTAAGATATGGTGGTGCAAAATGCATAAGTAAACAGTTGTTACTGTAATAAACAGTCGGTAGTGCAAATAACAAAGTGAAGGCAGATGTGAGGTAGGAGAGTTTGCAGTTTATGAGGGAAGTGGATCAACGGTGGTTAGAGTTCAGTAAAGAGACAGCTCTGGGGAAAAAACTGTTCTTTAGTCTGCTGGTCCTGGTCCGGAGAATCCTGAAACGCCTGCCGGAGGGCAGGAGAGAAAACAGTCTGTGGGCTGGGTGAGAGGAGTCCTTAAGGATGCTGCGAGCTCGGTGCAGACAGCGTTTCCTCTGGATGTGCTCGATGGCAGGTAGTGGAGTCCCTGTGATGCGCTGGGCAGTTTTCACCACCCGCTGCAGTGCCTTGCGCTCCGCAACAGAGCAGCTCCCATACCACACTGCCACACAGTTGGTCAGGATTAGATTAGATTAGATTAGATTCAACTTTATTGTCATTACACAAGTACAAGTACAAGGCAACGAAATGCAGTTTAGGTCTAACCAGAAGTGCAATAGCAGCAAGTGCAGGATATACAACGTTTGCATAAGTGCAGGACATGGATATGTACTGAGTATATATAAATATATCTATAAATAGAGAGATGGTTATTACTATAAACAGAATTTACAGGTGAATATGTACAGTGAATAATATACAGATGGTTATTACTATAAACAGAATTTACAGGTGGATATGTAATATAACATACAGATGGCTATTACTATTAACAGAATTTTACAGAGAGAGGTATGCAATGATATGTTAGGCTAAAATGAGGAATATGGCAGTGGATTAAGGTAGTGCAATAAATTATGGACAGAAGCTATCCGAAAAAAAGTGTAAAAGTGCAGTGGAAAGTGATTGCATATTACAATTAGAAGTACGGTGCAAAATGCAAATGTAAACAGTATGTACTGTAAATAACAGTCGGCAGTGCAAATGAGCATAATCCAGTTAAGGTATGGTAGTGCAAAATGAATAAGTAAACAGTTGTGACTGTAATAAACAGTCGGTAGTGCAAATAACAAAGTGAAGGCAGATGTGAGGTAGGAGAGTTAGCAGTATATGAGTGGAGTGGATCAACGGGGGTTTGAGTTCAGTAAAGAGACCGCTCTGGGGAAAAAACTGTTCTTTAGTCTGCTGGTCCTGGTCCGGTGGATCCTGAAACGCCTGCTGGAGGGCAGGAGAGAAAACAGTCTGTGTGCTGGGTGAGAGGAGTCCTTGAGGATGCTGCGAGCTCGATGCAGACAGCGTTTCCTCTGGATGTGCTCGATGGCAGGTAGTGGAGTTCCTGTGATGCGCTGGGCAGTTTTCACCACCCGCTGCAGTGCCTTGCGCTCCGCAACAGAGCAGCTCCCATACCACACTGCGACACAGTTGGTCAGGATGCTTTCTATTGCGCAGCGGTAGAAGTTCACCAGGATAGCCGAGGAGAGCTGATTCTTCCTCAGTGTCCTCAGGAAGAAGAGGCGCTGGTGAGCCTTCTTGACCAGGCTGGAGGTGTTGGTCGTCCATGACATGTCCGCCGAGATGTGGATCCCCAGGAACTTGAAACTGGAGACACGTTCAACAGCCATTCCATTGATGTGGATGGTGTCGTGTGTGCCTCTTGAGTCCTTCCTGAAGTCCACGATGAGCTCCTTCGTTTTGGTGGTGTTGAGGAGCAGGTTATTTTCGGTGCACCATGTGGCCAGGTGCTGGATCTCCTCCCTATAGGCAGTCTCATCGTTGTTGCTGATGAGTCCAATCACCGTTGTGTCGTCTGCAAACTTGACGATAGAATTAGATCCATACACAGGCTTGCAGTCGGCGGTGAAGAGGGAGTAGAGAAACTGGCTTAGCACACAGCCCTGTGGTACACCAGTGTTAAGAGTGATGGATGTGGAGCAGTTGAATCCTGAACGAACATTCTGGGGTCTGTCAGTTAGGAAGTCCAAAATCCAGTTACACATTGAAGTGTTGATGCCCAGGTCTCCAAGTTTGGCTATTAACTTGGTTGGGATGACAGTGTTGAATGCTGAGCTGAAGTCAACAAACAGCATGCGTGCGTAAGTGTTTTTATTGTCCAGGTGAGTGAGCACAGAGTGCAGTGCCATGGAAACGGCATCTTCTGTGCTCCTATTGCTGCGGTAGGCAAACTGATGTGAGTCCAATGTGGATGGTAGAGAGTCTTTTAGGTGTTCCAGGACCAGCCGCTCAAAGCACTTCATGACGATGGGTGTGAGTGCTACAGGGCGGTAGTCATTAGGGCACCTCGGGTTAGAGTGTTTTGGCACTGGCACAATGGAAGTGCGTTTAAAGCATGATGGTACAGCTGCTTGGGCAAGAGACATGTTGAAAATGTCTGTAAAAACCCCAGCGAGCTGCTCCGCACATGCCCTGAGAACACGACCAGGGATGTTGTCTGGTCCAGCAGCCTTGTGTGCGCTGATCCGGCTCAGTGCCTTGCAGACATCTGTGGTGGAGAGTGTGATTGGTGGGTCAGCTGAGGGTTTGAGCTTGGTGGCAGTTTCTCTGTTGTCTCTTTCAAAGCGAGCATAAAAGTAATTTAGCTCGTTCAGGAAGTTGACATCAGTGGCTGCGGGGGTGGAGTGGGTAGGTTTGTAGTCACTGATGGCCTGAATGCCCTGCCACATGCGTCGAGGGTCAGAGTTGGAAAAGTGTCCCTCTATCTTTAGCTTGTAGCAGTGCTTGGCCTTTTTGATGCCCCTCTTCAGGTTTGCCCTGGACGTACTGTAGGCTTGTGCATCTCCTGATCTGAAGGCAGTATTGCGTGACTTCAGCAGGAGTCGCACTTCCCTGTTCATCCATGGCTTCTGATTTGGGTATGTGGTGATCTGTTTCTGGGTTGTAACACTGTCAATGGTGGTATTGATATGATCCAATACAGAGGAGGTGTAGAAGTCAATGTCTGTGTGAGTGGCACTGGTGGCTTGAGAAGCAAACACACTCCAGTCTGTGTGTAGAAACCTTTCCTGGAGTGTGGAATCAACCCCCGCAGGCCACACCTTGATGGTCTTCACTGATGGCTTCACACGGTTGATGAGGGGTGCATATTTGGGGATGAGGAACAAAGAAAGGTGATCTGACTGTCCCAAGTGGGGGAGGGGTGTCGCAACGTAAGCACCAGCCATGTTTGTGTAAACATGGTCTAAGGTTTTGTTTCCTCTGGTGTGACAGGAAACATGCTGGTGAAACTTGGGTAGCACTGACTTTAAGTTTGAATGATTAAAGTCACCTGCAACAATAAAAGCAGCTTCCGGGTGATCAGTCTGTTGTTTACTGATGGCTGCATGAAGTTCTTTCATAGCAAGCTTGGCATCAGCATCCGGGGGAATATAGGCTGCAGTTATAATGGTGGAAGTGAACTCCCGCGGTGGATAAAACGGTCTACATTTAACCATGAGAAACTCGAGGTTAGCTGAACAATGACTCCCAACAATAGCAGAGTTTGTGCACCAGGCTTTGTTAATGTAAATGCACAATCCACCACCTCTGGTCTTACCGGAGCCATCTAATGTTCTATCCGCCCGGAGCGTGTGGCATCCCGCTAGCTCAATAGCGGTGTCCGGTATTCCGCCGTTTAGCCAGGTTTCCGTGAAGATTAGGACGTTACAGTTCAAAAGTTTCTTGCTGTGTGTGATGCTGAGTCGAATCTCCTACATTTTGTTCACTAGCGACCGTACATTGGCAAGGAAAATACTGGGTAGAGAGAGCCGATGTGGGGTTAGCCTTAGCTTTAGCCTTAGCTTAGCTCTCAGTCCTCCGCGTATACCCCGTCTTTGTTTACGATCTCGGCGCCGCCTGCGAGCACTTCCGCCCAGCCGGGTAGAGTGCATAGCCTCGGGTGTCCTAGCGATCTCAGGAAGGAGTCGAAGATTGTCCATAAAACTGTCGGAAATTCGCAAACCAATATCCAAAATCTCACCACGGGTGTACGATGTTAAGGCACAACTATTCTGAACGAACAGACCCGAGATGAGCAAGAAAAATACAGCAAAATTGCAGAATCTGGAGAGACCCAGAGCCTCGCGAACTACTCGCGCCGCCATCTTGGTGTAATTACTTGGTGTATAGGATGCTTTCTATTGCGCAGCGGTAGAAGTTCACCAGGATAGCCGAGGAGAGCTGATTCTTCCTCAGTGTCCTCAGGAAGAAGAGGTGCTGGTGAGCTGGAGGTGTTGGTCGTCCACGACATGTCCGCCGAGATGTGGATCCCCAGGAACTTGAAACTGGAGACACGCTCAACAGCCATTCCATTGATGTGGATGGTGTCGTGTGTGCCTCTTGACTCCTTCCTGAAGTCCACGATGAGCTCCTTCGTTTTGGTGGTGTTGAGGAGCAGGTTATTATCAGTGCACCATGTGGCCAGGTGCTGGATCTCCTCCCTGTAGGCAGTCTCATCGTTGTTGCTGATGAGACCAATCACCGTAGTGTCGTCCGCAAACTTGACAATGGAATTAGATCCATACACAGGCTTGCAGTCGGAGGTGAAGAGGGAGTAGAGAAACGGACTTAGCACACAGCCCTGTGGTACACCAGTGTTGAGTGTGATGGACGTGGAGCAGGTGGATCCTGACCGAACATTCTGTGGTCTGTCAGTTAGGAAGTCCAAAATCCAGTTACACATTGAAGTGTTGATGCCCAGGTCTCCAAGTTTGGCAATTAACCTGGTTGGGATGACAGTGTTGAATGCTGAGCTGAAGTCAACAAACAGCATGCGTGCATAAGTGTTTTTACTGTCCAGATGGGTGAGTACAGAGTGCAGTGCCATGGAAACTGCATCCTCTGTGCTCCTATTGCTGCGATAGGCAAACTGGTGTGAGTCCAATGTGGATGGTATAGAGTCTTTTAGGTGTTCCAGGACCAGCCGCTCAAAGCACTTCATAACGATGGGTGTGAGTGCTACAGGGCGGTAGTCATTAGGGCACCTCGGGCTGGAGTGTTTCGGCACTGGCACAATGGAAGTGCGTTTAAAGCATGATGGTACAGCTGCTTGGGCAAGAGACAGGTTGAAAATGTCTGTAAAAACCCCAGCGAGCTGCTCCGCACATGCCCTGAGAACACGACCAGGGATGTTGTCTGGTCCAGCAGCTTTGTGTGCGCTGATCCGGCTCAGTGCCTTGCAGACATCTTTGGTGGAGAGTGTGATTGGTGGGTGGTCAGCTGAGGGTTTGAGCTTGGTGGCAGTTTCTCTGTTGTCTCTTTCAAAACGAGCATAAAAGTAATTTAGCTCGTTCAGGAAGTTGATATCAGTGGCTGCGGGGGTGGAGTGGGTAGGTTTGTAATCACTGATGGCCTGAATGCCCTGCCACATGCGTCGAGGGTCAGAGTTGGAAAAGTGTCCCTCTATCTTAAGCTTGTAGCAGTGCTTGGCCTTTTTGATGCCCCTCTTCAGGTTTGCTCTGGATGCGCTGTAGGCTTGTGCATCTCCTGATCTGAAGGCAGTATTGCGTGACTTCAGCAGGAGTCGTACTTCCCTGTTCATCCAAGGCTTCTGATTTGGGTATGTGGTGATCTGTTTCTGGGTTGTAACATTGTCAATGGTGGTATTGATATGATCCAATACAGAGGAGGTGTAGGAGTCAATGTCCGTGTGAGCGCCACTGGTGGCTTGAGAAGCAAACATACTCCAGTCTGTGTTTAGAAACCTTTCCTGGAGTGTGGAGTCTGCCCCCACAGACCACACCTTGATGGTTTTCACTGATGGCTTCACACGGTTGATGAGGGGTGCATATTTTGGTGTGAGAAACAAAGAGATGTGGTCTGACTGTCCCAGGTGGGGGAGGGGTGTTGCAACGTAAGCTCCGGCCATGTTTGTGTAAACATGGTCTAAGGTTTTGTTTCCTCTGGTGGGGCAAGAAACATGCTGGTGAAACTTGGGTAGCACTGACTTTAAGTTTGAGTGATTAAAGTCACCTGCAACAATAAACGCAGCTTCCGGGTGATCAGTCTGTTGTTTACTGATGGCTGCGTGAACTTCTTTCATAGCAAGCTTGGCGTCAGCATCGGGTGGAATATAGGCCGCAGTTATAATGGTGGAGGTGAACTCCCGCGGTAGATAAAACGGTCTACATTTAACCATGAGAAACTCCAGGTTAGCTGAACAATGACTCCCAACAATAGCAGAGTTTGTGCTCCAAGCTTTGTTAATGTAAATGCACAATCCGCCCCCTCTGCTCTTCCCGGAGCCATCTAATGTTCTATCCGCCCGGAGTGTGTGGCGTCCCGCTAGCTCGATAGCGGTGTCCGGTATTCCGCTGTTTAACCAGGTTTCCGTGAATATTAGGACGTTACAGTTCAAAAGTTTCTTACTGTGTGTGATGCTGAGTCGAATCTCCTCCATTTTGTTCACTAGCGATCGTACATTGGCAAGGAAAATGCTGGGTAAAGAGAGCCGATGAGGAGTAAACGTTAGCTTAGCACGCGTTCCTCCACGCTGCCCCCGCCTTTGTTTACGATCTCTCCTCCGCCTTCTAGTGCTTCCGCCCGGCCGGGTAGAGTGCAGATTCGCGGGTGTCCTAGCGATCTCAGGAAGGAGTTGTAGATTGTCCATAAAACTGTCGGAAATTCGCAAACCAATATCCAAAAGCTCAGCGCGGGTGTACGTTGTAAAGGCACGACTGTTCTGTACGAACAGACCCGAGAAGAACAGGAAAAATACAGCAAAATTGCAGAATCTGGAGAGAACCAGAGCCTCGCAATCTCCTCGCGCCGCCATCTTGGTCATAATTTATACACACAATTCTGACTTTATACACACAATTCTGACTTTATATCACACAATTCTGACTTTATATCACACAATTCTGACTTTATATCACACAATTCTGACTTTATACACACAATTCTGACTTTATATCTCACAATTCTGACTTTATACACACAATTCTGACTTTATATTATCACACAATTCTGACTTTATATCACACAATTCTGACTTTATATCACACAATTCTGACTTTGTACACACAAATCTGACTTTATACACACAATTCTGACTTTATATCACACAATTCTGACTTTATATCACACAATTCTGACTTTATACACACAATTCTGACTTTATACACACAATTCTGACTTTATATCACACAATTCTGACTTTATATCTCACAATTCTGACTTTATATCACACAATTCTGACTTTATATCTCACAATTCTGACTTTATAAACACAATTCTGACTTTATACACACAATTCTGACTTTATATCTCACAATTCTGACTTTATACACACAATTCTTACTTTATACACACAATTCTGACTTTATATCACACAATTCTGACTTTATACACACAATTCTGACTTTATATCTCACAATCCTGACTTTATATCTCACAATTCTGACTTTATATCACACAATTCTGACTTTATACACACAATTCTGACTTTATACACACAATTCTGACTTTATATCACACAATTCTGACTTTATACACACAATTCTGACTTTATACACACAAATCTGATTTTATACACACAATTCTGACTTTATACACACAATTCTGACTTTATATCACACAATTCTGACTTTATACACACAATTCTGACTTTATACACACAATTCTGACTTTATATCACACAATTCTGATTTTATACACACAATTCTGACTTTATATCTCACAATTCTGACTTTATACACACTCTGACTTTATACACACAATTCTGACTTTATATCTCACAATTCTGACTTTATACACACAAATCTGATTTTATACACACAATTTTGACTTTATTTCTCACAATCCTGACTTTATATCTCACAATTCTGACTTTATATCACACAATTCTGACTTTATATCGTCTCGGTTACGTATGTAACCCTCGTTCCCTGAAGGAGGGAACGGAGACGTACGTCGGAACTGACCGACGAATTGGGATCTGATCTCAGAGACCAATCTACTTCGAGTGTATTAAAAACGAGCCAATGGAGATTGGCATGCGATCCACGCATTCCACGCACCGCCCCGCAGCGCGGGTATAAATAAGGAAGTGGAATGCTTGATCATTGCTTTTTTCTGCTGAGGAGCCGAACTAGTGACTCGGCCCCCTAGCGGAAGCACAGCACCTGGCGACGGGACGTACGTCTCCGTTCCCTCCTTCAGGGAACGAGGGTTACATACGTAACCGAGACGTTCCCTTTCAGTCGGTCACGTTCGACGTACGTCGGAACTGACCGACGAATTGGGATCCCTACCAAAACGCCAGGGCGCTGGCCCTTCCAGCGTCCTGCTTGAGCGCACTGGACCGTCTTAGATGGTACAGAAGTCAGGGCTCCAAGCAGGGAGGTCAGTCACTGCTGTTTCTGCAAGACCCACTCAGTGTGACTATTGGATAACGCTGGGAAAGCGTGCCCGTCTCGGGAGATGGTACGCTGCAGAGCCACGTCCTTCAGTAGAAGGCTAGGTGGCAGAATACACATAAGGACTAACCTGGCAGGGTAGTGCAACATATGGCAGTCTCTGGGGTGGTTCCAGCCTGGTCCCAGGGGGGAAAGAACACGCCCAGAGACGACAGAGCGAGCTCTGTCAAGGGAAAGACACGGGGCTAGCCGAGTAGGGTAGCTGGTACCGTGGAAGAATACACATATGGGGTAGCCGTGAGGGGACCGCTACATATGGAACCCAGCCTACACACACGTTTCACAAGCATACGGGTGCAGGCCTGGCGTCAGACGGCCGCAACGTCTGGCACCGCAGGGGTGACGGAGGAGCTCGACAGGGTTAGCCGTTTCCGGGGAACACAACTGGAGAAAAATAGACGCACGTATCCGGCCCAGAGGGCGGGAGTGGCGTTGCAAGCCGACACTTAGAACGGGCACTTAGCGCTACTGGCCACTGGGGGCGAGGATGCGGGAAGATACCGGCTCTACACGGAGGCTATAGAATCTAGCGAACGTGTTAGGTGTCGCCCAGCCCGCAGCTCTACATATATCTGTCAGCGAGGCGCCTTGAGCCAGCGCCCAGGAAGAAGCAACACTCCTTGTTGAGTGTGCTCGCAACCCGAACGGGCAAGGCACGTCTTGGGACTGGTAAGCCAAGACGATAGCATCCACTATCCAGTGGGCCAACCTCTGCTTGGAGACAGCCTTTCCCTTCTGCTGGCCTCCGTAACAGACGAAGAGTTGCTCTGAGGTCCGAAAGCTTTGAGTCCGGTCGACGTAAGCGCGGAGAGCGCGGACGGGACATAACAAAGCCTGGGCTGGGTCTGCCTCCTCCGAAGGCAGCGCTTGCAGGTTCACTACCTGGTCCCGGAAGGGAGTGGTAGGAACCTTGGGCACGTATCCGGGCCGGGGTCTCAGGACAACGTGAGAGTTGGCCGGCCCGAATTCTAGGCACGATTCGTTGACCGAAAGTGCATGCAGGTCCCCTACCCTCTTGATGGAGGCCAATGCCGTCAGAAGCACTGTCTTCATTGACAGGATTTTAAGCTCCACAGACTGCAAAGGCTCAAAGGGAGGGCTCTGAAGTGCTCTGAGCACTAGAGCTAAGTCCCAAGAGGGTAACGAGTTTGGACGAGGAGGATTTAGCCTCCTCGCACCTCTGAGGAACCTGACGATTAAGTCGTGCTTTCCTACGGACTTACCTTCGACTGCGTCGTGATACGCCGCTATTGCTGCGACGTACACTTTGAGGGTGGAGGGAGACAGCCTTCGCTCCAGCCCATCTTGCAGGAAAGAAAGCACGACACTAATCGAACACCTTCGGGGGTCTTCCCGGTGGGAAGAGCACCATTCAACGAACAGGTTCCACTTCAAAGCGTAGAGGCGCCTCGTAGAGGGGGCTCTAGCAGAAGAGATGGTGTCTACCACTGCCTGTGGTAGACCACCTAGAACCTCCGCGTCCCGTCCAGGGACCAGACATGGAGTTTCCAGAGGTCTGGACGCGGGTGCCATAGAGTGCCCCGTCCCTGAGAAAGAAGGTCCCTCCTCAGGGGGATCGGCCAAGGAGGGGCTGTCGCGAGGAGAGTTAGTTCTGGGAACCAGGTCCGGTTGGGCCAGTAGGGCGCAACTAACAAGACCTGCTCCTCGTCCTCCCTGACCTTGCACAGGGTCTGTGCAAGAAGGCTCACTGGGGGAAACGCATATTTGCGCAGGTCCCGGGGCCAGCTGTGCGCCAGTGCATCCGTGCCGAGGGTGCCCCCGGTCAGGGAATAGTACCACTGGCAATGGGTCGAGTCCGGAGAGGCAAACAGGTCTACCTGTGCGGCTCTGAAGAGGTCCCATATCAGCTGGACCGCCTGGGGATGGAGTCGCCACTCCCCCGGAGGTGTCGACTGGCGAGAGAGCTCGTCGGCTGTCTGGTTCAGCGCACCTGGGATGTGAATGGCACGAAGCGACCTCAGATGCTTCTGACTCCAAAGGAGGAGGTGGCGGGCGAGTTGGAACATGTAACGGGAGCGTAGACCACCCTGACGGTTGATGTACGCAACGGCCGCAGTGCTGTCCGTACGGACCAGTACATGCTTGCCACGTAGCGGCCCCTTGAGGCGGCGCAGTGCCAAGTGTACCGCTAACAACTCGAGGCAATTGATATGCCAATGCAATTGAGGTCCCGTCCACAGACCTGAAACTGCATGCCCGTTGTACGTGGCCCCCCAGCCCGTGGAGGAGGCATCCGTGAAGAGCACAGCATGCCTGGACACTTGTTCTAAGGGCACTCCGGCCCGGAGAAACGAAGCGTCGGACCATGGGCTGAAAGTTTGGCGGCAGTAAGGAGTCACTGGGACCCGGTACTGGCCGCTCTGCCACGCCCACCTCGGGACTCGCCATGGAGCCAGTGTTGAAGCGGTCTCATATGAAGCAATCCGAGCGGCGTTACCGCGGCTGCAGATGCCATATGCCCCAGGAGCCTCTGAAAAAATTTCAGTGGGACCGCCGTCCTGTTCTTGAATGAATTCAAGCAGTTCAACACCGACCGGACCCGCTCTTCCGTGAGGCGCGCAGTCTGGCTGACCGAATCCAGCTCCATACCGAGATAAGAGATCCTCTGCGTGGGACAGAGTTTGCTCTTCTCTCGGTTGACCCGAAGGCCCAACAGGCTGAGGTGACTGAGCACCATGTCCCTGTGTTCGCACAACTGTTCCCGAGACTGGGCGAGTATAAGCCAGTCGTCGAGATAGTTGAGGACACGAACGCCGCGTTCTCTGAGCGGAACAATGGCTGCCTCTGCGACTTTCGTGAAGACGCGAGGCGACAGGGACAGCCCGAAGGGCAAGACTTTGTACTGATATGCCTTCCCCTCGAACGCAAAACGTAGGAACGGTCTGTGTCGAGGAAGGATAGAGACATGAAAGTACGCGTCCTTCAGGTCGATCGCTGCAAACCAATCTTGGGGACGGATGCATTCGAAAATGCGTTTCTGCGTTAGCATCCGGAACGGGAGCTTGTGCAGGGCCCGATTCAGGATACGCAGGTCCAAGATTGGCCGTAACCCACCC
Source organism: Gobio gobio (assembly GCF_949357685.1). Lineage (NCBI taxonomy): Eukaryota > Metazoa > Chordata > Actinopteri > Cypriniformes > Gobionidae > Gobio > Gobio gobio. Next base: position 84,978,568 of record NC_137097.1, read on the forward strand.
CTTTTCTTGGGTACAATGAAGTAGGGGCTGTAGAACCCCGCCTTCATATCGGCTGGAGGAACCGGCTCGATCGCGTCCTTCGCCAGCAGGACATCGATCTCTGACCGCAAGACCTGGGCATCGCTGCTCCGCACGGAGGTGAAGAGGATGCCCCTGTACTTGGGAGGCCGGCGAGCGAACTGAATCGCGTAGCCGAGTCTGATGGTACGGATGAGCCAGCGAGACGGCCTGGGGAGCTGAAGCCAAGCCCCCAGAGACCGTACAAGCGGGACCAACGGCACCACAGACGTACCCGGGGTGGGGCAGCGAAGTGGAATAGACAGACCCGACTCGGGAGGCCCGGAGGCGGCCCGGAGTGTTGTCCGAATATTCCAGGGTGGGGCAGAGTGTGGGTGAGAAGGCCCGGGGGTGTTCTCGGTGCCCACACTGCTGCCCCCTGGCGAGGGGGAGAGGGGAGGAAAGGAGTGGCAAGGCCCGGGGGCGTCGCGCACTGCCAACCTGGCCCTCTTGGGGCCCAGGGAAAATAGAAACTGCTCTTTTATTGAGAATGTGGGTGCCGCTGGACTCCGGAGAGCCAGCGGCAGAGATGTAACACCAGTCGGGGCCCCCCGGTCCTCCTCCGGGGGGTGGGAGAAAGATGCGGACATCATCTCCCTCAGAGCAGCTCCCGTCTTCCCTGGGCTGCCCGTCTCAGGGCCGCTTCCCCTTGCGCTTGCCGGCTGGTTTAGCGGAGCCCTGAGCGGGTTGGGCGCCTCCCTTACGTCCGGCACCCTGCTTTCCCAGTGGAGGCTGCTGCTTGGGTTTCGCAGGGGCGGAGGCGGACGCAGGGGGACGCCCTCGGCGACGAGCAGGCGGAGGTGCTGCCGACGACGACTGGGTGGAGGCAGCAGCGGGTCGTCGGGGCAGGATGTTTTTGATGGCCTCCGTCTGCTTCTGGGCCACCGAGAACTGCTGGGCGAAGCTCTCGATGGCGTCGCCGAAGAGGCCGGCCTGACAGACAGGGGCGTTGAGAAACCGGACCTTGTCGGAATCACGCATGTCTGCCAGGTTCAGCCACAGGTGGCGTTCCTGGACCACTAGTGTGGACATCGCCCGACCCAGGGAGCGTGCAGTGACTTTCGTCGCCCGGAGAGCGAGGTCAGTCGCCGCACGCAGTTCCTGCATAACACCCTGGTCGGAACTACCCTCGTGCAATTGCTTTAGCGCCTTGGCCTGGTGGACCTGCAGGAGCGCCATAGCATGCAGAGATGATGCGGCTTCCCCGCAGGCGGTGTAAGCCCTGCCCGTGAGACCGGACGAGAACTTACACGCCCGGGAGGGGAGACGCGGGGCACCCCGCCAGTCCGCAGCGGTCTTGGGACACAGTTGCATCGCCACAGACCGCTCGACTGAGGGGATTCCCACGTAGCCCTTAGCCGCACCACCATCGAGAGTAGTGAGGACGGAGGAGTCAGTCGACCGTGAGCGAGCGTTGTAAGGCGCTACCCACGATTTCGTGATCTCCTGATGCACTTCCGGGAAGAAAGGAACCGGGGCGGGGCGCTGAGAACCAGCACGGGCCGTCCCGAGAAACCAATCGTCCAACCGCGAGGGTTCGGGACACTGTGGAGGGTTCCACTCGAGCCCGACACTCGCGGCGGCCCGGGAAAGCATAGCCGTAAGCTCTGGGTCGGACTCGGGCAACGCTGTCACACCCGAAGGGGGCAGCGCAGCCGAATCTTCATCCTCAGAACCCATTAGCTCGTCCCCCGATGCTGCAATCGACAGCATGTCCTCAGCCGGAGCCCCAAAAGAAACGCCTGGGACCTCCCGGGGGAGGCCAGCGCGCTCTTCTGGAAGCTCCACCGGCGCAGCGGAGGGGGGAGGGGCCCGAGGAGCCGTTTGACCCGTCGGGGAAGCCCTCACAGTAACCCTCAGGTCCCCACCAAGGCCATCAGCCAAAGTAGCAGCCCTCTGCTTTGCAGCGGGAGGACCACTAGATCGGGGGATGCGCAATGGTGCTCCGCCTCTTTCGAGGTAATGGAGTCTGGACCGTAAAACTGCGATGGTCATGTTCCCGCAATGGGAACATGAGTCATTCACGAACGCAGCCTCAGCGTGCTGAACGCCCAAACACGTGAGACAACGAACGTGACCGTCAGCTGGGGACAGATATCGACCGCATCCAGAAACACACGGTTTGAATGACATCTTGAAAAAGACGCAGGGTCAAACCGTGTTGCTCTTTTAGAAAGGAAACTGCTCTTTTAACGTGCTGAAGCACTCAGGGAGATGACCGCGGCACCACACAGTACAAAGGTGCAAGCCTGTGTGTGCACTCAGAAATAGGAAACGCCCAGCGAACCAACAGCTGATCTCCGTCTGAAGCGGCACTCGCTGACGCACTGTCACACCCGCACTGGAAGCAGATCCTCTCACGAGACTCGTCAAAACACTCTTCGTAGAAACAGGAAACATTCACTGTTCGGCTCCGAAGTAGAAAAGCAATGATCAAGCATTCCACTTCCTTATTTATACCCGCGCTGCGGGGCGGTGCGTGGAATGCGTGGATCGCATGCCAATCTCCATTGGCTCGTTTTTAATACACTCGAAGTAGATTGGTCTCTGAGATCAGATCCCAATTCGTCGGTCAGTTCCGACGTACGTCGAACGTGACCGACTGAAAGGGAACTCACAATTCTGACTTTATACACACAATTCTGACTTTATATCACACAATTCTGACTTTATATCTCACAATTCTGACTTTATATCTCAAAATTCTGACTTTATATCTCACAATTCTGACTTTATATCACACAATTCTGACTTTATATCTCACAATCCTGACTTTATATCTCACAATTCTGACTTTATACACACAATTCTGACTTTATATCACACAATTCTGACTTTATATCTCACAATTCTGACTTTATATCTCACAATTCTGACTTTATATCACACAATTCTGACTTTATACACACAATTCTGACTTTATATCACACAATTCTGACTTTATATCTCACAATTCTGACTTTATACACACAATTCTTACTTTATACACACAATTCTGACTTTATATCACACAATTCTGACTTTATACACACAATTCTGACTTTATATCTCACAATCCTGACTTTATATCTCACAATTCTGACTTTATATCACACAATTCTGACTTTATACACACAATTCTGACTTTATACACACAATTCTGACTTTATATCACACAATTCTGACTTTATACACACAATTCTGACTTTATACACACAAATCTGATTTTATACACACAATTCTGACTTTATACACACAATTCTGACTTTATATCACACAATTCTGACTTTATACACACAATTCTGACTTTATACACACAATTCTGACTTTATATCACACAATTCTGATTTTATACACACAATTCTGACTTTATATCTCACAATTCTGACTTTATACACACTCTGACTTTATACACACAATTCTGACTTTATATCTCACAATTCTGACTTTATACACACAAATCTGATTTTATACACACAATTTTGACTTTATTTCTCACAATCCTGACTTTATATCTCACAATTCTGACTTTATATCACACAATTCTGACTTTATATCTCACAATTCTGACTTTATACACACAATTCTGACTTTATATCTCACAATTCTGACTTTATATCTCAAAATTCTGACTTTATATCACACAATTCTGACTTTATATCTCACAATCCTGACTTTATATCTCACAATTCTGACTTTATACACACAATTCTGACTTTATATCACACAATTCTGACTTTATATCTCACAATTCTGACTTTATATCTCACAATTCTGACTTTATATCTCAATTCTGACTTTATATCACACAATTCTTACTTTATACACACAATTCTGACTTTATATCACACAATTCTGACTTTATATCACACAATTCTGACTTTATATCTCACAATTCTGACTTTATATCTCACAATTCTGACTTTATACACACAATTCTGACTTTATATCACACAATTCTGACTTTATACACACAATTCTGACTTTATATCTCACAATTCTGACTTTATATCTCACAATTCTGACTTTATACACACAATTCTGACATTATATCACACAATTCTGACTTTATATCACACAATTCTGGCTTTATACACACAATTCTGACTTTAAATCTCACAATTCTGACTTTATATCACACAAATCTGATTTTATACACACAATTCTGACTTTATACACACAATTCTGACTTTATATCTCAAAATTCTGACTTTATATCTCACAATTCTGACTTTATATCACACAATTCTGACTTTATATCTCACAATCCTGACTTTATATCTCACAATTCTGGCTTTATACACACAATTCTGACTTTAAATCTCACAATTCTGACTTTATATCACACAAATCTGATTTTATACACACAATTCTGACTTTATACACACAATTCTGACTTTATATCTCAAAATTCTGACTTTATATCTCACAATTCTGACTTTATATCACACAATTCTGACTTTATATCTCACAATCCTGACTTTATATCTCACAATTCTGACTTTATATCACACAATTCTGACTTTATATCTCACAATTCTGACTTTATACACACAATTCTGACTTTATATCACACAATTCTGACTTTATATCTCACAATTCTGACTTTATATCTCACAATTCTGACTTTATATTACACAATTCTGACTTTATACACACAATTCTGACTTTATATCACACAATTCTGACTTTATACACACAATTCTGACTTTATATCTCACAATTCTGACTTTATATCTCACAATTCTGACTTTATACACACAATTCTGACTTTATATCGCACAATTCTGACTTTATACACACAATTCTGACTTTATATCACACAATTCTGACTTTATACACACAATTCTGACTTTATATCACACAATTCTGACTTTATACACACAATTCTGACTTTATATCACACAATTCTGACTTTATATCACACAATTCTGACTTTATATCTCACAATTCTGACTTTATACACACAATTCTGACTTTATAGACACAATTCTGACTTTATATCACTCAATTCTGACTTTATATCACACAATTCTGACTTTATACACACAATTCTGACTTTATATCACACAATTCTGACTTTATATCACACAATTCTGACTTTATATCTCACAATTCTGACTTTATACACACAATTCTGACTTTATAGACACAATTCTGACTTTATATCACTCAATTCTGACTTTATATCACACAATTCTGACTTTATACACACAATTCTGACTTTATATCACACAATTCTGACTTTATATCACACAATTCTGACTTTATACACACAATTCTGACTTTATATCTCACAATTCTGACTTTATACACACAATTCTGACTTTATATCTCAGAATAGCTTATTGTGCAATGTCTATGAAACATTAAGCTCAAAATGTAGCTTCACTTATTGTTTTCTGACATTATAATGTGGTCGGCTGTAAAAGCCTTTTGGTGAAATAACTTTGAGTGGCGCTTAATTTCATGAGATATTCAGGGAGGAAGCAGCTTGACCTTATAAAGCATTTATATGCTATATTCCATAAATATAGCATGTGGAGAATGAGTGCCCTGTGTGGCCAGTTTACTGATCAAGAACTTATTTACTCGACAAAAACACATAAAATAACACTTCATTTCAACAATTTTACTCTTCTTGTCAAGTCTCAAGCAAAGCAGGCTGGGAACTACAGTTTCAGCAAAACTCATTTTCGAGTACTTCATTGGTTCACATTCACCCCAAATAATGTAATCTAGTAGATTGCACATGTAACAGGGTTAAGAAGATATTTCCACTTGCTACACATTTTCATGTGGACAGACAGAAATACCAAGAAAACAGTGTATGCAGTTGAGGAAATGCATGGTTAACTCCATATGAGGTGATCTGTGGGTGAGGACTCATTACACACAAACTTCCTGACTGGGTTTATGAAGGGTATTTTGCGCAGGTTCTGACTGAAAACTGTTGTGCGTACGCACACTTTTTGTCATGTGACACTTTAAAGGATGAAAACTACAGGTTTTACCCTTAAGGCCCCTGGTCATTATTCTGTACTTCAGTATATTTCAAGTATTTACCTCACTTTCTCCTATGACAACTTTCCCTAATTCTGTAACCCATGAAAGATGGCAACCTTGGCAAATGTCTCTGAAGAGGGAGCTAAAGTAGTATTGTTTTTAAATTCATAAGCATAAAAATAAGTTCAGATATGCATTTTAAACAATAAAGAGAAATGACCCATGCCAATTTCAGTACTGGGAAGGGCTAACTAGAACCAAACAAGAGTGATGTCTTTTAGATGCTCCATATTGAGCAGAAAGCCGACAGGAAATGTGCCCTTTTGACATCTGTGTGTTGTGTCAGGCACTCGTGCATTTTGTGTTGAGTGATCTTGACAACCTAAGATGAGTCAGAGAAACATGTACTGTATTACAACTATGAGTAATAAAGTCTTTAAAGCTCATCTTCATTCCCTAATGCATCTTTAAATGCAGTGCGTTTAGCATAATATACAACTAATCCAGAAAAAGCCAAACGATTATATCTGTGTTGACTATATAACTGCAAACACTCAGTTATCCACAAAAGAAATGGAAACATTATTTTGGATTAATGTTTGGTCTTTGACTGCTTCTGAAACATTGTTTCATCTTATGCGTTTCTATAGCTCCAATACAACCTACAGCACACAGAAAAGTATATCAGACGATAACATGCATGTTTGATCAATCCACAATAGATTTTAGGGGTTCACACTAGAAATGACAAACCTCATGGCGGAGAATAGCGCAGGCCTTGAACAACCAACCTTTGTTTGTTTATTGTAAGAAACGTGAAGGCTAATGTGGCGTTCACACCGGACGTGATTCGCGCGAAGGTGGACGCTTGAACATTTTGAGTTTACTCGCTTTACTCGTGAAATTCGTGTGTGACAACTACACAACAGACGCGAATTCGCATCATGGGAGGGGCTTCTGCCCTATATGAACCTATATGAGCCTATATGAGCCTATATGAGCCAGCTCGTCTCAGTCACTTGACGTCTTTTAAAAAAAAAATACTACTATTAATGTGTGACAACGTAGTTTAAAGACTTTTTCAGCCTACAATATAGTTGTTTAAAGCTCAAATCTGTGGTTAATTTATAAAAAGAGTGCCTATTTGAGCATTTTATCTGGCGTTTTCGGAGTTGTGAGATCCAGGCGATCAGTGAGATTCCGCGCTCGTTTACCCGGCGAGACCCGCCTTTCCTCGGCTAGTCCTGCTCACATTTGCCGCTGGCTCTGGCTCTTTTTTCTGCTCCAGTCTCGTTGTGAAATGGCTGACATAAATTTTGTTGAGAGGGTAGCTGTGCTTTACTTGCTGTGAAAGGCTGAAAAGCAGTCTAGACTCGTTCGGCGCCGTGTCTGGGTCCATCAGATCCTCCAGAAGCGCACCCAGCTCGGTGAGTTTCATCAACTCCTCCAGGAGCTAAGCCTGGATGACGGCCGCTTTCATTATCTTGTCCTCCATTGTTGTTGGGATTTCTGCCTCCACTTGTAAATGCTTCACTACTACACTCTCAGAAAAAAAGGTACAGTGCTGTCACTGGGGCGGTACCCTAAGGTACAAAAGTGAAAAGGTACATCTTTGTACCTTACTCACCCCTAAAAGGTATATATTAGTACCTCAAAAGGTACATATCAGTACTTTAAGAGTGCGTGTTAGTACCTTAAAGGTACATATTAATACCTTTAAAGGTACATATTGGTACCTTTTCGGTTTTGTACCTTAGGGTACCGCCCCAGTGACAGCAATGTACCTTTTTTTCTAACAGTGTAGAGCAAGCTCGTGATTGGTTAACGCGGCGCGAAATATCCACCAAAGTTCAGATTTTTCAACTTGAGCGAATCGCGCGTTCAAAACGATACTCGGTTACTTAACGTAACCTCGGTTCTCTCTAGAAGAGGGAACGAGTATTGCGTAAGTTCCTTACGCTACGGGAAAGTATTCTTTCTTCGAGATTTCTGAAAAACCCAAAATTATCCTTAATTTTGTAACATTGTCAACGCAGTGCGGCAGCCTGGCAGACCATAGCAGGCTATTCCAGCGTGCTATTGGCTGCTCTGCTGGCAACTGCAGCAGCCTATCGGTGAGCCCGCGTGACGTGGCGACCAATGAGGGCGCTTCGCGCCCACCTGGCTTCATTTGCCTACAGGTGGGGCGTGGCCACGTGTATATAAGCGGGGCTCACGGGCTGCATATTCGGTTTTCGTAGTTCTGAAGCGTAAAAGCCCGCGGGGCGCACGGCAAGGAACGCAATACTCGTTCCCTCTTCTAGAGAGAACCGAGGTTACGTTAAGTAACCGAGTATCGTTCTCTTACGAGAGGTTCTCTCGTATTGCGTAAGTTCCTTACGCTACGGGAACATATTGTCAACGCCGTGCGCGCCTCGCATACAGCATATGTATCCCAGGTAACCGGGGAAAAAACACTGCTCGGGCAGGGTGGCCGGTAAAGGAAACGGGCCACCACATATACGGACACTTCATTTGAACTGACGGGTGGTTACAACAGGTGGTTACAACACCCTGTCCCATGAATGAGGGAACGGCACCTGCCGGTCTCCTTCAAATTCACCACACCTTGTCTCATGAATGAGGGAACGGCAACGCCAGTCGCCTTCAAATTCACAATATCTTGTTATATGAGTGAGGTAACGGCACCGCCGGTCACCTTCAAACTCACAACAGCTCGTCTCGTAAATGAGGGAACGGCACCGCCGGTCTCCTTCAAATTCACATGAGCCTAGTACCGAACTTACTACCAGTATGTGAGCTATGTCTGCGCAGAATCACTGGGCAGAACCAACAGCCCTATTGAACTGATAACACTTTCGCCTGTAAGGCAGGAACTTCCAGATTGTAAAATCTCACGAACGTAGACGGGGAGGCCCAGCCTGCCGCCATACAGATATCGTGGATGGAAATCCCTCTGGCCCAAGCCCACGAAGAGGCTATGCCTCTGGTGGAGTGTGCTCTGACACCTAGCGGGCACTGCAGGTGTTTGGAAGCGTATGCAGTTGCAATCGCGTCCACTATCCACCTGGACAGGGTCTGTTTCGAGGAGGCGAGACCTTTAGCGCGCCCTCCAAACGAAACAAATAGCTGCTCAGAACGCCTGAAGGCGGCGGAGCGTGTGACATAAACCCTCAATGCCCTGACAGGGCAGAGGATATTGCCACCGTCCCCCTCGTCGGATGCTGGCAGAGCCGAGAGGGAGATAATCTGCGCCCTGAAGGGAGTGCCGATCGCTTTGGGGACATAACCATGCCTCGGTCTGAGAATGACCTTAGAGTCATTAGGACCGAACTCCATACACGTCGGGCTCACTGAGAGCGCGTGTAGATCCCCCACGCGTTTCACTGAAACCAGAGCTATCAGGAACGCGGTTTTTAGCGAAAGGAACCTTGGTTCCACAGTCTCGAGCGGTTCAAAGGGATGAGCCTTCAGGGCCTCTAGGACCAAGGCCAGATCCCATATAGGAACCAAAGGGGGCCGCGGGGGATTCATCCGTCTGGCTCCTCTGAGGAAACGGATGATGAGCTCGTTCCTTCCTAGCGTGCTACCTAGCGTCGTCTGAGCGAACGCTGCTATAGCCGCCACATACACTTTGAGCGTGGAAGGGGACCTGCCCAGTTCCAAAAGCTCTTGGAGGAAGGAGAGCACCCGCTGGACCCCACATTGCTGTGGGTCCAATCCCTTGGAAACACACCACTCAGTGAACACCGACCACTTAGAACTATATAACCGCCTCGTCGAGGGGGCTCTAGAGTGTGAAATCGTGTTCATAACCCCTTCGGGCAGGTCAACGGGTATCCGTTGGTCACCCATACATGCAGAGACCATCGCTCTGGATGGGGATGCCAAACTGACCCTCCTGCTTGAGAGAGGAGGTCTGCTCTCAGCGGAACTGGCCAGGGGGGTGAGTGCGACAGCTTCACCAGCTCTGGGTACCAAATCTGGTTCTCCCAGCGCGGCACTATAAGGAGCACCGGGCGGCGCGTCTCCCTGATTTTCGCTATGACCTGGGGCAATAGGGAAATCGGCGGGAAAGCATACAGCGGGAGGCTGGGCCATGGTTGGGACAGCGCATCCTCGCTTTTGGACAGAAACGTCGGGCAGCGGGCGTTCTCTTTTGTTGCAAAGAGGTCGAGCTCCGCTCTGCCGAATAGGCGCCATACCAGCTGGACTGTCTGGGGGTGCAGGGACCATTCTCCTGAGAGAATGAGGCCCCTGGACAGCTTGTCCGGGCCCACATTGAGGTGGCCCGGTATGTGCGCAGCTCTCAGCGAGCGCAGCGAGCTGTCTGCCCACACGAGTAGGCGTTCTGTCAGATTGCCCAGACACCTGGACCTGACACCGCCCTGCCGGTTCACGTAGGACACCACTGTGGTATTGTCCGACCGGACCAACACGTGGTGTCCTCGTATAAGCGGGAGAAACTGCTTGAGCGCGTTCTCTACCGCTATCATCTCCAAACAGTTTATGTGTAGGAGTTTTTCCTCGCTCGACCAGAGGCCCGAGGCTGATCTGCCCTCGAAAACGGCGCCCCAACCCGTGGTGGAGGCGTCCGTCGAGATGACCTTGCGGTGTGAGATGGCTCCCATCGTCACTCCCCTCTGGTACCAGTCGGCTACTAACCAGGGCTCTAGGCTGAAACACAGCTCTGAGTCACTCTGATCCTGAAGCCTCCGGACGCCCAGGCTCTGTGAGGCACTCGGGCGTTTAACCAGCATTGCAGCGGGCGCATGCGCATTAAGCCCAGCTGGAGCACAGCTGCAGCTGAGGCCATACGTTCCAGCATCCTCTGAAAGATTTTGAGAGGTGCGATTTTGCCCGGCCGGAAGTACTCAGCCATGCGCTGAACTTGGCGCGCGCGTTGGGGTGACAGGCGGGCTGACATTGCCACAGTGTCCAGATTCAAACCCAGAAATGAGGTTGATTGCGTGGGCACTAATGAGCTCTTGGTCCAATTGACCGTGAGCCCCAGGCTGTCCAGATGGCTGAGCAGCATTGCCCTGTGGGCGAGGAGCTCGGCCTCTGACTGCACCAGGATGAGCCAATCGTCCAGATAGTTCAACACTCGCATCCCTCTTTTTCTCAGAGGAGCGAGGGCCGCGTCCATGCACTTCGTAAATGTACGGGGTGCTAGTGACAGGCCGAACGGAAGGATGGTGTATTGATAAGCCTGGCCGTCGAAGGCGAATCGTAAGAATGGCCTGTGACGTGGCGTTATCTTGATTTGAAAATATGCATCTTTCAAATCTAGGGAGATTAGCCAGTCTCTCGGGCGAGTATGCGCGAGGATCTGCTTGGTCGTGAGCATCTTGAACGATCTTCTCATAAGAGCTTTGTTCAGACGCCTCAGATCCAGAATCGGTCTGAGCGACCCATCCCTTTTTGGCACGAGAAAATACTGGCTGTAAAAGCCTGACTCGCTCATAGAATGGGGAACCGGTTCTATAGCCCCTTTGCACAGCAGCGTGGCTATTTCTGCTCAAAGTAGATGTGCTACTTCCTCGCTCACTCTCGTCTCTGTACGCGCACAGAAGCGCGGAGGGTGGCGAGCAAACTGCAGAGTGTAGCCGTGCTTCACTGTTTTCAGCACCCATTCTGATACACCTGGAATGGCTTCCCACGCTCTCGCGTGTGCCACACGGGATAGAACGGCCTCCGGGCTCAAAACGCCGCGCTTCGCGGGTTTGACGGCCTGTATAGGAGGGGCGGGCGCAGTGCGCGCGCTCTCTGTGCTGTGGGCCAGCCGATCGCTCTCGATGGCTGGCCGCCTTACACACTGTATCTCTGCCGCTTCGAGCGGGGAGTGGCTTGTGTGTGGCCCTACACTCGTCGTTCCGGCCACCTTGGGCGGAGAACAAATGGTGTGTGGCGCGGCGCATGGCGCCGGGGGCAGAATGTTCGCGAAAATGTGTGAGCGCGTTTGAGCGGGCACAACTCTTACGCGTGGAACATGACCGGTTAAGAGTGGCTGTGTGACAGCGCGTGTGGTGATTAGGCGTGGGCGCAAATAAGCGGACACGTGACCTAACTCTAGCACTCGAGCGGCCGGTGGCCGCTTTATGTGAGTGAGAGACACGGGATTTGTGGTGCTTGGGTGCAGGGGTGAACACAAAAGTGGGCACGTTTACTGCATTTGAAAACACATACGGCGTGAGCCGTGCAACCAGAAATAAAAGCAACTTCGTGATTTCTCTGGTTCGTCGTAAAACGGCGGTTGTAGACAGGCGAGAGGGCAGTTTTGCCGGCTCGTTGGCTGCGTGAGAGCCATCTGCAGCAGCCACAGGAGTGGGGGCTGACAGGAAGAAGAGTTTTGACGGTGGTCCGGCCACGGCGGGACTTAACCGTCACTTCCCCCTTCTGCTAGGAGGACTTTGGAGGGGCTTCAGTTGGAAACAGGCGAGAGGGCGAGTCCGCCGGCTCGTAGGCTGTGTGGAAAACATCTGCAGTAGCCACAGGAGTGGGGACTGACAGGAAAACAGAGTTTTAACGGTGGTCCGGCCGCAGCGGGACTTAACCGTCTATTCTCTCCTTATGTATAGACGCCCAAAAATACTCGAGCGCCACGTGGTGCAAGTTAGCTTTCTGTATGTAAGAAAAGCTGGCAGCGAGCCCGGGGAAGCGGACAGTAAACATTTTTATCTGCCGCGAGAGCTGGGCTCGAACTCGGGTCTCCGGCGTTTCAGCCGCTGATTTTGCCGCTGTGCTACCGGGAGGGACACAATAGCGTTCAGTTAGCGCGACCATACGGCAGTACGTCCTCGTGCTTATTGGCAGTCGTGCGTGCATAAAAGACAGGCTCGTTACTGCAATAGTAATATTTCCAGCCGCCTGAACTGGAGAGGGGGCTGAGAAATGCTAGAGAAAGGCGGTTCGTCCGGCCACAGCGGGACGAAAACACCCTCTGTTAATTTTCCGGTGAGTGCGGCGCGCACACGCGCGCTGAACATGCTCGTGACCGTGCGCACTCTCATTCCTTGTGAACGGCGCAATCTGCGCGGTCCAACAGGGGGGAGTGCGGGTTCGTTGGAGAGCATATGTCAGCGTCATGTCTCATGACGGCGTTTGTTCGCTGGCGTGCGTGTCTTAACAGGCTCGTGTACAGCAATATGAACAATTCCAGTCGCCTGAACTCATGAGGGGACTGAGAAATGTGCGCGAGGGTGGAACAGCTCTCTTGTAACGTAAAGAGAGCTGCAGGACCGTCCGTTTCTGCCATCCCTTGTATGTAAGCGGCGCATTAGCGCGGCATGAACAGAGGGGGGAGGAGGCTCGCTCCGAGACCGTTCATTTCTACCATCCCTTGCAAGCGGCGCGGTGGCGCGGCTTGAACAGAGGGGGAAGAGGCTCGCTCCGAGACTGTTCATTTCTACCATCCCTTGCAAGCGGCGCGGTGGCGCGGCTTGAACAGAGGGGGAGGAGGCTCGCTCCGAGACCGTTCATTTCTACCATCCCTCGCAAGCGGCGCGGTGGCGCGGCTTGAACAGAGGGGGAGGAGGCTCGCTCCGAGACCGTTCATTTCAACCATCCCTTATAAGCGGCGCGGTGGCGCGGCTTGAACAGAGGGGGGGAACAGCGGAGTGATGTCATCATAAAACTGCTCGAGTCGAGCCCGCAGGGTCGACATAGAGAGTTCCTCGCACTCGGGGCAATCGCCCGCGAGGAGTGCGGCGGCGGCGTGGTCACGGCCCAGACAGAGAGCGCAGACACATGGCGGTCTCTGGTGCTGAGCTGCACGTGGCACGAGCCGCAGGTGGAACGAGGCGTTTTGATAAAAACGCTCGTGCTCTTTTATGAAACGTGTGACGCAACGGCGAGAACACGTGCAATGAAAGAATATAATGCTGCCGGATAGCAGAGCAGGCACGGATGGCTGAAGGTGGCGCGATGCTGCCGGCTTCTTCAGGCGCTGTCCTCTGCTTGCTCGTCTGCACGTTCAACGGCGGCGGGTTCCAGATCCAGCGATGCGAAGGGCTTGGCTGAAGAAAAGAAAATCGAATATGCAGCCCGTGAGCCCCGCTTATATACACGTGGCCACGCCCCACCTGTAGGCAAATGAAGCCAGGTGGGCGCGAAGCGCCCTCATTGGTCGCCACGTCACGCGGGCTCACCGATAGGCTGCTGCAGTTGCCAGCAGAGCAGCCAATAGCACGCTGGAATAGCCTGCTATGGTCTGCCAGGCTGCCGCACTGCGTTGACAATGTTACAAAATTAAGGATAATTTTGGGTTTTTCAGAAATCTCGAAGAAAGAATACTTTCCCGTAGCGTAAGGAACTTACGCAATACGAGAGAACCTCTCGTAAGAGAACGCTCAATTCGTGTCATTCGCGCCGGCCAGTCGATGAACTGCTATTGGATTCAAGAGAGAGCGGAAGGTTGCCACTTGGTTTTACCCAAAAATAAGCACTTCAAGAGGGTCCGCACACTCTTCCAAGGAAGTAGTCATCAATTGCAAGATGAAACCATTTTTTTTTTTTTTGGACTATATGTTCTAGTCTGGCTTCTAGATGTAACCATCCAGCACTAATCATTCAGTGCTTCTCAATTCTTATTTGTGCATCCTCACGTCCCTTCCTCTCGTCTCAGCTCCACCCCTTCAGGATGCGAGCAAAAGACATGAAGACGGAGAAACTGAATGAAGTGAAGCGATATATTCTCGCTCCCTTTAGCGTCACTTCAAAGCGTCGTCAATCAATGATGACTCTACACCGCTGGATTTAGCTTGCACATCAGGATTCTTCAACATTAGAGATATTTATATTGGAATAGTTTCAACCTCCACAAAATACCACATTTGCACTGAATTATTAGCAATGAATTATTCCCAGTTATAACTGTTTTTTTATTTATTGTATAGTATTACAGTTTAATTGTCTTTAATTTTACATTTGATATAATTCTGTCCTTCAAGATCGCTGAGCTCGATCGGTTTCCGGGTCATAGGATGGAGGACGGAGGAGCGAGGAAATGAGGAAAGATATTGAGAAGCACCCATTTGGCATTGACAAAGGTCTGAATCGTTTGCCCTTTTTCTCAGTAAAGCATTGATTTTTATCTTTTGATGACTTCTTCTTTGGAAGAGTGTGCTCTTGAAGTGCTTAACTGTGGGTAAAACCAAGTGGCACCCAACCCCAACCCCCCCCCCAACCCCCCCCCCCCCCCCCCCCCCCCCCAACTTCCTCTTGTGGGCTATGGCGGATGAATATGTTTGTCTGCAGGGAAGCCCCCCAGGATACAGGAATGACCATATATGAACTTAACTTCCATAGATGAACTAATCATATATTACACATATTAACACTAAAGTGCACCCAGGTGAGTCAGAGTCACTTCCTGTTTATAACACTTCGCATGTACGCATGTACATACCACATGTACCTCAATAACTGTCTGCAGCTGCAGAACAGCTGATGATTCATTCACTTCCAACAGCTCCGAAAAAAAAAGCTGTCATGTAGTTTGAAGATGTGGTTTTGTGTTTCATGTTGTGACAAACTTCTAGAAGTCTGTCTAAGAAATTGTAAAAAACTGTCAATCTGTCAAATATGAATGAATGTTTATTTTTCGGAAACAATTTTCATGCAATAATTGGTTTGCCCTTTGTTTGATTCTGGTGGTTTTGTGTGAGAGTTGAGTGTGTTTCCGCACTTAATGCTGCCTTCACGTGCTATCGGAAATGTCCTAATTCCCACTTTAGAAGTCGTGATTACGAGCTTGTTGCATTCAAGTGCTTTGTTGTCGGAGTGAACAGGAATCATGGTTATTCTTGCCTTATTGGGAAAATCTTATTAAAACCAACATCATATGTAGTCTCCCATGCACCGACAACCATAAACATTCCAGATAGTCCGCTTTCTGCTGATTCTGTAATTTCAGTCAAATGCAGGCTATTTTCGCTGAGTACCAAACATACAACACGCTTCATATGATTATTCTTACATGTAAATATGTACTACATTAATGTCAAGACAAGACGACCTAAAAAAAAACAATAAAACCACACCTGCCACAGCAGTAGTTCTCCCCGCCACCATGTTTAAAGCTTATGACACGCCCATCTCGGGAGTTGGGGTATCAAAATTATTTCCGAACTTCCCAGTGGTAAACACGACATCAGAGGGCGTTCATGTGCAATTTTTACCTAGGAAACTCGTATTTACGATAATTCCGATAGCACGTGAAGGCAGCATTAAACACCATTCATCGGATTGTCTTTCATTTGTTCAGGCCGGGTATCTCTCAGGCACATGTATCTGTTTTTGAACTTCCCTGATCTGCAGAATTGTGTTCTTTGGCTTTAACTTAATTCTTGTGTTTGAATCATTTGAGCTGTAGTTCATCAGGCCAATAAACACAAACGCGTCAGTTTTCATTAGCACTAGCACTGATGCTAACAGCTGAACAAGTAAAACAAGACCCGGTTCTGTTGAAGCTGATCTCAGATCGTCTCCTTGTTGTGTTGTTCAAAGCGTTTCTTAGGATGCTGATTTTCAGAAAGCAGCTCTCTGACTGAGATGGCAAACGGGAACATGGTTTGTGTAACATTAGTAACATTAGCTGTCTGATAACGCAGTCAAGGCTAATCATTTTAATTAGCGCTATGTGTCCGGCTTTGCAAAGAGCAACACCATTGTGCAGTGTTTACCTTTTACGGCCTTGAGCGAGTGGATCTCTGAGCTGCTGTGAGTGAGTGGGGGCGGGGCTTATTAGCATATTCATGAATCCGCATTTACTAAATGGAGCAAGGGTGTAGAGTTAGGGGCATGTCAGTGTGCCCCCCCCCCCCCCCCCCGAATATGATTGGCCCCCCTTTGTGTCCCCCTCCCAACATCATTGGGCTAGAATTCTTTTTTTTTTTTCTTAACAAATAATCATTTACAAACAGCATGGCAATAACAGAACATTTTTGTATTAATTGGGCTAGATTTACTGTCAACCTGAAAATGCCCACCGCCATTGGATCAGAGCGCTGTCAATCACTGCTTGATTTGTGTCTCGTGAAAAGGAATCACAGTTGCGCTGCCATAATCGTGGCACATGCAGGAACATCAGGCGCCACCTCCGCGGGATCACGTGATGACGTCGCCGAGAGGATTAAATGACCTGGAACTAAAAAGTGAAAGTAAACGACCTTGAACAGCAGCTCGACCAGTGTTGCCAGATTGGGCGGGTTTTTAAATTTGGTTGTGCAGGTAAAAATAGGTTTGGGCGGGTGGACAACATTTGGGCTGGTTTGGGGTCAGTTCGGCGTTTTTCAAAAATCGAAACTTTATAGTGAACCTCAAGTGTGCATGTTCTCCATAAAATCAGTCATCCATGACACACACAGACCCACGCAGAGACTGTATACTCAAGTGGCCAAAGTGGCATAAATATACAGTAAATTGCATCTACACAGTAAAGAGTGGGAGAGTGAAGAATGCAGCGTGCCACTCTTTTCTCACACACACACACACACACACACACACATTCTTCAAACCACTAAGCATTGTGGTTACACTGACACAGAAGCATTGAAGTGAGGCTGTGTGTTTTTGAAACACGTCTTCAGATGTTTCAGATGTTCAGGAGGTAAACCATACTGCGCTCAGCGACCAAACACTCGACCAAAGATCTGCTCACAGGTATGAAATATGCATTGTTTGAAATGTATAACTAGTATAGGTTTGATTAGCAGGTTTGTAAAGTATACAGTGAAAACCAGTGAAATATCTGCTGAGGGGAAGGAGATATCATTCATTAAATGTTTATGATCAACGTGACCACATCTTGCCCAGGCTCGGTATTCATCTCTCTTATGATCAGATCTCTCGTGGCATCATAAATGAGTTTTTTTCCCCCATAATTACAACACAATACATTTGATGCTTTTACAAAAGAAAACTGATATTGTTTGACAGAATTTCAGATGTTGAAGCAAATGAAGCGATCATGCCAGACTCTTTACTACATTATACAAGGACCCAATCAAAACCACTTTAATTGTGCTCAATTCTTTGTTTTATACAGCATTGTTATTGTTTTTATGTAAACAATGTCATTACTGTAAGTACTAGTTAAAGAGTTTATAAGACCACTATAAACAAATGTGATACAATATGAGTGATATGATAAATCTGATGCTTGATCTCTGAATGTTTGAATGATCCCTGAGAGGTCAATGAAGTGCTGTGAGGTTTTCTCTCTATGGGCAGAGGTAGATTAAAGAGACAGTTCACCCATAAATCAAACTCTGTCAACATTTCCTCACCCTCGTGTTGAGACCTGTATGAGTTTCTTCTGCTGGACACAAGAGAAGATATTCTGAGGAATGTTGGTAACCGGACAGTTGACCATAGCAGGATGGAAGTGTGTCCATGAGTAAATGAAGACAGAATTTAACTTCTGGGTGAACTATCCCTTTAAAGCTATGGTTCACCTAAAAATGTCTGCTTCTCCGCATCCTGTGGTTTCGTGTTTCTCACGCAAGGTTTCCGTCTGTGTGTTTCCTCTGCTGTAAACCATGACTGTAAGTCTAACCCTAAAGAAGATGAAGATGAAACTAGAATATTTGAAAGCACATCAACACACATGTATTATCACACTTGTCACGCAGTGATAATATAATGCAGTCATTTGTTCTGTTCATTCAGCACTGAATCATGCCTAACATCAGTGTAACGTGTGCAGAGATTCAGACTGCAGGCGGGTTTCAGTTCAATCTTCCTTCTGATTTACTGAATCAAACACTCAGTGGAGACTGTGACCAGAGCTGGTATTCAGAGGTGACCGTTACACACACACACACACACACACACACACACACACACACACACACACACACACACACACACACACACACACACACACACACACACACACACACACACACACACACACACACACAGACACACACACACCCACTCACAGACGCACTGTGACCAGAGCTGGTATTCAGAGGTGACCGTTACACACACACACACACACACACACAGACACACCCACTCACAGACGCACTGTGACCAGAGCTGGTATTCAGAGGTGACCGTTACACACACACACACTCACAGACGCACACACAAGATCTGATTCTCTTGTGTTTGTTCAGGACGGGCGTCTGTTAGCAGATCCAGCGAATCCACTCAATCTGATGAACCCTGTTATTTCCGTCTCATCTGATCGTCTCGTCTCTTCTCACTGTGTGAATCTGAGCCATGAGATCATCTGTCATTCTAATGGAGTAAATCAACTCAATCTCTCTCTCATCATTCATCTGTTTTCATATTTAATCCTTCATCAACTCAATAAATGCTACTCTAATGCTTCCCTCTTTCATTTCAGTTCAGATACGAGAGCATGTTCAGAGGTGAGAGAGACACTTCAGTTAAACACATCAGTCTGATTCAGATCCTGATTCAGATCAGACTCTGTGTGAACTCAATCTTCTGATGATTGTGAATGTGTTTTTCAGTGAGGAACGGCACAGACTCCAGCGGCGGACCGACTCCAGAATCACGTGAGTTCAGCTGATGATTGAGTCTGAAATATCTGAAGATCCCATATAAAATGCTCAGCTGATTGTATACTGTATGGCTTGTATAGATCAATTGTGGTGGCTGTTTGCTCTCTTCATCATCTTCATCATCATCTTCATCATCATCATCGTGCTGTGGAAAAGGATCTTCAGGTGAGACACGAGTGTTTGTGTCAGAGAGACTTGAAATAGTCATGAGTTGGACAAAGTCATAGTAAATGATTCAATCAGTGGTCTCACATCTCAATATGATAGTATTTTAATAATCGGTTTCAATGTGTTGTCAGATATAATTTAAAAGCAGCGACTTCCTGTGCAATGACTCTGAATACAGTGAATCAATCGAGAGGAAGGAAGGAGGAAAGGATGTGGGTTTGACTGAATCTCCTCTACACTTAAGTTTTAGACTCGTAGCCCTTTTTCACCAGAACGGTTTGCGTTGGTGTTCGGTTTCCTGTTGTGTTGCCGGGTGAAATTGTGTACAATCATCTGTCCTTTCTGGAGATAAACTGAAAATGGATATATACACTCACCTAAAGGATTATTAGGAACACCTGTTCAATTTCTCATTAATGTAATTATCTAATCAACCAATCACATGGCAGTTGCTTCAATGCATTTAGGGGTGTGGTCCTGGTCAAGACAATCTCCTGAACTCCACACTGAATGTCGGAATGGGAAAGAAAGGGGATTTAAGCAATTTTGAGCGTGGCATGGTAGTTGGTGCCAGACGGGCCGGTCTGAGTATTTCACAATCTGCTCAGTTACTGGGATTTTCACACACAACCATTTCTAGGGTTTACAACAGAGGTGTAGTGGTAAAAAAAAGAGGTGGGTAAACTATAAATTTTGGGTGACCGTATCGTGGTCACGGTAAGGTGGGCCACTGCCTACCAGTGTATAGCGTATCCTGATGATAGCTATTGTTCTCAGAGAGAACAAAAATATTTAAGAGAGATAGAGAGGGGAGGCTTATATCCAGGGGTTCCAATGCAATGCACTTGTACATAATGATTAGATTTGGGATTATTTTCATAGTCGATTAATCTGTTGAATATTTTCTCAAGTAATCGATTAGTTGTTTGGTCTGTCTGAAAAATGTGGGTCAGTGTTTCCCAAAAGCCCAGGATGACGTCCTCAAATGTCTTGTTTTGTCCACAACTCAGTTTACTGTCACATATGAGAGAACACACTAGAACATATTCTCATTAAACAAGCTGGAATCAAAGAATTTGCATCAGCCAATGAGATTGCGCATTTAGAGTTTAAAGGGTAACTAAACCCCTGCTCAGAGCTTAACTCCGCCCACTGGCAATTTTCAAAAAATGCTGGAAAAGTGGGCAGAGCCCGGCGGACACAGAGGGGATGAACCGAGGGCGGGGCTGAGCAAATGCAAATGCTCACTCACCTCAAGACACCGCTGCGGTGGTGGAGTCCATGCAGGAGGAGCAGCGTTTGGCACTGCGTCGCTTTTCAGCACGAGCTGTTTGCAGAAGCCCGTTTCCACCTCCATTGCGTTGGAGAAACAATCCCACGTAAAATGCAGTTTGCACACTCCAGCTCTAGGCGGGAACTCGCAGTCATCCAGGCCAAGTGCATGCAACCACTGGCGCCTAATTTCCAAGTCTGCTGGAAAGCTATGCAGTCCAGCACTGCTGTTGCAACCAGCAACACAACACCTACGTCCCATCCTAACTAACCACTGTACTAAATACAGATAAAACTAATGCTAACAATATACGCTAACTTGAAGCTATCTTAACTGATGCAATACGATGCTAACTAACTATGCTAATTAATTAACTAAACTAGGTTACTCGAAATAATCTATATAACTATATAAATGGCTATGCTAACTAGATACTAATATACACTATCCTGATAATTTTCAATACTTGCAATTCCAACTCCTGACTCGCTACAGTGGATTTGACGGAACAAGATGTTTTTATACCAGGGGCTGAGCCAAGGGCGTGGTGAGCTCATGCCAGGGCGTGGTGAGCTCGTACCAGGGGCGTGGTAGTGAGCCGTTAGCGGTACCATCCTACGTCACGATGTACCACAACGTCCAATAGGAAAATTCAACTGCAGTAGCCACCGTTCAACCCTAAGAGGGCAGCACTTTGGCGGTTTTACACCATATTTTATAAAATTAAAACACTTTATACTCAAATGTCAAAACATTGACTCGAATCAATGAACATCATTAATAAAGCCCCAGTATTACAGATCATTAACTAAAAAAAGTTGGTCTAGGGTTTAGTTACCCTTTAATCACCCCTTTTACTTTCATGATTGGTTGCTGATAAAAAGGAAATGACCATATTTGGATCAGACCGCATTGAACAGAAGAGCGAGAGCTTTGTGTTGATGATGACAGGGTGCAGACAGCGATCGCTTGCGATTGCATTTAGAATGTAAACTTTTGATGAATTTATGAGAAATGTACAGACGCAAACAGGGAGGAAAACTCCCATTGATTTTTCTCCATAAGGATTTAGATTATCAGCCATAATGTCTAAAACATCTGAGGTAGACTGACCACGAGTTGTGAAACGAAAGTTTCTGCTTCTGTAGCTAGAGGTCTGTAAGAAAAATTACACTACCCACAGTCCTAAGCTCTGATTAGTCCAACTCGCTGTTATTACCATAGAAACATTTACCGTACCCTCGCACGGCTGTAGCGATAACAATAACTAGCTAGCTGACTAGCAAAGGGAGCTTGTTGTCACAAACTTTCAGTGGTTTAAATACCAGAGAATGCATATAATTACATCCACTTATTTATCTGATAATAATGTATCCTGAATTTTACTGGGAAAAGGAAGAGGTGACTTGTTTAGTCAGTGGCATGAATCTATCATGAACCAAATTAACCCCAAAAACATAAAGTTTAGTACTGTTTTCCGAGCTCACTCACTTTGGGCTTGTAGCCGAGCCCGTTTGCTGGCATTTGGAGGAGGGCTGCTGTCTTAATGGCGCTTAAAAAATTGCCGGATATCCATGTTTGAATCTTTTGAACGAATCTTTAATATGACTCGGGACTACCGAGTTGTCTCAGAGAGTGATTCGTTCATTTTGTGTTGACCGCGCATGCGCAACAAATGGGTTCTGATTCTAAATCGACAGGTGAGATCCGAGTCTTTTGTTCTTCCTGTCAGTCCCATAGACGGAAAGAGAAAAGATTTGTTCATTTTGCTGAACGAGACTCAAAGATCCGAGTCAGTAAAATGATCCGGACTTCCCACTACTCACTGACAGTTGCAGCGCAATATGAAAGACTTCGTCTAACTGTACAACAAACAACCAATGAAAATGAACAATATGAAACTAAAACGACATAAGCTTAATTTAAAATGGCTTAGGAACTGTAGGCTTTTTAGAGGTGGATAAACTCAATTTAGAGGTGGATAAACGCACTTTGGAGGTGGGTAAACGCTATTTCCGAATTTTGGGAGGTGCGCAAACGGCGTTTACGTGCGTTTAGCCTCCACTACATCCCTGGTTTACAAAGAATGGTGTGAAAAGGGAAACACATCCAGTATGCGGCAGTCCTGTGGGAGAAAATGCCTTGTTGATGCTAGAGGTCAGAGGTCATGGGCCGACTGATTCAAGCTGATAGAAGAGCAACTTTGACTGAAATAACCACTCGTTACAACCGAGGTCTGCAGCAAAGCATTTGTGAAGCCACAACACGCACAACCTTGAGGCGGATGGGCTACAACAGCAGAAGACCCCACCGGGTACCAATCATCTCCACTACAAATAGGAAAAAGAGGCTACAATTTGCACCAGCTCACCAAAATTGGACAGAAGAAGACTGGAAAAATGTTGCCTGGTCTGATGAGTCTGGATTTCTGTTGAGACATTCAGATGGTAGAGTCAGAATTTGGCGTAAACAGAATGAGAACATGGATCCATCATGCCTTGTTACCACTGTGCAGGCTGGTGGTGGTGGTGTAATGGTGTGGGGGATGTTTTCTTGGCACAAAATGCCACGGCCTACCTGAGCATTGTTTCTGACCATATGGGCCAACGTTTCTAAAGAATGCTTTCAGCACCTTGTTGAATCAATGCCACGTAGAATTCAGGCAGTTCTGAAGGCTAAAGGGGGTCAAACACAGTATTAGTATGCTGTTCCTAATAATCCTTTAGGTGAGTGTAATATAGGATATAGCAATACTGTGTGTTCATGTTCCTTCTCTAAACAAGTTGCAATTGTTAACAAGCAAAAATATTACTTTTTTACTTTTCTTTTTGGTTGATGAGTTGAGTACATTGAAGAAACATGTTTGATCAACTTCTGTCAGTAATAAAAAAAAACATTGAAATGTTTCATCTTTTTAATCTTTGGTCATTAAGAGTTTAATCCGTGGAAGGTTTCACTCCAGGTTGTCTCTGTATTTTAATTGAAGAAAAGCATAAAACATGTGAAAACAAAACTGGAAACTTGCATTAGTGGGTTTTGACCTCACTCCTCTGCTGCATCAGTAGGTGCGTTTACATGGAGCTCTGTAATCGGTTTAAAAGTCCAATCCGAATGAAAATCCTCCATATAAACACCTCAATCGGAATAAAAATGACCAAACCGATCGGTTTGAGAGGGGAAACCCTTTTCATGAACCGATCAAACGTAAAATCATGTAAACGACCTGATCCGATTACTTTGAGTGTACGTTTTTCTGTCTTTTCTCCACAACTGAAGGGCCGCGCCGCACTCACACCAGGCTAATGTTGACTGAGAGGAAAGTTATTTTTTCTGAGGTATTAAACGTTTTATAAGTTAAATGACACAGACATAGCCTGGCTACAGCATCTCATCTTGACAATGTTTGTCCTAGGCTTCAACTGCGCCTGACAGAAGAATTTATTTTTCTGAGGTGATTCTTACACTTTTCAACAAATATTGAATAGCTTTTATAAAACTGTATAAGTCCTGGTGGCCGTGAAGAGTTGCCATGGCAACGGGGAACATTCAAGCTGCTGGAGAGGACGTGTCGACATTTCTTTGTTTCTCGTAAGTTAGATATTTAAAAAAAGTTCAACAACTGCTTCAAAAAGGTTAAGTAACATTTCCCACAGTCTATCTTACTTTAATTAATTTTGTTAATATTTATACCTCTGTGATTTATGGTAGGCTATCTTTCCTTAATCATCTGAAATAGCTATGCGTTACTAGTAATGAAGCTGAGCACGTTTTGAATGCTTTCATTCATGTTTCACCGTACTTCCTAAGTTTTTATTAATAATTTGGGTGCATTTTATTGTTAATTTTGTGTTTTTCAAAATAAATTAATTGAATTCATTTTGATTCCGCTTTCTTTCACAGCTGTCATTTACTCGCCCTCCATTGTATAGGACATCAATTAGTTTAAACTACTGCATGTCCGCCCACAGAAAAATAAATAAATATAAAAATGACCAACACAGAACTATTGATCCACGATACTAACATTACGAATCTAATGCGGCAAACAAACTGTGTGCGCATGTCACAATGATTCCGACTGAAAGTCAGCAGATGTAAACACCAGATCGGTTTAGAAAACGTCTCATGTAAACAGTCCACCGAATCATTCAATCGGAATGACAAAAAAGTGTGCATGTGAACGTGGCTAGTGTGCATCAGGGGTAAGACATCCTTTGACAACATAATAGATCATATAATATGTGATAATTGTAGCCTAACAAAGGGCAATGATCTGCAGTCAGTTATTGTGTTTGACTGCCATTATTTGCGTTTGAGTGTTGTGAGTTTTGTCAATCTAACAGTTTTAGAGGTGGTAATGTTTCTGAACCCAGTAAAGAAAAGTTTCCTAACAAACGTATCTTTAATTCCATACTCATTCCATCTGTGTATGTGACAAAATGCATTCATAAAAGAGTCGGCAAGAAGTCCCCGGATGACCTACATCTTTCAGCGAGATTCTGAAGTGTGCATACGATGGACACTTCCTATCCCATAAGGCCACGGGAGAGGATCTGTGACGCAACTGACGCTGGTAGGTGATAAACATGGTGAATGTAGTATGTGTAGTAGCATTCCATATGTATATAGGTGTGTTTGGATTGTTTTAAAAAATTTTTTTTAAATATATATATCATAGAATTTGACTTTTTGACTTTTGAAATCTCACCTGCCCGGGCAACCCTTCCTGAGAAATGGTAACAAACCAAATTTAGCTGAGATTGGACTATGTTTGGGGTGTGCTCAACAAAATGAAATTTTGTCTTAATGAACGTAACAGCGAATTTGTGAATTACGTTAAAACGAGAACGTTGTTGTTTGTAGAGCTTCTTCATGGTCTGCTCTGCTGCTTCATGCTTCACTCTACCTTTTTCCCATTCGGTGCAGACATACTCAAAGAACATTGTCAATGACAGTAAATGAGGAAAGTGACATGTGAAGGCAAAGGTGCCTTGCTCAGTCATTTCCTGCCAGTACTCGAATCGAACCAGCAACCTTTGGGTTAGGTGAAATAATTACTAATTCAAAATCAGCCCACATCTAACCCACATGGCAAGTGTCGTCTGGTCACACAGTTTCTGTGTTTTATTTGTATTATTGACATGTAAAAGTCAAGACCCTAAATATAAGATGACCCCATATTTTCACATGCATTTCCGAGCAAAAAGCCTTGTCTTATATTTGTAACGATACGGTATTAACATTGTTACAGGCATGTGTATTATTAAAAAAGCCCATAACACAGTTCTGCATATGCAAAGCAATATTTACCAGAAACTGACATCTCAACTGTATGGCAGAGTTTCAGAGCTTATAAACACACACACACACACACACACACACACACACGCACGCACGCACATGCACACGCACACACACACACACACACACAAAAACCTGTGAGGTAATTTTATATGTCCAATTATAAAACTTTTGAGAAAATCATTGTAACCTGTTCAGAATGTTGTTTGCACTTTATTCATTTGTGTGTTGTGAACCGTTATTGGTTGCTCCACCCCTGGCGTGTGTGTAGGAGAAACACTCGTTCTTGTCTGAAACGCTACAATGTTTGTTTTGTTTTTTTATTTCAGGGCTGAAAGTTAAAGGGTTAAAAATCCGAGTTGGAAATGTGCAAACACAGTAATGATTCATGTGTGTCACACCACTTTCCTCCTCTGAAGACAGGTGACTCTCCTTTTGTTCATCCTGTTTTTCTCTTTTTTTAACCTGTCGTGTGGAACTCTGAGTCATGTCTTTCAACAGCTCCACCCTCCGCGACTGCGTTGCCATGAAAACAGATGTCATACCTGAGCAGGACTTGAATCCCCCTAAATCACACTCCTCCATCCATTTGTGGATATGGATATATGGATATCAAGATGGAAATGGAATGGGTGAATAAAGTTCAGTTGTATATTGTGCGGATTTCAGTTGTGGCATGCACTTCTGAGTGTCGAGTGTGGTTTGCAGGCTATATGTAGCTACACAGCTTTGGGACAGAAAAAAGATTTCAATCAGAAATTAGATTATTTTATCTGACCCCATTGGATGCTCATGTTAGTCAGATCACAGCATATCAACCGTCTAAAGCTAGAGATGCATGACAGTCTGATACTATGAGAGATATAATGATGTATTATAATCAGCTTCTCTCTGCGGTCAGATGTGGGTGTGACTCTAGAACACAGATGAAGATCAGATGTGAAGATCCTCATTCAGTGCAGGAATCTCAGCAGTTAAAGGCTTCAGAGATTGAGGTCTGATTCAACATCACGGCTCATTTTTTATTTCTAATCAAACTTGAAAAACGTTCCTTTGAAATGAAGCACAAAGTGGATTTCCAAACCCTTCACCGCCTCTGTTCCTCTGTGCAGAGCCGGCCCAAGGCATAAGCAAACTAAGCGGCTGCTTAGGGCCCCATTCGCCACCAGGGGGCCCCCAAGAACACATTAAATTACTTGCTGCATATTGCTTTATTGAAATCCCGAAATGGCCTTAAACAATTACTAGATAAACTGCACTTTAAAAAAAAAAAAAAAAAAGCTTTCTAATATATGCAAGGATTGATTCTGACAGCGCTGCACGAGCTCGCAGCACCATTGGCTGGATATAAGCTTGTTAGCCAGGGTTCAAAGTCCAAAGTGTGAGAAAAATCAGCGCTGAAACGGTGCTTCGTCAGTTGCCCGATAACCTTTTTATGAATGGATGGATTTCAGAATGTGATATGGTTTAGTGCGAATATCTTATCTGACGTGCTGCATGTTTTGGATGGATGAGTACAGCTTTCAGTTTCTGTTCGCAGTCAGTGCTTCTCTGCAAGTAGGCTATATGTTGAGTCGCTCAAAATGATAATTTAGGAAGGCAATTGAAAGGATTGAAAATAATCAAAGATATTTGATATTTGAAATCCAACAAAGAAATTTGCTTTACTGTTGTCAACACATTTTGCTTATCTGAAGGACCTGGAAAACAAAAGGCAGGCCTGTAGGCCGCAGGGGGTGCCACACCTTTTACAGTGTGTGAGTTTGGTCTGATTGGTCAGTTTGAATGTTATGTGTGAGTTTTGGTCTGATTGGTCAGTTTAAAAGAATACATTTGGTTTCAGTCACATGGTCAAGGAATAGATAAAAGAAGATTGGAAACTAGGCTCTCTCGCTCTTTTCATCTGGCTCTTGAAGTCATCTGGGCTTCTCTTCTTTGCTCTCTTCTTCTTCTCTCTCTCTCTCTCTCTCTCTTTCTCTCTCTCTCTCTCAGGTAACATTGTATTCATGCTGTGTACGATTAATGGTATAAGTTTATCATCTCATTCATCCATTTTGAAACTATTTTAAGTGTAACCATAACCAGATTTTGTCATTAAATCCTTTTTATTACAAATACTGTGCTAACTAGTTTTGATTTAGTATTGACTTTGAAGTGCTCCCTATTGCAATACAATATAGTCATATTATAGCAACGCTCTCCCACATATTTTGCTATTGTAACTGCGCTTATCTCCGTCGTTGGTATGAGTTGCAGTGGGTGGAAATAGACAAGAAATGTACAGTTTTCTTCCATCTTTCTGATAACGTTTTTTAGTCTAATGGCAACCCTGTAGATTGAACCATCTACAGGAGTCCACTCTTACACAATGCAGCAAACATCTTCCCAAATTCGTAATGAGGATCACTTATAAATGAATAAAAGGTCTTCCTGCGTGTTTCTGCCAAAATAAAAGCTGTTTAACGTTTTAAAGAAATCCATCAACATTTCTTGTTTTTAAAAGAAGTCTCTTCTGCTCACCAAGGCGGCAATTATTTGACCAAAAATACCATAAAAACAGACAGTAATATTGTGAAATATTATTGCAATTTAAAATAGCTGTTTTTTATGCGAATATAGTAAATTAAGTGTAATTTATTCCTGTGATCAAAGCTGAATTTATCATCATTTCTCCAGTCTTCAGTGTCACATGATCCTTCACCAATGATTCTGATATGAGGATTTCATGATCAAGAAACATTTCTGATTATTATCAGTGATGAAAACAGTTTCTATTTCAGAACTTTCTATTCATCAAATAATCCTGGGGCAAAAATTGTGAACATATTCAGCATAAGAGGCTTCTTTTAAAAAAAAAATATATATATATAATATAAATATAAATATATATATATATATATATATTTTAAAAAAAATGTACATATCCCAGTCTGAACTGTAGTACTGTAAGACTTTGAATATTAAAGTGCAAGTTAACACCTGAGCACTCTTGTGGGTTTGCTACTGTTACAATTCAAAACCGTGTAAGGGTAAAAACATGCCAGGCAGACATGATGTAAGCAACACAGCTACATCTAATACCATTGATAATGGTGTGAGAATGATCAAGAACTGGCAATAGTCAGTCGTTTTGGTGGCACCAAGGGGCCCCCAAATAAAATTCTGCTTAGGGCCCCATCAAGGCTTGGGCCGGCCCTGCCTCTGTGGTGAAATGATCTGCTGACCTCCATACAGCCTTTCACCTCTTACACCTCTCCACAACCTTAAAAACCAAGACTCATACCAACATCCATTGTAAAGTTGCGTTTGTAGCTCTTTTATGATCTTTTAAACATTGCTTTACGTGGCTTAATGTACAGAGACGGTGATATTCAGGACCAGGAGCTTGATAATTCACATTATATACAGGCAAACAGAAGAAACCAGAGGACATACAAACATGAGCATGCCACACGCTTTCCCCATAGAAATCATTATATAGATCATGATTAATATTGTGAGATAGAGATAGGACATGAGCACTTTCATTCCAAGCAAATATAAAACACATTCCTGATCCTCAGACTCCCATTCATGAATTCCCATTCAGGCATGAAGAAAATCCCCCGCTAGGCTAGGTTGTATCTGAAATCCCCTGACGCAGACCGTGCCTGAAGGGAAGTGTTTGTAACCTGTTCTGCAGGTGATCTGGTGGGAGATAGAGACGTTCCACCCACACATCTCTGCATAGACATTAGAAGGAGCAAGGGCGTAGGTTTTAGTTTGAAGAGTGAACTGTTTTAGCAGGTTCCCAGGGCATGTTTCCTTGTGAGGTGTGTTTGACTATTTCTGCAAAAATAATCTGTTTATCGTGGTATCATCCAATCATGCAATGTTGGTTGATATCATACCTGCAATAAAACAGTGTTTCACAGTTACTTGTAGAATTAAAGTCTCATTTCCTGAAACATCAGCCTCGCAGTCATGCAAATTATTGCATTCCATTAAAAGAGAGGAGAGGAAAGTCATGAATGACAGAATCTCATCTTAAGCAAACACAGTTTACAGGTGGATCTTTTGTTGATCCTGTTTTTCTCTCTCTACAAAGACTTTTCAACTTAATGTAAAAAAAAAAAAGAAATGCTACTTTAGGCACTTGGTATATATGCAGTAGGATTTAGCCCACTTAAAAACTCATTATAGTGATTTGTATTCACTTTTGCGGTCTGTGAATGACTTTCCGGTTCAGTTCCCTGTGATTCAGGGAATTCCCGTTATGTTTGTAGCCTGCGACTCTTTGGGGAGTGGCACACGCCCATAACCTGTTGCGTTGCCATAACAAAAAGTGTCATAAACGTGTGTGTGAGCTGTGTCACAGGCTCACACCGATGAGAGTACCGGAATGCCACCCGATTCCGCGGAGCAGCGGCGGTGCTCCGCCCTTCTGGACTATAAGGCTGCTCATTCCTCTCAGTCTTCCCGCTTCTTCACCCGACTACAGATCCGCGTGCAGGTACGACTGCTATCTTATACATTTGATTCGCATGTTTAAAGAGTATATTGTGAAATTAGCTCTTGACAATTGGAGAAAAAGGGGATGTGCAAATGTCAAAAGGGGGGGGGGGGGGATGCTCGTAATGGAGCGGCGGCACTGATTGAGCTGATGAATGAATTAAAGTATGAACATGTCTTGCCAAAGGGACACGAGCACTATTTGGGTCATTCGTGACATTTGCTTGTTGTAACTCTTCAAAATGAAACTTTAAATTTGATCTTTTTTCAACACTGAATCTAATACTGCACATATTTATTCAAAGGTCAGGTTAGTCAAAATGCATCTCGGTAAAGCTGAGAGAGAGAAGGAAAGACAAAAAGTGCTAATAAACACAGAGGGTTGGGTGAGTCTGGCACCTGCAGAGTACAGGTTCTCTCCATCTTCAGATAAGACAGACAAAGACAAGTTTAAGTCACTTATTTCCCACATGAGTAACAGGATTGAGTTTTTAAACAAACAAAAAAATGCCTATGAGGACACTGAGCAAATTCTTACCTAAAGTTAATCTTTTTAAAAAATAAACAAATAACCTCTTATAAGCTAACAGGCCAGTATAGTTAGACTTTCATCAAATATACAGAGATTGAAATGAGGTCTCATGCATTAACGTGCGCTCTCTCTGTGTGTAATGATGCATGAATGCTGAAATGTAGACAACATCGCTTTACATTTAGTAACAAATGTATTGTACTATAATGTGCATAACTCATGATTGTGAACACTGGGTTTTGATCTCTGATTGGCCTGGATGTGAAGTAGCGTCCTCTGCTGTGTGATGTGTCAAAGGGCAGCTGTTGCTTGTCCCCATTAACACCCATTATAACTGCAATTCTTAACCCCAGGCCCATTTAAATATAAAACGATGCAATCTTTGTTAATAGGCTCTAATTCTGTTGGCAAGGCTTCAAAAACATTTTTTTTTTTTATTTACCAGATGGTGTCATTTTCTCAGCTTTGCCTATAAAACTGGCTATAATATTCCTGTGGAAAAGGATTGGTTAGAACTACATGTGCACTAGTTCAGGTGTGTGTGTGTGTGTGTGTGTGTGTGTGTGTGTGTGTGTGTGTGTGTGTGTGTGTGTGTGTGTGTGTGTGTGTGTGTGTGTGTGTGTGTGTGTGTGTGTGTGTGTGTGTGTGTGTGTGTGTGTGTGTGTGTGTGTGTGTGTGTGTGTTCGGTCAAGGACACCTGAGGCAGGATTCAGTTTCATGAAGTTCCAGACCACAGGGCATTTCTTGATCAAAGGTCTCCTAAAGTGGACATTTATAAAGATTGCACTTCAACAAAAATCTGCCACGGGTCTTTAAAATGAAACCAAAACTTCAAACTTTTATGTTGATGTTTTTGGACATGGATATGTTTGTCCTCAATGGACCTTTGTGTATCTTTTATTGATGCACCAGGGTTAAATGTTTGTTCTTAGAATACACTTGTCGTGCTATAATGCAGTAATTTCTTCTGTGATTTCAGATTCCTGATCTGAGCTGAATCATGGACATCATCAATATCACGTGTGCAGAGATCGAGAGCGCTGTGGGGTTTGTGTACGGGATTCTGCCTCTGATACTGAACCTCACACACACTGACTGTGAGCAGAGCTGGTACTCAGAGGTGAGCGTTACACACACACACACACACACACACACACACACACACACACACACACACACACACACACACACACACACACACACACACACACACACACACACACACACACACACACACACGATCTTATTCTCTTGTGTTTGTTCAGGATGGGCGTCTGTTAGCAGATCCAGCGAATCCACTCAAACTGATGGAGCCTG
Source organism: Gobio gobio (assembly GCF_949357685.1). Classification (NCBI taxonomy): domain Eukaryota; kingdom Metazoa; phylum Chordata; class Actinopteri; order Cypriniformes; family Gobionidae; genus Gobio; species Gobio gobio. The sequence continues at coordinate 85,011,233 of NC_137097.1, forward strand.
TTATTAATGTCTCATCTGATCGTCTCATCACTTCTCACTGTGTTGATGAACTTCGTCATGAGATCATCTGCGATGCTTCAGGAGTAAATGATTTCTCCCTTAACATTACTTGTATCTGTTTTCATTTGTAGACAGATGAAATGATAATGTGTAAAGATAAAGAGCATCAGAAACAAGCAAAATAAACTCTATACATGCTTTCCTCTTTTATTTCAGTTCAGATACAAGACCATGTTCAGAGGTGAGAGAGACGCTTCAGTCAAACACATCAGTCTGATTCAGATCCTGATTCAGATCAAACTGTGTTGAACTCAATCTTCTGATGATTGTGAATGTGTTTTTCAGTGAGGAATGAAACTGCAGCGACTCCAAACTCAGATGATAAACGAGTGTCTAATTCACTAATAAAACACTGATTCAGATCTGATTCAGACTCAATCCAGTTTCAGCTGATAAACGAATGTCTAATTCACTAATAAAACACTGATTCAGATCTGATTCAGACTCAATCCAGTTTCAGCTGATAAACGAGTGTCTAATTCACTAATAAAACACTGATTCAGATCTGATTCAGACTCAATCCAGTTTCAGCTGATAAACGAGTGTCTAATTCACTAATAAAACACTGATTCAGATCTGATTCAGACTCAATCCAGTTTCAGCTAATAAACAAGTGTCAAATTCACTAATAAAACACTGATTCAGATCTGATTCAGACTCAATCCAGTTTCAGCTGATAAACGAATGTCTAATTCACTAATAAAACACTGATTCAGATCTGATTCAGACTCAATCCAGTTTCAGCTGATAAACGAGTGTCTAATTCACTAATAAAACACTGATTCAGATCTGATTCAGACTCAATCCAGTTTCAGCTGATAAACGAATGTCTAATTCACTAATAAAACACTGATTCAGATCTGATTCAGACTCAATCCAGTTTCATCTGATAAACAAGTGTCAAATTCACTAATAAAACACTGATTCAGATCTGATTCAGACTCAATCCAGTTTCAGCTGATAAACGAGTGTCTAATTCACTAATAAAACACTGATTCAGATCTGATTCAGACTCAATCCAGTTTCAGCTGATAAACGAATGTCTAATTCACTAATAAAACACTGATTCAGATCTGATTCAGACTCAATCCAGTTTCATCTGATAAACAAGTGTCAAATTCACTAATAAAACACTGATTCAGATCTGATTCAGACTCAATCCAGTTTCAGCTGATAAACGAGTGTCTAATTCACTAATAAAACACTGATTCAGATCTGATTCAGACTCAATCCAGTTTCAGCTGATAAACGAGTGTCTAATGCACTAATAAAACACTGATTCAGATCTGATTCAGACTCAATCCAGTTTCAGCTGATAAACGCGTGTCTAATTTACTAATTCACTCCGTTTCAGTGTGAACGGGCTCACATTGTCTGATATTTGTGATAATTGTGTGTTTTAAAGATGTTCTGGATGAAGTGACTCCACCTCTCCAGCTCTCAGGTAAAACATCAAGAGCTTTAAAGCTGAACTCTAATATTGATTTATCACAGCTGATTGTGTTGTTTTTGTGTCTATCAGCTGATTTTTAAATTGTATGGCTTGTATAGATCAGTGGTGGATTTCTGGTCTTTGCATCATCGTGGTTCTGGCGTTTCTCTGTTTTGTGCTGCGTAAAAGGATCTTCAGGTGAGACTGATCTCAGTTCAGTCAGTAAATCTCAGGAGCTCATGTTAGTCAGATCACAGCATATCAACCGTCTAAAGCTAGAGATGCATGACAGTCTGGTACTATGAGAGATATAATGATGTATTATAATCAGCTTCTCTCTGCGGTCAGATGTGGGTGTGACTCTAGAACACAGATGAAGATCAGATGTGAAGATCCTCATTCAGTGCAGGAATCTCAGCAGTTAAAGGCTTCAGAGATTGAGGTATGAATCAACATCACGGCTCATTTTTTATTTCTAATCAAACTTTGAAGACGTTCCTTTGAAATGAAGCACAGAGTGGATTTCCAGACCCTTCACCGCCTCTGTTCCTCTGTGGTGAAATGATCTGCTGACCTCCATACGGCCTTCAAGAAGCAGCTGAAGACATCCGAACCTCTCCACAGCCTTAAAAACCAAGACTCTTACCAACATCCATTGTAAAGTTGCGTTTGTAGCTCTTTTATGATCTTTTAAACATTGCTTTTACGTGGCTTAATGTACAGAGACGGTGATATTCAGGACCAGGAGCTTGATAATTCACATTATATACAGGCAAACAGAAGAAACCAGAGGACATACAAACATGAGCATGCCACACGCTTTCCCCATAGAAATCATTATATAGATCATGATTAATTTGTTGAGATAGTGATAGGACATGAGCGCTTTCATTCCAAGCAAATATAAAACACATTCCTGATCCTCAGACTCCCATTCATGAATTCTCATTCCCAGCCATGAAGAAAATCCCCGCTTAACTCTATCTGAAATCCCCAGAGCAGGAGAAACCCTGACGCACACTGTTGTGAATCTGACCCTTTTTTCAGTTTTCTTGCTTTATTTTTCCTCATTTAATTTTGGTACTACATCACCCACAATTCCAAGTAAACTACACTAAAACATCTAGTGCACTACATTACCCATTTCCCCCTGCTTAAGGTCTATAAGTAGACCTCATTTCCTTCCTTTGTTTCTTTTGCATTGGTGAGGTGTGGGTGTTGCTCATATCCTTTGAATCTTTTCCTTAGGATGCGTTAAGTAAGTTTTGTTAGTTGTACTGTTTGAATTTGAGGAAGGGAGGGGATTTTATTTTATCACAATTTATGTCTCATACATATTCACAATCATAATATGATTTTTAAAAAATGTAAATATTCAAAAACAACTGACCCTGAAAAACCATACATAATATATCACCAAATATATATAAAATAAACTTTCATTATTCACAAGTTTGTAATAAGCAAATTCAATTTTGATTCTTCCACCCTCTAGTTTTCTAAACGTAACAGTAACTTACTGTTCTTGTTTTACTGTGAATTCACATTATAAAGTTGTCTTTAACCATGCCACAGTAAGAAATTATGTTTTTTTATTGCTGTAAGTGTTTGGTGTTTATTGCTGCTGTAAGGACCGGTTTTGCTGCTAAGACAAAAGCTGAAATCCACACCCCAAAAATAGAACAATACAAGTCACTAATCTTGAAAGAAAATCTCACAGAAACTGTGTGACATCACCCTGATCAAACATTTCCCCCCCTCCGCATTTCCCCCTCTCCTTGCCCTGTTTTCAAGTCAACAAATGCAGATATACCAATGATGATGTATCTTGTAAATCTATTATTTTATCTCTTTCATGTTTGGTGTCCTTTTAAAGGTCTTAGTGCGAATGGTAAAATGGTCTCAGTTTCGCTGCAGTCACTTGTAGTATCAGAAAGATTCTAAAACTAATGAGAATTCTGTTCTCCTTTTGAGTGGTCTCTTCAAAGATATCTGATCCTCTCCCCCAAAACCAGGTGTTTGTGTTGCAAATATTTACAACCCTTTTTGTTCTGTTTGGAGTATTTAAGGGAGGGAAACAGAGCTGTCAGGGGGAACATTCTGCAGCCAGAACCCCCATGTGGTGCTGGGTCAGTGTCTTCGAGGCACTCACACACACTGCATGTATTGTGCCAGACATGAGGACTCTTTGAAATTATTTTCATATTGCTTTGCGATTGTGTTTATGTTTTTAAGCTGATCAGTTGTGTACCATGGATTATTGTTTACTTATTTACTTTTCCTGTCTGGCCAAAATAAATGTTAATCTTAATTTATCTTGTATTATTCTGAAATCATTATTCTAGTATGGATTGATGCAGACTCCATTATTACCGCAAAATCCAGAGTTATGATAGATCACACGGATGACGGCACGACTGAAGCATAGGCGCAGAGTGCGCGATAATCTGATTTCTGACTATCGCTGGATTAACAAGTGGTAGCTCAGAGATATTAATAAAATTACACTTTTTGTTGAGTGAGCATATGCAACCACTGAAAGGTAAAATATCCACTCTACCTCCTCTGAGTAATTTCAGAAGTAACCATTTTGTGATCGTGAACTTGTGATCGTGAACGCGCGGTCCGGACGCGTAAGTTCTGTGCGATATCGGGTCTCTTGATGAACAAATTTGAAAACTAAGAAGATACTAAGAAAATCAACGATCTAAATTAAATCACAACTAATCGTAAAATCAGCTGATAAACTCTACACGTAACACACTTTCTAGAGTCACATAATATTGGAGTCAGATAAAATATTAATGGAGTCAGATTTAAAACGAGATCTCAATAAATTAAAATACATTCACCAAAATGCTGAAAAGGCTTACACGCAGAATTCCTTTTGACCAAGCCGTTAGTATCCGTTTTTGGGCTAATGGATGGAAGTTTACACTGCAGTGTTCCATTAGCTTGGGATCTTGGCCCTTATATATTCATATTCAAATTTCTGATCTAGATCTACAGATCCGCGTGCAGGTACGACTGCTATCTTATACATTTGATTTGCATGTTTAAAGAGTATATTGTGAAATTAGCTCTTGACAATTGGAGAAAAAGGGGATGTGCAAATGTCAAAAGTTTACTCTCGCAGGATTAAAATCTCACATATGCAGATTTTCTCAGCATGTTTGTAATTGTCCCTATAATTTACGAAAGCGAGAAAGGAATTTAATTTACTGTATAACGTGAAATGTCATGAAACTTATTCAAGTGTCCGCGTATTTTGATAGTCAGAAGTGTGACAAATTAAAACATAATAAAAATAATAAAAGGTTAGAATATAAAATAAGTGAATTGGCTTATTTTAAATCAGTCAAACTATACATGTACTGATTTCTATTATTGTTATTTTAGAATAAATATTTATGATAAAATAAAGATTTAAATATTACACAATAGTAAAGTATATATGATATTTATCTGATAAAAGTGAAGCAGAAATTCAGTTCAACAGCACAGATAAAACCAACAAGAATCAATAACCTCCACAGCATAATCTATCCATGCCGCATCAAGGTTAAGGTTGAGGTGTTACTGAACTGTAAATAACCCGGTTATAGCAGAATGATCAATGTAATGCATGAGTGCTTTTATACAGAGAAGAGAAAATACACCATCTTTTGTGCAAGATGAGCAATTGAGACACACTTCATCAACGTTCATTTGCTAAGGTAAGGATTTATTAAGGCCACATTATACAAACAAGAATTACACAACTCTGGGATGCTGTTTCTGAATGTTTGTGCACATGGAGACAATGAGGGTCTTTGAATGCTAGTACTTCAGTATACAGAGAAAACATCTTTAGTATTATAAAAAAGTACATGAACTAAACGTGTTTACATAGAAAGTCTTTCTATAAGATTGTTTAGGATGTTTAGGTAGAAGTTAAAGATATATTTCCAGGTTTTTACGATCACAATACAACAGATGAAATAAGACATACCACAGAGTATATACTGAACATAATATGTCACTTAAACAACATTCGGAACGAGAGGGGTCCCGTTTCACTGTTGCACTGTAGTGAGAGCACAGCTGAGATCACATCACAGCCTATGGTGAGTCTGAAATCGCCCCCTAAAGCCTCGTTCACTATTCCCTGTGTTATTCACTTATATTGTTCACTTGAAGGAGTGAATGAAAAAAAGTGTGTGAAGTCGGACAGCTGTTGTGTGCACTCTTAAATCAAATGTGTTGAAAACAACACAACATATGTTGTTTTCAACACATGTTCTGAGTGTGCTCAGGGACAACACATGTTGTGTTAAATACAACACAGAATATGTGTTGTGAAAATACACACACAAATGTGTTACTTTAGTAAACACATTAATGTGTACTTTTTGTACACATCTAACACAACTGTGTGTTATAGATGTATTTATTTTTTACTATAAAATATTGAAAAAGCTAGATTAGAATACAATATGTACACTTATGAAATCACACTGAAGCATTGAATACTGTTCACATACTGTTTATTTAGCATTTTTACTGGTTTTAACGTGTAATTAACTGTAAAAAAGTAATGTTAATAGAAAAATAAGCATTTCAAAACAATCATCAGAAACCGGCTGCGGCTGAGATGACTTTGGAGAGTTGTTTGCCTTCTATAAGCAAAGACGTCACACTGTCGACAGCCTACAGAAATGAAAAAATGAAAAGCATGAGAAAATGTTGTTGCATGCAACATTGCAACTTTATTAAAAGCTAACACAATGCATGTTAAATGTATTCATCCCGTAATCAATAAAAGTTTAAATAACTTCGTGACAAGCCAGGTGGCAAAAAGTTACACAACACAACGTCGTTTAAACTACCACATAGTATTTGGTAAAATGACAATTACGAGTTCAAACTTAAGGTGCCATGCATATTAACCGTTAAGTTTTTTTTTAACAATAAATACCAAGATTAAACACCTTTGCAAAACGTGAGAGCTCGCTTATTGACGTTTAACACACTAATCATCCGGCTACGGAACATGAAAACGGCATAACAACGGTCAAAACAAACAAACTATGTTTCCTGGACAATTGACACAAATCTTTCTAATGTTAGGCGGAGAAATATTTACTAGTTTATTTAAATTCACTCACCTGAGGCAGACAGACGCACTGACGGCTGGCCAAGCTTCGGTTGGAAAAGAACGCCACTGCGCAGGCGCAGCAAGGATATTCCCGTAGCCCAAACAGTAGTTGTTTCTCCCCAGCGAGTTAAAATGCTTAATTCGCATTTGCAACATGACAAATTAATCCAATTGTAAAAGTTGTCACAGCCTGTTGAGTATTTGCAACAGAAAAGATGCCTTTTATATAAACATGTACTACTACATGTTTTACACAGTAATTGTGTAAACAGTTGAACACAATATTTACACATCATGTGTCTGTAGTAACACAACATGTGTTACGAATCCTTTTACACATATTTTGTGTTAATTTTTAACACATCATTTTTAAGAGTGTTTACATCGGCTGTTCACTCGTTATTGTGGTGCAATGTGGGATTGAATGAGTGCACTCAATAACGTCCACTATGGTTTCGGACACCACTACAAATGGCTTCCCCCTCAAATAATGCCCTATTTGAGTTTATAGGGGGCGATTTCGGTTTCAGACCTTGATTACAGTGGAGAAACAGATATCATTTAGAAAAATACAGTGATATACATTTTTGGTCATACCACCCAGCACCAGTGTCGGGTGTAACTAGTTACTGTAATTTAATGACTTTTCCCTTGAAAAAGTAAAGTAAGGGATTACTCTTATTTTTTTTGTTTAATTTAAAAACAGTTAATTCGCAAGTAATTTAACTAAATACTGTGTGTAGACTGTAGAACTTCATCAAAATTTAAAGTCTAACTTTAAAATGCGTGTTTTTATCTATCCTTCTCACATTTGTAATACTTTGGTCAGTTAATAAGAATAATTGATGTAGTTTTATATAATGAATTTGAATGAATTAAGAGCCATTTCATGTCTATCCTTCAATTGCTTAACTCGAGGTTGATATAGGATTTGGAAAGTATTTAGTAATAAGTAATTAAATACTTTTTGTACAGAGTAATTTGTACAGTAATCTAATTACACTTTTGAAGATGTAATTAGTAACTAGTAATGAATTACTTTTTTAGAGAAGCTTACCCAACACTGCCCAGCACTACTATGGCCCTTATTTTCCTTTTGCTATTGCTAATACTGCTAGTGTTCCTACTCCTAGTGCTGCTACCCCCAGTGCTGCTACTCCTCCTCCTATCACTGTTAGTGTGTTTTGCCCATAGTCTATCAGTTTCTGTTTTAAAGCCTCTTGTTCCATCTTTTTCTGGGCCTTTTTAAACATCTCAGTAGTGTAGTGCTGTCCTCTATGGATCCTCACCATTCCATCAATCTTCTGCAGCAGTCCTGTGACCTGAGAGCGATTACTCATGTCTTCATTGTTGAATGAGTGAAATCTGTCACCGCACTCATTAACCAGAGCCTTGAGATCATTACTTTCACCGATGTATTCATCTAATGAAATCCCCTTCAGATGATCAGCGTGAGTGAACAGAATGATGGTGTGTTGAGAAGCTTCTCGTCCAAAGTTTTTCTGGATCCATTTCACTGTTTTCTTCTCTTCTTCAGTGAATCTCACATCCAGTCTGACGACCAGCAGAAACACATGAGGACCAGGAGCACACATGTAGATGCACTTGTCAATCTCTTTCTTCAGTTCTTCTTCACTCAATGATGTATCATACAGTCCTGGAGTGTCGATCACTGCGATGATTTTATCCCCCACTGTTGTCATATGTCTTTGACATTATCTAGTAATAGACTTAGAGGAAATACCTTGCTTAAACTCAAAGTTGCCGAAGATGGTGTTTCCTGTTGAACTCTTTCCTGATCCAGTTTTGCCCAACAGCACAATCCTCTGATCTGGTAAAGAGATGGGAGATTTAAAATCGTTTTTACACGTTAAAAATGATAACAGTTTAGCACTTTACTCACTAGGGGGCCTCAAGATTACTTAAAATGACTCAAATAAGACAATACAAATATACAATAAGTTAATTATCATTATTTTATATTAAACAAGTTAATTCACATTATTTTAAGTTCAGGGTTCCCATTGTTTTGAAAAGCCTGGATATACTATATGAGGTGAGATCATTTTAAAAGTGTGATTCCAGAAAAGTCATGGAAATCAAATACCATCGTAAAGGTACACCACTAGGATAATCCATGGCCATAAATTTTGGTTGAAATGAAAGTCGGGTTGACGTCTAAATCCAATGATTGTTTGACGTCAAGCTCCAACGTTGGGAAGACTTCAAATTTTGGTTGGGATAAACACACAAAAAAGTAAAAAATGGTGAAATGCAAGGCAGTACACATTACTACCTTCACTTATTACCAACCAGTTTATAATAATAATAAAAATACTTTACATTTTTAATGCGCTTTTAGTACCCAAAGCGCAATTTTGACTTTGTCTGTCATTGGTCTACAGCAGTTCTTATTGAGAATTAACAGAAGTTTATATGTTGGTCACCATGATGGTGATCAGTGTTTGCTTTAGTTGTTTTTTTCATTAATCTTTCTCTGGTGGTATCTGTGTTTGTTATGGCAAGAGCTGCGAGATAAATTGTGTTCAGATGATATTGTCTTCTTTATGATGGTAAAGATATGATTGTCATGTAGTGTTTGATTCACTGATCATATTCAGAATCTATTCTTTGTTTAGATATGTTATTAATTTTGCATTATTGATTGTGATTGTCCTGTGATTGTCCAGCAGTGTTTTATCTGGGAGATTGTGCACCAAAAAGGCTTAAAGATACACACAGACATCAATAATCAGCATATGAATCTCAATAATGATAAGCTTTTTGCTGCAATTCATTCTGGGTGCATCATAAACTCATCTATGGCTTGCATTACGGCATGAAGTCGAAGCATGTCACCACTGTTGATTCATATGCTGATTATTGATGTCTGAGTGAATGAGTCTAATAGATTCTGGAGTTGTGGAATGTTTAGTGGACAATGTAGAATTACAGGCGTGCTATAATTCATAATAAATATCAAAAGAGTAAAATCTGGAGGACATCTGTGAAAGAGATCACTGTGATTAGTATATCTTTATCATCAAGTAGACAATATCAGGTCACACTTTCTATTGCTTTTCTAGCTATGAACTAAAGCCCTACTAAATCAAACACTGATCATCATAATGGCTTAATTTCAATAAATCGTCAACATCTAAACCTCTGTAAATCTCAATAAGAGCTTCTGTAGATTTGTAACAGAAATAAAGTCAGTCTGGTTAGTAATGTGTGAAGCTGGTAATGCTGTTTGTGGAGTTGTTAATCCTCCTCTGATGAGATCTTCAGTGATTTAAAGGAATAGTTCACCCGAAAATGAAAATTCTGTCATTATTTACACACCCTCAAGTTGTTCCTACACGAACACATTAAGAATCCAGCCTATTTTATAATGAAATTCAAACGATAAATACGGTTTTGACGCTCTTTAATGTGGCGTGATTGATACCTGATCATCACAGTTCAAGTGGCCGCGCGATGCGCACGTGAACGTGATCATCTGTGAACGCGATCAATCATCTCTTCCTAAAGAATAAACATGAATGAACTTCTGAAGGTATGTTGAGGATACATTACAACTTAGTGTCACGTATCATAGGTGGTGTAATCGCTAAATCAGTGTTTCAACGGCGGAAAGACTGCAATATAACTGCTTGTAAACTAAACAATGTCATGTAGCTTCACATTACCTCAGGCAGTCATTCGATGTTCACAGCTGTGTGTTGACTAGAGAGATGAACTCTTTCACTAAATATATGCACTAGTATATATTCACTATATTCTACTTAACCTGTTAGTGATGTCTTGATTATTTCATGCATGTTAAATAAACCGGTCATGAAAATGACAGACACTGAGTACAAATTATTATATTTCCACAACGAATTGGAGAAAAAACTATTTTATAATTAGATTTAGAAGTTATTGCAAAAACTGCCTTATGGGAAGTTTACATGTTTGCGTACGGTGTGTTATTTGAGTGTTGATTATTATACCTAAAAATAAATGGCAACTGAATTTAGGCTCATCTTTTGGGTATGTTGTTAACCTTTAATATTATAGCAAAGTGCAAGTAAGGGCTCCCTATATAGTTTACAGCAATATCTTCAATAAACCTTTAGTTATAATTTAATTCATTTAAGGACAGACACTTTTTTTTCAGTAAACCACTGTTTAATAAAATAAATAAAAAGCTATTTTGTATGCTGTACCGAACCTGTACCGAACCGTGACTTCAGAACCGAGGTACGTACCGAACCGTCAGTTTTGTGTACCGTTACACCCCTAATATATATATAAACATTTACTTTTTACATGAGAATTTCTCAAAATTAAAAGAAATGAAACCACAAATGGCTAAATATTTACCCAATTTGAAGTGCAAACTTTGTTTAGCGATCTCCTGTATCAGTCCTTCCATCTCTTCCTGGCTTTCCTTCTGTTTCCTGAGATCTTCCTCCGCTCTCAGATTCAGATTTAAGCCGCTGCTCTCTTCTTGCTTTCTCTCATTGTCTCCTGTCATTCTCTCTTCTTTACGTTTGTAGTTCTGTCCTCCATTGTTCTTCACCATTTCATCAATACTCTTTAAGAGCATAGTGATCTGGTAGGGATCACATTCATTTTTGCTGTTTATCACATGAAATCTTCCCTCAAAGTGTTTCAGCAGCTCTTTAATATTTTCACTCTCAGTGATTTGAATCCATTCTCCTCTAGATATTTTTTCTCTTCCAGTGAACAGCACAATAGTGAACCTCATAGCTTGAGCTCCAAAGTTCTCCTGGATCTTCTCCACAATGTTCCTCTGCTCCTCTCGGAGAGTCTCCAGGTTGACGATGAGCAGGAAGACGTGAGAACCAGGATCAGAGAGAGCCAGACTCTTCATCATCTGCTTCTGCAGCTCTTCATCAGTCAGTTGAGCGTTGAAGAATCCTGGAGTGTCGATGATGATGTTTCTGTCTTCGACTCTTCCCCTCTGTCTCTTACTCTCTCTGGTTCTGCTCTCTTTAAATGCCTCTCGACCCAGGATTGCGTTTCCAGTCAAACTCTTTCCAGCACCAGAGACTCCCAGCAGAACAATCCTCAGATCGGTTAAATCATGTTGTTCATCAGGCTCTGTGGAAGAGAACATGTCACTTTAATTAGCTGTGTTTGAAAGGTGACAGGCAACAGCCCTTTCAATTACCTTTAATCATATTGACAAAACCATACAGTCATTTCATATTGAATTATAACACTCTAGTCTATGTTTCCATTGTGTTATCATTGAGTGAAGCACAATCTGCTCATCTTAGTGGGAATGTAAACTTAGAGACTTTACTTCAGACAAAATGAGATCCATTTCTGGCCAGTTCAGTTAGTCCCTTGTTCCTGTTTCTGATCGTCTAAAATTTGTATGCAATCCTCAAGAAAAATAATGCAAAATGAAGTGTACTGAACTAGTGTACTAACAATTTCAAGTTGATTTGTCCCTTGCAGAGGTCATGTAATGTGCCTTTTGCTAGTTCTCATCATTCCAGTGAAAATGTAAATGACCTTAAATAAACAGGTAAATACATAAACAGTAGTGGTAAAAAGTAAAATAGTTTATGAAATAAGTCATTGCCAGACAGAATTCACACATACACATGGCCATCTTCAGCTGAGTTGAAGAGGTGTAGGCTTCCACCTACTGGACACTGTAAGTAACACTTTCAAATGAACAACATGTGTAACTTATTGAGGGTCTTTTGCACACTATGTGCATCACTAAAAATATGTTACTCCATTTTCTCCTTTACATGAATGTGACTGATGCATATTTAGCCGCGTTTCCACCGAAATTACCCGGAACTATTTGTACCAGGAACTTTTTTCCCAGGAACTTTTTCTCCCCCAGACCTGCTACTTTCTGCGTTTCCACCGCGGTCTAAAGTACCGGGGAGATTAGGCAAATTAGTCCGGTGACGTGAGAATGCGCGCGACTGCTTCTCCCAGTTACCGACGGACAGTAATCACTTTTGCGCGATACTGTCTGCAACAATAACAAGTGTAGGTGATGCAAGCAGCGCTGCTTTTGCATAATCTGAATGTGTTGTAATAGCTCAATTCCAAAATATTTTCTATAAAAGGATAATGAGGTCCGTCATTCATGACAGATGTGTGAAAAGTTAATTGAATGAAAACAATAGACTGAATTAAGCGGTTGAAAGATTAGGTACTAGACTGCAAGTATTTATTTATCACAATAACATCTCTTAGCATTCAATAAAAAAAAAAAATTCACATGACTAGTATTACAATATGCTTCATTAAATGCATAATTTTAGAGACTTCTTCCTCAAATTTGAAATGAAGCAGGACCACACGTATGGCTTCACTTAAGTTGTGGTTATAAGTTATTATACTACATTCACATAGTTATACATTTAAAAATATAATATTTGGGTTTTCTAGATATGTTTATGTGCATATTCAGAAAGACTTGCGAGCAGCAGCCCTTTTATTTGCTTCCAACACTACAATTAGAAAGTGGTTATATAGTTAGAATGTGGAAATTAAAAAGACACAGTGACATTTTACACGTTTGACTTTATTTTAGACAGATTAGTTCTTACAAAATTAAAATAAGTGTGCAAAGACAAATAAATTACTAGAACAATAAAATGAAATTATAAAATGTGAAAACAACAATATAAAAAAGTGTATTTTTCAGTAACCTGTCCAAGAGCTGTGCCAACACGTACAATATATAAAGTACAAATGTGGTAGAGCAAATGCTTCATTCAAGCGGCTGGTCATTGTGGCTACTTCTTGAACAACTGGACAAACTGTCCAAGAACAGACAGAAACCCGGTCTGAAAGTCCCTCTGCTTTCTTCCGCTTCTGACTGGTGGAATGCCAACTCTTGCCTCCTCATCTCTCCTCGGCCTGGCTCTCCAGTAACAGCTGCATATATGGTCTCGCTGTTCTTGTCCATGCTGCAGGACGGCCCGGTTAGCATCCTCCATGTCCCTCAGTGCATCAAGAAAAGTCAGTCCCTTTTCCCTAAGTAGAAAAATTGCACAGAAACACATGGAAATTAATACACAAGGCAACCATGAAACAATAGAAACCATCAATTAATTATTTAGTGTTTTCACTACAAATAATGAACAATTGTTTGCCCAGCTTGAACAATGCCCAGTGTGCAATTTCTATCATTGGCAATTTAAGTTTACAATTAAAAACAACAAAACTACTCAAAACCATTATGGATTACACATCAGTTTTTAAATATATACACATTTTGTCAGCTTTATACCTCTGGCATGTGTGTGTTTCGGCAGGAGACACGGGACGAGGGCTAACGTACTGGTGACCGCGGGGGAAAACACGCTGGTCTCCGTTGCCTGCAATTCATCAGGTCCACCCGTTACGTCTGGAAAAGCACGTTGAAAAAAGTTACTGCAACGTTACACTGCAACGAGTTTAATAGATGATACCAAGATGAGATATTTACCTTCAACCCACTCGGATTCCGGGATGGTTTCCAACAACGCATTAGCCGAGTCTTTCGTTACCGCTGCCCTAGAAAAGGACGGTCTGTCCCAACAACTCATCCAGGCGGTCATACCACTTGTTGATACGCCGGTCGGAACCGCTCCGGTTGTTATGATCCTTTAATTTCTTGTAATCTTGTCTTAATTTGTTTAACTTCTCTCTGCACTGTTTTCCAGTGTGACTGGAACCGAGTCGATATCTTCAGGTAATGTTATACCTTTTCATTGCGGGTCGCCGTTTCCAGTTCCCGCTGGATGTCCTCCTCCGCATATATGCTCAAAGCCTGAACCTAGTCGTCGGTCGAATTTTTTTGTTGAACTCCATTGTTGCAAAGAAAATATTTACTGAACGCAGAACCCACCTCGCAAAAAAACTTGTAAAAATGGCGGTGGGGAAAAAAATGCTGCAAGAGCTCAACCAATCAGCATGTTCAGCGCCCAAGTCCCACCCCCGAAAGTTCCCGACCTTTTCAAAAGTACCACCTCGCAAGCAGGGCCGTTTGGAGGGGGAAATATTTACCCGGAACTTCATTTAGACCCTAGTTCCTGCGGTCGAAACACACCGAGTTCCCCCCCAAAGTTCCTGGTTCCGGGGGAAAGTTCCTGCGGTGGAAACGCGGCTTTTGTTTATCCCATTCAGGTATGTAGAGTGCTTGTTGGTGTAGTGATGGGTATAAATCAGGCATAAATATGCAGCTGTAATACACGTAAGTGGTTTTGAATTAATTGTTTATGTTGCTATACAGTAGTTGCATAATTGTTAAAACTATTCATGGTATTTATGTCTCTGAAAGATTGTTGACTCTTTAGAACTGTATCAAGGGAAAACGAAAATCCGGCGAATATCAAACCTAAACCTAACTTTACTCCGCTTGCCGCTCTGGGGTCTGTTCTTCGTACCTCGCTAACTCAGTTAGCTGGATTTGATTGTTGACGATTTGGCATGATCTTGGATTGTTTGGTTCTTTGACGCTCATCCTGGACTTGCTGTCATAGCAACAGGTCCGTAAGCTTAAACCTGCTCGAGCGGCTTATTTCATGTAAGCAGGATTAGATTGCATCTTGAGCTAATACTTAAAATCTGTCCCAGCCACTGCTACTTTATTACAAGAGTTCATTCCTGAACCAGGGGCAATAATAATCATTTTAAATAATAGTAATATAAAAGTGTTATATTGTGTATGAATATGAGAATGTATATAATATTATAATGTTGTGTATAATACTATAGACACAGCCACTTGATTGAGCGATTATGGGATGGCTTGATGCAGAGAATTTGATCTTGACCCTTAAGAAACTTTAATACTGTCACGTTACAAATCTGATTCAAATTGAATTACAACATTGAAATGAAAATGTAAAGGGTGTACTAATACTGTATAAAATCGTGAATATAAATAATTGGTCATGTAAAAAAAAAAAAAAAACATTTATCATTGATCTATTATAACTTTTATGGTGAACAGCAAACAAAAACTTGTAACAATGTAATAGTTTATTATAATATGCAAATCATTGTAGTAATTTTCCTTTTGTCCTTCCAAGGACGCTAAGTAAGGTAGTGATTGGTACTCGTGTCACCACTGACGTTGTGATTTTTGGATCAAAGGTGTGGTTATGAGTACATCAGATGACCACCTTCCCCCTCTGTCCCTTAGTTTGGGACATTAGTCAAGGTCTTTTACCATGGCTATATGAGAACACTCCAAACAGGAGGCGGTTCAATCATTTAAATTGAATGTAAAGTGGGGAGAGTAGGTCAGCTGATTTATCTGAAAGATTGGTGAGATTTGTAACCTGTAGATCCTCTTCTGTATTATCAGCACAAGGAAGACACAATTGTAATAAAATACATTTTATTAAAAAATATAAAGAAGAATAACTAACACCGCTACTAAATGAATGATAAAGAAATAAAGTTCATAAGATGCATAAAATACATGTTATTAAGTTGAGTATGGCTATGGAAGAGTTGTGTTATCTTCTGGAAAGATAAACTGTTGTTTCTCTGAAACTAAGGTGAAGAACCTTATTATACATCAAACAAATAAACAAAAGAATATTTGTAATCAACTAGCATCAGTTATATTACCTCTAATGTAAATTAGAAAATCATATACTGATAATATACAACAATGCCAAGGTTTCTAGAAAGAGGTTTTATTAAATTATATTTACGATCCACTTGTTTGTGTAAGCAGTCCGATGGCGGTGACTTCTTCCAGTTGTTGTGCTGGGTGACAATGGGGAAAGGGGGACGTGGGGAAAGGAGCTAGAATCCGTTTCTACAGCCTTGAACACGAAGATCTGTGGGATCTCCTGGAGCACCAAAGGGTCCTAAAATCTGGAACAGCAGATGAGGCCTTTAGTTGAAAATTTAGTGTTCCCAACTGAGCAAGCCAAGCCAAAGGCGACAGTGGCAAGGAAACCAAAACTCCATCAGGGGCATAATGGAGAAAAATAAACCTTAACCTCAGTCGGGGTGCCAGTTCTTCTCTGGCCAATTAACAAACAGCTAAATTCTAAAAATAAATTCTAAATTCTGGCAACTTTACAGGTCAGTGATCATATTAGATCTGATGATCGATTCATATTAGATTCATTGGATGTATTAGATTGGAATATTCAAAAGATCAGAGGCAACATGCCGGAGATGGGTTTATTGAGAAACCAGAACAAGGAATGTCTGTTGAAAAGGTACCTTAATCATTTTCCGTATAGGAGATTGCAATTTGGTACTTCTCCATTCCAGTGTTGCGATTGGCTGGTGGCATCCGAGGCGGGACACAGTGTGGCCCACCCCTCTTTCCCCTGTGGAACTCATTTGCATACTGTACACAGAAGTCTTTAAAGTGTCTTTAAAGTTTACCAATGCATTATCACTTTCCAAACCCCCATGAGAATACCCTTGGCAATATTCTAAACAAATAGACACCAAACATGATGGAAAAAGATTGAACTGTTCATTCATTTGTGAATGAACATTAACAGTTGATTCTGTGTAAGATGTTGCATTAGCTGTCAATGAGAATACTTATTTCTCTGAAGAGGTATGAAATGGATGTGTGTAGTTTATTTCAGTCTTAAGGTTTCCAAGCATGGTTATGAATGGATTTGGATGGATCATTGTGGTTTTTCTTTGTTTCACCCACTACTGCTGAGGTCCTGTGGATATCCTGAGAAATATCCTGGCTCTTCAAAGCAAATTTCCATAGTCAAATTTTCTTATGCAAAGCCATAAGTGAAACTGAAAATGACTTCATTATGACCCTTTCTAAAAAAAGTTAGAAGTATGAAACTGTAATTTGGATTTTTTACAAGAAGTAGATGCTCACTGGTTTCTCCACAGTTAGGGTTAGATGTAAGTCTTCATATGTATGTGTAACCCAGACTCAAACTAATAAATTTTCAGTCAAAGCCATAGTTTATATGTTCAAAATCTAAATCAGCACAATTGCATATTTAACTAATTATGTATGTGAGTGAACAGCAAACAAAAACTTGTAACAATGTAATAGTTTATTATAATATGTAAATCATTGTAGTAATTTTACTTTCGTCCATCCAAGGACGCTGAGTGAGGTAGTGATTGGTACTCGTGTCACTGCTGACGTTGTGATGTTTATGGCAGTCACAGACCAGGGGCCTCATTTATAAAACTTTGCGTAGGATTTGCGTCAGAAGTGGCATACGGATGAAACATAGGACGTGCGTATGCACAGAAATATTTGGATTTATAAAACCGTGCGCACACACATCCTACGCAGTTTTCCCTTAATAAATCACAATCAATTCTAAATGTAGCTCAGCTTTTGCGGCTTCATGTCACGCCCATAGTTGCCCACAAGTTAATATTCATCGATTGCGAAATCATGGCAAACACAGAGAGGTTTTAAAAAAAAACTAACTTCACTCAATGTGAAGTAGAAGTTATTGTTGGCGAGGTGGAAAAGAGGATAGAAATGTTGTTTTGGAGGGCACAGTGTGGGCATTACTAATGCCAAAAAGGCCCTTGAGTGGCAAAAGGTTGCAGACGCCATAAATGCTGTAGCCTCAGAACCTCGGACCGTGGCCCAAATAAAAAAGAAATGGTCGGACATCAAAGTCGAGGCAAAAAAGCGTCTAGCGCTCCATCGCCAGAGTGTGTCCTCGTTTGCCAGCAAGTCTTCTTGCTGTCTGAAGATGCGTTCACTCCCAATCCTTCCATCTGCCACATCTTTAAGAGCGCAAGATCAGCCATTGTGCGTCATTGCGCATTGTGATGGGGCATTTTATTTCCATCCATTTAATTGCATCTGACAAGCTACAGATGTCAGTTATAAAATAGTTCAGTGCAAATGTAATGTGTTGCAGCTTTCTGAATGGTTGAGACATACGTCATACGTTATTTTATCAAAAATAAAACTAAAGGCATATGCATGAATACCATGATTCCGTAGCTGATGAAGAAATTTTACTATGAAAACAACTTTCCCCAGTGGACAATTAATACATTTATCTATCTATCTATCTATCTATCTATCTATCTATCTATCTATCTATCTATCTATCTATCTATCTATCTATCTATCTATCTATCTATCTATCTATCTATCTATCTATCTATCTATCTATCTATCTATCTATCTATCTATCTAATTGCATCTCTATCTGCTCCGCCAGACGAACACATTGACGAGAAATCAGTTTTGCACATTATTTCGTTCTGTTTACCATATTATTTATGAGGATGAAATGCATAATATGCCAATATTATTGCAGAACATATTTAACTTTTCTTTTTGCAAGAAAAGCAAATTGCATTTCTGTTATAATTTTCGTTTGATTTTGTTTGTTTTACACGGTAGATCGATCAAACGGGTGTTTGTGTAGGCTGTTAATTGTAAGACTTGCTTTGTGAAGTCTTCATTATTTATGAGAGGCAGTATTGCCATTTCTTTTACACAACGGTCTACAGTTTCACACACTTCACGTGTTTCTTCCATCTGCCGACGGTGTCGCCATTTCTCATTTCACCCGTTTTTGTGCTTACGCCTGGGTCACAGCTTGCGTGAAGGACCGCATATTTTCCCGTCAAGTTTGCTTTTTATAAATACCAATTATTGCGTAGAGAGCGGCATACGCCTTCTTTTGTGTGTACGCAACGTTTATAAATGAGGCCCCTGGACATTAGGGATCAGTCTCTAGATGGATGAAGGTCAAAAACTGCATGTACACCAATGAGAAGTCCCGTCCTTCCTAGGCTTGGTACGAGAGGTCTTCTTCTTGCCCTCTATGAGGTGTCTGGCTGTTGTCCTAGCATCTTTATCTGATGACACTGGACAGTTAGTTTGTGTTAGTCCACCAAGATCCAATCAAAATGTAGCAAACCTTTGTCCAGAGAGGGGCCCGGCCATAAACTGGGCCCTGGAATGTGCTGTCCACTAAATTCTTTAATTATGAGAAACACAACTTCATCAGCCATCAACAATGGTCTAGGCCACTGCCACCACCTTCTGGAACAACTGATTAGCACAAATAGAGGTGCGTGATATAATTCAGGCAGTCATTGCTGTAGTTTTAACATTATTACGAAGTCATAAAAGATCTCAATCTCTATGATTCTCTTGAAAAGTACTTTGTAGGCTTCTTCAAGGTAAATCGTGATATAAAAATTGACCAACACCCCTACAATCAACCAACAAAATGTCACTCATCATGGCTGTTAGGAAACAAATTGTTTTTTCCACCACATGGATCCTCATGTGTTTCTTCAGGAGTGAACGTTTTTCCGGATCGATCACTTGTGCGGCTTCTCTCTGCTGTGGATCCTCTCTCGTGTCTTTTCAGAGTTGCTAACACACTGAATCTCTTGTCAAAGTGTGAACACTTGTAAGGTTTGTCTCCAGTGTGAATCCTCTGGTGTATTTTTAAATGGCTTGCTGAAATAAAAGTCTTCTCACACTCAAAGCACATGTACTCTCTCACACCAGTGTGTATTTTCTGATGTAGTTGTAAACTTTGCAGCAGTGAAAAACTCTTTCCACACACAGAACATGAATGTGGCTTCTCCTTCGTATGAACTGTCAGGTGTTTCTTAAGGTTTGATGACCCATTAAAGTTTTCCCGCAGTGATCACATGAGAAAGGCTTCTCACCGGTGTGGATCTTCATGTGAGAGTTAAGGTTTTGTCTGTGAGTGAATCTCTTTTCACACTGATCACACATGAACGGCTTCTCTCCAGTGTGAACTCTCTTGTGAAGCTCAAGACTTGGTTTTAGTTTGAATCTCTTCCCGCATTGATCACATGAGAACGGCTTCTCTCCGGTGTGGATCCTCATGTGACGCTCAAGATTGTGTTTGTTTGAGAATCTCTTTTCACACTGATCACACTTGCATGGCTTCTCTCCGGTGTGGATCCTCATGTGACTCTTAAGGTATCTTGAATCCATGAATCTCTTCCCACATTGGTCACATGAGAACGGCTTCTCTCCGGTGTGGATCCTCATGTGTGCTTTAAGGTTTGCTGATTCTGTGAAACTCTTCCCACATTGGTCACATGCGTGTGGTTTCTCTCCAGTGTGGATTTTCATGTGTCTTTTAAGTTTATCAGATTTCATGAAGCTCTTGCCACATTCATCACATGAGAACGGTCTCTCTCCAGTGTGAACTCTCAAGTGATGATCAAGAGTGTGTTTGTTTGAGAATCTCTTTTCACACTGCTCACACATGAACGGCTTTTCTCCGGTGTGGATCCTCATGTGACTTTTAAGGTGTGATGAAGTCGTGAAACTCTTCTCACATTTATCGCATGTGTGCGGCTTCTCTCCGGTGTGGCTCCTCATGTGAATCTTAAGGTGTATTTTTTGGGTGAAGCTCTTCGGACATTGCTCACAGGTGAACGGCTTCTGTCCAGCATGAATTCTCATGTGACCCTCAAGACTTAGTTTGTATGGAAAACTCTTCCCGCACTGATCACATGAGAACAGTTTCTCTCCAGAGTGGATCGTCATGTGTTGCTTAAGATGTACTTTTAGGGCGAAGCTGGTCCCACACTGATCACATGTGTATGGCTTCTCTCCAGTGTGGATCGTCATGTGCTGCTTAAGATTTGGTTTCTGTGTGAAGCTCATCCCACACTGATCACATGAGTACGGCTTCTCTCTAGTGTGGATTCTCATGTGAAGCTCAAGATTATATTTCCTTGGGAAAATCATTCCACACTGAGTGCAGGTTGTAAATTTCTTGGCGCTTGTTTTCTTTCTAAATGTCTTTTTAGTCTTTGAGCGACTCAAAGGTTTTTCTCCAGGTTTTACATGATGTTCCTCCTCCACTTCACTCAGTTCTTCCCTCTCCTTGTTCTTTTCCATCACGTCTGAGATCAAAGAAAAAAAAAAATCAGTAAATCAAAATAATTAAAAGAGAGAGATATAAATTGAAAAGACATAAAAGTGATCCCTGATGTAATATCTCGATCTCGTTCTGGAATGGGCATGATTAAAGCATATGCGCTGTGGATGCGCAAATGGATTGGGAAAGGAGTTGGAATATGTGGTGGTGGAGGTATGGGTAGAACAGGGTAGTGTATCTATAATTAACTTTTATAATCCATGTAGGAGATTGGAATTAGGTAAAATGGAAGAGATTGGGGGACAGGATAGAAGAAAGGTAGTGTGGTGTGGAGATTTTAATGCTCATAGTTCTCTTTGGGGTGGGAGGAAGATGGTAAATGGTAAATGGACTGCATTTATATAGCACTTTTAACAAGTCAAGTCAAGTCAACTTTATTTATATAGCGCTTTTAACAATGTAGATTGTTTCAAAGCAGCTTTACAGTGTTAAACAGGAAAATAATGCAGCATAATTTTAATCAGCTGTATAGCTATTCTGGGAACATTTCAAGTATCATACAGTGACAGTGTGGGCGTTAGATCAATAATTCGATCAGTAATTTAGTTTAAATGGTTAATTTAGTTTAAATTTTTCAACTAAACATCGAAATAAATCTAAATAATAATGTCCCCAACTGAGCACGCCAAGCCAGAGGCAACAGTGGCAAGGAAACCAAAACCCCATTAGGTGACCTAATGGAGAAAAATAAACCTTGGGAGAAACCAGGCTCAGTCGGGGTGCCAGTTCTCCTCTGGCCAATTAACAAACAGCGTATTATTATCATTATTCTGGCAGCTTTACAGCTCAGAGGTCATTATAGATCAGAATATTCGAGGGACCGGGGGCAACATGCTGGAGACGGGTTTATTGAGGATGATGTTGAATAAATAATTATTAAAGTGCAATATTCGAATGATCGGAGGCAACACGCTGGAGACGGGTTTATTAAGGATGACATATCGATTTAAGTATTATTTAATTGTAATATTCGAAAAATCTGAGTCAACACGCCAGAGACGGGTTTATTGAGATGCCGTGTCGATGTGGCAGTTGCAGGGGGCGTCTAATCACGGTCTCTCGGACACTTCGGGGGCTTGTGTTGGTCTTCTCTGGGCGCAGGTCCACCATCTGATCTGGATACGGCCCGGATCCAGCTGACTGCAGTAAACCTCGGGATAAAAAAGAGAGACTATCATTAGCGTAGATGCCATTCTTCTGATGATGTCACGAGTACATCAGGTGTTATGGGAAGTGTTCCCGGTTCCGGCTGACCTAGTTAATGCAGCCTAACAATCATTTCATTGAAAAAGTGATTTTATGTGTATGCCACAGTAAAGAGATGTGTTTTTAGTCTAGATTTAAACTGACAGAGTGTGTCTGCTTCCCGAACAATGTTAGGAAGACTGTTCCAGAGTTTAGGTGCTAAATAGGAAAAGGATCGACCGCCTGCAGTTGATTTGGATATTCTCGGTATGATCAACTGGCCAGAGTTTTGAGACCGCAGTAGACGTGATGGAGTATAATATGTTAAGAGCTCGCTCAAGTATTGGGGAGCTAGACCATTTAGTGCTTTGTAAGTAATAAGTAAGATTTTAAAATGTATGCGATGTTTAATAGGCAACCAGTGCAGTGTTGACAGAACTGGGCTAATATGGTCATGCTTCCTGGTTCTAGTAAGAACTCGAGCTGCTGCGTTTTGGAGCAGCTGGAGTTTATTTATTAAGCGAGCAGGGCAACCACCCAGTAGAGCATTACAATAATCTAACCTTGACGTCATGAACGCATGAACTAACTGTTCAGCATTTTGCATTGAGAGCATGTGCCGTAATTTAGATATATTTTTAAGATGGTAGAAAGCAGTTTTACAGATGCTAGAAACGTGGCTTTCAAACGAAAGATTGGTATCAAAGAGCACACCCAGGTTCCTCACTGACGACGAGGACTTGACAGAACAGCCATCAAGTGTTAGACAGTATTCTAGGTTACTACTTGTGGAGCTTTTTTGTCCAATAATTAAAAATTCAGTTTTTTCTGAATTGAGTTGCAAGAAATTACCGGTCATCCAATGTTTTATATCAGCTATGCATTCCGTTAATCTTGTGAATTGGTAAGTTTCTTCAGGGCGTGAAGAAATATAGAGCTGAGTATCGTCAGCATAACAATGAAAACTAACGCCATGCTTCCTAATGATATCTCCCAGTGGTAGCATGTACAGGGTGAAGAGTAGCGGTCCTAGCACTGAGCCTTGTGGTACTCCATACTGAACTTGCGATCGGTGTGACATATCTTCATTTACTACTACAAACTGATAACGGTCGCATAGGAATGATTTAAACCATGATAATGCAATTCCACTAATACCTACATAATTTTCGAGTCTATTCAAAAGAATGTTGTGGTCGATAGTATCAAATGCAGCGCTAAGATCGAGTAACACTAATAGAGAGGTACAGCCACGATCGGATGATAAGAGTAAATCATTTGTAACTCTGATGAGAGCAGTCTCAGTACTATGATACGGTCTAAATCCTGACTGGAAATCCTCACAGATACCATTTCTTTCTAAAAAGGAACATAATTGTGAAGACACTGCCTTTTCAAGTATTTTTGACAGAAAGGGTAGATTTGAGATTGGTCTATAATTGACTAAATCTGTAGGATCAAGTTGCGTTTTTTTAATAAGTGGTTTAATAATAGCCAACAGACCAATGTCTTTCCAAAGCGCTTTACACATTGCCTCACATTCACCCATTCACACACCAACGGCAGTGTCAGCCATGCAAGGCGCCATCCAGCTTGTCGGGAGCAGCTGGGGTTAGGTGTCTTGCTCATGGACACCTCGACACTTGGTCAGGTGGAACCAACTGGCTGGAGTTTTCACGGACATTTTTAACCTGTCCCTCTCCCTGTCTGTGGTCCCCTCATGCTTTAAAACGTCCACCATCGTTCCTGTACCGAAGCAGTCAAAAACACTCTGCTTAAACGACTGGCGTCCTGTTGCTCTGACCCCCATCATCAGTAAATGCTTTGAGAAACTAGTCAGAAACCATATCTGCTCTGTTCTCCCCCCCTCACTGGACCCACTGCAGTTTGCATACCGCACAAACCGCTCCACTGATGATGCCATTTCATCTACAATTCACACTGCTCTCTCCCACCTGGAAAAGAGGAACACATATGTGAGAATGCTGTTTGTAGACTACAGCTCAGCATTCAACACCATTGTGCCCTCCATACTTGACAGAAAACTCCGGGCTCTCGGCTTAAACAGCTTGTTATGCAGCTGGATCCTGGACTTCCTGTCAAACAGACGCCAGGTGGTCAGAATGGGCAGTAACATCGCCTCACCACTGACTCTCAACACTGGAGCCCCTCAGGGCTGTGTTCTCAGCCCACTCCTGTACTCCTTGTACACACATGACTGTAACACCATCATCAAGTTTGCTGACGATACGACGGTGGTAGGTCTCATCACTGACAATGATGAAACGGCCTACAGAGAGGAGGTCCACACTCTGACACGGTGGTGTCAGGAGCACAACCTCTCCCTCAACGTCAGCAAGACCAAGGAGCTGGTGGTCGACTTCAGGAGGAATGAGAGAGAACACCGCCCCATCACCATCGATGGAGCACCGGTGGAGAGAGTCAGCAGCTTCAAGTTCCTCGGTGTCCACATCACAGAGGAACTGTCATGGTCCGTCCACTCCAAGGCCGTTGTGAAGAAGGCTCATCAGCGCCTTTTCTTCCTGCGACGGCTGAGGAGGTTTGGAATGAACCGCCACATCCTCACACGGTTCTACAGCAGCACCATAGAGAGCCTGCTGACTGGCTGCATCACCACCTGGTACGGCAACAGTACCGTCCGCAGCCGCAAAGCCCTGCAAAGGGTAGTGCGCACGGCCAGCTGCATCATCGGAGGTGAGTTTCCCTCCCTCCAGGACATTTATGCCAGGCGGTGTGTGAAGAGAGCTCAGAGGATCATCAGAGACTCTAGCCACCTGAGCCATGGGCTGCTCTCACTGCTGCCATCAGGCAGGCGGTACCGCAGCATTAGAACACGCACCAGCCGACTCCAGAACAGCTTCTTCCCACAAGCAATCAGACTACTTAACTCTTGATCCATCAGGATCATAACACACACTGGACAAAAATATCACTCAGCACAACCCACTGTAGATACACACACACATTATATACACATTTATTTATCATACAGCATCTATTGCACTTTGGATTTCAATTTTCAATTTGTGAATAATATTTTATACTACACATTGTATATTATTATTATTATTATAGCGTAATGTATATTGTTTAGTGTATGTTTAGTGTATATTGTTTAAAGTATATGTATATTGTAAGTATGTGTATATTGTTTAAAGCTGTGAGAACTACACTCACATTGTGTAAATTATTTATTGTTTATTGTAGAGTTTTTACTGTGCTGTGAGTAATTGTGGGCGCATCAGATGTGTAATCTGATGCTGCTTTAAATGTTGTACATGTCATGTCGTGACTACTATGTTACTCGGAACTGCACCAAGAATTTCACCTGCTGTTGCACTTGTGTACATGGCTGTGTGACAATAAAGTGATTTGATTTTTGATTTGATTGGAACCGGGGATCGAACCACCAACCTTCCGGTTTGTAGCCAACCTACATGAACCACTGAGCCACTGCCGCCCCTAGATGGATGAGAATGGTCAGATAATAGAGGAGTTGTTGGATTTGAAAGGGCTGGTGTGTATTAATGATGGTAGAGGTAAAAGGATTGATATGGCTTCAGGAAATGAGACCGCAATAGACCTTACTTTTACATCTAAGGATATAGCAAGACTATGTGAATGGGAGATATGGAAAGAGTCAACAATATGGAGTGATCATTTTCCTGTATTATGCTCAATTAGAATGAAGGTGGAACAATCTGAAGAGGTATGTGGGAGATGGATGTTTGGAAAGGCTAATTGGACAAAATTCAAGGAGTTATGTGAGGAAAGGTTGGATGTGGAGAGGTTGTAGATATGGATATTGAAAAAGATTATTGTAATTAAAATTATTAAAGGGGTGGCAGATGAAAATATTCTGGGAAAATGAGAAGGAAAGCAGTTCCATGGTTGACAAAGGAGTGTAGAGGTGTAGTAAGAGGTAGGAATAGGGCTTTCAGGCAATTGAGACGGACTCGTAATTATGAGCATTTGTTTGAATATAAAAAAGGTGCAAGATTTAGTAAGAAAGACCATATGCCAGGTTAAGAAGAATTATTGGCATCAGTTCTGCAGCTCAATAGGAAGAATGACACCTGTGGGAGAAGTATGGGGAATGAAAAGGAAGATTGGTGGAGTAAGGAGGGAATGGGACTATCCTGTACTGGTTAGTGGGGAGGAGAAGGCAGTGACTGATAAGAGAAGGCAGAAATGATGGCAAATGCTTTTGTAGCAATACATGGTTCCGATAATCTAGAAGGGGATTGGAAGAAAGGAAGGGAAAAGACATTGAAGGCAGATCCGGGAGTCTTGGAAAAAAGAGAGAAAGTATGTATTGAGTGCACCATTTTCTAAGGAAGAGATGGAAAGAGCGATTACTAGAGCAGGGAGGACATCACCAGGAGGAGATGAAATGTGCTATATCATGTTGTCTTTTATGGGTGAAGTAGCATTAATTAATTAGTTACATTTATATAGCGCTTTTCTAGGCACTCAAAGCGCTTTACATAGAAGGGGGGAATCTCCTCACCCACCACCAATGTGCAGCACCACCTGGATGATGCGACGGCAGCCATATTGCGCCAGAATGCCCACCACACACCAGCTGATTGGTGGAGAGGAGACAGAGTGATGAAGCCAATTGTATGTGGGGATGATTAGGAGGCCATGATGGACAGAGGCCAACGGGCAAATTTGGCCAGGATGCCGGGGTTACACCCCTACTCTTTATCGAAGGACATCCTGGGATTTTTAATGACCACAGAGAGTCAGGACCTCGGTTTAATGTCTCATCCGAAGGACGGTGCTTGTTACAGTATAGTGTCCCAATCACTATACTGGGGTGTTATGACCCACACAGACCACAGGGTGAGCGCCCCCTGCTGGTCTCACTAACACCTCTACCAGCAGCAACCTAGTTTTCCCAGTTGGTCTCCCATCCAGGTACTAACCAAGCTCAGCCCTGCTTAGCTTCAGTGGAAACAGCCTTGGTCTACAGGGTGATATGGCTGCTGGCAAAAATTAAGAAGACTGCTTGGTTTATACAATAGAGTGTGGGAGGAAGGACAGCTTCCAAAGAGTTGGAAGGAAGCAGTTGTAGTCACAATTAGGAAAACAGGAAAGGATCCTACTAAACTTACTAGTAGTTATAGACTAATTGCATTAACATCTCATATAGGTAAAATCATGGAACGTATGATAACGGACAGATTGGTCTATTTTTTTGGAGAAGAGGGAATTAATTAAATAATTTCAAAGTGGATTTAGGAAGGGCAGAGGTACAATGGATCCAGAGTCATGCCAGGAAGATATGGCATGATTAATCCCAGGTTAATAGGGAAACAGTGGTGGCAGTCTTCCTAGATGTTGAGAAAGCATATGCTATGATGTAGAAAGAGGGGTTGTTGATTAAACTAGATCTTTTGGGAATAGGAGGTAGGGCCTTTAACTGGGTGAAGGATTTTCTGTATGGACGTTCTATTTGGGAGAAAATTGGAAAATAAATATCTGGGAGACATACTGTAGAAAATGGAACCCCTCAGGGCAGTGTTATAAGTCCTTTGCTCTTCACCATCATGATAAATTATGTATTTTGGAAAAGGGGAAGGAATATAAAGTATATAAGCTGTGTCCCATTTCAAGGGCTGCGTCCTTTGAAGGCCGTGTCCTTTGAAGTGCGCGGCCGACGCAGCCTTCAAAGGACGCTCCGAGACTCGTTTACAGTGGAAGGTATAGCGGATTGCGTCACCGCGGCGCGACGAAGGCTGTCCCAATTCGTAGGTCCTTCGAAGGCTCCTTCAAAATACGGCCTGCAAATGCGTCCTTCTTTTCCCATGAAATGAAGGATACTCGGATGGATGCTTCGCAGCCTTGCCTTCCCCAGAATTCATTGCGCGCCGCGACCTCAGATTTTTGAAGAGAAATTGCCAGATTACACTTTTAAATGCAAGTTGTGGGTTTCAATTTACTCCAGTAATCTAATGTTTCTACAGATAAAAATATAATGTTGACTTATATGTTACCAACATACGATTTTATATAGTTTATACTCTTTATTATGTAGCCTACATAAATGGGCCGAGGTAAACATCTTTAGTTGTTTTGTTTTTAGGCAGTTGAATATAACTTTAAAGTCCAGTATAAATGTTCATTTCAGTTCTCTTCAACGGCAGCTGTCAACAGTTGCTAAATATTACAAATAATGTAACGAAATACATTTACTCTGTATTTGAGTAATTGTGAAGTAGCCTACCTCCGATTTTTATTCAACTTCATCTCAGAGGCAAATATTGTGGTTTTATGAAAAACAGACTTTTTACACATGGATATTAGCCTACATTTTGATATTATCGTTTAAAAAATAATCTAAAAATAAAATACACTAGAAATATGTCTTATAGATCAGGGATAGGCACCGTTGGTCTTGGTTCAGCTCATAGAAGAGTTATGCATGTTAAAATATTTTTATGGTTTGATTTGAGGATGTGAGTTAATTTAATTTATTCTTCCCTATTTCTGAAAACATCTTAGCGACATGGCAGCCGTCGAATAAGTCCGCACTGCAAACCTGTTGGTAGACAGTGGAAAATGCACTGATCCCAGATGATGTCCCGCTGACAGAGGCTTCACCAGGGTCAATAAAGCCCAGCTCAATAAAAGTCTACATAAAAACATTTTCTTCCATCTGTTTTATGTACTGTTAATTTTAAAATTAATTTTGTTTTTCTAATCTTAAACTTAAAAACTTAAACTTATGTAAATAGTTGTAAAAAGTACTGTAAATAATGTATAGAACAATTTGTTTCATTTACAAATTAATTGACATGACAAAAAAATGTACAGAATTATTTATTTCATTTACAAATTATAACTTGCATAACAAAAATAATGCATAGAACGAAAATATTTAATTTACACATTTTAATTTACAAAACAAAAAAGTTAGTTCTCAACTATCTCTCAAGAAGAGAAAACAATCAGTCCATTCTCTCCCTGCTCTCCTATGTCTCTCGCTCTTCCTGTCCTCCCTCAGTCTCTCCATCAGCTCATCCTCTCGTCTCGTCTCCTGTTGGCTGGAGTTGCTCCTCCTCATCTTGGTCATCCACTGCTGAACTTGGCCCTGGTGTGTCCTCAGGGATGATGGAGGCAATGAGGACAGTGGGATTGTCCCAACACCTCAATCATGAAGACAAACCATGGCCAAGTTCCCCACTCCCTCACCTGTCCCAGGACACTTTCAATCCTAAAGCAGAGAAAATAAACATGTCTGTCAACAACAAACACAACAGCACAATACATTTCAGTAAAGATGTGTCTATTAACTTGCATACTTTTTTTTTTTTTTTTCAGTTGTAATAAGTTTTTTTTTTTTTACCTGCAAGGCAGGGGTGCAATCTTAAGGAAATTAAAAAAATATGATGCATCAGTAGCCTACAACGTTACATACAAAATACTCCAGAAATCATATTTATAGATACTCAAATTCTATATTCTCGATTTTTCCGGCCTGGTAAATAAATACTCATTTGCTGCCCTCATTTTAATAAAGCTGCTTACAAGTTACTTGATCCATAAAACAAAACGAAATTTTACATCAGATCACCTAACGAATAAAGCTGTGCCGTGGTAACACAGAAATAAAGACCACCGGCTTTTAAAACGTTTCGTTGGTTATTTTAGTAAATTAAAACACAATAGGCTACTTACATGTATAAGTGTTTCTCGGCCGCGGG
The DNA here is from genome assembly GCF_949357685.1 of Gobio gobio. Classification (NCBI taxonomy): domain Eukaryota; kingdom Metazoa; phylum Chordata; class Actinopteri; order Cypriniformes; family Gobionidae; genus Gobio; species Gobio gobio. The sequence goes on from NC_137097.1 coordinate 85,041,689, forward strand.
ATCGGCAGAGGAATACACTGCAAAGGATCCACTTGTTCTGGTTGGTTCTATCCTTCGCGGCCGGGGAGACGGACGGGTTGGGTTGCCAAGTCTCTGCAACAAAAGTAGTCCAAAACTCCCAATGCGATTTTCTCCATCGAGCGGCCGAATTCTCCACTGCAGTTGTACGTTTGGGGGTGTTGGAGCGGCGAAATCGTACTTATGGGGTAGAAACAAACCCGCGGAAATAATTTTTCACCCGCGGCAACAACTTAAAAGTAGCCTAATTCGGCTGAAAAAAACGCGGACTTGGCAACACGGACGGCAGGCTGCATTTGAAGGCCCCTTCGAATTGGGACAGCCTTCGTCGCGCTGCGGTGACGCAATCGGCCTTCAAATGCGGCCTTTGAAGGATGCAGCCCCCGAATTGGGACACAGCCATAGTAAGTGAGGTAGAACAAGCAATAGGATTGGTAGCACGTTGGTCAATGAGATGGGTTTTAGATTTTCAAAAGAAAAAACTCAAGTGGTTTTCTTTACAAGGAAAAATGTGGCGGGAGATATTAATCTCAAATTATATGGGCATGTATTGGAGAAAGAGTCATTTAAGTTTTTGGGAATGTTTTTTGATGCTAGGTTAACATGGGCAGGCCCCAGAGAAAGTTATAGTAAAGAGTAAAAAGGTATTAAATGTGATGAGATGTCTGACAGGTGTGGATTGGGGGGCAAGCAGGCAATCACTGAAGGAGATATATTTTGCACAGATTAAATCTGTTGATTATGATTGATTATGGGTGTATAGCATATAGAGATGCAGCAAAAACTACACTGGCCAAGTTGGAAGTTTTACCAACTCAAGCACTTAGAATATATAGTGGGGCTTTTCAGACATCATCTGCAGTGGTGTTGCAGGTAGAGATGGGTGAAATGCCTCTACAGTTAATGAGGGAACAGCTGGCAGCTAAATATTGGGCAAACTCACAAGGGCCCTCACCCCTCAAGGGCAGTTCTGCAGGTGTGCTGGGAGCATGGAAGGGTTAAAAGTCAGAGTTTTGGATGGGTGGGTGATGCTATAGGAAAAGAGATGGTGCTGGAGGGAAAGGAATTTAGTCCAACAGTTCTGATGCCAGTCAGGCCACCTTGGCGTCTTGTGCAGCCTAGTGTGGACTTGCAGATATTAAATGGTTAACTAAATAGTAGAAGGAATGTGGATTTATGTGAAGTATTTTATAATCAGTTGAATGAAGAGTATAATGGATATTTGGATATGTACACAGATGGGTCTAAAGATCCTCAATCTGGACAAACAGGGGCTGCATTCGGAATACCAAAGACGGGGATCAAGGTACAGAAGAGACTGATCATTTATATGTATTTACAATAGAGCTGGTGGATATTTGTTATATTTGTATATATATTATTTACTTATTTATGTATTATAGATATAGTTGATCTCTGCTTAAGCTCCGGTCCACACTCCAGTACAGTAGGTGGCGGTAATGCACCATTGAAGTTGGATGCCAAACACCGTTAAACATCAAAGAAGAAGATGATGAAGAAACAGGGAAACACTGGTCCGACGGTGAGAGCTGAACGGAAGCCTACATCGCGGACAGAAGCTGGATGGCGGAAGGGAGAATAGTGTGGGGAGATGAGTCGGATGGCAACAATGATCAAGACATGGAGTATCAGGAAGTAAGATTTAATAAAAGGAAAAAAGGAAGCATGGGTGATGGATCTGATTTGGAGCAAACAATGAACAAATCAAGCGGTTTGAGAAATGAAGCTGATATGGCGGTGGGAAAGAGAAATCAAAGTGATAATTACTTTTGATAAACTGTCAGAACAACCAATGCATCCAGTTAAGCTATCAAAAGCAATTGAGAAAGAGATAGGAATAGTGAAAGCTGTATTCTTTCTAATGGAAGAATAATTATTAAATGCAAGGACGGGAAACAGATACAAAAGATTCTGAAAATGAAAACACTAGTTGGAGGAAAGATAACATGTTCAGAAATAGGCGATAAAACTAGAGGGGTTATTTCAGGAGTACCTCTCAATGTAAGCATGGAAGACATTAAAGGAAGTTTGAATGGAGGCACAGTCATCTCTGCTAGAAGATTGCAGATGTGGAAAAATGATCAAAGATGTGATAGCACAAGCGTGATGATCCAATTCGAAGGGAGCACTTTAGCGATAAGGGTAAAGCTAGAATTTATACGATTCTCGGTTCGAGAGTACATACGTCCAGCTTTGGGATGTTTTAAATGTCAGAGAATGGGTCATACGGCAAATCTGTGCAAAGTAGGGCTGCACGATTTGGGGAAAATATCTAATTGCCATTATTCTGGTTAAAATTGCGATTTGCGACTTGAACGCGATTGTTTTTTTTTTTTTTTTTTACAAATGAAAAGTGTGCGCGTATAACATTTTGTGTTTATATATTAATATGACTAATAATAATTATGATTTCTAAATAAAAAGATTTAACAAAATAAGAAATATTACTATTATAATAAAATTGTTACTATTAAAAATAGAGTATTTAAGAATAAAGATAACTATACTACTATTACTACTACTACTACTACTACTAATAATAATAATAATATTTAAATTTTACAGAAAATGTATTTTACAAAAAAAAAAAAAAAACGCTGGGTTACCTGTTAATATGCAGACAGCCTGACTAAAAATCATTAGAAAGGTCTAAGGATTTATTGTAAGATTATTATTATAAAAATGTGCTTTTGTATGTCTTTAATATGAAATATGAGCTTTATGCATCCACTGTGGGGAAGAAAACGCCTGTATATTTAAGAAAAACATGGATTGTCATATAAATTTATTTAAGGAGAAGTATTTTTCTCATTTGTTACCAAAGAATTTCATTCATACTGGAGGCCAGAGGGCGCCCTCGAGCAGAAACTCCACATTTAGAGAAGTTATCATTTGTTTTCAGGAAATCCCTAATGTGAAGCTAAGATAGCACTGCAGGCTGAATAAAAGGAAGATAGAAATGCTTTGACTGATTAAACATGAGGACAATAAACACACGACTGCATCAAGATGGTGTATTTGAGTTCTTCAAGCCTTCTCTGGTATTTTCATAATAATAAAGCAGAGCTGATTGACATAGACTTTATCACTGCCTATAAAATAAAGCGTTGTCTGCCTCATTCTGTGATAAGAAGCCACGTCAGCTCACAAACACTCGACTGACGTATTGAAGTGAGTTAAAACGTGTTATTAAACATATTTTGTTGGACAAAGGTTTTGAACACTCCACATTACTAGTTTGTGAAGTTGTTTGACACGTGTTGTTTTTTCAAACGCACGTTATAAGAGCTGCTCTTCACTAACACGCTGGGCATTTATTTATTTCATTAAAATCGCAGCCTTTGCGCTTTCATAATCGCGGTTCGATTTCGATTAATTGTGCAGCCCTAGTGCAAAGGAAAAATACGATGCGCGACGTGTGGAGGAGAACATGAATATGGCAAGTGTGAGGGGGGAGCAGAGATCAAATGCTGTAACTGTGGTGGAGGACATAGTGCAGCGTCCGCGGGATGCCCTGTACAACAAGAAGCTCGGGAAATACAAAAAGTTCAAAAAATGCAAAAGCTAGCCCAAGGAATGAATCAGATATGCACTTCATGATAAATAAAATTGATTTTGTGGCATTCATTTGTGCTGTAATAAATGGTACATCACAAGTAGAGAGGAAGTCCGATAAGCTAAAGATTATTGTAGAATGTGCTAATAAATTCCTAAAGATAACAGGCGTTTCAGCTGAGGAAGTCCATGGGATTTTGAAAACAAAAGAAGGAAATGCAAATGCATTGGATATGACCCAGAGTAGTGATACTTAGTTTTATAATATCCTTCCTACTACTACACTGGAATGCTAGGAGCTTGATAGCAAAAGGGCAAGAATTTAAAAAATATATAACAGAGATGGGAAAAACACCAGACATGTGTATTCAAGAGACATGGTTAAATAGCTCCTTGGCTTTTAAGATCAATGGATACGTAATAGAGAGGAAGGATAGAGGAAATGGAAGAGGTGGAGGGTGTGCAACATTTATCAAAGAAGGAATAGCATATAAAAGAATATATGGAAATAGTAATGTTAATATAACAATAATGGGAATACAAGAGGTAATCAGAATAACACATTTTTATAATCCATGTAAAGAATTAAGTAATAATATATTAGAAGAAGTTATGGGTATTATTTGTGGGGATTTTAATGCTCACAATGGATTATGGGGTAGCAAAAAGACAGATAATAATGGAGAAATTGTAGATAGTTTTATAGAAGTACATTCACTGGTGTGTTTGAATGATGGTAAACTAACAACGATGGATATAAATGACAGGTGCTACGTCTCGTTTAGATCTCACTATAATGTCAGCAGCTTTAGCTGGAAAGTGCACTTGGACAGTATGTGAAGACAATATGGGTAGTGATCATTGGCCAGTAATATGTGAAATTCAAAATTCAGTACAAAAGCAAAATATTAGTCAATGTGTATGGGGATTTAAACAGGCAAAATGGAAAGAATTCCATATGATGTGAGAAGAAAATTTCAAAAATATAAAATTAGAAGGAACTATTGAGGAGAAGTATAGTAAGATGATAGGAGAAATTATTTATGCAGCAGAACAATATATACCTTTAATAAGAAGTAATTTACATTTATGCATTTGGCAGACGCTTTTTATCCAAAGCGACTTACAGTGCCCTTATTACAGGGGCAATCCCCCTGAACCAACATGGAGTAAAGTGTCTTGCTTAAAGACACACTGGTGGTGACCGCTGGGATCGAACCAGCAACCTTCTGCATATCAGGTCCATGGTTTAACCCACTGGACCACCATCTCACATGGTAATGGAAAGAAATAGAAAAATGTACCATGGTGGATGGAAGAATGCACAGTGGCAATCAGAGAGAGGAATAAGGCATTTTGATGTTTAAAAAGGTTAATAACTCAAGATACAATTGTAGAATATCAGAGGATTGCAGGGCAACTGCAAGAAGGGTCATTAAAAATGCAAAAAGAAAGGCCTGGCAGGAGTTTTGCAATACAATCGGGAGAGAGACTGAAATGCATGTGGTGTGGAGAATGATTCGGAAAATGAATGGTTTTAATAGTTATAAGGAGATCCCGGTAACTGAAGAAGAAGGGGAAACGTCTCGGTTACGTATGTAACCCTCGTTCCCTGAGGAGGGAACGGAGACGTACGTTAGTGACTAACGAATGGGGGTTTCGCTTAGAAGCCAATCATCTTCGAGTATTCAACAGTGCCCAATGGCAGTGCCAATGCCATGGGCATGCGGAATTTGCATGCGTAACTCCGCCCCACCTCGTGGGTATATAAGGAAGTACGCTGGCAACATCGCATTATGTTACTGCTGCAGGAGCCAAGACTGAACTCCGCGTTCCAGGCAGCACAGCTGACGTGGCAAAGGAAACGTACGTCTCCGTTCCCTCCTCAGGGAACGAGGGTTACATACGTAACTGAGACGTTCCCTTTCGTTCAGTCACTACGACGTACGTTAGTGACTAACGAATGGGGGTTCCAATATAACAACGCCACTCAGCTGTCGTCCAGTGCCCTGCGTAAGTGTGAGTACCCTGTCGTAAGACTAGTATGGACGAAGGACTCCCACTTAACACAGGATTACCAAGGTACACTGGGAAGCATGTCCCAGTGAGGGAATGCCAAGATGCCTACCGTAGGGAGGGCTTAGAGAATACACATATGACCCGCTGAGGGCTGCATATGGAAGATCACTAGGGTACCAGCCGAAGGTGGATTTTTAACCCTAGGGGTGGCAGGGACTTGCCAAGGGAAAGACACCTGCTCACTGAGGAGGCTTACGGTGGAAATACTCGTGTGGGGGTCGCCGGAGGGAACCATGCACACGGAGCACCTGGCCGGACATGAGGGTCTGGGCTCGAAAGGGCAGACTGAACTGATGTCGGCGTAAGCAGTGCTGGAGGAGCTCAGGGCTCTCGGGGAGCTCACCTGAGGAAAATATCGCACGTATCCAGTCCTGGGAGTGGAATGGCGAGCAAGCGAAGACACCTGAGCCTGGCCCATTACCGGCCACCCGTAGGGGCGAGTACATAGTCGGACACTGGCTCTACTCGGAGATTGTAGAATCTGGCGAATGTGTTGGGTGTCGCCCAGCCTGCAGCTCTGCAGATGTCTGTTAGCGAGGCGCCATGCGCTAGAGCCCAAGAGGAGGCCACACTCCGGGTGGAGTGTGCCCTCACACCAAGGGGACATGGTCGACCTTGCTGCTGGTAAGCCAAAACAATGGTGTCCACTATCCAGTGAGACAACCTCTGCTTTGAGAGAGCACTTCCCTTCCGCTCTCCACCATAACAGACAAAGAGCTGGTCTGAGGTCCTGAACATTGCGTACTGTCTACATAAGCGCGAGAGCGCGTACTGGACAGAGCAATGCCAAGAGACCAATGCGGTCAGCAGAGCCGTCTTCATAGAAAAGAACTTAATCTCAGCCGACCGCAAAGGCTCAAAGGGAGGCCTCTGCAGAGCACTTAAGACTACTGAGAGGTCCCAAGAGGGAACGAGAGGGGAGCGAGGAGGATTCAGTCTCCTCGCCCCCCCTCAGGAACCTGATGATCAGGTCGTGCTGCTACTTACCTTTTTGTCTCCCAGGAGAACGTGGTAGGCAGATATTGCGGCCACGTACACTTAAGAGTGGAAGGAGACAGCCTTCGTTCCACCCCCTCCTGGAGAAACGATAGCACAGACCCGATCGGGCATTACCAGGGGTCTTCTGGGCGGGAAGAACACCATGTGACGAAGAGGTTCCACTTCAACGCATAGAGGTGTCGTGTAGACTCTGCCCTAGCGGAAGTGATGGTAGTGACCACCGCAGGTGGAGGGCTACTCAAACCAGCCGCGTCCCGTCCAGAAGCCACACGTGGAGCTTCCAGAACGCTGGACGCGGGTGCCAAGGGGTGCCCCGTCTCTGAGTGAGAAGGTCTTGACTCAGAGGAATAGGCCAGGGAGGGGCTGTCGCAAGGAGTAGAGTTCTGAGAACCAGGTCCGGCCGTGCCAACGGGGCGACCAACATGACCTGCTCCTTGTCCTCCCTGATCTTGCACAGTACCTGTGCGAGAAGGCTCACTGGGGGAAACGCATAATTGCGTAGCCCCGACGACCAGCTGTGCGCCAGTGCATCCGTGCCGACCATAGGTCAGGGAATAATACAGGGAGCAATGGGAAGAGTCCTGGGAGGCAACAGGACTACCTGTGCGTCGCCGAACCGTTCCCATATCAGCTGGACCGTCTGGGGATGGAGTCTCCATTCTCCAGGAAGTGGCTGAAGCCGTGAGAGCTCGTCGGCTGCACGGTTCAGGACTCCCGGGATGTGGACAGCATGAAGGGACCTCAGATGCTTCTGACTCCATAAAACGAGATGGCGGGCGAGTTGAGACATACGGCGGGAGCGTAGACCGCCCTGGTGGTTGATGTACGCTACTACGGCCGTGTTGTCTGTCCTGACTAGTACATGTTGACCCTTCAGCAACGCTCGGAAGCGGTGCAGGGCGAACCGTACTGCCAGTAACTCGAGGCAATTGACATGCAGAAGGCGCTGGGGTCCTGTCCAGGAGCCCGCGGCTGCTTGTCCATTGCACATGGCACCCCAGCCCGTGGATGATGCATCTGTTGATACAACAAGATGCCTGGAAACTCGTTCTAAGGACACACCGGTCCGTAGAAACTTGAGGTTCGACCACGGGGTGAGAGTCTGTAAGCAGGCCCGAGTCACTTGTACCCGGAGCGTGCCAGACTGCCATGCCCATCTCGGGACTCGATCGCGTAGCCAGTGCTGAAGCGGTCTCATAAGTAGCAATCCGAGCGGCGTCACCGCGGCTGCAGATGCCAAATGCCCCAGGAGCCTCTGAAATGGCTTCAGTGGGACCGCATTCTCGCCCTCGATTTGACGAAGGCAAGTCAGCAGAGACTATGTGCGCGCTCGCTGGTAAGCAGCACGCACCTGCGACCGAGTTGGAAACCACACTGAGAAAGGAGATCCTCTGCACGGGGCAGAGTCGCTCTTCTCCCAGTCGACCCAGACGGGCTAAGTGCCGGAGCACTTGGACTCTGTGTCCGCAGACCTGCTTACGAGAGTGACCCAGTATGAGCCAGTCATCGAAGTAGTTCAGGACGCGAACCCCGTGCTGCCGAGTGGCGCAAGGGCTGCCTCGATAGACTACGTTGAGTCACGAGGGGACAGAGCTGCCCGAATGGGGGGACTGCGTACTGAATGTCCACCCCTCGAAGCAAACCGTAGGAACGGTTCGCGTCGAGGAAGGAGACATGAAGTAAGCGTCCTTCAGGTCGATCGCTGCAACCAATCTAACGGACGAACGTGTCCAAAGAGGCATTCGCTACCGACATCCTGAACGGAAGCCTGAGAAGGATCGGTTCAAGACGGGCAGATCCAGGATTGGCCATAACCCACCGGTTTCCTAGGGTACAATGAAGCAAGGGCTGAGAAGCCGGACTTCACTTCGGCTGGAGGGACAGGCTCGATCGCACCCTTCGCCAGTAGGGTGACAACCTCCGCACGCATGACAGGGGATAGGCCCCATCATAGCGGGCGGCCTCCCCAGAGCGGGGAGGAACCTGCGCGAACTGAATCGCATAGCCGCGCCTGACGGTCTTCGCGACCCAGCGGAACAGTCCCGGAAGCTGAAGCCAGACTCCCAGGAACTGCACCAGCGGGGTCATTCGGACCACAGACGTACCCAGGGTGGGGCAGCGATGCAGCGTTACCAACCCGGACAAGGGAGGCTGTTGGGCGTCCCGGTGTGGGGGTGCGGTTAACGGCTGCGTCCTGACAGAGGAGACCAGGGAAGGACGCGCGTTCCACTGGGGTCTGCTCTGCCAGGAGGCTGGTGACAGAGAGGGATGCGAGTGGCGGGACCCGTGGGTGGCGCGCACTGTCATCACCGGTCTCTGGGTCCTCAGAGACAGGGACATGAGTTCTTCCCAAGCGCTGCCTGCCCGGGGGCCAGCAGCGGAAGGATTTTTTCTCCCGGCCCTCCACCGGGGGAAGGAGAGGCCCTGCTACCATCCCCTGGGAAGAACTGGAACCCATCTCTGAGTTGTCCACCTCCAGCCTGGCGTTTAACCAGGCTGGGGAGCGGACTGGGCGTCATCCTCAACCACCTCCACGGCGCGGCCCAGGTGAAGGCTGCTGCTGGGGCCGGGTGGGAGGAGGGAGGGCGCCCTCGGCGGCGAGCAGACCGAGGCGACTGAGCCGGCGGCTGGGTGCAGCAGCTGGCCGCCGGGGCAGTACGTGTTACAGCCTCAGTCTGCTCTGGGGCGGCCGAGAGCCGTTGGGCGCAGTTCTCAGCCGCGCCACCGAAGAGGCCAGCCTGGGATATGGGTGAGTTGAGGAGGCCGGCCCGCTCAACGTCCTCCACATCACCAGGTAAGGCCAGGTGTTCTCCCGGACCACAGCTGTGGACATCGCCCGACCCAGGGAGCGTGTGGCAACCTTCACCGCCCGGGGGCGGGATCAGTTGCGGCACGCAGCTCATTGAAGAGCCCTGGGTCGGCTCCACCCTTGTGCATGTGCAAAGGGGCGGCGGCCTGCCCGTAGCTCTGCAGGACCACGCCACCGAAGTAGACGAGCCCACAGGCTTTGGGAGGGTGCTTAGGACAGCCACACCATGCCACGTCAAGCCCCCTGTGGACACCTTAGTGCGCAACAGAGAGTTCAACAGTGGGGGTGAGGGGGCCCCAGTGTACCCTAGGCCGCGGCCCCATCAAGGGCAGAGAAGGCGGAGGAGGCCACCAAACGGTCGCGGGAAGCACGGGGACTTCCGGGACCGCGTGATCTCCTCATGCACCTCAGGAGCGAAAGGCATTGGGGGCGGGGCCCAACAGCTGTCGGGTGCCGTCCCCAAAAACCAATCGCGCAACCACGAGCACTCGCGACTGGGCGGAGTTCCACACCAGCACGAGACCCGCGGCTGCCCGAGATAACATGGCTGTCAACCTTAGGTCGGATCAGGCAGTGCTGACACACCCGTAGGCGGAGCACAACCTAATCGTCATCCCCAAAGGACTCCAGCCCACCTTGGGATGCGGCGATCGACATCTCACTGCTATCTGGAGCGTGAACGAAACGAACGAGGCGTCAGAGACGGGCCGCTGTTTCAGTCCAACACTCGCGGGTTTAAGCAATGTGCAAGAGGGGGCGTGGCCCGAGGAATGATCGTCGGGGTTCTTAATACCACTGCACCGCACTCAGGTCACCCTGGCCACCAGCCAAAGTACCACCTCTCTCGGAGACGGTAGATTGGGGTGTGGCAGAGGGGACTCTCTCTCCTCACGGAGATCACTGAGTCTCGACCGCGACATCGCGATGGTCACGTTCCCGCAGTGGGAACATGACGCATCCACAAACACTGCCCGAACGTGCTGAAGCCCAAACACATCGAGCAGTGAATGTGCCCATAGACAGCAACGGAGATCGATCGCACCCTGAAGTGCACGGGCGAACCGTCTTGAAAAAGACGTGCCACGCGCAAGCTCTTTTTGTGAGAGGAAAGCTCTGCAGAGTGCCGAAGCGCCCAGGGAAACACACACACAGCTGTTGCAGATCACTGCACAGATCAGCAGGCAGGCAGCATGAGATCGCTGGAACGCACCGTCACACCAACACCCTGGAGAACCGCTCGTCTCGAAGACTGAAGAGAAGACTTCAGAATTCAGGCTTGAAGGAGTGAAGAGATACTCTTGGCTCCAAAGTAGAAACATAATGCGATGTTGCCAGCGTACTTCCTTATATACCCACGAGGTGGGGCGGAGTTACGCATGCAAATTCCGCATGCCCATGGCATTGGCACTGCCATTGGGCGCTGTTGAATACTCGAAGATGATTGGCTTCTAAGCGAAACCCCCATTCGTTAGTCACTAACGTACGTCGTAGTGACTGAACGAAAGGGAACGAATGTTACAAATAAGGAAAAGACAGAAGTCTTAGCTAAAACCTTTGCAAAAATTCACAGTATTGAAAACTTTTAAGTTTTTAAAAAGAAGGCAATAATTAAGTAAAGTATATAAGAATGTTCATACAAAAAAGCTGATAACAATATGGATGAAGATTTTAATTCTTTTGAGTTAAAAATAGCCAGTCATAATTCAAAGAAATCAACACCAGGGAGAGACATGATCAGTGATAGTATGTTAAAAAATGTACCAGAGGTGGCCTTTAAAGCATTATTGGATCTTTATAATCATATATGGAGTGAAGGCATATTACCCAAAGAGTGGAAAAGTGCAATAGCGATACCAATAGTGAAACCAGGGAAAGATGCAACAAAAGCGAATAGTTATAGACCAATTGCCCTTACATCGACATTATGTAAAGTAATGGAGAAAATTATAGTAAGAAGGTTGTGTTATTTTTTTAGAGCAAAGAGAAATATTAACATCAGCTCAGAGTGGTTTTAGGAAAAAGAGGTCTACAATGGATGCTCTAATATTATTTGAGAATGATGTTAAAAAAGAATTATAATGAAAGAATATGTGATTTCTGTTTTCTTTGACATTAAAAAAGCATATGATCCTCTATGGAGGGAAGGACTATTATTTAAGCTAAATCAAATCAGAATGGGGGGGGGGGTAATGTATAATTGGATACTAGATTTCTTGTTTGAACGCACTTTCCAAGTTAGAATAGGGGAAGAAATGTCAACATCTTATGATATTCTGAATGGGACCCCACAAGGAAGTGTAATCAGTCCAATTGTGTTTAATTTAATGATTAATGATATATTTGAAAAAACGTAATCCTAATATTGGAAAGGCATTGTAAGCAGACGATGGAGCCGTATGGAAGAGAGGTAGGAATCTAAGGAGTATAGTAAAAAGGAAATGAAGTTGAAATGTGGTCAGTAGACTGGGTATTAAATTTTTCAGTATCAAAGACTCGATATATGATTTTTACAGAGAAGAAGAAGATGGAACAAATTACATTGAAATTACATGATCAACCATTAGAAAGTGACAGAATGCAAATATCTTGGACTAATCTTTGATGAAAAATTAACATAGAAGAGACATATTAAGAAAATTGAAAATAAATGCAAAGGTATAGTAAACTATATGGCATCAATATCCAAGTATGAATGGGGAAAAAGCAAGAGATCATTAGTACACACATATATATATATATATATATATATATATATATATATATATATATATATATATATATATATATATATATATATATATATAATTTGCTCTAGTATAGATCATGGATGTGCAGTGGATGGGGCTGGATCTAAAGTAGAGATGAAGAAATTGGAAAATATTCAATCTAAAGCACTCAGAATATGTTGTGGAGCAATAAGATCAACCCCTTTAGATGCCATCAGGGTTGAAATGATGCCATTAGATTTGACAAGAGAGAAAATGTCTTTGATGTATTGGGTTCATTTACAGGGAAGTGGAAGAAATCACCATACACACACAGTTTTAAAAGATTGCTGGGAATATAAAAAGAATGGAGGGAATAGTTTTGGAAGGAAATATGAGCAGTGGGTCAATGAATGTGGCCTGAAGGATGAAGTTATCTGTCCTAATATACCACCAAATGGTGTATCAATATGAAATATTACAGAACCTGTTGTTGACATGAGATTGTTAGAGGCCCGGGAAAAAGAAGAAGGGTATAGTAATAGTTTTGAAATCAAGAAACATTTGATTTAAATCACAAATAAGTTTAAGACTAAGTGATAAATGATCTGTATATTCCACAGAATTAACTATATATATAATAGTTATAATAGTAGGCTATAATAGTAGGATTGCAGTGGGTTGAACAGGTTAAGACAATTAGGGTGGTCATTTGCTCAGACTCTTCATCAGCTCTTAAAAGTATAATGTCAACAAGAACTGATAGAGAAGACCTGATGGTGGAAATCTATACATTATTGTACAGACTGAAAGCCGAGGGTGTAATAGTATATTTCTGTTGGGTACCAGCACACAGAGGAATAGTAGGGAACGAAGCGGCTGATGATGATCGTAATAGTCTTTTCTGCAATATAAAGAATATACCAGTGAGTGTGGTGGACCGATTGGGAAAGGGTTTGAGAGATAAGCAGGTGTATATGGCGGTTTGAACCTTTTTAAAGTGTGCAGGATTAGAGCATAGGATATGTAGTAATGCTTTTCTCCATCTCAGAGAGTGAGGAGCCCGATGTGGAGGAGCTGAACATGCAGCGTCAGGTAAAGCATGGGCTCTGATCCGCTGGGGTGGGTGGGGCAATTCAAATAATAATAATAATACAGATAATACGTTTATAATAATCCGTTTCTGAGCGCATGTGAAGCTGGCCTGCTGCATCTTGAAGACCGCTTGAACAGCGGCTCACATGTTCATGCTTCACATGCGCTCAGAAACGACAAAAATGGGCCGTCCACCATACCTCACATCCATATCAGCACTGAGCTCAACTACATCATCAACTACACGATCCAAACCAAACAGAAGCCAGTCGCTGGTGCATGATCTTTATCATTTGCTATTAAACGCAAATCATTAGCAAGGGTACTTAAAAACCCCGCCATATTAAACAAAACTATCCACAGTAACAGCCCAGATGCTCTGGTACAGCGGCAGCCGTAACCACGACAACGATCCTGTTTGACCAATCCTGCATTGAGAGAGGTTAGGACCGCCTACCTTATTAGCATACCTACCTACCAGTGATGCGTGGGTCAATGTATAAACAACCCGCACCCGACCGACGTTTTCAACTAACCCGCCCGCAACTCGGACCGCAAAAAAAAGAAGAAAATATTGTACCCGACCCGCTTCCTGACCCGCATTTTTTAAAGTAGTAAATGCTCATCGTAGCGTCATTGGGCCATTGAGGAAATGTTTCAGGCCCTGACGTGATGCGCTCAGAGGAGCAGCGGCGAGAGCAGGCCGTTCCTGAGCCGGCCCATCATTTTCCATTTCAGCTCTAGATGATATTACTGATGAACGCCATGTTTATGTTTCGACCCGGCTTGAAGAATTCATCAGCAGCTCAACTGAGAGAAGGCCCACTTTTGGAAAAGTGTGAAAGCCCTTAGGAGCGCAAACTGTTCTTTTTCTGATTGCTGTATGATATAGTCTAGTGTTATGATACAGGCTTGATTTATTCATTTATTTCCTTTCATTTTCTTAACAATTAAGATGCTGCATGTGTTTATCCAGTCTAATCGAAGTGTGCGTCTCTCCCCCGACTTTCCCAACAAAAATCCCCCCCTCTCAGAAAATACATAAAACTGACTTTACTGAGCTATATGCGTTTAAAAGTAGCCTATTAAAATGGTCCAATGGCATTGCTCAGTTCAACGTGTTGGGAAATCGGGCATTTTGTCCCGCGTCAGCATTTATTCAAAAGTTAATAACGCTCAACATTCAAAAGGTAAATAAGGATTTATTGACGACCCGACCGACCACGACCCGAATATCATTAAAAATATTTTTGGATGACTCGTAACCGCAGGCACCCGCTCATTTTGGATCAACCCGCACATCACTGGTACCTACACATAAATAAATAAATAAATGTAGAAAAAGTATGGTATAACACAAATGATACAAAAATAGCACAATTAAAAATTATACTTTTGACAATTTTATTTATTTATGTATTCATTCATTTATGCATATCTGCATTTATTTATTTCAGAATTTAATTATTTATTTCTGCATTTATTTATGTATTTCTTTATTTATTTCTTCATATATTTATTTATGTATTTCTATATTTATTTATTTAAGCATTTACGCATTTAAGTCATTTCTCGTCCTCCATAGTTATACAGCAGGTGGCGGTAATACTCCAAAGGAGGCCATATAACAAGAAGAAGAAGAAGAAGAAGAAACAACAGACAGAATGAACTCAACACATGCTCCTCTCTCTCTCTCTCACACACACACACACACACACACACACACACACACACACACACACACACACACACACACACACACACACACACACTCGCTGCTGCTGCACTAAATGTTTATTTCAGGAGGAAGCCGCTCCAGTAGCGCTGAGCCCGATGAGAACAACACAGAAATGAGCCTTCATCAAACTCTATAAAGTGTGTGTGTGTGTGTAAATATGAGGAGAAATACCGACTCACCTCAGAGACTCGACGCTGCTGGTACTGAACTGAACGACAGCACTGGTCGCTACTGCAGCTATGTGTGTGTGTGTGCGTGTGTGTGTGTGTGTGTGTAGACCCGGGGCCTGTTTCAGAAAGGAGGTTCAACCAACTCTGAGTTTAAACCTGAACTCTGAGTTGACTTACTCTGAGATGGGAAACTTTGAGTTTTGGGTTTCAGAACAGCTGAATTGAGGTAGTTCAATCAACTCTGAGTAGACTGACTCTGAGTTAAGCTCATGCACTCCAACTATGAAAAGCCACGATCAATGGAGCTCCGAAATTACGATTCACCATGGCAACAGCACCCAACAAAAAGACGTTTGCATACTTTCAGGTCAATACACAAGTTTAATTCTTAATTATTTTAATTAAGTTTAATTTTCATGGTATCCAAAAGGCAAACAAAGAATGTGGCAGCAGCTAAAAAAAATAATAAAAAAAACATAATTCAATCAGGAAAAGCTTTAAGCATAAAATGTTCATGGGTGTTGGTTTAATGACTTTACAAACATTTGACATATTAATTAAATATCATTACAGTGTCCAATGTGCAGCAGCTTTTCCCACATAGACCCTTTTCACAGTGATGACGTGTTTGAATGGTCATCAATATCGTAAATCCTGCAACGTTTTTTGTATTTTTTTTTTTATGTATGTACATTTATAACACTAATACTTTGTATTATATTACTTTTGCATCAAATTACAAAAATCAAGTTACCGCTGCTGTGAGATTGTTTCTAATACAGCGTCTATGGGAGTGATAGTTAAAATTAACACCTTTCTCTCTTTTTCACTGCAGTTATCAATCTTAATTTTTCCATCTTTTTGAAAGTTGTTAAATCACTATTGTGGAGTTTTTCTTTTGCTATTGGAGCAAATGGGGACACAAAAATATATATTTAATGTATTCTCTCATTCACCACTATAAGAGTTAACCCTATGACGACTTCAGCTTTGGAAACCCAGAAATGTGAAAAGGGTCTATGCTCTTTTCACATAATGAAATGTTCTCTGATCCCACCTGTTACATTTATTAATCAGGGTAATGACATTAAACAGTTGACTTTTACTCAGGCCAGAGTAAATCCAGCCTCAATCCAGCCAAACACCAGCACCACTGACAGATGAAGAGGAGATGGAGGAAGAATATTAACATCCAACAGGAAAAAGAATAAAGTATTTGTAGGAAATAAAGATGACTATAAAAATGTAAATAAATGTATTTAACAGCTGTGGTGGTGGTTATGGCATATATCTTGTACTACCATCTGGCATTCTTCCATTACAGTAATCCGTTTTCAGAAAGTGTGATGATGGGAATATGAGTGTCATCAATGCATCCAACCATTGGAAATCCTAAAGGAAATTCTAATTATTAGGTTACTTCTAGAGGATTATCAAGTGAACGTCAGGATCCTGTATAAAAGGACATGCCATTTTTGTCACTTTGACAGTGTCCTCATGATGAAAATATGAGCAATGAATGTTCCTGCAAAGAATGCTTTTCTTACTTTGTATTTTTGTCAAGTGGCAGATAATTTAATTTGTTTTAAGTAAACTTTGCTTACTTTAGATTTAGATTAAATTGATAATTTTTTTTATATTTATACTTGAAATATGACCAAAATACTCAGTAAGAAAAGCATTTGTGGCATTTGAATGAATTAATAAAGTATTTAAACACTGCTGGTGCTTTAAAAAGAGGGAGGAGAACGAAACAAACTCTGGGTTTACCAAAGAAAACCTGCTTCAGACCAGGTTAGGTTCACAGAGTAAGTTACCCTGGTAACTGACTCTGAGTATAAGTTACCTCTCTTTCAGAAACGGGCTTGGCTTACCCTGCTTTCTCGGGTTTGACATACCTACCATTCTGAAACAGAAAACCCAGAGTTTCCCTTATTTCAGGGTTAACCTACTCAGAGTTTTCACTTAACCTCCTTTCTGAAACGGGCCCCCGGAGCAGCTCATATACGGCACAGTTTAACCCCCTGTTGTTCCTGAAGCGGCCGGTAGGGCAGAAGGATATACGGCGGAATAACAGCATTACATCGAGACAGACTGAAACTTACACAATAAGTTATAAAGGACATAGACTTTGACTAATTGAGTGTTTTTTGTTACTTTAAATATAAACGTGAGATTAATATATCAAATAAACAGTGTAATGATCTGCACTGCTGATTAAAAGATCTGTTGATAATTCACAGTTGGTCTTCATAGCCAACGAGAGCCAATTGAATTTAGAGTTTTTCTGAAATGAAAATTAATAATACACATAATTGGATCAGATTTACAATGTAATTATGATACATCCTCTTGAGGTTTAAAAAAGTTTAGTATTTGTTGCATGTCTTCACATCATTAGAGCTTCATAAACAAATGGATAAAAAAAGAAGACAATATATTTTATTCATATGTTATGTTATATCCACTGTAGTGGACACTGAAATGAGATAATGGGATTTTCAAAACCAATCAATTTTTAGCTTTCATTATGTATTTATTTTTACCAAACTTTGTGTAAAGATGATTATCAACTATGTTATGAAAGATTTAACCATATACAGGGAGTGCAGAATTATTAGGCACGTTGATTTTCTGATCATATTTTTTTTCCAGGCACATTTGACCAATTCCAAACCACAGTAATCCTAATAACTACTATTGATTTAGTATTTAATAATGTATAAGTGATATATAATTGTTCATGAAGGCTGGAAATGAAAATCACCTTATATTCAGGTGTGCAGAATTATTAGGCATGTTTTCTTTTACAGATAAATTGAGCCAAAAAAGAGATTTAACTCAGACTGAAAAGTCAAAAAGTATTAAATGCCCATGAGAAGGATGCAATACTAATGCAATACTAGACATTGCAGTTAAGGCATGACCATTGGACAGTGAAATGCTCGTTGGGTCAGCAGGGTCAGACAAAAACAGGTGGTGAAGAAAAGACACCTGTTAACTGCAAAAGAATTAAGAATTAAGGTGAAGAATTAAGGGTGAAACCATCAGGAACCCTTTAGTCTCCAGCGCCACCATTTTCCAGAGCTGAACCTACCTGGAGTCTCCAGAAGTGCAGGTGTCAGGATCTCAGAGACTTCAGTTAGGTAAAGAATCCTAAAAAATGACCCCCACTAGATAAGAATCACAAGCTGAAGTGTTGTAAAATACATGAAGAAGGTTTTTTTATAGGCTTTATGGACAGATAGGTTGAGAGTGACTCTTGAAGGACCAGCACCACATCCTCTAGTACCACTGTTTGAAGAATTCATCTTCCAGAATCTGGCAGTACGTTTTGGGAGTTCATTTTTAGTCCATCTCTGCAAAACGGACTTCAGGTTGGTTTCACCCTTAATTCTTCACCTTAATTCTTAATTCTTTTGCAGTTAACAGGTGTCTTTTCTTCACCACCTGTTTTTGTCAGATCCTGCTGACCCAACGAGCATTTCACTGTCCAATGGTCATGCCTTAACTGCAATGTCTAGTATTGCATTAGTATTGCATCCTTCTCATGGGCATTTAATACTTTTTGACTTTTCAGTCTGAGTTAAATCTCTTTTTTGGCTCAATTTATCTGTAAAAGAAAACATGCCTAATAATTCTGCACACCTGAATATAAGGTGTTTTTCATTTCCAGCCTTCATGAACAATTATATATCACTTATACATTATTAAATACTAAATCAATAGTAGTTATTAGGATTACTGTGGTTTGGAATTGATCAAATGTGCCTGGAAAAAAAATATGATCAGAAAATCAACGTGCCTAATAATTCTGCACTCCCTGTATACCATGATATACCATTTTACTTTATGCAATATGTGGGTAAAATGGCCATAAATGTGTAGTCCCATTCAATGCAAAGTATCTATACACTGTCTAATTTGCATATTACTGTGTTCTTGGGGCAACATGTAATGAAAAAAGAAGTGTAATAATTGGCATATATATACAGTATATATTGATCAATAATACAGTGGTACTGGTATCTGACAACAACAAGTACCGCTAAAAATTTGCTTATAATCTTTAGACATAAATACGTGTGCATATAAAATGAATAAAATAGGTTGTAGAATATGGAAACAACTGTCAAGGGTAATATATAAACTGAAATAAAGAGATAGCAGTCACTGAACAGCTTTAAGAAAGTTTCAAAGAGAGGACCAGGCATGCCAGGCTGGTGATGTTTATTATCAGTACTATCAAATGATGCATATTTTCAGTTCTCATAAGAATTATGAAACTGCAACTGGTCATTAAAGTTTTCAAGGTTACAAAATCTTTATTTTTTTTAGGCAAGGCAAGTTTATTTGTATAGCACATTTCATACACAGTGGCAAGTCAAAGTGCTTTACACAGAAATTAAATTAAAATATTCATAGGTGAATAAAATAAAAATATAGTATAACCCCTATCTGGAGTGGAAGAAAATGGAGAGTCAGATTTATTATAAAAATATTTGTCAAGTAACTGTGCATTTAAACATTTCCCTTACAGTCTGAAAAGTTTTAAACATTGGTAAAGACAAAAATGAAAATTGTGTCCTCATTTACTCACACTCATGTTGTTACAAACCCTTAAGAACACACTTTCAGAACACACATTTATTAATATTCTCTCTTCATTTTTGTCTATCCAGGCAGTGTTTTAGCATCAAGTGCATAAAGACATTGTTAAATATGATTTGAATCCATATGCACTTTTTGAACAGGGATATTTTGGTTCAGTGGACTTTCGGTGGATGGACAAAAATTATGAGAGATTAAAAATATCATAAATTCTGATGAACAAAAGTCATATGTGTTTGGAAACAGTTAATAACAGATGTTTAATTTTTGGATGAACTATTCTTTTAACTTTATTGAGATATGAAAACTTACAGAGGTGTTTGTGTGACATCAAAGAGGACGATGTTATCATCCAATCATTTTAATTGTAGGAGAAAATTGGTTCATTTTGAGTTTATTGGCATATTTTTGTCTTCCATGTTTAAACTCTACATTGTCTCAAGGCCACAATTTGTAGATTTTAAAGCCGGAAGACGAAATGATTGGCGTGTTGTTATCCTATGAGAAGACACTTGAATTTCTGAATTAATCACAGGATTGGGCTATTTTAACCATGCTTTTAATACCTTTCTGCAGCCTTGATAGTGTTACTTAAATAGCCATCAAAATATTATTTCTGCAGCCCATTTAATATGTTTAATTAATTTGAATTACTATTATTTAAAATAAAATAAAAATTATCTTTAATGAATTGCACTTGTAACGCAATAAATGTGTTATTTGAAGCACCAAGTTATGTTCAAAAGCTGATTTTCTCTATTTTGATGGCTAACTATAACTTTTATAAATGGATTTGTATGGATCATTGTGGTTTTTCTTTGTTTCACCCACTACTGCTGAGGTCCTGAGGAATTTTTATGGCAGTCACAGATCAGGACATTAGGGATCAGTCTCTAGATGGGTGAAGGGCAGAAACTGTATGTGCACCAATGAGAAGTCCTGTCCTTCCTAAGCTTGGTACGAGAGGTCTTCTTCTTGCCCTCTACGAGGTGTCTGGCATCTTTATCTGATGACACTGGACAGTTTGTTTGTGTTAGTCCACCAAGATCCAATCAAAATGTAGCAAACCTTTGTCCAAAGAGGGGCCCGGCCATAAACTGGGCCCTGGAAAGTGCTGTCCACTACATTCTTTAATTATGAGAAACACAACTTCATCAGCCATCAACAATGGTCTAGGCCACTGCCACCACCTTCTGGAACAACTGATTAGCACAAATAGAGGCACGTGATATAATTCAGGCAGTCATTGCTGTAGTTTTAACATTATTATGAAGTCATAAAAGATCTCAATCTCTATGATTCTCTTGAAAAGTACTTTGTAGGCTTCTTCAAGGTCAATCGTGATATAAAATCGACCGACACCCCTACAATCAACCAACAAAATGTCACTCATCATGGCTGTTAGGAAACTAAATGGTTTCTTCACCGCATGGATCCTCATGTGCTTCTTCAGGAGTGAAACTCTTTCCGGATCGATCACTCGTGCGGCTTCTCTCTGGTGTGGATCCTCTCATGTCTTTTCAGATGTGTTGACACACTGTATCTCTTGTCACAGTGTGAACACTTGTAAGGTTTTTCTCCAGTGTGAATCCTCTGGTGTATTTTTAAATGGCTTACTGAAATAAAAGTCTTCTCACACTCAAAGCACATGTACTCTTTAACACCAGTGTGTATTTTCTGATGTAGTTGTAAACTTTGCAGCAGTGAGAAACTCTTCCCACACACAGAACATGAATGTGGCTTCTCCTTCGTATGAACTGTCAGGTGTTTCTTCAGGTTTGATGAAAAAGGAAATGTTTTCCCGCAGTGATCACAATAGAACGGCTTCTCTCCGGTGTGGATCTTCATGTGAGCATTAAGATTTTGTCTGTGAGTGAATCTCTTTTCACACCGATCACACATGAACGGCTTCTCTCCAGTGTGAACTCTCTTGTGAAGCTCAAGACTTGGTTTTAGTTTGAAGCTCTTCCCGCATTGATCACATGAGAACGGCTTCTCTCCGGTGTGGATCCTCATGTGAGCATTAAGATTGTATTTGTTTGAGAATCTCTTTTCACACTGATCACACTTGCATGGCTTCTCTCCGGTGTGGATCCTCATGTGACTCTTAAGGTATCTTGAATCCATGAATCTCTTCCCACACTGATCACATGAGAACGGCTTCTCTCCGGTGTGGATCCTCATGTGTGCTTTAAGGTTTGCTGATTCTGTGAAACTCTTCCCACATTGGTCACATGCGTGTGGTTTCTCTCCAGTGTGGATTTTCATGTGTCTTTTAAGTTTATCAGATTTCATGAAGCTCTTCCCACATTCATCACATGAGAACGGTCTCTCTCCAGTGTGAACTCTCAAGTGATGATCAAGAGTGTGTTTGTTTGAGAATCTCATTTCACACTGATCACAGATGAACGGCTTTTCTCCGGTGTGGATCCTCATGTGACTTTTAAGGTGTGATGAAGTCGTGAAACTCTTCTCACATTTATCACATGTGTGCGGCTTCTCTCCAGTGTGGCTCCTCATGTGAATCTTAAGGTGTATTTTTTGGGTGAAGCTCTTCTGACATTGATCACAGGTGAACGGCTTCTGTCCAGCATGAATTCTCATGTGACCCTCAAGACTTTGTTTGTATGGAAAACTCTTCCCACACTGATCACATGAGAACGGCTTCTCTCCAGAGTGGATCATCATGTGATGTTTAAGATGTAATTTTAGTGCGAAGCTGGTCCCACACTGATCACATGTGTATGGCTTCTCTCCAGTGTGGATCGTCATGTGTTTCGTAAGATTTGGTTTTTGTGTGAAGCTCATCCCGCACTGATCACATGAGTACGGCTTCTCTCCAGTGTGGATTCTCATGTGAAGCTCAAGATTATATTTCCTTGGGAAACTCATTCCACACTGAGTGCAGGTGAAAGATTCCTTGGCTCTTCTTTTCTTTATAAATGTGTTTTTAGTCTTTGAGCGATTCAAAGGCTTTTCTCCAGGTTTGACATGTTCCTCCATTTCACTCAGTTCTTCCCTCTCCTTATTCTCTTCCATCACGTCTGAAATCAAAGAAAAAATAATTAAAAGAGAGCAATATGAAGTGAAAAGACATAATAGTGAGCCCTGATGTAATATTCGTAACATTTGTCTGTCTAGTTAATGCTGTACAGTTAGTGGAACACTAGAGACCTTAAACCCAAGTGATAGTGTCCATAGGGGGCGAGACGTTGTTCAACTCAGCTGAAATTTATTAGAAGACGTTTGGGCATCGATCAGGAGACGCCCCAGGTAAATTTAAGTCAGATTTGTAGGGGAATTTCTACTACAATCTTCAGATTATTTTAAAAACATAATGGGCACAAATCCCATGTTTCTGTAGTGAGAAATATACTGATATTAACATGAGTGATATTAACATGAAACAATATACAATACAATATTTCTTAAAACTGTGACCCCCAGGAAGTGACATCATGTGACAACAGCAACTCAGCCACAAAGTGGTAGTCCATGTAAAATCACAGAGCAGGGGTCAGCGCATGATGAGGGTCACACTTTCTGCAGAGTCAATAGCTCCAGACCTCCAAACTTCTGTGGCCTTCAGATGAGCTCAAGATCAGTGTGTAGAGCTTCATGGAATGGGTTTCCATGGCCGAGCAGCTCATCCAAGCCTTACATCACCAAGTGCAATGCAAACCGAGGGATGCAGTGGGGTAAAGCGCGCCGCCACTGGACTCTAGAGCAGTGGAGACGTGTTCTCTGAGTGACCAATCACGCTTCTCTGTCTGACAATCCCATGGACGAGTCTGGGATTGACGGTTGCCAGGAGAACGGGACTTGCCTGACTGCATTGTGCCAAGTGTAAAGTTTGTTTTTCAGGGGTTGGGCTTGGCCCCTTAGTTCCGGTGAAAGGATCTCTTAATGCTTCACCAAGACATTTTGTACAATTTGATGTACAAACTCCCAACTTTGTGGGACCAGTTTGGGGACGGCCCCTTCCCGGTTTATGTATTTCCCAGCCACTGCGCACCATTATTTTTAATGGAAAGAGACGTGCGTGTTATCCAAGCACTGATGGCAAGGAAAGCACCTTATACTTGAGCGGCACAGGTGTTATGATAAATTGTGACCTTTTATATTCTATAGTTTTTTATGAGTTTAATAAAGAACTCTGTCTCGTCTTCTGTTTCGTTTTGTATAAATTGTATTTTAATTTTGATCAATGTTTAATACACTATTTGCCTGTATATTTACTAAATAAGAAGCAAACCAAGATCGCCGGGAATGGATTGACGTGTGTAACTGGGCTGTTTCCGCAGCCTTTGAGTAAGGCTGAAACTATAGCGTCTTTCTGTTTTAATACATTTCTTGAATATGTCTTAATTATAGTAGGCCTAAGATAGTTATGATATTTGTGGCTGCACTGAGGTCTGTCATTAGCTTACTAGGTTAAAGTTACGCCACTGCCCTTATTATAAAATATATGTTGTTTTAACAACATAAGATCTCGTTATTACTTGAGTGGAAAAAATAATATGTACCCAGCTAACAAAAAAAATGTCCCCAGAACGTCCCCTAAATGGCCTCAGCGAACGTCCCCCAGACGTCCATGTGTAGGGTCCTCTTGACGTCCCGCGAACGGCCTCAAAGACGTCCTCCCTATGCCATGCTACGCTGTCCGGCGTCCAATCATAGAGCGACTTTCGCAGGTCTATTAACATTCAATGGGCTCAGGCAACCGCTGTAATTTTACCTGCGGGTGTCGCTGTTGGACAGTGTTACTTTATAAAAACAGTGATTTTTATACTTTTTAATGTAAAATATATATATATATATATATATATATATATATAAAACATAAACGTTTTATTTTTGTAATGTTATATATAATATTATATATGTCTCTTTCAGTTTTTTTTGAAGAGACACTGCCCCTCTTGACAGCCTACATTTGGAATAATAGCTTTGATTAATGAAGAAAGGTTTCTAAATCGTGATTGTTTTTTCCTGCTGTCGAGACACAGGCCTTCACTGAATGACCCATATGGCTCGCAAGCCTAGAGGTTCCTGACCGCTGTTGTAAGCAGACAGTTTGGTCACAATTATGAATATGGGATTACAGATACAAACTTATTGTATTTTACAATGAGCAGAATAATTACAACAAAAAGAAAAAAAAATAGAGGAGGCAGTGTCAGAATGAGCAGTCAAGCAAGACACGCACCATAGCAACACGTCATCAGATATACATGAAAGATAAACGGGAATTTTCCGACATTTGAGCGCTTGTTACTGTTTTGTACACGTTGTTATATTAATTATAATTCAAATTCGGTTTTATTTGAATTATAGTCTGATAATGCGACTAAAATAGACATACTCCACAAGTCTTAATTCGATTCGCGTTTACTTTGAGTATGACTTTAAAGGGTAACTAAACCCTAAACCAACTTTTTTTAGTTAATGATCTGTAATACTGGGGTTTTATTAGTGCTGTTCATTGATTCGAGTAAATGTTTTGACATTTGGGTATAAAGTGTTTTAATTCTACACTATATGGTGTAAAACCGCCAAAGTGCTGCCCTCTTACGGTTGAACAGTGGCGACTGCAGTTGAATTTTCCTAGTGGACGTTGTGGGTCATCAGGCACTTCCAACAGCTCACTAGCCACGCCCCTGACACAAGCTCACCACACCCTCAGAAATGTTTTCCCCAATCACATGATGAGAACGGCTTCACTCCAGTATGAGCTCTCATGTTACATGAAGTAGAAGCATTATGAATGAAATTGACTTGACTCTTGCTTTAACACTGTAATGAAGAAAATACGGTTAAATAATGCAGTGGTCAGAACACATCAGGCTTTTCTTGCCATATTATTGCCGCCCGTCATGTGTACAGATAATTTTCATGAGTTAAAATCAGAGAATCTATAGAAACTTGACATGATGTGAGTGGTGTGTTGTCGATATGATTCTGTGCTCAAGATCCAAGCAATCAAAAAATAAAATAAAATGACATTAGTGACATTCAATCGCAGATCATGTTAGTTTCGTAGGAGGATGATCTGATTTTCTGTATATGTGTACATTTCTTTTATAATGTATATAAAAATCATAAAATAAATAAACACTAAATATTTCTCACTTAGCCTAAATAATTAATACATTAAGATGACAAAACGAAAACATACTGATTTATTCAAACATCTGTTTTAATCGTAATCTCCGGGGTCAGACTAATTTTTTTCGTCAAATAAAAATAGCAGTCTATTCGCTCGCTCATTCTGCTCAGCGCTGTGCATGCTGGCACGAAAATATGTGAAGTGATATGAGAAGTAGGCAAAGGCTGTCCCCGAATAAAGTTTTTCTACTTAACTATAGTTGTTCATTTAAGGCAGGGGTCGGGAACCTTTTTGGACCAAAGAGCCATTTTTCATTTTTGGTTAAAGCATTTTTCCAAAAGAATATAAAATTATTATTTAAAAAAAAAATATATTTTTTTTTTCAATAAAATTTCAACAGTAGTATAACTAAAAACCAACAAATATGCATGTAGACTTGAAATTCAGCTTTTCCCCCGTGGTTTAATTCACAGGACCGGACACCAGTTATTTTGCCAAGAGATTTTCTTTTTTATTATTTTATATGTCAGCTTAGGAGAGAAAGACACATTTCTGGGAGATGGTCTTCATTCCAGCTTTCTCTGGTCTTCTGGACAAAAGTGTTGGGTTTTATATGCTGGAAAACTACAGTACCAGAGGAACATGTGATGTCCATTAAAACAGAATGTATAAATGTATAAGTCTCCATATACATGAAATATATAACAAACCGTTAAGTCTCCATATACATGGAATGTATAACAAACTGTTAAGTCCACATTTGCATCGAAACTTACACTACGCTCACCACTTCACACTCCAATGTATTCAAGCATACAATGATTACAAATGATTATGAATACTAATAAAAAGTAATAATACAGATACACAATATTAACTGATTATGAATACTAATAAAAAGGTAATATTGAATACTACAATTTTATCTACAATGCAGCAAACAATAAATATGGAATATGCAATTTGGAATTAATTGTGCAGGGCTTTCACTGTGAGGTAGAGTTATAAATTAATGTGGGTGAATACACGCAGTGCTTACATCGACTGTGTTTATGTGAATACTCGACTTGGCATTTTGATATATTTCTGTGTTTATTTGGCCGTTTAGCGCGTTCCGCATTGCGCTCGGAGCGCGCACACAGCATCCTGTCAGTAATTCAGTTGTCTTTCGCGACTTATCGCTCTTTTATTATTTATTTCTATCAAATCTGCGCGGATTTTCATAAATACAACACATTTATTTATCACAAGGGTCTCTGCGGCAAAAGCGAAAGTACCAGCGGGTGAAACAGCGATTTAGGCGGCGAGATTTGTGCGATTAGCTCGATTGAGGTGGCGAGATTTGCGCGTTTGAGGCGGCGAGATTTGCGCGATTGAGGCGGCGAGATTTGTGCGATTCGCGCGATTGAGGCGGCGAGATTTGTGCGATTCTCGTGATTGAGGCGGCGAGATTTGTGCGATTCGCGTGATTGAGACGGCGAGATTTGTGCGATTCTCGCGATTGAGGCGGCGAGATTTGTGCGATTCGCGCGTTTGAGGCGGCGAGATTTGTGCGATTCGCGCGTTTGAGGCGGCAAGATTTGTGCGTTTCGCGAGATTTGTGCGATTGAGGCGGCGAGATTTGTGCGATTTGCGCGAATGAGGAGGCAAGATTTGTGCGATTCTCGCGATTGAGGCGGCGAGATTTGTGCGATCCGCGCGAATGAGGCGGCGAGATTTGTGCGATTCGCGCGATTTAGGCGGCGAGATTTGTGCGATTCGCGCGATTGAGACGGCGAGATTTGCGCGATTGAGGCGGCGAGATTTGCGCGATTGAGGCGGCGAGATTTGCGCGATTGAGGCGGCGAGATTTGTGCGATTCACGCGATTGAGGCGGCGAGATTTGTGCGATTCGCGAGATTTGTGCGATTGAGGCGGCGAGATGTGCGATTTGCGCGATTGAGGCGGCGAGATTTGTGCGATTCACGCGATTGAGGCGGCGAGATTTGTGCGATTCGCGAGATTTGTGCGATTCGCGCGAATGAGGCAGCGAGATTTGTTTAAAATGGCTTATTTAACCCTTGTATGGTGTTCGGGTCTGTTGGACCCGTTTTCATTTTTTATCAATAGAAAAATGATACGACTAATTATTTTTTCAAACTGAGACTCATTGGCCTTGGCTTATTTTCTGTGAGGAATATATATCAGAACTAATTTTCAATTACCCCCCCCCCCCCCCCCCCCTAACCCCACACACACATTTATATGACACACAGGATGTTCGGGTCTATTGGACCCGGGGCTAATAAAAGTGTGGAAATTGTAGGTCCTGTGTACCTTTACTCTGTCCTCCTCCTGTCAGGGCCAGCTGTTAGTGTGTGTATGTTCATTTATATGGTTTATGAGGATGATGACATGGGTATTACAATGTAAACATGGTTTATGACGACATCTGTGTCCTCATACTAAAACATACTAAATGGTGTTTTTTGAAATTCAAAAAATGCCAAAAGTTTTCTGTGATTGGTAGGTTTAGGGGTAGGGTTAGTGTAGGGCGATAGATTATACCGTTTGTACATTAGAAAAAACATTATGCCTATGGAAAGTAACCATACACCACATATCCAAGTGTGTTTGTGTGTGTGTGTGTGTGTGTGTGTGTGTGTGTGTGTGTGTGTGTGTGTGTGTGTGTGTGTGTGTGTGTGTGTGTGTGTGTGTGTGTGAGAGAGAGATTGTGTGTAAGTGTGAGAGAGTGCAGGAGTGAGTTTTGTTTCTACCCCTACCGTTCCCACACGAGGTTGCAACTGTTAAATGTGATCTAACAAAGGTAAAGAGAAAATATTAACCATATATGCTGTTTACATTGCTTGTAATTGGGATGAAGTAAACATCTGTTGAGTATTTTAACATAAAATGTTTGATTGTGTTAAAAATAGTCATTAGTGACTGCAGTCTTTCATAATTTATCACCGGAGATCATTTAATATCATGTTTCTGTACCCATTCCTACTTAAGACTACAATTAATATAAAGCTAAATTAATAATTTAGATGATTTAGTTGAATTGATGACAGTCAATAGGTGTGTTGGACATCGGCTAAGTTTTTTATCAATTTTATTTTTGAGTGAGTTGAGTGAAATTGAGTGAGCACATAAAACTTCTGTTCCACACTGAAGTGCGCTGGTTATCCCGTGGCAAGGTCCTGTCTCGTCTCTTTGAACTGTGCGATGAAGTAAAATGATTTCTGCACCAAGCTGATGAACTGTATGATCGACTTCATGACTTTATCTTGCAGATATTTTCAGCACGCTCAATACGCTCAACTTAGCACTGCAAGGAAAAGCGGTCACAGCCTTCACTGTACAGGACAAAGTTAAAGGGGCCCGTACCAAATTAAAGCTCTGGTGCGCACGTATCGATCGCCGTTTCCCCACTCTAGCGGACTTTCTTCTCGAAACTGAAGAGACCCTGGGTGACGGCATTATCACAGCCATAGGCGTCGATTTCAGGGGGGACGCGTACCCACTAGATTTCGTCATGAGTCCTTTTGTACCCACCACTTTTTCTTTCTTTTTTTTAAACCTCGAGTTAAATTTTACGGTGAAGCATTGCTGCCACACACATATAATTTTTTCCACTCAATTGTGTCGTAATAACGAGATCTTATGTGGTTTTAACGACATCTTCTCATGATAACGAGATCTTTTGTCGTTTTAACGACATCTCTTGCTTCGGGCCTTTTTAGGCTATAGGACGGCGCTATGCAACACGCATCGCCGCAAATGAGTAAAGCAAGCCAACACGCAAACTGCCACAAGTGAAGCTGAAAATAAGCTAAGTCTGAGATGCTCAAAAGCACAATCATCTTCATTAAAGCTAATGAGACTAAAGGCTCTTACCAGTGTTTAGGTCGCTCGTTCTCATACTGCGGTCTTTGATGTTGAAATGAGCTGAATAAAATGCTCATATCTGTTGCTTTCGTTGACATGAACTCCGTCAAATGTGCATATAGCGCGTGAATTGAAGATCGGATTTATATTCATTTCGCGGAGAGGTGTAAGGCAAGACAACCTGCATGTTTTTTTAATTATTTGTTTAGATTGTGTAGCCCGTTTCATTTGCGCGCGCCGTTGCGATCTGCCTGCCTCATCTTGTCAAAAATGCCTTTTTACTGTAATGGTGGTGATAGAGGCTAAACGTTTAAACAATGCTTTAAGTGTTTATATGGATTTTATAAGCAAGACAAGTCAAGTGTTGATTTCAGAGGCTAAATTGTTGGGTTAACTCACTGTTGCTTGGTCGTCACTTTAAAGAGCACCTATCATGGCATTTAAAATGTTCCAAATATTGTTTTAGAAGTCCCCAACAACAGTTTTGCATGCATGCAATGACAAAAAAGACTTTAGTTTTCTTATAATATGCATTTATTTTTACCTGTTTTGACAGTGATTCTCAAATGATTCCTTTAGTGATTCACTTTTCAAAACCCCGCCTTTACGTGACGCTAATCTGTGGTGATTGGTCCGATGACCCAGTCAGTTGTGATTGGTATAGTCTGCAGATATTTTCGGAAACGGAACGCCCATCAAAGTCTTATAATGACAGTAATTTGTTAATATGTGTCAGGAGTTATGAATATGAAAACCGCGTCGGTACTGTTTGATTGTAATATGAGCCTCAGCTGATCTCATTCATAAAAAAACTCCTCACGAAGACTCGCGACAAATCAACATCCCTCAGGGCTTTTAGTTCAAAAGTGTGCAAATGAGGAGACATATTGATAGATTCTCATATGTCTGTGTCAAATTTCTAAACAGGAGTATTTTTTATTCAATACTTCCTCAAAATGGGCAGAAATAGCCTAATCATGAGCGATTGAGTCTCTTATGTGTTGTTTTCAATTCATACTGGCAGCCGGAGGGCGCTCTGTGCACATGTAATCCATATATGGTACAGACAGACGAAGAAGATACCATGTGCCATAATAAAAGTCCATAATAAAAGCTTCCTGAGATCGCGAAACATACATTTGACGACTAATAATAAACACTCAATCGCGACGATGTATGGTTTGTCTTCAAGCCACTTAGTCTTCAAATGCTCATCCTTGGGCAGATGAAAAAAGTTTGCTTTTGAGTCGCACTTCAGAACACAGCGTCTCGTGGCCATGATGTTTTATAGTTTTCACTGGCGTCTTGGAGCGCAATAAGTGGGCGTATCGTATTCAAATAACTTGACAAGTTGACGTCATCTAGTCAGAGAAAAAGCTTCGGTCTTCTAACGATTCTTAAAAATGACTCCGAGTCGACTCTTACTTTTGAAAGAAAATAACTATATATACGGTGCACTGTCATATTTCAAGCTATCACAGGATGTTTTTGTTCACTTAGATCTATGTTACACACTACATGAAAGGTAAATTTCAAAATTCCATGATAGGTGCTCTTTAAAAAGCAAAAACTTTAGTTTAACAAACAAAAAAATGCTTCAAACATTTTTCTAAATTAACTTAATAAAGAAACCAAACAAAATATAACTACTTTGACATTAAAAACAAAACTGAACTATTTTAATGGCTACAACTTATGTGTAAAAAAAAAACACAGGCTCTGATAACGAAGTGGTAAAAAAATTGCAAAAATGAAAAATATTAAAGAATTTGCGAGGTGCTTTCGTCGGCATGAGTAAGATAGGCTATAAGACCCGCAATATGTCTCTCAGCTGACATTTTTATTTATTTACATTAGTAAGCTACAGGACATAGTCTTTCAAAACATGACCTGCGCGAAAGAGAGAAAAATAATAATGCATCATGTACCAGCACTTCTGAAAATGCACTTCTGAATGCGTCTCTGTCCCCAGCACATCTCAAACCAAACTGAGCCCATGATCACAGCCATAAAGGAACATCTACAAGCCCTTCACATGCAGCTGGGAAAATACTTTCCAGAGCTAGATGTGGACTTTGAGTGGAACAGAAATCCATTGGCGACATCATTGAGCAATGTACCAAGCTCTCAATACAAGAAGGCAATAATCCTGTGGACATAGCTTATCCTTCCTATTTTGTTGTTTCTGGAGGGCATGTTTGAGTGGAAGATAAAGTGGTCCTTGGGCTGATAAAGTTTGAGAAACACTGCTCTAGGGTCATGGGAACCATACGAATAACCCCCTATTTGTCTTTCTTCACCCATTCCCCCTCCAAATAATGGTGGAAAACTGTTGAAAGTGTCACAGGTCGGGGCGGGCCAACCCAGACTGCACCCACCCCTGAAAAACCCGGGAACCACCTCGAGGAACGTGTCAAGGACCAGACAGACAAGAGAATAAAATAATACAGTTTATTTCTTATTTTAAAAGGTCAATGAATTGGATAAGTCCTAATTAAAATCTTCTTCTTGCCACCAGGACAGTTCAAGAGTCTACAGACCTCCCGGGACGGGAGGGGAGGGACGCTCGGGACGGACCGGAGGCTCGCCGGAGGGGAATCAGGGGGGAATCCCCGCGCCGTCCAGGTAGGTCACAGGGTAAGTATTCCTCTACGGGACTCAAGAGGGGAGGCCGTGGTCATACGAACCCCATTCAGACTGGAACCAGGTAAGTATGCCGATGCGAGGGCGAAGCGAGTCACTGGGGTTACTCCGGAGGGAGGTACTCAGAGGTGGGGGCAAGCGAGCCACTCTCTTCTTCTTCTGAGCAGGGTAAAGGCTTCCAAATAGGGCGTGTGGGGACCACCAGGCGGGGGGACACTTTGAGCGGGGCGCTCACGTCAGCTGAACACTGGGACAGACACAGCACAGTTTCGACGGTTCAACAGTATGTGAAGCTTTTCAACTGATATACCTTCTCTCCTTTCAAACGGGGTCAAGGCTTCCAATAGGGGCGTGTGGAGACCACCAGGCGGGGAGGACACTTTGGGCAGAACGCTCCACTTCAGCTGAGCACTGGAACGGTACAGCAAGGTCTCAACGGTTCAACAGTATGTGAAGCTTTTCAACTGATATACCTTCTCTCCTTTCGAACAGGGTCAAGGCTTCCAATAGGGGCGTGTGGAGACCACCCGGCGGGAAGGACACTTTGGACGGAACACTCCACTTCAGCTGAGCACTGGAAAAGTATAGCAAGGTCTCACCGGTTCAACAGTATGGGAAGCTTTTCAACTGATATACCTTCTCTCCTTTTGAACAGGGTAAAGGCTTCCAATAGGGGCGTGTGGAGACCACCAGGCGGGAAGGACACTTTGGGCGGAACACTCGACCACCAGGCGGGGAGGACACTTTGGGCGGAGCACTCCACTTCAGCTGAGCACTGGAACAGTACAGCAAGGTCTCAACGGTTCAACAGTATGTGAAGCTTTGCAACTGATATACCTTCTCTCCTTTGAACAGGATCAAGGCTTCCAATAAGGGCGTGTGGAGACCACCAGGCGGGGAGGACACTTTGAGCGGGGCGCTCACGTCGGCTGAACACTGGGATAGACACAGCACAGTTTCAACGGTTCAACAGTACATGAAGCTTGCAACTGATATACCTTTTCTTCTTCTGGACAGGGTCAAGGCTTCCAATAGGGGCGTGTGGAGACCACCAGGCGGGGAGGACACAGAGCGGGACGCTCACTTCGGTTGAGCACTAGAACAGACACAGCACAGTTTCAACAATACATGATATATGAAGCACTCAGCACTAGCGGGGCCGGGTCTTTTCAAGCCGGAAGTTGGGCAGTTGCTTTATCAAGACCCTTCGTTAGAGACAGCGGGTGGAAGACTGTAGGAGAGGAGTGCACGGCAGACTTCTATTACTTCTCCACGCACAAATTTCACTTCACAGCACAAACCGTGTAAATCTTCACTTCAGGCACTGCAATTCCACTCGCACACCGTGCATTCGGGCCAGCACTCACCCACCGGTCTTTTCTCCCACCAGATCGGATCTCGTCCTCGATCAGGGCTTGACTTTGCTCCGGGAAAGCAGAAGAATGATGCAGCGATCACCACATTCGGCAAGGAGAGGACAGAAGTTGGAGACAGATCATTAATTCACTCGGTGTAATAGTTCACTCGTGCCAAACGTTTTTCCAAACTCTCCACACCACTTCAGTGTTAGTGCATATAAACAACGGATCAAATACTCATCACTTGCGTCTTTCTCACTACGGACGATATTCCTCCAGTCTTCGCTGCCAAATACTTCACTCCTTCCTTCCTCTTCCACAACTCCAATCTTCCCCACTCCACAGCCCAGCCTCAATAAAAAGAGCAACCCGCTGACAAACACAGCATCATACGGGAGGAGATCCACCCCACACAGTCTGTTTTCTCTCTGTTTTTAAAGCCTCATCTCAATAGGTGTCCCTCTCACAGCGTTCTCTATAATTGCCCCACACCTGCTGTCACTCAGGCAATCAGCCCCGCTGCCATGGCAACAGATTCCCAGGGCATAGACCGGGTGTTCACTGGAAAATCCTGCAACAGTATTCACCAGGATCTTAGTCCCGTTCGGTTTGTTTTGTCACCCCGTGACAAAAGCATAAAGTCAGAAACATGCACATATAAAGTAGCGAACAAATACTCTCGCTCTTCCAATGAAATGAGCTTTAAGTGTGACTTTACAGGAGATGTGAAGACATCATCATAATAAATGAGGTGAAAACAGGAACTATTGAGATGAAATAAAGAGTCTTTTCAGCAGCTCTGTTAATATTGATGAGCCTCAGACTATCAACACTCATTCAACAAGACATTCAGGATCATCAGCAGATCATCTCACTTTATTCTGACTGTTTGCTCTTACAAACACATTATTCCACTCAGGATACTATAGAAAGATAATACCATGATTTAACACAACATGACATTAACACAATACAACAACACTACACTCATAAATAACTACCACACTATATCCAAATTAATATAATTACAGTTCAACTTTCTAATAACTACTTTCAATGACATGTTAGTTTTGTCCAGAAACTGACAATGATCATAAAATCTTTAAAAAGAGCACCACAAAGCAAAATGTATTGTTTCCAGTTTCAATATGAACATGTGTAGATTTGAAATGTCCCTCATGCTTATACAGCTCAACACTTGAGATGATTTCCATCTGTTCCCCTCACAGATCTCAAACTTTGACTTTTGACTTGACATTCAGTCACAGTTCTCACTCAAACATCGAAACAATCACACACACACACACACACACACACACACACACACACACACACACACACACACACACACACACACGCAGGTCTGTGCCCGATGAGAACAATACAGAAATGAGCCTGTCGCTTCATCAAACTCTATAAAGTGTGTGTGTGTGTGTGTGTGTGTGTGTGTGTGTGTGTGTGTGTGTGTGTGTGTGTGTGTGTGTGTGTGTGTGTGTGTGTGTGTGTGTGTGTGTGTGTGTGTGTGTGTGTGTGTGTGTGTGTGTGTGTGTGAGAATATGAGGAGAAATACTGGTGTGAATATGAGGAGAAATACTGCTCGACTCACCTCAGAGACTCGACGCTGCTGGTCCTGAACTGAACGACAGCACTGGTCTGCAGCAGCTGTGTGTGTGTGTGTGTGTGTGTGTGTGTGTGTGTGTGTGTGTGTGTGTGTGTGTGTGTGTGTGTGTGTGTGTGTGTGTGTGTGTGTGTGTGTGTGTGTGTGTGTGTGTGTGTGTGTGTGTGTGTGTGTGTGTGTGTGAATATGAGGAGAAATACTGGTGTGAATATGAGGAGAAATACTGCTCGACTCACCTCAGAGACTCGACGCTGCTGGTCCTGAACTGAACGACAGCACTGGTCTGCAGCAGCTGTGTGTGTGTGTGTGTGTGTGTGTGTGTGTGTGTGTGTGTGTGTGTGTGTGTGTGTGTGTGTGTGTGTGTGTGTGTGTGTGTGTGTGTGTGTGTGTGTGTGTGTGTGTGTGTGTGTGTGTGTGTGTGTGTGTGTGTGTAAATACTCTTGACTAGACCCGGAGCAGCTCATATACGGCATAGTTTAACGCCCCTGTTGTTCCTGAAGCGGCCAGTAGGGGAGAAGGATATACGGCGGAATAACAGCATTAAAGGGATAGTTCACCCAAAAATGAACATTAGCCCATAATTTACTCACCCTCAAGTCATCCGAGGTGTGTGTGACATTCTTCTTTCAGACGAATAAAATCTGAGTTATATTACAAAAGTCCAGGCTAATCCAAGCATTAGAATTGCAGTAATAGTTGCTCTGTTTTTGAAGTCCATAAAAAGTGCATCGGTCCGTCATATACCCAGGTAGCAAAGACTTCTGGCCCTGATTTGGCATGAAGCCGGCACAGCTGGCATTCAGTCGGCACTGGCAAAAGGCATGTGAACCGAACATGGCCCGGTTATGGTGGAGATGGAACCGTCTTTAAGGTGGCAAACAAGATATGGGCCAGTTGTTAAGAGTATTATTTGGCCCACATGTAAAATATAGAACTGTGGGCCACATATGTGTGGCCAGACTTTTCCCACAGATATTTCATAATTTATCATATTAACACACAGCTGTTTGCCCTATTCATGTTTGCAACGTGTGTTTATTGCTTTCTATCAACAAGGTTTTAATCAATAATAATGAAACACCATAAACTACTACTACATTTAATCATTCAGCAAACACTTTTATACAAAGAGATTTACAATAGAGGACAACAGAAGTAATCAAAACAATATACTACGACAGTTTAACATTACACAAAACACACACACACACACACACACACACACACACATTGTATAGCCTATGTACAGTTGCAAGAAAAAGTATGTGAACCACTTGCAGAATCTGTGAAAATGTGAATTATTTTAACAAAATAAGAGAGATCATACAAAATGCATGTTAATTTTTATACTGTCCTGAATAAGATGATTCTTCAGCTTTCAAGCATTTTTTGCATATTTGAACCCTTTCCAGCAGTGACTATTTTGAGACGCACTCAAACAACTAAAAATGGTTCAAAATGGTTCAAAACATTCGCTGATGCAAAAAAATTAAAATAAAATCAAATGTATATATATATATATATATATATATATATATATATATACATATATATATACATATATATATACATATATATATATATATATATATATATATATATATATATATATATATATATATATATATATATATATATATATATATATATACATATATATATATATATACATATATATATACATATATATATACATATATATATATATATATATATATATATATATATATATATATATACATATATATATATATATATATACATATATATATATATATATATACATATATATATATATATATATATATACATATATATATATATATATATATATATATACATATATATATATATACATATATATATATATATATACATATATATACATATATATATATATATATACATATATATATATATATATATATATATATATATATATATATATATATATATATATATATATATATATATATATATATATATATATATATATATAATATCTTAGGACAGTACTAAATAAAAGTAGCCTATATCAAATAATTCACATTTTCACAGATTCTGAAAGTGGTTCACGTACTTTTTCTTGCAACTGTACATGTGTGTGTGGGTGTGCATAATGTTAAAAGGTCAAGGCAAGCTTTTTTTTCATTAGAAGCAGATTTTAATTTTTAAAAACTTTAATTGTTTCATTGCATGCACAATACAAGGCCAATTTCACACATATTTATTTTCTCTTAAACTGTCCTAATATGGAAAAAAGAGAGAAAAAAACATCTACCAATCAGGTCGCATCTTGAAAAGTGCGCCGAGAAAGCGCGCCTAAAGAGCAATGCTTCATGGGTTTGCAGTTTTTAACTTCATCGTAGTCATTACACACTCAATCTTGTACCTTTTGTCTTTTTATTCGATTTTAGAATACATATTTTTTTCTTCATTTGAAGTTTGTAATCTTAAGATTTAGCTGGTTTGGCTAACGGTTTAGAACGCTTTAACCAAGATGTAAAAAAAAAATAATAATAATTATGAGAAAACTACTCCCGGAATCAGAGAAGAAGAACTGGGCGGGCACTAATGCACACAAGTCTGCTGCACTTCACTAACGGTCGTGGATCTCGTGGACTTCAACTTTTTGGAAATTTGGTAAGTGATAATTGGAAATAATTGTATACATTTAGTTTAACTGTTGACATTGCTTTTTTTATTGTAGAGTTAGTATGAGTTAATGTCGTTGGAAAGTTTAGGATGTGGCAATGCACAATCGTAGTTAACATGTGACGTTAGTTCACTAATGTTTAATGTTCGTCGATTACATTTAAGGTTAGATGACACCAGACATCTTTATTTTATATCACAGCCGTTTATTTATTTAAAACAGGGGTCTCAAACTCATTTTACCTGGGGGCCGCTGGAGGCAGACTCAGGCTGGGCCGCATCAAGTATTCCAAAAAAAAGTAGCACAACTTATCCAATCTTCTCAATCTTTAATATTAACAGTTCTTCAACATTAATGTTTCATCTGAACATGAACTGTTCCTCTGAATTTTCACCTAATATAGCTTATAGAAATTCAATCATATATTATGAAAAAATTAATGATTTTAATTTTATTTTAAATAATAGACTAATTCACAGCAAGGCCGTAGCCAGGTCAAACAGAACAGTGAGCGAAATTCTAGGTCTAATTGTAGTTGGGAAATCATCTTTTTTGGACTATTTGTAAACAATTTGCATTAATTTTCGTCATATGTATATTAGTCCCGATATTCTTCGCATGAGTGAGTGAATAAATACATAGATCCGTGAAAGACTTTTGGAATTCTGTAGTGGTCTGGTGGTAGAGTTTTTGTCAACCGTGCCAAAGGTTCCGTGTTCTAATCCGCCCTCATACAGTTTTTCTTCATTAAAATCAAAGATGTTCATCAATGATTGTATAATAAGACCATGGACACGTTTGCATTTTGTTTTGTTTTATTTCACCGGAAAGAACAGAGTCTCTCTCAGCAACGGCATTAAGCGATAGATTGACGCGCTCGTCTGTGTGTGAAGACTGTGCAGTGTGCATGAGCCAAAAGAGGCTAAAGAGAACGTTAACCCCGCATACTTTGATTTGATTGGCCAGCTTCGTTCGTCTGTTCCTGTCAATCACGCGGTGTGAACTAATTATACTGCACGAGGGAGGGGCGAGCCAACTCTCTCACACACACACACACACACACACACAAAGGAGGCAGCAAGCGCTGCACACGCAACGATTCAGCAAAAAGGTGCTCTTCAGAGCAACGCGCGGGCCGCACAACACTAAACTTTAAAGATCAAGCCCCCTTGATGTCAAGAAGGTGGCCGGGTCGCGAGTTTGAGACCCCTGATTTAAAGTTAAGTGACATACACTGATGGATTAACATAAAACAGATTATAACTGTATTGTGACTGTATTTTTAGCGAGTAAATGTAACTTAGCCATGTTGTAATATTCAAGTTTTTGAATATAGATTTAATAATACAATGGTGAGTAAAAGAGAAAAAGTTTTTCATTATTTTTGGACCTCCTTAACAATATTTAACGTGTTTATGTGTTTTGATAGTTTGTCTTTCAATTTGAAATGAAATAGGCCTAAGCAGAAATGAAAAAACACATTTATAATTTTTTTTTATTTGTTAAAAAAAGATTTCTGCTTTATTTTCCTTTAATCTGGTTGATTGAATAAAGTCAAAATTGAATTTTTTTTTGAACAAAAATGAAAAGAAAAAAGATTAAAAGGTGCATTTTTCTTGTTTCTGCTTATTTAATTTCAAATGGAAAAAACAAACTATCAAAATGTACATGGGCCTTGTTTCATCCATTCATTTATGATTTTCTTTATGTTTTTTTTTTTTTGGTGTATTTGTGTGTGTTTGCTTTCTATATTATTAATAATTTATATAAATAATTTTACAATTTGTAATATTCTCTTTTGTTTGTTTCAGGATGAAGAACAAAAGACCTGAGCAAAAGCCAGGGTATGGAAAAGACTTGGATGTACAATGATAGGGGCAATTCACGAAGAAGGGCATTAAGTGTAGTCAGTAAACTGGTGGAAAATGAGCACCATAGGGAAGGAACCGTGAATGATGAGACAAGTGCTTATGTTGATGATTCAGA
Organism: Gobio gobio; assembly: GCF_949357685.1. Lineage (NCBI taxonomy): Eukaryota > Metazoa > Chordata > Actinopteri > Cypriniformes > Gobionidae > Gobio > Gobio gobio. The sequence goes on from NC_137097.1 coordinate 85,081,729, forward strand.
GGAATCTGACATGCAAATTGGTGATGAAAGTGATGAGGATATAGTTGATGGCATTGAGGATAAGGAAGAACATGAAAATACTGCAGCTTCTGTTGAGGATCTGCCTGCTCTTGGAGAACAGTGTAGTGAGATGGGTGGTGATTTGCAGAATTCTCTGGCAGACTGGGCAATTGAATTTGGAATATCTCTAATAGCTCTGTCAGCGCTTCTTAGCATCCTCAAAATCTATCATCCCTCTCTGCCAAAGGATGGACGAACGTTGCTGAAAACAAAAACAAGCTACAAAATTAGCAGTGTGGCTGGTGGTGTGTTCCATTATTGTGGGATTCTGAATTCTATTCCGAAAATTCTAGATGTAATTTGGTCTAATGTGCCAGACAGACATGTTTTTAAACTGCAATTGAATTTTGATGGATTACCCATTTTCAAGAGTACTTCTACACAGTTTTGGCCAATTCTTGGTTTATTGCAAGGATACACCAAGAAACCAATTTTGATAGGACTGTTTTGTGGTACTTCTAAGCCAAATTCATTGACTGAGTATCTTCATGATCTGGTTCAAGAGCTGAAAGTGTTGAAAGATGGGTTTCTGTTCAAGCAGAAAACTTTTTTTTTGAATGTTGTTTCTGTTGTGTGTGACACCCCAGCCCGAGCCTTCATCAGAGGTGTGAAGTCACACACTGGTTATCATGGATGTGACAAGTGTCACCAAACAGGTATCCGCAAATCGAATAGAATGACATTTCCTGAGGTCAATGCAAGGCGCAGAACTGATGATAGTTTTAGGAAAGCCACAGATGAAGAACACCACGTCCAACACTCACCTCTTACAGAGGTTGGCATTGACATGGTCACTTGTTTTCCATACGATTATATGCACCTGGTTTGTCTGGGTGTAATGAGGCGTCTCTTAGACTTGTGGATCGGCACTACTGGTCCCTTGCACTGTCGCATTTCATCTGGTCAAGCCTCCATGGTTTCAGATAGACCTCTTGCACTGAGAAATTACATTCCAAGTGAGTTTGCTCGAAGGCCACGGGCTCTGGCTGAACGATGTAGATGGAAAGCCACTGAACTACGCCAATTCTTGTTGTATACTGGTCCAGTTGTGCTGAGGGGTGTTCTACAGCCTCAGATCTATGACAACTTCATGCTGTTGTCAGTAGGCGTGTACATTTTGGCAAGTCCACAATATTGTATGGAGTTGAATGACTTTGCTAAAACTCTATTGGTGTCATTCGTTGAACACTTTGGCCAGCTTTACGGTGAAGAGTTTTTGGTATACAATATTCATGGTCTGGTGCATCTCAGTGAAGAAGTCAAAGTGCATGGCAATTTAGACCTTATATCAGCATTTCCCTTTGAAAATTTCTTAGGAAAACTAAAAAAATTGGTTCGAGGGCCACTTAATCCTTTGACTCAGGTGATACGCAGATTATCAGAGATTGAAAATGGTAGTTACAGTCCTGATGTTAAAGAGGCAACACAAAAACTGGAAAATGAGCATATGGATGGGCCAGTGCCAGAATGCTTTTCACAACAAGTTCGTCAATATAAAGTGCTTGCTACAGATGATGTAGTTGTGAAGGTCAAAGAGAGAGATTGTTGCATCAAAATGGATAAAAAGTTGGTGTTAGTCCAGAACATTGTTGAGGATAAAGGAGTAGTGTACATTGTGGCCAATGAATATAAACAGGTAGAACACTTCTTTACATATCCTATTGACTCAAGAGAGCTGGGAATTTATGTTGTTTCCAACCTCTCTACTAACATCAAATGTTCCATGATTAGAAGTAAGCCCCAGAAGTATGTGAGATTGCCTTTCCAAAACCGATTTGTTGTTGTTCCACTATTGCATTGAGGCAAATAGCCCTTTTGCTTTAGTATTTCATTTGGCTAAAGAGTATGTTTCTGTGGTTTTTATTTTTTTTTATCTATAGATGTTTCACATAGTGGTTTTTGACAACACCAATGAGGTAGAAGTTGTCCCTTCTATCTGGATGAAAAATGGAGAGTGCATGTGGCCTCCAAATAAAACTGATATAGCAAAAGCTGTAAAATTGAAAGAATGTCCTGGAGTTGAATGGAAGCCTCATAAGGCCAGAATTATTTTCACATCACGTAAGTTACATTCATTCAACTCTTCCTTCAAACTGAACTAATGTTATGTATTACTTAAAATTGCCTTTTTTACTTTCCCAGATGACTACAATGAAGCTAGACGAAAACTTCCTCAAGCTGTTGATCACACTGACATTGGAAGTGATGGAGGGAACTCCCCAATTAAATTGAAAAGAAGAAGAATGTAGGGGGAAGGATGTGTTTTATTTAGTTTTTTTATTAATTGGTGTTGCACAACATTTACTAATAATTGCATGTCTTGAAATATGTTTAGACCTAAAAACAATCTTTTCCCTGGAGAGGATGATGATGAGATGGAAAGCCCTGTAAAAGAAAATAAGTCAAAAAAAGGGTAAGAAGCTTCTTCCATTTTAAATTATAGTGCATTTCATCATACCATATAAAGTGCTAAGATCTTTTGTACTTCTGAGCAGAAAGTATTCATTGCCCAATGCTCCAAAGATCGTCAGGCAGCACAAAAGTCCTGCATTGGAACCAATAAAGCAAAATAGCCCCAGGCTTCACCAAAGAGGCCACGGCGCTCCTGACTGTCATTATGATGACATGGAAGGTACCCTGGAAGGAACAATGCCAAGAAAAAGGTAAGAAGCTTCAGTATTTTAAATTGATGCATTTTATCATAGCAGATAAGGACTAACATGTTTTGTACATTTGAGCAGAAAGTATTCATTGCCCAGTGCGCCAAAGATCAGGCAGCACAACACTCCTGCATTAGACCCAGGAAAGCAAAACAGCCCCAAGCTCCACCCAAAAGACCACAGCACTCCTCAGGTCCACCCAAAAGGCCAGAGCGCTGCTGACCTCCACCCAAAAGACCACAGCACTACTGACCTCCATTGCAGAGGCCACTGCACTCCTGAGCTTTACCCAAGTGATGACAGCACTCCTGAGCTCTATCCAAGAGGCCATAGCAGTCCTGACCTCTACCCAAGGGGCCATAGCAGTACTGAATGCAACCCAAGAGGCCACAGCACTCCTGACCTCTTTCCAAGAGGCCATATAGCAGTCCTGAGCTTAACCCAAAAGGCCATAGCAGGCACATCATCACTGAGCACTGTACATCGAGGCACGTCAGCTCTGAGATTCGTCCATTAAGGCCTGCTAGCAGTGAGATCCACACATCAAGCAACACCAGCACTGAGATGGGTAGGCCAAGTTATGCCAGCAGTGAAATTCATAGATCAAGCCATGCCAGCTCTGAGATCCGTAGACCAAGTCACGCTACACCTTCTCTAGTCCCATCAAAGCATACTGAGCCACACCAGACCAGGGAGCAGACATCTAGTTTGCAAACATGTGAGTATATTAATGTTTATTTTTATTTATGTTTGTTTTTAGTAATTTTTTCTCTCTGGCAAATTACTTCAGCTATTTTGACTTCACATTGTTTTTTTACACTCTTTTTTTTCGTACTTATGTTTGTGCCAACAACTTACAAAAATTCCTATTTCAAGAATGTTTTGTTGAGATGTTGTAATTTGTGATGATATAGAATAGTCCTGATGGTGATTAATCAACAGTTTTAGTTTTTTGGCATGTTAACGGTTTTAGTAAGAAATAGTAACAATACCAGCAAATGGTCAGTGTTTACCTAATTAAAGTGACTGAAAACTAAAATGTGTCTTTGTTTTCTTCCTAGCCCTCCTGCGTAATATATTAGCAAGACAGGAAATGATGATGGACCAACTGCGAATCATCTTCAAGACCCTGCAGAGTATGAAATCGGCTGATGAGTCAGAGACAGACCTGGATCGAAATTTGTTGCCACTTAAAGATGTCAGTACTCTTCAGGACATGGAGGAACAACTGCATAGTAATCCTGACCTCAGGAAACAGTTGGTATGTGGGCAAATCATCGCATTTCCTAAAACTGAAGTGACTAGCTTCAGTGTTTTCCACAGACTTGCACTCTCTTTGTGGTGGCACTTACCCTGTTAAATGTGGGGACAGTAAAGCCGCTTTTCTGTGCACACCCATACAAAGTGCTCACACACAGACAGCCACATCTCAAATTGAATTCTCTTCTGCTTCTTTTTGTGCTTGGATGAACAAATACAGACAAAATTACATCAAAATGCTCATCTTTTCTAACAGACATATGTAATTTGGATTTTTTTTTGTGAGAGAGTGAGAGATATATTTTTTTTACCAGTGTCACATATAGTGTTCATAGTATTTAATGATTGCTTAAAAAAATAATTAATTATGATTTCAGGTAAACACACTGGCTCTCAAAGGTGGGGTGGACGTCCACGAGTGCATTTGGAGGATTATGCAGGGACTGATTACAAACTCTTTGGCCCAAAAAATCAACATGAGAGGAATAAATGGAAAAATTGGTTTCCAGCGCTTACGTTTACGGGATGTTGTGATTGGTAAGTTGTACTTTATGTCATAAGTCTTTAAGTGTTTAAGAATCATCAAAAAATTATTTAAATTGATAATTCAGGTTACAAGGGGAGTAGAGGAAGAAAGTATAGAAGAACGAGATGAGGAAATGTTAGAGGGAAAAAGGGCAGAGGAAAAGGATAGAGTGGAGAAATTAGGGGATGAGGTAATAAATGAGAGGAGAGGAGGGGACAGGAAGAAGGTATGCAGAGAAGGGAGGAGGTGGTGAGCAAAGGAGAGGAGAGGAAAAACAAGTCTGTTATTCTTTATTTTACAGTGTCCTTGCTGCATGTTACATACTTAGTGTAATGATAACAATTATGAATAGTTCATAATTATAATATAATTCATAATTAATTATGAATAGTTACATGCAGTAACTTTAAACCAAACCCTAATACTAACACTAAGTACTTGTAAAATAATATTACTCTTAAATGAACAATTACGCTGTGTAACAAGGACACTATAAAACATAGTGTAACTGACAATTAACACTTAAACGGAACCCGGGACATTCTGGTGTGATATATACATGCATAGACCAGTTTAAATCAAAAGTGTAGACATACATGACTGGGTCACATGATTTATACTGTCCTTATTATTTTCTGCTGAACAAATGGTGTTGAACCGATCATAGCATTGCACTAAGGCCAAGATTTTTTTAAAAGTGCGGCCGTATATCTGTACTTTTTAAATTGCACATGGCTCTGTGAAAAGCAACTGCTTTTCTCATAGAGCCATATTGGAACCTGGTAGGAGGATGGTGCCAGCTCATTATTAAACTGATCTGCATCAAATTACAGTCTCTATGTGTAGATGTTACAGAATGTCTGTCAATGGGTTATGGCTTCAGTTTTAATGTAATTGTACTTTAAAATCCAATATCCACATTAGCTTTTGATACGGAAGCTAATTTCAAACCATGTTTACATATATGTTTCAGCGGCTGTGAGGCGTAACCGTCTGACGTCTGCGGCCACAGAAAAGGACATTGATTCCACCATCAAAAGATGGCTATATCTGGCCCCGGATAGGGATGGTGGCAGGAGAGAGAGGATGAAGAGAAAAGAGCGTCAGGAGAGTACAACAAGTTAACGGACTTGCGACTTGTTTGGATGTTAAAGAGTTGTGTGCAAAGTGCCACTTGTTCATGAACTGAATCAGATGTTGAGAGTTGTGCGCCCAAGTGCCACTTGTTCATGAACTGAATCAGATGTTGAGAGTTGTGCGCCCAAGTGCCACTTGTTCATGAACTGAATCAGACGTTGAGAGTTGTGCGCCCAAGTGCTGCTTGTTCATGAACTGAATCAGATGTTGAGAGTTGTGCGCCCAAGTGCCACTTGTTCATGAACTGAATCAGACGTTGAGAGTTGTGCGCCCAAGTGCTGCTTGTTCATGAACTGAATCAGACGTTGAGAGTTGTGCGCCCAAGTGCTGCTTGTTCATGAACTGAATCAGATGTTGAGAGTTGTGCGCCCAAGTGCCACTTGTTCATGAACTGAATCAGACGTTGAGAGTTGTGCGCCCAAGTGCTGCTTGTTCATGAACTGAATCAGACGTTGAGAGTTGTGCGCCCAAGTGCTGCTTGTTCATGAACTGAATCAGATGTTGAGAGTTGTGCGCCCAAGTGCCACTTGTTCATGAACTGAATCAGACGTTGAGAGTTGTGCGCCCAAGTGCTGCTTGTTCATGAACTGAATCAGATGTTGAGAGTTGTGCGCCCAAGTGCCACTTGTTCATGAACTGAATCAGACGTTGAGAGTTGTGCGCCCAAGTGCTGCTTGTTCATGAACTGAATCAGATGTTGTGAGTTGTGCGCCCAAGTGCCACTTGTTCATGAACTGAATCAGATGTTGAGAGTTGTGCGCCCAAGTGCCACTTGTTCATGAACTGAATCAGACGTTGAGAGTTGTGCGCCCAAGTGCTGCTTGTTCATGAACTGAATCAGATGTTGAGAGTTGTGCGCCCAAGTGCCACTTGTTCATGAACTGAATCAGACGTTGAGAGTTGTGTAGTGTGCCCAGTGTCACTTTAACTGAACTGAATCAGAAATTCAAATGTATGTACAGTGCCACTTTAACTGAATCAGACGTTGAGAGTTGTGTAGTGTGCCCAGTGCCACTTTAACTGAATCAGATATTCAAATGTATGTACAGTGCCACTTTAACTGAATCAGACGTTGAGAGTTGTGTAGTGTGCCCAGTGCCACTTTAACTGAATCAGATATTCAAATGTATGTACAGTGCCACTTTAACTGAATCAGACGTTGAGAGTTGTGTAGTGTGCCCAGTGCCACTTTAACTGAATCAGATATTCAAATGTATGTACAGTGCCACTTTAACTGAATCAGACGTTGAGAGTTGTGTAGTTGCCCAGTGCCACTTTAACTGAATCAGAAATTCAAATGTATGTACAGTGCCACTTTAACTGAATCAGACGTTGAGAGTTGTGTAGTGTGCCCAGTGCCACTTTAACTGAACTGACTCAGAAATTCAAATGTATGTACAGTGCCACTTTAACTGAATCAGATGTTGAAGAGCTGTGTGAAACGTGGCATTGACATTATTTTGTTTAAATGTGACACAATAAATATTTTTTCTGAATACTGTTGTTCAGGCATTTTTCATCTGGGCCAAGGGTGTGTATAAAGTGGCTAGATCAAGGTTTTGTTGAGGCTGACATGTGGAACCAATTGTTTGGTCCTAAAAAGGACCAGAATAGGGCCAGCTATAGTCATACATTTGGCTGAGATATGGCTATGTCATGGGCCATATGTGGCCAGAGTTCTGGCAACCAGACCTGGTCCAGTCATGTACCGTAATTCATTGATGTATTTGGGCCAAGTGAAAGTGGGTTGTGTGGCCCATCACTGGGCCAAACCTATTTTGCTATGTGGGTAACTGCTCCACGCGGCTCTGGGGTGTTAATAAAGGCCTTCTGAAGCCAATCGATGCGTTTGTGTAAGAAAAATATACAGATTTAGAAATGTATCAAGTAAACTTTCGGCCGACCGCCTTTCGAGGAAAAGTGTTGAATGTTGAAAGTGAAACTCAAGACGCGTACATGACGTCACAACGTCTTTACATTGTTGAACATCATAAACAAGTACAGCTAAAAATGGAGCGTACAATCTTTAGACATAAATACTTGTGCATATAAAAGGAAGAAAACAGGTCATAGAATATGGAAAGAACTGTCAAGGGTAATATATCAACTGACATAAAGAGATAGCAGTCACTGAACAGCTTTAAGAAAGTTTCATAGAGAGGACCAAGCTCTGACCCTGATAGTTACATTCAGATATTAGCCATATTTAGCTCATCAGACATATAATCGTATGGACCCTCGATTAAATATTGTCGTGGAAAAATTCTAAGTCCCCAATATCCTCTTATGTGGCATTCACACCGGATGCTTGAACATTTTGAGTTTACTCGCTTCATTCTCGTGTGTTCAACTACACAACAGACGTGAATTGGCGTCATGGGAGGGGCTTCTGCCCTATATGAGCCTATATGAGCAGCTCGTCTCAGTCACTTGACTTCTTTTGTGTAAAAAAATACTACTATTAATGTGTGACAAAACATAGTTTAAAGACTTTTTCAGGCGATAATATAGTTGTTTAAAGCTCAGATCTGTGGTTAATTTATAAAGAGTGCCTATTTGAGCATTTTATCTGGCGTTTTGGGAGCTGTGAGCTCCAGGCGATCAGTGGCATTCCGCGCTCGTTTACCCGGCGAGACCCGCCTTTCCTCGGCTAGTCCTTCTCACATTTGCCGCTGCTCTGGCTCTTTTTTTCTGCTCCAGTCTCGTTGTGAAATGGCTGGCATAGATTTTGTTGAGAGGGTAGCTCACTTTCTTCCAAGCAAGATCCTTTTTATTCCTGTTCCTGTAGTGATAGGATGATGTATCATCAGCTCCGGGTCTCCACATGCGGCCACGATTATCTTGTCCTCCATTGTTGTTGGGATTTCTGCCTCCGCTTGTAAATGCGTCACTACTAGAGCAAGCTCGTGATTGGTTAACGTGGCGCGAAATATCCGCCAAAGTTCAGATTTTTCAACTTGAGCGAATCGCACGTTCAAAACAATTCGCGTCATTCGCGCCGCCTCAACCACGTGAATCTCACTGCCTCATTTGCGCGGCAAAATGCCATTTCGCGTCTCTGCATTGACTTAACATGTAAATCACTTGCGCGAATCGCGTCCGGTGTGAACACAGCATTAGCTTTAAGTTGAAAGAAGATCTCTCAGAGTTGAAGTTCCAGGGGCCTCATTTATCAACAGTGCGTAGAAAACGTTCTATACGACTGCAATTTAGAATGTTTCTAAGTACAAGAAAATCTGTATTTATCAAACGTGCGCACACAGTTCTTACACACATGAGTAATCATCCCACATGTGCGTAAGTACCATGCGCATTCACATTCGCGGTCATTAGCAATCGGAAACGCCTCTACTTACCCATATATGGTGACAAAACTTCCCTTTTAAAAATCACGTGATTGTGTTTTTTTTCTCACTGCAATAATGGCAAAGAGAGCAAAAAAGAGGAACTACACAAACACCGAATTGGAGGTGCTGGTAGATTAATCCAACCAACAAATATTGTAGGGCTGTCAAGCGATTAAAATATTTAATCGTGATTAATCGTATGATAGTCATGCGTTAACTCGCGATTAATCGCAACTTAATCACACATTGTAATCCGTTCTAAATATACTTTAAATTTATTTTTTTCAAGTTTTTAATACTCTAATCAACATGGGTATGGACAAATATGCATGCTTTATGCAAATGTTTGTTTATTATTAGTGAAACCATACTCGACAGAGCATGAAGACTTGACATGTATTAAAGGCCATAGATTTTTTTCAAGGAACTTGTTCATGTCTCTTAAACCTAAGCTTAAAAATTCAGAATAAGCAGTGATTTCTCTCATTTTAAGAATAGAAATAAATGGCGTTTTTACACTAGCAGTTTAGTTAAAGGTCCCGTTCTTCGTGATCCCATTGTTCAAACTTTAGTTAGTGTGTAATGTTGCTGTTAGAGCATAAATAATACCTGTAAAATGATAAAGCTCAAAGTTCAATGCCAAGTGAGATATTTTATTTAACAGAAGTTCCCTTTCAAAGCCTACAGCGAACGGCCGGCTTGGACTACATCCCTCTACTTCCTTCTTAAATGACGTCAGTAGAACAGACTAACCTCCGCCCACGCGAAAAAGGGGGCGTGGTCTTGTTGCTGTCCCACGTGGAGAAGAGGACGGTCGTGTGGAGAAGAGGAAGTGTTGCGTTTGAGTGTGTTTGTCGTCGAGACGCTGTTATTTTCATCCCGGGGTCAAATCACCTTTGTTTGGCTTTCCCAGGGACGCTGTAGAGATCATTGAGCGCATATATCTCCCGTTAAGAGGCGTGACCTTTCCGTACAACTTGCGCTAAGCTGCTGTCCAATCACAACACAGGAACCGCTGGCACAATCAGAACTCGTGACGTATTTCTGAAGGAGGGACTTCATAGAACAGGAACTCATCAGCTGTTTTTAGGACAGTGAGAACAGCGGTATACAGATGAGTCAATTGTGTGAAAAATACTGTGTTTTTTTACACGCGAAACATGAACACATTTTATATTTCACACTGTAAACACAATCAAAGCTTCAAAAAAACACGAAGAACGGGACCTTTAAGAACGGGGCACAGTTCGTATGAAAAATTGGTAATGTGAAAGCTGTCATGCGGACCTGGGAATGCACCAGGGTACGACACCCGAGAACTGGAGGAGGTGCACTCGAACTGTGCCGCGATTCATGTCAACAGTCTGAGAAACACGGACTCGGGAGTTTCCACGATCTTGGAAAACGCGCTCTCTGCAGAGCGCATTGTTTGCCAAGTCTTCCAATAACGCAAGATAAGCCATTGCACTGAAACAAACATTTGTCACAGCTGTCTTTTATAGGGGTTGAAACCAATTACGCATCATGTTTAAAACTGCACAAAATGATAAATTGAGCGCTTTATTATTAAAGGAAACGCAGGACATATGTGGATTGCTTAACGCATACTGTGACATTCTTAAATGTTTTTATGTGTAGTATCGCTATTCTACCGCTAGATTCTCTGTGTAAGCATGCTCAGAGGTGTGCTTAAATTTACACACATTTCTACGTATAAGTACAAGTTGGTAAATCTCACACTTTGCGTGAAACTGTTCTTACGCACTCACTATGCACAGATCTGTGGGTACGCACGGTTGATAAATGAGGCCCCAGGTTTCAGTAGATAAAACTTTATTGCCAGAAACAACAAAGTGAGATGCTGTGGAAGAATTTCACAGATGATGATCTCATAATGTTTTGAGGGATGTGTGGAAGAATTCCACAAATGATCTCATAGCATAATGTGTTTAGAAAAAATACAGTATCACGAATGTCATAGAAGCATATGAGTAATAACAATAAAAGACAGGTCTACAGATGGAAAGGGCCCTTAATCATTAAAAGTATGTAAGATAAGGCCTTTAATGTAGCAGTACCTACGTAATACATGTCTAAAACGATGAGGTTATGCTGAATAATGATGTTTTTGTGGGAACTGTGGGACGTTCCACCATTGGAAATAAATTATATAGATTAATTATAATGGTGGCGAAACCCAAGGTGCAGCCAAAACCTATAGATAAGCTGGGAAGCACCCATTGGATGCATCGAGATAAGAAAAGAGTAGATAAGAAGAGATTTTACCATTATCTCACTTTGTTGTTCCAGCAATAAAGACCTGGAACTTCGCTTCTGAGAGATTTTCTTCTTCACTGACTGAGCTGAGGGGACAATTGTGACTTCGAAATTTTCCACGACAATGCCAGCTGATCATCTGATCTCTTTAGGGTAAAACTTCTCTTCTTATACTCTTTTCTTATCATATCATGTCCGATGAATAACATATTACTTATTTTTCTTGTTAGCTCCACCTTACAGTTTGCCACTATTATAATCATCCCTCCTATACTCCTTAGAAATATTGGTGGAAAATCCCAGCTGTTCTCTTTTAAAAAAAAAAAGGCATTTACATACAATCCAGGACATTCAACCTATTGACCTTTCCCATTAGGTACTTTCCATACATTGTTCTCAGAGTCTTAGGTGCTTTCCATACATTTGACCTAGCTTTTATTAACTGTGCTTTTACTAAAAGGACATTGTCATCCATATATTGATATAAAAAATTTGGATATATAATATTTGGATTTTATCCAAAAATATCTGCTGTGTTACATTGAATTAAAACAGTTAATCACTGATAACCGTTAAAAGTGTGTTCCTACAACATTAGGACTTGTTGCATAAATAACCAAACATCTACTAAATACTGACCTGCTGTTTATTTTCTGTTTTATGGGCTATTAGATGGAAAACATTTGAGTATAAACTCTTAATAAAATAACTAACATTATTAATATATGGGAAAAAATACTTTTTTTAATCTAAATTTGTAGCCCCATTTTTAAATGAAAAAAACATACAATTTTACTTTTAAAAAATCTACATTTTCTTTAAACCCCATTATTTGACATGTGTATTAATTTTGTGGCATGTTATCAGGCTGATGATGTTTATTATCAGTACTATCAAAATATGCATATTTTCTCATAAGATTATGAAACTGCAACTTAAAGTTCTCACGGTTACAAAATCTTTATTTTTTAAAGGAGTTTTGAAAGAACTATAATCTATTGTCATCCTTTTCTTTCTTATAAGGCAAATTAACTGAATTAAAATTTGACATTTTTAAACATTTATGTAAATATAAGTCATATATTATTAATATATTTAAATGGTGTTCTCGTTTTAACTGTTGAATTGTGTATTTCATTAAATTGTAATAATATTTATGAAGTATTAGATGATGAAAGTGGATCTTGTCAGTAAATGTGGATTGTGGTTCTATATATGTGGTTATATATATATATATATATATATATATATATATATATATATATATATATATATATATATATATATATATATATATATATATATATATATATATATATATATATATATATATATATATAGTGAGGAAAATAAGTTTTTGAACACCCTGCTATTTTGCAAGTTCTCCCACTTGGAAATCATGGAGGGTCTGAAATTGTCATCGTAGGTGCATGTCCACTGTGAGAGACATAATCTAAAAAAAAATCCAGAAATCACAATATATGATTTTTAACTATTTATTTGTATGATACAGCTGCAAATAAGTTTTTGAACACCTGAGAAAATCAATGTTAATATTTGGTACAGTAGCCTTTGTTTGCAGTTACAGAGGTCAAGCTTTTCCTGTAGTTTTTCAGCAGGTTTGCACTGCAGGAGGGATTTTGGCCCACTCCTCCACACAGATCTTCTCTAGATCAGTCAGGTTTCTGGCCTGTCGCTGAGAAACACAGAGTTTGAGCTCCTCCAAAGATTCTCTATTGGGTTTAGGTCTGGAGACTGGCTAGGCCACGCCAGAACCTTGATATGCTTCTTACAGAGCCACTCCTTGGTTATCCTGGCTGTGTGCTTCGGGTCATTGTCATGTTGGAAGACCCAGCCTCGACCCATCTTCAATGCTCTAACTGAGGGAAGGAGGTTGTTCTCCAAAATCTGGCAATACATGGCCCCGGTCATCCTCTCCTTAATACAGTGCAGTTGTAAATCTCCATCCATTAGCCCAAAAACCGAAAACTAATGACGTGGTCAAAAGGAATTCTGCGTGTAAGCCTTTTCAGCCTTTCGATGAAGTTCTCCTAATTTATTGATATCTCATTTTAAATCTGACTCCATTAATAATTTTATCTGACTCCAATTCTAAGTGACTCCATAAAGTGTGCTACATTTAGAGTTTATCAGCTGATTTTACGATTAGTTGCGATTTAATTTAGATCGTTGATTTTCTTTATATCTTCCTAGTTTTTATATTCGTTCATCGAGAGACCCTAAATCGCACAGAGACATGACGCGTCCGGATTTTGCGCGCTCACGGGCACAAAACGGTTACTTCTGTGATTAGTCAGAGGATGCAGGGTGAATATTTTACCTTTAAGTGGTGGCACATGCTCACTCAACAAAAAGTGTAATTTTAGTAATATTCACGGACTACAACGTGCTAACCCAGCGATAGTCAGAAATCGGAATATCGCGCACGCTGCGCTCCATGCTTCAGTCGTGGCGTCATCGGTGTGATCTATCATAACCCTAGATTTTGTGGTAATAAAGGAGTCTACATCGATCCATACTAGAATAATGATTTCGGAACCATACAAGAGAAATCAAGGTTAACATTTATTTTGGCCAGACAGGAAAAGTAAATACGTAAACAAGAATCCATGGTACACAACTGATCAGCGTAAAAACATAAAACACAATTGCAAAGCAATATGAAAATAATTTAAAAGAGTCATCATGTCTGGCACATCTACATGCAGTTTGCACGGGGGGTCTGATTGCAGAATATTCCCCTAGAGAGTTAGAACATCCAGACTTAAATACTCCAACTAGAACAAAAGGGCTGCAAATATTTGCAACACCCCCACCTGGTTTTGGGGGAGTGGATCAGATATCTTTGAAGAGACTACTCAAAGGAGAACTGAATTCTCATTAGTTTTCAAATCTTTCTAATACTACCATTGACTGCAGTGAAACTGAGACCATTTTACCATTCGCACTGAGACCTTTAAAAAGACATCAAACATGAAAAGGATAAAACAATAAATTTACAAATAACATCATCACTGATATATCTGCATTTGGTGACTTGAAACCAGGACAAGGAGAGGGCAAAATGGGGAGGGGGGAGGAATGTTTGTCAGGGTGTTGTCACAGTTTCTGTGATATCTTTTCCTCAAGATTAGTGACTTTTATTGTTCAATTGCTGAGGTATGTATCTCAGCTTTTGTCTTAGCACCAAAACCGACTCTTACAATACATTGTTTAAAAATTGCCTATCACGTTAAATTTGACATCGCTAGCTTTTAATCTAAATCACCATCACACGTTAGCATTTTGCTAGCCTGTTAGCTTGTTATCTCTGCACCCGGGTCTCCCTTTTTCTGAGTTCATAACTTGGATTAGTAAATTGTGTCCAGCAAACGATTGTGGTAAGTGGTAAATTGGATTAATCAACAAACACGGTAAGTCATGTCTTCTCCTGTCATTATCACTTGCACAGCATGTCGCATGTTTAGTGTAGGCTTCTCCGCTGGTGAACAGGGCTTCACACGTGATAAATGTAAGGAGATAGTTAGGCTGACGGAGAAGATTTCAGAATTAGAAACACGCATCCATACTTTATCTGAGAGTAGTGAGGATGTAACAGCTTTAGACACTGATTTGGATGCGAATAGCTTAGTGAACTCTGTACATTCTTCGGTTCCGGCTGCAGGGCCCTCGCAGCAGGGAAACTGGGTAACAGTGAGGCAGCATAGTCGCAGACCAAAGAACCGCTTTTCCGTTCCGGTTAGAACATCAAACAGGTTCTCCCCTCTCAGTGAAGCACCCACTGAGTATCCTGTTGAAAGTGCCCTAGTCATTGGCGATTCTATTACACGGAACGTGAAGATAGAGACACCAGCCACCATAGTCACTTGTTTACCGGGAGCCAGAGCACCTGACATCAAAGCAAATTTAAAAGTGCTGGCTAAAGCTAATCGTAAATTCTCTAAGATTATTATTCACGTCAGCACTAATGATGTTCGACTTCGCCAGTCGGAGATCACCAAAATTAACATTAAAGAGGTGTGTGAACTCGCTAGTACGATGTCTGAGGCTGTTTTTTGTTCTGGACCGCTCCCGGCAAAAAGGAGTGATGAGATAGTTAGCAGACTATCATCACTCAATGGCTGGTTGTCTAAGTGGTGTCTGCAAAATAACATAGGGTTCATAGACAATTGGAAAAGTTTTTGGGGCAGACCTGACCTGTTGAAGAAGGATGGCATCCATCCCTCCCAAACATTCTTTTGAATAGACTCGAAAATTATGTAGGTATTAGTGGAATTGCATTATCATGGTTTAAATCATACCTATGCGACCGTTATCAGTTTGTAGCAGTAAATGAAGAGATGTCACACCGATCGCAAGTTCAGTATGGAGTACCACAAGGCTCAGTGCTAGGACCGCTACTCTTCACCTTGTACATGCTACCACTGGGAGATATCATTAGGAAGCATGGCGTTAGTTTTCATTGTTATGCTGACGATACTCAGCTCTATATTTCTTCACGCCCTGATGAAACTTACCAATTCACAAGATTAACGGAATGCATAGCTGACATAAAACATTGGATGACCAGTAATTTCCTGCAACTCAATTCAGAAAAAAATGAATTTTTAATTATTGGACAAAAAAGCTCCACAAGTAGTAACCTAGAATACTGTCTAACACTTGATGGCTGTTCTGTCAAGTCCTCGTCGTCAGTGAGGAACCTGGGTGTGCTCTTTGATACCAATCTTTCGTTTGAAAGCCACGTTTCTAGCATCTGTAAAACTGCTTTCTACCATCTTAAAAATATATCTAAATTACGGCACATGCTCTCAATGCAAAATGCTGAACAGTTAGTTCATGCGTTCATGACCTCAAGGTTAGATTATTGTAATGCTCTACTGGGTGGTTGCCCTGCTCGCTTAATAAATAAACTCCAGCTGGTCCAAAACGCAGCAGCTCGAGTTCTTACTAGAACCAGGAAGTGTGACCATATTAGCCCAGTTCTGTCAACACTGCACTTGCTGCCTATTAAACATCGCATTCATTTTAAAATCTTACTTATTACTTACAAAGCACTAAATGGTTTAGCTCCCCAATACTTGAGCGAGCTCTTAACATATTATACTCCATCACGTCTACTGCGCTCTCTAAACTCTGGCCAGTTGATCATACCGAGAATATCCAAATCAACTGCAGGCGGTCGATCGTTTTCCTATTTAGCACCTAAACTCTGGAACAGTCTTCCTAACATTGTTCGGGAAGCAGACACACTCTGTCAGTTTAAATCTAGACTAAAAACACATCTCTTTACTGTGGCATACACATAAAACACTTTTTCAATGAAATGATTGTTAGGCTGCATTAACCAGGTCAGCCGGAACTGGGAACACTTCCCATAACACCTGATGTACTCGTGACATCATCAGAAGAATGGCATCTACGCTAATGATAGTCTCTCTGTTTTATCCCGAGGTTTACTGCAGTCAGCCGGATCCGGGCCGTATCCAGTTCAGATGGTGGACCTGCGCCCAGAGAAGACCAACACAGGACCCCGAAGTGTCTGAGAGACCGTGATTAGACTCCCCCTGCAACTGCCTCATCGACACGGCATCTCAATAAACCCGTCTCCGGCGTGTTGACTCAGATTGTTCGAATATTACAATTAAATAATACTTAAATCGATATGTCATCCTCAATAAACCCGTCTCCAGCGTGTTGCCTCCGATCATTCGAATATTGCACTTTAATATTATTTAATATTATTATTTAATCAACATTATTTAACATTATTTAATATTATTATTTAATCAACATCATCCTCAATAAACCCGTCTCCAGCATGTTGCCCCCGGTCCCTCGAATATTCTGATCTATTATGACCTCCGAGCTGTAAAGCTGCCAGAATAATAATAATAATCATACGCTGTTTGTTAATTGGCCAGAGGAGAACTGGCACCCCGACTGAGCCTGGTTTCTCCCAAGGTTTATTTTTCTCCATTAGGTCACTTAATGGGGTTTTGGTTTCCTTGCCACTGTTGCCTCTGGCTTGGCGTGCTCTGTTGGGGACACTAAATTTTTCAACTAAACATCGAAATACATCTAAATAATAAACTAAATTAACCATTTAAACTAAATTACTGATCAAATTATTGATCTAAAGCCCACACTGTCACTGTATGATACTTGAAATTTTTCCAGAATGGCTATACAGCTGAATAAAATTATGCTGCATTATTTTCCTGTTTAACACTGTAAAGCTGCTTTGAAACAATCTACATTGTTAAAAGCGCTATATAAATAAAGTTGACTTGACTTGACTTGACACACACACTCACTTTCTCCTTATCTCGAGCTCTCAGTCTCTTTAATGCATGCACACACTCACTTTCATACTCTGCGCAGTCATACACTCACACACAGACACGTATACACACAGGTTTACCAGGGTTTTCACTCACACACTTTCAAATATGCAGCTTTTCAATGGTTTGGGAAAGCAGTTTTACTTTTAGCGATTAGAAATTGTCTCAAACAAAATACCCCCCCCCCCCCCCCCCCAAAAAAAAAAATATATATATATATATATTTTTTTTGGCCAATATAATTGTCTGTCCTTCACTTAACTGTGACATTCTACTAGCAGTTGCAAATACTGATAATATAGCTGGATCTGTTAACAATAATTGTTCAATTCGTCTCCCTTCTTGCCTTCCCAAAAGCCTTAAACAAAAGCGAGCTCCTATGAGTGAACAATTGAACTTTATTTCATAACAATTTTACTACAGTTTGATTATCTACTTTAAAGCTTTTTACAACCATTTATATTATGTAGAAAATTATACACACTTACACCACTCCTATTTGGGTCTGCCCACCCTTCACAAGTCTTTCCCTATTCTTCTGACAAATAGCACGTCTTATCTTCTTGGATCAACTCCCAGACAAGTGCAGCCTTACACACACACACACACACACACACACACACAAAGACAAATGCCCCACTCAGGCAAAATGCACTTCCGCATATAAACGCATTTCCGCGTATGCCCCACGTGCTCCGCATGACATAAAAATAAACTACGCATGCACCATCCCCTGAGACCTGGAAATGACATCTCTATTTGTCTTTTTTAATGTAAATATGTAAACATAATGCCACACTTAATGCTTTCAAAACAAATATACAATTACCATTTGAAGAATTCTCTTCAAGAATTCTCTCATCTGCATGACTGGAGGCGGGAAGGCATCATTTCATGAAGGCTGTGAACAAACCAAAATGAAACAAGCTAAAGGTATATATAACAAATTGTAAACATATCCCAAAAAATATTTTAAAATCACCATCATCCAGGAAATCAAATAGGCATGAGAAAAGCTCACATTCTTCTGTACATCTCGGCATCTTCTCATGAACAATGAACTTGACGAGCTTCCTTAATCCTGACATAAACGCGCTGTTAATCATTTATAAATGTGTTCATCACCATATTTGACTAAAAATGTTAACAAATGTACTTAATATGTAATTTCAGAAAGAGAAAAGCAATCCAACCTACCGTCTCAGAGAAGAGGATTACTCTTTAACACTGTATATTGTTAATGTAACTCTTTGGGAATTAATAACTTTTAACACTGCCGATTTTACTGTGTACTCTTGGCATAGACTTTTTGTTAAAATGTAATTTTTCTGTTGACAAAATTCTGGTTAAATTGCCCAGTTTTCATAGACAAGCCCTGCAAAAGCAAAGTGTTTCACCACACTATTATTTCATATGGAATAATAGACATACAATTTAAAAACAAATCTAACTGTATGGGGCGCCGTTTGTAAAGCGGCTCACGCTGAAAATAACAGCAACATTTTTACACATTTAGCTTCAAACAATGTTTAAAAAACTGGTATGAATTTTTGGCGGTCACTTTTTTAGCACATTTACAACAATATTTGTCAACTTAGAGATATTTTAAATAGTTAAATCTAAATGTTAAATGTTAAATCTAAATGTTAATTGTTAAATCTAAATCTAAATGTTAAATCTAAATCTAAATGTTATATCTAAATGTTAAATCTAAATCTAAATGTTAAATCTAAATCTAAATGTTAAATCTAAATCTAAATGTCAAATCTAAATCTAAATGTTAAATCTAAATCTAAATGCTAAATCTAAATCTAAATCTAAATGTTAAATCTAAACGTTAAATCTAAATGTTACATCTAAATCTAAATGTAAAATCTAAATGTTAAATCTAAATGTTAAATCCGGTTATCTGCATTCTGAATTTGCATATTAGTTAAATATTTAGTTTCACCCGAAACATTTAGATTCAACATTTATATTTAGATTTAACACTTAGATTTAACATTTAGATTTAGATTTAGATTTTGTATTTAGATTTAACATTTAGATTTAACATTTAGATTTTACATTTAGATTTAGATGTAACATTTAGATTTAACGTTTAGATTTAACATTTAGATTTAGCATTTAGATTTAGATTCAACATTTAGATTTAGATTTAACATTTAGATTTAGATTTAACATTTAGATGTAACTATTTAAAATATCTCTAAGTTGATAAATATTGTTGTAAATGTGCTAAAAAAGTGACCGCCAAAAATTCATACCAGTTTTTTAAACATTGTTTGAAGCTAAATGTGTCAAAATGTTGCTGTTATTTTCAGCGTGAGCCGCTTTACAAACGGCGCCCCATATAACTGAAGGGATTAGACAACTGGTTAATGCCAATGGATATTTGTTGTCATACGCTGAATTTCTACAAACATTTCCAAGAGAGTTTGTTATTGTTCTTGACGCGATTCCATAGAGTGTGATGTTACTCTTAAAGAACTCTAATTCAGTGGAAATTAATATGAACAATCTTTGTGGTAATATTTTCATTGATAATATTAATGTTTTAAAACAATAAGGAAATAAGAAATGCTCTTTTCCTGCAGCAAGTCTTCTTTATTTGGTGATATCTCTTGGGTCAAAGCATGGAAATGACCAAATAAGTTTTGCGTTAATAACAAAATTAAGGAAGTGTCTTACAAAATACTTCACAAAATGTATCCTGCTCAGCATGTTTTGGAAAGATTTAAGCTAAATATTTCATATACCTGTGAATTTTGTACACTAGAAAAATTAACTATTTTGGATTTACTCAAGATATTTTGGAAAGATTTAGAAACTTTTATTAATGTAAAACTGAATTGTATGATAGAAATCCTTTTTTATACTCATAATGATCATTTGGAACACAAAGAACAACATATACAGTTATTGATTGTAGATGCGTGTAAACAAGTTCACCGACACTTTTGTTGAACTCGGGTCACTGTTTATTTAGCTTTTATCACATACTATGTAAACCTCTGTGTTTTTCCTTTTTTCCTACGCATCCCTCACCCATCTCCTACGTCATCTCTCACGTCATCTCCCGTGTGCAACCCAAACATCATTAACATAATCTACACCCCCCTTCTTAATGATATGAACCTATGAATATTTAGCTTGAACCTAAAAAGAAATATTACTAACGACAACGGAAAGGTTTAAACTGCAATGTGTATATATATAACATAGTTAGCACTTAATTTTACCTGCTGAAAGGAACACCTGAATAGTGAAGGCTGGCAAACAGTGTACAACCTTTTTTTTTTTAAACAAGGCAAATGGCTACTGCAATAAAAGTATTATGAACAATCCAAGTTTATGTAATGTAGTCTTTTTATAGGGAGTTGGGCTTTGATACTCTTCCTCAACGGGTGACCACCACGGGTGGTTCCTGCACATGCTCTGTTTGCGGCTGGTCTGCTTGCAACGAGGTCAAGGGTCTGGCTGACCTGTCGTAATGGGTCTTTACTCTCTGTCTAGTCTGTGTTAGAGCCACCTGGACCTGTGTTTCTACCTTTGGCACATACATGGCTTTGATCATGGGGATAAGGGTCTAGGTGCACCGAGAAAGCAGGCGCTGGGCTGGTGAGGGCAGCCCATCTCTTGGTACGTTACGTACATCTGTTCCATCACGTGCACATTTTTCTAGCAGGTGTTTGGCTGAGCGTACAGACCTCTCAGCTAGTCCATTTGATTGGGGGTAGTGGGGGCTGATGGTGACATGACAGATGTCCCATGTGTGGGCAAATTCTTGGAACTCCCTGCTTGTGAAATATGCTGCGTTGTCAGTCATCAGCTGCTGAGGAGCCCCATGGGTGGTGAAATGACGCTTTAGCCTAGTTATAATGGTCGCACTGGTCATGTTTGGTAGCTGGTCTATTTCAAACCAGTCGGAGTACGAGTTGACGAGCACCAGGTGCTCTTTCCTCCCCCACTCAAAAAATTCCGCTGCTGTGAGGGCCCATGGCAAGTCTGGTATCTCATGTAAATGAAGAGGCTCCTTTGTTTGGTGTGGTCTGAGGGCATTTCAAGGAGCGCATCTTGAGACCTCATGTTCAATGTCCTGGTATATGCTGGGCCAAAACATGGTTTCTCTGGCCCTGCGTTTTGTTGCTTCCAGGCCCGGGTGACCCTGATGCAGCTGTCTTATATAATAGTGCTGCCGTGAGTGGGGAATGATGAAACGCTGACCACGGAGCAGTAGGCCATTATCAACTGTGAGCTCATCAAACCGCAACTTGATCCTACAGAATTAGTCCAATCTCAAATCTACCCTTTCTGTCAAAAATACTTGAAAAGGCAGTGTCCTCACAATTATGCTCCTTTTTTTAGAAAGAAATGGTATCTGTGAGGATTTCCAGCCAGGATTTAGACCGTATCATAGCACTGAGACTGCTCTCATCAGAGTTACAAATGATTTACTCTTATCATCCGATCGTGGCTGTATCTCTCTATTAGTGTTACTCGATCTTAGCGCTGCATTTGATACTATCGACCACAACATTCTTTTGAATAGACTCGAAAATTATGTAGGTATTAGTGGAATTGCTTTGTCATGGTTTAAATCATACCTATGCGACCGTTATCAGTTTGTAGCAGTAAATTAAGAGATGTCACACCAATCAAAAGTTCAGTATGGAGTACCACAAGGCTCAGTGCTAGGACCGCTGCTCTTCACCCTGTACATGCTACCACTGGGAGATATCATTAGGAAGCATGGCATTAGTTTTCATTGTTATGCTGACGATACTCAGCTCTATATTTATTCGCGCCCTGAAGAAACTTACCAATTCACAAGATTAAATGCATAGCTGACAATGCATAGCTGACATAAAACATTGGATGACCAGTAATTTCCTGCAACTCAATTCATAAAAAATGAATTTTTAATTATTGGACAAAAAAGCTCCACAAGTAGTAACCTAGAATACTGTCTAACACTTGATGGCTGTTCTGTCAAGTCCTCGTCGTCAGTGAGGAACCTGGGTGTGCTCTTTGATACCAATCTTTCGTTTGAAAGCCACATTTCTAGCATCTGTAAAACTGCATTCTACCATCTTAAAAATATATCTAAATTACGGCACATGCTCTCAATGCAAAATGCTGAACAGTTAGTTCATGCGTTCATGACCTCAAGGCTAGATTATTGTAATGCTCTTCTGGGTGGTTGCCCTGCTCGCTTAATAAATAAACTCCAGCTGGTCCAAAACGCAGCAGCTCGCGTTCTTACTAGAACCAGGAAGTATGACCATATTAGCCCAGTTCTGTCAACACTGCACTGGCTGCCTATTAAACATCGCATTCATTTTAAAATCTTGCTTATTACTTACAAAGCACTAAATGGTTTAGCTCCCCAATACTTGAGCGAGCTCTTAACACATTATACTCCATCACGTCTACTGCGCTCTCTAAACTCTGGCCAGTTGATCATACCGAGAATATGTAAATCAACTGAAGGCGGTCGATCCTTTTCCTATTTAGCACCTAAACTCTGGAACAGTCTTCCTAACATTGTTCGGGAAGCAGACACACTCTGTCAGTTTAAATCTAGACTAAAAACACATCTCTTTACTGTGGCATACACATAAAACACTTTTTCAATGAAATGATTGTTAGGCTGCATTAACTAGGTCAGCCGGAACCGGGAACACTTCCCATAACACCTGATGTACTCGTGACATCATCAGAAGAATGGCATCTACGCTAATGATAGTCTCTGTTTTATCCCGAGGTTTACTGCAGTCAGCCGGATCCGGGCAGTATCCAGATCAGATGATCGACCTGCGCCCAGAGAAGACCAACACAGGACCCCGAAGTGTCTGAGAGACCGTGATTAGACTCCCCCTAAAACTGCCTCATCAACACGGCATCTCAATAAACCCGTCTCCAGCGTGATGACTCCGATTGTTTGTATTACAATATTAATAATATTACAATTAAATAATACTTAAATCGATATGTCATCCTCAATAAACCCGTCTCCGTTGTGTTGCGAATATTCCGATCTATTATGACCTCTGACCTGTAAAGCAGCCAGAATAATAATAATAATAATAATAATAATAATAATAATACGCTGTTTGTTAATTGGCCAGAGGAGAACTGCCCCCCCGACTGAGCCTGGTTTCTCCCAAGGTTTATTTTTCTCCATTCTGCTCCTGATGGGGTTTTGGTTTCCTTGCCACTGTTGCCTCTGGCTTGGCGTGCTCAGTCGGGGACACAAAATTTTTAAAATAAGTATCCAAATAAATCTAATTTTAATCTAAATTAACCATATAGACTAAATTACTGATCTAAAGCCCACACTGTCACTGTATGATAATTGGGTAACACTTTATTTTGATGGTCCCTTTTGAACAATATGTTGACTATAAGTAAATTTGCAACTACATGTCAACTAACTCTCATTAGATTATCAGTAGACTGTCTGCTTAATGTCTGCTAACTCTTTATTGTGATGGTCCTCCAACAGACATTCTACTGACTATAAGTAACTTTGCAAGTACATGTCAACTTATTCTAACCCTAACCCTACCAGTCTACTAATACTCTACTAACACTCTACTGAGAATTAGTAGACATGTATGTGCAATGTTATTTATGGTCAACAGAATGTGTTAAAGGGACCATCAAAATAAAGTGAAACCGATAATTGAAATGAACTGATGACATCACCATTTTCTCCAGAATGGCTATACGGCTGAATAAAATTATGTTGCATTATTTTCCTGTTTAACACTGTAAAGCTGCTTTGAAACAATCTGCATTGTTAAAAGCACTATATAAATAAAGTTGACTTGACTTGATCCATGTCTTTATGGAGCGATGCTTTGTGCACTGGAGCGCAGTCATGCTGGGACAGGAAGGGCCCGTCCCCAAACTGTTCCCACAAAGTTGGGAGCATGAAATTGTCCAAAATGTATTTGTGAAGCATTAAGAGTTCCTTTCACTGGAACTAAGGGGCCAAGCCTAACCCCTGAAAAACAACCCCACCCCATAATCCCCCCTCCACAAAACTTTACACTTGGCACAGTGCAAGTGACCCCCGCTCTGTCATTTTATGTGTTGCTGTTGTTCCACATAAGTTTCAGCATTCAAACAAAAGTTAAGTGAATGATTTTTTTTTTTTATAATAACATTAACTTTTGGGTGTGATGCCTCTGTGACTTCAGGCTCCCTATTGGCTAAAACTCTATGTCCATTATAACTTATTGTGTAAGTTTCAGTCTCGATGTAATGCTGTTATTCCGCCGTATATCCTTCTCCCCAACCGGCCGCTTCAGGAACAACAGGGGGTAAACTGTGCCGTATATGAGCTGCTCCAGGTCTACACAAGAGTATTTCTCCATTCACAGATTCCGATTGGCCAACGCAGTTGCCAGCAAGAAACCTAAAACACACACACACACACACACACACACACAGCTGCTGCTGCGACCAGTGCTGTCGTTCAGTTCAGGAACAGCAGCGTCGAGTCTCTGAGGTGAGTCGAGCAGTATTTCTCCTCATACACACACACTCATACACACACACACACACACACACACACACACACACACACACACACACACACACACACACACACACACACACACACACACACACACACACACACACACACACACACACACACACACACTTTATAGAGTTTGACTTTTCTTGCGTCTTCCTCCTGAAATAAACATTAAGTGCAGCAGCAGCGAGCATGAGGAACATGCATGTGTTGAGTTCATTCAGACCTGAGCGAGTGTGTGTGTGTGTGTGTGTGTGTGTGTGTGTGAGTGTGTGTGTGTGTGTGTGTGTGTGTGTGTGTGTGTGTGTGTGTGTGTGTGTGTGTGTGTGTGTGTGTGTGTGTGTGTGTGTGTGTGTGATTGTTTCGATGTTTGAGTGAGAACTGTTACTGAATGTCAAGTCAAAAGTCAAAGTTTGAGATCTGTGAGGGGAACAGATGGGAATCATCTCAAGTGTTGAGCTGTATAAGCATGAGGGACATTTAAAATCTACACATGTTCATATTGAAACTGGAAACAATACATTTTGCTTTGTGGTGCTCTTTATTTGGTTTCACTTTATTTTGATGGTCCCTTTAACATATTCTGTTGACTATAAGTAATGTTGCATCAACATGTCTACTAACTCTCATTAGCGGTTTAGTAGAGTATTAGTAGACTGGTAGGGTTAGGGTTAGAATAAGTTGACATGTAGTTGCAAAGTTACTTATAGTCAGTAGAATGTCTGTTGGAAGACCATCACAATAAAGAGTTGCCAGCTATTAAGTAGACAGTCTACTAATACTCTAATGAGAGCTAGTTGACACGTAGTTACAAAGTTACTTGTAGTCAACAGAATGTTCAAAAGGGACCATCAAAATAAAGTGTTACCCTTTATTTTAAAGGTTTATGATCATTGGTAGTTTTTGTACAAAACTAACGTCATTGAAAGTAGTTATTAATAAGTTGAACTGTAATTATATTAATTTGGATATAGTGTGGTAGTTATTTATGAGTGTAGTGTTTTTGTATTGTATGGAAGGATATTGCGGACAATTTTCAAAAGGAATTGCAAATTGTATTTGCAATTGCGATTTCAATTTGTGGACGCATAAAATGTGATAATCCAAACACAATTGCAAATCGCACATTGACATTTGCATTTTCGTTTACGCGAACGCACAACGAATTCCATTTGAAATTTCAAATGGAAAAGCAAAGTCTGTTTCCAATGTCTTACAAGTTGTGACCCTGCCATTTTAGAACAGCAATAGAAAATCACCTATTTGCTCTTTCATTTCCTCCGTGTCCTGCCACAACCTGCACACAATTCAGATGAAATCGCAATCCCCTTTGCGTTTCCGATGCCTAACACAGTCAACTGTCAATCAGGCTTGAGGCATTATTCATTCCTAAGAACATGGGGAGAAATATCCAATGTGTCTATTTAGCAACAACAAAAAAGTCACAAAACTACTGTGTAGTTTTTTGCACTTCAAACAAAGCCAAAAACCTGGAAATAGACTATTTATCACCTGCCAACCAAACTAAAATAAACTAAGAGAAGACTGCTCTGGTTCAAGCAAATTGTCAAGAAGAAATGAAGATTAGGGATGCTTTAACCGTTTACCAAAAGTACGGATTTTGACAGATTAATATACAGTTAAACAGTTTATAATGTGTATATATATTTATTTATTTATTTGCTGCATGGTAAAAGCAAAATATGCTATATTCGGTTTAAAGATCAGCTCAATATATAATATATAATCTTTAAAATAGGCCTATTCTTTTATTGAAACTGGGGCAAAGAAACATTTTGAAACATTTCACCCGCTGGTACTTTCGGTTTTGCCGCAGAAACCCTTGTGATAAATAAATGTGTTGTATTTATGATAATCCGCGTAGATTTCAGTTGACGAAAATAAATAATAAAAGCGTGATAAGTCACAAAAGACAACTATACAAATATATCAAAATGCCAAGTCGAGTATTCACATACACACAGTAGATGTAAGCACTGTGTGTGCACACACACACATTTATAACTGGACCTCAAAGTGAAAGCCCTGCACAATTAATTCCATATTGCAACTTATTTACTGTTTGCTGCATATAAGCTGCCAAGTAGCAGCCTGCACACGGGCAGCTGGTGGCCGGGCGCAGGGGATGTGCCCAACCCGTCCAGGATACCGCGAGTCCGCTAGCAAGCACATGGGCGAGCGGCCCTGGAACGGGCGGCCCAGCCAGATGGCAAACTGCTCGGGGAGACGGTGTCCGCACCCCTCCCTCCCCCGGAGGAGGACCGGGGGGAGAATATTTTTTCGGTTCGGTCCTGCCGCTGGCTCTCCGGAGTCCAGCGGTACCCACATTCTCAGAGCAGTTTCCTCCCTCCCTGGGCCCTGAGAGGGTCAGGTTGGCAGTGTGCGACGCCCCCGGGCCTTGCCACTCCTTATCTCCCCTCTCACCCTTCGCCAGGGGGCAGCAGTGTGGGCACCGAGGACGCCCCCGGGCCTTCTCACCCACACTCTGCCCCACCTGGAGTACTCAGACAACACTCCGGGCCGCCTCCGGGCCTCCCGAGTCGGGTCTGAGTGCTCCACCTCGCTGCCTCACCCCGGGTACGTCTGTGGTGCTGGTGATCCCGCTTGTTCGGTCTCTGGGGGCCTGGCTAAAAGGCCTCCCCAGACCGTCACGCTGGCTCATCCGTACCATCAGACTCGGCTATGCGATTCGGTTCGCACGCCGGCCTCCCAAGTACAGGGGCATCCTCTTCACCTCAGTGCGGAGCTCGGATGCCCATGTCTTGCGGTCCGAGATCGATGTCCTGCTGGCGAAGGGCGCGATCGAGCCGGTTCCTCCAGCCGATATGAGGTCGGGGTTCTACAGCCCCTACTTCATTGTACCCAAGAAAGGTGGTGGGTTAAGACCAATCTTGGACCTGCACATTCTGAATCGGGCCCTGCACAAGCTCCCATTCGGAATGTTAATGCAGAAATGCATTCCCGAATGCATCCGTCCCCGAGATTGGTTGCAGCGATTGACCTGAAGCCCTTCAGGCTGTCCTTGTCGCCTCGCGTCTTCACGAAAGTCGTAAAGGCAGCCATTGTTCCGCTCAGAGAACGCAGCGTTCGCTTACTCAACTATCTCGACGACTGGCTTATTTTCGCCCAGTCTCGGGAGCAGTTGTGCGAACACAGGGACATGGTGCTCAGTCACCTCAGCCTGTTGGGACTTCGGGTCAACCGAGAGAAGAGCAAACTCGGTCCCTCGCAGAGGATCTCTTATCTCGGGGACACTCTACGGCACCCGCATCCAGACTTCTGGAAACTGCATGTCGGGTCCCTGGACGGGACGCGGAGGTTCTAGGTGGCCTGATCAGAAAAGCTTCAGATCCTCACAGCAGCTCTTCGTCTGTTACGGAGGTCAGCAGAAGGGAAAGGCTGTCTCTAAGCAGAGGTTGGCCCACTGGATAGTGGATGCCATTGTCTTGGCTTACCAGTCCCAAGATGTACCTTGCCCGTTCGGGGTGCGGGCTCACTCAACAAGGAGTGTTGCTTCATCCTGGGCGCTGGCTCAAGGTGCCTCGCTGACAGACATTTGTAGAGCTGCGGGCTGGGCGACACCTAACACGTTCTCTAGATTTTATAGCCTCCGTGTAGAGCCGGTATCTTCCCGCATCCTCGCCCCCCGGGGCCAGTAGCGCTAATAACCCGTTCTAGTGTCGGCTTGCAACGCCACTCCCGCCTATGGGCCGGATACGTGCGTCTATTTTGCTCCAGTTGTGTTCTCCGGAAATGGCTAACCCTGGGAGTTCCGCCGTCACCCCCGCGGTGTCAGACGTTGCGGACCGTCTGACGCCAGGCCTGCACCCGTATGCTTGTGGAACGTGTGTGTAGGCTGGGTTCCATATGTTGCGGTTCCCTAACGGCTACCCCATATGTGTATTCTCCACGGTATCTGCTACCCTACTGGCTAGCTCCGTGTCTTTCCCTCGACAGAGTCCACTCTGTCATCCCTGGGTGTGTTCTTCCCCCCCTGGGATCAGGTTGGGTCCACCCCAGAGATCTCCATAGTTGCACTACCCTAGGTTAGGTTAGTCCTGATGCGTATTTCCACCTCTCCTTCCATTGAAGGATCCGCAGCGTACCATCTCCCGAGACGGGCACGCTTCCCAGCGTTATCCAATTGTCACGCTGAGTGGGTCTTGCAGGAACAGCAGTGACTGTCCTTCCCTGCCGGGAGCCCTGACTCCCACTCCAACATAGGAGTGGTCCAGCGAGCTCAGGCAGGGGGCTGGAAAGGCCAGCATCCCTGGCGTTTTGGTAGGGATCCCAATTCGTCGGTCAGTTCCGACGTACGTCGAACGTGACCGACTGAAAGGGAACGTCTCGGTTACGTATGTAACCCTTGTTCCCTGAAGGAGGGAACGGAGACGTACGTCCCGTCGCCAGGTGCTGTGCTTCAGCTGAAGGCCCGAGCCACACTTCTCGGCTTCTCAGTTGAAAACAATATGCGGTACTTCCACTTCCGTATTTATACCCGCAACGCGGGGCGGCGCGTGGAATGCGTGAACCGCATGCCAATGTTCATTGGCTCGTTTTTAATACACTCGAAGTAGATTGGTCTCTGAAACAGATCCCAATTCGTCGGTCAGTTCCGACGTACGTCTCCGTTCCCTCCTTCAGGGAACGAGGGTTACATACGTAACCGAGACGTTTTCTTATTTGCTGTTTTTTTCTGGTTGCAGGTGAACATACAATCAGTTCTGCATTTTGACTTTGTTTGAACTAGAGAGTTTAAACTTGGTTTTTATTACAAAAATAGCCAAATCCCCCGTTTCCCACCACTTGAGGGCGTGGCCTACTTTCCGACTACATCAATAAACCCCGCCCTCAAGCCTGATTGACAGTTGACTGTGTTAGGCATCGGAAACGCAAAGGGGATTGCGATTTCATCTGAATTGTGTGCAGGTTGTGGCAGGACACGGAGGAAATGAAAGAGCAAATAGGTGATTTTCTATTGCTATTCCAAAATGGCAGGGTCATAACTTGTAAGACATTGGAAATGCAATTGCAAGCAGACTTTGCTTTTCCAATTGAAATTTGGCAGTCGTTGTGCGTTCACGTAAACGAAAATGCAAACGGCAATGCACGATTTGCAATTGCGTTTGAATTATCACATTTTATGCATCCACAAATTGAAAAAATACAATTTGCAATTCCTTTTGAAAATTGTCCGCTATATCCTTCCATAGGATCGGAAAAGGGTGGCTTGCCCACTTCAGGTTGGTGGAGAGTTCCTGCCTCAAGTGGAGGAGTTTAAGTATCTAGGGGTCTTGTTCACGAGTGATGGACCGGGAGATTGACAGACGGATCGGGGCAGCTTCTGCAGTAATGCGGTCGATGTACCGGTCTGTCATGGTGAAGAAAGAGCTAAGCCGTAAGGCGAAGCTCTCGATTTACCGGTCAATCTACGTTCCTTCTCTCACCTATGGTCATGACCGAAAGGACAAGATCCCGGATACAGGCGGCCGAAATGAGCTTTCTCCGCAGGGTGGCTGGGCGCTCCCTTAGAGATAGGGTGAGAAGCTCAGTCACTCGGGAGGAACTCGGAGTAGAGCCGCTGCTACTCCACATCGAGAGGGGACAGCTGAGGTGGCTCGGGCATCTGTTCCTGATGCCTCCTGAACGCCTTCCCGGGAAGGTGTTTCGGGCATGTCCAACCGGGAGGAGGCCCCGGGGAAGACCAAGGACACACTGGAGGGACTATGTCTCCCGGCTGGCCTTGGAATGCCTCGGTGTCCCCCCGGAAGAGCTAGAGGAAGTGTCTAGGGAGAGGGAAGTCTGGGCATCTCTGCTTAGACTGCTGCCCCCACGACCCGGCCCCGGAAAAAGCGGGGCCGGGTCTGTTATATCCTTCCATACCATCCCATTCTTAATCTGTAGGGTTTAATATGGAGTCGGCCCACCCTTTGCAGCTCTAACAGCTTCAACTCTTCTGGGAAGGCTAAGGAGTGTGTTTATGGGGATTCTTCTAGAAGCGCATTTGTGAAGTCAAACACTGATGTTGGACGAGAAGGCCTGGCTCTCAGTCTCCGCTCTAATTCATCCCAAAGGTGTTCTATCGGGTTGAGGTCATGACTCTGTGCAGGCCAGTCCAGTTCCTCCACACCAAACTCGCTCATCCATGTCTTTATGGAGCGATGCTTTGAGCACTGGAGCGCAGGCATGCTGGGACAGGAAGGGGCCGTCCCCAAACTGATCCCACAAAGTTGGGAGCATGAAATTGTACAAAATGTCTTGGTGAAGCATTAAGAGTTCCTTTCACTGGAACTAAGGGGCCAAGCCCAACCCCTGAAAAACAACCCCACCCCATAATCCCCCCACCCCCCCACCCCCCACCAAACTTTACACTTGGCACAATGCAGTCAGGCAAGTCCCGTTCTCCTGGCAACCGCCAAACCCAGACTCGTCCATGGGATTGTCAGACAGAGAAGCATGATTGGTCACTCAGAGAACACGTCTCCACTGCTCTAGAGTCCAGTGGCGGCACGCTTTACCCCACTGCATCCCTCAGTTTGCATTGCACTTGGTGATGTAAGGCTTGGATGAGCTGCTCGACCATGGAAACCCATTCCATGAAGCTCTACGCACTGTTCTTGAGCTCATCTGAAGGCCACAGAAGTTTGGAGGTCTGGAGCTATTGACTCTGCAGAAAGTTGGCCACTTCTGCGCACTGTGACCCTCAGCATGTGCTGACCCCGCTCTGTGATTTTACGTGGACTACCACTTCGTGGCTGAGTTGCTGTTGTTCCACAAAAGTTTCAGCGTTTAAACAAAATTTCAGTGTTAATGAAATATTTTTTTGTAATAGCATTAACTTTTGGGTATGATGCCTCTGTGACTTCAGGCTCATCATTGTAGTCCTTAGTTCACAGCACTTAACTGCCACCTCAGTCAGGGCTGAAAGCTGCAGTCCATAACTGTGTGAACATATTTACGTATCCGTGTGAATGTGTAGCAGTTCGCGTGCATGAATATCGTGGCATTAATGTTTTGATTGTATTGTTTTTAATTGTCATATCAATTGCATGTTTTCAGTCGCATTTATTAAATACGGTTTACTCATTTACTTACTGTAAAATTGGACCGGAGCATCATTCAAAATCTCCTTACCGTAGCCTGATTCACAATGGTGAGCTTGTAATAATATAGTTGGCCTTTAAAGTACTGGATTGATAAACAGTATCAGTAAGAGAAGTAATACCATTAAAACCTTAATGATACCCATCCCTGGTCTTAAGTGTGTTTAAATGATAAGAATTATGTAATTTTACTCTTAGTTCTTGACTTGTATTATCTCAGTTGTTCATAATTGTAGAGCTTATTATTCTTTTGGCTAATGAATGCGGTCAACAGTGCACAGTTTGTGTAAAAACAGAGACAATGGATTGAGATTATTTTCTTGTCCTCCCATCATGCTGCAGAAAGAGCCCACATGTCACTTCCTGGGGGTCACAGTTTTAAGAAATATTGTATTGTATATTGTTTCATGTTAATATCACTCATGTTAATATCAGTATAGTTGTGCCTATTATGTTTTTAAAATAATCAGAAGATTGTAGTAGAAATTCCCCTACACATCTGACTTAAGTTTACCTGGGGCGTCTCCTGATCGATGCCCAAACGTCTTCTAATCAATTTCAGCTGAGTTGAACAACGTCTCGCCCCCTATGAACACTATCACTTGGGTTTAAGGTCTCTAGTGTTCCACTAACTGTACAGCATTAACTAGACAGACACATTTTACGAATATTACATCAGGGCTCACTATTATGTCTTTTCACTTCATATTTCTCTCTTTTAATAATTTTTTCTTTGATTTCAGACGTGATGGAAGAGAATAAGGAGAGGGAAGAACTGAGTGAAATGGAGGAACATGTCAAACCTGGAGAAAAGCCTTTGAATCGCTCAAAGACTAAAAACACATTTATAAAGAAAAGAAGAGCCAAGGAATCTTTCACCTGCACTCAGTGTGGAATGAGTTTTCCAAGGAAATATAATCTTGAGCTTCACATGAGAATCCACACTGGAGAGAAGCCATACACATGTGATCAGTGTGGGACCAGCTTTGCACTAAAATCACATCTTAAGCAACACATGATGATCCACTCTGGAGAGAAGCCGTTCTCATGTGATCAGTGTGGAAAGAGTTTTCCATACAAACAAAGTCTTAAGGGTCACATGAGAATTCATGCTGGACAGAAGCCGTTCACCTGTGATCAATGCTGGAAGAGCTTCACACTAAAAATACACCTTAAGATTCACATGATGATCCACACTGGAGAGAAGCCATGCAGGTGTCATCAGTGTGAAAAGAGATTCTCAAACAAACACAATCTTGAGCTTCACATGACGATCCACACTGGAGAGAAGCCATACACATGTGATCAGTGTGGGAAGAGTTTTCCATACAAACAAAGTCTTAAGGGTCACATGAGAATTCATACTGGACAGAAGCCATTCACCTGTGATCAATGTCCGAAGAGCTTCACCCAAAAAATAAACCTTAAGAGACACATGAGGATCCACACCGGAGAGAAGCCGTACTCATGTGATCACTGCGGGAAAACATTTATTGGGTCATCAAACCTGAAGACACACCTGACAGTTCATACAAAGGAGAAGCCACATTCATGTTCTGTGTGTGGACAGAGTTTCTCACTGATGCAATATTTACATAAACATGAGAAAATACACACTGGTGTGAGAGAGTACATGTGCTTTGAGTGTGAGAAGACTTTTACTACAGCAGGCAATTTAAAAGAGCACCAGATGATTCACACTGGAGAGAAACCTTACAAGTGTTCACACTGTGACAAGAGATTCAGTCAGTCAGGAAATCTAAAAACACACGAGAGGATCCACACTGGAGAGAAACCTTACAAGTGTTCACACTGTGACAAGAGATTCAGTCAGTCAGGACACATGAAAACACACGAGAGGATCCACAGCGGAGAGAAGCTGCACGAGTGATTGATCGATCCGGAAAGAGTTTCACTACTGAAGAAACACATGAGAATCCATGCGGTGAAGAAACCATTTAGTTTCCTAACAGCCATGATGAGTGACATTTTGTCGGTTGATTGTAGGGGTGTTGGTTGATTTTATATCATGACTGACCTTGAAGTAGCCTACAAACTACTTTTCAAGAGAATCATCGAGATCGATTTGTGATCTTTTATGACTTCGTAGTAATGTTAAAACTTCAGCAATGACTGCCTGAATTATATCACACACCTCTATTTGTGCTAATCAGTTGTTCACATGTTAAAACCCACATGTATTTGAACCTGTTGACCTTTGATAGGCAGTCGTGAGCGTTGAGAGCGCGATGGCAGATTTAGTAACTTTGCGCGACTCATTTTCATCCGAAGATCGAGGCGTCTTCATCCCGCTGGTCTCCTCTTCCTCACGCACCAATCAG
The DNA here is from genome assembly GCF_949357685.1 of Gobio gobio. NCBI lineage: Eukaryota > Metazoa > Chordata > Actinopteri > Cypriniformes > Gobionidae > Gobio > Gobio gobio. The sequence goes on from NC_137097.1 coordinate 85,116,376, forward strand.
AACGAGTCTCAGCTCCGCCCTATCGCTCTCCTCCTCCTCAGATCCCGACTGATCTGGAATCAGAACCACAATCCACATTTACTGACAAGATCCATTTTCATCATCTAATACTTCATATATTATTACAATTTAACATAAAACATGACACAAAACATGTCTCACCAGAACGTGAGAGTTAAAACAAGAACATAATATATATACAGTAAGGAAAATAAGTATTTGAACACCCTGCTATTTTGCAAGTTCTCCCACTTGGAAATCATGGAGGGGTCTGAAATTGTCATCGTAGGTGCATGTCCACTGTGAGAGACATAATCTGAGAAAGATAATGAGAGAAAGACAAAAAAAAAAATCCAGAAATCACAATATATGTTTTTTAACTATTTATTTGTATGATACAGCTGCAAATAAGTATTTGAACACCTGTCTATCAGCTAGAATTCTGACCCTCAAAGACCTGTTAGTCTGCCTTTAAAATGTCCACCTCCACTCCATTTATTATCCTAAATTAGATGCACCTGCTTGAGGTCGTTAGCTGCATAAAGACACCTGTCCACCCGATACAATCAGTAAGAATCCAACTACTAACATGGCCAAGACCAAAGAGCTGTCCAAAGACACTAGAGACAAAATTGTACACCTCCACAAGGCTGGAAAGGGCTACGGGGAAATTACCAAGCAGCTTTGGTGAAAAAAGGTCCACTGTTGGAGCAATCATTAGAAAATGGAAGAAGCTAAACATGACTGTCAATCTCCCTCGGACTGGGGCTCCATGCAAAATCTCACCTCGTGGGGTCTCAATGATCCTAAGAAAGGTGAGAAATCAGCCCAGAACTACACGGGAGGAGCTGGTCAATGACCTGAAAAGAGCTGGGACCACCGTTTCCAAGGTTACTGTTGGTAATACACTAAGACGTCATGGTTTGAAATCATGAATGGCACGGAAGGTTCCTCTGCTTAAACCAGCACATGTCAAGGCCCGTCTTAAGTTTGCCAATGACCATTTGGATGATCCAGAGGAGTCATGGGAGAAAGTCATGTGGTCAGATGAGACCAAAATAGAAATTTTTGGTCATAATTCCACTAAACGTGTTTGGAGGAAGAAGAATGATGAGTACCATCCCAAGAACACCATCCCTACTGTGAAGCATGGGGGGGTAGCATCATGCTTTGGGGGTGTTTTTCTGCACATGGGACAGGGCGACTGTGTAAGAGTGGACTCCTGTAGATGGTTCAATCTACAGGGTTGCCATTAGACTAAAAAACGTTATCAGAAAGATGGAATAAAACTGTACATTTCTTGTCTATTTCCACCCACTGCAACTCATACCAACGACGGAGATAAGCGCAGTTACAATAGCAAAATATGTGGGAGAGCGTTGCTATAATATGACTATATTGTATTGCAATAGGGAGCACTTCAAAGTGTTCAAATACTAAATCAAAACTAGTTAGCACAGTATTTGTAATAAAAAGGATTTAATGACAAAATCTGGTTATGGTTACACTTAAAATAGTTTCAAAATGGATGAATGAGATGATAAACTTATACCATTAATCGTACACAGCATGAATACAATGTTACCTGAGAGAGAGAGAAAGAGAGAGAGAGAGAGAGAGAGAAAGAGAGAGAGAGAAGAGAAGCCCAGATGACTTCAAGAGCCAGAGGAAAAGAGAGCGAAAGCCTAGTTTCCAATCTTCTTTTATCTATCCCTTGACCATGTGACTGAAACCAAATGTATTCTTTTAAACTGACCAATCAGAGCAAACTCACACATAACATTCAAACTGACCAATCAGACCTAACTTCCCCAACAGTAAAAGGTGTGGCACCCCCTGTGGCCTACAGGCCTGCCTTTTGTCTTTCAGGTGGTCCTTCAGATAAGCAAATGTGTTGACAACAGAAAAGCAAATTTCTTTGTTGGATTTCAAATATCAAATATCTTTGATTATTTTCAATCCCTTCAGTATGGTGATGAGTAAGTTATATTTAGCCGTAGAAGAAAGAGGAAATATCAAAATAAAGATTCAAACGTAAGCAAGGCTCTACAGAGCTACAGACTTGAGCTACAGAGCAACAGACACAGCAGGCAGACAGGAGCAATCGATCAGGCAGGAGAGCAATCGATCAGGCAGGAGCAGGGGCGTAAATTTCATCTAACAGTTGGGGGGGACGATAAACATGAAATTTCTCAAGAGCAATTTTTGAAGGGGACACAAATAATACAGCCAAAATCGTACTTGTAAGGATATGTGTACCACAAAAAAAATATATAATAATATAAAAAAAAAAAAAAAAAAAACATTTTGTGCTTATTTGGCGTTTTGGTGCACTGAAAAATGATCTAATGTCCGTTTTTCTTTTCTCTGTCATTTTATCTGACCAACAACACAAAGCGATAGTTGTTTAAATATGAGTAAGGTTCCCCACGCAGTCATATTATAATTATTAAATGATCTCGTATCTTACACATAGTATTTTATACTATGATATTCAGATCTTTAGATATTCAACTGCAGCAAGCCCAACACAGATCTGGCGGAGCGGCCGTCCGCATATACTTTAGATTTAGAATTAGCGCCAATTCGAGGGCGGGTTCGGGTTGCTTGAATTATGGGTTCAAACACAGCAAGAAAACAGTACAATGACACACTCCCTTAAATAGGCACTTTTAAATGTCGCTTTGAAACCAAATGTTCCGCGATCATCTTGTCTGTCAGCTGTTTGCTCTGGTGATTAATGAAATCTGACTCTCGTTCGGCTCGTGCTGTATTGAGCAGACACATTCAGTTTTTAATTGTTGTGTCTGTTCTCTAACTAATCAAAATTATTGTATTACTATAAAAATGAAAACGACGGTGGCCCTGGGCGGTGCCGCGGTGGGCAAGTGATGTTAACAGTGTTTTGCCTAATCTGTATTAAAGAGAAAAGAGTCCGAAAGAGTTCATCTGATGTTTAAAGTGAATAAAATAGTATTGACAGCTTACTGGAGTTTCATAACTGCTGTCTGAAGGGCTTGTTGTCTCCACAAACTTGTGTTGTAGTTTTTTTTACGTTCTATGGGTAACGTTAAGTTAGTTGAGGTGCGCGGTGGATCAAACCACTGTGGGGCAAGGGGGGAGGGGGGAACTCAACATTTTTCTAAACTTAAACGCATTTTTTTGTCCTGTTTGCTTTTGTATTGTTTTACTACTTACACATGTATTTTAAGTATATATCATTATATTATTTACAATACTCAGCATGGTTTTTAGGGGGGGACAGCCCTCAGATTGGGGGGGTCCTGTCCCCCCCATCCCCCCCGTGATTTACGCCCCTGGGCAGGAGCCATCACAGCTGTGTGTGCGTGCGTGCATGTGTGTGTGTGTGTGTGTGTGTTTCAAAGTGTAAAATAACTTTTTCTCCTATTCCAGCATGTAAGAAAAGCTTAATGAATTTGAGAAAGACAGAATTAGAAGATCGAATATAGAACTTCGAGAAGAGCATAATTTTAAGGAAGAACTGAAGAAAATGTATTAAAAAAATTGGGAGACAGTTCAAAGGGAGATGTAATTACAAAACTAAAAAGAAAACAGAAAGATAGTCTACTCATGCACCACCTTATGCCCCTTCGGAGAAGCAAATGTCTGTCAGAACAGGAATAGTAGAAGAAAGATGCTGTCACGCATCTATTCTGTGTTTTGCACGTTTGGGACTTTTATGTTGACGGTTATTTGTGACTAGGTTCTGTGTCCTGTTCCTGTGGAGTTTTGTAGTTCTTTGTAGTTTTTCTTGTTGATTAGTTTTCCCAGGTGTTCCCATTCACCACTCCCCTTGTCTATTCTGTGTTTGTTTTATTCTATTCTTGTTTTTGTTAGCCTTGTTCCCTTGTGTGTGTGTGTATATACCCCAGTTATTCAGTTGTTCTCTGTTGGTCGTTGTTTGCTGTCATGCAGGTGTAAGGTTTTCCTGTTTCTGTTACCCTTGTTTTCTTTTTGTGGTTTTTTCATCAGTGTTACCTAGTGATGGGCAGACCGAGGCTTCGTGAAGCACTGAAACAGTTGAAGCAAATGTGCCATATTGTTTCGAAGCTTCGATTCAATCCGACACCCGTCTCTACGGCGACATCTAGTGGTCACTTGCATGTGTTGATCTGAAAGCAGATGGGAGTTTTACTTACTCAAACATGTTCTGAGGGCAGAAAGGAAAATGATTGGTTTACAGATTCAACCAATGAAATTGAAGCAGAGGCAGGCCAAGAGGTTTGTACGTGTGGAGGGAATCCCCCAGACTGAGCCGTTATCGCCGATCTGGAGAGAATGCATTCATAACAAGGTAAGTGTATTTACTTTCAATTTTGTTAAAATTCAACATCCTTCAACGTTTACTAAGATAATTAGCGAACATTAGAAATGCACAGAGCTAATAATCATCGTCTAAATGTCCTATCACATGCATTTTAATTTGACTGCTTCATCGCTCGACCACATCAAAGCTGCTTATGGTATCACTGGTAACACTTAATAAGGTATAAATTAGTTAACTAAGTATGTCAACATGTCCATCTTGATGAGTATTCTAGCAGACATAGTCTGTATGCCTTAAGTAAACTTTATACAGTCGAGAAAGACGACGCATATCCGAGCTTTAGCTCTTAAAGGGGCAGTAGCCTTTACTGCTGTCTGTTTAATGTCAAACAACAAAAGACAAGGATATCACTCACTGCTCTTGATTGAATAGCTTTTGTAAGTTTAATAGGGTTAATCTTTCATTTATACAGTCAGATATGCTATGTTATTTTACATTTGATCAATTTCTGTACCTGAAAACTAATGTTAGATGTAGGCCTACCTGAAAAACCTGAAAAGCATAGTTTATTTTATTAGTATATTTGCTCAATAGCATTTATTTGTGCTGCTGCTTGTATTTAAATTATTTGTTCTTATTATTTTCTTTATTTTTATTTGACAGTAGTTATTTTTTCCCTGAACATAGGAAATACTGAACCGTACTGAAACCGTGAACCTAAAACCGTGATACAAACCGAACCGTGAGCAAACTGTACCGTTACACCCCTAGCGTAACGTATGCGAGGGGGTGCCACAAAATGGAGAACATTTTCAAAGGGTGCCATGTCTGAAAAAAGGTTGGGAAACACTGGTCTAAATGTCCTATCACATGCATTTTAATTTGACTGCTTCATCGCTCGACCACATCAAAGCTGCTTAAGGTGTCACTGGTAACACTTAATAAGGTATACATTAGTTAACATTAGTTAACTACATTTGTTAACATGAACTAATAATGAACTGCACTTATAAAGCATTTATTTATCTTTGTTAATTTTAATTTCAACATTTACTAATGCATTATTAAAATCTTACTAACATTAATGCACTGTGAACTAACATGAACAAACCATGAACAGCTGGATATTATGAACTAACGTTAACAAAGATGAACAAATGCTGAACAGAGATGTTGTTCACGGTTAGTTCATGTTAACTAATGCAAAGTGTTACCGTGTCACTGCAGTAAAAAATGCTTTTCCAAAACTGCTCGCTGTCTGTGGAGCTGATATATGCAAAAATTCAGATGATATCAAGGCAGAAGTACTCAATAGGTTTGTATCACTGTGTTATTATTATTAGTGTTTAACACGCTGCCCTCAATAGGTTCATATCACTGTGTTATTATTAGTGTTTAACGCGCTGCCCTCAATAGGTTCATATCACTGTGTTATTATTAGTGTTTAACGCGCTGCCCTCAGGGCAGAAGCACTCAATAGGTTCATATACCTGTGTTATTATTAGTGTTTAACGCGCTGCCCTCAGGGCAGAAGCACTCAATAGGTTCATATCGCTGTTATTATTAGTGTTTAACGCGCTGCCCTCAGGACAGAAGCACTCAATAGGTTCATATCACTGTGTTATTATTAGTGTTTAACGCGCTGCCCTCAGGGCAGAAGCACTCAATAGGTTCATATCACTGTGTTATTATTAGTGTTTAACGCACTGCCGTCAGGGCAGAAGCACTCAATAGGTTCGTATCGCTGTTATTATTAGTGTTTAACGCGCTGCCCTCAGGACAGAAGCACTCAATAGGTTCGTATCACTGTTATTATTAGTGTTTAACGTGCTGCCCTCAGGGCAGAAGCACTCAATAGGTTCATATCGCTTTGTTATTATTAGTGTTTAACGCGCTGCCCTCAGGGCAGAAGCACTCAATAGGTTCATATCACTGTGTTATTATTAGTGTTTAACGTGCTGCCCTCAGGGCAGAAGCACTCAATAGGTTCATATCGCTTTGTTATTATTAGTGTTTAACGCGCTGCCCTCAGGGCAGAAGCACTCAATAGGTTCGTATCGCTTTGTTATTATTAGTGTTTAACGTGCTGCCCTCAGGGCAGAAGCATTCAATAGGTTCGTATCGCTGTTATTATTAGTGTTTAACGCACTGCCCTCATGGCAGAAGCACTCAATAGTTTCGTATCGCTGTGTTATTATTAGTGTTTAACGCGCTGCCCTCATGGCAGAAGCACTCAATAGTTTCGTATCACTGTGTTATTATTAGTGTTTAACGTGCTGCCCTCAGGGCAGAAGCACTCAATAGGTTTGTATCACTGTGTTATTAGTAGTGTTTAACGCGCTGCCCTCAGGGCAGAAGCACTCAATAGGTTCGTATCACTGTGTTATTATTAGTGTTTAACGCGCTGCCCTCAGGGCAGAAGTACTCAATAGGTTCGTATCACTGTGTTATTATTAGTGTTTAACGTGCTGCCCTCAGGGCAGAAGCACTCAATAGGTTCGTATCACTGTGTTATTATTAGTGTTTAACGCGCTGCCCTCAGGGCAGAAGTACTCAATAGGTTCGTATAACGATCGCAGCAGCTGTATGGCCGAAGCCGCATGCAGTGTGAAAGCTGTATCCCTTAACATGGGTACGGAAAAAATACGCACCGCATACGCACTGCAAACAGGGTATGTGTGAAACGAGCGTCAGCAGGTCCCATGCTCGATGTATGCGCCACTTTCATACAGCTTTCTTGTGCCACAGTGCCAACATACTGTTAGAGTTTTGTCCACCACCCTTCTTCCGTCATCATTATATTTTACGGGGAAGCCAAAATGCTCCCATACATGTGATTTGAATGATGCGGGGGGCTTTTCAAGTTCTTCTACTTCTCCGCTAGCCACTGTTGACTGATTAACATGTCCTGTTCACGTGAACACATGTGTTTCTCTGAAACTAAGCATCGAGTTTAAAGGAACAAGATTACTTAAAAAGCAATATCGGCGATCGCTAAACAATTACACCTCTATTCATTGTTGTATGATTGTTTTAGGGTTAAAAAACCCCTAAAAACTCACTTGGCCAGCATGTTCCTGCCCTGCTTCACACAGAATATTAGGTCCGGCCCTTTAAGAGCTGCATGGACCAAATTCATTGTAACACCCGATTTCTCATTTAACTCTGTATATGTTCACTAAAGACATATCCGACTGCATTTACCTGAATACTCGACAGGACATGCATTTGTACATATTTTTTACCATTCAAACCAAATAAACTGGTGTCGCGATCTGTCTGAGTGAAAGGCACACGCGACTGTGCACGCAGTCACAGGTCAGAGTCCGGCAGCGCGAGCACGTCCCGGTCATGCCGCACTTTTCTGTTGCGTTCTTTTTCCTGAGCTGCGCGTATATATTTGACTGTTCTGCTTCCATTGTTTAGTGAACAGTCTCCCACACACACACGTCCTCACTCCTGTTGTCACACATAGACGCACATTTAGAAATACTGCTCTTATTAGAGTGCTGTCATTTTTAAAGTACCGGTAATGTTGACGTCGACTGATTAACAGCGTCGACGCAGTCGATTGTATCGACCAATCGCGACAGGCCTAGTAAATATAAGACATTATTTTAGAGGTGAACTGTCCCTTTAAAGGGTAACTAAACCCCAGTTCAGTGCTTAACTCCACCCACTGGCAATTTTTGAAAAATGCTGGAAAAGTGGGCAGAGCCCAGCGGAGACAGAGTGAATGAACCGAGGGCGGGACTGAGCGGAGGGCGGGGCTGAGCGGAGGGCGTGCACCTGAGACCCGCAGTGACTGATTGATTGACAGCTGTCTGACTCGCGAGTCGCAAAGATGGAGAATGACTGGAATGACGCCAGTAGCTTTGCAACAGAGCGGTCTTTCTCCCCCACCTTCACCTGAAGTGGAGGAGGGTGGATTGTCTGTAGACACAGACCCAGAGCCTTATCAATGCAAGCCGCTGGCTCAAACTGTGTTAACTCCCGATGCCGACGATGCTAGCAAAGCAGCAGCGCAAGAGAGAATGAGACCACTGACCTAATCTATGTACAGTCAAATCCTTACACTGAATGCCACTAAAAATAGATCAGATATCTGATATACATACAATGTATTTTCATTCAAATGAACTGAAGCAATAAGCAGCGCAGGACCAATAAGTTCAGACCTAATTGCCTTTTATAAACAGATTTCCTCAAATAAAACTCTATATATGCCAGCACGTTATGGTATTGTTGTTCGTTACCACGGCAATCACTTGCGTGTCAGGGTTTGAAAGCGCGTCTCATATATGAAACTTATCTGTACACATGACGGGCGGCAATAATATCGCAAGAAAAGCCTGACGTGTACTGACAACTGCATTATTTAACCGCATTTTCTTCATTACAATGTTAAAGGTCCCATGGCATGGCATTTTTCTATTATTTTATAATGTTTCCTGAGGTGTACTTATATTGTAAGTATGATTTTTACATCATAAAATGTCATAATTTATAAATAAAAGGCATTTTTTCAATATTGATGTTTGCCCTGTGGCTGAAGGCCCTGTTTCAAGAGGCGTGTCTGCTGTGAGACTTCAGTAAAAACGCCCACTGTTGTGATTGGCTGACATTTTTGCATTTAAATGAGCGGAGGGGGCGTGGTTTAACGAGGTCTACGAGGCACGAGCAGGCACGAGCTGCTGCCAGAGAGACGGATGGAGTTCACTTCACATCAGTTCTCAGCATGTCTCAGTTCAGTGAGTGAACTGTTGTAGTTACAGCATATACTTCAGGTTATTAGTCTATTTCTAGTCGTAGGGACTGTCACTCATGTCAGAAAGTTAGTAACTTTAGTAAATTATGGATCAGCGCTGACTAGGCATGTGCCGGTATCAAATTTTCATGTTGCGATTAATTGCTGAAGCTTTTATCACGGTATACGGTATTATCACGATATTTAAAAAAAAAAAAGTTGCAAAAAAAGTGTTGTCATACTATAACAGGTTTAAAAACTTTCTTATAACAAAAGAACCAAACATTTAAATACAATAAAGCAATACACAAAAATGTATAAAGTAAACAAATATTTGAAACAGATTAAAGTGCTAAAGAAAGAACAATAGGTAACACTTTACAATAATGTCTCGCCAGTTAATGCATTAACATTAACAAAGAGCGAATAGCTGCATTTTTACAGAAGTTATTCTTCTTTGATAATGTTAGTTTAAAAAAGCAACTGTTAGTGTAAGCTCAGGTCCATTAAATAATACAGTTACAACTTTTGATTTTAATAATGTGTTATTAAATGCTGAAATGTACATTTAACTAAGATTAATACATGCTTTAGAAGTATTTTTCATTGTCAGTTTGTTAATGAATGAACTAATGTTAAATAATGGAGCCATATTGTAAAGTGTGTGATTGAACAACAGTCAGAACATATTCAAACAATATCTAGGGCATGTAATTTAAAACTTAAAAAAAAAAAAAAAATTAAGTTTGAAAATGACTTTGAGGGCCCTATTTTAACGATCTGAAACGCAAGTGTCAAAGGGCGAAGCGCAAGTAACTTTGTGGGCGGGTCTCGGCGCTGTTGCTATTTTCCCGGCGGGATAAATGGCTCTTGCGCCCGGCGCAAATCTAAAATGGGTTGGTCTGAAGTAGCTTCATTATTCATAGGTGTGGTTTGGGCGTAACGTGAATAAACCAATCCGAGCGTCATCCAACATTCCCTGTAAAAGCAGGTGCGCAAGTTCCATTATGGATTGCTATTATTATGGCGTATTTACCAGGCGCACGCCAGGAGCGGTTCACAGCCGAGGAGACTGATGTTCTAGTAAGAGCAGTGAAAGACAGAGAAGTGAAGTTGTAATGTTGTACATTATGGTAAAGGTGATTTCACAGTCTTTTTTTTTTCAGTCTTACAGTTTTTTCAGGTTTTCACTCGATTTTTTTTCCTGGTTCTTGACGGACAAACCAATTTGTCAGATGTCCTTATATACATATATGTCTTGCCACTATTGGGCAAACAGGCTAATTGTAATAATTAAGGATAAGACCTGAATCATTTGTAAGCTAGATTTATGCCTATTTTTTCACATCTTCGTGGCACACCACAATGATTTCCGTCATCTCATGTGTTAATATTTTTTTAGTGTAACAATTTATGATTTGCAAAAATAACTGTTGCATCTGTGTAGATTAGCCTACATGAGCAAAGTGTATGCGCGTTGTGCACGCTATACATTATGGTCAAGCATGCGCCCTTAAAATAGCATAATGAACAACGCGCACCACGCCACTGACTTTAGACTAGGATTTTTCTGGTCAGTGGCGCAATTGTTTAATGGAACAGCAAAATAGCACCAGGGATTGTTTGCGCCGGAACACGCCTCCTTTTTTGCGCTGAACCGCCCAGGGAGCGCAAGTTCATTCACTAGTTTAGCGACGTGCTTCTGTGGAGGGAAAAGCGCGCTTTGCGCGGGTGCAAAATAGGAATGACACATGCGTCGGTGTACAAAGTCAATTTGCAAGGGTGCAAGATAGGGCCCTAAGTCTTTAAGTATTAGGTTATGTGATGACGAGCACCGGATTGTGGTTACTGGGGAAACGGCTGTATTTCTGCTGTTCCATCAGCGCCCTCTGCTGTCTGAAAGTGAATGTGCACTTCAGTGCGTCTTCACGCCTTCCGCCATGTGCTCGGCTCATGAACGTCTGTTTACATCAGTGCGCGTTCCTCTTTGACTCGTTCATTTTAAACGGTTGATGGGTAAAGTATTCTTAAAATACATTCAAAAAATCGCAATAATTCGTAATAAATAATTATTCATGGTATTTTGAAGTGCCCACGATAACAATATTGTGCATGTTCATTATTGCGGTATATCGTATTACCGTTTACCGGCACATGTCTAGCGCTGACTGGAGACGCGAACCGTTTAGAATGATTCAGTCTGATTTGGTGAACTGATTCGGTTCACTAAAAATACCGGTTCAAAAGAAAGATCGTTCACGAACCGGACATCACTAATGTACCAGAGACGGAGCTCAGCGATTGCTAACAAAGTTATTTATAGTAACTACTGAGTTATGAGAGCGCTGTCAGTCAGCGCGAGTTTATTGTGTTTGTATCTGAGAGTTCTGAATAAACACGAGTCCCAGTCACACCGAGTCCGTCTTCATCATTATTACCAACTTTGTAACACATGCAAAGTACCATTACAGCTGTCGAGATGAACGAGTTACGAGTAAGTGTTGATAATAGCATTATTTTTAGATATTTTCCTATCATATGAAAAGTGTCAGTGACGCGAATTGAGTACACAGCGCAAACAAAGACACAACAGCAGTAATCGAATGTAATCCAGTTTATTGTGGGGATAGCTGGCTAGCCCGGATATGCTCACGCTTACCCTCCTTCTGCTTAATCTCACGCCGCGTTTGGTGCCTCCGCTGTGGGCCAGATGCAGTACTGGGGGTCGGGGATGTTGAAGGCCAACCGATCAGTGCAGCCCGAGCTTCGGCGTGTGTGAGGTTTATCTCTAAAGAGATGTGAGTCTGCTGATGTTGAGCAGAAACGACTGTATGCACATTGTAGAACAGATAGACGCGACGAGGACGTACAAAAACACTGACTCACAAGATAGAAGCCGCAGTGTGTGCACGAATAATAAATAATTAGCTACACATAAGAAATCACTGATCACAGATCAGAAGGAACTGAAAAAAGACTTCTGTTTTCATTTGTACATCCAAACACTGAGAAACTGCCAGCATTCACTCGTTCACACCCCATAATCTCTCGAGCGTTTGCATGGGCGTGCCAGATTCTCTGGGCGGAGGAAAGGGAGGTAACCGTTCCTGCTTGGACGTCAAACCAGGAGACTTCAGGATTGGCTCGTCTGGCCTGTCATTTTCTCAAAGGCAGAGAAAGACAGCCAGAACTCGGTTTTACACCGATCAACATTTCTATCCACTTGGGGACAATATTCAGGCTAGGGGAACTCATATTAATGTTGAAAAACCTCATAAAATGAAAATTTCATGCCATGGGACCTTTAAAGCTACACTGTGTGATATTTTCCCCCATCTAGCGGTGGAAAGGTTTATGACCATCCAGTGAATATTAGTTTCTCTTCCTCTCAATTCCAATTTCGTTTTAACTTCTACGGTGGCCGATTTAGTCCAAGATTAATATGGCTTCCAGTTCGACCTCGTCCACATTCGACACGGTGCCATCGAGTGTTAAAACACGAAAGGCAAAGCTTGAATTCACGGGTACGTCCATCTTTGGCTAATGTACTTTCAAGATGGAGGGGCAACATGGCGACCCACATTCGAACCCCTTACCCGTATGTATTTTCAATGGCATATTATAAACTTACGAGAATACTTTATTACTTGAAAGAAGTAAATAAACATCAATGAGCACATATATTTTTGAACGAACTAAGTGTTTTTAGCTAAGAATAAACTAAAAAAGTTACACAGTGTAGCTTTAAAGCAAGTGTCAAGTCAATTTCATTCATAATGTTTCTACTTCATGTAACATGACAGTTCATACTGGAGTGAAGCCGTTCTCATCATGTGATTGGGGGAAACATTTCTGAGGGCGTGATGAGCTCGTGCCAGGGGCGCGGATAGTGAGCCGTTTGAAGTGCCATCCTACGTCACGATGTACCACAACGTCCAATAGGAAAATTCAACTGCAGTAGCCACCGTTCAACCTTAAGAGGGCAGCACTTTGGCGGCTTTACACCATTTTTATAGAATTAAAACACTTTATACCCAAATGTCAAAAATGTACTCGAATCAATGAACAGCACTAATAAAGCCCCAGTATTAAAGATCATTTACTAAAGAAAGTTGGTTTAGAGTTTAGTTACCCTTTAAGGACGAGCGGCAGCGTGTTCACTAGGCTGCGCTGCTGTCAATGTAAGACCTCTACACATCTCGTTGGCCTCTGTAATGTTGGTCGCAATTCATCAACTAACTGCAAAATTGTGTCGTGGGAGTCTGTTTTTATTTATAAATATTTTATCATCAAAGCACAGCACGGTCTCCAAAGGTCTCTCCACATTCAAACGTCGCTGCTCTTCATCTTATATCATTAATAAATGTAACGCTCTCTCGAAAAAGGATTTTTTACTGTGATTTTTACCGTTGGATTTCAAAAAGGTTTGAAGTTAGGACACCAGTGGTGTTGTCCTAAAGTTGAGACAGCTTTTAGGATTTTTTGTTGAGTTAGGATGCTTCTGTAAAACCCATTTCCTATCCATAGTTAAGATAAGATTATGCACTTAAGAAATGTCATTCTGTAATAACGTTTGTCCTAAATGCGGTCCTAACTGGAATTGCCATGGTTACCAAACAGATAAGATAGGATTCTAAAGTTAAGATGTTTCTGTAATACGCCCCCTGGTGACGGTGTTGGTGGGTGTTGGCTGTGAACAGTAAGCTTCTGCACGAATATAGAGCTTACCGCTGTTGGCGCATATTACCTATTATCCTGCCATTACTTATATTCTTTTGTTTTAAAAATACTTAATATTGATCAGTTCGTTCGTGATTAGGAGATGATGATGATGAGCACACATGATGAGTGCTGCTTATATTTATCAAGCAGTAAAAATGCCTCTTCCCATGCCGGAAATTTCAATCAGTTTGGGAATTTTTTTCAGACTGAGGTGTTTACATGGAGCGTTTTCATTCAGATTAGAATTTTAAACTGACTGTAATCGGAATACAATGCTCCGGATTAATGCACCAAATGAAGACCAATGGTCTTCATGGGTTCCCGCAAACATCTTCTGCAACTACATCACTGTAGTACAATGCTCCGGATAACATCACTGTAGTTGTAGTTGTAGCTCTGTTCTAATTTGATATTACATCTGGTCTCTACCTATCTGGTCTCTGAATTGCAGAGGAGATGCTCACCTCCTGAGTGTTAATACAACAATATTGTGGTTGCTTATTTATGAAAAGAAAAGGCACAGAAAACAAAAATACAAGAAAAGTATACTTTTACTGTATTTTTGTTTTCTGTGCCTTTTCTTTTAACACAATGTAGCAACATAACTGACCTTAGTGCTATTTTGTTGACCTTAGTGCTATTTTGTTGACCTTAGTGCTATTTTGTATTTTGTTGACCTTAGTGCTATTTTGACAAGTTTTACTTGTCAATAGGAAATTGTCAATTTTTAGGGAGTTATGAGTCTGTCTTTGTTGCTTAGATCTTATGATTTTTCTAGTAATTCTATTTGTTTACATTTCAGATGCAGTGAGGTGAGCTGGTCAGTGATGTAATGTTCCTGGCAGCCAAGTTTACTCCATCAAAAGAAAGTGATCCAGGAAATGTGTGAAAATGAGGATGTCCATGATTCATGTTATCTAAAACTAAAATTCAAAAGCACTTGACAACCTCTAAGAATGATGAAATAAACTAGTTAAAAGTAGTTTAATTATAAAAATTATCTTTGCTCTACCTATTTGTTGTGATATATTGCTGTATTTTATATTTTTGTTTCACTGGATTTGTTTTGTAATTGCATAAATGAAATGTCATAACTATATTTTATTGTAATATTTGGACCAAAAGGCTGTACAATAAAAATATAATTAGTGAACTTATTATTTACAATCAAGATTTGTTCTTTCATTTTGCACAATTATCAAACAGCAAAGTACAGACTGAATTAAAATGGTAGTTTTATATTTATTTATTGCAGGTTTGAGTGGCACACATTAATTTTAATGCAGTTCAAAAGAAACTTGCTTATTGTAAAGACAGTTTTGCATAGTGATACTAGATCATACATCTCCATTTTGGCATCCAGTAATCATAGACTAGCCAGCTTCAGAGAACTCTTCACTCCTTTAAGTCGTCCAGTTGCTGCCAGCTCACCCAGGTAACTGAAGAATAAAAGAACAAGTCAATAATAAAGCAATTGATCAAGAATGAAATATATATATAAAATATATAAATTATATATATATATATATATATATATATATATATATATATATATATATATATATATATATATATTTTTTTTTTTTTTTTTTTTTTTTTTTTTTTTTTTATGTGATTTGATATTGTAATTTGTGATATGACATTATTATCATCTTTTTTTCTGGATTGGAATGGAGTACTGTAATTTTATGTAGCATCCTGCCATGGGACTACAGATGTAAATGAGCTATTAAGCTAACTCTGGCACAACAACTGTGATGTGCATGGTCACTGTAAATAAACTAAACATGTATACAGTTACTAGACTATAAAACTAGTAAAAATAAATAAACTGAAGAAAAAAAACGGATAAAAATACGTATACTATATAGAACAAACGGAGCAGAGCGTAAAACACTAATAATAACACAGCGATATGAACCTATTGAGTGCTTCTGCCCTGAGGGCAGCGCGTTAAACACTAATAATAACAGCGATACAAACCTATTGAGTGCTTCTGCCTTGAGGGTAGCGCAATTAAAACTAATAATAACACAGTGATACGAACCTATTGAGTGCTTCTGCCCTGAGGTCAGTGCGATGAACACTAATAATAACACAGTGATACGAACCTATTGAGTGCTTCTTTCCTGAGGGCAGCGCGTTAAACACTAATAATAACAGCGGTACGGACCTATTGCGTACTTCTGCCCTGAAGGCATCGCGTTAAACACTAATAATAACACAGTGATACAAACCTATTGAGTGCTTCTGCCCTGACGGCAGTGCGTTAAACACTAATAATAACAGCGATATGGACCTATTGCATACTTCTGCCCTGAGGGCATTGCGTTAAACACTAATAATAACACAGCGATACGAAACTATTGAGTGCTTCTGCCCTGAGGGCAGCACGTTAAACACTAATAATAACACAGCGATACGAAACTATTGAGTGCTTCTGCCCTGAGGGCAGCACGTTAAACACTAATAATAACACAGCGATACGAACCTATTGAGGGCAGCACGTGAAAACTAATAATAACACAGTGATACGAACCTATTGAGTGCTTCTGCCCTGAGGGCAGCGCGTAAAACACTAATAATAACAAAGCGATACGAACCTTTTGAGGGCAGCTTGTTAAACACTAATAATAATAACACAGTGATATGAACCTCTTGAGGGCAGCGTGTTAAACACTAATAATAATAACACAGTGATACAAACCTATTGAGTACTTCTGCCTTGATATCATCTGAATTTTTGCATATATCAGCTCCACAGACAGCGAGCAGTTTTGGAAAAGCATTTTTTACTGCAGTGACACGGTAACACTTTGCATTAGTTAACATGAACTAACCGTGAACAACATCTCTGTTCAGCATTTGTTCATCTTTGTTAACATTAGTTCATAATATCCAGCTGTTCATGGTTTGTTCATGTTAGTTCACAGTGCATTAATGTTAGTAAGATTTTAATAATGCATTAGTAAATGTTGAAATTAAAATTAACAAAGATAAATAAATGCTTTATAAGTGCAGTTCATTATTAGTTCATGTTAACAAATGTAGTTAACTAATGTTAACTAATGTATACCTTATTAAGTGTTACCAGTGACACCTTAAGCAGCTTTGATGTGGTCGAGCGATGAAGCAGTCAAATTAAAATGCATGTGATAGGACATTTAGACCAGTGTTTCCCAACCTTTTTTCAGACATGGCACCCTTTGAAAATGTTCTCCATTTTGTGGCACCCCCTCGCATACGTTACGCTAGGGGTGTAACGGTACAGTTTGCTCACGGTTCGGTTTGTATCACGGTTTTAGGTTCACGGTTTCAGTACGGTTCAGTATTTCCTATGTTCAGGGAAAAAATAACTACTGTCAAATAAAAATAAAGAAAATAATAAGAACAAATAATTTAAATACAAGCAGCAGCACAAATAAATACTATTGAGCAAAGATACTAATAAAATAAACTATGCTTTTCAGGTTTTTCAGTTAGGCCTACATCTAACATTAGTTTTCAGGTACAGAAATTGATCAAATGTAAAATAACATAGCATATTTGACTGTATAAATGAAAGATTAACCCTATTAAACTTACAAAAGCTATTCAATCAAGAGCAGTGAGTGATGTCCTTGTCTTTTGTTGTTTGACATTAAATGTGCCACATTTGTTAAATAACATTTTTATTAAAAAATATGATTTGCTCTGCTGTTGAAGGAGTTAGCTGACTTCTTTTTTTACATATAATTTTTCCAGCCTTTGAAAAAATCCTCTCACATGGGACACTTGTTGTCCTCTGCACCCTCTAAAATGCCAGGATGAGCTCCTCAAATGGTGCATCAAGACTAGCTGCCTATCACAATACACACATCTCACAATACACACATCTCACTTTATTTGGTGCTTCCAAATGGAAATGGTCCCACACCACAGATGTGCGGCATCTCTTGTAATGGACAATAACAAAGATAACTTCCTGATTAACAACATCCTCATGCTGGGAAAAAGTTCTTAAAGGTGAAACCATGATTTTTTATTAATTTCAAAATGAGTTTAACTCTTATACAAATGCCCAGTCTTTTTTCCATTATAGAAGAATATGATCTTCAAACAAAACCCTAGCCCCTTTAATGTTTTTGTGTCTTTTATTATGATTTGCCTGATATATTTTTCTACTGTACTTTCAATCTGTATTTTGTAATACACAAATGTTCTGTTATTGCCATGCTGTTTGTAAATGATTATTTGTTCAGCAATAAAAAAATGTACGGCATCTCTTATGTGAAGCCTCCCTTTTTATCTATTCTATTAATATATCTATCTATATATCACCTATGAAACTATATAATTCTATATCTCTAACTTATGCTGTGCTATCTGTCACTATCTAACTTAGCCTATATGAATGTGTCACTATATCTATCCTATCTGTCACTGTCTATACCTATCAGTCAATATATCTCATTTAAATCTAGACTAAATATAGCCTAACTAACTAAAGCACACTATAAATCTCACTTATATCACAAAATCTCTCTCCTCTCACAAAAACCCACCAGGGGAAGATGGATTTACTTCACTTTTAAACTTTGTGGTGAATTAGCTTCATACAGATGTGTGACTGTGTGGTTTGTTCCCGCCCCCTTTAATCAATGCAGTTTCTGCAGACGCCACCTGATAAAACACTTTGAAGCTTCATTTAGCCATAGTCACGTGACATGGGTGTTTCGAATCACAGTTCGGAGCAGTGTTTCGAAACATCTGCGCATCGGGATCTCTGCAAAGCGCCGAAACGTCAGTTTCACGTCAGCCATCCCCAGTGTTACCTTATTCCTGTTTTTTGTTCTTTATTGTTATTCAATTCTCCCCTGCATTTGGATCCTGCATCTCTGCCTGCCGCCTGTGATTTCCATTGTGTGTCGTGACAGAATGATCGACCCAGAATGGATCCAGCGGGGAGATTAGTGCATCTCCATCAAGGAGAGCTCAGCATTTGGGACTTTGTGCTGGAGTTAGTCAGGTTGGCTCGCCTGACTCAGATGGGCGAGGCATGCTTGATGATCCTTTTTCGGAGTGGATTGTCAGAGCCCCTCCGGTCATGCATGCTTGACTGGGACCCTGACGGGTCATTGGAGTGCTACGCTGCTCATGCACTGAAGGTAAGTGGCTGGATGGCAAGGTTCACCAGGTTGGAGGTTCCGGTGGACTGTGTTCCAGTGGACCCAGTTCCGGTAGACCCAGTTCCGGTGGACCGTGTTCCGGTGGACCCAGTTCCGGTGGACCGTGTTCCGGTAGACCCAGTTCTGGTGGACCGTGTTCCGGTGGACACAGTTCCGGTGGTCCCAATTCTGGTGGACCCAGTTCCGGTGGACCGTGGTCCGTGTTCTGGTGGACCCAGTTCCGATGGTCCCTAGACTGGAGGCAGTCAGAGAGACTAGTCGACCGGGAAGTTGACTCGGTCAGTCCTGACATGGCCAGGAGGGCTGTGCTGGGATTTTATGTGGTGGCGATCTTGCGTGCTTGGGATGAGCACAGGGCTTCCTCCAGCACTTCAGAGGTTGTCCCAGAGCAGCTCGCAGTCATCCTGGAGTATCTGCCAGAGCTGCCCAGATGCATTGCCCTACTGTGGCTAGTCCCTGAGCTGCGGGCCGCCCTGGCCTCCCGGACTCTGTGGGCCCCTCTGATCTGTCCCTCCCGTCCCTCTCTGGTTCCCTGGATGGAGCGTCTGGAAGACTGGAACCCCGCTCCTTGGAGAGGGGGGTTAGGGCGTTTGGGACTTATGTTGAAGGTTATTTGTGACTAGGTTCTGTGTTCTATTCTGTGTCCTGTTCCTGTGGAGTTTTGTAGTTTTTCTTGTTGATTAGTTTTCCAGGTGTTCCCATTCACCACTCCCCTTGTTATCTTGTTAGCCTTGTGTGTGTGTGTGTGTGTGTGTGTGTGTGTGTGTGTGTGTGTGTGTGTGTGTAT
The DNA here is from genome assembly GCF_949357685.1 of Gobio gobio. Classification (NCBI taxonomy): domain Eukaryota; kingdom Metazoa; phylum Chordata; class Actinopteri; order Cypriniformes; family Gobionidae; genus Gobio; species Gobio gobio. The sequence goes on from NC_137097.1 coordinate 85,136,088, forward strand.
ATAGGTATATACCCCAGTTATTCAATTGTTCTCTGTCGGTCGTTGTTTGCTGTCATGCAGGTGTATGGTTTTCCTGTTCTCTGTTACCCATGTTTACTTTAGTTTTTTTTTAATCAGTGTTACTTTATTCCATCACACACACACACACACACACACACACACACACACACACACACACACACACACACACACACACACACACACACACACACACACACACACACACACACACACACACACACACACACACACACACACAACTTGTAATTAAACCCTACCAGAAATATATATGATGACCCTTTTGTTATATGAATGTTGACCACAAAGTATATATGTATGTGTTTGTGTGATGTTAATCTTAAATGCTGAAATTGCTCTGTAAAGAATATTCCGGCTTTGAGATGTTCAAACCCAGGCGTGTTTGATATGTAAATGTTTCTTTTTATTTGTCTTAGTCAATGGTACAAAGTATATGATAATGAGATGTACTGTTAGTATGTTTAGTCCTTTTGGAGTAAAACTTTACTTATTCTGTCCTCCCGCAAGAACATTCCATCGAGTAATAAAGTCCGAACAAAGAAATTCTCTCCCGCCTGAAATTCAGACCAATGATTGGTCATCTCAGGGAAGATGGGTGTAGGTTACTGGACTTTAAAGGACAGTAACAAGCATATATTGGCTCAGTCAACTTGCAAGGGCTCCAATGAGTTTTTTTTCCTCCCATCACATCAGCGCGGCTCGCGGGCTTCAGCCCTGAGCTCGCGCGGCCCAGCATAGTTGGTTGTTTCCTTTGAAGATCGATGCGCTCAGAACCTTCTTAGTTTAGACGAGATGAACTTTCCCTTCCAAGACACTCGCTTCTAAACACCTTTAAATCTCCCGCGGACCGACCAAGCTCCGGAAGGACCAAACGGAGAGAGAGCTTCAGCACATGAACACTCAGAGAAACGCCAACACACGCATCTTGCCTTACACAACACAAAGAAACCATGCAAGTATCAATTTTATCGAAATTATGATGCGTCTTAAGATTGTACCCCTGTTTAAGGTGATAATGGTTCTTGCTGGCTCTAGTGGTTACGTTTGGGAAGGTGTCGGATCGGACACGATCATACCCTTCTTCCTTTCCTTTCTCCTCATCCTCCTTTACTTTCCATTATTCTGTATATACATGTATCCTTAATTTAGTCGTATGTAATCGTAGTATCAATCATTATTAAAACCATTGTATCCACGTTTTGATTGTCATTGTTGATTTTGAGTCAGAGATCAGTCACAATATATAAAAACATCAGATCGCCCACCCCTACAATCAACCAATAAAATGTCACTCATCATGGTTGTTAGGAAACGAAATCTCCACTGCATGGATCCTCATGTGTTTCTTCAGGAGTTAAACTCTTTCCACACTGATCACTCGTGCGGCTTCTCTCTGCTGTGGTTCCTCTCGTGTGTTTTCAGATGTCCTGACAAACTGAATCTCTTGTCACAGTGTGAACACTTGTAAGGTTTTTCTCCAGTGTGGATCCTCTCGTGTCTTTTCAGATCTGTTGACTGTCTAAATCTCTTGTCACAGTGTGAACACTTGTAAGGTTTTTCTCCAGTGTGGATGCTCTGGTGCCGTTTTAAACTGCTTGATGTAGTAAAAGTCTTCTCACACTCAAAGCACATGTACTCTCTCACACCAGTGTGTATTTTCTGATGTGTGTGTAAATATTGCAAATGTGAAAAACTCTTTCCACACACAGAACATGAATGTGGCTTCTCCTTCGTATGAACTGTCAGGTGTTTCCTCAGGTTTGATGACCCAAAAAATGTTTTACCGCAGTGATCACATGAGAACGGCTTCTCTCCGGTGTGGATCCTCATGTGATCATTAAGAATTTGTCTGCTAGTGAATCTCTTTTCACACTGCTCACACATAAACGGCTTCTCTCCAGTGTGGATTCTCATGTGACGATCAAGATGTGGTTTTTGTGTGAAGCTCATCCCGCATTGATCACATGAGAACGGCTTCTCTCCGGTGTGGATCCTCATGTGAAGCTCAAAATTTTGTTTGTTTGAGAATCTCTTTTCACACTGATCACATGTAAACGGCTTCTCTCCAGTGTGAACTCTCATATGGACATGAGGACATTGTTTGGTTGAGAAACTCTTTCCACACTGAGTGCAGGTTGTAGATTTCTTGGCTCTTGTTTTCTCTATTAATGTCTTTTTAGTCTTTGAGCCACTCAAAGGTTTTTCTCCAGGTTTGTCATGCTGTTCCTCCTCCACTTCACTCAGTTCTTCACTCTCCTCGCTCTCTTCCATCACGTCTAAGATCAAAGAAAAAATAATAAGTAAATCTAAATAATTCAAAAGAGAGAAATATGAAGTGAGCCCTGATGTAATAACAGAAATGAGGTACATTGATCTCGTTCTGGATTTTTAAAAAAATTAAAAATCACTACTAACATTTCTTGTTCTTGAAGGATTAACATTTACATGCTTCTGAAAACTAAGAATGAATACATTTTAGGTGACCCAATTAAGTAGACTCGATATTAATTTTATGTGGCTCCTTGACATGATTCAGGCTTTCAATTTTATATTCATCCACTTCAATTTCATATATTTTAATGTTACACAACTGAATTATAATACTGCACACATTACCATCTTAAATGCTAGGCATTAAAAGCTCCTTCAGTAAAGCTGTTATGACATTAGTTTACATTTACATTTCTGCATTTGGCAGACGCTTTTATCCAAAGCGACTTACAGTGCCCTTATTACAGGGACAATCCCCCTGGAGCAACATGGAGTAAAGTGCCTTACTCAAGGACACACTGGTGGTGGCCGCTGGGATAAAACCAGCAACCTTCTGCATATCAGTTCCATGGTTTAACCCACTGGACCATCATCTCACCATTAGTTTTATTAGTCTACAGCCTAGGCAAATGCTCCACTCTTTAAAATTTAAAATGTTCTAATAATTCCAACATAATTGACTATTAAACACTATTAAACACAATCAAGGCAAGGCAAGGCAAGTTTATTTGTATAGCACATTTCATACACAGTGGAAATTTAAAGTGCTTTACACAGAAATTAAGTTAAAATATTTGTAAGTGAATAAAATAATAATATTAAAAAAAAAAAAAAAAAAAAAAAAAAAAATATATATATATATATATATATATATATATAGTATAACAGTTATAATAGGAATTAAAATAAATAAAAAAGATCTGGGGTGGAAGAAAATGGAGAGTCAGGTTTACTTTAAAAATATTTCTCAGGTAACTGTGTGTTTAGACAGTACCCTTACAGACAAATCTTCCTGGTCTAACTTGAGGGCGTTTTCTAGATGTTTTACCCATCAGAGCAGATCTAAACGGGTCTTACTCGCACCGGAGGGAGTACTCAAAAAAAAAAAATTGTTAGGTAACTGTGCATTTAAACATTACCCTTACAGACAAATCTTCCTGGACAGGAACACTAGGGCTATCTCTACTTTGTTAGACCGTCAGAGCGGATCTACACTGTTCTTCCTCTTACCACCAAGGCTATACAGATCGTCCTCGCGCTGTTGGGATTCCGATTTATCGCTCCCCCGTCTCTCAACCTCTTCCACCCAGTTTGGAAAAGTCCCAGAAAGAAGTGAGGTGTTTTACCACAGGCGTTTATTTTTGGAGGCCTGTAAATAATGAGAAGCAGGATGCATGGAGCACCTTTTAGCACAATGCCGAGCAATCAAGTCTTTCCCTTTCTCATCTTGCTCAAAAATACATAAAATAACACTTTTACATAAAAATAACCACATTTTACTCTCTTGATTTAGCCATATGCAAAGCATGCTGGAAACTAACACAGGTTCCCTTTCGAAAGGGAACTCGCGCTGCATCAGCTGATGCTTCGGGGAACGCCTCCAGCATGACAGGTGTCTGAAACGCTATCGGCGCTTGATGAGCGGATGTGAGACACTGACGGCCCGTTTGGCCTGGTTAGTGAGAGCGCCCCCCTCAGGTTAGTGGTGCACCTAAGCATGCTAATGGATTATCATGAAGCACCGGAGGCGAGTCCCCGTTGAGAGGGAATTTTATTTCATTATGTTATGAAGGCTCTCCCGTTTCCCTGAGCGGGTTTGTCGGATTATGTGATCGTCGTTGGATACTACAGGGCCTGTAGTTCACTGGTGAGTGGCTAGAACAATCTATTGAGCTACCACTATCTGGGTTTGTGTTAAGCTCTTAGCTTCGCTAGTAGAGAATAGCCGCCTTCTGTTTTCCAGCTGTTATATCTTCTCTCTGTGTGTGAGCAGTTGAGGTCGCCACTCATTCCTGCGGGCATGTAGCATGCTTTAAGCGAGTGTGCATTCTCCTAGCTTAAGCAGGGAAGCTTGTAGCCACCGCTGGGTAAAGCAGTTAGTATCCCTTCTCGTGGAAGTTATAGACGGGAGTGTAGGGCTGACGCTTGAACTGCAGTGATATCTAGATCCTTTTCAGGGTGCCGCACCGGCTGGCCTTGGCTTTTGCTATGGGATGGGGGCCTTTCCTTTGCACAGGTATTTTCGCCCTGGCCTGTTGTTAAGTGTAAAATCGGGGCTTTGTGTTGCATCCCTAGTTCAGCCTCCTCTCATTACAGAGTCGTCTGGCCAGGGCCCGCCCCCTTCTCTGCATTCTGGGGTTATTTAGTAATGCAGTTTGGGGTGTTGCAGAATGGATAGCGACTTAGCCAGTGGTCGCGGAGTGGGGTTTGGCATCTTCCGCTTATACGCGGTTAGGCTAGCTCTGCTAAACCCCGCCTCCCAGAGCTTGTTGTGGCCGGCACCTTCAGGTGGCCCCTGGCCTCATCCTGGAGGATGTCATGGCCAGTGGGTGACATATTTGTGAATGTTTTTTACCCTTTGCTCTGTGTCTTCTGCTCCACCTTTTAGGGCTCGGGTTGAGCTGCACTTCGCAACCTCCTGCTTCTTGATGGTTTGGTCGGATGCTCCCCTAGAAGCCGAAGCAATGCCATGCCGTAGCAGGCGACGTAAGTTGTACTCCCCTCGCTTTAGAGGGTTTAAGGCACTTTCTGCTGAGTACACTGCTATTGGTAATGTGTTTAGGTCTATGTCTGTAGGCACTGCCGGTGGGACTGCGCCGTTGCATGGAGGACCCTGTGAGCACCTGGGATGGAGCCAGCCCCGGGAGGGGAGTGTGAAGGCCAGCTGGCTGTGAGCAGTCAGCGTGGGCAGTCCGGGCGGTGGACTCAGAGCAAGTAGTAGGCCTCGGTAGGCCTCCTTGCGGAAGAGTCTCGACATCGTAGCTCATGTGTGCCTGGGAGAATTCTCCTCAGCGATGTCGGCTTCAGCAGAAACCTCGTCGTCTAGTAGGCCCTTTACGGCCTCCCTGGGGATGAGTCCCCAGGTAATAACTGGATGTCTAATTCTTCATCAGCCCGCAGACAGCCACTGTCAGCCTGGGTCACAGCAGCAATCCTCGTAGGCTCGCTGCCGGGCAGTGGGCCACTCTGGCCTCCCCGGAGGGGACAGGACGGGGACCTGTGTAGGTTGCCTACAGCATGGTTACCTACCGGGAAGGCTTAGGAGCTCCTAAGGGTCGTCTGTGAGCTTACAGCTGCCTGGGCCTGATCAGACGGTTGTAGGCCCCTAGTGGCTTCCCAGTTAGATCGCACGTAGGCCTGTTCGGCCTCCTGAGCGCCTTTGTGAGATGTGCTCAGTAGATCCTAGGATCGAGCAGCTGAACTCCCCTCACTAGCTAGGGTCAGAAATCACTAAGCTGAGCGCTTCTCTCCAGGATAGCCTGTCTCTGAGGTCCGGCCTGAGGCGGACACTGCCAGTTTTTGCAGTCCCTCAGCTGGAGGTGAGTTTCCAGAGGCTCTGTTTTTCAACAGACAGGGTTGGCCGACGGAAGCGTCCCACATAGGTGACGCCAGGTCAGGCCTCCCTGGTGGCATTCAGTGAAGTTTTTCCTGAATAGTGACTGGCTGGGGCCCCCTCGGGCTCCCTAGCCACGTTCCCTTAAAGGAACCCCTTCTGTTGAATGGGTTGGTTCCAGGCCTTTGAGCAGCCCGGGTAGGACTTCATGCGGTACGTGAAGGTCCCTCCTGAGGCTTATAGCTTGTGCTTTGACCGTAGGGAACGCTGTCACTGACAGCCTAGTGTGACCAGAGGGGGAGCGGTTCAGGCTTTTCTGTTGAATTTGCTTGTCCTGGCTGTTGTCACTGCCAGTAGGCATGCACTCCCCTCGGCATGGCGGCATGGGTATATCGTTCCCCGAAGCGTCAGCTGACGCAGCGCAAGTTTCCTTTCGAAAGGGAACGTCTCTGGTTTCGACTGTAACCGTGGTTCCCTGAGAACAGGGAACAAGACGCTGCGTCGCTTTGCCATGCCTCAGGGCCTGCCTGCCAACAGTCCCTTCAGACGAAATGGATAGCGTTGTGTCTGCACGGTGCCCTTTTATACTTCCTGGTTGCATGGTGATGACATCAGAGGCTGTCACCGGTCAATAGGATTGATGTGATTGGATAGCGATTCAGACACCTGTCACGCTGTTCCCTGAACCATCAGCTGACGCAGCGTCTCGTTCTCTGTTCTCAGGGAACTATGGTTACAGTCGTAACCGGAGACGTTTAGAATCCGGTTTGAGCAGGGCTGTGCACAGGGGGGTGACCCGGTGGCTCTGCCCTCATCGAGCGGGCTGCCCTTCTTGATTTTTTCAGCATGTCCAAGTTAATACTTGTTCAAAAAAATCTATTAAGCAAACTTTGTACCATTTTCAGTTTATTTTGCCAAATAAAATAATTCATTATTGTTCAATAAATATTAAAATGTTAGTATAAAAACATAAAAAAATACAGAAATATTTGTTTTAATGTAAAGATTCTGAAAGCATTGAATGAGATACCATAATACTTTACAGAATACTTTACAGTAGTAGTCTAATAAATAAAAATATATTTTATTATAATATGATTACATTATAAATATGATCATCTCTAAGGTGGACACTCAATCTAATATGATATATGATATTTCCCATATGAATCAAACCATGTCATGTCAACAAATGGAAGTCAGCTAACTATTTATTATAATGTTAATTATTGTGCCTTTTACCCCAAATACCATGCTTTTACATAATCTTCCGTTATTGAAAACTGTTGCTATATTTACTTTGAACAAAACAAAAAAATAAGCAAATAATTAAAATAATTAACAAGACCCTTATATCAAAATATAAACAATAATTTTAGCGATTCTCATTTGCTACATAAATCTATAACATTTGGAAAAAAATTTAATATGAGATCAATTTAGCGCAGAAATTAGCTTTTTGGAAGCATAATTATTACAACAGATATTGCATTAGCACTAAAGCCAAACAATTGCTTTTACAATATGATTGTAAAAGGTTTGATGATACTCAATCAGGCTCAGCTCTCCCGTCTCTGCAGGACATCTACACCAAACGCTGCAGAGGTAGAGCTACTAAAATCATCAGAGACATTAATCACCCTGCAAACTCTCACTTCACCCTGCTGCCATCTGGTAAGCGCTTCCGTAGCCTGATGGCAAAGACTGAAAGACTCAGGAGGAGTTTCTTCCCCCAGGCCATCAGACTCCTGAACTCAGTCACGTGACTCACTTCACCCCCGCACACGCATAAACATACGGTCTTTCAACATTAACATCCACATACTGCAATTGCACTGCACTTTACTTTACGTCCCTATTGTTACTGCGTAACAACCTGTAATAAACCTTGCACATTATACTTCTTTATATATACATATTATATATTTTATGTTAACCACTTATTTTTAAGTCTACAGTTTATCTCACTTATCATCCACATATTTTTTTATATTTTTATTTTTATCTTATTTCCTATTTTTATCTTTTACTTGATTTATTTATAATTCTACTTATGTTAATACTTTTTATTCTAACTTTATTCTATTTCTATTTTAATTTCTTGTAACTGTTATTTGCACTGTCCATGGAGCGGACCTGTTTACATTTCACTGCCAGTTGTATATTGTGTATATAACTGTGTATGTGACAAATAAAACTCTTGAATCTTGAATCTTGAATCTTGAATCCCCTTATAGTGCCCCTTTATTTGGCCCCTTAAAATGTCTGTGCACGGCCCTGGGTTTGAGATCCTCCCAGACATGATCAAAGCATATATGAAGGCATTGTCTGTAGTCTGTCTAGTTAATGCTGTACAGTTCATAGGGGGCGAGGCGTCGTTCATGTCTGTCGAAATCGATTAGAAGACACTTGGGCATCAATCAGGAGACGCCCCAGGTAAACTTAAATCAGAAGCATAGGGGAATTTAAACATTATAGGCACAAATCCCATGTTTCTGTAGTGAGAAATATACTTAAAGTGATACTAAAATGATAAAGTGATACTAACATGAAACAATATACAATATTTCTTAAAACTGTGACACCCAGGAAGTGACATCATGTGGGCTGTTTCTACAGCATGATGGGAGAACAATAAAATAATCTCAATCCATTGTCTCTACTTGTTTTCACACAAACTGTACAGTGTTGACTGCATTCATCAACCCTGTTACCAAAGTCACTGTGAGAAGAATAATCGCTAAGTATAAATCGAGTGTTTGAAGTGAAATAGACCCACATTCAAAGCGCTCCAAGAGCTGCGTCTTAATGAAAGCCGCTTTCAAAAAGAATTTGACACTTAAATGATCCCATAATTGATAAGCCATTCTAGGTGTGTGTGGCATAGGGATGTCATGAGAACCGATACTTCGGTACCAAGTTGTGATGAAGTATTTTATTTATCCTATAGAAAACAATTGTAGAATTAGTTTGCCAGAAGTGTTGAGAGAAGTCTCAGTTCTCTTTCAAGTCTTGCTCTTGAACGGACAAATTCACGCAAAAAGTATGTCAACATTTTTTTCTGTAATTAATCACGATTAATATTTTGCACGATTTAAAGTTTTTAATATTTTAAGTTTGTAATATTTTGATATTGTAATAATTTCAGTTACTCTCCAAATTAATTTAGAAACAATTTAAAGACAGCATATTGTAAATATGTGTTGTATTGTCATTTTTTATGAATGAAGGCCAGTATCACTGATACTAAATTCTCTATGAAACATTAATGACGTTACATTACAGTATAACTGAAAGCTCCCAATTTCAACATTTATTAGGCTTTAAAAAACAACTTTTAATTTAAGTGAACTTAAAAAAATCTTTACATAAACCCAAAATAATAAATGTTATATTTACCCATGGCCTTCCCTGTTATACAGAAATGTAATAGTTATCAAACCTTCCTTAACTGCATAAATAATAAATGAAATATAGATGAATCATCATTAAAGCTACAATTTTATCTGTTCCCGTTGTTCTTTGATGAACATTAATGACAGGCATCATCAGTGCTCCTGTCACTTTAAGAACAACCGCGGATCTCACGCGCGGTCCCGCGCATCTCATTTCCTCACAACTCTTTAAAGTTCATTTAAGACGTTATTTAACTAATTTAAGACTCTAATATGAGAATACTCAAAATCCTCTGTGTTATTGTTTGTTCAAGAGCAAAAGAGAACTCGATGTGAGCAGGAAACTGACGCGAGTCTATCTATGCATCGAGTGTGTGTGTGTGTGTGTGTGTGTCAGTGTCCCTTGATTAGCTGACATGAGACGCATCCACACAGACAGGACACTGACACACACACATACACATACACACACACACAGACAGGACACACACACACACACACACACACACACACACACACACAGACAGGACACTGACACACACACACACACACACACACACACACACACACACAGACAGGACACTGGCATACAGCGCGCTCTCTTGTGTCTTGTCGCGCTTCGAAGCATTTACATGAATAGGAGCGTGATCATGTAACGCTAAGCAAAAATGGATATAAAAACGGACGCTGTGTTATTTGCGTTAAATATTTTTAATGCGTTAAGCTTCCGTTTCACGTTGACCGAGTTTGGTGGAGATTGAATAAATCACCTACGAGGAGAACGTAAAAACTCAGACCCTGAATTATACAAATATTCACGTTCAAACAAAAACTTTCTGTGAAAAAAAGACACTTAAAAACAGACACTTGTAGAAAATAATGTGAATTTTTTTTTTAAATAAATTTGAACTATGTCAGTAAATAATGAATTTAAAGACAAATGTGTCAAAAGTGATCTTTGCAAACACAGCACATGACCTTCTGTAAAGCACATGTATAGAAAACACACTCACACTCCTCTGTTTTAAAAAAAGAGTTCTGTCTGAATGAGTACATGAAATCACGGCTGTCAGGTGATAAGAATTGTAACTCAAATGTCATTTAGAAAATGAGTCCTGTAGTGATATAGTGTCATAGTTCATGTCCACATTAACCACTACGTTGTAATACCAATACCCATGTCATCATACACATTTGTGTCCTCATAAATCACATAAACAAGCACAGAGAGAGAGAGAGAGAGAAAGGGAGTTTCAAAAATAATACAACACTGCCATCTTTTGGTGATAGAGGGGAGGGCAAACAAACAGCCAAAAACATTATTAAACTTTGACATGTTGCCATGGCAGCATTATTTGAAATATCAGGAATTCTTTCATACGTCTCTATCTGTCATGTTTTCACATTATACTGATGAAGTTTGAAGTCAATCGGGTGAAAATAAGATGGTGATTCAAAGCATTTTTTAAAGTGACACACTTCCTGCTGCCAGTTGGTGGCGCTTTAACTTTGACTCATAAAAGTCATATCCATGTGATCGGACTCTTACAACGAATACACAGCTGAAGTTTCATCCAAATCAGTCAATGTTTGCACAAGTTATTACACACTTCCTGTTTACCCTTTCTCGCCATAAATTCGTTGCTTCGCCACGGCCAAACCGTTTAAGATATCAAAAATCCGTTCGCAATTTAGCATCCTCTGTGTCTTGACTTCATGCTGACCGAGTTTGGCAATGATCGAAACAATGGCCTCGGAGGAGTATATTAAATTCCAGAGCATGCGTTTTCCGAACAACCCATAATAGCTCACTTCCTGTTGGGCTGACACATAACTATGAGCACGAAAGTTGTTCGGCCCGATGAGATCTATATGTGTACCGAGTTTCATACATGTACGTGCAAGTGTGTTTGATATATAGACCAAGTTTTCAGACCCCACCTTAGGGGGCGCTGTCGAGCCCCCCTGCCACGCCCGGGTACCAGCTTCAGCCCGGCTCTGATGGCCGCGCATTCCGACGTGTGTGCGAAGTTTCAAGAGTTTTCGAGCATGTTAAGTGCCCCAAAAGTACCCGAGAAGTCAAAAAAAAAAAAAAAAAAAAGAATTAAAGCTGCGAGCAGCGATGACGGGCCCAAGCTGGTGGCACTGCCACCCCGGTGGCATCAGTTTAACTGTGCACGGCAGGCAATAGGCATTTAAAATGGGAAAACATAAAAGGACTATGTCAAAGTCATCTGAATTCACCACATTAACTGCAGCAGTTGGTGCTGCTATGACCACAACAGCCACATCTATGAGATCAATTAAATTTATATGAATTTCATGTCAGATTATGTCAAAGGTCAAATTGGAATGAGTTCAGAATACCATTCGAATGCTGATGTTGTTTTATTCTAACACTTCTCTTCATGTGTTTTTGAGCTACCTTAGCTACCGTTTGTGCACCAATCTTATGCACCATAAAACATGCTTTCATTTCAATATGGGTGGTCCAATAAATTTTTTTTTAATAAAAAATGTATAAATGGAGCCAAATCACAGAAACTGCAAAGATGATTTTAATATCAGTGTCAGGTAAGAGTAAGATGCGTGTCTACATTTTATGGAAGTTTATTATAAATAGCCACTTTTATAAAATCATGTGAAATTTATGTTTTAATACATTTATATTATATCAGTAAATAATTAATTTAAAGACATGTGCATCATACGTGATCTTGGCAAACACATCACATGACGTTTTTATTTCAAGTGATAGTTATTTGTGATAGCCTATATGAAAGGGTTAAATTATGATCAAGAGAGAAAGTCACACACACACACACACACACACACACACACACACACACACACACACACACACACACACACACACACACACACACACACACACAATGATAGAGTGAGGGGGAGGGGAAGGACTGAGAGAAAGGCACACACACAAACTCACAGGGTGAGAGAGAGACCCCCCCCCCACACACACACACACACAGATAGAGAGGGGGAAGGGGAAAGACAGGCAGATGGCATTCCATAGACTTAATGGTTTGTATACTGTACAAACTGTACATTCTATCCCCCTACACTACCCCTAAGCCTACATATCGCACACACACACACACACACACACACACACACCATAGCTGTTAACCCTCCCGTTTTTTCCGGGTTTCTCACGTATTTTAGCTCTTTTCCCGCTGTCTTCCCGTTTTAGTATTTTCCCGTAAAATATCCCGTATTTTTACGTTCTGATTGTGTTAACTCAGAACACGCAACTATCTGGTTTAGTGCCAGAAGACGCGAATGAGAAGTCGCGCGCACTGTGAGAAAATTTTCCGTGCACTCATCCGAGAGCGCGCACACGTCTCTCAGCGCGCAAATATTGAGTTCTCTTTCAAGTCTTGCTCTTGAACGGACAAACTCACGCAAAAAGTATGTCAACATATTGATGAGTATTCTAGCAGACATAGTCTGTATATGGCTTAAGTAAGCTTTATACAGTCCAGAAAAGACGACGCATATCCGAGGTCTTAAAGGGGCAGTAGCCTTTACTGCTGTCTGTTTAATGTCAAACAAAAGACAAGGGCATCACTCACTGCTCTTGATTGAATAACTTTTGTAAGTTTAATAGGATTAATCTTTAATTTATACAGTCATATATGCAATGTTATTTTACATTTGATCAATTTCTGTACCTGAAAAACCTGAAAAGCATAGTTTATTTTATTAGTATCTTTGCTCAATAGTATTTATTTGTGCTGCTGCTTGTATTTAAATGATTTGTTCTTATTATTTTCTTTTTTTTTTATTTGACAGTAGTCCTTTTTTCCCTGAACATAGCAAATACTGAACCGTACCGAAACGTGAGCAATCTGTACCGTTACACCCCTAGCGTAACGTATGATAAAATGACTGAAAAAAGGTTGGGAAACACTGGCTTAGGCTACTATCGAAGAAGAAGAAGACAGTTGCAGCCGCGGTTGGGAGGAAGAGGGAAAAAGTAGCGGGAAGTAAACTTCAAGGAGAGTATAGTAGATGAGTGTGATGTGCAATGATGGATCAGGACGCTGACGGCCAAAATCAAAATATTTTGTGTAGTTATAAACTCTTTAGACTCTTTTTTTTAAGTTTGTAGGTAAGAATCGTGTAAAAAAATCCCTTATTTTGTGGATGGATTCCGGGAAATCTCCCTTATTTTCAATGTTCAATGTTGACAGCTATGACACAAACACACACACACACACACACACACACACACACACACACACACACACACACACACACACACACACACACACACACACACACACACACACACACACACACACACACACACACACACACACACACACACACTACCCCTAAACCTACCATCACAGAAAACATTCTGCATTTTTACATTTTTATTAAAAAATTGTTTAGTATGCCGTTAAAGCTATTTTGATTTACGGGGACACATGAAATGTCTTCATAAACCATGATTATGTTGTAATAAACACCCCTCCAACACACCCATTTCTGAGGCTTTGCCCATTTCCACTGACTGACATCTCTGATGTGTGTGTTGAGTTTCAAGCAATTTCAAGCATGCTAAGAGGAATTATACAAATATTCACGTTCAAACCAAAATATCTGACTTCCTGTTGGTCAGAGCTAATGACTGTAAAGTACAAAGTATTTAAAATATCAGGAATCCATTCGTATGTCTATATCTGCCATGTTTTGTCATTATACTGATGAAGTTTGAAGTAAATCGGGGGAAAACAAGACAGTGATTTAACATTTTTGAAAGTTACACACTTCCTGCTGCCGGTTGGTGGCCACACTCACTCACACACACACACACACACACACACACACACACACACACACACACACACACACACACACACACACACACACACACACACACACACACACACACACACATAGACTTAATGGTTTTTATACTGTACAAACTGTACATTCTATCCCCCTACACTACCCCTACTCCTAAACCTACCATCACAGAAAACATTCTGCATTTTTACATTTTGAATAAAACATTGTTTAGAATGTTTTTAAAGGTCCCGTTTTTCGTGTTTTTTTGAAGCTTTGATTGTGTTTACAGTGTGCAATATAACATGTGTTCATGTTTCGCGTGTAAAAAAACACAGTATTTTTCACACAATGTACTGATCTGTATACTGCTGTTTTCACTGTCCTCAAAACGGCTTGAAAGATTTCCCTGTTCTATGAAGTACCTCCTTCAGAAACACGTAACGAGTTCTGATTGTGCCAGCGGTTCCCGTGTTGTGATTCGACAGCAGCTTAGGGCACGCAGAGCGCACGTTACCGGAAAGGTCACGCCTCTCACCATAACGGGGATGCATGCGCTCAATGATCTCTAAGTACAGCGTCCCTGGGAAAGCCAAACAAAGGTTACTTGACTCCGGGATGAAAATAACAGCGTCTCGACGACATGGCAACAAACAAACTATACGAACGCAACCGAACGCAACACTTCCTATTCTCCACGCGGGAGCAACAAGACCACGCCCCCTTTTTTGCGCGTTCTTGTGGGCGGAGGTTAGTCGACATACTGCTATACTGATGTAATTAAAGCAGGAAATACCAGGATGTAGTCCTAACCAGCCGTTCGCTGTAGGCTTTGAAAGGGAACTTCTGTTAAATAAAATATCTCGCTTGGCATTAAACTTTGAGCTTTATAATTTTACAGGTATTATAAATGCTCTAACAGCAACATTACACACTAACTAAAGTTTGAAAAATGGGATCACGAAGAACAGGACCTTTAAAGCTAGACAGTGAATTAAAGCATTTTTGAAAGTGACCCACTTCCTGCTGCCAGTTGGTGGCCACACACACACACACACACACACACACACACACACACACACACACACACACACACACACACACACACACACAGGCATCATCAGTGCTCCTGTCACTTTAAGAACAACCGCGGATCTCACGCGCGGTCCCGCACATCTCATTTCCTCACAACTCTTTAAAGTTCATTTAAGACGTTATTTAACTAATTTAAGACTCTAATATGAGAATACTCAAAATCCTCTGTGTTATTGTTTGTTCAAGAGCAAAAGAGAACTCGATGTGTGAGCAGGAAACTGACGCGAGTCTATCTATGCATCGAGTGTGTGTGTGTGTGTGTGTGTGTGTGTGTGTGTGTGTGTGTGTCAGTGTCCCTTGATTAGCTGACATGAGACGCATCCACACAGACAGGACACTGACACACACACATACATACACACACACACACACACACAGACAGGACACACACACACACACACACACACACACACACACACAGACAGGACACTGACACACACACACACACACACACACACACACAGACAGGACACTGGCATACAGCGCGCTCTCTTGTGTCTTGTCACGCTTGGAAGCATTTACATGAATAGGAGCGTGATCATGTAACGCTAAGCAAAAATGGATATAAAAACGGACGCTGTGTTATTTGCGTTAAATATTTTTAATGCGTTAAGCTTCCGTTTCACGTTGACCGAGTTTGGTGGAGATTGAATAAATCGCCTACGAGGAGAACGTAAAAACTCAGACCCTGAATTATACAAATATTCACGTTCAAACAAAAACTTTCTGTGAAAAAAAGACACTTATAAACAGACACTTGTAGAAAATAATGTGAATTTTTTTTTTAAATAAATTTGAACTATGTCAGTAAATAATGAATTTAAAGACAAATGTGTCAAAAGTGATCTTTGCAAACACAGCACATGACCTTCTGTAAAGCACATGTATAGAAAACACACTCACACTCCTCTGTTTTAAAAAAAGAGTTCTGTCTGAATGAGTACATGAAATCACGGCTGTCAGGTGATAAGAATTGTAACTCAAATGTCATTTAGAAAATGAGTCCTGTAGTGATATAGTGTCATAGTTCATGTCCACATTAACCACTACGTTGTAATACCAATACCCATGTCATCATACACATTTGTGTCCTCATAAATCACATAAACAAGCACAGAGAGAGAGAGAGAGAAAGGGAGTTTCAAAAATAATACAACACTGCCACCTTTTGGTGATAGAGGGGAGGGCACACAAACAGCCAAAAACATTATTAAACTTTGACATGTTGCCATGGCAGCATTATTTGAAATATCAGGAATTCTTTCATATGTCTCTATCTGTCATGTTTTCACATTATACTGATGAAGTTTGAAGTCAATCAGGTGAAAATAAGATGGTGATTCAAAGCATTTTTGAAAGTGACACACTTCCTGCTGCCAGTTGGTGGCGCTATAACTTTGACTCACAAAAGTCATATCCATGTGATCGGCCTCTTACAACGAACACACAGCTGAAGTTTCATCCAAATCAGTCAATGTTTGCACAAGTTATTACACACTTCCTGTTTCCCTTTTCTCGCCATAAATTCGTTGCTTCGCCACGGCCTGACTTTTCGAGATATCAAAAATACGCTCGCAATTTAGCATCCTGAATATGTTCACTTAATGCTGACCGAGTTTGGCAATGATCGAAACAATGGCCTCGGAGGAGTATATTAAATTCCAGAGCATGCGTTTTCCGAACAACCCATAATAGCTCACTTCCTGTTGGGCTGACACATAACTATGAGCACGAAAGTTGTTCGGCCCGATGAGGTCTATATGTGTACCAAGTTTCATACATGTACGTGCAAGTGTGTTTGATATATAGACCAAGTTTTCAGACCCCACCTTAGGGGGCGCTGTCGAGCCCCCCTGCCACGCCTGGGTACCAGCTTCAGCCCGGCTCTGATGGCCGCGCATTCCGACGTGTGTGCGAAGTTTCAAGAGTTTACGAGCATGTTAAGTACCCCAAAAGTACCCGAGAAGTCGGGAAAAAAAAAAAAAAAAAAAAAAAAACAAAGAATAATCCTTAGGGGAACAATAGGGCTCTGCGCCCTTTGGGCTTGGGCCCTAATTATTGGAGCTTTGTGACATGGGGCATTATCCTGCTGGAAGTAGCCATCAGAGGATGGGCACATGGTGGTCATAAAGGGATGGACATGGTCAGAAACAATGCTCAGGTAGGCCGTGGCATTTAAACCATGCCCAATTGGCACTAAGGGGCCTATGACAAGTGACCAAGATGGCGGCGCGAGTAGATCGCGAGGCTCAGCGTCTCTCCAGATTCTGCAATTTTGCGGTATTTTTCTTGCTCATCTCGGGTCTGTTCGTGCAGAACAGTTGTGCCTTTACATCGTACACCCGCGCTGAGCTTTTGGATATTGGTTTGCGAATTTCCGACAGTTTTATGGACAATCTTCGACTCCTTCCTGAGATCGCTAAGACGCCCGAGGCGATGCGCTCATCCCGGCCGGGCGGAAGTGCACGCAGACGGCGGCGAGATCG
The DNA here is from genome assembly GCF_949357685.1 of Gobio gobio. Taxonomy (NCBI): domain Eukaryota; kingdom Metazoa; phylum Chordata; class Actinopteri; order Cypriniformes; family Gobionidae; genus Gobio; species Gobio gobio. The sequence continues at coordinate 85,153,745 of NC_137097.1, forward strand.
TAAACAAAGGCGGGGGAAGCGTGGAGGATTGCGGGCTAAGCTAACGCGTTCTCCTCATCGGCTCTCTTTACCCAGCATTTTCCTTGCTAATGTACGATCGCTAGTGAACAAAATGGAGGAGATTCGACTCAGCATCACACACAGTAAGAAACTTTTGAACTGTAACGTCCTAATCTTCACTGAAACCTGGTTAAACAGCGGAATACCGGACACCGCTATCGAGCTAGCGGGACGCCACACACTCCGGGCAGATAGAACATTAGATGGCTCCGGGAAGACCAGAGGTGGTGGATTGTGCATTTATATTAACAAAGCTTGGTGCACAAACTCTGCTATTGTTGGGAGTCATTGTTCAGCTAACCTGGAGTTTCTCATGGTTAAATGTAGACCGTTTTATCTACCGCGGGAGTTCACCTCCACCATTATAACTGCTGCTTATATTCCACCCGATGCTGATGCCAAGCTTGCTATGAAAGAACTTCACGCAGCCATCAGTAAACAACAGACTGATCACCCTGAAGCTGCGTTTATTGTTGCAGGTGACTTTAATCACTCAAACTTAAAGTCAGTGCTACCCAAGTTTCACCAGCATGTTTCCTGCCACACCAGAGGAAACAAAACCTTAGACCATGTTTACACAAACATGGCGGGAGCTTACGTTGCAACACCCCTCCCCCACCTGGGACAGTCAGACCACATCTCTTTGTTCCTCAGCCCCAAATATTCACCCCTCATCAACCGTGTGAAGCCATCAGTAAAGACCATCAAGGTGTGGCCTGCGGGGGCAGATTCCACACTCCAGGAAAGGTTTCTAAACACAGACTGGAGTATGTTTGCTTCTCAAGCCACCAGTGGCGCTCACACGGACATTAACTCCTACACCTCCTCAGTATTGGATCATATCAATACCACCATTGACAGTGTTACAACCCAGAAACAGATCACCACATACCCAAATCAGAAGCCTTGGATGAACAGGGAAGTTCGACTCCTGCTGAAGTCACGCAATACTGCCTTCAGATCAGGAGACGCACAAGCCTACAGCGCATCCAGAGCAAACCTGAAGAGGGGCATCAAAAAGGCCAAGCACTGCTACAAGCTAAAGATAGAGGGACACTTTTCCAACTCTGACCCTCGACGCATGTGGCAGGGCATTCAGGCCATCAGTGATTATAAACCCACCCACTCCACCCCCGCAGCCACTGATGTCAACTTCCTGAACGAGCTAAATTACTTATATGCTCGTTTTGAAAGAGAGAACAGAGAAACTGCCACCAAGCTCAAACCCTCAGCTGACCACCCACCAATCACACTCTCCTCCACAGATGTCTGCAAGGCACTGAGCCGGATCAGCGCACACAAGGCTGCTGGACCAGACAACATCCCTGGTCGTGTTCTCAGGGCATGTGCGGAGCAGCTCGCTGGGGTTTTTACAGACATTTTCAACCTGTCTCTTGCCCAAGCAGCTGTACCATCATGCTTTAAACGCACTTCCATTGTGCCAGTGCCGAAACACTCCAGCCCGAGGTGCCCTAATGACTACCGCCCTGTAGCACTCACACCCATCGTCATGAAGTGCTTTGAGCGGCTGGTCCTGGAACACCTAAAAGACTCTATACCATCCACATTGGACTCACACCAGTTTGCCTATCGCAGCAATAGGAGTACAGAGGATGCAGTTTCCATGGCACTGCAGGACTTCAGGAAGGAGTCAAGAGGCACACACGACACCATCCACATCAATGGAATGGCTGTTGAACGTGTCTCCAGTTTCAAGTTCCTGGGGATCCACATCTCGGCGGACATGTCGTGGACGACCAACACCTCCAGCCTGGTCAAGAAGGCTCACCAGCGCCTCTTCTTCCTGAGGACACTGAGGAAGAATCAGCTCTCCTCGGCTATCCTGGTGAACTTCTACCGCTGCGCAATAGAAAGCATCCTGACCAGCTGTGTGGCAGTGTGGTATGGGAGCTGCTCTGTTGCGGAGCGCAAGGCACTGCAGCGGGTGGTGAAAACTGCCCAGCGCATCACAGGAACTCCACTGCCTGCCATCGAGCACATCCAGAGGAAACGCTGTCTGCACCGAGCTCGCAGCATCCTCAAGGACTCCTCTCACCCAGCACACAGACTGTTTTCTCTCCTGCCCTCCGGCAGGCGTTTCAGGATCCACCGGACCAGAACCAGCAGACTAAAGAACAGTTTTTTCCCCAGAGCTGTCTCTTTACTGAACTCAAACCCCCGTTGATCCACTTCCCTCATAAACTACAAACTCTCCTACCTCACATCTGCCTTCACTTTGTTATTTGCACTACCGACTGTTTATTACAGTAACAACTGTTTACTTATGCATTTTGCACCACCATATCTTAACTGGAATATGCTCATTTGCACTGCCGACTGTATTTATAGTAACCATGTTTACATTTGCATTTTGCACCGTACTTCTAACTGTAATATGCAACCACTTTCCACTGCACTTTTACACTTTCTTTCGGATAGCTCTGTCCATAATTTATTGCACTACCTTAATCCACTGCTATATTCCTCATATTAGCCTAACATATTATTGTATACCTCTATCTGTAAAATTCTGTTTATAGTAATAGCCATCTGTATATTATATTCATAGTACATATTCACCTGTACATTCTGTTTACATTCTGTTTATAGTAATAGCCATCTGTATATTTATATTTATTCACTGTATATATTCATCTGTAAATTCAGTTCTGTTTATAGTAATAACCATCTCTCTACTTATACATATTTATATATATTCAGTACATTTTTATGCCCAGCACTTACGCAACCATTGTATATATCCTGCACTTGCTGCTATTGCACTTCTGGTTAGACCTAAACTGCATTTCGTTGCCTTGTACTTGTACTTGTGTAATGACAATAAAGTTGAATCTAATCTAATCTAAAGTGTGCCAAGAAAACATCCCCCACACCATTACACCACCACCACCAGCCTGCACAGTGGTAACAAGGCATGATGGATCCATGTTCTCATTCTGTTTACGCCAAATTCTGACTCATCTGACAATCTTCAACTGTCCAATTTTGGTGAGCTTGTGCAAATTGTAGCCTCTTTTTCCTATTTGTAGTGGAGATGAGTGGTACCCGGTGGGGTCTTCTGCTGTTGTAGCCCATCCGCCTCAAGGTTGTGCGTGTTGTGGCTTCACAAATGCTTTGCTGCAGACCTCGGTTGTAACGAGTGGTTATTTCAGTCAAAGTTGCTCTTCTATCAGCTTGAATCAGTCGGCCCATTCTCCTCTGACCTTTAGCATCAACAAGGCATTTTCTCCCACAGGACTGCCGCATACTGGATGTTTTTCCCTTTTCACACCATTCTTTGTAAACCCTAGAAATGGTTGTGTGTGGAAATCCCAGTAACTGAGCAGATTGTGAAATACTCAGATCGGCCTGTCTGGCACCAACAACCATGCCACGCTCAGAATTGCTTAAATCCCCTTTCTTTCCCATTCTGACATTCAGTTTGGAGTTCAGGAGATTGTCTTGACCAGGACCACACCCCTAAATGCATTGAAGCAACTGCCATGTGATTGGTTGATTAGATAATTGCATAATGAGAAATTGAAAAGGTGTTCCTAATAATCCTTTAGGTGAGTGTATATATTGTCACTACTAGAGCAAGCTCTTGATCGGTTAACATGGCGCAAATATCTGGCAAAGTTCAGATTTTTCAACTTGCGCGAATCACATACTATGAGCGTCAAATGCCCTGAAGGGTCGAATCTACACATATATACACATATATCCTTCCTAATAATTCCTAATAATTTCCATAACGTGAATAATCAATGATAATCAATTTTTGTACCCCTTTTCTATATAAGTAGTTTAAGGATGATTTTATTCTGTTTGCTTATGCTTTTCTATAAGTAGTTAGAGATTATTTGAATTCTGTGTGTTCTAGTTTAATATGCTATCTTCAGGGACCATTCTGAACCTTCAGCAGAGCAAACGGGCCTGACGGGAAAGTCGAGTTCACCTGAGGTCAGAAGAAGTTCCTGAACAGGTGCCCCTAGGGTGCCCCTAGGGTGCCCCCCCCACCAATTCAAAGAAATATGCACCCTTTATATTTCTTTAGAGAATAAAGTCATGTGTATGTGTGCTTCTCTCTCAGTCTCTCCTGAGAGAGGCTGCTGTATCTATGTTTTGGTAGTATGTGTTCTTTTGATAAAGTTCAGGCCCTGCTTACAGGGACGGAAAGCTGTTATGCTGTAGTACTTAAAACAACATTCCTGCTTCAAAAAAACACAATGAAAAGATAACAGTCAAAAAAAACAACCCAATTAAAATCAACATCCAAACCATAAAAGAATTTAACTCACTAAGACTAAAATATCCAAAATTATGAAGCCTCTTGCTGGGATTATTGTGCTTTAATAGCTTTTAATTATTAAACACGTCCCGCAGTTTAGCAACACTAGAGACTGCATTTTGTAACAATCAAATGGTTTAATATGATCGCATATAGAAACGGCTGGCAATATAACGTCTACATAGCAATAATAAATAGGCTGTGTATTTTCTTAAAGGGCATATTGCAGGTAAAAAAAAATTCCAAATGAATATATAACCTTGTATGAAAATACCATATGAAAAGGTAATGCAGGATGTAAAATATTTTAAGAGCACTAATTTAGTAGATTAAGTGGCCGTTTCGTTGGCCGCTTTTAAAAAGCGCTTTTTTTTCAACATCGTGTCATATTACGTCACGAGAGGGAGTCGTTCGACGGGCTCTGCGCTGGCTCAGTGCAGAATAGGTTGGTATTCATTAGGAGTCTGTGTGTTTTCGGTAGTTTTTCTATTTCAATTTATCAGTAGCCGCGTTTCCGTTGTCATTCAAATTGCGCAAATTGAAATTGCGAATTGAAAATATGCCCAATGGAAACGCGTCAATTTCGCAAAAACTCCCATATATCGCAAAAAGGTTTTTACGCTCGCATGAGGTGGTTTTTCAGGCAATTCGAAAAAGGAAATTTTCGCAAAACTGCAATGGAAACAGTTTTTTTGCATCTACAGGTCAGCTGGTACGGTCACACATTGCTCTCACACAGGGCCTACATATTATTATTCCACTCAAGTATGTCTAATAACGAGATCTTATGTCGTTAAAACAACATATATTTTCTCCTAATAAGGAAAGTGGCGTAACTTTATAATGACGGACCCCGGTGCAACCACAAATATCATAACTATCTATAGGCCGACTGTAATTAAGACATATATTCAAGACATGTATTAAAACAGAAAGACCCTATAGTTTCAGCCTTGCTCAAAGACTAAGGAAACAGGCCAGCACGTCAATCCATTCCCGACGATCTTGGTTTGCTTCTTATTTATTAAATATACAGCCAAATAGTGCATTAAACATTGATCAAAATTAAAATACAATTTATACCAAACGAAATTAATTTTAAATTAAGACTTTCTAGAAAACACAATTCAATGAAATGCTCAATCCATGTACCCAGACAAATGCGCATCTGATTATGTGCCTTACTCATGCTGCTCACTTTTCATAATCAACATATGAAATTAAAAGATTATAATATTTAGACATAGCCTAACTATATGAAATTAAATAGGCTACGTTTTCTTTAACCCTCTGTCCGACGAAGTCGTCTTCGCCTTCTGATGGATTTTTTCCTTATTCCAGTACAAACAACTCACAATACTCTGTCATTTTTAGCCGTACAGATAGGCTGAGTGCAAGACATAATTATAAACTGTAAACTGTCTACTTTTATTTGTGTACACTCAATAACAGCAAAGGCCGCGGACTCGTGGACGGATTATTTTGCACTCCACTCCAAACGCTGTCTTCATTTCAAAAATAGCCTATATTTTGTTTATTAAACGCAAAGTTTTTCATTTCAAAAGCATTTCTAAATTCAGTTTATATTTCCAACAAACGAAATTCCAAGCCAAAATAACGAAGTGGTAAAAAAAAACCTTCATTCAAAACCATTCAAACTTTTCGCTCGTCTCTGTGTGGCAATGCGTCACAATAATCTGGCGTATGTAAAAGTCGATCATTCTTTATAGTTGATGGTATGCTTGGACAGAAGATGAGTTCTTTATTAAACTCATAAAAAAACAATAGAATAAAAAATGCCACAATTTATCATAACACCTCATGTGTGTCGCTCAAGTATAAGGTGCTTTCCTTGCCATCAGTACTTAGATAACCCACACGTCTCATTAATAATAATGGCGTAATAAACCTATTAATTTATATTATTATTATAAATAATAATAAACCTAACAACATACATAGCATGATTTTTGGACTGATTTATCACGAGAGAAAAAAATTGTTTTATTCGCATAACATCAGTTAATGGAAATGCCGTCATTGCGCAATATTTTTTTATCGACTTTTAGAAAATATCGCAAAAGTTTTGCGCAAATCTGTAATGGAAACGCGGCTAGTGTCATGGTAAATTATTGTGTCCAGCCTGTCAGGACATCGAGTCCACAGGTTTCCTAAAAAAAAAAAGTGGCGTTTTGTGCAGGTGAAGAGACGACATCTGCTTGGAAACACGCGGTGGTGTGTAGCGTTCACTTTAGACCGGAGGATTATCATCCCTGCGATATGATGGAGTCAAACATTGTTATTCCGGCTACACACTGGCTGTGTGAGCGCTGCTGCCATAGAAGGCCTATATAGGTGTATATACTTCATGTTAAAAATAAATATATAGCCTACTGATTGCTGTATCAGTAGGCTATATATTTATTTTAATATATAAAATAAATATATAGCCTATCGTCTGCAGTATTGACAGCAAAATAGGCTACAGAATATTTCGTTCTGTATTGACAGGTCCAATATAAAAAAATCGAGAATATATATATTTTTTTAAATTACAATTATATCTGCATTTATGTCAAAACCTAGAGACTTTCAAACACCAAAATGTACTTTATTAATATGTATTTGTGTCAAAATTACAAATAAACTGATTTTCTTATTCTATTTTGCCTGGAAATGCTTCCAACACTCTGTCGCGTGAAAAATACTCGGTTCTATTTCTAGCTTGCACGCGTTTTCGGCGCCCAAGACGCGCGTGTCACAGGCAGTATGCAAGCTCCAACCTGTTAACATGGGATTACGTGAATCAATTTCAACATTGATGAATACAAAGTCTGTACATGAACACAAATGCATATTTTGCACTTTTCAAAAAAGTTTGGAATTATGTGCTTGACTGCTGTAATGTAAATATTTTATTCATGCCATGTATGTACATTCAAGTTCACTCAAATACATACTCATAACGTCATATACATCCTCACACTATGGGTGAATAGACACGAAATAAACCCATAATAGAATGAATGAATAAAGGATAACATGAAACACATACAATAACACTAACATTATACTGTCTGTGGTTCGGCCGCCGGCGGGAGATGTGACGGTAACAGATCCGTCAGAGATGCAGTTTGAAGAAAACGTGAACTGTGCACCGCAAGTCTTTTTTTTAATAACATTTGCTAACTACCAAATCAGTCGTGATGAGGAACCGCTAACGTTATATCACGTAACGTTACATGTTTAGTGTGTACGGATATTAACGAATGTGACTTATGGTCAAAGCTTACAAGTTTCTGTTATTGGTAAGAATCAATAATCCTAGATGACCAATACCAGCTTTGCCTGATACATGATGATAATCTGTACAGTATTGTAATCTGAGCACAGTGTACACACATGGTTTAGCTGGCGTTATCTACAAGCTAACACTGGTCTCTCACTGAGACACCTGCCCTGTTCTCCATTGTTTCTCCTCACACAAATAGTTTGATTAGTTTCGAGTTCTGATTGTGCCAGCGGTTCCTGTGTTGTGATTCGACAGCAGCTTAGCGCACGTAACTTGCACGGAAAAGTCACGCCTCTTAACGGGAGATGTATGCGCTCAATGATCTCTACAGCGTCCCTGGGAAAGCCAAACAAAGGTGATTTGACTCCGGGATGAAAATAACAGCGTCTCGACGACATGGCGACAAACACACTCAAACGCAACACTTCCTCTTCTCCACGCAAAACTTCCTTGTCTTCTCCACGTGGGACAGCAACAAGACCACGACCCCTTTTTCCGCGTACTCTTGTGGGTGGAGGTTAGTCTGTTCTACTGTTCTACTGACGTCATTAAAGAAGGAAGTACCAGGATGTAGTCCAAACCAGCCGTTCGCTGTAGGCTTTGAAAGGGAACTTCTGTTAAATAAAATATCTCGCTTGGCATTGAACTTTGAGCTTTATAATTTTACAGGTATTATTTATGCTCTAACAGCAACATTACACACTAACTAAAGTTTGAACAGTGGGATCACGAAGAACGGGACCTTTAATAAACATTTATAATTTCCGCAGTGTCCAAACTGTCATTGCGATCCATTGTTTTCCTATCGTTGAAATTCACCGCACTCCCTCTCGTTACGTCACGTCCGGTTTTGGCATTTTTAGATGCAGAAGGACATTTTTTAAAAATCTAGTTCCTACATTATTTTTCTATACATTGACTGGGGTCTCTAACCTGCAATAGGCCCTTTAATGTCTCTAGTACCGATAGCAGAACCAGTAACGTCTGAGCTTATCGATACTGCGCTCTTTCATAATTTAGCTCCGGGGATGATTTAATATTGTGTTTCTGTACCCATTCCTACTTAAGACTAAAATTAATATAAAGCTAAAATAATAAATTAGTTTGAACTGATGTTGACAGTCAATATGAAAGTTTCTCAAACCTCCCTTTACTGACCTGATGATGTACTTGGTGTTGGAGGAGCTTCACTGATAATGCGACTGATATGGGAGTAGCTTCACTGATGATGAAATGCAGTGGGAGGAGCTTCACTAATGATGAAATGCAGTGGGAGGAGCTTCACTAATGATGAAATGCAATGGGAGGGGCTGATCTGACAAAATCAAAAATACATCAGTTATTAAGTTTGTTTTTTATACTAATAGACATCAGAATATATGTATATAACGTAATGTCAATTTTTGCAAAAATAAATAATGGAAAGAAAAAAGTTGAAAGGACCAACAAATTCCTCAGTATTATCTCATTTACAGGAAATGTGAAGACATCATCATAATAAATGAGGTGAAAATAGGAAATATTGAGCATTCACACCGAACGCGAATAGAGCGTCTGGCGCGAGTAATTTCAATGTTAAGTCAATGGAAAGGTGTGTTGACGCACATCTGGAGGTCCTGCGGCGTGATGGACGCGAATTGACCGCCTTGCGCTCGAGTGGTGCTTTTTGTGCATTTAACGCGTTTGAAGCGAATCCGCGTCTGACGCCCGAGTTGAAAAATCTGAACTTTGGCGTCAATTCGCGGTGCGTTAAACAATCAAGAGCCTGCTTGCTGCTCTCACATGGTAAAGTGACATGACGAGAAATTTAAAAATACTACTGTTATTGTGTCACTAAATTTAGTCAAGACTTTTTCAGGTGAGAATGTAGTTGTTTAAAGCTCAAATATGTGGTTTATTTGTAAAGAGAGCGCCTATTTAAAAAAAAAAATCTTGCTTGTTTTTGGAGTTGTGAGATCCAGGCGATCACCGGACGCTCACCGCTCATTAACCCATGCGAGAGACTTTATATATTTTTAAGGATATTTAAATATACATGCAGTGAAGATGATGTAGGTAGTGTGTTGTCTGAACCACATTTGTGTGGCTATTAATAGTTAATATTTTTTAATGCAAATGAAAAGAGGTGGTGTTTTATGACATATTTCTCCTGGAGCGCCTTGAACGGATGTCTATTTCGCTTCAAAGGCTCGATTTCTACGTGTGTCCAATTGGCCGTGGAAGCGCGAATGGATTAAAATGTTTGATGGGCACAAATATCGATTTCGATCTTGATTCAGTATGAATTTTATATAGCCTACTGTACATTATATTTGCTTGCATTCATTACCATTCACTATTATTAACATTTAAAATTTTCACAAATATGTAATGATGAAGTTATGATCTGCAATACTTTTTTGATCAACTAGACTACATGAATATTGATTAAAGAGCCATACAGGCACCTAGTGTTAATAGCATTACAAATGAACATTTTATTTTTCCAGTCACAAAATGACTCTAATTTGCCTCTTTGCATATTTTAACCTCAATTAGTACACTAATTGCAAATAAATACAAATATTAGAAGAAAAAAAGTGGTCATAAATGGACCATAATTGTTGCACAAATAGTATTTAGTACTAAAAGATCTCCTCAAAATATTCAATAAATATTATTGAACTAAAATATAGGCTATTTAATTTAAAAATAGTTAAGGTGTATGGTCACATTTGACCACCAATGAGTATAAGTGTATATTAGTAAGGAATACCTGAGGGCTAAATACAAGAAAAACATAAACATTTATGTTAACAATGTTGCATTTCCACCACTCTCCATTATAAAATGATACTGTAAATGTGGTTGACGTAATAATCAATGCACACTTTGCTGTACTGTACACCAAAAAATGCTGCAAAAAAAAGTAAAATCTTAGACTTTGTTATATCAAAAGCAGGTTTGGCAATTTGGCGTCAGATAAACTTGGCCAGAGTGAGAGCGTGAAAGTTGGCAACCCTGTTTAAAGTGTGTGTGATGGTGTGTAAATATGAGGAGAAATACTGCAAACTGCTCGACTCACCTCAGAGACTCGACACTGCTGTTCCTGAACTGAACGACAGTACGGGTCGCTGCAGCTGTGTGTGTGTGTGTGTGTGTGTGTGTGCCTTTTGTGTTTTAGGTTTCTTGCTGGCAACTGCGTTGGCCAATCGGAATCTGTGAATTGAGATTTTTTTTTTATTCAAGGCCGTGAGAACCAGAGGTATTGCAAACTCATAATATCACATTAACTTTAGCTGCCAGGAAATACTTACATTGAGCCCACTTCTTTTTATGTATATGATATTTTCTTAATGCAATCAATAACTGTATAATATGTTGTTCTTTGTATTCCAAATTATCATTCTGAGTATAAAAAAGGACATTTCTATCATACAACTCAGCTTTCCATTAATAAAAGTTTCTAAAGCTTTCCAAAATAATCTTGAGTAAATGCAGTGAAAAAACAGATGCAAAATAGTTTATTTTTCTAGTGCACAAAATTAAAAGGTATATGAAATATTTAGCTTAAATCTTTCCAAAACATGCTGAGCAGGATATATTCTGTGAAGTATTTTGTAAGACACTTCCTTAATTTTGTAATTAACACAAAACTTATTTGGTAATTTCCATGCTTTGACCCAAGAGATATCACCAAATAAAGAAGACTTGCTGCAGGAAAAGACACAGAACAAATAGCATTTCTCATGTCCTTATTGTTTTATCAATGAAAATATTACCACAAAGATTGTTCATATTACTTTCCACTGAATTAGAGTTCTTTAAGAGTAACATCGCAGTCACCCCCCTTTTTGAGAATAGTCATGAAAATGCACTATCCAAACTTAAAGGGCTGTAATTCGAGAATGCTTTGGAATATAGGCCTGAGTATTGTTTTAAAGAAGAGTCTGAAAAAGTTATGGACATTTAAATTTACTGTAAAAGAAAAATACAGTACTTAATATTTTTTATTTTATATAAAATATGTATTTTCCAAAAATGTTTTACTATAAAATTACTATAAAATCAAAGCCATATGTCTAACTAAGTTGTGTTCCAAATTTGAAGTTGATATCACAAAAATTTAAGTCCAGATGAGATTTTGTTTATGCGCTGTACCCAAAATAGCCACCGGGTGTCCTGTTTTCCTGTAAAGTTCTGTCCAAATATCACTTCCATCACAGAACAGTCACCAAATATGGAGTCTTGAGACTCAGACCTTTCCGACGACATGTGTCTTGTCAAGATTAGAAAATATTTTGATTATAAAGTATAGTTAAAATAAAATTTTCCAGAGATTAGAGTACCATTTCCATGGTAATGCAACATCTTGAACCATGAATTTTGAGTTCATAAGCTTTCGAATGATCCCTAATTTATGATAATTACTAAAATAAATGATACCAAAAAAAAGGCGATCAAAAAAAGAGCAGCAGGCGTGACAGTGACAGTTAAGGGGTTAACTAGTAAATACAATTTTTGTAGAAATTCACGTATGATAACAAATATCCATTGGCATTAACCAATTGGCTTACTAATATAATCCCTTCATTGAACAAGGTATGATAAAATAGTGCTTTGTTTTTAAATAGTATGTCTTTGTTATTCCATATGAAATAATTGTGCGGTGAAAAATGTTGCTTATATACCAATTATAATATATCTAATTATTTTGGGTACCTCAAATTTGTTTTTCAAAAACATCTCAGTGTCATCAGCAAAATGGATATGTTTAAATTCTACAGCTAAAGCTGAGATGCCATTATATGGATTTCTTTTTACATGTGTGACCGAATGCTCTCCTTTCCATGTTGCCCACTTATATAAATTAAGCTAGAGGTTTCCGCCGTAAATTTCCCTTTAACTATTGGGACGCGTCATTTCCGATTGGCCATAAATAGCCTCTTTCAGCCTGTTAGGATACGTTGCTTCCTGTTGACTCGGGGGTTCCCTTTTCACTTCCCACGTGCGGGCATTTCAAGTGTGGGTGACGCCAGCGGTCGCATGCTTTTTTTACAATGGCAATTGCCTACGGTAAGCTTGTAATGCAGTGCCTTATGAAAATTGTGGTTGGGTATTAATCTGACTTGCGGGTATGACGTTTAGCTTGTTACAGGCATGTGTGAACTCATTTATGCGACGCTGCGGAATCAAAGTGAGATCAAATAATCTGGTGGCCGGTTCGGTGCTTGACTGATTCCATCGTCGGGTAAGTCTGGGTCGAGGGAAGTGATGGGCTCTGCGTGTATGAGCATTTATTTTAAAAGGAGGTGCTTGTTTCAGAGATATACAGACCAGTTTACGCGACAGGATTACAGTGAAACCAATCCATCTAAAAGTGGTTCATGACGAGCGATTGACTGACTTCATTGTCGGGTAAGCTTTTTCCTGATTGGGTCAAGACATTTAAGCATTTTCTTTAACCATTGTGTTTCCCTTTTTTTTTTTAAGGTGTTTGAAATCTGTTGTGCAAATCTTTTGCTCTCGATTCAGAATCCTATTTAATGCGAGGAATCGCCGTTGTCCTACAGTCTATTTCTCCCTTGCCCGTTCACCTTGAATAATAGTTATGGTTTGTGTCTTATGACTGGAATGACGATGTTATAATTTGTCTTTTTGTTTTTGTTTGTTTCTTTATTTAGAAATTATTTGTTAGTGAGAGCTATTGTTCCCAGGCGAGTGTTTTTGGGTTTATTAGTAATTCATTGTTTATATTATTATATTATATTATTGTGGAGTGTGTGTGTTTGAGTGTGTTTCTTTTGCTAGATGCTGGGGGCTCCAGCCAGGAATCCTCCTTTTCCTTTCCTGTGGAATGGTGATGGTTTGAACACAGGGTGTGGTGTGCAGTGAGACGCACGGATTTTGTGTGCAGTGGTGTGAGTTGCCCCAGAGTGTGTGTATGAATCCAGGTATTACCTGCTCTTGAGTCCTCAGCCAAAGCTCTTGAGTGTAGTGTTTTGTAGGTCATTGTGAGTGTTTGTTAAAACGACCATGTTTCCGTCCCTGATTATATAACTGATCAGTTGTGTGGCATGTCCTGCCTGGCACGCCCTGTTGATTTTAAATGAGATTTTTATTGTTAATAAAGAATTATTGTGCATGATATTCACGTCTCTGCTCCTTCCTAATGCAACCAACTTGCGTGCCTTAAGATAAAGTGTATCAATTGTTCTCTGTGTGATGTCAGAGTGGTGTAGTCGGTTCTCTTAAAGCTGCCTGTTATTCTATTCCATAAAATTTGCAATCTAACTCTTGCCACACATGCATTGTCAAAAACCTGGCTGACTAATAAAAATAAAAAAAGGAGAGAGGGCACCCTTGCCTAATGCCATAATGAATATCTAACCTTTGTGTAGTACCATAAGCAAGTTTGACAGAACTATTACATCCATTGTACAATGTTTTAACTGCTTTCAAAAAAACATCTCCAAAAACGTACAATTTGATAACTTAAAAAAAAAAAAAATTCATGGTTCACTGTATCAAATGCTTTATAGACTATTAAACTGCTCTACTGAAAGACAATGTTGTTATTTATAGATTAAACATCAGTAATGTAAAGAAGGCCACCCTCACAAATGGACTCTTCCAAACTCCCCCAGCTCTGCCCGTGATGCAGAGATGTGCTTGTGTATAGTTATTAACAGCAGGGGCAGACTGGCCATCGGGAGCACCAGGCGTTTTCCCCCGGTGGGCCGCTGGACAAAGTGGACCGGCCCGTTGCTACGTAAATAGGCTATATATGAAGAATGAATAATAGTAAATTTACATAGCCTAGTCTATATCCTTCCGTCAGCCCAGACGAATGACCCGCGCGGCCCACTTGAAGAGAAAAACTCTAATCTATTTAGCCTGATCTGTCTCAGTAGTGTAAAAGCGCTCATCAGTGTCAAAATGTTTGAGATATCCAAATTGAAGGAGGCGGGATTTATTGTCCACAGAAACTGAGCAGCGAGGCATTTGAGTGCGAGCTGAGGTAAGATAAACAGCTGAACTTGATGAGTCAATACAGCAATATTTCCCGACTGTTTATGATTTAAAAAAAAGTTAAACAATACACATTCCTTTCCAGGGATGCAAACTACTGCTGACCTTTTCGAATTTCTCAGATTGTAACGCCATTTACGTTATTTGACACACAATGCACAATAAACATTAACATAGCAGTTTTCAGCATATCAGTGAATATTTGTGTGTCTGTTTCCAGGCTTCAGTAATATCAAAGTCATTTGAAAATGATTCATAAAACTCAAAATATTATTTTCACTAAAACATGGTAAAACTGGCAACTTTCATATTAAAGTATGCCCTGTGAAGGAATGTGTCATATATTAAAATAAATATTCGCTAATTTGCTAGTTAGTTCACATGCATTATTTTATCCTAGCAATAACAGTTTGAAATAACTTTTAATAATTTAATAAAGAGACCTTTAATAATTAAGACTAATGTTTTTGAAAGGAGAAGGCTGAATTTATTTGATTAAAAATACAGTAAAAACACAATATTAAGAAATATGAATACAATTTCTAATAGCTGTTGTGAATATATAGTAAAATGTTTTTTATTCCTGTGATCAAACCATAATTTATCATTATTACTCCAGTCTTCAATGTCACATGACCCTGCAGATATCATTCTAATATGCTGTATTTTTCATTAAAAAAAAACCTTCAGGACCAATATATTTTTTAAACTTGAATTTTTAAACAATTGGAGCTCTATTCCATAAAATGACAGATGTCAAGCTCCTGAAAGGACAAATACTATAACTACTAGAAAGGTGTCACAAGCACGCCAGGCTCCTCGCTCTCCCAGACACAACGTTCACAGTCACCTGAATACTGATTACACGCACATGCACGTCATTATCACTGCAATCACCACCTGCACTTAAGCCCCACGCATTCACTCAGTCACTGTCCGGTCTCGTTTGCACATGCTCACGCTAATGCTTGCTTCTACGGACTGTGTCACCTATCTGTTCTCCCAGTCTCCTGAGTGTCTCCTCATCCTGTCTCCTGGCTCCCTTTCTCCATCGCTCCATCGTCCTGCTCTCCCAGTCACCTGCAACCAGACGTACAGTATTACCATTGACTTTACCATTCCGCTGGATTACCTCTTCTGTTACTCACCTCTTCTGCTCACATCCTGGTTCTGTTCAATAAACTCTGTTTACCCCTGTCATCAGTTCTCCGTGTCACCTCAGTATTGTAACAGAAGACCGGACCAACACCGCACAGCACCAGGATGAGCACCCCGGATCCCTTCCAAAAGCCGTCGACGCTGTTCAGCAAGCTCTTCCCCCCAGCACACCTGCACCTGCACCTTCTGATCTCCTCCGTGTAGGCAGTCTCATTGTTGTTGCTGATGAGCCCAATCACCGTAGTGTCGTCCGCAAACTTGACGATGGAATTAGATCCATACACAGGCTTGCAGTCGGAGGTGAAGAGGGAGTAGAGAAATGGACTTAGCACACAGCCCTGTGGTACACCAGTGTTGAGTGTGATGGACGTGGAGCAGGTGGATCCTGATCGAACATTCTGGGGTCTGTCAGTTAGGAAGTCCAAAATCCAGTTACACATTGAAGTGTTGATGCCCAGGTCTCCAAGTTTGGCTATTAACTTGGATTGGATGACAGTGTTGAATGCTGAGCTGAAGTCAACAAACAGCATGCGTGCATAAGTGTTCTTATGGTCCAGATGGGTGAGCACAGAGTGCAGTGCCATGGAAACGGCATCCTCTGTGCTCCTATTGCTGCGGTAGGCAAACTGGTGTGAGTCCAATGTGGATGGTAGAGAGTCTTTTAGGTGTTCCAGGACTCGCCGCTCAAGGCACTTCATAACGATGGGTGTGAGTGCTACAGGGCGGTAGTCATTAGGGCACCTTGGGCTAGAGTGTTTCGGCACTGGCACAATGGAAGTGCGTTTAAAGCATGATGGTACAGCTGCTTGGGCAAGAGACAGGTTGAAAATGTCTGTAAAAAACCCCAGCGAGCTGCTCCGCACATGCCCTGAGAACACGACCAGGGATGTTGTCTGGTCCAGCAGCCTTGTGTGCGCTAATCCGGCTCAGTGCCTTGCAGACATCTGTGGAGGAGAGTGTGATTGGTGGGTGGTCAGCTGAGGGTTTGAGCTTGGTGGCAGTTTCTCTGTTGTCTCTTTCAAAGCTAGCATAAAAGTAATTTAGCTCGTTCAGGAAGTTGACATCAGTGGCTGCGGGGGTGGACCGGGTGGGTTTGTAATCACTGATGGCCTGAATGCCCTGCCACATGCGTCGAGGGTCAGAGTTGGAAAAGTGTCCCTCTATCTTTAGCTTGTAGCAGTGCTTGGCCTTTTTGATGCCCCTCTTCATGTTTGCTCTGGATGTGCTGTAGGCTTGTGCATCACCTGATCTGAAGGCAGTATTGCGTGACTTCAGCAGGAGTCGCCCTTCCCTGTTCATCCAAGGCTTCTGATTTGGGTATGTGGTGTGGTTGATGAGGGGTGCATATTTTGGTGTGAGAAACAAAGAGAGGTGATCTGACTGTCCCGGGTGGGGGAGGGGTGTTGCAACGTAAGCTCCAGCCATGTTTGTGTAAACATGATCTAAGGTTTTGTTTCCTCTGGTGTGGCAGGAAACATGCTGGTGAAACTTGGGTAGCACTGACTTTAAGTTTGAGTGATTAAAGTCACCTGCAACAATAAACGCAGCTTCCGGGAGATCAGTCTGTTGTTTACTGATGGCTGCGTGAAGTTCTTTCATAGCAAGCTTAGCATCAGCATCCCGGGGGAATATAGGCTGCAGTGATAATGGTGGAAGTGAACTCCCGCGGTAGATAAAATGGTCTACATCTAACCATGAGAAACTCAAGGTTAGCTGAACAATGACTCCCAACAATAGCAGAGTTTGTGCACCAAGCTTTGTTAATGTAAATGCACAGTCCACCCCCTCTATTCTTACCGGAGCCATCTAATGTTCTATCTGCCCGGAGTGTGTGGCGTCCCGCTAGCTCAATAGCGGTGTCCGGTATTCCGCTGTTTAACCAGGTTTCAGTGAAGATTAAGACGTTACAGTTCAAAAGTTTCTTATTGTGTGTGATGCTGAGTTGAGTCTCCTCCATTTTGTTCACTAGCGATCGTACATTGGAAAGGAAAATGCTGGGTAAAGAGAGCCGATGTGGAGTTAGCTTTTGTTTAGCTCGTAGTCCTCTGTGCTTTCCCCGCCTTTGTTTAAGATCTCGCCGCCTTCTGCAAGCACTTCCGCCCGGCCGGGTAGAGTGCATAGCCTCGGGTGTCCTAGCGATCTCAGGAAGGAGTCGAAGATTGTCCATAAAACTGTCGGAAATTTGCAAACCAATATCCAAAAGCTCACAACGGGCGTACGATGTAAAGGCACAACTGTTCTGTACGAACAGACCCGAGATGAGCAAGAAAAATACCGCAAAATCTGGAGAGACGCTGAGCCTCGCGATGTACTCGTGCCGCCATCTTGCGAATCACATTTTGTGCGACAACATCAAATCACTACAGGGAACATGTCGAAAAGAGTCAGGTGGACGGTACTGTAAGAAGATAAACTTATTGAGCTATGGAGGGAAAAGGAATGTTTATATGACATGTCCTCGCCGCTGTATCATGACAGGGCTAAAAGGGAAGCGGCTTGGAGAGAGATCGCTTTGGAAATACACATTGCAGGTGAGCTACTTCGTTCTCGAACATGACCTAACAACTACCACTGATTCGTTTTTCAAATTATAATATTGTATATTTTGTCTGACTTTTATTGGTGTTCCATTTTCTTTTCTTTAATGGAAATTAATAATTCACATTGTTTTGCAGCATTGTAAGTACAAACACAGTTTTCCAAATTGTTGCACCCCAAACCAAGTGGAAGTGGGTTAAAGGAGCTCACGTCTAGACAGAACTGGATTTCCTCAGGTCTCACATGCAGCCTCGCCAAGGTCTCACTAAACTTAATGTAAGTCAAGCTTAAACTGCATATATATATATATATATTACCTAATTGGATATGATCATATATATATATACCTATATTATGCTACCTAATTGGTAGCATGTATGGAGTTTTTTTTAGAACATTATTTTCACTATTTGTTGCAAAAATCTTTTAAAACCACAAATATTGTGGAATTGTAGTATTTGGTTTGAGGTGCATGCACATTAAGAGGACAAGCATAGAGACCTGGGACACAATTATTGATGTTAATTATTTTATTAATATTAACAATTATTTTATTAAAAAGGAGGCCTCGTACATTTAACTTGTCTTGCTTAATCTTATATTCACTATATTTTGTGATTAGAATAGTAATTTCCCCATTGTTTCTCTTTGTTCTGCATCTGTATCTAGGTGGAGGACATAAATGACAGCGGAGATGACCAAGTGTTGGAGAATGATGAATTAGATACAGCTGCATCAGAGTCCTATCCACATGATACATCACAACCAAGAAACTCCACAATCTGGCACAAGCAACGTCAAAAGCCAAAGCTGAGAGAGGACGAGAATTTGGAGAGGGAGAAGGTGGACATCCTTAAGCAAGTTGCTAGTGGGGTCTTTGCCAACACTGAAGATTCTGATGACACACATGGGAAACAAGTAGGCAGCGAAATTAATCTTATTAAAATACTGCAGAGAAAATGCAGGCAAGATGAGCAATAATGCAAATTTTGTATTAAGCACAAGATTCATGTCTGCACAGTGTAGGGAGCAAGTACCTTATCCTCCTGGCCTTCCTACTCAGTCTACATGTTCCCACTATGTGGAGCATGAAGCTCCACGTCAGCCTCTCTTTCAGGTCTCTCCTTACCATCAGCCCCCTACACGAGCTACACACAGTTGCTCAATGGACCTTTATACTCAGGGAGGAGATATAAATAACAATGAGTAAATATGGTTTGTTACATTTTGAAGCAATGTTTGCACTGTGATGGCTCAGATGTTTACATAATTATTTTTGGTTTTACATGTTCTGATGCCTTGTTCTAAAAACAAGTGTTTGCCAAGTTTTCACAAAGTTTAAAATGTGAAACAACAATTTGATTCTAATGTCCAGGAAATAAGTACATTTACATTTACATTTAGTCATTTAGCAGACGCTTTTATCCAAAGCGACTTACAAATGAGAACAATAGAAGCAACTAGAACAGTCAAGGGCAACAGTATGTGACAGTATGTAAGTGCTGTAACAAGTCTCAGTTAATCTAGCTCAGAACACACAGGACAGGTTTTTTTTTTCTT
Source organism: Gobio gobio (assembly GCF_949357685.1). NCBI lineage: Eukaryota > Metazoa > Chordata > Actinopteri > Cypriniformes > Gobionidae > Gobio > Gobio gobio. Next base: position 85,173,655 of record NC_137097.1, read on the forward strand.
TTGACAGACAGACAGACAGACAGAAAATGAATAGAATTTTAAGTGCTATTCTTGATTGGTCAGGTGCTGCTGGAAGAGATGTGTCTTTAGCTGTTTTTTGAAAATGGCTACAGACTTGGCTGCTCGAATTGAAATAGGCAGGTCATTCCACAGGGTGGGTGCGGTCCAGGAAAAGGTCCGTGAGAGTGATTTCATGCCTCTCTGGTATGGCACCACAAGGCGTCGTTCACTGGCAGAACGTAAGCTCCTGGAAGGTGTGTATGCCTGCACAAGTGAGTTTAGGTATATTGGTGCAGAGCCAGTGGTTGCTTTAAAGGCGAGCACCAGTGTCTTGAATTTGATGCGAGTGGCTATTGGGAGCCAGTGGAGACTGATGAAGAGAGGCGTGACGTGTGCTCTCTCCGGCTCGTTAAAGACCACCCTCGCTGCTGCATTCTGGATCAGTTGCAAGGGTTTGATAGTGCATGCCGGAAGGCCCGCTAGAAGAGCATTACAGTAGTCCAGTCTGGAGAGAACAAGAGCTTGGACCAGGAGTTGTGTGGCATGCTCTGATAGGAAGGGTCTAATCTTCCTAATGTTGTATAACGCAAATCTGCAGGACCGGGTTGTTGCAGTAATGTGGTCAGTGAATTTTAGCTGATCATCAATCACAACTCCAAGATTCCTGGCTGTCCTGGACGGAGTTATGGTTGACGATCCTAGCTGAATGGAGAGATTGTGATGAAGTGCTGGAATGGCTGATACCACAAGCAGTTCTGTCTTTGCAAGGTTGAGTTGCAGGTGATGTTCCTTCATCCAGGCAGAAATGTCTGTTAGGCAGGCAGCGATACGAACACCAACCGTGGGATCATCTGGTTGAAATGAGAAGTAGAGTTGAGTGTCGTCGGCAAAGCAGTGATAGGAAAAGCCATGTTTCTGAATGACAGATCCCAGTGATGACATGTAGATAGAGAAGAGAAGTGGTCCAAGCACTGAGCCCTGTGGAACTCCAGTGGCCAGATGATGTGACTTAGACACTTCACCTCTCCATGACACCCTGAAGGACCTACCTGAGAGATAAGACTTGAGCCACTGGAGAGCAGTTCCTGAGATGCCCATCTTCATGAGAGTTGACAGGAGGATCTGGTGGTTAACTGTGTCAAAAGCAGCAGACAATAAATAAGTACAATAAATAAGTACAATAAATAATCTGTTTCAAACTAATTATTATATTTGTAATGTCTTTTTCCTAAAGTAATTGCATTGAAGTAGCAGTAAAAACATTGGAATGTACATACAATTTAGATTTTACAAAGAGTGACTTAAATGTTATCTGCTCAACGATGCTGTCAAAATTAAACATTATGCAACTATTTATTCAGTCATTTTAACTGGTTGAAACTGTTCACAATATACGTTCCTGCCATGAGACTGACCCTCCTGGGGACATGAAATATGTCTTTAGAAGATCCCTCTGATCTTTAGCAATTGCAGACCCATTTCTAGCTCGGGATGCAGGTACAGATTGGAGAGGTGTCATTCATCCACCAACCAGGGATGATTTGGTGTTCTATATCAGTAAGTGCTTTGGGATGTATGTGACTGGGGCATGTTCTCATATGTAATTGTGAAGGCCAAGAGCAGCCAGGGTAATCTTGGTCACTGCCACTGGATCCAGATGGATGGTAGAGAGGAATACTCGCCATCGGTTGGCCAGTATTCCGAAGGTATTTTCAATCACACGTCTTGCTCGTGACAACCTGTAGTTGTAAATGTGCTGGTTGTGATCAAGGTGTCTAGATGGATATGGCTTCATTAAATCTGTGCGGAGGTACGCCTCATCTGCAATGAACATGTTATGTTCCTGCCAGTTGTTCAGCCGGAGGAACATTTAAAATCTTTTTGTCCATGGACACTCAGACCCCCATCAGACACTCTTCCCTGAGTGCCAACATTGGTGTGCAAATATTTGTTCTACGAATCGGCAACTGCCATTAGCAAGATGGAAAAACGGGATTTGTAGTTCCTGAAGGTGCTCCCACTGTACCCAGGAGGGGTGAAGGTGATATGTTTCCCATCTATTGCCCCAAAACAATGTGAAAACTGCCACCTTTCCTTAAATCCTTTGGCCACCTCTCTCCACTCTGTTTCGGTCACTGGAGTCTGAAAAGACACAAAACACCATGAGGAGAAGGATTTCTCTCAATCTATGAAACAGTTTACAATTTAAAGTGGTGGTTGCATGCGATTTCACTTTTTTAACTTTAGTTAGTGTGTAATGTTGCTGCTTGAGCATAAACAGTCTCTGCAAAATTACAGCGCTGAAAGTTCAATGCAAACGGAGATATTGTCTTTTAAAGTTATGGCAGTTTATTGCCTACAAAAACGTCCGGTTTAAACTACAACAAGCTTCTTCCGGGGTTGGTGACATCAAAAACCTTTGCTATTAACATAAACACTGCCCCCGCTAACACGTAAAACAAGGTGGGCGAGGCCACGTCACAGTCATTATGAAAGAGAGAGAGCTGTTGCAGAACTACAAACTACATTTGGCCATCTAACCAATCTAAGACCATTGCGTTTTTCGGAGGGATGAGCTTCACAGAAGCAGGAAGCAAACGAGCCGTTCAAAGGACAGTGGAGACAGCGGTGTGGAATAAAGGTAAAATATAAGAAAAATATGGCGTTTTTATATAAAAGAAGTATTAAGACTTATACTGCGCCCCATAAACACAACCAAGCCTAGAAAAAAAACACGGAACCAACCCTTTAATAATGTAATAATTTGGCACATAAATCTATGAATCAAAATCAGGCGAATTTTACGCTTTATCTTGCTCATAATAATTGGTGCATATGTTAAATGGTTACATTACAGTCAAAGAAATGTGAAATTATTAATGCTTTTTCTGATATCTGAAGTTTACTCCGATAATGCAGAAATACCTTAATTTACGAGGAGTTCATAACGTGCTTGTGTTTTCAACGTTAGGCCAAAAAATGTAATAATGTCTTTTAGGTACTTTTCCTTAAGCACATCGTACAACACCTCACTCGTCTCTTGAATAATGCTTGAAACAGTGCTTCTTCCCATTCTGTACTGAAATCTCAGTGAGGCAAATGATTCCCCTGGTGATTACAAAATGCATAATCAAATTTAGTTTTCAGTAACATTATGCACTTGAAAATTACCTTATCCTACCTGTAGCCAAGAATCTAAGTGTAACAGAGAGCCCTTCCCTGGCAGAAATGGCTCTTCTCAGGTGCATGTGTGTCCCATTTATGTGGGCATAGACCAGTTCCAGCAGATGGTCAAATTCCTGGACGTTCATACGGAGAAGATCTCTAAACCCCTGTGTGTCATCACTCTTTAGAACAGAAAAACACTGTGTGAATGCACACATATTTGAACAAACTCATCCCTGATAAATAGCAAACCTTTCATATGGGGATATTTTGGATGTCGTTATTTGAAAAAAACAAAAAAACAAGCTATGAACAAAGTAAAGTTTACTTAGTTTATTTATTAAGGGGAAGATGTAAAAAAAAAAGCAGCACACAATGGCAAAAATGTCAACTAGTTACCTTAAGTTGGCCCTGTAGAATTGGTAGACCATAACGTCCTCTTCTGCCCAGCCACGACTTGCTCCATACACGTCGTCTTTGTTTTTTTTCCTTTTCATTATCAAGACAAGCCATTATCAAAATAAACGCCACCGCTTGTTTTTGTTTGCTTAAAGCTACCATTGTGTCTGTGAATGCAGCTCACCGTTACCGAGCGTGTCACAGATTGATGACGTAAAACTCTGTACGAGTCTTCTTGCTTGCGTCTGTTTTTCGCGCCTGGCTGTCGTACAGTCTGACATAATGACAACTCATATGTCTCTCATCGGGGATCATGTTCGTACAGTCTTACAAGGAACAATCGTAAAGGACTATTATAAATTGCACAGTGTGCACCCGGCTTAAGTTAGAATAGATCAAAATGTAAAGATTTAATGACAATATCATTAAATATAATACATTATTATAATACACTTAAAATAGATATATGAGATGATAACTTGTACTATTAATCATATCGAGAGAGAGATTGATACTGATTCTTTTCTGACGTCATTTGTCATGTACGTACTTTGTCGCGGTAGCACACAATGGCAGAGTGAGGCGAGACGCGAGTGCTTTATGATTGGATATGATCGCTTATGATTGGATATGATCGCTTATGATTGGATATGATCGGTTATGATTGGATATGATCAGTTATGATTGGATATGATTGGTTGTGATTGGATATGATCGCTTATGATTGGATATGATCGCTTATGATTGGATATGATCAGTATGATTGGATATGATCAGTTATGATTGGATATGATCGCTTATGATTGGACATGATCGCTTATGATTGGACATGATCGCTTATGATTGGATATGATCATTTATGATTGGATATGATCGGTTATGATTGGATATGATTGGTTATGATTGGATATGATCGCTTATGATTGGACATGATCGCTTATGATTGGATATGATCATTTATGATTGGATATGATCGGTTATGATTGGATATGATTGGTTATGATTGGATATGATCGCTTATGATTGGACATGATCGCTTATGATTGGATATGATCAGTTATGATTGGATATGATTGGTTATGATTGGATATGATCAGTTATGATTGGATATGATCAGTTATGATTGGATATGATCAGTTATGATTGGATAAGATTGGTTATGATTGGATATGATCGCTTATGATTGGACATGATCGCTTATGATTGGATATGATCAGTTATGATTGGATATGATTGGTTATGATTGGATATGATCAGTTATGATTGGATATGATCAGTTATGATTGGATATGATCGGTTATGATTGGATATGATCGGTTATGTTTGGATATGATCGGTTATGATTGGATATGATTGGTTATGATTGGATATGATCGCTTATGATTGGACATGATCGCTTATGATTGGATATGATCAGTTATGATTGGTTATGATTGGATATGATAAGATATGATTGGATATGATCAGTTATGATTGGATATGATCGCTTATGATTGGACATGATCGCTTATGATTGGATATGATCAGTTATGATTGGATATGATCGCTTATGATTGGACATGATCGCTTATGATTGGATATGATCATTTATGATTGGATATAATCGCTTATGATTGGATATGATCGGTTATGATTGGATATGATCGGTTATGATTGGATATGATTGGTTATGATTGGATATGATCGCTTATGATTGGACATGATCGCTTATGATTGGATATGATTGGTTATGATTGGATATGATCAGTTATGATTGGATACGATCGGTTATGATTGGATATGATCAGTTATGATTGGATATGATCGGTTATGATTGGATATGATCAGTTATGATTGGATATGATCGGTTATGATTGGATATGATCAGTTATGATTGGATATGATCGATTATGATTATGCATTCTGGGACGCAGTGCGAGTTCCCTGTTCTCACATACATAACCTGAGACGTTTTCTGGTGAGATTGGGTTGAACAAAATTCTAAACTTTATTTATTTGTCCTTTATTTAACCAGGATATGCCATTGATAAAGTTTCACACATAAACACAATAGCAATAATCATACAAAACAATTAATAAAGATAAAATCAAGAAAAGCACTAACAAGACTCGTTTAAAGCACTTTGCAAAATACATTTAAAACTCTCTAAAACTATATTTTGCAGATCATTCCAAGCCCAGGGAGCATAAAAAGAAAAGGCATGTTTTCCAAATTCTGAGTATACATTTGGAACTTGTAATCGAATGTAAATATGCAAAAATGTGATGATATCAATTACATCTGGAATATATATATATATATAAGTCAATAAAAAATAGCAAAAAATGATCATTTTACTGTACATTTTTGTAAGATTTCTTTTTTTGATTCTTTTATCTTTTGGAACACCTTTCCATCCGGCTGCTCCCGCCACACCACCTTAAAATCCGCTGGCGTTCCCTGCTCTCTCAGCTTCTGCTGGACCTGAGGACAGAACCAATGCAACACAACAGGTGTATAAGAAAAAGAATAAATCATTATAGGTTAATTTGAATCTCTGAGGCTCCAGAGAATAGGTGTGGTGATCAGCATATGGCTCACTTCCTTCAGCACAGCGGCCGCAATCGCTTGATCGTTGACATCATCACCTGCTTTCACCTCCAGTCTTAATATCTGTTGCTTCAGTGCTTCTGAGACAAGCAATGAAACACACAACAACACAGACATCTCTATCAGACAGATCAGTCACGCTGGGATTGCTGGGATATTTTAAAGGTAAAGGCAAAGCACAACTTGCAGAACCATCATTCTTTCATGCACTGGTCAGTTTGGAGATTTTAGGGTTATTTTGCTTAACATTTAACTAGAGGAAAGAAAACATCCAAAATACACATTTAAGTGTTTGTTTAATTGCACTTTATCAGTTTGCGTCTGTATATTACAATGCATATTTTTAACCCTCTAGAGTTCTTCGGTCATCTTTGGCCCCAAAAAATTTTACGTTTAGTTTATCTGATTGGTATGAAACTTGCTCAAGGTTTTGGCACTTGTTGTGTGAACACACACACACACACACACACACACACACACACACACACACACACACACACACACACACACACACACACACACACACACACACACACACACACACACACACACACAATCATGGACATGACTGCATTGCGCCCAAACAAAAGCTAATTTATGAGATATCAGGCTCAAATTTGGAACACAACTTGATTCGATTTATGGCTTTGATTTTATTGCAGGTTTAGAGTTAAATGTGTTTTTGAAAATATGTATTTCATAAAAAAAAATTAAATAGTATTTTTGTGCATTTTTCATGTCAATAAAAATATAATTTTGTAACTTTTCCTCCACTTCAGTAAAACTTAAATACACCAAAACGTACATATCTATATTCTGAAGGTTTCTACTGAAGGGTTTGTTCATATATCACCCAACCTGATTTATAGAACATTTCATTCCTACATTTTTTTTCTGTCCGTTCACAGTATTTTCTGATTTATGGAGATAAAAAAAGAAATCTCAAATCCCCTCTCTTAAAACCATTAACTGTAATATGTCAAAAAAATAAAACAAGAGTTTTGAACCGGCTTTATCCAGTGTTCAGATTCATGTTCTGGAAATGTATGCAAACGAGTGTATATTTAAGTAAATAGTGCATCACTTGCGTATTTAAACATTTTATAAAATGTGTAATATAAAGCAAATGTCTTGGTGTACACTGTGATTAATCAGCTGGAGATATCTATATTACCCTAATCACCTGCGGTGTCTTGCCTTATGAAAGGTTATGTTTTCAGAAGAAAATGCGAGGGGTGTTTGTCCATGCAAAACCCACAGGAATCGCTCATGGGCTCCAGGCCTTGCCTGTGTTATTCCAATCCTGTTAGCATGAGCAATAATAAACAGCTCTACTAGATTAACGTCACGGCAGGTCCAACCACTTTCAGACAGCTGCTTTGATTTTATGGCTAAAAAAGTATCAAATTAGAACCCGAAAACTCAAAATGCTTTAAAATAAAGACACTTAAACCTACCGTTGCAAAAGAAGAAAAACTGTTTGGAGCAGTTCTCATCAGAAATCTGACCACCACCATTTACAGCAGCACAGATTTCACTGGGAAACCTGTTATCCGGTTGTCCTGGAGCCCATCGCAGGGAAGAAGGGCTCGGGCTGGTCTGATCCGACCACTTCCACGAGTCTTTGAACAGACCGATCCAGATATACGTGTGACTTGGGATCATCATGGCTAGCTGTTGATTCTCATCAATGTTCCTCACGGTGATCAGGTCTGTGTAGTGTATTCTGCAGTAACTCTGAGCTTCCTTCCAGCTCATCACTGGATTAGTGACTAGCACCGGCTTTCCTTCTGTAAAACGTCACAATAACTGATTTATTAACTAATGATGGCATCAAAAAGTCCTGTGGGTTTTATAATGTTTTTACAATTTACAGTTGCAAGAAAAAACGGTGAAAATGTGAATAACTTGAACAAAATAATCATACAAAATGTCTGTTCTTTAGTGCTGTCCTGAATAAGGAATTAAACATAAAGATATTTTCATATAGACCAGTCATTCCCAAACTGTGGTCCGCGGACCACTAGTGGTCCGTGAGGGTACTGCAGGTGGTCCGTGGAAAGGCAAAATAAAATAAAATAAAAGAATATTTTTTTACCTTCATTTTACCAGGAAATTCCCATAAAAAATAAAACATAAAAAGAATATGTAGGCCTATATTGATATAACATTTGTATTTAATTGTCAAGTTATTGTGCGATTACTAAAATAGGCTAGTGGCGCTCGGCCGTGACGTTCAAGTTCAGTGCTGTTATGGATCGGTGGATAGCAACAGGTTCTCTGAAGAGAAAAGAGACAGAGGCAGAAGTTACAAAATGAAGAGATTGACAGTGAGTCGGATGCATCTATGAGCCAGAATAAATCAATTAAATATGTAGCAGCCGTTGTGTGCAGTAAACTTTCTTTTAACAAGCCTGTTGTATATACTAATGTGATGACTAGTTATAGTTTTAGTGCTAGTAAGCCTATTTAGAGGTGCGGAATAATTTAGGTAGGACTGTGTGTAGACATTTTATTATGTGTGTTATGAGGTGGTCCGCAAAATTTTTTGATTACAAAGAGTGGTCCACACACACAAAAAGTTTGAAAACCCCTGATATAGACCATCCCCGGACTATATGAAAGCGGTCTAGTATGGCAGCTCGAGCGTCTTGGAGCCTAAGCCTTTCACCAAATCCACAGATTGTCAATACATTTCATTCTCAAAGTCCTGACTGAAATAATAAAAAAAAACATGCTTTTTGTATGATCTCTCTTATTTTGTTCAAATTATTCACTGTGGCGAGCAGCGATGTCGAGGGACCATGAGAGCGGGACGAGGCGGCGCTCATCAGTGGGGATGAGCGGTCTCGGGTCTCATGGAGGAGTGAGGGAGTATAAAGGAGGAGCGACGACAGTGAAGGACGAGAGGACCAGGCCTGGATTTTGTGTTGTTTTAGTTAAGTTTTGTTCTGTGTGTGCGCTGCAGTCGTCTGTGAGGGGCTGCAGCTTTTATTTTCATTTTGTGTTTATTTGTTTCTGTATGTAGGCGGCAGTCGGCCATGAAGGGCTGCCGCCACCATTTTATTTTGTGTTTATTTATTAAAAGTTGTTTGAGTGTTCGCCGGTTCCCGCCTCCTTCTTCCCACACGAACTAACATTACTACAGTGGTGCCGAAGCCCGGGAGGAAGGAGGGACATGCTGTCGAAGAGCCCTCGCTGCTGAGGGGGATCGCGGTGCTGAGGAGCTCGGGCAGCGTGGATGAGAGAAGACCGTGAGGGGCTGCCTGAAGCCGTGGTGCTGGAGCGGATGACGGTCGGTGGGACGGAGAGCTCGCTGCCGTGCCCCTGGGTCGAGGTGGGGTGGCTGCCATCCTAGAGGGAGCAGAGGAGTCACCGGCGTTCGCCGTGGGCCGGAGCCTGTATCCCTCCGCCGTGTAGGGGAGGAGCAGGGAGCGCGCGGGACTCGCTGCCGGCTGCCCTCGAGAGGAGGAGCCACCACCGGCCGCCAGGGGGCGGAGGAGGATCGAGCTGTCCACCGAGCGTCCAGTACCACCCAATGGCACCGCGAGGAAGAACCTCTCGGCTGACAGAGGACCAAGCGGCAGTGTGTGTGGGAACCAGACCAGATTTTTTTTTTTCACTCTCCACTCTCTCGTCTCTGTCGCTCCTCATGCTCCGCTTCAAATAAGTTCAGATACGAATATTTAGGTTGAGGGTGTCTGCAGTTTCTATTGTTGAACAAAGCGTTCAAGTATTGTCACATTATGTGCACAGAGATTATTTTACTCATAAATGGAAAAAAAGCTTCAATTCACTGTTTGCACTAACACGATTCGACTGTATTTGTTATTACTTGTATGAAATACACTATTTGTACCATTACACTGAGAAGAAACACTGGTGTAGGATTTACCTTAAAACTATTCTCATTTAGAAATTGCTAGTAAATAATTGCAAAGAAACAGCAACACGTTGAATTAAAAGTGAAATGTTGAAGTAGAAAGACTGAAATAGTATTTTCTTACCGCTTTGACAAATAAAGGGACGTCTCAAATCACATCTTAAGTCATACCAATATCTAGTTGAATCAAGTGCTGCACAATTTTCTTTTCCGATTATATTATTTGGCTGTGGCACACCCACAAACCATTTCACAAACGTCATGTATTCATTTTGAAAAGACCAGCGCCAGCTGTTCACGTCGTCATACAGTCCGATCCAAGTGTTCAGTTGTAGTCCAGCTCTTGACTTGTTTAATTCAGTCCACTCTTCATCAGTCTGTACAGTGGCCAGGTCCCCGTGGTTCTGTCGACAGTATTCCTGAGCCTCGTCCCATGTTTTATTCTCTTGGATCAGAATATATTTACGCGAGCCGCACAGAATCACTGAGAGAAACCCTGATGAACAAACAGAGAAAAACAAAAAGTTAGCATTTTTAAAAGCAAATACAATTATTTTATTTTATTTATTGTTGTTAAATGTTGTAGCGCCTGGACCGCCTCACAATGGTCGGTTCCGTTTGATACAAAGATGATTTCAGCCTTTTGACATTTGCATACAAATCAATGTCCTGGCACCAAGCAGTCTGTGTTGAATTGCCGTTGTGACACTTTTGTGGCTTGGCCGATGCTGAGCAGTAACACCGTTAAGGTCCTTTAGAGAGCGTTATCAACACATGTTCCCATCTCCACGAAAGCCAGAGTCACTGAGAACTCCTCCAAGACACATAGCACAGACATTTACTTCATGTACCTCATAATTCATTATTTGTTATATTCCTGCGCGTACGCATGTTCCCTACGTATACTAGCCTAGTGATAATGTGTGAATATGTCAAGGTCATTTTGAATGCTTGTGTTCATGTGTAAGAATATTTCTCATCTTCGAAGCCATCCACTTCCTGCTATCTACAGAAAGCTCTCTGTGAGGCAGAACTAGAGAATATATTGTGTTGCTATAAAATGTAATACACTATTCTTTAAATTAAAAATGACCCAATCTGACGCCACCAGAAACTAGGCAAATGAAGTTGTCAAAAAGACAAAAGAGACTTTCTCCCGCCTAAAGTTCACACATATGATTGGTCATTTTTAGAAAAGTTGGGCATATGTTAATGTGCCTTTAAAAGCCAACTACCTTCAAACTCCCCCGCGGATCGACCTCGGAAGAACCAAGAAAAAGCTTCAGCTCACACACGCTCTGAGAAGCTCAACACACACAGGTGCAGTCCCAGGAAAAAGCTTGGAATTGCACCTAAGAATTTCACCTACTGTTGCACTTGTGTATATGGTTGTGTGACAATAAAGTGATTTGATTTTGATTTGACACATCTCACTTTACTCAGCACAAAACCCATACAAGTTTCCACTTTTACTGAACTTTAGATGCGTTTAAGCTTTGCCTCCTTTTAAAGGTGATCCTTATTCATTGCTGGCCCTCGAGGTTAAGTGTTTGTGAAATTGCCATTTCTTGATTATTCTGTATATATGTATTCTTTGTTTAGTCGTATGTATTTGTAATATCAATTTTTGAAACCATTATATCCACGTTTATTGTCATTGTTGATGCTCACAAACCATAGTCACTTTAATGTTCAGATTTTGTAAAAAAAAAAAAAAAAAAAGTAATTTAATATTCAAATAGTTCAGAAAGTTCTTCTTCATGGCCAGAAGGATAATCGTCCTGAAGATTTGATAGAAAGAATAAAACTTTGTGAGAATTGATAAGAAGATGGTACTGTCGGTTCGTCGGACGAACGGATCTATCAATTTGAAATACAATTTTTAAAGGTTATTCTGTACTAATTAAGAATATATATATATATATATATATATATATTCATAGTTAAAGTAAAATCCATTGTTATTAATTATTTATATATTGTACAAATACCTTGGTTAGGTATTTCCCTTTTGGGTGATTTTAAATATTTATAATTTGGTCATAACACATTATGATTAATTATGAATAAATAAAATATAAATACATAATTTCCTTTCTGAGCTAATTTAATTAATTAACATATGTAGCAGAGTCGTTACAATGTTATAAATATGATAGACAAAGGACACAAGAATACATATATAAAGTTTCTTATTCTTTAAAAATATATATAACACTCATTCATAAAACGCAAGTTTATTTATCCAGCACATTTGTGCACAATGGTAATTCAAAGTGCTTTGCAATTAAAAAATAACCATAAAAACAGATGATTAAGTAATAAAATTAACAATAAAAAAATAAGCAAGATTAAAAAATATATATTTAAAAAATATATATAAAAAATACGAAAAGAGAAAAATATCTTGTGCATCAAATAAAGGGTCATAAAACTGACCTGAAAACAGAAAGAGCTGAATCAATCTTCGTTCCATCGCTGTGTAGATCACGATGAGCTCCTCTCATCCGCTGCTAAAAATGGAAGATTCTGAAGATGTTCTGAAATATAGTCGTGACTAATGGCTCAAAACACACCCAATTTCATTTGTGTATTTAAATCAGCTTCATCAAAAAGCAGCAAAATTACAAATTCATGACGTGAAAATATTTGCTCAGCTAATGATGCACATCTAATGTGTTTTTACACAAATCAGCCAAAATCAGAGCAAGTAGACTGTGGTTTGCATGGGAAATCATCAATACCTGTTTGGGAGAGGCTTTGGCCCTGCTGGCAGCATCCCACGTCATGTAGATAATGAGGAGTTACATCATGAGGTTTTCACTCCGCAGTGCATTTCAGGAAGGCTCCGCCATATTAGCAGGATCACCATCTGATGTCCTGCACAAAGACTGCACAATCCTCAATGCTTGTTCTTCCAACGACAGGAACTTCTCAGCTAGAAATGTAACGTTCCGAGAATGCTCCGAGTTAGGTAACCATATTTTAAATACCTAAATACATTGCAGATATGCTGATTAAATACAAACCCAACAGATCACTCAGATCATCAGGATCAAGTCAATTAGAAATACCAAGGGTTCACTCAAAGGAAGGAGAGTCTGCGTTTAGCTATTTTGCCAGCCGTGGCTCAACCAGCTTCCTGAACAGATCAGATGTGCTCCAACAATCTCTCAGATCCAGACACAACACACATCTGTGCACATCTTTCCAGACTCAAAACACATATGTGCACATCTGTCCAGACTCAACACACATATGTGCACATCTGTCCAGACTCAAAACACATCTGTGCACATCTGTCCAGACTCAACACACATATGTGCACATATGTCCAGACTCAACACACATATGTGCACATCTGTCCAGACTCAAAACACATCTGTGCACATCTGTCCAGACTCAAAACACATCTGTGCACATCTGTCCAGACTCAAAACACATCTGTGCACATATGTCCAGACTCAAAACACATCTGTGCACATATGTCCAGACTCAAAACACATCTGTGCACATATGTCCAGACTCAAAACACACATCTGTGCACATCTGTCCAGACTCAACACACATATGTGCACATATGTCCAGACTCAACACACATATGTGCACATCTGTCCAGACTCAAAACACATCTGTGCACATCTGTCCAGACTCAAAACACATCTGTGCACATCTGTCCAGACTCAAAACACATCTGTGCACATCTGTCCAGACTCAAAACACACATCTGTGCACATCTGTCCAGACTCAAAACACATCTGTGCACATCTGTCCAGACTCAAAACACACATCTGTGCACATCTGTCCAGACTCAAAACACATCTGTGCACATCTGTCCAGACTCAAAACACATCTGTGCACATCTGTCCAGACTCAAAACACATCTGTGCACATCTGTCCAGACTCAAAACACACATCTGTGCACATCTGTCCAGACTCAAAACACATCTGTGCACATCTGTCCAGACTCAAAACACACATCTGTGCACATCTGTCCAGACTCAAAACACACATCTGTGCACATCTGTCCAGACTCAACACACATATGTGCACATCTTTCCAGACTCAAAACACATCTGTGCACATCTGTCCAGACTCAAAACACACATCTGTGCACATCTGTCCAGACTCAAAACACATCTGTGCACATCTGTCCAGACTCAAAACACATCTGTGCACATCTTTCCAGACTCAAAACACATCTATGCACATCTGTCCAGACTCAAAACACATCTGTGCACATCTGTCCAGACTCAAAACACATCTGTGCACATCTTTCCAGACTCAAAACACACATCTGTGCACATCTGTCCAGACTCAAAACACACATCTGTACACATCTGTCCAGACTCAAAACACACATCTGTGAACATCTGTCTAGACTCAAAACACATCTGTGCAAATCTTTCCAGACTCAAAACACATCTGTGCACATCTGTCCAGACTCAAAACACACATCTGTGCACATCTGTCCAGACTCAAAACACATCTGTGCACATCTGTCCAGACTCAAAACACATCTGTGCACATCTGTCCAGACTCAAAACACACATCTGTGCACATCTGTCCAGACTCAAAACATACATCTGTGCACATCTGTCCAGACTCAAAACACATCTGTGCACATCTGTCCAGACTCAAAACACACTTCTGTGCACATCTGTCCAGACTCAAAACACATCTGTGCACATCTGTCCAGACTCAAAACACACATCTGTGCACATCTGTCCAGACTCAAAACACACATCTGTGCACATCTGTCCAGACTCAACACACATCTGTGCACATCTGTCCAGACTCAAAACACATCTGTGCACATCTTTCCAGACTCAAAACACATCTATGCACATCTGTCCAGACTCAAAACACATCTGTGCACATCTTTCCAGACTCAAAACACATCTATGCACATCTGTCCAGACTCAAAACACATCTGTGCACATCTGTCGAGACTCAAAACACATCTGTGCACATCTTTCCAGACTCAAAACACACATCTGTGCACATCTGTCCAGACTCAGAACACACATCTGTGCACATCTGTCCATCCTCAATAAACTCGTCTCCAGTGTGATGACTCTGATCTTTTGAATATTCCTATCTAATAATTGCCTCATCAACACGGCATCCTCAATAAACTCGTCTCCAGTGTGATGACTCTGATCTTTTGAATATTCCTATCTAATAATTAGCGCATCAACATGGCATCCTCAAAAAACCCGTCTCCGGCGTGATGACTCTGATCTTTTGAATATTCCTATCTAATGCCTGATCGATTGCTCATGTCTCCTGTCTGCCTTCTGCCTTGTCTATAGCTCTGTACAGCCTTGCTTACGTTTGAATCTTTATTTTGATATTTCCTCTTTATTCTACTGCTAAATATAACTTACTCATCACCACAAATTGTTTAAAAATTGCCTATCATGTTAAATTTGACATTGCTAACTTTTAATCTAAATCACCATCACATGTTAGCATTTGCTAGCCTGTTAGCTTGTCATCTCTGGACCCGGATCTCCCTTTTTCTGAGTTCATTAGTTGGATTAGTAAATAGTGTCCAGCAAATGATTGTGGTAAATTGGATTAATCAACAAACACGGTAAGTCATGTCTTCTCCTGTCATTATCACTTGCACCGCTTGCTGCTTGTTTTATATAGGCTTCTCCGCTGGCGAACAGGGCTTCACATGTGATAAATGTAAGGAGATAGTTAGGCTGACGGAGAAGATTTCAGAATTAGAAACACGCATCCATACTTTATCTGAGAGTAGTGAGGATGTAACAGCTTTAGACACTGATTTGGATGCGAATAGCTTAGTGAACTCTGTGCATTCTTCGGTTCCGGCTGCAGGGCCCTCGCAGCAGGGCAACTGGGTGACAGTGAGGCAGCATAGTTGCAGACCAAAGAACCGCTTTTCCGTTCCGGTTAGAACATCAAACAGGTTCTCCCCTCTCAGTGAAGCACCCACTGAGTATCCTGTTGAAAGCTCCCTAGTCATTGGCGATTCTATTACACGTAACGTGAAGATAGAGACACCGGCCACAATAGTCACTTGTTTAAAAAAATTATCATATTGTGAGAATATAATTGTTAGCCTTCTCAAAAAAATTGCATATTGTGAAGTTCATTATTTTCCATAATGTTATGATAAAAATTAAACTTTCATATATTTTAGATTCATTGCACACCAACTGAAATATTTCAGGTCTTTTATTGTTTTAATACTGATGATTTTGGCATACAGCTCATGAAAACCCCAAATTCCTATCTCAAAAAATTAGCATATTTCATCCGACCAATAAAAGAAAAGTGTTTTTAATACAAAAAAAGTCAACCTTCAAATAATTATGTTCAGTTATGCATTCAATACTTGGTGGGGAATCCTTTTGCAGAAATGACTGCTTCAATGCGGCGTGGCATGGAGGCAATCAGCCTGTGGCACTGCTGAGGTGTTATGGAGGCCCAGGATGCTTCGATAGCGGCCTTAAGCTCATCCAGAGGGTTGGGTCTTGCATCTCTCAACTTTCTCTTCACAATATCCCACAGATTCTCTATGGGGTTCAGGTCAGGAGAGTTGGCAGGCCAATTGAGCACAGTAATACCATGGTCAGTAAACCATTGACCAGTGGTTTTGGCACTGTGAGCAGGTGCCAGGTCGTGCTGAAAAATGAAATCTTCATCTCCATAAAGCTTTTCAGCAGATGGAAGCATGAAGTGACCCAAAATCTCCTGATAGCTAGCTGCATTGACCCTGCCCTTGATAAAACACAGTGGACCAACACCAGCAGCTGACATGGCACCCCAGACCATCACTGACTGTGGGTACTTGACACTGGACTTCAGGCATTTTGGCATTTCCTTCTCCCCAGTCTTCCTCCAGACTCTGACACCTTGATTTCCGAATGACATGCAAAATTTGCTTTCATCCGAAAAAAGTACTTTGGACCACTGAGCAACAGTCCACTGCTGCTTCTCTGTAGCCCAGGTCAGGCGCTTCTGCCGCTGTTTCTGGTTCAAAAGTGGCTTGACCTGGGGAATGCGGCACCTGTAGCCCATTTCCTTCACATGCCTGTGCACAGTGGCTCTGGGTGTTTCTACTCCAGACTCAGTCCACTGCTTCCGCAGGTCCCCCAAGGTCTGGAATCGGTCCTTCTCCACAATCTTCCTCAGGGTCCGGTCACCTCTTCTCATTGTGCAGCGTTTTTCTGCCACACTTTTTCCTTCCCACAGACTTCCCACTGAGGTGCCTTGATACAGCACTCTGGGAACAGCCTATTCGTTCAGAAATGTCTTTCTGTGTCTTACCCTCTTGCTTGAGGGTGTCAATGATGGCCTTCTGGACAGCAGTCAGGTCGGCAGTCTTACCCATGATTGCGGTTTTGAGTAATGAACCAGGCTGGGAGTTTTTAAAAGCCTCAGGAATCTTTTGCAGGTGTAAATAGTTGATTCAGATGATTAGGTTAATAGCTCGTTTAGAGAGCTATTCTCTTCTCATCTTTCACCTTCCTTCTCTCTCTAACCATGTGTGTACAGTCCATTCCCGTTATCTCTCAACCACGCCCCACTACTACACGCAGACCTACACGACACCGTAACCTTGCTAATCTACGTCCTGTTCCGTTCTCCGCTAATACTCCTCCCTCTTTTTCTGTGGGCCTATGGAATTGTCAGTCAGCGGTCAATAAAGCTGACTTCATTCCAGCCTTTGCCACTCAATCTGCTCTCAAAATCTTGGCCTTGACTGAGACCTGGGTCCGCCCAGAAGACTCAGCAACACCCTTTCTAATAACTTCTCTTTCTCCCACACCCCACTTCAGACTGGGAGGGGTGGTGGCACTGGTCTTCTCATTCATAACAACTGGAAATATTCTACTCACACATCTCTTTGCAATAACAACACATTTGAATACCACGCTATTACGCTTACAACTCCCGTTAACCTCCATATTGTAGTCATTTACCGCCCCCCTGGTCCATTGACCACCTTTGTTCATGAGCTAGACGTTCTGCTGTCCTCATTTCCAGAGGATGGCTGCCCACTCATAGTCCTTGGCGACTTCAACATTCACCTGGACAAATCTTATGCTTCAGATTTCCACTCCCTCCTTGCATCATTCAACCTCAATCACCTCATCACTTCACATACCCACAAATCTGGTAACCATCTGGACCTCATTTACACACGCAACTGCTCTACAGACAATATTTTGGTCAAACCCCTACACATCTCAGATCATTTCTTCATCACATTCAACCTTCAACTCAATACTCATGCACCACCAGTCCCTCCACCTGTTACCTTCAGGCGTAATCTGCGCTCACTTTCTCCTTCACATCTCTCCTCTGCTGTCTCATCCTCACTCCCCTCATCCTCACAATTATCCTCTATGGATGTCAACACTGCAACCGACACTTTATGCTCCACTTTAACTTCTTGCCTAGACAGTATTTGCCCTCTCTCTTCCAAACCAGCACGAGCCACTCCCTCTAACCCTTGGTTGTCTGATGTTATTCGTGAACACCGGATGATACTCAGGGCAGCAGAGAGAACATGGCGTAAATCTAACCACCCATCCGATCTGGGTAAGTATCAGTCCCTGCTCTCATTCTTCTCGGATGAAGTACATGCAGCTAAATCTTCTTATTTCCAAAATAAGATCAACAGCACCTCAAACTCACGCACACTGTTCAGAACATTTAACTCTCTCCTCTGCCCTCCCCCACCACCTCCCTATCTCCAGATGATTTTGCACAATTCTTCACAAATAAAACAACAACCATCAGCAGTCAGTTCTCACCCACACGCACTGTGGACTTCAGTTCAGCCACATCCACAACCAAACATCCTCTCTTCTCATTTTCGACACTCACTGAGACAGAAGTATCTAAACTTCTCCTATCTAGCCATCCTACCACCTGTCCTCTTGATCCCATTCCTTCACACCTCCTTCAAGCCATCTCTCCTACAATCCTACCAGCACTCACTCACATCTTCAACACATCTCTCAGCACCGGCATCTTCCCTACCACATTCAAGCAGGCTCGGGTAACTCCACTGCTTAAAAAACCCACGCTAAACTCATCACTCATAGAAAACTACAGACCTGTTTCTCTACTACCATTCATAGCAAAAACTATTGAACGAGTTGTTTTCAATCAGGGTTCATCCTTCCTATCACAGAATAATCAGCTGGACATCAACCAATCAGGTTTCAAAAGGGGCCACTCCACAGAGACTGCACTACTGTTGGTCACTGAAGCCCTGCGGATAGCTAAAGCTGACTACAAATCATCAGTCCTCGTCCTGCTCGATCTATCTGCGGCCTTTGACACGGTCAATCATCAGATTCTTCTGTCCACCCTCTCATCACTGGGCATCACAGGGTCTCCGCTCCTTTGGTTTGAGTCCTATCTCACAGGTAGGTCTTTCAAGGTTGCCTGGAGAGGTGAGGAATCCCAAGCACATCCACTGACCACTGGGGTTCCACAGGGCTCGGTCCTTGGTCCTCTCCTCTTCTCCATCTACACTACTTCATTGGGACCCATCATTCAGGCACATGGCTTCTCATACCACTGCTATGCTGATGACACTCAGCTCTACCTTTCATTTCACCCAGACGACCCCACAGTAGCTGCACGAATCTCCAGCTGTCTGAAAACATCACCTGCAGCTCAACCTGGCAAAGACTGAGTTTCTCATCTTCCCGGCCAGTCCCACCATACAACATGACTTCACCATCCAGTTAGGTACATCCTTGATTTCCCCATCAAAGTCAGTCAGAAATCTTGGAGTAACATTTGATGACCAGCTGTCCTTCAGAGAACACATTTCTAAGACAGCTCGCTCATGCCGGTTTGCGCTCCACAACATCAGGAAGATTAGACCGTTCCTAACAGAGCACGCAACACAGCTTCTTGTCCAGGCCCTGGTTATTTCTAGACTTGACTACTGTAATGCGCTTCTGGTTGGACTCCCCTCTTGTGCGATCCAATCACTTCGAATGATCCGGAATGCAGCAGCACGTCTTGTCTTCAACGAGCCCAAAAGGACCCACGTCATCCCTCTCTTCATCTCACTGCACTGGCTACCACTTGCTTCTCGCATCAAGTTTAAGGTGCTGACTCTTGCATACAAAGCCACCACACGCTCAGCTCCGACTTACTTTGACTCCATTCTACAAATCCACACCCCAACCAGAATCCTTCGCTCAGCAAAGGAACGACGGCTTGTGGTCCCATCACAGAGGGGGAAAAAATCCCTTTCCAGAACATTTTCATTCAACATTCCCAGCTGCTGGAACGATCTTCCCAACACCATCCGAAATGCAGAATCATTGACATCATTCAAAAGTCAACTTAAAACTCAGCTCTTCCGTGAGCACTTAACCTCATTAAAAAAAAAAAAATTCTTTCTTCTTTCTCTTTCTTCTTCCCTCCCCTAGCCTGTACCACACTGAGCATTGTACACGGTCTCAGGATCTCAGGCTTCTCGGGCGCTTCTCGACTCTTCATGACCAATCGCTTCATGTTTCCCCAAGTTGTAAGTCGCTTTGGATAAAAGCGTCTGCTAAATGCATAAATGTAAATTTAAAATGTAGAGAACCTTTTCATGATATGCTAATTTTTTTAGATAGGAATTTTGGGTTTTCATGAGCTGTATGCCAAAATCATCAGTATTAAAACAATAAAAGACCTGACATATTTCAGTTGGTGTGCAATGAATCTAAAATATATGAAAGTTAAATTTTTATCATTACATTATGGAAAATAATGAACTTTATCACAATATGCTAATTTTTTGAGAAGGACCTGTACATGACAAAACCGGTTCAACATTGGTGTTAGCTACTGTATACAGGCCACCAGGGCATAATACAGACTTTATCAAAGAATTTGCTGATTTTCTATCAGAGTTAGTACTGGCCGTAGATAAAGTACTAATTGTTGGTGATTTTAATATCCATGTAGACAACGAAAAATACGTATTGGGATTAGCATTTAAAGATACACTAAACTCTTTTGGAGTTAGGCAACACGTGTCAGGACCCACTCATCGCCATAATCATACTTTAGACCTAATATTGTCACATGGAATAAATGTTGATACCGTTGAGATTCTGCAGCAGAGTGATGACATCTCAGATCATTACTTAGTATCTTGTATACTTAATTTAGCTAAGGTTGCAAAGCCGCCACCTCGCTTCAAAAATGGCAGGACAATCACTGCCGCTACTAAAGATTGCTTTTTAAATAATCTTCCAAATCAGTATCATCTCCTCAGCATCCCAGATAGCATAGAAGAACTCGATGTTGCAACAGAAACTATTGATTCTCTCTTTTCCAGTACTTTAGACACAGTTGCTCCTCTGCGCTTAAAGAAGATTAAAGAAAATAGTCCAACGCTTTGGTACACCCGGGCCCTTAAAAGAGCAGCCAGAAAAATGGAGCGCAGCTGGAAGAAAACAAAATAGAGGTATTTCGTAATTCGTGGAAAGAGCGTATGATCGCATACAGAAAGGCCGTAAGAACTGCTAGATCTGCTTATTTCTCAACTCTCTTGGAAGAAAACAAACACAACCCAAGGTATTTATTCAATACAGTGGCTAAATTAACTAAAAATAAAGCTTCAACTTCTGATGATTGTAAACAGCACAGCAGTAATGACTTTATGAACTTCTTCACATGTAAGATTGATAATATTAGGAAGAAAATTTTAACCATGCAGCCGTCTACTACAGAATCACATCAGACAGAGCATTGTAGTGTCACTGAGCATGGCGTTAGTTTTCATCGTTATGCTGACGATACTCAGCTCTATATATCTTCACGCCCTGAAGAAACTTACCAATTCACAAGATTAACGGAATGCATAGCTGATATAAAACACTGGATGACCGGTAATTTCCTGCAACTCAATTCAGAAAAAACTGAATTTTTAATTATTGGACAAAAAAGCTCCACAAGTAGTAACCTAGAATTCTGTCTAACACTTGATGCTGCTCTGTCAAGTCCTCGTCGTCAGTGAGGAACCTGGGTGTGCTCTTTGATACCAATCTTTCGTTTGAAAGCCACGTTTCTAGCATCTGTAAAACTGCATTCTACCATCTTAAAAATATATCTAAATTACGGCACATGCTCTCAATGCAAAATGCTGAACAGTTAGTTCATGCGTTCATGACCTCAAGGTTAGATTATTGTAATGCTCTACTGGGTGGTTGCCCTGCTCGTTTAATAAATAAACTCCAGCTGGTCCAAAACGCAGCAGCTCGAGTACTTACTAGAACCAGGAAGTATGACCATATTAGCCCAGTTCTGTCAACACTGCACTGGCTGCCTATTAAACATCGCATTCATTTTAAAATCTTGCTTATTACTTACAAAGCACTAAATGGTTTATCTCCAGTACTTGAGCGAGCTCTTAACATATTATACTCCATCACGTCTACTGCGCTCTCTAAACTCTGGCCAGTTGATCATACCGAGAATATCCAAATCAACTGCAGGCGGTCGATCTTTTTTCTATTTAGCTCCTAAACTCTGGAACAGTCTTCCTAGCATTGTTCGGGAAGCAGACACACTCTGTCAGTTTAAATGTAGACTAAAAACACATCTCTTTACTGTGGCATACACATAAAACACTTTTTCAATGAATTGATTGTTAGGCTGCATTAACTAGGTCAGCCGGAACTGGGAACACTTCCCATAACACCTGATGTACTCGTTACATCATCAGAAGAATGGCATCTACGCTAATGCTAGTCTCTCTGTTTATCCCGAGGTTTACTGCGCCCAGAGAAGACCAACGTATGACCCTGAAGTGTCTGAGAGACCGTGATTAGACTCCCCCTGCAACTGCCTCATCGTCACGGCATCCTCAATAAACCCGTCTCCAGCGTGATGACTCTGATTGTTCGAATATTACAATTAAATAATACTTAAATAGATATGTCATCCTCAATAAACCCGTCTCCAGCGTGATGACTCCGATTGTTCAAATATTACAATTAAATAATACTTAAATCGATATGTCATCCGCACTAAACCCGAATATTGCACTTTAATAATTATTTAATCAACATCATCCTCAATAAACCCGTCTCCAGCGTGTTGCCTCCGGTCCTTCGAATATTCCGATCTATTATGACCTCTGACCTGTTAAGTTGCCAGAACAATTATAATACGCTGTTTGTTAATTGGCCAGAGGAGAACTTCCCCCCCGACTGAGCCTGGTTTCTCCCAAGGTTTATTTTTCTCCATTCTGCTCCTGATGGGGTTTTGGTTTCCTTGCCACTGTTGCCTCTGGCTTGGTGTGCTCGGTTGGGGACACTAAATTTTTCAACTAAATATTCAAATAAATCTAATTATTAAACTAAATTAACCATATAAAATACTGATCTAATTACTGATCTAAAGCCCACACTGTCACCGTATGATAATTGAAATGAACCGATGACATCACCGTTTTCTCCAGAATGGCTAGACGGCTGAATAAAATTATGCTGCATTATTTTCCTGTTTAACACTGTAAAGCTGCTTTGAAACAATCTGCATTGTTAAAAGCGCTATATATATAAAGTTGACTTGGCTTGACTCTGTATCAGCGAGTGGCGGACGAGACCCCATGCCTGTGCTTTCTCTGTGAGTTGTGAGATTTGCAGTGCTTTATGTATACATGTGCACGTGTGATTACTTGTGTGGGTTGCGGTGAAACACGAGGGTGGGATTGAATTAAGGAAGGCATCGGTGGTTCCCGTGAAGGCCCGTTAATGTGATTGCAAATACTCATCTCTCTCTTCATTCAATCCAGCTGTAGAGCAACGCTGAGTGCGGTGTAAGCCCGCTGATGTGGTTGAAAATACTCACCTGTCTCTCTGTTTGAATCCAGCTGTAAAAAAACCCGCTAAAAGCTATGAAAACCCGTTGATGTGGTCGAAAATACCCACCTCTCTCCCTGTTTGCATCAAGTTGCAGGAAGCGTTAAGCTCTGTGAAAGCCCGTGGATGTGGTTGAAAATGCTCATCTTCTCTCTGTTTGAACCCAGTTGCAGCACATGCTAAAAGCTGTGAAAGCCGTTGAAGTGGTTGAAAATGCTCCCCTCTCTCCCTGTTGAGTCCAGTGGCAGGAAATGCTAAGAGCCGTGAAGTATATGCATCTTCTTTCTGTCTGAGTCCCGCAAAGGGCCTGCTACAAGCTGTGAGTGAAGAGCCTGCTAAAGGCCGCGAAGTGTGCGTGTCTTCCTTCCTGTTGGAGTTCAGTGAGGGGTCTGCTACAAGCTGTGAGTAAAGAGCCTGCTAAAAGCTATGAAGTATATGTATCTTCTTTCTGTCTGAGCTCAGGGAAGGGTCTGCTTAAAGTTGTGAGAAAAGAACCGCTAAAGCCGTGAAGTATCCATGTTCCTCCTCTCTGCCCGAGTCCAGTGAAGAGCCTGCTAAAGCTGTGAGTAAAGAGCCGGTCAAGCCGTGAAGTATCCATACCTTTTTCACTGCCTGAGTCTAGTAAAGAACCGTCTTTTTTCTAACAACAACTACCTAATACAACATACATTAACAAGAATTATATCTTTGTATTATTTTTTTTTAATCTGAAACTGAACTTGAAATGTTTGTATGATACTACAAAAGCAGCATCGATTGATTGACACGTCACCCGCGTGCACTCGAGGGGAGTCGGAATTCGCCACAACAGGTGTTGGAAACCTAAAACACACACACACACACACACACAGCTGCAGCGACCAGTACTGTAGTTCAGTTCAGGACCAGCAGCGTCGAGTCTCTGAGGTGAGTCGAGCAGTTTGCGATATTTCTAATCATATTTACACACACACACTTTATAGAGTTTGATGAAGCGACAGGCTCATTTCTGTGTTGTTCTCATCTGGCTCAGCGCTACTGGAGCGTCTTCCTCCTGAAATAAACATTTAGTGCAGCAGCGAGTGTGAGAGGAGCATGTGTTGAGTTCATTAAGACCTGAGCGAGAGAGAGAGAGAAAGAGTGTGTGTGTGTGTTTCGATGTTTGAGTGAGAACTGTGACTAAATGTCAAGCCAAAAGTCAAAGTTTGAGATCTGTGAGAAAACTGACATGTTAATGGTCTAATTACTGTATTACATTGAATGTAGATTAGAAAGTAAAACTATAATTTGGATATAGTGAATTGTAGTTATTTATCGGAGTGTCATTCGTGTTTTACATTACGGATGTTTCATCCATAAATCACAGCATTGTCTGCATGACTCGGAGAAAGATAAAGATTAAATTAAAGTTAGGAAAACCACTTAAAGAAGGAAAATACAGCAATGGAGCATATGATTACGTTTCACAGAGAGACAGGTATACATCATACATGTATTGTATACGAATAGGACCGTTTTTGTTGTATAATGTACGCCTACTAAATATTTTAAAAAAACTATTGACGCTCTATCCACATCTTTCTCATCGTATACAGTGTTCCAGTCTTGTTCCATTATGTCATAATTGAAATAATGAATTGCTTCTTCTGTCCTTATCCGTTTATATATAGATTTCTGGGCAGTTTTTAGGGGCCAAGCACCGAATGTGCAGGCACCTATTGAAATCATTCGATTTCTTCTTCTTATTATTATTATTATTCCGCCGAAATGACTCTTGAGGCTGTATCTCTGCAATGCTTTGACATACTGACACCAAACTTTGCCTTTGTCATTGTCATCTCACTTTGACCACACCACATCAATTTCGTTACTGCGCCACCTATTGGTCAAAAGTGACAAACCATTAAATCATATTGTTTGTGACTGTATATATGATTTTTCAGCCATTTTTGCCTAAAATCATCTTAAAATGCTTTTAATTGCTCATTGGTGCAGTTGGTCTAACACTCCCAGCCATGTTGGCATGTCTTGTCTTCTTCTTTGCGCCTGGCCCCATTAATGGCTGCTCGCAGCTATATTTACTTTTATAATTGTCACCATACATTGTGAAGACTGGCAGATGGTCTGTGATATCACATATCATTAGGCCACTGACCGTTGTGTATTCAATGTTATTTGTAAAAATATTATCAATGAGTGTGGCACTGTGTGAAGTAATTCTACTGGGTCTATTAACGGTTGCGTATAAGCTCATACTGTACATCCTATTATCTGTTATTCTATGTTTATTTGGATTTATCAAATCTATATTATAACCTCCACAGATGAATAGTATTTTGTTATTTGTTATGAAAACATTTTTTCCATCCAGTCAATAAATGACTCCATTCTTGAACCCGGTGACCTATATATACAACTTATAATATTTTTTTTTTTCTGTTTATTGTGAATTTCAATTGATATACAAAAAATAATTTATCATTCTACTTGATGTCTTAACCCACTGATGTGTTTGTTACTATATACCTCCTGTAATTTCAAGCTAATCAGACCATTGCACACTGAGATATGAGTATTAATGTGCTCACACTGAGATATGGGTATTCTTGTGTTCACACTGAGATATGAGTATTCATGTGTTCACACTGAGATATGGGTATTCATGTGTTCACACTGAGATATGAGTATTCATGTGTTCACACTGAGATATGAGTATTCATGTGTTCACACTGAGATATGGGTATTCATGTGCTCACACTGAGATATGGGTATTCATGTGCTCACACTGCCTGGCGGCCATTTTGAAAGCTGTCTGAAAACTTTCACCAAAAGTGTAGCCCTTTAAATGTGCATTTTTTTTAGATGCTTAAGCCGTTATTTTAAGTATAACTTATTACTGCAAAATTAAGAGATTAATGTTTCAACTTTTGCATATTATAACCTGGAACTTGGATGTGGGAAATAATTACAGTTAAAAATACAGAGTTTTAGCAACATAGTGCAGATGCTACAGAACATAGCTGCTACATAGTAAAAGACTGTGTGCTACGCTAATATTACTTCACAAGCATTACTGGATTAGTAAATTCATTATATTATACATTTACAGTTTATTGATGTTCTGTTGTTTTACACTGCTGTACTTTTTAAAGATTTCATATTATTTTTAGGTGAGCTTAAAGCTATGAAAATCACACCGCTTGATTGGCACAAATATCGATCTTGATTCAGTATCAATTCATATGTATATAGCCTACTGTACATACAAGGAAAAATACGTTTGCCTTTTTAGCACTAGTTAAACTTTTCTTGGGTTAAATTATATTTGCTCGATTTCATTAATATTCACTTGTGTGTGCTTATATAAGTATCATTAAAAATATTAGGATGTTTTACATTTAAAGAATTATACATTTAAAGAAATCTAGTGTTTGATCATGTCTAAATATTTATTCAAATGCAAAACCTAAAAATAAATAAGCAGTTATGATCTGCAATACTTTTTTGAGCAGCTAGATAGATTTATATTTATTAAAGAGCCATACAGGCACCTGGTAGGTAATGGCAAATTACTATTCATTTTCCAGCCACAATATGACTCTAATTTGCCTCTTCGCATTGGAATTCTCTATTTCAACCTTAATTACTACACTTATTGTAATATAAATAATAAAAAAATATTTTAGGTGGTCATTAATGGACCATAATTATTGCACAAATAGTAGGCCTATTTAGTACCAAATGATATCCTCAAAATATTTAATAAATAAAATATAGAAAATATATTTAATTGAAAAATAGTTAAGGTGTATGGTCACATTTGACCACCAATGAGTATGAGTGTGAGAATGAGTATGAGTGTAACGAATACCTGAGGGCTAAATACAAGAAAAACATTAATGTTAACAATGTTTTCTCTCCTTCAGGGATAGAGTAAATATGGTTGACGTAATAATCAATGTACAATATGCTGTACTGTTTACCAAAAAAATCCTGCAAATACCTGTATAGTGAAGCTGTTGGGTATGATAAGCCATTCAAATGCATTGACAGAGCACTGGTTTATTTAGAACTATTGAGCGCTCCATGAACGACGCACAATATGCGGCGACTGCTGTTGATTCTGTGGCGCACCGCCACAAATTAGTCTGTGTGGGAAACACTGGAAAGTTGATTTCTCAATTCATGGCCCTTTAAATATTAACTGATGGCTGTCACTTCAAGTTAATTTTTATAAAATTATTCTTTAAAAATTATGTTTAAAATAAACAAGAATTTTCCCCAAAAAACATAATGTGAGCTTAATGGAAACAAAGGTATGAAGGGTACAAACATGTCCCCATTAAGCACAGCCAGACTTTTGACATTTAATGATGTATATCTAACCCATCATTTAAAATAAAATAAAATATTATTGTGTGATAGATTAATCTTTCATTTTAACATAACTTCTTGTACTCAAACCAATACCCTGCTCACTGAAATGTCTCAACGTAGATTTTGGTGAGCTTAATAGGTACGTTTACCCTACACATCCTCAATAAACCTGTCTCCGGCATGATGACTCCGATCTTTGAATATTCATATCTAATAATTGCCTCATCAACACGGCATCCTCAATAAACCCGTCTCCGGTGTGATGACTCTGATCTTTAAAATATTCAGATAAAATATTCTTGGTTTGGGTCAATGTTTTGTCTTCCAGCATGATAACCTCACTTCTGGTGAAAAACTACCTCCAAATAAGCAAAGTGAGTCCTTGACTGGCCTCCACAAAGCCCAGACTTGAAATCTTCCAATAGAAAATCTGGGCACACTGAAGACCAGAGTCCATGTCAGGAAACCAACAAATCTGGAGGAGCTTGAGAGAATTGCTAAGGAGGAATGGGCTCAACAAGTTTTAGGCATGTCTCCTGTAGGACACATGCCTAAAACTTGTTGAGAACTACAGCGAATGACTAAAGGCTGTTATCAAGCAAAAGGGAAACACTATTGAATATTAGCATCAGAAGGCTAATAATTATACCCTGTAGACTTTTTAATTCTTCAGTATGATTTTTTTTCAATTTGTATTACAAAACCTCCAGGTTTCCTAAATAAAGTATTGTTTAGAAATGTTATGTTGAAAGTAATCTTTGCTCCGTTAAACAGCACTATATGAAACATAATGAAACTTTTCATGGGGCTAATAATTTTGTCTTTCACTGTATGTCCTTTCACAAAAAATTTAATTTTGATGTACTAAAAGTTCAATTTAATTATTTATCTAATTTCAGACGTGATGGAAGAGAGCAAGGAGAGTGAAGAACTGAGTGAAGTGGAGGAGGAACATCATGTCAAACCTGGAGAAAAACCTTTGAGTCGCTCGAAGACTAAAAAGACATTTATAAAGAAAACAAGAGCCAAGAAATCTAAAACCTGCACTCAGTGTGGAAAGAGTTTCTCAACCAAACAACATCTTGATGTCCATATGAGAGTTCACACTGGAGAGAAGCCGTTTGAATGTGATCAGTGTGGAAAGAGTTTCTCAGAGAAAGGTCATCTAGAGCGGCACATGAGGATTCACACCGGAGAGAAGCCGTACTCATGTGATCAGTGTGGAAAGAGATTTTCAAGGAAATGTGGTCTTGAGCTTCACAAGAGAGTCCACACTGGAGAGAAGCCGTACTCGTGTGATCAGTGTGGAAAGAGTTTCCAACAAAAACCAGGTCTTCAGATTCACATGAGAGTTCACACTGGAGAAAATCCGTACTCATGTGATCAGTGCGGGAAAAGTTTCACAGAATTATCAATCCTTAAAAGACACATGAGGATCCACACTGGAGAGAAACCTTACGCATGCGATCAATGTTGGAAGAGTTTCACGCGATCATCAAGCCTTAAAGAACACATGAGGATTCACACCGAAGAGAAGCCGTACTCATGTGATCAGTGTGGAAAGAGTTACACACAAAGAACCCCGTTTCAGCAGCACATGAGGATCCACACTGGAGAGCTGTTCACATGTGATCAGTGTGGGAAGAGTTTCCTACAGAAACCAAGTCTTGAACTTCATATGAGGATCCACACTGGAGAGAAGCCGTATGCATGTGATCAGTGTGGGAAGAGATTCTCAAACAAAAACGTTCTTCACCTTCACATGAGGATCCACACAGGAGAGATGTTCACATGTGATCAGTGTGGGAAGACTTTCACACAAACATCAAGCCTTAAAGCACACATGAGGATCCACACGGGAGAGAAACCACACTCATGTTATCACTGTGGAAAGAGTTTCACACATTCATCAGGCCTTAAAGAACACATGAGGATCCACACCGGAGAGAAGCCGTACTCATGTGATCAGTGTGAAAAGAGATTCACATTCAAATCAAACCTTAAAGAACACATGAGGATCCACACCGGAGAGAAGCCATACTCATGTGATCAGTGTGAAAAGAGATTCACATTCAAATCAAACCTTAAAGAACACATGAGGAATCACACCGGAGAGAAACCATTCAAGTGTGATCAATGCGAAAAGAGATTCTCAAAAAAAAAACGTTTTGAGTTTCACATGAGGATCCACACCGGAGAGAGGCCGTTCTCATGTGGTCAGTGTGGAAAGAGATTCACACAGTCAGTAAGCCTTAAAGAACACATGAGGAGCCACACCGGAGAGAAACCATTCAAGTGTGATCAGTGTGGAAAGAGTTTCTTCCGATCAGCAGATCTTAAAGTACACATGAGAATCCACTCTGGAGAGAAGCCGTACGCATGTGATCAGTGTGGGAAGAGTTTCTCACAATCAGCAAATCTTAAACTTCACATGAGGATCCACACAGGAGAAAAGCCGTTCAAGTGTGATCGGTGTGAAAAAACTTTTTTTTTTTCATCAAACCTGAAGACACACCTGACAGTTCATACGAAGGAGAAGCCACATTCATGTTCTGTGTGTGGAAAGAGTTTCTCACACCTGCAAAATTTACATATACATGAGAAAATACACACTGGTGTGAGAGAGTACATGTGCTTTGAGTGTGAGAAGACTTTTACTACAGCAGGAAGTTTAAAACTGCACAAGAGAATCCACACTGGAGAGAAACCTTACAAGTGTTCACACTGTGACAAGAGATTCAATCAGTCAGGAAGTCTGAAAACACACGAGAGGATCCACACTGGAGAAAAACCTTACAAGTGTTCACACTGTGACAAGAGATTCAGTGTGTCAGGACATCTGAAAACACACGAGAGGAACCACAGCAGAGAGAAGCCGCACAAGTGATCCGGGGTGTTTCCTCTGCGGAGGCAAGGGAGTCAGTGCCTCCTCAAAACAAAAAAACTGGATTACAAAATAATCAATATTGCAAAAATAAAACAAAGCAAATATTAATAAAATTGACGATTAAAAGAGTAAAAGTCGCTGGTTTTTATAAAGGAATACTGTCCAACAGCGACACATTTACATTTACATTTAGTCATTTAGCAGACACTTTTATCCAAAGCGACTTACAAATGAGAGCAATAGAAGCAACTAAAACAGTCAAAGGCAACAGTATGCAAGTGCTGTAACAAGGCTCAGTTAATCTAACACAGAACACACAGGACAATTTTTTTTTTTTTTTCATAAATTAGACAGACAGAAAAATAACAGAATGTTAAGAGCTATTCTTGATTGGTCAGGTGCTGCTGGAAAAGAAGTGTCTTTAGCCGTTTTTTGAAAATGTCTACAGAGTTGGCTGCTCGAATTGCGATAGGCAGGTCATTCCACCAGGTGGGGGCCGTCCAGGAAAAGGTCTGTGAGAGTGATTTCATGCCTCTTTGGAATGGCACTACAAGGCGTCGTTCACTGGCAGAACGCAAGCTCCTGGAGGGTGTGTAAGTCTGAACAAGCGAGTTTAGGTATATTGGTGCTGAGCCAGTGGTTGCTTTGAAGGCGAGCTACAGTGTCTTGAATTTGATGCGAGCGGCTATTGGGAGCCAGTGGAGACTGATGAAGAGAGGCGTGATGTGCGCTCTCTTCGGCTCGTTAAAGACCACCCTTGCAGCTCGGTTCTGGATCAGTTGCAAGGGTTTGATCCTAGCTGAATGGAGAGATTATGATGAATTGCTGGGTTGGTTGAGATCACAAGCAGT
This sequence comes from Gobio gobio, assembly GCF_949357685.1. Taxonomy (NCBI): domain Eukaryota; kingdom Metazoa; phylum Chordata; class Actinopteri; order Cypriniformes; family Gobionidae; genus Gobio; species Gobio gobio. The sequence continues at coordinate 85,205,660 of NC_137097.1, forward strand.
TCTGACACCCGCAGGTGAAGTTACAGAAGGAGATGCGCCTCCTCTCAGAAGGAGGTAATGCCTCCATCACGCTATGATTGGATATGATCGTCTATGATTATGATCAGTTATGTTTGTATATGATCGGTTATGATTTGATATGATCGTTTATGATTGGATATGATCAGTTATGTTTGGATATGATCGTTATGATTGGATATGATCGGTTATGATTGGATTTGATCGGTTATGATTGGATGTGATTGTTTTGTGTGATAAATCAAGTTCACAAATGATATACCGAAGGGTTTGGTAAGAAACCTCTTCAACATATAATCAGTGATAATCATTTTTATATAATAATTTCTATATTCAATAAGTGACTCAGATATAATTTTAGTCATGTGTTTGCTGTGAAGTGTTTAATCAACGTTTTCAGGCACATTCTGAATTTGGTATTTGGGTATTTTGAGTCCCTCAGCATGTCACCGATATATCTGTTCCTAGTTGACCTTAAGGTTACAGGGGTCAAACCATCCTTGACTTCTCCTGGTTTACAGAATTGCACCTCTTTCATGTGTATTCCTCTAGAGCAGGGGTCTCCAAACTTGGTTCTGGAGGGCCATTGTCCTGCAGAGTTTAGCTCCAACCCCAACTAAACACACCTTTCCAGAGGAGGGAATGTATTATCAGCATGTTTTGGTAGTCTGTCCTGTTGATAACCTTGAAGAAGCTGCGATTCCCTAGTGCTTTTGTGTGTGTGTGTGTGTGTGTGTGTGTGTGTGTGTGTGTGTGTGTGTGTGTGTGTGTGTGTGTGTGTGTGCTTGTTTATGTGATTTATGAGGACACAAATTTGTATAATGACATGGGTATTACACTGGTATTACAACATCAAGGTGGTTTATGAGGACATTTCAAATGTCTCCGTAAATCAAATCGCTTTAAAAACATATTAAACAATGTTTTATTAAAAATGTAAAAATGCAGAATGTCTCCTGTGAGGGTTAGGTTTAGGGGCAGGGGCAGTGTAGGGGGATAGAATATACAGTTTATACAGTATAAAAACCATTACGCCTATGGAGAGTCCTCATAATGCTGTTGCACCAACATGCATGTGTGTGTGTGTGTGTGTGTGTGTGTGTGTGTGTTGGATGTTCTTTGCTGGTCTGTTATTGGAGTTATGGGACAGTTCAGACCCGAAGATGCCTTTCCACAACCTCTGAGGTCACCACCGGTCTAAATCTAGGAATTGTGCGACAACTGTTTTGACTAATGGTGACATGCCCTCCTATCTATTCATGTGTGGGAAATTGCTTGGACTATATGTGTTCTTAGCCAATCAGAAGTAGTCCACCTGTTGTCAATGATGTAATCAAATGTTGTGTAAGGTCGAGTCTGGCCTCCTCGAGAGACTCTATCGCCGATGAAACTGGAAACTATTCTTCAGTAAATTCTCTCCATTTGATTGAACATCTTGACTCCTGGTCTTCTTTCAAACATATCTGGTCCCTGGGTCCTGAACTGTTCTCCCCAACAATATATTGTTTAAATTGGTACTGCATTTAGTTATTATTTTGGAATAAATGTAAAAATATGAACTTGATGAAATGCATACTTGGTTTTAATGAATAGAACATTACATAGTGTAAAAATACCAAACAGAACTGTATTTGGTCTCTTTTATGTAATGTTTATTAAGTGTAATAGACATAAATTAACATTTGATGTATATTAAAAATGTGAGGACTTTGCCTCCTAATAGAAAAAAACCCCACTAATAATCCTAGGACGTTGTTTAGTACTATAAATACAGATGTAAATCCTCCTATATCTATATCTAGAACTATCCACCATAGTGCGGAAGAAATGCTATGGTAATCAATGGCTGCAGATATTCTTCCAAATATCATCCTTTGTGTTCAGCAGAAGAAAGAAATTCATACAGGTTTGGAACAACTGCTTGAATAATAATTATTTAGGGGATCTGCTAATGGAGTATCAATCGGGAAGAACATTGAGAGCAAAAACTCAAACCTAAAATCCAAGGACCAAGTTAAGCCAGAAAGGGGATTGTGCATTAGCAGTAGCAGCGTCAAGACTTTGTGATAGCCTGCCTTCACATGTTAGGGACGCTGACTGCTGAACTGTTTTTAAAATACCACTGAAGACACACTTGTTCGCTGTGGCGTATTCTTCTTGATATCTTTTGTTATTAGGGCCCGAGCACAGATGGTGTGAAGACTCAATTGTATTTTCCAGCCTGGTCTCATTGCGAAAATGTACCTCTGGCAACGTTTTTGCAAACCCCAAAATACGTACCAATATGTACATATCACTGCAGTTTCAAAGTGATATGTCCACTGGGTGCCGCCAAAAGCTTCGTTTTTTTCCCGGAACAGATGAGCGTCAATCTGACGTTTTGTGACATTGTTTTTTTAACCTACACCTACACTAAACCCTAAACCTAACCGATAGTGTTAACAAAAGCAAATGTGACAAAAATACAATAGTAACCATGTCTTGTTAGCTTGTGTGAACTCATCTTTGAGCTCTTTTATCATGACTTGTCTTTCACGGGATTCGTACCTGAGCTTTCATTATTACAAGTACAAATCTGTACCAGCTGAGCTACTGAGCAAACTTATTATATAAAAAAAGCAGAGCATATGGAGCAGATTAAGTGACGCAAACTCCAAAATTTATTCATTTACATGGGAAAAAAAAAACGATAAAAAGTGCTTGCTCTTTTACTGCCTCTAGTGTTCATTTCACTTTGAAACTGCAGAGATATGTACTTATTGGTACGTATTTTGGCGGTTTGCAAAAACGTTGCCAGAGGTACATTTTCACAATGAGACCAGGTTGGTATTTTCTCAGCCCATTATTATTCTTCCCCGAAACGAATCGCATTTTTGAGGGCCTGAACATGCTCGAAAACTCATGAAACTTTGCACATGTGTCAGAAGTGGTGAAAATTTACGTCTGATGTGGTTTCAGAATTAGGCGTGGCAAAATTATTTTTAGCACCACCTACAAAATTTCAATTAAGCATTATTTGCGCTACGTTTCACTTTATCATGAATGAATGAAGAATACAACTAAAAACCTTCATTTGGAAAATGAAATTATTAGGGCTGGGCAAATTAACGCGTTAACGTGGGCGATTAATTTTTTCAGTTTAACGCATTAAAAATATTTAACGCAGTGTCCGTTTTTATATCCATTTTGCCCAGCGTTGCATTATATGATCAGGCTCTTATGCATGTAAATGCTTTTAAACCATCTAAGTGTGACAAGACACAAGAGAACGTGCTGTATGTCAATGTCCTGTGTGTGTGTGTGTGTGTGTGTGTGTCACATGCCTGTCCTGTCTCGTGTAGCACATGTGGTGTTTTGTTATTTTGGGCATGTGCTCCTGTCTCTGTCTGGATCCCACCCCCCTTGTTATCTGATTATTGGTTTCATTTGTCCCAACTGTTGTTTCCTCATGTAACACCGCTGAATTCGCTCAAATGATCGGTAACGAACCGCGGTGAAGGTCGCATGCGCGTTCAGTGTTTCAGCTGGGCAAAATGGATTTGATTATAATATTCTTTATCTGACTCCATTTATCATAGTTGTCGAATTTAGAAGAGAATGCCAATTGGTTGTTTGGTCATTTATATTTGATAATTAATCAAACATTTAATCATTCCGTTTTAACCCTTTGCTGCAATTATATTGTTCCGTACTGGAGATATTTAAAGCTACATTGTGTGATATTTTCCCCCATCTAGCGGTGAAAAGGTATATGACCATCCAGTTCGACCTCGTCCATTAGTGTTCCTTCAAGTGATGAGGTTACTTTAGAAAACCATTATAATTTGCAGTTATTTAATTTGTCAGTTAACATCTAGGTTATGACATCTATGGCCACTCCAATATTCACCTTTGTCTTCAAAGTCAAAGTCAAAGTCAGCTTTATTGTCGATTCTTCACATGTTCCAGACATACAAAGCAATCGAAATTACGTTTCCCTCCATCCCACGGTGAAGACAAGACATATAGTTTAAAAATAGACTAAAGTTGAAAAAAACTAAAACTAGAGTTTAATGTTAATAGATAAATAGACATTTAAATAAAAATAAAAATAAGTCTGTCAGTGGCATGTAGTGCAAAGACAGTTTGTGCAAGTTGTGCAAGTTGTGCAAATGTCATGGTAGTGCAAAAGACAGTTCCGGGGGGGGGGGGGGTCATCTTCTTGACGGCCTGGTGGCTGAGAGGAGAGAGTTCAGCATCCTAACAGCCTGGTGGGTGAAGCTGTTGCTGAGTCTGGTGGTGCGGGAGTGGAGGCTCCTGTACCTCTTCCCAGATGGCAGGAGGCTGAACAGATTGTGAGCTGGATGACTTGTGTCGCTCACAATTGTAGTCGCTTTGCGGATGAGGCGGGTGGAGTAAATGTCATTCAGGGAGGGGAGTGGGGCACCAATGATCTTTCCGGCTGTGTTAACAATGCGCTGAAGAGCTTTCCTGTTGTATTCAGTGCAGCTCCCGCCCCACACAGTGATGCAGCTGGAAAGGATGCTTTCAATGGTGCCTCTGTAGAAAGTGCTCATGATGGGTGGTGGAGCACTTGCCCGTCTGAGTCTGCGCAGGAAGTAGAGACGCTGCTGAGCCTTCTTCACCAGAGATACAGTGTTGGTGGTCCAGGAGAGGTCTTCACTGATGTGCACCCCCAGGAATTTGGTGCTGCTCACTCTCTCCACATCGGCACCGTCGATGGACAGTGGCAGGTGTTCGGTGTGACCTCTCCGGAAGTCAACAATGATCTCTTTGGTTTTGCTGACGTTCAGCAGGAGGTTGTTGTTTCTGCACCATGTGGTCAGAAGGTCTATCTCGTTCCTGTAGTGAGTCTCGTCTCCCTTGGTGATGAGACCCACCAGAGTTGTGTCGTCCGCAAACTTGATAATGTGATTAGAGTTATGAGTTGTTGTGCAGTCGTGTGTCAGCAGCGTGAAGAGCAGCGGACTGAGCACGCAGCCTTGAGGGGCCCCTGTGCTCAGTGTGGTGCTGTTTGAGGTGTTGTTGCCCGCACGCACTACTTGAGGCCTCTGACTGAGGAAGTCCAATAGCCAGTTGCAGAGTGAAGTACTTAGTCCTAGTTTGTCAAGTTTGCAGATGAGTTGTTGTGGAATTATTGTGTTGAATGCTGAACTGAAGTCTATGAATAGCATTCTCACATATGTGTCTTTTTTGTCCAGGTGGGTAAGGGCTGGATGAAGGGCAGAGCAGATTGCATCCTCTGTGGATTGTTTGGCTCGGTATGCAAACTGGTGGGGGTCCAGGTTGGGGGGGAGGATGGATTTGATGTGTGACATGACAAGCCGTTCGAAGCACTTCATGATGATGGGTGTCAGTGCCACAGGGCGGAAGTAATTGAAGCAGGATGGTGCAGGTTTCTTTGGTACAGGTATGATGGTGGCGGCTTTGAAGCATGATGGAACTGTGGCTTGCTTCAGGAAAGTGTTGAAGATGTCTGTGAGGACCTCCTTCAGCTCCTCTGCACAGTCCTTTAGTACACGACCAGGAATGTTGTCTGGACCTGTTGCTTTGCGGGAGTTGATAGTGGCGAGTGTCCTCTTCATGCTGGCGGTGGAGAGGCACAGGGGCTGATCATCGGGGTCTTCTGTGGCCTTGTGTTGTTTTGTTCTTCAAAGCGTGAGAAGAAACTGTTTAGGCTGTTGAGCAGAGATGGGTTGCTCTCGCAGCTCTGTGGCGCAGGCTTGTAGTCTGTGATGGCCTTAATGCCCTGCCAGAGGCTCCGTGCGTCTCTGCTGTCTTCGAAGTGGGCTGTTATCTTGTGTGTGTAAGCCTGTTTTGCTTTCCTGATGCCACGGGACAGGTTGGCTCTCGCTGTTTTCAGTCCAGATTCATGATTCCGATTCAGTTCTGAAGGCTATGTTTCTAGCTCTCAGCAGCCCAAAGACATCGCCTGTCAGCCATGGCTTCTGGTTAGCCCGAGTGATGATGTTTTTGTGTGGGTCACATCATCAGTACACTTGGTGATGTAGGAGGTTCTGTCAAGTCCTCGTCATCAGTGAGGAACCTGGGTGTGCTCTTTGATACCAATCTTTCGTTTGAAAGCCACGTCTCTAGCATCTGTAAAACTGCTTTCTACCATCTTAAAAATATATCTAAATTACGGCACATGCTCTCAATGCAAAATGCTGAACAGTTAGTTCATGCGTTCATGACCTCAAGGCTAGATTATTGTTATGCTCTACTGGGTGGTTGCCCTGCTCGCTTAATAAATAAACTCCAGCTGGTCCAAAACGCAGCAGCTCGAGTTCTTACTAGAACCAGGAAGTATGACCATATTAGCCCAGTTCTGTCAACACTGCACTGGCTGCCTATTAAACATCGCATACATTTTAAAATCTTACTTATTACTTACAAAGCACTAAATGGTTTAGCTCCCCAATACTTGAGCGAGCTCTTAACATATTATACTCCATCACGTCTACTGCGGTCTCAAAATTCTGGCCAGTTGATAATACCGAGAATATCCAAATCAACTGCAGGCGGTCGATCCTTTTCCTATTTAGCTCCAAAACTCTGGAACAGTCTTCCTAACATTGTTCGGGAAGCAGACACACTCTGTCAGTTTAAATCTAGACTAAAAACACATCTCTTTACTGTGGCATACACATAAAACACTTTTTCAATGAAATGATTGTTAGGCTGCATTAACTAGGTCAGCCGGAACCGGGAACACTTCCCATAACACCTGATGTACTCGTTACATCATCAGAAGAATGGCATCTACGCTAATGATAGTCTCTGTTTTATCCCGAGGTTTACTGCAGTCAGCCGGATCCGGGCCGTATCCAGATCAGATGGTGGACCTGCGCCCAGAGAAGACCAACACAGGACCCCGAAGTGTCTGAGAGACCGTGATTAGACTCCCCCTGCAACTGCCTCATCGACACGGCATCTCAATAAACCCGTCTCCGGCGTGTTGACTGAGATTGTTCGAATATTACAATTAAATAATACTTAAATCGAAATGTCATCCTCAATAAACCCGTCTCCGGCGTGTTGCCTCCGATCATTCGAATATTGCACTTTAATAATTATTTAATCAACATCATCCTCAATAAACCCGTCTCCAGCATGTTGCCCCCGGTCCCTCGAATATTCTGATCTATTATGACCTCTGAGCTGTAAAGCTGCCAGAATAATAATAATAATCATACGCTGTTTGTTAATTGGCCAGAGGAGAACTGGCACCCCGACTGAGCCTGGTTTCTCCCAAGGTTTATTTTTCTCCATTAGGTCACCTGATGGGGTTTTGGTTTCCTTGCCAGTGTTGCCTCTGGCTTGGCGTGCTCTGTTGGGGACACTAAATTTTTCAAATAAACATCGAAATAAATCTAAATAATAAACTAAATTAACCATTTAAACTAAATTACTGATCGAATTATTGATCTAAAGCCCACACTGTCGCTGTGTGATGGTTGAGATGGGCTGATGACATCAGCGTTTTTTCCGGAGTGGCTATGCGGCTGAATAAAATTATGCTGCATTATTTTCCTGTTTAACACTGTAAAGCTGCTTTGAAACAATCTACTTTGTGAAAAGCGCTATATAAATAAAGTTGACTTGACTTGACAGTGTCTGTATATTCCTCAATGTCTGTCTGGTTGTTGTAGGTGGCTGCTTCTTTAAACATACCCCAATCTGTTTTTTCAAAGCAGTCTTGAAGAGCAGAAGATGCTCCCTCTGGCCACACCCTTACCTGTTTCCTAACAGGTTTGATGGCTTTCACTCTCTGTCTGTATGCTGGCATTAGCATAACAGTGATGTGATCAGAGAGTCCGAGGTGGGGGAGGGGGGGAACTTTGTAAGCTCCTTTGTGTGTGGTGTATGCTAAGTCCAAGATGTTCTTCCCCCTTGTTGGAAAATCAACATGCTGGTATAATTTTGGAAGGACAGTCTTGAGGTCAGCATGATTGAAGTCCCCTGCAAGGATGATGAAGCCATCTGGGTGTTCTGTCTGTTGTTCACTGATAGCCTGGTACAGTTCATTTAGTGCCTCATTCCTATCGCTGTTGTTGTTAATGGGAGGCAGGTAAACCGCGACTATCAAGATCGCGCTGAACTCCCGAGGCAAATAGAACGGTCGGCACTTTATGATCATAAACTCCACTACTAGTGAGCAATGTTTACACACCACCATAGCGTCTCGACACCACTCGTTTCGGATATAGACACAAACTCCACCGCCACGCGTCTTTCCTCCGTCTATGAGGGCCCTGTCCACCCGGTAGCATGCTAACTGCTCCAGTTGTACAGCAGAGTCGGGAATGTTGTCATTTAGCCAGGTTTCAGTGAAAATAAACACACAACAGTTACTCACTGTCCGGTTCGCTGACCTCAGCAGTCTTGTTGATTTGCCTGTTGTGTTGCCGTCTTAATTCTCTTTTTCGCTTCCTTGGCGACTCTGTTACATATCCTTGAGAATAAGAGTGATCCTCCATCAGCAACAGACTTTCAAAAAGGCTTTCAGGTTTTCATATAGCAGTCTCAAGCAATCCCCCTCTTCACATTCGACACAGTGCCATCGAGTGTTAAAACACCAAAGGTGAAGCTTGAATTTACGGGATGTCCCTCTTTGGCTTATGTACTTTCAAGATGGAGGGGCAACATGGCGACCCCCATTCGAACCCCTTACCCGTATGTATTTTCAATGGCATATTATAAACTTACGAAAATACTTTATTACTTGAAAGAAGTAAATATACATTAATGAGCACATATATTTTTGAAAGAACTAAGTGTTTTTAGTGTCTCCCGCATATTGATAGCGACTGTGTACGCGCGCAGGGCAGAGAGGGAGAGAGAGCGAGAGACCTTGCGTGTGTGTGCTAGTGTGCACCTAATGAAGCGCATGTAAGACAGAGAGCATCCTGATTGGCCTGTTTCGGGAAGTCAGACAATCAATTGTGGGCGGGCTTTTATCTCTTCTTCCGAACCGAATGAATCAGTTCAGTGTGTCTAGAAACTGGAAAGTGCCCCAAAAAACGAAAGTATAAAGTATAAACATAATGATAATCTTGCACGCTGTACAGTTTGTAACTGACATGTTATGGTTGAGTTAAACAAGTTTCATTTCATGTGCATATTTTTCAGGTCGGCTAGTTGCCAAGGCATGAAAACAACAAACTCCTTAGACCTGTTTAAAGTTGCAATGAAATATAAATAAAAGCAGTTTACATAAATAGTATAAGCAGCTTATGTAAATGGTAAAAGTGATCTACATAATTTTTTACAAATAATTGCATAGGCCTATAGAAATGATATATTAATGATAGGCTATATTATATTATATACTATACAAGTAAAGTCATGTTCTGTGGTGAAATGTCATCTTCGGGATACCTTTCCTCCTTTCATGTTTTTTTGGTGTGTGGGGGCGTCTTCGGGATACCTCCCTGAAATGACTTTTTTCAGGTTGGGATGTCTGTAAATGGAAACACAAATTCTAGTTATGGTTACACTTAAAATAGTTTCAAATGGAAGTAAACTTAAACCCTTAATTGTACTCAGTAGGCCTATGCATAGAATGTTGCCTGTGAGATAGATAGATAGAGAGAGAGAGAGAGAGAGAGAGAGAGAGAGAGAGAGAGAGAGAGAGAGAGAGAGAGAGAGAGAGAGAGAGAGAGAGAGAGAGATTGATTGAAAAGTATCTTTTAATTACTTTAAGTGACAAAAAACATAACAAAATTACAATATTACATCACATTTTCAATTCACATTTGATTTTTTTTTTTTATAAATTATTAAAATGATAAAAGCAACTCTCCTTCATCATCAACAGTACAAAGAACATTTTTAACAGCCCATTTTTTAATAAAAGCCTGTAAATTGTTAGTCAACTTGTGATAAGCATATTCAATTTTGAGTCGAGCTGCTAATAGTCCTATAAAGACACCATTAACCTCTTTTGACCCTCTATTCTGGATCATATTTTTCCTTGAAATCCATATAGAAAGTTTAGCCACACCAAAAACAAAATTCATCAGAACATGTTTGTGTTTTTGCTTTACAGAATACTTTGGTCCAAAAACAAACAAAACAAAAGAAAAACATTCTCCCCAAATCAAACACCACTGTTCTAATAAATTAAATAACACTCCTAACCTATGACATCCACAAAATAAATGCACCAAAGTTTCATTTTGGGTACAAAAAGGACAGTCCACCCCTTGACTGGGATCTAAATGTGCTACATGTTTATTAGTGGCTATTGCCCCATGTATTATCCTCCATTGAAGGTCTCCTGTCCTTTTATCAATTGGAAGTTTATACAAAGATCTCCAACAGCCTTTTACACACTGATCTGGGCCAAAAACATCTAACCACCTTGATGCTTTCATTCCTTCCAGAGATCTCATATGGAGTACCTTTACACACAGAATATAGGTTTGTTTCTTTCCCAGTTCTTCAAAAGAACCTAGTTGCACATTTGAAAAAGAAAGAAAACCATTCTCTGAACACAGCCTTTCTTCCACCGTGGGGGAAACATCAAGAAAAGGGAAAATGTATTCACACCCATCCTCCCATTGACCAATGACATCAGAATCACTAGCAAACTCCTTTAGTGAATGTGGCATTGACTCACAGACCTCTTGCACTATTTTTTGAATCAGTCTTTCCGATCTTATATTGGCTAATTGCCCCAACTCAACTAAAGATGAGTGCATCGCCTTAAAGAGATGGCCTAACTTTGTGCACCCTGCCTCTCTCAATGCTGAACGTAGGCTTGCAGACTTTAAAGACCTGGCACAAAAAAGTTCATTATAAAAAAGTGGCTCTTCAAAGATCCACATACCAGGCAAGGCAGTTGAATCTCTTGATACTTTCAAAATCTGCCATGCCTGTAAAACTGAGTCATAAAAAGAGGATAAACCTCCCAAATCCACTTCCTCAGTTTTTAGCAGAAAAAGTTGCTTGTTGTAACCCAGCCTCCCTGCCTTCTGAAGAAGCATCTTCGCAGTTTCATGCCATCTCAAACTATTTCCATATAAAAATCTCTGTGCGGTCTTCAATCTAAAAGTCACTATACGTGAGGATAAGTCAACAAGACCCTGGCCCCCCTCACAAAGAGGAAGATAAAGGGCTGCAGCTCTAATCCAATGGCAGCCTGACCAGAAAAAATCCACCATTTTCTTTTGTAAACTTTGAATTAAAACGTTTGGTGGATTTAAAACCATAAATTTATGCCAAAGCATGGAAGCAACCAAATTATTGATCACTAATACACGTCCTCTGTATGACATCTGGGGCAACAACCATCTCCACTTTGACATTTTTGCACACACCTTCTCCATTATTCCCTCCCAGTTCTTTTCCTGAAATTGTTGTGTGCCAAAAAAAATACCCAACACTTTTAACCCATTAGTTCCCCATTTCAAACCTCCGGGTAAAAGTGGTATCTTTTCTCCTTCCCATTTTCCAACTTTTAAAGCCTCACTTTTATCCCAATTGACTTTTGATGAGGAAGCCTTCTCATAACACTTCAAAGCCTTTATAATTGTACATACATCATCATCATTTTTAACAAATACACTAATATCATCAGCATATGCTGATACAACTAAAGAAGAGTCAAATTTACAGCCTGGTAAAACGAAACCAGTCAAATGATTCCTTAAAAAACACAGAAGAGGTTCAACCACTAGCGAATAAAGCTGTCCAGAAATAGGACAACCTTGCCTTATTCCTCTTTCTACTGGTATTGGTCGACTAAGCCCTCTTCCCACTTTAACCATGCATGAAGCACTCTTATAAAGAAGACTTATCCAGGCTATAAAATTCTCTCCGAAACCAAAAGCTTTTAAAACAGAAAACAGAAAACTATGATCTATTCTGTCGAAGGCTTTCTCTTGATCAAGGGATAAAATTCCAACATTCTGATCATACACTTTACACACATCTAAAACATCTCTCATTAAAAATAAATTATCCATTATGGTCCGATCAGGGATACAATAGGTTTGGTCCATATGTACAAGTAGACAAATATAAGGCTTCAGCCTATTAGACAAAGCTCTAGAAAGCACTTTATATTCAGTACATAAGAGCGCAATAGGTCTCCAGTTCTTAATTTGAGTTAAATCTCCTTTTTTAGGAATTAATGTTAACACAGCTCGTCTACAAGAGGTTGGGAGTAAATTTTCTTGAAAAGAACTCACCAAAACCTTATGCACATCAGGTCCTATAATTTCCCAAAAATGTTTATAAAAGTCAATACTGAGTCCGTCTATTCCTGGTGAGCGCCCTGAGGTCAGCTGATTAGCAGCTATAGTGAGTTCCTCCAAACTTATTTCTTTGTCCAGCTCAGCTTGTTCAGCTCCACTTAGCTTAGGAAGACCCTCTAGAAGTTCTTGAACACAGTCCTCATCACACTGCTCCTTTCCATACAATTCTGTATAAAAAGCAGTAGCGCATCTCCTCATCTCCCCTCCATCTGTTGTTACATGTCCATCTGGACATCTCAGACATGTCATGCGATGATCTTTTACATTAGTCTTTTCCAAATTGAAGAAAAAAGTACTTGAAGCATCCATGTCTTTTAATTGAATATATCTTGACCTCACTAGGGCTCCTTTAACTTTTTCTTGCAGCAAAGAACTCAGCTCCATCTTTTTCGTTTTCAAAACATCATTATTGCCAGCATCCCCACCATCTGAAAGGCTGTTTTCAATCTGTCTTATGGACTCCTCAACCTCCTTTATAGCCTGTTTTAACATAACAGAAGAAAAAGAAGTATATTGTTGACAAAAAATTTTAATTTGAGCCTTTCCAACTTCCCACCACCTATTTAAAGACTCAAAAGAATGTTTTTTTTCTTTCCACTTTTGCCAAAAAAATGTGAAATTCCCACAAAAAAGTTCATCTTGTAGCAATTTATTATTAAAATGCCAGTAAGATCTATTAGCGTCTTGTTTCAAAAGAATATTCACAATAATAAGATGATGATCAGAAAATCCAACTGGTCTAATTGCACTATCAGTCAGCTTCGATCTAAGACTCTGTGACAAATAAAATCTATCTAATCTAGCTGCACTCACTCTTCCATCTAAAATTTTGACCCATGTATATTGTTTTACATTTGGAAACTTAATTCTCCATGCATCTATTAGATCAAACTGACCCACTAAACTTTTTAAATTTTTACTAGATTGTAAATGTGGCTCCTCACTAAGCCTATCAATATTAAAATCAACAGTACAATTCCAGTCTCCACCTAGAATAAGATAATCAACATCATTTATTTCAAGAGCTTGTTTTATATTATTGAAAAAAACTATTCTTTCAGTCCCGATATTAGGGGCATATATATTAATAAAACAATAAATTGAACCATCTATATTGGCCTTGACCATTTGCCCTCTACCGATTACTAAATCACAGGAGCTTAAAACATTAACTTTACCAGAAAACCATATTGCTACCCCTCCACTAACATTACTCCCATGATTTAAGAAAAGTTGACCACCCCAAGATAAACCCCAATCAACTTCATCTTTCTTCGTGCTATGGGTTTCTTGTAAAAATATCACATCAAGTCTATTAATTTTGACTATCTCCTTAACCATTTCTCTCTTCTGTCTATCCCTCCCACCATTTATATTTAAAGATCCCACTCTTAAACTCCCCATAGAGAAAAAGAAAAAGAGGGACAGACAGAGGAAAAATAGATACAAAAAGTGCAATGAGATCAAGGCTGACATCACTTATTTTTTACTAAAACTTTTTTGCATTTTCTAGTTTTATTTGATCTGGTTGTCTTTTTCACTGCCGTTACATGTTTCCTCAACCGATACCGCTTTCGTTCATCTAATAACTCAAAACTAACCATCTTTTGCAATATTGCGACTGACCTAATAAATTTTTCTACATCATCGAAGTACTCATCCACCTTTACAGACTGCCCAAACGTTTCATCCAGGAAATTATTAATTTCCTCTAAAGAATACAAATCTTTCAACCTATTTGGTCCATCAAATCCTTCTCCATCTGACTCATCCTGTTCCATCTCTTCAGCATCACTTTCCGCTTGATTCCCATCATTCGAAAAAGAAAACACTTCCTTCTCCAAAGTTGCAGCTAAAACATTCTGTTCAAGGTGCTCACTTTCACTAGTTTTCTCCTCTGTGTTTTCAACATCTTTTGAAAACAACACCGCATTTTCAACAGAAAATGACGGCCCCGGAAGACTATCCTCTCCTTCCTTCACCAACTCCACATTCTCATTAACTGCACCATGCATTTGTTCTCCCTGAGTAGTAGACTTACTAGAAGGTGAAGTCACTTCTTGCCTAACAGCATCATACACTTGTTCAATCTGGCTTTCTGTGCGTTCGACCTGTTTTCTGTGCGGGCACACAAGACGCTTGTGCCCCACATCCCCACATTCAAAACATTTCATGCTTCCTGAATTGGCATACACAGTATAATATCCTCCTTCATACTTTACCTTAAATGATACATCTAAAGATTGTGTTGGAGAATCCAGGAACATGAACACTTGCCTGCGAAGCGAGATGACGTGTTTTAAACGCACATCTTTACACCCAAGAGTCACCATCTTAAACCCACTTGCAAATTTGCCAAACCTACGCAATTCTTGTTCAATTAATTCATTGGGAATGAAAGGTGGTACACCCGAAACAACAACTCTAATAGACGGCACTGATAGCGGAGAAACTTGAACAAACATATCATTAATAAATATACCACTTTCAACCAGCTCATGAACTAAGCGCTCCTGTTTCATAAAAACAACTGCAGCTTTATTCATACGGGACGCGTGAGATATATTGTCAAAACCAACCTGTTCACCTACTGCAAGCAAAGCTTCTTCCATCGTAACACCAGGATCAGTGACAAAACGAACCCCGTGTCCAATGGACAGCGGCGGCGTCACGGAGGACGCCATTCCGCCGCGAAATACAAAACAAATGTCCTCAAAACTCTTTTTTTTTTTTTTTTTCACCCAATTCAAAAAATAAATGATGTCTTACCTTTTCATCCACGTGAAGGAAGAGAAAATAAAAGCGATCACCACAGCAGTGTAGCAAAATTTAGCAAAGCCTATCTCTCCATTCACATCCACTCACTCACTCACACACCAATGGAAACCGGAAACCGGAAGCCCGAGAGAGAGAGAGAGAGAGAGAGAGAGAGAGAGAGAGAGAGAGAGAAAGAGAGAGAGCCAAAGAGCAGCTCTCTCTTAGCCTGATGTCGTCATACTCAATTCTAGTCAGAATATGAGTCTGATCGGCTCCGTTGGGCTGTGATTATGGGGTGTGTTTCAACAGAACCAGGAAAGACCTCAATTGGAAAGACCTACAATCAATCAGAGCAGCGGAGCGACGCATAACTTTAGTTGTCAAATGTCAACAAAACTCAACTGCACTGTGTTGTCAAGTCCGCGGGTTGAAGCGACCCCAATTATGTGATATACAAACCCAGGAATGCAAATTTTAGGAGGCAGCCCTGCCAAAATAACACACATTTCCCCCCCAAATGCCATTTTTTTCCGGAGAACCGCCCAGGAAAGCTATTGGGCTTGTTTTTGGCTAGTTTTGAGTAGCAATTGGGTGGGTTTTGTTGTAAAAACTTGGCAACCCTGTCTGCACGCAAGATGAGTGTAAACGATCTTTGCCGGTGTTTTAAAAAAAGAATTTAAGGATACTCAGAGTACTTACCAACACCATCATCATTTCTGAGAGAAATAGTAAAGGTGAACGCATATACAAAAAAGTTCTCCGTTTAGGATTAGAACAAATTCAACCCAAGCGCCTTTGATGACGTGGATGATTACGTTACTGTTTATCATCTGTCCATCATCGTCTAAAGCCCGCCCTGACAATTTCATTGGTCCGAACAGTTTCTGTTCGGGCATAGTTACTTCTCTATGGATCAAGTCCAGACCGAACTGCCCAAGTTAAAATGTTGTGGGCGGGGCTAAGTTCGGCTGGCATCCAGGCTAGCTCTCTCTAGAGAAAGGAAGAGAATCCAAAGAAGAAGAGCTACAGTTGGGATCTTCTTTTATCCTCTTCCCTGATGTCACCAAACTCAAATTGACTCATTTAAAACTGACCAATCAGACCAAAACGTGAGGCGTTTGAGAGTAACCAATCAGACGAAACTTCTCCCACTGTACCAAAGGTGTGAAAAGCATTTAGCCTGCCGCAGCCTTCCTTTGTCCTTAGAAATCCCAGATGGCCCTTCTGATGGGGTTAAGGTGGGAAGGGGTTGAGTCAATTTCAAATGTCTTGGTCAGGACGATGGTTGCTAACAGTAATGCAGATGATTTTGTTCTATTTCAAATATCTTTGATTATTTTCAACCTTACACTTATTACCTGCCTGATTTGTTCCTTTGTGTTTGCAATCTTGAAAGAATCTTGAAAAGCGTATCACAGTTTCCATCATTGACATTAAATCTTCATATTAGAATGATTTCTGAATGATCTTGTGACACTGAAGAGTAACAATGCAACGAAATGAGTTTGGAGCAAGCCTCCGAGCCGCACGCTCTCCAGAAAAAAAGAAATGCAGCTTGCACAGCATACATGCAAAACATAACATACATAAAACAGTACACGTGGTCACGTGATGGGATTTTTTGTTGGGACTGAGTAAGGGAGATAGGAAGGAGGAAAGGGAGGTTTGGACGGGGGCAGGGATAGGGGTGAGGTATGTATGATGTGGGTAAGAGTCTGAAGAGTCCTGTGTTGTGTGAGCTTGTGTTGTGTGAATGTGAATGTTAGCCATAACTTAAGATGTTTTCGAGTTCAGTTCTGTGGCTTGTCCTTGAAGGGAGATATGGCAGTGCACAGGGAACGAGAGCAAGATAGCAGGACCCAGCTGTCAAGCTGACCTCCCAACCGAGAGAGATACAGGGTAGCCGATGAGGTGAGGGAAGGAGGGGGTCAATATCTTAATCCATTTAGCTGATCTTCGGTCATTTTCCTGACCATAATCAATCAATCCGTTCTGATCCTCAGCGTCAGTGGCGAGCGTCTGGTTCGTGAATTGACTTCGACATTTCATCCAATTTCATGATCAGACCAGACATACTGCGTAGCAGTTCACTAGCCTGACCCCCGATGGAGCCCACACTTCCCTACGTCTCCGCAGTCCGGGCTGAGATGGTACGATACAGTTCCTCAATCTGTGTCACTCTCTGATCTAATACAGGGGTCTCAAACTCATTTTACCTGGGGGCCGCTGGAGGTAGACTCTGGGTTAGGCTGGGCCGCATCAAGTATTACACATAAAAAGTGTTTCAAGTATTCCAAAAAAAAGTAGCACAACAGATCCAATCTTCTCAATATTTATTATTAACAGTTCTTCAACATGAATGTTTCTTCTGAACATGAACTGTTCCTCTGAATTTGAAATAAATATAGCTTTTAGAAATTATATCATGTAATATTAAATAATTAATGATTTTAATTTTATTTTAAAAATAATAGATTAATTCACAGCAAGGCCATAACAGGTCAAACAGAACAGTGAGCCAAATTCTAGGTCTAATTCTAGTTGGGAAATAATCTTTTTGGGACTATTTGTAAACAATATTTGCAGTCATTTGTATCAAATATATTATTAGTTCCGATATTCTTTGCATGAGTGAGTGAATAAATTCATTACATTTACATTTACATTTACATTTATGCATTTAGCAGACGCTTTTATCCAAAGCGACTTACAACTTGGGGGTACATGAAGCGATAGGTCATAAGGCCATAAGAGTCGAGAAGCGCAATAAGAGCCTGAAATCCTGAGACCGTGTACATTGCTCAGTGTAGCACAAGCTAGAGTAGGGAGGGAAGAAGGAAGAGGAAGAGGAGAGGATTTTTTTTTTTTTATGAGGTTAAGTGCTCACGGAAGAGCTGAGTTTTAAGTTGACTTTTGAATGATGTCAATGATTCTGCGTTTCGGATGGTGTTGGGAAGATCATTCCACCAGCTGGGAACGTTGAATGAAAATGTTCTGGAAAGGGATTTTTTCCCCCTCTGTGATGGGACCACAAGCCGTCGTTCCTTTGCTGAGCGAAGGCTTCTGGTGGGGGTGTGGATTTGTAGAATGGGGTCAAAGTAAGCAGGAGCTGAGCGAGTGGTGGCTCTATAGGCAAGCATCAGCGCCTTAAACTTGATGCGAGCAGCGAGTGGTAGCCAGTGCAGGGAGATGAAGAGAGGTGTGACGTGGGTCCTTTTGGGCTCGTTGAAGACAAGACGTTCTGCTGCATTCTGGATCATTCGAAGTGTTTGGATTGCACAAGAGGGGAGTCCAACCAGAAGCGCATTGCAGTAGTCAAGTCTAGAAATAACCAGGGCCTGGACAAGAAGCTGTGTTGCGTGCTCTGTTAGGAACGGTCTGATCTTCCTGATGTTAGGATGTACCTAACTGGATGGTGAAGTCATGTTGTATGGTGGGACTCGCGGGGAAGATGAGAAACTTCTTAGCCAGGTTAAGCTGCAGGTGATGTTTTCTCATCCATGCAGAGATGTCAGCCAGACAGCTGGAGATACATAGATCGGCAAAAGACTATTGGATGATGATTCAATGATTATATGAACACTTTGCATTTTGTCCGGAAAGAATAGAGTCTCTCTCAGCAACGGCATTAAGCGATAGATTGACGCGTTCCTCTATGTGTGAAGACTGTGCACGAGCCAAAAGAGAACGTAAACCCCGCCTACTTTGATTTGATTGGCCATCTTAATCATTTTGACGTTGACGAGCGCTGTTAGACCACATTCGTTTCAACTCTCTGATCAGCATCGTTCGTCTGTTCCTGCCAATCACGCGGTGTCAACCAATTATGCTGCACGAGGGAGGGGCGAGCCAACTCTCTCTCTCTCACACACACACACACACACACAAAGGAGGCAGCAAGCGTGGCAAGCGCGGCACACGCAACGACTCAGCAAAAAGGTGCTTTTCAGAGCAATGCGCGGGCCGCACTAACACTAAACTTTGATGTCAAAAAGGGGGCCACAAAATATCATCCCACGGGCCGCGAGTTTGAGACCCCTGATCTAATACCTTCAGTCTGTCACACACATCCCCGAAGCACTCTTTGATTTCCACAGACAGCGGCTGGGTAAATTTACTGGCAACTGTCTTACCAATCTTCCGATAGGTCAGGGCAATCCTAATGGTGTGTTCACACCGGACGCGATTCGTGCGAGTGATTTACATGTTAAGTCAATGCAGAGACGCGAAATGGCATTCTGCGGCGCGATTCGTACGTATGAGGCGGCGAGATTTGCGCGATTCGCACGATTGAGGCGGCGCGAATGACGCGAATTGAGCGTTTTGAACACGCGATTCGCGCAAATCGCTCAAGTTGAAAAAAAAATCAGAACTTTGGCAGATATTTCGCGGCACGTTAACCAATCAGGAGCTTGCTCTAGTAGTGACGCATTTACAAGCGGAGGCAGAAATCCGAACAACAATGGAGGACAAGATAATCGTGGCCGCATGTGGATACCCGGAGCTGTGTGATACATCATCCTATCACTACAGGAACAGGAATAAAAAGGATCTTGCTTGGAAGAAAGTGAGTTACCCTCTCATCAAAATCTATGTCAGCCATTTCACAACGAGACTGGAGCAGAAAAAAGAGCCAGAGCCAGCGGCAAATGAGAGAAGGACTAGCCGAGGAAAGGCAGGTCTCGCCGGGTAAACGAGCGCGGAATGACACTGATCGCCTGGATCTCACAACTCCGGAAACGCCAGATAAAATGCTCAAATAGGCACTCTTTTAATAAATTAACCACAGATTTGAGCTTTAAACAACTATATTATCGCCTGAAAAAGTCTTTAAACTACGTTTTGTCTCACATTAATAGTAGTATTTTTTACAAAAAAGACGTCGTGACCGAGACGAGCTGGCTCATATAGGCTCATGTAGGCTCATATAGACTCAGATAGGCTCATATAGGCTCATATAGGGCAGAAGCCCCTCCCATGACGCAAATTCGCGTCTGTTGTGTAGTTGTCACAACCGAATTTCACTCGCAAATGAAGCGAATAAACTCAAAATATTCAAGCGTCCACCTTCACGCGAATCGCGTCCGGTGTGAACGCCACATAAGGCCGAGAAATAGGAACCCTGCTATGAAAATGCCAATTATAAATAAATCCTTCACATCCTCCATGGACAGGACTTCCAGGCACATGACTTGCCAGCTGTTCCAGGCGTCCCGAGTGTAGCCCGCAGCGAAGGTCCCGTCCGGGCAGGTGGGTTCTCCCGGTGCACCCTTCCTTAGTGAGAAAATCTTGTCAATCGCGCTGAGAGACCAGTTAATTAATTCCATTTCAGTATTTTCAGGAGTCCAGCAAGCAGGGGGTCAGAAAACAAGACAAAAGATCAGCACTAAAGCAGAGCGGGGAGCAGATAGAAGGCACGTCTGCTCTGTATGAGATCAGGAAGTGGAAGCTTATAAAGTAATAAAGTCCATTCACGTATTTCGCCATTCTACACTTCACATAATAGGCCTGTAGGTACTCGTGGCACTTGGGTTTTGTTAACTTAAATAGTTTCATGAAATAGTAAACGGTGTATCAATATACATAAATACAAGTGAATTTAACTCTTACCATTAATGCGACTTTTGCTGCTGCTGGTTTTGTGCAGGGATTTGTTTGTTGTCAGTTAAAATCCATTTAGTCAGTGATGCAATCTTTCCACAAACGTTAGTTCGTCTGTCCATGTCATTTTCAACCGATTTATGAATAAGAACAGAAATGACCGCTCCACTTCACATCGCCCAATGGAATTTGAACTTGCTTTGCCAGATCACGATTGGTTGGTGTATATACATGACAAACAGGCGTTGGTGAATTGTGTAATACTTTAAAATATATAATATATAGATTTGTAATTAAATCAACACAATAGCTCTGATTATGGATGAAAAAAAAAATATTGGTTTACTTTTTTCCTCAAACATATAAGGTTGAATGCCTAATCTCTCCATCATCATGACGGTCAGCTATCATTGAGCCGCAGTGAAACAGCCAATCAGAGCATAACTCTGCATTAATATTCATGACCCTTCCAAATAAGGCAAAAACAGACCCTTTCCTCCTGGGGAAGATTTCTAGAGTTGTAAATGGACCTGTAAAACCTTATCTGGACAATTATTGACCTTAAATAATGCATATAAGTAGTAAGTATGCTATACGTTATGTCAGAATGATTTATGGCTTTGACCTTTGACCTTTAGGGGCGGGGCTTTCCGGGTGAGGGGGGTTATCCGGTATAGGTCATAATGACCTTTGACCTTGTTGTTTCCCTTCCCCTCCCCTCCGGTATAATATATCATGTTTTGACAGAAAGTTTGAGTTTTTGACACATGGTTTTATTGTTTGAAGTTAGTATAATATATCATGTTTTGACATAAAGTTTGAGTTTTTGATGTCGCTGTACTGTGAAAACTGAAGTGTATTTCACACAAACAGGATTCACAATATATCATGTTTTGACAGAAAGTTTTTATCTTTGATGTTACGGTTTTATTATTTGAAGTTAGTATATCATGGTTTGACAGAAAGTTTGAGTTTTTGATGTCAGGATCTCCCTCCCACCCTCCGCATTTCCAGAGCATATCTGACTGTGCTGTGACAGTCTGAAACATATCACACACATGCATTCTGTTCTTTTAAAATAATATAAATGAAAAAATACCTCACACAAGTTGAATGTTTATAAAATAGCTTACTAAAAAATCCACATATTTACAGAGTTGAAGGAAAACAAACCTGCTTTTGAAGCAGCACAATACTAATCATGTCTTGACACAAAGTTTGAGTTTTTGAAGACTCAGGGTGTGTGTGTGTGTGTGTGTGTGTGTGTGTGTGTGTGTGTGTGTGTGTGTGTGTGTGTGTGTGTGTGTGTGTGTGTGTGTGTGTGTGTGTGTGTGTGTGTGTGACAGGTGAATAAGCATACCGCTTTAGATCTCTCCTAATTTATTACCCAATTATAATCTTTTAGCAGTAGTACATCCGTAGGAGCAGGCCGCCTGTGACAGTCTCAAGTAGGCCCCAAAAGGTCATGGTCGGTCATGAGATAATGTATTTTTTGACGTTTAGTTTTGACCTATGACTTAGCGTATGTTAAATCATGATGTGTGTGCGTGTGATTTTTGACGTTTAGTTTTGAGCTATGGCTTAGCGTATGTTAAATCATTGTGCGCTTTTAGGTTACAGGAACATGTGCGCATTCCAGAAACTATACAAGGGTATATAAATGAAATACTTATAAACATCTTACTAATTTAAGTAAGTTGAAAAAATATTCTCTAAAAGGTATATAAATGAAATGCTTCTATTCTTCATAGAATATACTATGACCTGTTTTTATTTTTTATTTTCCTGAAGTTCCTCTCACTAGCGTTTGACGGTCCTTGCCCATCCTCCTATCTCTCTCAAAGCGAGATGTTACAGGGCGCAGGGGGACCCCAGTGTGTGTGTGTGTGTGTGTGTGTGTGTGTGTGTGTGCTTTTAGCCTTAACATTATAGGAACATGTCCGAATTCATAGCAGAAACTTTTATCACAGTCTAAAACACAGTCTACAAAAGTGATAAAAAACAATAGTTTAACTGAATCGACTTTTAGAAAAAATCACCTTGCTTTAGAAACAATACGATGTATGAAACATGTACACAAAAATCAAACTTACATTTTTTAGAAATCATTTCCCCTCTTTTCACACCGCTGCGGGGATATTGGCTCTCAAAAACAAGGGGTCGCGCGCCTGTCTCTGTGTGCGTACCCCTCACATTCCAGAGCCCAGCGAAATCCTATCTCTCTCAAAGCGAGGTGTTACAGGGCGCAGGGGGTCCCAGTGTATGTGTGTGTGTGTGTGTGTGTATGTACGCGCCCCCTCTGACATCTTCCCTCGCATTCCAGCGATTCCAGTGACAGGTTCTTCTCATGCAGAGAGATATAACACATGTAACCGTATATTGTATGCATTGAACCTATTTCTTCATTATATCCTATTTGTATTGTTATGGAAAAATGTAATCATAGCTATACATTAAACATTGCGCATGAAATGTTTATTGATTTGCATATATTCATACAGAACCAGCTTACTGGTTAAAAGGTCATATACAGAATATAGAGAACACGTTCTACACTCAGGGGTCAGGATGGCCTAAACGTGGGGATCAGAGTTAAAATGAACAGCAAACTTTGGATTTGAGCAAGTGCTGCTTTTCTTGTCATGTGTGGAAATTTACAGGAGGAGTGACTTGTTTGGGAAACTGATAAAAAGCTGAGTGCTGTTATGTCTAGTTAGTGCACTCTGCAGACATTGAAGATGGCTGTATGACTGTGACTCATTTCTTGCAAGAAATTTAATCTTTATAAAGACAATTTGGCACGGTTTTGTCTCTTATTCAGTAATGCGGCGATAGTAGAAATTTTGCCACGACAGTATGTAAAATGATAAAAAGCAAATATTTGAACCTGTATCAAACTAAACAACAAGAACAAAGTTAGCAAATGTCTTTCCAGAGCCAATGTTGTTCGCACTCATTTTATTTCCAAGCCTAATCTTAAAAGTTTAAATTAGATCTAAATTAAATATTTAAAGTTTTAATAAAATCGTATCTTCTTAATCTTCCTATAACAGTGATGTATCCAGCATCTGACGTACCATACTGGATGATTTCTGCTTAAACTCATCATAAACCATCATTGATGGTGAGTCAATGATGGCGCCGAGGACGGCCGCAACGTCGCAAGCTTTTTTTTATTTTTATTTTTATTTTTTTCCTAAGAATTTCACCTACTGTTGCACTTGTGCATATGTAGAGTGACAAATAAAGTGATTTGATTTGATTTGATTTTTATATATACCTCATTTATACAAATAGTCAAGCAGGTCTTGATTAATATAACATCCTATGATTTTTAAATCCAGCATAAAGGACCGTTTTTACTAAACAGAGAATGTTCCATTACTTTATAATGTTTTAGAGCTTATTTCTACAAAGATGCCATTCAAAAAAAAGAAAAAAAAAAGAAAAAAGCAATAGTTGTTTTTATGTTAGTGTGTTGTGTTTGGCATCGCCTCAGACATTGTAGGTGGAAATATATATTACACTCAATAATAATGATAATCTTGCTAAATTTACTGAAACACAGGTAATCAAACATTGTAGTTTTAGGTGGATTAAATATATATATTACATACAACAATGTAAATACATTGAATGATTAACTTACAAAAGGAAATGCATTGTATAAAATCTCTCTCTCTCTCTCTCTCTCTCTCTCTCTCTCTCGCTCTCGCTCTCTCTCTCTCTCTCTCTCTGCGCATGTGTGGAGTGAGTGTGGAAGGAGAGCCGTTTGGTTGGGAGTGAAAGTGTCTCTTTGTTTGATTGAGATTTCTTTATTTTTTCTTTCTTTCTTTCTTTTTATTTTTTATTTTCGCCTTTTTTATAGTTAATAGGGGGAGTTTAGAGTGGAAATGGCGGACCTCTCAGGCTTAACAATCAAGCATGGTTGTAAGTGTATGCCTGAGGCCGCGGTGTCAGTGGAGGATTGTCTGATAGCTGTGAGTGCGGCGATCGGGGGTGCAAATATCAAATCTGCCTCCCGTATGAACAAAGCAATCGTGTTCTTTCTCAGTGAAAGCCACATGGTGGACGATTTAATTGAAACAGGGTTGGTAATCAAAGACGTGTTTGTACCTGTTTTACCTTTGTCAAGCCCAGCTAAAAAAGTCATTTTATCAAACATACCGCCGTTTGTTAAAAATGAGAAACTAGAGCATATTCTCCAGGGGTATGGTAAAATAGTAAGTCCTATTAAAATGATTCCTCTCGGTTGTAAAAGTCCAGAGATTCGACATGTGATGTCTTTTCGGCGTCAGGCTTTAATGATTCTGAATTCTCAGAGTGATCCATTGAATCTGTCGGTGAAGTTGAGTATTGAGGGAAAGGATTACACTGTTTTCATAAGTTCTGAGTCAATGAGGTGCTTTGTGTGCGGTGAGTTTGGACATGTGAGGCAAACTTGCCCGAGGCGAGATAGAGCAGCTCCGGCTGCAGGTGCGGAGGTCAGTGAGAGGGCGGCCGGCGCGGATGATGCTGCGACCGATGTGGCGTCAGAACCGCAGCCGGACGGAGCGATCTCTGCGCCCGGTGATCTGCCCGAGGAGAGACCGGTGCTGGGGGCCTCCGGAGACGGCCTGGTGGAGGCGGTTGAGGAGGAAGCCGGGCCGAGTCATGCTCCCGCTGAAGCGCAGCTGGAGACGAGCTCAGGACAGGTGGGTTTGCAGCCCATGCCTGAAGCCGAAACTGCTTTGATGTGCGATGGAGGACAGGCGCAGCCTGGTCTTGAGGAGAGTGATATTACTCCTGAGGAATCCTTTAAACAGGATAATGACATTTCATCTCAAGCCTCGGTGGAGTTAATGGATGACTCTGAGAATGAGCATGACGATTCGGAGTTATTGAGTAATTACGCAGAGGATTCGGAACGTATCGCTGGAGGTAAGATTAAATTCTACTCGATTCAGCAGATTAATAATTTTTTAGATACCACTAAAGGACTTCGTAAACCGAGAATTGATTCTTATTTTCCTGATGTAAATCTGTTTTTATTGTCTGGCACCATGGCTATGAGAAAGGCTTCTTTTGAAGAGCTTGATAAACCAAAAAGGTACCGTCTCAAGAAACTTCTGAGTAACGTTAGAAGTTCTTTGAAACTGCAAAATAAAAAATGAACATGTTTTGGTTGTCAAATAACCCCTGTGGAGTATTTTTATTGTGTGGTTGTCTTTTACTCTTTTTCATGGCACCTTTGAGATTTAGTTCATTAAATATAAATGGGTGTCGTGAGGCTTTAAAAAGGACTAGTCTTTTTGATTATATTTTTATGAAAAAAAGTAGTGTGGTTTTTTTACAAGAAACTCATACGAATGCTGATAATCAGATCCAGTGGCAGAGTGAATGGAAGGGACAGGTTGTTTTGAGCCATGGCTCTAGTAACAGTGCAGGAGTAGCTATTCTTCTTGGAGTTGAGTTTAAAGAGCAGAATGTGAGCGTGTTTGATGTTCTACCAGGTAGAATACAGAGAGTTGATGTTACTTTACATGGGCTCGTTTTTTCACTCTTTAATGTATATGCCCCTAATATTGGGACTGAACGTATTCTTTTCTTTGGGAAACTTCATACAGCATTAAGTAGTGTCCCACAGGGTAGAATGATCGTTCTGGCTGGAGATTTTAACTGCACTTTAGATCACACAGTGGACAGGAATCATGAAGAACCTCATAGGCCGTCAGCAGATGCTTTTAGAAAATTGGTAGTTTATCATGATCTTGTGGATGTTTGGAGAGAAGCTTTTCCTGATGTTAAACAATATACGTGGACAAAAGTAAGCTCGAATAGGGTTTCTGCTGCAAGACTTGATAGAATTTATGTACAAAGAAGTGTTTGTGAAAAGTTTTTCGATAGTTCTATTATTCCTACCCCTTTCTCAGACCACCATTATGTGTCTGTCAATGTCACTTCTGCATAGAGCACATTTAAATGTCCCTACTGGCGCTTTAGCAATAAGCTGTTGCAGGATCACAACTTTGTGCACTCTTTTACACTTTTCTGGGAGATGTGGAGAGAGAGTAAATCTCAGTACAAATCCCTGAGTCAGTGGTGGGACATTGGTAAAGTTCAAGTCAAGATGTTTTGTCAGAAGTTTACTACATATAACAAGAATACTCTTGAAAACAAAATGAGACAACTTGAACAGGATATTTTGCAGCTGAACATTGAACAATATGATGGAAGTACTGTTGAAGGGTTGGAAACAAAGAAAATTCTTCTGCACAATCTCCTAGAAGAAAAAGCCAAAGAGACTCTGATTCGTGCACGGTTTACTACTTTTAATTGCATGGACGCTCCAACATCTTTTTTTTTCAATTTGGAGAGGAAAGTGGTTGAAAAAAAAACTTTAAGTCGTCTGAAACTTCCCGGAGGAGGTGAAACGACTGATGAACATGAAATAATTGCTCAAGCACTGCTTTTTTATGAAGATCTTTATAGAGCAGAACCGTGTGATGGAGAAATAGCAGAAACACTTCTCCAGGATCTACCTCATCTGATGGAGAGTGATAAGGCCAAGCTTGATCAGCCTTTGCGCTTGAGTGAACTGACTGCTGCGGTTACAGACATGTCTTCAGGAAAGGCTCCGGGTTTGGATGGCTTAACGGCAGAGTTTTATAAACAGTTTTGGCCAGTGTTTGGTGAAGACTTGTTCTCAGTTTTCATGGAGTGCTTTGAAAGAGGCACTTTACCGCTGAGTCTACGAAGAGCACTTATCACCTTGATACCTAAGAAGGGTGATCTCGCAGATATAAGAAACTGGCGTCCTGTGTCTTTGCTTGGGGTGGATTATAAGATACTGTCCAAAGCATTAACAAATAGATTAAAACTCCATATAGCAGCAATAATTCATGCAGACCAGTCATATTGTATTCCAAAACGTACAATATTTGATAATTTGTTTTTGCTTCGTGATTTGATCTCATTTGCCAGAGACAACAATGTTGATATAGGTTTTTTATCATTGGATCAGGAAAAAGCTTTTGATCGTGTGGATCATGAGTTTCTTTTTAAATGTTTTGAAGCTTTCGGTTTTGGTTCTTCATTTATTTCCTATGTTAAGTTACTGTATACGGATATTTATAGTTTCTTAAAAATAAGTGGCTCACTCACAAGACCCTTTTCAGTTGGTAGAGGCATACGGCAAGGATGCAGTATGTCAGGTATTTTATATTCCATGGCCATTGAACCGCTGCTAACAGCTCTGAGGCGTCAGTTGTGTGGGTTTTCAACGGCGGGCCATATTACTTCAGAGATGGTATCAGTTAAACTCAGTGCCTATGCTGACGATATCACTGTAATAATAAGGTCAAATGAAGATGTGTGCAAGCTGGAAGCGGCTCTTGAGATGTATCAAAAAGCCTCCTCAGCCCGAGTCAACTGGGAAAAAGTGCATCTTTGTTATTAGGCCAATGGGAGGAAGAAGATAGGCCGGTTCCCAAACTTCCTCAGCGCTGCCCCTGGAGTTCAGAGGGGTTTAAAGTGCTGGGGGTTTTTCTTGGAACAGAGCATTACATGCAGAAAAACTGGGAAGGCTTTTATGAAAAGGTGGCTGGTCGCTTACAGAAATGGAGATGGATTCTCCCCCAATTGTCGTACAGAGGGAGGGTTCTTGTTGTTAACAATCTAGCAGCATCTATGTTGTGGCATCGCTTGACTGTTATTGACCCCCCGAAAGAACTACTACAAAAACTACAGAAGGACTTTGTTGATTTTTTTTGGGATGGGTTCCACTGGCTTCCTTCCGGGATCTTATATTTGCCAGTAATTGAAGGAGGTCAAGGACTGATTGAACTGTCAGCTAAAGTCAGAGCTATGAGACTAAAATCTGCCCAGAGACTGCTTTTTTCTACAGAATTTATCCCTTGGGTGTCACTTGGACTAACTTTACTAAGATCCCTTTGTGGTAGTGATCTTCATAAGCAACTGTTTTTGATGTTACCTTTTAGTGAAAATGTCACATTTGGTGCTAATTTTTATGCATCGGTTTTGAAATCTTGGCAAGTGTTTAGGTTGAATAGGTCTGAAAATGATCATTATGGGTTGAATGAACCACTGTTTTTTAATCCTTTTTTAGGAAATGTTTGCGTGTCTAATAGCTTGGTTAAGTCATGCATGAAGAAAGGTTTTACTAAAGTGGGACACTTGATTGATTTAGACTCAAAAGAGTGGAGATCTGCAGAAGATATTGCCAGTCAAGTTGATTTGAGGTCTGTGAGGGTGGTGGAGCGGCTGATTTCAGGCTGGAAAGCTGCTCTTCCTCCTCCTCTTCTTCAGTTTGTAGAGCGTTCTCTAGAGGGTGGGCCTACACATCTCGCTTTTCCTATTTTAGGGGTGTGCCCTGGCGTTTGTCCTGCAACTAGGCAGGTGGGAAAGTTGCTAAACTTTGATAGATTAAAAGGGTTTTCTTTTAATACAGTTGGGAAAAAAGATTTGTACCAGGTCTGTGTTAAAACTGCTTATTTTAATGATCTTCGTGACAGACATGAGACAAAATGGAGAGAAAAACTTGCAGTTGCAGATGATATTTCTCCTTCTTGGAGGCTTTTTTATAAAAGTCCTCTTCCAAAACGTTCGGGCGATCTACAGTGGAGAATATTACATTGTGTGCTAGCCACTAATGTTTTTGTGTCCAAATTCAATTTGAATGTTTTGCCTCTATGTCATGCCTGTAATAGTCAGGAAACGGTCTTTCATGTGTTCATTGAATGTCCAAGGTTGGTGCCACTTTTTGCATTGTTGGGAAGAATCATTGATGGGTTGGGTTTTGTTTTTAACGAAGTTCTTTTTATTTATGGCTGTAGGTATTCTAAAGTGAACAAGGATCGCTGTACTGTTGCTAATTTCATACTTGGGCAAGCAAAGTTAGCTATATGGAAGACTTGCAGACTTGCTCTTGAAGGAAGAATTGCTAAAGTTCTAAGTCTGTTTACAGCTCTTGTTGAATCAAGAATCAGGGCAGAATATATATTTTTTAAAACTACAGGGAATATGGTTGAATTTATGCACAAATGGTGTGTAAATAGGGGTTTGTTTGTGTTTTGTGAAGATGAATTGTTAACATTTGCTTGGTGAATACCTTTGAATAATTTTTGTATTATGTGTTGAGTGTGTAATGTAATTTTTGATTGAGTAAAGAATTTTAAACGTCTCTCTCTCTCTCGCTCTCGCTCTCTCTCTCTCTCTCTCTCTCTCTCTCGCTCTCTCTCTCTCTCTCTCTCTCTCTCTCTCTCTCTCTCTCTCTCTCTCTCTCTCTCTCTCTCTCTCTCTCTCTCTCTCTCTCTCTCTCTCTCTCTCTCTCTCTCACACACACACACACACACACACACACATGTCCAGGGTTGTAAAACCCTGCTGAATCAAACTAAACAACAAGAACAAAGTTAGCAAATGCCTTTCCAGAGCCAATGTTGTTCACACTCATTTTATTTCCAAGCCTAATCTTAAAAGTTTAAATTAGATCTAAATTAAATATTTAAAGTTTTCATAAAATCGTATCTTCTTAATCTTCCCAGAAGACTGATGTATAAAGATAGTATCTGATGCCCGATGATTTTGTGCTTAAATCCATCATAAACCATAATTTTTACTAAACAGAGCCCAGTACATAATTTTAAATATTAAAGATTCAAGCCGGTCTTGAGTAATAACGCTTAACCATGTATGAACCCCATGCAATGAAACATGTTAACAAAGTTTGTCACAAATAAACAGAATTTGTTTCAATACATTTCATTTGTTTTAAAAGAATCTTAATCTAAATCTTTAAGAAAATCCCCACACAATCATTAGTGATAGCTTCAGGGAAGGGTGAAGGGTGATGGGATGATTTGAAGACCAGCTGGTCAATGACACAGTAGAAGTAAAGTTTGTCTTGAGTGAATATTTAATTTTACTCGTCTGATGTCTAAGCATGATCTTACTTTAAATATTAACTGGTCATATTTTACACTACTAATATTACACTACTAATATTTGACATTTTGTGGAAGCCATGATCTAGGATTGCATGTACAAGTTGCATATGATTTTACTTTTCTTGTGTCTTCCAAACTGGCCTTTATCATTGCGGAAACATACCCTTTACTGAAAATATGCTATCGGTTATCTACTCAAAAATACAGTGAATTTTACAAATGTAACCTTATGTTGATGAGACAGTTTGTCTGTTGACCAGCATGAACAGACTACATGTTCTTTCTAGGAATTATGTGTGCACAAAAACTCTCTGTAAATTCAAGAGGCCTAGAGTAAGAAAACAGCGACATTGTTTAAGAAAAGATGTCATACTGCATACAGAAAATCCAATTTATTGTGATAGGTATTTTTCCCCCGCCATAGTCTTAGTTATACTATTATCAATATCACTGATCGCATTTTATTTGTCGGGACTGTATATGGTTTTAGGTGAAGATTCCGATCTTGTTGTTGTCGGTGTAAGTGATCACTTGTGTGATGAATTCACTTTAAGCATATTTTTAATTGTATGACTAAACTTTTGTTGTTTTCTTTTGACAAACCTACATTTCAAACGATTGACCTCCTGTGTTTCACAGCCACGGGGAAAACATATTGTTTTGTAATACTCATTAAACCTAATCTTGGCAAATTTTTCTCACCTAGAACACAAAACGTGTACTGTTTTACACATTTTGACTATTTAACTATTTTTGTAGGTATCGTGTCATTTTAGAGGATTTACTAAAAGTTTAAATGCGCCAGAATCATCACAATGTTTGTAAATGATGGTTTATTTTTTTTTACTCCACTAGATTGATCATATTTAGTCAGATTTCAGATGACGATTTTTTCCAAGCATAATCTTTATACAACAATTATCCGTGCACAATTTAATTTAAGAAAAGAGACATTTAGCTATAATTAAAACATAATACAGAAATCATCTCTTCTGCTCTATTGTAAAAGTTTGCAAAGTTGATTTTTGCCCCCGCCAGTAGATGACAGTTTTCCATTTTGTTTCTTTGTACAGTTTTTAGATGACGACTACTCTTTTGAGCACGGTCAAACAAAATACAACATATGAAAATTAAACTATGATGTTCTTTCAGATCGTCTTTCTGCTCTATCTAGGAAGTAGTCACAAGCCAAGACATTTACAACTACTGTGGTTAAAACACACCCGTCTATTACAGTTAGTTACAACATTTGAGAATGATGTGGTTCCCCTTTTTTATAATATGCAAACTTCAATAAAAAGTAACCTTGATAAGTAGTCATTCTAAGTAAAAAGATTCAGGCTGTTTTAGTTTCCCCACGCTCCAATAGGGATCTGCCTTTTAGGTTTGATCCATGAAACGGGAACAAAAACAACATTACAATGTGTCTTCATGGTTGTCTCAATAATTATTCAATAACCGGTGGAATTGTTTAACATCTCTTAATTTTTTACAATTTTTAATATATGTTAACGTTCTGAAGTTTGGGGTTTTTGGGGTCTGATCCCTCAAAATGCGAGTAAAAGAAGCGAGCTATTCGGCAGGCTCAGACAAACAGGAATGTTGACTTTGAGGTCAATATAACAGCCAGACAATCTTCCTTCAACTTCTGACGTTGCAGTAGCACAGAAATCTGTGCTGATGTAGTCGTCAAACCTAGGCTAGTAGCTAGATCCCTTTCGGTTAGGAACCCAGATTGCTTGCGTTAACCGAGCTTTATCAGGACTGCCGTTTTGGGAGACTCCCTTACCCCACCCCTGTTGTGAGGGGTGTATGGGGGTTGTCGTCAGGAAGTCATAAAAGCTAAGTAAAACTACACTCTTTTTAAACCGCTAACAAGTATTTACCACACCTACATCATAGTTAAACTTCTGCCAAAAACCATATTTTGTTAAATACAAAATCTACCTTTCAAAATATAACTAATGTAATCAAAACAGAACAAACCCGATTCAAAATTGAATCATTCTGTCAAACTCTAGAACTAATTTCTATCCAACATGAACATAGTGCACAATGACAAATACTAACAATTGATGGTATTATGAAACCTACATTTCAGTTCTACCTGCAGACAATATGCATTCCATTGCTATATATGTATATATATATCGTTTCTTTTACTGTAAGCCATTCTACAATTTTGTTGAATGTGTCCTATTATGGATTGACTCGTTCACTTTTAGATAGTATGTTGCCAAGAATGCACATATTTTTCCTTCTCTCCTACCTCTCCTTCCACCCATTGTCCTGATCCTACTACTCCTCTCCTCCATCTACTCCTCTCCCTCCATTCCTCTGTACACTGTAAAACTTATATGATCGATAAGTTATGACAGCATATGTTTTTACATTGCGTTAACTAATCAGAATAAGTTAAGCAATTTTCAACTTTTATTAATTACACTAGATTTTTATTTAAAAGTACTTGAATATTTAAAGCAATAGTTTGCTATTTTACGGTAAGTTCAAGTAATGGAAATAACTTCAAAAATGATTTTTAACACCATGTTTTACAAGATAAAATATTTCAAAGATATGCTACTTAAATGCTTAAGTTGTTTCAGTCTTTGTTTTATATATTTTCACAACAATGAAAAATGGTTTAGATTAGATTTTCTCAAAAAATATTTGTGCATAAACTTGCAAACAACTATGCACATTTTACACATATGGATATTAAATAAATCTACTTAACTATGTGAAGTAAAATTAACAAAGTGGACAAGTAAATATAACTTGGCCTGTTAAGTAATTTTTACTTACAAATCTGATGTAATTAATATAATTACACAAAATCATTTGCTCTTTAAATGCATTTTACTTGCAGTGCTGGTCATTATTTTAAATGTAAAATTTTACTCTTATAATGTGACAAAATAAAACTGTGACAATATGCAGTTAATTCTCCTTAGAAGAAATAACAAGCACTTACAGAAACCTATAATGCTTATAATCACTTTAAAGGTTTAAGCAACTTGAGCAATGATAAACATCCGCGTTCAATAACATATTAAACACATATTAGAACTCTAAAATTAGCAGTTCTATGCATAGATAATCTCAGTATCAAAACATCTGAAAACCTTTTAAACGAGCAAAAATTAATTTGTAAGAAATGTGTGAATGTAAACATATTTTTCAAAACAGTTATAAAATGATGGCATCCTTCATTACCAACTATGTTGTTTTAATACAGCGTAAGAGATGCGCAAATGTAAACGTAAAGGCTGCACGCAATGAACCTTTTGGATGTCACAGGGTACAGGTTTTCTCAAGGTAAGAACGTACTTTAGGAGAAAGCTTAAGTCCATCAAGGGCCAGAAACAGTTTCTTGAAGAATAAAAGGGGCAATCACTTGTTATTATTTTATGAGCATGTCTGAGCCAGCTACAAACAGTATATTACACCGCTTGCTACCCTGATTCTTTAGGAGGTAAATATGGATTTTTTACGATTTTAAAAAGGCTTGTCAAAACACTATATACAATTCACACATCTACACACATAAGTAGCAGAACACCTCAGTTCTTTTGCAAAATGAAACACTTCTTTCAAATTTTACAATAATTTAACAAAACCCAATTTTGACAGCGTAGGGCACACACACGGTCCATACACTCTGATTCTGTTTGGTTCATTTACACTCTGCGGTTCTCAATCTTAAACAATTGTTCCATTTCTAATTTTCTACGGATATAATTTGGGTTTGATTTTCGAAAGTTTTGTTAGAGTAAAGTATGTGAATATATTGAACAAACAGTAAACATAAGACCAGTACTGCATATTGATGAAAATATATATTTCTCTCCACATTGTAAAATCATTCGATTCATTCATGCCTTTCAACTCTCTCAATGTCAACCCATGGGTACTCAGTATGGCATCTGATAAAGTTGGTCCCCAGTCTTCTTTGTCCACATCCCACGTCTGCCTTTTCCCCTCTTCCCCTCTCTACCCCTCGTCCTCGATGGGCTCCCCCCTCGCATCCTCACTCTTTCTCTTACTACAATGTTTCCTTCCATTTTTGTTGAAGACAGGTAAACTAACCTGTTGCCCTTTTATAGTGCTTACCCCTGATTGTTGAGTTTACAATTAAGCACCTAAGTGTCTACACACCTGATGTTTGAACAATTGGTTTATAGGGGTGATATTTTGGAAAACAGTGCCTTGAAATGGGAAAGAAGTGACATCAGGTTCGATTTCGGTGTCTTATATTGAGTGTTTAGGGTTTTGCAAAACACTGTGTGTAGTGTTATGCAAAAACTAATCACAGAATGTGATTATAGTTCTGCATATCTGGACTGAGGTTTTGCTCATTGAGTGTCAGTTTAAATAATTGTGCCATGCATGTCATTTTAGTGTGTTAACAATTGGAAAAATTGTAATATTAATAAAATAATCATCTTAAATGATTCTAACACTATTTTAACAAGATAATATATTTCAGAGATCTGCTTATCAGTTGTTTCAGTCTTTGTTTTATACATTTTTCAATACGTTTGAGCTGCTGCTGTTGTTTCAGAAGTAAAGGCTTTATACTATATTTGGAACATTAGGTCTTCATTTGTGTCTTACCGTGTTTAACCATTTGCAAATATGACCAAAAGAATCTATGATTTTGGTATTGGGTAAGCTCGAATGAAAAAAATTAAACAATTTTAGAATTGTGTTAACTGATTGTATATTGTGTCGAAACAACCTGGATTGTGTTGTGTTGGTAACAACAGAATGATGTTGTGCTAATTGTAATTAGTTTAAAAATGTGACTATAGATTGGATGAAATGGAAAAAAAAAAAACCGAACAAAACATGCAATTGTGGATTGTTCGAATTCATAACATGTATTTAAAAAGTAGATGGATGGAATTTTTATTTTTGTTCAGATTTTAAGGTAACTTATATACCAAAGATAATGTTAAGATGTTCAGTTAAATACTTTCATTGACATTGGCAGATTAATATGGCTCAAGTAATATTAAGACGCAATGTACATATTGTATGAAACAGATTAATAATAATTTAAATGTTTTTCCAGTATATACAAACACTTTTAAACAATATTCTACAATTTGAATAAGACATTATGTTGTCTGGTAACAGATTTTTAGAGCCGAGTGAAATTCAATCACAGTTAAACAAATTCATAGTTGTTACGGTTGTGCGGTCCAGCAGGGATGAATCAGAATCGGACTTCCAACAATAGACAGGTTTATTCAGCGAGGGGATAACACATCAACCAAACACACAATACCAACCATAGTAAACATATCAATAAGAATAGACATGGGGTACAGGGAAGTGAGTCCAATATAATGGGAGTGCAGGGGATCCGGGGAGTGCGGGAGAGAGGATGACGAAGTGAGTTCAGTTGTAGGACAGGGAGGATCATGGGAAACTGAGTCTAGGACAACCGTGGCTTGTAACAATTGTACATTACAATATAATTGTACAAATAGTGTTTTTACCAGAACGCATGTTCCTATTCAATACTTATTAAGACATATCACCATGACTTTAAATTAATTAAACTCAACTCCGCTTAAAAAGCATGTCAATTGCTGAAAAGACGTGTGCAACATAGGCATGTCACTCCATAAGAGGACAAGACTCTTTGTACAACATTCAAAAGGGTAGTCCTCTGGAATTGGGTAGTCATTATCAGAGTCTGAGTCACTGCTGCTTTGAAGCCAAATCTTCGAATTTCGAATTTCGGCCTCCTCGTAGCATTTACGCCGCTTAAGTCGGTTTTGTTCATGTAGCGTCTTGTTCCTGCAGGTTGATATGAGTACACAATCATCAGGCTTTGGTTCCTCACTGTCCTTTGTCACCTCGTACCTCACATTTGGTGTCACTCCTTCCCATTCGTTGATGTAAAAGGTTTTACTAGCAAGCCCATTAAGATCGCTCCAAACACGATTGTAGAAAAATGACCAGTCTTTAGCGGGAAAAACCACACAAGGTGTCTCCGATGTCTCCAATTCTTCAAAAAATTCCATAGCGTAGAGTTTGACCGTCTGTGCTGCCTTGTCAAAAACAAATCCGCCAATATAAACACCACCTAGCAGAAATTCCTGTTTCACAGAATCTTCATCTTCATGAATAAACTTGGTCAAATGGATCCTCTGTTTTTTCTGTTGTGTGTAAGGAAGGTTTTCTTCCGTTTCAACAGAAGTTCTTCTTGTCAGTGTTACACCCATCACAGATGTTTCAGAAGTTTCAGGAGTAGCCATTGTAACACTAGAGTTGTAGACCGTATCCTAACTTCTTTAAACACCAAATTCAGTGGGTAGGACCTGTAGCTTCGCGGTGGTTAGAGATAATATGACGTCTTAAATAGTCATAAAACACCACCTACTTTAACACACACGATGTGCGATTATTCATGTCACAGCTTCTAACCCTTGTTCTTTGAAATGGTATTACACAATCAAAATAAAATGTTTTCTTCCCCATTCAAAAACATTTAAGTTAGTATAAGTGATGAATACGCTGGTTTAATGCATCATCTGATTAAATCAACCAAATGCTCGATACGAAACAAGAGATGTGAAGAACATAATTTGGTCGCTAGCATTACAGCTAAATGTTGGAAACGTAGTTTTAGTGGTAACAAACATGCACATAATTACAATTACAGACAAAGAAGAATGGTGATGTTTAAAAAAAGAAAAGTTTCAGAAAAAAACTTGAACAAATAAACTTTAAGCAAAAAATAATAAGTGCATGAGGTAGTATTCATTCTAGATATTCATTCTTGCCTATTCATTACCATAAAGTTTTGTATGTTTATATTTATTTCACTGCATACCGTTAATGAGTTTGCCTTGATGACGCTGAAATGTTTTATTAAAAGACGTCACAGAGGACCGCTTGAGTAACAACCTAATCACGTCTCTCATTTACTGCTAAGTTTTACCGCCTAGAGGTGCCAACAACCCAGAGCATGTAACAATATCATAATTATATATAAGAGAGCGCGCATGACACCTTTGTAAATGACTAAAAACTAATATTTAAGTTGAACATATATTAAAAATTTAAAAAAATTAAGAGATGTTAAACAATTCCACCGGTTATTGAATAATTATTGAGACAACCATGAAGACACATTGTAATGTTGTTTTTGTTCCCGTTTCATGGATCAAACCTAAAAGGCAGATCCCTATTGGAGCGTGGGGAAACTAAAACAGCCTGAATCTTTTTACTTAGAATGACTACTTATCAAGGTTACTTTTTATTGAAGTTTGCATATTATAAAAAAGGGGAACCACATCATTCTCAAATGTTGTAACTAACTGTAATAGACGGGTGTGTTTTAACCACAGTAGTTGTAAATGTCTTGGCTTGTGACTACTTCCTAGATAGAGCAGAAAGACGATCTGAAAGAACATCATAGTTTAATTTTCATATGTTGTATTTTGTTTGACCGTGCTCAAAAGAGTAGTCGTCATCTAAAAACTGTACAAAGAAACAAAATGTAAAACTGTCATCTACTGGCGGGGGCAAAAATCAACTTTGCAAACTTTTACAATAGAGCAGAAGAGATGATTTCTGTATTATGTTTTAATTATAGCTAAATGTCTCTTTTCTTAAATTAAATTGTGCACGGATAATTGTTGTATAAAGATTATGCTTGGAAAAAATCGTCATCTGAAATCTGACTAAATATGATCAATCTAGTGGAGTAAAAAAAAAAATAAACCATCATTTACAAACATTGTGATGATTCTGGCGCATTTAAACTTTTAGTAAATCCTCTAAAATGACACGATACCTACAAAAATAGTTAAATAGTCAAAATGTGTAAAACAGTACACGTTTTGTTTTCTAGGTGAGAAAAATTTGCCAAGATTAGGTTTAATGAGTATTACAAAACAATATGTTTTCCCCGTGGCTGTGAAACACAGGAGGTCAATCGTTTGAAATGTAGGTTTGTCAAAAGAAAACGTCTCGGTTACGTATGGTAACCCTCGTTCCCTGAAGGAGGGAACGGAGACGTACGTCAGACGTACCGACGAATTGGGATCACTTCAGGGAGCCCCTATCAGCTTCGAGATATAGAGAACAGGCCAATGGGCCATTGGCGTGCGAGATTTGCATCTCGCGCTCCGCCCCGCGCCGCGGGTATTAACAGGAAGCGAGAGCGAATGCACGCTGTTTTTCACTGAGGAGCCGAACTTAGTGGCTCAACCTGCAGTGATGGTACAGCAACTGTGGCGACGGGACGTACGTCTCCGTTCCCTCCTTCAGGGAACGAGGGTTACCATACGTAACCGAGACGTTCCCATTCAGTCGGTCACGTTCGACGTACGTCGGACGTACCGACGAATTGGGATCCCCTATGGAAAACGCCACAGTTACTACCACTTCCAGCGCCCAGCGATGAGCCCCTCAGACCCGATCTGATGCGGGCGGGAAAGTTCACGCAGGGAGAGTCCAAGCTGCTGTTCCGCAAGACCCATTCAGCTGACTGTATTGGATAACGCTGGGAAAGCGTGCCTGTGAAGGCAGCTGCGGAAGCCACATCATGCCCAGAGGGAGTTAACATGTGGAGAATACACGTATGGGCTGGCCGTGGGCAGCACAACATATGGAAGTCCCAGGGGTGGCCCCGGCCAATTCGTGGAGGGGGACAACACGTACCTGGGACGGCAGAGGAGACTCTGCCGAGGGAAAGACACGGGCTCGCCGTAGGGAGCCGTACCGTGGAAGAATACACATTTTGGAACGCCGTTGGGGTCACTACATATGGAACCCAGCCTAACACAAGTTCCACCAATGTATACGAGTGTTAGACCTGGCGTCGAACGCTCCGCCACGTCCGACTGCCACGGGTTGCGGAGGACTCAACAGGGTTCGCCGATCCGGGGAACTCGACTGGAGCGGAATAAGCGCACGCATCCGTCTACCATAGGGGAGGGAATGGCGCAGCAAGCCGACACTAGAACGGGCACTTCGGTGTTACTGACTACTGGATAGCATCCACTATCCAGTGGGCCATCCTCTGCTTGGAGACAGCCTTTCCCTTCTGCTGTCCTCCGTAACAGACGAAGAGCTGCTCTGAGGTCCTGAAGCTTTGCGTTCTATCCACGTAAGTCCGGAGAGCACGGACGGGACAGAGAAAAGCTAGGGCTGGGTCTGCCTCCTCCGAAGGCAGCGCTTGCAGGCTCACCACTTGGTCCCGGAAGGGAGTAGTGGGAACCTTGGGCACATATCCAGGCCGGGGTCTCATGATCACATGAGAGTTACCGGGCCCGAATTCCAGGCACGATTCGTCAACCGAAAATGCCTGCAGGTCCCCTACCCACTTGATGGAGGCCAACGCAGTCAGGAGTGCAACTCAGCTGACTGCAGAGGCTCAAAGGGTTCTCTCTGTAGTGCAGTTAGCACCAGAGTTAAGTCCCAAGAGGGTATGGAGGGAGGACGAGGCGGATTTAACCTCCTCGCCCCCCTAAGGAACCTGTCGACCAGATCGTGCTTACCTAGAGATTTTCCATCTACTAGCTCATGATTAGCGGCGATAGCGGCAACATAGACTTTGAGGGTGGAGGGAGACAGCCTTCGCTCCAACCCATCTTGTAGAAAGGCAAGCACAGAACCGATCGAACATCTTCGGGGGTCTTCTCGGCGAGAAGAGCACCAATCGACGAACAGGTTCCACTTCAACGCATAGAGGCGCCTCGTAGAGGGGGCTCTAGAGGAAGTGATGGTGTCAACTACCGCTTGCGGTAGGTCACCTAGAACCTCTGCGTCCCGTCCAGGGACCAGACATGGAATTTCCAGAGGTCTGGACGCAGGTGCCATAGGGTGCCCCGTCTCTGAGTCAGGAGGTCCTTCCTCAGAGGAATGGGCCAGGGAGGTGCTGTCGCAAGGAGCACTAGTTCTGGGAACCAAGTCCGGTTGGGCCAATGTAGAGCGACCAACAGGACTTGCTCCTCGTCCTCCCTGACTTTGCACAGTGTATGCGCAAGAAGGCTCACTGGGGGAAACGCATACTTGCGTTCTTCCCGGGGCCAGCTGTGGGCCAGGGCATCCGTTCCCTCGGTCAAGAAATAAAACCACTGACAGTGGGTCGTCTCTGGGGAGGCAAACAGGTCTACCTGTGCGGCCCCGAAACGACTCCAGATTAGCTGGACCGTCTGGGGATGGAGTCGCCATTCTCCCGGAAGCACCGGCTGACGTGACAGCTCATCGGCTGCACGATTGAGCAGGCCCGGAATGTGAATGGCACGAAGCGACCTCAGATGCTTCTGACTCCATAAGGGGAGATGGCGGGCGAGTTGTGATATGCGACGAGAGCGTAGACCACCCTGTTTTTTGACGTACGCAACGGTCGCAGTGTTGTCCGTACGGACCAGAACGTGCTTGCCTCTGAGCGGAACTTTGAAGCGGCTGATTGCAAGACGAACTGCTAACAACTCGAGGCAATTGATATGCCATTGCAGTTGAGGCCCCGTCCACAGACCCGAAACTGCAAGCCCGTTGTACATGGCACCCCAACCCGTGGATGAGGCATCCGTGGAGACAACGGAGTGCCTGGACACTTGTTCTAGGGGAACTCCCACCCGTAGAAACAAAGGGTCCGACCATGGGCCGAAGGTTTGGCGGCACCTCGAAGTCACTTGGACACGGAGGGAACCGCTGTGCCACGCCCATCTCGGGACTCGATCGTGTAGCCAGCGTTGAAGCGGTCTCATATGAAGCAATCCGAGCGGCGTTACTGCGGCTGCGGATGCCATATGCCCCAGGAGCCTCTGAAAATGTTTCAGTGGTACCGCTGTCCTGCCTTTGAACGAATTCAAGCAGTTCAACACTGACTGGACGCGCTCCTCGGTGAGGCGCGCTGTCATGGCGACCGAGTCTATCTCCATACCGAGAAAAGAGATCCTCTGTGTGGGACAGAGTTTGCTCTTCTCCCAGTTGACCCGAAGTCCCAACTGGCTGAGGTGACTGAGCACCTTGTCCCTGTGTTCGCACAACTGCTCTCACGACTGGGCAAGGATCAGCCAGTCGTCGAGGTAGTTGAGAATGCGAACACCATGCTCTCTCATGGGGGCAATGGCCACCTCCGCAACCTTCGTAAAGACGCGGGCGACAGGGACAGGCCGAAGGGCAAGACGCGGTACTGACATGCCCGTCCCTCGAACGCGAAGCACAGAAAGGGCCGGTCGAGGGGAAACGAGAATGAAAGTACGCGTCCTTCAGGTCGATCGCTGCAAACCAATCTTGGGGACGGACGCACCTGAAGATGTGCTTCTGCGTTAGCATTCTGAACGGCAGCCTGTGAAGGGACCGGTTCAAGAATCGCAGGTCCAAGACCGGCCATAACCCGCCGCCTTTCTTGGGTACAATGAAGTACGGGCTGTAGAACCCGGACCTCATATCGGCTGGAGGGACCGGCTCCATCGCGTCCTTCGCCAGTAGGACTGCGATCTCCGCCCGGAGCACGGGCGTTCTCCTTCGCTACTGGGAAGTGAACGCCCCCAAACTTAGGGGGACGCCTGGCGAACTGAATCGCATAGCCGAGT
Organism: Gobio gobio; assembly: GCF_949357685.1. Taxonomy (NCBI): domain Eukaryota; kingdom Metazoa; phylum Chordata; class Actinopteri; order Cypriniformes; family Gobionidae; genus Gobio; species Gobio gobio. Next base: position 85,247,816 of record NC_137097.1, read on the forward strand.
CTGATGGTACGGCCCCGAGACGGGCTGGGAAGCTCTAGCCAGGCTTCCAAACACAGAGCAAGGGGATTAACCACAGACGTACCCGCAGCGGGGCAGCGACGCGGAATGCAGGGATCCGACTCGGACGGCATGGAGCGGCCCGAAGTGGGATCTGAGTGTGCTGTGCAACACTTACCTGCGTCCGCGGAGGGGGCGTGCGAGTGTGGGGAGGCCGCTTGAGTGCGTTCCCACAGCCGGCGCCCCCTGCTGGCGAAGGGAGAGGCGTCTGAGGGTGGCGAGGCATGGGAGCGTCGACCACCGCCAAGCGCGCTCCCAAATGAAGGAGGGGCTGAGCGTGGCAAGGCTTTGTGGCGATGCGCACGGTCTGCCTCACCTCCTTCCTCAGCGGGGAACAAGAGTGGCGAGGCATAGCGTCGCGCACTGTTGTCCACGCACCGCTGAGAAGAGGGGAACGAGAGTGGCGAGGCTTTGTAGCGTCACACACTGCCATTCTCGCCCTCTTGTGGGGAGGGGAATGAAAGCGGCGAGGCTCTGTAGCGTCACACGCTGCCATTCCTGAACTCCCGAGACCCAGAGGTATTGGAACTGCTCTTTTTTTTTTTTTTTTTGGGTACCACTGGCTGTTTTTAACATCAGTGGCGGAACAGAATTACTAATGGTTTTCCACCCGGCCCTCCTCCGGGGAAGAACAGTTCCAGACCAAATCCGGGTCAATTGTGTTTCTGGACCAGGGTGGACATCGTCTAGCCAAGGGCCAGCGCTGTGCGCAGCTCAACCTCAGCTCAGAACTACCCTCGTGCACTAAGCAGGGCGGAGGTGGCCTGCCAGTGGCACTGCCACCCCACGATGAGGGTAGTGAGAGAGAGGAAAACTTTATACAGATTATGGCCCTATTGGTGTTCCATATTTTGGCACCAATAGTTCCACAATGCCAAAGCCTTCCAATGCACATCCGAAAAAAGGCAAGGGGCAGGCAAGGCGATTTACGCGTTGCACTATGCCTCAGCCATCCGGGAAAGCATGGCTGTCAAGTATGAATCTGATTCAGCACGAGCGCCCACTATTACGGTGGGAATCTCAGCATCATCTTCATTTTCAACACATAACAGCCCTCTCTCCGATGCAGCGATTGACATCTGTCCTCTGCTAGAGCCCCAAATGAAAAGCTAGGTCCCCTTTCAAGGACCAGCAATCCCATCTGTAAGCTACCAGCAGACACGTGAGACAGTGGGCGTGGCCGTGAGATGGCACACGGCGTGCTGAACACTCAAGCCCTTATGAAAAAGGCAAGACGAACAGCGCGCCGACGTGGCTATGCTCTCATGAGAGAGCATAGACCACCCACGAACACAGTCTCAACATGCTTGTGATGCAATAGAGGAGTGAGGGGCCCACAGAGATGTACACGGCGGGGAAGCCTCACTGTAATCCTCAGGCCACCCAGGCTTATCAGCCAAAATAGTCCCCCCTCTGGTGCACCAGAAAAGAGACTAGATCGGGGTATAAGCGAAGGGACTCAACCCCGTTTGAGGCATCATAGTCTCGACCGCGCATCGGAGGCGCGAGTGACGCGCGCAGAGTTGCCGTGGCAACCCGCGCTGTCACACGGCAGCCAGACGGCACACGGCGCGCTGAACACTCAAACCCTCACGCGGAAGGTGAGATGACCAGCGCGTCGACGTGATCCCGTTCCCCTGAGAGAACATGGATCACCCACGACACAGTCTCAACATGTTTAGGCGAGAGGGATCGCGGCCGTCAGGACAGGAAACAACCGCATCTAGAAACGCACGAGTGGAATGACGTCTTGAAAAAGACGCAGTGTCACACCCGTGTTGCTCTTTTGTGAGGAAACGCTCTTTAAACAGTGCTGAAGCACCCAGGGGAAGACCGCGGCAACACACAGGTGGTAAGTGCAGTCCTGTGGTGCACTCACTGAAACAAACGCCCTCACCAAACCGACAGTTGCTGTGATAACAGCAGTTTGTTATGCTGATGCAGCGGTGAACATGCGGTCGCGCTGATTGTGCCTTTTCGCCAACACAGAGCGTCCTTTTCGTTCTCTGGAGCATCTCTCTTGCAGATAGGCTCTCTTTTAGAAAAGCAGTCTTGCTTCATCAACGCCGTTCGGCTCCGAAGTGAATGACAGCGTGCATTCGCTCTCGTTTCCTGTTTATACCCGCGGCGCGGGGCGGAGCGCGAGATGCAAATCTCGCACGCCAATGGCCCATTGGCCTGATCTCTATATCTCGAAGCTGATAGGGGCTCCCTGAAGTGATCCCAATTCGTCGGTACGTCCGACGTACGATATGATAAAGGCCAGTTTGGAAGACACAAGAAAAGTAAAATCATATGCAACTGTATATGTAATATATATTTAATCCACCTAAAACTACAATGTTTGATTACCTGTGTTTCAGTAAATTTAGCAAGATTATCATTATTATTGAGTGTAATATATATTTCCACCTACAATGTCTGAGGCGATGCCAAACACAACACACTAACATAAAAACAACTATTGCTTTTGTCTTTTTTTTTTTTTTTTTTTGAATGGAATCTTTGTAGAAATAAGCTCTAAAACATTATAAAGTAATGGAACATTCTCTGTTTAGTAAAAACGGTCCTTTATGCTGGATTTAAAAATCATAGGATGTTATATTAATCAAGACCTGCTTGACTATTTGTATAAATGAGGTATATATAAAAATGATGGTTTATGATGAGTTTAAGCAGAAATCATCCAGTATGGTGCGTCAGATGCTGGATACATCACTGTTATAGGAAGATTAAGAAGATACGATTTTATTAAAACTTTAAATATTTAATTTAGATCTAATTTAAACTTTTAAGATTAGGCTTGGAAATAAAATGAGTACGAACAACATTGGCTCTGGAAAGACATTTGCTAACTTTGTTCTTGTTGTTTAGTTTGATACAGGTTCAAATATTTGCTTTTTATCATTTTACATACAAATAGGATATAATGAAGAAATAGGTTCAATGCATACAATATACGGTTACATGTGTTATATCTCTCTGCATGAGAAGAACCTGTCACTGGAATCGCTGGAATGCGAGGGAAGATGTCAGAGGGGGCGCGAACATACACACACACACACACACACATACACTGGGACCCCCTGCGCCCTGTAACACCTCGCTTTGAGAGAGATAGGATTTCGCTGGGCTCTGGAATGTGAGGGGTACGCACACAGAGACAGGCGCGCGACCCCTTGTTTTTGAGAGCCAATATCCCCGCAGCGGTGAGAAAAGAGGGGAAATGATTTCTAAAAAATGTAAGTTTGATTTTTGTGTACATGTTTCATACATCGTATTGTTTCTAAAGCAGGGTGATTTTTTCTAAAAGTCGATTCAGTTAAACTATTGTTTTTTATCACTTTTGTAGACTGTGTTTTAGACTGTGATAAAAGTTTCTGCTATGAATTCGGACATGTTCCTATAATGTTAAGGCTAAAAGCACACACACACACACACACACACACACACACACACACACACACACTGGGGTCCCCCTGCGCCCTGTAACATCTCGCTTTGAGAGAGATAGGAACTTCAGGAAAATAAAAAATAAAAACAGGTCATAGTATATTCTATGAAGAATAGAAGCATTTCATTTATATACCTTTTAAAGAATATTTTTTCAACTTACTTAAATTAGTAAGATGTTTATAAGTATTTCATTTATATACCCTTGTATAGTTTCTGGAATGCGCACATGTTCCTGTAACCTAAAAGCGCACAATGATTTAACATACGCTAAGCCATAGCTCAAAACTAAACGTCAAAAATCACACGCACACACATCATGATTTAACATACGCTAAGTCATAGGTCAAAACTAAACGTCAAAAAATACATTATCTCATGACCGACCATGACCTTTTGGGGCCTACTTGAGACTGTCACAGGCGGCCTGCTCCTACGGATGTACTACTGCTAAAAGATTATAATTGGGTAATAAATTAGGAGAGATCTAAAGCGGTATGCTTATTCACCTGTCACACACACACACACACACACACACACACACACACACACACACACACACACACACACACACACACACACACACACACACACACACACACACACATACACCCCTGAGTCTTCAAAAACTCAAACTTTGTGTCAAGACATGATTAGTATTGTGCTGCTTCAAAAGCAGGTTTGTTTTCCTTCAACTCTGTAAATATGTGGATTTTTTAGTAAGCTATTTTATAAACATTCAACTTGTGTGAGGTATTTTTTCATTTATATTATTTTAAAAGAACAGAATGCATGTGTGTGATATGTTTCAGACTGTCACAGCACAGTCAGATATGCTCTGGAAATGCGGTAACATTTATTATAATGGGTTTATGTAAAGATTGTTTTAAGTTCACTTAAATTAAAAGTAGTTTTTTAAAGCCTAATAAATGTTGAAATGGGTAGATTTCAGTGATGCTGTAATGTAATGTCATTAATGTTTCATAGAGACATCAGTAATACTGGCCTTCATTCATAAAAAGACGCCATTACAACACATATTTAAAATACACTGTCTTTAAAGGTCCCGTTCTTCGTGATCCCATTGTTCAAACTTTAGTTAGTGTGTAATGTTGCTGTTAGAGCATAAATAATACCTGTAAAATTATAAAGCTCAAAGTTCAATGCCAAGCGAGATATTTTATTTAACAGAAGTTCCCTTTCAAAGCCTACAGCGCACGGCTGGTTTGGACTACATCCCTGTACATCCTGCTTTAATTACGTCAGTAGAACAGTAGAACAGACTAACCTCCGCCCACAAGAATACTCAAAAAAGGGGGAGTGGTCTTGTTGCTGTCCCACGTGGAAAAGACGAGGAAGTTTTGCGTGGAGAAGAGGAACTGTTGCGTTTGAGTGTGTGTGTCGCCATGTCGTCGAGACGCTGTTATTTTCATCCCGGAGTCAAATCACCTTTGTTTGGCTTTCCCAGGGACGCTGTAGAGATTATTGAACGCATACATCTCTCCGTTAAGAGGCGTGACCTTTCCAACGTGCGCTAAGCTGCTGTCGAATCACAAAACGGGAACCGCTGGCACAATCAGAACTCGTTACGTATTTCTGAAGGAGGCACTTCATAGCACAAGGAAGTGTTCAGCCCGTTTTTTAGGATAGTGAAAACAGCGGTGTACAGATAAGTAAATTGTGTGAAAAATACAGTTTTTTTACACGCGAAACATGAACACATGTTTTATTGTAATTTAACAGTTTAACAATTTGTTAACATGTGAAAGTTGACCATTTAATTACTCCCTTGTTTACTTTTTAGACCCAATTGTCACATGCCTGTCCTGTCTTGTGTAGCACATGTGGTGGTTTGTTATTTTCCGTCTTGGTCTAGTTCCCACCCTCCTTGTTATCTTGTTATTGGTTTAATTTGCCCCACCTGTGTTCCCTAATCACCTGCCTCATTTGTCCCCTTTAAATAGTTCCCTTGTGTTCACAGTCCTTGTCGGTACGTTGTTATGTCTACGTCTCCCTTCCCTGTGATCCGCTCCCTGTCTTGTTTTGGTATGTTGTTTGTTTCATTTATGTTGTTTGAATTATGTTATGTTTTCCCTAGTGATGGGCAGACCGAGGCTTCGTGAAGCACAGAAGCAGTTGAAGCAAATGTGCCAGAGGCTGCGTTCGAAACCGCATACTTCCCTACTATATAGTATGTAAAAAGCAGTAGGCGAGCGAAGAGTATGCTCGAATCCTTTGTATTCATAAAAGAGTAGGCGAGAACTACCAGGGTTTTGGAGTATTTCTCGCGAGATTCGGACGTGCGTATACTGATGTTGCGTTCGAATATGCCTACTTACCTACTATATAGTAGGCGAAAACAGTACGTGAAAGGAGAAGTATGTTCGAAACCTCAGTAATCATAAAAGAGTAGGCGAGAAGTTCCCGGATGGCTGACTGATTCCGCCCAGATTGTGAAGTACCCATCGTCGGATACTTTTCTATCCCTGCCTTCCCATGAGGCCACAGGAAAGGATACGTCAGGCGGAGAAAAGCCAATCAAATGTGAGTATTACAAACCAAAATCACGGTTCCTTGTGTTAAAATCGCATTTGTTGGACTACTGTAGAGTAACGTTAAACTGTTGAATTGTTAAAAGTGTAAAGACGACAGACAGTATAGTGTAGTTGTGATTGGGCTGTAAAAACACGTTTTATTATGTATGAGCTCCAGTAACACACACACACACGTCTCCAAAGTGGATTTACATAAACGATATACTTAAAGATAAAGATGCTTACTAAATGTTTATTTAACATCTGACAGGAACATTTTCGATAAGTATTGCAGATGACATCACAGCATGAAATAGACATCTGATCAGAGTGATGTGTGTGTGCTATAATGTAGAGTTCCCTGTTGTCATCACTGCTTACTTTACATGAACGTCAGTAATGTTAATAGATCTACATAAAGTAACTAAACATAAGTTATCTTTTTTTATTTGTCCATTAGTACTGTTGATGAATTGAGGAACATTAACACATCAGCAACTACCTCAACATTTAAGGCTATTGAGCACATAAACTTTTATGCTTTTATCAAGGTGTTGTTTAAGATACAGGTAACATGAAAGTTGTCTGATGTTACAGGGCCAGAAGAGCACGTGTGTGTTTATCTGGTGGAGACTGGAGAGAGGGTGATGAAGGGAGGCTGTCATCAAAGGCTTTGAGTATACTACAGAAATGAATAAAACATACATTTAAATCTTAAGTTGTATTTTATTTTAATTTCAAACAGAGTTATTTCAGCACTTTTCTGATTCTTGATGTCTGTGCGTTTGCTGCAGAGCTTCTGTGGATAAGCCTTGCTCAAGGACACACTGGTGGTGACGGCTGCGGAGATCCAAGCAGAAACCTTCTGCTTATCAGTTCAGTGTTTAGCCCACTACACCACAAAAGTCATAAAGCTACAATACAAGTAGCATGTAATTGTAAAAAATATTAAATCAAATATGGCAAGAAATGGGATGCTGACAACATGAATTGTAAAACGTTTTAAGTAGTCATGCTGATGGAGAGCTGGCACACGGATGTTTGGAGTAGACACATCAGCAGTCAGATTGTCCCGCACATGTTCTCCACTCTTGCTTCAGGGTTGTGGGGTTCAGAAGGGACATGATGGACGGCTAGGACAGGCGAAGGTGTTCACGGTGCTCAACTGCTTCATCAAGCTGTGTTGAGATGGCAGCAGATGTGGGGTTCACCGTTTGTAAATGTGTGATGGTTTGTTAGAACAATACGTTTGAATAAAGCTTTGTTTCATGGTGACTTATTCATTTGTGATGTTTACTTTTATTCATTCTTTTACTCATTAATTCATGTTTCCTATTGTTGTCAGTAAAAAAATATTTTATTAACTCATGCATTTATTCATTGCTTGACTGAAAATTGGTATTCACATCGGCTGCATTTGTTCTAGTGTATTTTCATGCATCGCTATGTCATATGACAACAAGTTGCATTTTGCTTGTTTTACTAAAACAATATAATTTTCAGTAAAAAAAAAAGTAATATAATTAAGTATTGGTCAGCATTTGTTATTATTATTATTGTAAGTGTTTTAGTGGGCTAGCAATGCAATTCATTCTGGGGTAATCTTAATTTTGATTTGTAATAACTTACATTTTAAGAGTATAAAATCAACAGTGTTCTCCCAAGGTGAGATCTTCGAGCAGCTGAAAGACGTCTCTGTGCAGACTCTGAGGGAAACTGCACAGGTCGGGCTGTGGAGTTACTGATGCTTTGAGCTGTTACTGCACCTGTCACTCATAGGCCTATCTTTTATTTTATAATTACATGGTTGTATCTTTAACAATCCTAATAATAAAACATATATCATGGGTTTGCATACATTATATACAAAGAAAAAACAATAACAAGGTTAGATATCTTTGAATAAGGGATTGAGGGATAAAACAGGAGTTAAATTTAAAAAGGAAAATATAAAGGAGATTTAGGCCAATTTTGCTTGTGGATGACATGTTTTGCATATAAAATAAAGAAATTAACAACATATTTAAGAGATCACGATTGTGCGTTTTGGTAAGGATAAAACTGGGTCAGATTAGTAGGGTTAATATCACAAAATAAATGGGCAGCTGTTTCTTCAACAAGCCCACACAATTAGCAAGTTTAATCAATATTAAGATATTTATAGATCGATGAATTAAACCTGTCACTCGTCTTTCAAGTTGTTGCGCTTGAGATAACGTCGTAGGTCACATGATAACGTCAACATGGCGCATAAAGTGCGGATCGCATTCATACTTAACGAGATCAGGCAATATAGTACCTACTCTTTTAGAGCTCGTTAAGTAAGTACTTATTGAAAATGAGTACCTACTCAATGAGTATGCGGTTTCGAACGCAGCCATATTGTTTCGAAGCTTCGAATCAATCCCACACCCGTCTCCACGGCGACATCTAGTGGTAAAATGTATTGATCTGAAATACCATGACAATGATCTTGGTTGTGTAACCTGTAGCCTCCTCATTTTGAATAACTATATATATATATATATAAAATATTATAATATAATTAATTTTTTTTTTTTTTTTTTTGTGGTCATGAAAATTTAACATTAATAAAAAATAAATAAAGCCACAATGTCACATTTGTTACATAACATTTTTATTCAAAAATATGATTTGCTCTGCTGTTAATATATAATAAGGAGTTAGCTGACTTCTTTTTTTACATATAATTTCTCCAGCCTTTAAAAATATCCTCTCACATGGGACACTTGTTGCCAGGATGAGCTCCTCAAATGGTGCATCAAGGCTAGCAGCCTATCACAATACACACATCTCACTCTTTATTTGGTGTTTCCAAATGGAAACGGTCCCACACCACAGATGTACGGAATCTCTTGTAATGGACAATAACAAAGATAACTTCCTGATTAACAACATCCTCATGCTGGGAAATTTTTATATACACAAATGCAAGTTCTTAAAGGTGAAACCACGATTTGTATTAATTTCATAATGAGTTTAACTCTTATACAAAAGCCCTCAAAGTTATGAAAATGCAATCAGTCTTTTTCCATTCTAGAAGAATATGATCTACAAACAAAACCCTAGCCCCTTTAATGTTTTTTGTTTCTTGATTATTTTCTACTGTACTTTCAAGCACCTGATCTGTATTTTGTAATACAAAAATGTTCTGTTATTGCCATGCTGTTTGTAAATGATTATTTGTTCAGCAATAAAAAAAATTACGACATCTCTTATGTGGAGCCTCCATTTTTATCTATTCTATTAATATATCTATCTATATATCCCCTATGAATCTATTTAATTCTATATCTCTCACTTATGCTATGCTATCTGTCACTATCTAACATATGAATGTGTCACTATATCTATCCTATTTGTCACTGTCTATACCTATCAGTCAATATATCGCATTTAAATCTAGACTAAATATAGCCTAACTAACCAAAGCGCACTATAAATCTCACTTATATCACAAAATCACTGCTATCACAAAATCTCTCTCCTCTCACAAAAACCGACGAGGTGAAGATGGATTTACTTCACTTTTAAACTGTGGTGAATTAGGTTTATACAGATTTGTGAGTGTGTGGTTTGTTCCCGCCCCCTTTAATCAACGCAGTTTCGACAGGCGCCACCTGATAAAACACTTCGAAGCTTCATTTAGCCATAGTCACGTGACATGGGTGTTTCGAATCACAGTTCGGAGCAGTGTTTCGATACATCTGCGCTTCGGGATCTCGGCAAAGCCCCGGAACGTCTGTTTCGCGTCAGCCATCCCTAGTTTTCCCCCTTGTGGGTTTTTGTTTTGTGTTTATGTTTATTTTATAATAAATTCACAAACTTCCTGCAATTGAGTCCTCACCTCAGTTTTCTCCTAAGTATAACGTAACAGAACGTACCGACCATGTTGAGGACTCAGCGGAAGAGAATTTCGGTCCATCTACCCGCTCCCACTGTCTCGTGCCCTCAGTACGAGCGTATTTTGAGATTTCAGACTTTAGCATCCCTCCGCCAACAAGGGACCGATCTGAGGAAGTTCGCGGTCGAGTTCCTTGGAGCGGCGGAGGGATTAAAGCTTAATGAAGAACCTCTGATGGACCCTTTCTTTTATGCGCTTGACGAGCCCATGGACTGGCTACTGAGGAGTGTGTTTGATGGAAGTTCCTTTGAGGTGATGGTGGAGGGTCTCGCTCGCCAGCAGGAACGAACAGCCAGGGAGATCATGCCGGTTCCGGTGGACCCTGTTCCAGGGGCTCGGGTTCCGGTGGTCCCAGTGCCGGTGGTCCCAAGCTCAGTGGTTCCGAAACGGAGGAGGAGGAGAAAGGTTCCCTCCATGCCTGTTCCGGTGGTCCCTGTTCCGGTGGATCATGTACCGGTGGTCCCTGTTCCGGTGGTCCCTGCTCTGTCTGCGCCAACCTGGAGCTATGCTCTGACTGCGCCGCCCAGACGCCCTGCTCTGACTGCGCCGCCCAGACGCCCTGCTCTGACTGCGCCGCCCAGACGCCCTGCTCTTACTGCGCCGCCCAGACGCCCTGCTCTGACTGCGCCGCCCAGACGCCCTGCTCTGCCCGCCGCCCAGGCGTCCTGCTCTGCCCGCACCGCCCTGGCGTCCTGCTCTGCCCGTGCCGCCCTGGCGCCCTGAACTCCGCGGGCCGCCCTGGCCGCCTGAACTTTGTTTCCCCCTTTCCTCCCTGGTCTGTCCCGCCCTGGTCCGTCCCTCCCGTCCCGCCCTGGTCTGTCTGTCTCTCCCGATCCCGCCTCGTTCTTGTGGAGCATCTGGAAGCTGCTCCCTAAGGAGGGGGTAATGTCACATGCCTGTCCTGTCTTGTGTAGCACATGTGGTGGTTTGTTATTTTCCGTCTTGGTCTAGTTCCCACCCTCCTTGTTATCTTGTCATTGGTTTAATTTGCCCCAACTGTGTTCCCTAATCAGCGGTCTCATTTGTCCCCTTTAAATAGTTCCCTTGTGTTCACAGTCCTTGTCGGTACATTATGTCTACGTCAGTTTTCTCCTAAGTATAACGTAACACCAATCCAATTTATCATTCGGATGAGGAGCCCTGAAATGAGATGAAAGCCCCCAAAGTCTTATTTCCAGGTATAGTTAGTCACGTGTGTGTGTGTGTACATAAAGAACGTGACTTATTCCAGCATGCGCACAGACAGGGTTGCCAAGTTTTAACAGCAAAACTCGCCCAATTGCTACTCAAAACTAGCCAAAAACAAGCCCAATAGCTTTCCGGGTGGGGGGGTTCTCCGGGAAAAATGGCATTTGAAGGGTAAAATATGTGTTAATTTGGCAGGGCTGCCTGCTAAATTTCGCATTCCTGGGTCTGTATATCACATAATTGGGGTCGCTTCAACCCGCGGACTTGGCAACACAGTGCAGTTGAGTTCTGTTGACATTTGACAACTAACGTTATGCGTCGCTCCGTTGCTCTGATTGGTTGTAGGTCTATCCAATTGAGGTCTTTCCTGGTTCGGTTTAAACACGCCCCATAATCACAGCCCAACGGAGCAGAATCAGACTCATATTCTGACTAGAATTGAGTATGATGACGTCAGGCTAATTGTTTGCTATCTGGGCAATGCCTTATTTTATGAAATTCCCACAATATAACTATATAAATTAACTGTTCTTTTTAACCCTGTTACATCATCATAGAAAAGGTGAAAGTTCTTTAGAAAACGTCTTATAAATTCTCCTGTTAGGCCACTATTGCCTGAAGATTTTTTATTTTTTAGCGAGTTAATGCACTCTCTCAACTCATCAATGTCTATTTCTTTATCACACACATTCTGAAAGTTCTCATCAATGGTTTGGTATCACTCATAAAGATATTTAAAAAAGCATCAATGTTGGAAGTAGCCAAAGTGGAAGAATACAAATTACTGAAACCTTGAGCAACAAATATCGCAATATCTAAATACTATTTTGTTGTTATGCAAACATACAAACATTTCAATTTCCATACGGTGACAGTGTGGGCTTTAGATCAATAATTAGATCAGTAATTTTGTTTATATGGTTAATTTAGTTTATTAATTAGATTTATTTCGATGTTTAGTTGAAAATTTTTTGTGTCCCCAACTGAGCACGCCAAGCCAGAGGCAACAGTGGCAAGAAAACCAAAACCCCATTAAGTGACCTAATGGAGAAAAATAAACCTTGGGAGAAACCAGGCTCAGTCGGGGTGCCAGTTCTCCTCTGGCCAATTAACAAACAGCGTATTATTATTATTATTATTATTATTATTATTATTATTATTATTATTATTATTATTATTATTATTATTATTCTGGCCGCTTTACAGGTCAGAGGTCATAATAGATCTGAATATTCGAACAATCGGAGTCATCCCGCTGGAGACGGGTTTATTGAGGGTTTTGTGTCGATGAGGCAGTTGCAGGGGGAGTCTAATCACGCTCTTTACGCTCTAATCTAACGCGTTTTTAGTCTAGATTTAAACTGACAGAGTGTGTCTGCTTCCCGAACAGTGTTAGGAAGACTGTTCCAGAGTTTAGGAGCTAAATAGGAAAAGGATCGACTGCCTGCTGCCTTTTGGACCAGCTGGAGTTTATTTATTAAGCGGGCAGAGCAACCACCCAGCAGAGCATTACAATAATCTAGCCTTGAGGTCATGAAGGCTAATACTGCATCTTGTGGTAGTTTGTAAACGAGATTCGGTACAGTCGGGTTTCTGCGATCGAGAAGATACCAAACACTATCATTCTGCGATTTGAGAGTACAGAGATACAGGATTTTTACAGTTACTGGCATACAAAATTAATTTTACATACAGTAAACATCCTAGCTATTTTAATACATCGTATAAAGACAAAACATCAACAAAATATATATATATTTAAACGTTATTGAGGCAGTTTGGGTCCACATGGTTCAAATCACTCCGGTGTGGGATAAGTCCATGAAACAGTCCTGTGTGTGCGTGTTGGACAGTTCAGTGTCCTGTGAGTTAAACAAAGGGGTGTGCGTGAAAAGTCACATGAATGTCTTGAGGCTATGAAGTCCAACTATCCAATCTCTTGTGAAGACAAGAGATTTTGGGTTTGTTTTGGGTTGTTAATTAACTTTAGATAGCCAGTCAACATAAAGACCCTTTGTTTTGTATGATATGATTAGAAACGTCACGAGACACAGAAGTACACAGAATTGTACTTCTTTTCATCTATATTTCTTTGGAGAATAAAGTGAATACTATCTGTACTTCATTTTGAAGAGAGAGTGTCTTATCCGTGTGTGGACTGTTGATAGTTAGCTCAGGCCTCTTCGACCCTGAAGTAGATATTATTTCCCAGTGAGTGTGTGTGTGTGTGTGTGTTAATTCTCTGTGCTAGTCTGCTGGAGCTATTACAACATTCTGCGTACCACCCCAGACCTCCAGACGCCTTTCCACGACCTCCGAGGTCGACACCAATCTTAATTTAGGGGCTTTGTGACAACCATCATGATTAAACGACGACACACACTTCTATCTATTCTTGCGTGACAAATTGTTTAGACTTTATGTGACTTCAACCAATCAGGAATAGCCCATCTGTTAGTTCTGATGTAATCAATGCCCTTGAAACTGGTTTAACTGGGGTGAAAATTGTAATGTAAGGGAGATTCTGGCTTGCGAGAGACGGCAAACTATTCTCTAAAAATTCTTCTTCTGATTGACTCTACTGACTCCTGGTCTTCTTTCAACATATCTGGTCTCTGGCTCCGAACTGTTGTTCCCCCAACAGTGTGTGAGAGATTGAGCGTGCTGGGTAGATATTCAACTGAAAGTGCATTAAATCTGGTTGTTTTAACAAAGATTATGCTGAAAGTTTTTTTTTTCAAATACATTTAAGTTCCCTGTATAGTTATAGGCTAACCTGCAATTTTGGAAATTCACAATTTATTCCCATATATTCCCGTTAATTCCCACAAAAAGTTTCCAGCCTTGAATATTCCTGGAATTTTGCAACCCTAGTGTCAACAGACTTGAGGAGATTTGTTGACTAGAAATATGAGCATTTATTTCTGTTTATGCTTTCAACTGTTTTTCTTAACATTACTTATATTTAGACAAATTAAATTTCATTATTTATATTCTGTTAGCATTTAGCACAAAAAACAATCCAATAACGGAAATATTTTTGATTTTGCCAGAACAGCTCCTCCCAAACTGGAATTCATCATCAGTGAAACTCCTCCCACATCTGTCACGTCATCAGGCGAAGCTCCTCCCACAGCAGGCACATCATCAGTGAAGCTCCTCCCACAGCAGTCACATCATCAGTGAAGCTCCTCCCACATCAGTTGATCAATAAATGCTGGAATATTCCCATCAGGCTACAAGTGAAGACGAGCATCAGCGCATCAGGAAGAGCTGAAATCTGCAAAGACTGAGTTTATTAAAGAGGACAGCGAGAACACGAGTGATCCAGAACCTGCAGAATGAAACACACTGAAGATCCTGAAGAACAAAGAGGTTGGTGTTTATTCTTCATTCATTCGTGATGCTGGAGCACGCTCGTGTTAGGAAGACTCAACACTTCAGCACATTTAGATATGCAGTTAAACCATAAAATAATACAAAAGTTTCATTTTTGGTTTTCATCAAACGGTCAGTAAATGGAGGTTTGAGAAACTTTCATATTTATCATCAACATCAGGTCAAACTAAATATTATTTTAGCTCTTTTAATTTTACATTTATATCTGGTTCACATTTTTTGTATTCTTGTTATCAACATTTTGGACATTTCTCAATATAGTTTACAACATTGTTTTTTAGCAATAAACACTAAACTGTATCAAGTAAATTATCTTGCCAGAATGACTGACAGGATTGTAATCATAATTTAAGCAAAATCTGATTTATAGTTACTAATAAAGTTGTATTCCTCATTAATTATAGAAGTTATTCATAGTTATAGAGATTATTCTTCTCTCAGTCATTTTGGTAAGAGGGTTGATGAATGCAATCAATGGATTGAGATTATTTTCTTGTCCTCCCATCATGCTTCAGAAAGAGCTCAGATTATTAATGATCGACCGATACTGATTTTGTTTTCATAATCAATACAGATTATTTTCATGTTTATGTCCCTGATGATAACAATATACAGAATCCAGATTCTCTTTCATTTCTGTTTTTGACTATTACACCAATAACACTGAACAATAAAACTGGTTATCAATTGTTTTCAATGCTGTATTTTCTGTCATTTCCCTTGCATACAAAAAAATCCAATACATAAGAGTTAAAAAAGTGCATAAAATACTAAAGTGCCTTTCTCTTAAATAACAGGTGACAAATAAAACATGTAAAAAATTATTCACACACATTTAAAAGCATAAACTCTAAACCACCTGAATAAAAACATTGCTACTTCAGTGTAGTTTAATAATCTCAGCTGCATCTTTTATTTATAACGACAGCATTTATATAAACTATAAGCAAAATACATTTTCAAAGTATGATGGAGAACATAAATAAATGAGGAGAGTCCATCAGCTTTGCATAAATGTAAGCATTCGTTTTAAGCTCCAGTTGTAAAAGGTTTATGTGTGGTTTAATAGGCAAAGACTGAACTGTGTAGCACTGAATTGTGGAGTTAGATAGTTCAAAGTTCTGTGTTCAGGATTGTTTTGGGCGAGGCTAAAATGGTAGCTTGATGATGCACTGGCCGCTGTATTAGCATCAGTGTTTCTCCCGCTCAATCATGAGTTACTGTTATTACCGTTAGTTACTACCAGAGTATGTGAGCGGAGTGGAGTGGCATCTCTAAGCATTCAATAATCGCTCCGCTCCGGGTTCACCATTTCCCACTCCCTGCTCCACTCCTCGCTCACTGATATCAGAAACACCGCTCCAGCTCCGCTCCGGGTTCACAATTTCCCACTCCCTGCTACACTCCGGGTTCACCATTTCCCACTCCATGCTTCACTCCTCAATCACTGATATCAGAAACACCGCTCCAGCTCCGCTCCGGGTTCACCATTTCCCACTCCCTGCTCCTTTCCGGGTTCACCATTTCCCACTCCCTGCTCCACTCCTCACTCACTGATATCAGAAACACCGCTCCAGCTCTGCTCCGGGGTCACCATTTCCCACTCCCTGCTCCACTCCTCACTCACTGATATCAGAAACACCGCTCCAGCTCTGCTCCGGGGTCACCATTTCCCACTCCCTGCTTCACTCCTCACTCACTGATATCAAAAACACCACTCCAGCTCCGCTCCAGGTTCACCATTTCCCACTCCCTGCTCCACTCCTCACTCACTGATATCAAAAACACCACTCCAGCTCCGCTCCAGGTTCACCATTTCCCACTCCCTGCTCCACTCCTCACTCACTGATATCAAAAACAACGCTCTGCTTCAGGTTCACCATTTCCCACTCCCTGCTCCACTCATCACTCACTTATATCAAAAACACCACTCCAGCTCCGCTCCGGGTTCACCATTTCCCACTCCCTGCTCCACTCCTCGCTCACTGATATCAGAAACACCGCTCCGGGTTCACCATTTCCCACTCCCTGCTCCACTCCTCACTCACTGATATCAGAAACACCGCTCCGCTCCGGGTTCACCATTTCCCACTCCCTGCTCCACTCCTCGCTCACTGATATCAGAAACACTTCTCCAGCTCCGCTCCGGGTTCACCATTTCTTACTCCCCGCTCCACTCATCACTCACTGATATCAGAAACACCGCTCTAGCTCTGCTTCAGGTTCACCATTTCCCACTCCCTGCTTCACTCCTCACTCACTGATATCAGAAACACAACTCCAGCTCCGCTCCGGGTTCACCATTTCCCACTCCCTGCTTCACTCCTCACTCACTGATATCAGAAACACTGCTCCAGCTCTGCTCATGGTTCACCATTTCCCACTCCCCGCTCCACTCATCACTCACTGATATCAAAAAACACTGCTCCGCTCTGGGTTCACCATTTCCCACTCCCTGCTCCACTCCTCACTCACTGATATCAGAAACACCGCTCCAGCTCTGCTCCAGGTTCACCATTTCCCACTCCCTGCTCCACTCATCACTCACTGATATCAGAAACACCACTTCAGCTCTGCTCCAGGTTCACCATTTCCCACTCCCTGCTTCACTCCTCACTCACTGATATCAGAAACACCGCTCCAGCTCTGCTTCAGGTTCACCATTTCCCACTCCCTGCTTCACTCCTCACTCACTGATATCAGAAACACCACTCCAGCTCTGCTCCGGGTTCACCATTTTCCACTCCCTGCTCCACTCATCACTCACTGATATCAGAAACACCGCTCCAGCTCTGCTTCAGGTTCACCATTTCCCACTCCCTGCTTCACTCCTCACTCACTGATATCAGAAACACCACTCCAGCTCTGCTTCAGGTTCACCATTTCCCACTCCCTGCTTCACTCCTCACTCACTGATATCAGAAACACCACTCCAGCTCTGCTTCAGGTTCACCATTTCCCACTCCCTGCTTCACTCCTCACTCACTGATATCAGAAACACCGCTCCAGCTCTGCTCTGGGTTCACCATTTTCCACTCCCTGCTCCACTCATCACTCACTGATATCAGAAACACCGCTCCAGCTCTGCTTCAGGTTCACCATTTCCCACTCCCTGCTTCACTCCTCACTCACTGATATCAGAAACACCACTCCAGCTCTGCTCCGGGTTCACCATTTCCCACTCCCTGCTCCACTCCTCGCTCACTGATATCAGAAACACCGCTCCAGCTCTGCTCCAGGTTCACCATTTCCCACTCCCTGCTCCACTCCTCACTCACTGATATCAGAAACACCGCTCCAGCTCTGCTTCAGGTTCACCATTTCCCACTCCCTGCTTCACTCCTCACTCACTGATATCAGAAACACCACTCCAGCTCTGCTCCGGGTTCACCATTTTCCACTCCCTGCTCCACTCATCACTCACTGATATCAGAAACACCACTCCAGCTCTGCTCCGGGTTCACCATTTCCCACTCCCTGCTCCACTCCTCGCTCACTGATATCAGAAACACCGCTCCAGCTCTGCTCCAGGTTCACCATTTCCCACTCCCTGCTCCACTCATCACTCACTGATATCAGAAACACCGCTCCAGCTCTGCTCCAGGTTCACCATTTCCCACTCCCTGCTTCACTCCTCACTCACTGATATCAGAAACACCGCTCCAGCTCCGCTCTGGGTTCACCATTTCCCACTCCCTGCTTCACTCCTCACTCACTGATATCAGAAACTCTGCTCCGTCATCGTTCCGAGGACATTTGCGGCTAAAGTATTTAAGTAAAATCAGAAATATAACAAAAGTTCAGTTTATAACATACATTAAATTAAAAAATAAACAATAGGAGATAGTTTCAACATGGCTTATTGGAACACTAGTGTGCCACTACAGTCACTACATTACAGATTTCTGCTTATTCAAAATCAGATACAGTGTGCCACGTCACTTTCTGGGTGGTTTCTACTGTGACCACATAACTCTTGCTCACGGGCCACTTCCTCTATTTATATTACTCAACTCTAGGGCTGGTCAAAAAAATAGATTTTTCGATTAATCGTTTTTTATAACGTGGTCGATTCAAAATCGATTCTCAAAGGCCACGAATCGATTTTTTTCCATATTTATTTCCGCAAACATTGAACGTAATTAGACATTCTCTGGTAAGATTAACGTTAATCTAATTACTAGTCTTCTCCACTAGATGTCACCCGCTTATTTGCCTTGCGCAATGTTACCAAGGAGCGAGAGGCGCCGCGAACCTGTCATTCATTCATTCAGTGCTTAAAATGGCGGTTTCAGTTGCGTTGTCGACGTTGATGCCACCACCTTCACATAAAAAGTCAGAGGTATGGAAGCATTTTAAATTTCGCAAGCAAGACGACGACGATAGGGTTGTGGACAAGAACAAAGCTATATGCGTGATTTTGTAATGCAGAGGTGAAATGCTGTAGTAATACTACGAATCTGCGGAACCATTTGATGAGACCAGATCACCCAGACGTTACAACACCCCCACAGTCGAGCACACAGCCGAAGATTTCAAATGCATTCACAAGCAAAGTTCCTCATAATTCACCTCGTGCACAAAAGATAACTGAATCGATTGCATTTTTTATTTGCAAAGACATACGTCCATACAGCGTAGTCGAAAACGACGGATTCCGTTACATGTTGAATGTGCTGGAGCCTCGTTATTCCATTCCTAGTCGCAAAAGGATGAGCGAAGAGATTATCCCAAGACTGTACAATGAAGTGAAGCAAAACATTACTCTGTCCCTAAAGTCAGCGGACAGAGTGGCCCTCACATGTGACGGTTGGACGTCAAGACATCAAGACACCTATATCACAATTACCTGTCACTATTTAGATGACTGGGTTCTCGTTTCAAATGTGTTGCAGACCAGAGCTATGCAGGATAGTCACACAAGGGCAAATATATGTGCATTGCTTTCAGATGCGTTGGAAGAGTGGGGGCTTACTGAGAAAGACCCGGTCTTTGTGACGACAACGCTACCAATATGATACGTGCCGTGGAGATGATGGAGCTGCTCCATATTGGCTGCTTTGCTCATACAATAAATCTAGCATCGCAAGCTGCGCTGAAACTTCCGGGCATCTCTCGATTGCTAGGTCGAGTTAGGCGCATAGTGACATTCTTTCACAGGAGTGCTAATGCAAACAAAGTTTTCAAAGAAAAACAGACGCTACTGAACTTGCCCTGTCGCAAACTTAAAATTGACGTAGTGACCAGGTGGAACAGCGCGCTGGACATGCTCGACAGATTTTTGGAGCAGTAACCGGCAATCTCAGCTGCGCTTCTTTCTCCTGAAGTCCGTCGGAGCGAAAAGGATCTTTGCACTCTGACAGAGGCGGATATAACTGTGGCCGAGGACATCGTGAAAGCTCTTTGGCCGATGAAGAGTGCAACTCTGGTGATGTCTGGGGAGAACTCCGCTACCCTCTCTATTATTGCACCATTGCACGCACAGCTCCTTGATGAGATGCGCTCGACTGCCAGTGATTCGACTGTCATTAAGGAACTCAAATCGGCCGTGCATGACAACTTGAGGTTTAGGTATGTTTACAAAAACAGCTAGTACTATATATAAAATGTAAACATTTGTGTGAATGTTACAACAGATCACCTTATTGTTAATTGTAAGTGTGTGTATGTTGATGCCATAAGGTAATTTAAATGTTATTGTCTAATCTTTAAAGATATGTTGATGCCATAAGGTAATTTAAATGTTTTTGTTTAATCTTTAAAGATATGCAAATCTAAAAGAGAAGCTGTATGTTGCATCTGCCCTGGACCCTCGTTTCAAGACTCTTCCTTTCATCTCTGAAGCGGAACGCAAGGACACATTCACAACACCTAATTAAACATGTGTGGAGCACATTAAGCTAATCGATTTAATCAACGATAAGAGGTGTATATATACAGCAGATTTACCTTCTTTCATTGACCGTTTTTATTTTAGAATCCCTCCACCACCCCATCTCCTCACTTTGATTCTAATAAACTCTTATTAGACGTCAACACAATCCATAATAAAATACAGTCTAGTTCTAGACTATCTCTATCACGGGGGGGATACTCTGGGTTCGGGCCAAAATTCCTCCCCCGGAGCCCTCCCCCGGACAGCACGCCAAATACGCATAATCTTTAATCTATTTAATTTGATGTAAGTGTGAACTTTTGAAACACCTAATCGTTTTACAAACTTTCATCTGAGACAACTGGGATTCACTAATAATCCTCTATTGACCGAACCGACTATCTCCTGTCTCGTCGACGAGGTGATTTATTTTGTTTGTGCATCAGTATGACTCATTAGAGAAGTAATTTGAGAGAGACGGCATCTTTCTCATGAGTGGGTGTGGTTTCAGAGCAGATATCACACACTCCCCCAGCATTTGAGAGAAGAGAATACAGCTGACTTTATTAAGATTTTGATATTTTATTTATTTTACTTGGCAGTTTCTGTGGTGTGACAAACTCAGAACACATTTTAATATTTCTTTACTGGGACTTTAATGAAAAACACAACAACAACAAACCAGTACACTAACAAACTCACTTAAATATGCGTTTACATTTCGCTTTGAAGCCGAATCTTTCGCCGTGGTCTTGTCAGTCAGCTCCTCACTCACGTGATCCATGTGACCATTGAGCGGACAGGTTAAGTTTTTAATTGTAGTGTCTGTTCTCTAACTGAACTAAATGATTTTTTTACTATAATAAATGTTTTTTAATGTTTATTTCAGACATGATGGAAGGGAATGAGGAGAGTGAAGAACTGAGTGAAGTGGAGGAGGAACATCATGTCAAACCTGGAGAAAAACCTTTGAGTCGCTCAAAGACTAAAAAGACATTTATAAAGAAAACAAGAGCCAAGAAATCTACAACCTGCACTCAGTGTGGAAAGAGTTTCATTAACAGATGTAATCTTAAACGCCACTTGAAAGTTCACACTGAAGAGAAGCCATTCACATGTGATCAGTGTGGAAAGAGTTTCACAAGGAAAGATAATCTAGAGAGTCATTTGAGGATCCACACTGGAGAGAAGCCGTTCACATGTGATCAGTGTGGGAAGAGTTTCACAAACCAACGTAATCTTGAGATTCACATGAGAATCCACACCGGAGAGAAGCCGTTCACATGTGATCAGTGTGGGAAGAGTTTCACAAACCGACGTAATCTTGAGATTCACATGAGAATCCACACCGGAGAGAAGCCGTTCACATGTGATCAGTGTGGGAAGAGTTTCACAAACCAACGTTATCTTGAGATTCACATGAGAATCCACACCGGAGAGAAGCCGTTCTCATGTGATCAGTGTGGGAAGAGCTTCACACAGAAACCAAATCTTTGGCAGCACATGAGGATCCATACTGGAGAGAAAAAACACACATGTGATCAATGTGGGAAGTGCTTTGCACAATCAGCACACCTTAAAGTTCACATGAGGATCCACACCGGAGAGAAGCCGTACGCATGTGATCACTGTGGGAAAACATTTATTGGGTCATCAAACCTGAAGGCACACCTGACAGTTCATACGAAGGAGAAGCCGCATGCATGTTCTGTGTGTGGAAAGAGTTTTTCACTGCTGCAATATTTACAACTACATAAGAAAATGCACACTCATGTGAGAGATTACATGTGCTTTGAGTGTGAGAAGACTTTTACGACAGCAGGCAATTTAAAACTCCACCAGAGGATTCACACTGGAGAAAAACCTTACAAGTGTTCACACTGTGACAAGAGATTCTGTCTGTCAGGAAATCTGAAAAGACATGAGAGGATCCACACTGGAGAGAAGCCGCACACGTGTGATCAGTGCGGGAAGAGTTTCTCTACTAAAGGTTGTCTGAAGATACACATGAAGATCCATGCAGTGGATAAACCACATCACCACAATCCACATGTGGAGAGTTTCGCTCAGTCTTTTTTCACTCGTACGAAGAACAATCACAGTCTGAAATCACAGGAAGTAGTTTGTTATTATGTGTTGAGAAACACAGTCTCTTCTGTGTAAGTTAGTTTCTTATCAGTCACAGTGAGCGACAGGATATTTTGTTGGTTGATCTGCCATCATGTCTTGTTTGTTTTTGGCAGAACTATCAGAAAGCATCTGGATGGAGAGGGCAGAGATCCAGAACATGCAGAATGAAACATCATGAGACTGAATAACAAAGAGGTTGGTGTTTATTCTTCATTCCTCATTCATTCATCATGAGACTGAACAGCATGCTGATGTTCACCACATTTACATTGTTTCAGGTCAGCGGTTCAGAGCGTTATGAATCAGTGAGTCGATTCAGCGGTTTGAAGCGTTATGAATCAATGAGTCGATTCAGCGGTTTGAGGCGTTATGAATCAATGAGTCGATTCAGCGGTTTGAAGCGTTATGAATCAATGAGTCGATTCAGCGGTTTGAAGCGTTATGAATCAATGAGTCGATTCAGCGGTTTGAAGCGTTATGAATCAATGAGTCGATTCAGCTTTTTGAAGCGTTATGAATCAGTGAGTCGATTCAGTGGTTTGGATCGCCAAAGTCATGTATTTCAGCAGTTTGACACGCGATCCGAATCATGAATCAACTCGATGATTCATAACGCTTCAAAGCATCATGATGCCGTGTTTTGAAATCGGTCATCACTATATAATTTGTTATTTAGTTTTTTTTGCGCACAATAACTATTATCGTCGCTTCATAATTATTGTAGAACCTGCACTGTAGTGAGATGGATCTGTATCTTTAGTCTTTAGTGCTTTTATGGGTCTTGAGAGTGTGCAGTGCATTGAGCCAATGGAGGCCTTTCTGAGCATCGGATTTACACTAAAATATCTTCATCTGTGTCTGAAGATGAGCGAGTCTGACGGGTGTCCAGAGACATGAGGGGACGTCATTAATGACAGAATTTAAATTTTTGGATGAACTAACCCTTTAAGAGATTGCACTGTGCATTGGAAGCACTCAAATGTCTGTAAAACAGGAAGTTATTTCTTCATTTTTTCAGAAGTTGTAGCATATTCCTTTTGTAAAGCTACAGAACTTGTTTGACTCAATGTTTTGTAAATTTGAGCCATTATTAATGTCTTCAATAAAACAAGATGAGAACTTAAATATTCCCATTTCTGTGATAGTGTTTTTTTTCTCTTTTTCATCAAACCGCAGTTTTTGCAAGTTTCCGCAATTTCATCGCATAAAATTGCATAAATATCCCGCATTTTCCCGCATTTTTCATCGCATTTTTTAAGAAAACATGCCGCATAATCAAGGATTTTTGCCCGCAACAATCACCAAAATAAGCCGCATTTGTCTGGAAGGACTGAAATAGCCTACTATATTTATGAAAAAGAACAGTGAACATGAGTTTACAAGTGGGTGATTAAAAAGAAATGAAGAGCCACAAACCTGTATATTAAACTCTTTTTATTTTAGGTGCACTTGGGTAGGCCTACATTAAAACAGAACCCATCTCTACATTTCAAATGCATACAATTATGTTAAATACAATACAGTTTTGTTTTTATGGATATTTTGATACAATTACTCTAAAACATAAAAAGGATGTTGGATGATTTTCAGCATTTTTCAGTAAAGGACAAGCATTTCTTGTGATTTAGCCGACCGTCATTCAGACTCTGTCTGTTTTTATGGAGGCTTTTTCCTCCAGGGGCGTCTGAGCTTTGATTCATGCCCCAGATGATGCATTATATTTCGTCACTATCTCTGTTATTTGCGTGCCTTCCTTAGATGTGATTGCCATTCGATTTTATCTTAACGACAAGCATATATGTGATACTGGGCAGGATCGACTGGAAACCCCCGGGGAAAAAAAAAATCGATTCTTGGCCTTGAGAATCGATTTCTAATCGACCACATTTTAAAAAACGATTAATCGAAAATTGCAGAATCCTTTCATAAAAATGTAATTTACTGTATAATGCAGAATGACAGAGTTTGTCAAGATTTGGAGGAATAAATCAAAAAGTTCATTATGTCATCATTTACTTGCCCTCATTTCATTTCAAACCAGTTAGGGATGGAATGATTACCGGTTTCGCAATAAACCACAACAAAATGTACCGTCGGTTAGTAATATCGCTTAAAATATATGTTATCATGATTTTGAAAACTCGCTGTAAATCCTGTCCAGTCAGCTTCAGTCTGGTGCAGCGCTGTTTTTGAATGAGAAGAAATAGCAGAAAGGCAGTGACAGCGCCGGGATATTTTCCAGCCGTCTAATGGTGCGTTCACACCGGACGCGATTCGTGCGAGTGATTTACATGTTAAGTCAATGCAGAGACGCGAAATGGCATTCTGCGGCGCGATTCGCGCGAATGAGGCGGCGCGAATTGAGCGTTTTGAACGCGCGAATTGCACAAGTTGAAAAATCTGAACTTTGGCGGATATTTCGCGTCACGTTAACCAATCACGAGCTTGCTCTAGTAGTGACGCATTTACAAGCGGAGGCAGAAATCCGAACAACAATGGAGGACAAGATAATCGTGGCCGCATGTGGATACCCGGAGCTGATGATACATCATCCTATCACTACAGGAATAAAAAGGATCTTGCTTGGAAGAAAGTGAGCTACCCTCTCAACAAAATCTCCAGCCAGAGCAGCGGCCAATGTGAGAAGGACTAGCCGAGGAAAGGCGGGTCTCGCCGGGCAGAATCCCCTCCCATGACACGAATTCGCGTCTGTTGTGTAGTTGTCACACGCGAATTTCACGCGCGAATGAAGCGAGTAAACTCAGGAAAGGCGGGTCTCGCCGGGTAAACGAACGCGGAATGTCACTGATCGCCTCGATCTCACAACTCCGAAAACGCCAGATAAAATGCTCAAATAGGCTCTTTTTATTAATTAACCACAGATTTGAGCTTTAAACAACTATATTATCGCCTGAAAAAGTCTTTAAACTACGTTTTGTCACACATTAATAGTAGTATTTTTTACAAAAAAGACGTCAAATGACCATATAGGCTCATATAGGCTCATATAGGCTCATATAGACTCATATAGGCTCATATAGACTCATATAGGCTCATATAGGGCTCATATAGGCTCATATAAGCTCATATAGGCTCATATAGACTCATAGACTCATATAGGCTCATATAGGCTCATATAGACTCATATAGGCTCATATAGGGCTCATATAGGCTCATATAGACTCATATAGGCTCATATAGACTCATATAGGCTCATATAGACTCATATAGGGCTCATATAGGCTCATATAGGCTCATATAGGCTCATATAGGGCTCATATAGGCTCATTTAGGCTCATATAAGCTCATATAGGCTCATATAGACTCATATAGGCTCATATAGGGCTCATATAGGCTCATTTAGGCTCATATAAGCTCATATAGGCTCATATAGACTCATAGACTCATTGGCAGAATCCCCTCCCATGACGTGAATTCGCGTCTGTTGTGTAGTTGTCACACGCGAATTTCACGCGCGAATGAAGCGAGTAAACTCAAAATGTTCAAGCGTCCACCTTCGCGCGATAAGCGCAAATTATTCGCGTGAATCGCGTCCGGTGTGAATGCCACATAAAAGGACCGAATCTGAGGTGTGGTCATATTTTGCCTTTTACAAAAGTCCTGAGGGAAACTTAATGGAAGATGGTCACCCTGTCTGCAGAACATGCCAGAAAAAAGTTGCTGTATTAGTGGGAAACACTTCAAATCTACGAACGCAAGGCAAGTGACCTCAATACCAAAACTACGTCTGGGAAACAATAACGTGAAGCTTGAGCCAAAGACGAACAAACAAGTTCAGATGAGACTAGGGTGACATTTAAGGGATAATAATTAGGGATGCACCGGTTGACCGGCCAAAAATCGGAACGTGATGGTTTTTGCTTCTATATCGCGCGATCGGTTTTCTTTGTATATTTCCGGAAGTGCGACCGCGTGCACATACGCCTATATTGCAATCATTCGAGAACATGTCACTTGTGTGTTACAAACGGAAACTGGAGAACTGAGGGAAGAGACGAGATACGCTGAAGGGAATGAAGAGCCGCTTTCCTGCGAGAGCTTACCTCTCCGCGCCCTGCACAAGCGTAGATAGTGAGCGTTTGTTCAGCTTCTCACGTGTTGGATCGGATGAGAACGAAACAGACTAACTTGTGACAAAGCCGAAATACTTCTTTTTGTAGCCTAAAGAAGAACATGCATGCACTTTTGAAATGAAATACTATCAGTTCTGTAGCCTATAGGATGATCATTTTTATTTTACCTTAAAATTACATTGACTAAATTTGATTTAAAAAGTACCTGCTGTAGCATCTTAGTTTTTTTCTTTGCACTAAACAGTATTTGATTTAACATTTTGGAACAATTATATACTTTGGTTTTATTTAATTTCACTGGTAAAGACTTGTTTTCTTTACACTGAATTTAAAAACAAATGCTGATTTAAGTAACATCGTTGTTTGGATTGCAGAATATGCTTTAATTTCACCTTTCAGCCTTTTAATTTCTGATTGCGGACTTGTTTTCATTAGCCAAAAGTCAATTTAGCCTGTTAAATACCAAATAAACACCTTGTTCATGTATACTTTCATTCTTTTATTGTGTAAAAACAAAAACAAAACAAAAAATCGGAATCGGAATCGGCCATGTAAAATCACGATCGGTGCATCACTAATAATAATCAGAGCTTGAAATTAATATCCGTGCTTTGCGAGCGGCATAAATTTGGCTTGACGTTCGAGATTCGCAAAGTAAGGGACCGTCTCTAAAGTTACATACAAGATTGGTATACACGTTTCTAACTTCAATAGCATTTGAAGAGAATGACTTACAGCCATAAAACCGACTGACTGTTCATCTAGGTGTCAGGTATGATGCACACCTTTTGGATTTTTGATATTTAATAAAATAAACTGTCAAATCATATAAAAATATGGATGTGTATTATTTCACTAGGATACTGTTTGGGCTTGTACACAAAATATGTTAGATTTAAATGCGTCATAGTTGAAAGAACACTGATGAGAATATATTTACAGAGATCATTTGAGATATTTACACCAAATCATTATTTATGCGTTAAGGGGGTTGATGGTTACTAAATGTATGTTTATTTGTCTTTATGCCTTCAAATGTTTTTCTTACAGTTCTTTTCTAATTTTCTAGATATCTGCCATTATTTTCATGAAGAAACAGAATAATTTTAGTATTATCAAAATGAATTAGCATCAGTTACTTTACAATAGACAGATTTAAATGCTTAATTGTGTTAATAAGCGTACGGGTTAAAAAAGTGTTATCAAGCAAAAAAAAAAAAAAAAACTTTTCTGGATCACAGTGCACCTCCAAAATATTATTAATAGTCATTTTAAATCTTTATACTTTGGGTCATTTACAGGTAGGACCCAATGACCAGATATAACACCTTAATAACCACTCGAAAGGGGATATATATAAATATAGATGGATGGATGGATGGATGGATGGATGGATGGATGGATGGATGGATGGATGGATGGATGGATGGATGGATGGATGGATGGATGGATGGATGGATGGATGGATAGATAGATGGATAGATAGATGGATAGATTCCAGAATCCACTCATTCAAGGTTTTACTCATTTGTCAGCAAGAAGTTTTTAATCATTCAAAGCGTAATAAAAATTCATCCATATATTGATATTATGGAAGTTATTGGAAACATTAAAATAGACATTTGCAATTAATTGGTTTTCTATATTAAATCGCTTTAAATGTACTTTTGTGCAATGTTCAAATATGACATCTGGTCCCTGACCCTATAAAAACCATTAATTAACTAATATATTTTTTCTTTTGGCAGTTCAGCTCCTCTAACCAATCTACAGTTCAGTCAGTGAAGCTCCGCCCACTGCAAGTCCTCTCATTAAAGCTCCCACCCATAGCAGTTAACCATCAATTAAGCTCCACCCACTACAGTTCACAGCCAACTAAGCTCCTCCCACATCAGTTGATCAATAAATGCTGGAATATCCCCATCAGGCTACAAGTGAAGACGAGCATCAGCGCATCAGGAAGAGCTGAAATCTGCAAAGACTGAGTTTATTAAAGAGGACAGTGAGAACACGAGTGATCCAGAACCTGCAGAATGAAACACACTGAAGATCCTGAAGAACAAAGAGGTTGGTGTTTATTCTTCATTCATTCATGATGCTGGAGAACATTCATGTTAGGAAGACTCAACACTTCAGCACATTTAGAGAAACAATCAAATAATTACTGTCCAACAAATAGTCAGTAAAGGGAGAAACGTTCATATTGATCATCAACATCAGGTCAAACTAAATATTATTTTGGATTGAGGACGATGGATTGAGTTTATTGTCTTGTCCTCCCATCATGCTTCAGAAAGAGCCCTGATGATGTCACTTCAGAAGTCACAGAGTTGAATGAAACATGAAGGACAGTTCATTTCTTAAAATGTGTTAATTTAAAGCTAAAGTCCAAACTCCCTCGTGGAAGAAGAACGCCGTCGTGTGTTTAACGATGAGCGCGTACCAAGTTTAAGGCGCTGACGCTTGCTTACAGAACCACCACGCGCTCAGCTCCTGCTTACTTTGACCCCATTCTACAAATCCACACCCCCACCAGAAGCCTTCGCTCAGCAAAGGAACGACGGCTTGTGGTACCATCACAGAGGGGGAAAAAAATCCCTCTCCAGAACATTCTCATTCAACGTTCCCAGCTGGTGGAACGATCTCCCCAACACCATCCGAAACGCAGATTCATTGACATCATTCAAAAGTCAACTTAAAACTCTGTTCTTCCGTGAGCACTTAACCTCATAAAAAAAAAAAAAAAAAAAAAAAAAAATTCCTTTCCTCTTTCTCTTCCTTCTTCCCTCCCTACTCTAGCCTGTGCTACACTGAGCAATGTACACAGTTTCAGGATTTCAGGCTCTTATTGCGCTTATCGCTTCATGTTCCCCCAAGTTGAAAGTCGCTTTGGATAAAAGCGTCTGCTAAATGCATAAATGTAAATGTAAATGTAAATGTACCAGGATCAACTAAACGCTGGATTTTCACAAGTAATAATTTATAGATGCACGCCAGTCTGTTATTGCAGGGACATCAACTTTACATTTTCACGCCCCTAAACATGACGCGGAACAAACCGAACTGTGATTGGTTGAGTTAAATGTCAGTCAAACGGCCTCTTAATTCAGCTGCGCACGCTGTGACATTTGGGTTTGATATTGACGAAAAATGATATCACTATTTTGGGGAATTTTTTTGATTATGATAATTACATGATATCTTGCATATTACATGATATGAACTGTTGTATAAAATAAAATAATAATAAAAACTGTAAAATAATATGATGCTCACATGCTGGTATTCGGAAAATGGCACTCTTGCTTGTGTGATATTATTGGACTACATCACATCTCATAAATATCAAACAAAAAGCCATGCAGGGATGTTTTTTGCTTTCATAACTTGAATTATAGGGTTATTCTGACTGAACTCTATAGGCTTGATCACACAGTGAATGTGTTTGAACTCTCAAGATGTGTTTTTGCAGAGTGAGTGATATCCTCGATAATGTCAGCTCGCACATCATTAAAACAACAGTTATGATATTATGGTATGATAAATATTGCACACCCTACAGTATATGTGAAGTAACCTCTATTGGTCACACGTCTGAACTTGATTAGAATGTGCAGGTCAAACCTTCCGGTTTCCCGCATTCGTGTGAGTTTGAATGGAAATCAATGAAATGAAACACAGTGTGAGCGGCCCTTAGTAATGACAGTTTTTTAGTCAATTTAATTAAATATCATTCTAAAATTTGGTCCCAAAATCATGGCAATGCTGCATAATTTTTAATGTTAAATGTCACATTAGATAATATTGTCATTGATCAAATATATATTTTCTCTGATTTCAGACGTGATGGAAAACGAGGAGAGTGAAGAACTGAGTGAAGTGGAGGAGGAACATCATGTCAAACCTGGAGAAAAGCCTTTGAGTCTCTCAAAGACTAAAAAGACATTTATAAAGAAAACAAGAACCAAGAAATCTACAACCTGCACTCAGTGTGGAAAGAGTTACACAACCAAACAACATCTTGAGATTCACATGAGAGTTCACACTGGAGAGAAGCCGTTCTCATGTGATCAGTGTGGGAAGAGTTTCACACAACCAGCACACCTTAAGGGACACATGAGGATCCACACCGGAGAAAAGCCGTTCATGTGTGATCAGTGTGATAAAAGATTCTCAAACAAACTAAATCTAAAGCTTCACATGAGAGTTCATACTGGAGAGAAGCCATTCTCATGTGATCAGTGTGAAAAGAGACTCCCATACAAACATAATCTTGAGCGTCACATGAGAGTTCACACTGGAGAGAAGCCGTTTGAATGTGATCGGTGTGGGAAGAGATTCCCAAAAAAAAGTAGACTTGAGAGTCACAAGAGAGTTCATACCAGAGAGAAGCCATTCCCGTGTGATCAATGTGAAAAGAGTTTCTCACACAAACAAATTCTTAACGTTCACCTGAGGATCCACACCGGAGAGAAGCCGTTCTCATGTGATCACTGCGGGAAAACATTTATTGGGTCATCAAACCTGAAGGCACACCTGACAGTTCATACGAAGGAGAAGCCACATTCATGTTCTGTGTGTGGAAAGAGTTTTTCACAGTTGCAAAATGTACATAGACATGAGAAAATACACACTGGTGTGAGAGAGTACATGTGCTTTGAGTGTGAGAAGACTTTTACTACAGCGAACGAAGTGCACCAGAGGATTCACACTGGAGAAAAACCTTACAAGTGTTCACACTGTGGCAAGAGATTCAATCGGTCAGGAAATCTGAAAACACACGAGAGGAACCACAGCAGAGAGAAGCCACAGGAGTGATCTGGGGCGTTTCCTCTGCGGAGGCAAGGGAGTCAGTGCCTCCTCAAAACAAAACAAACTTGATGACAAAATAATCAATATTAGAAAAATAAAACAAAGCAAATATGAATAAAATTGACAATTAAAAGAGTAAAGTCGCTGGTTTTTATAAAGGAATACTGTCCAACAGCGACACCCGCAGGTGAAGTTAGGAGACGCGCCTCCTCTCAGAAGGAGGTAATGCCTCCATCACGCTATGATTGGATATGATTGTCTATGATTATGATCAGTTATGATTGTATATGATTGGTTATGATTGGATATGATCGGTTATGTTTGGATATGATCAGTTATGTTTGGATATGATCGGTTATGATTGGATATGATCGGTTATGATTGGATATGATCGGTTATGTTTGGATATGATCGGTTATGTTTGGATATGATCGGTTATGTTTGGATATGATCGGTTATGATTGGATATGATCGGTTATGATTGGATATGATCGGTTATGTTTGGATATGATCGGTTATGTTTGGATATGATCGGTTATGTTTGGATATGATCGGTTATGTTTGGATATGATCGGTTATGATTGGATATGATCGGTTATGTTTGGGTTTGGATATGATCGGTTATGATTGGATATGATCGGTTATGATTGGATATGATCGTTTATGTTTGGATATGATCGGTTATGATTGGATATGATTGGTTATGTTTGGATGTGATTGTTTTGTGTGATAAATCAAGTTCACAAATAATATACCGAAGGGTTGGGTAAGAAACCTCTTCAACATATAATCAGCGATAATCGTTTTTATATAATTTTTATTTTAATTTCTATATTCAATAAGTGACTCAGATATAATTTTAGTCATGTGTTTGCTGTGAAGTGTTTAATCAACTTTTTCAGGCACATTCTGAATTTGGTATTTGGGTATTTTGAGTCCCTCAACATGTCACCCATATATCTGTTCCTAGTTGACCTTAAGGTTACAGGGGTCAAACCATCCGTGACTTCACCTGGTTTACAGAATTGCACCTCTTTCATGTGTATTCCTCTAGAACAGGGGTCTCCAATCTCGGTCCTGGAGGGCCACTGTCCTGCAGAGTTTAGCTCCAACCCCAATTGAACACCTTTCCAGAGGAGGGAATGTATTATCAGCATGTTTTGGTAGTCTGTCCTGTTGATAGTTATTGCTCTTCAACCTTGAAGAATCTGCGATTCCCTAGTGCTTTTGTGTGTGTGTTGGATGTTCTGTGCTGGTCTGGTATTGGAGTTATGGGACAGTTCAGACCCGAAGACGCCTTTCCACAACCTCACCACCGGTCTAAATCTAGGAATTGTGCGACAACTGTTTTGACTATTGGTGACATGCTCTCCTATCTATTCATGTGTGGGAAATGGCTTAGACTATGTGTTCTTAGCCAATCAGAAGTAGTCCACCTGTTGTCAATGATGTAATCAAATGTTGTGTAAGGTCGAGTCTGGCCTCTGTGAAGGAAATTTTACATTTAGATATGGTTTTGACTCTTAGATGTGTTTTTACTATTAGAAGTGTTAATTTTACTTAGATGTGTTTTTACTATTAGATGTGTTCATTTTACTTATAGATGTGAATCTTTTACTAGATGTGAAACTTTTACTCCTAGAGGTGTATCATTTGTTAACATTGAACATTTAACATTGAACATGTATTTGTACTCATGGAGCGCTTAAAGAAATATAATCATATAATCTTTATTGAAGATATGTGACCAAGCTTTTAGAAATGCATAAGTTAGAGCAAGCTTACAGGAACAAAGTGTTCTGGGTGATAGAAAACTAGCTTGTAGGAACAAAATGTTCTGAGTGATAGAATACTCAGTAGCAAGGAAACTGTGTAGTGCAAAAGGTCAGAAATGACATATTGTACTTTAAGTGTGACAAGTATGTGTGCAGCTCCGATCAGAATAGCAATAGGCAGGATGTGTGAAAATGATGTAGCTTAAAAACAGGAACTTCTGCAGACGTGGATATTGTGCTGTCTAGTTAGAATTTATGTTAGACAAGGGGTCTTGAATAAAGATGTTTCCTTTTAAGGCAAACAAGATTGGATGCAACCAACTCAGGATGTGTGAAGGGTATATAATCATGCCACGGGGAGCTAACTTTGCTTTTCTCATGACAGACGTTCTCTGTATGTGAACTGCCAATTTCTTGCAAGAAATAAAACCATTTTTGATACTTTGACTTTTCAAAGGTTTGCATTTGTCTCCTCCCTCCTCATTTTTCGAATAGAATTATTTCCACGACACCTCCTCGAGAGACTCTGTCGCTGGCTCTACCGATGAAACTGCAAACTATTCTTCAGTAAATTCTCTCCATTTGATTGAACATCTTGACTCCTGGTCTTCTTTCAAACATATCTGGTCCCTGGGTCCTGAACTGTTCTCCCCAACAATATATTGTTTAAATTGGTACTGCCTTTAGTTGTTATTTTGTAATAAATGTAAAAATATGAACTTGATGAAATGCATACTTGGTTTTAATGAATATAACATTACATAGTGAAAAATACCAAACAGAACTGTATTTGGTCTCTTTTATGTAATGTTTATTAAGTGTAATAGACATAAATTAACATTTGATGTATATTAAAAATGTGAGGACTTTGCCTCCTAATAGAAAAAAAACCCACTAATAATCCTAGGACGTTGTTTAGTACTATAAATATAGTTGTAAATCCTCCTATATCTAGATCTATCCACCATAGTGCGGAAGAAATGCTATGGTAATCAATGGCTGCAGATATTCTTACAAATATCCTCCTTTGTGTTCAGCAGAAGAAAGAAATTCACACAGGTTTGGAACAACTGCTTGAATAATAATTATTTAGGGGATCTGCTAATGGAGTATCAATCGGGAAGAACATTGAGAGCAAAAACTCAAAAATGACCTAAAATCCAAGGACCAAGTTAAGCCAGAAAGGGGATTGTGCAGTAGCAGTGGCAGCGACTTTGTGATAGCTTGCCTTTACATGTTACTGTGCGTTCACACCGCCGCCGGCGAGAGCGTCAAAGTGGCCGGAAGTCATTCATTTTCAATGGGAGCCCGGCGGCGAGCTCCGCCGAGAGCGGCGCGGCGCGTCTTGGACGATTTGGGCGTCGAGGAGAGTTGGAATCAGGTCAACTTTATGGGAATGAGCTATGACGGCAACCGGCGGCAACCAATGGGAATGTAGTAGTGCTCCGCTTGAGAGGATTCCAGAGAACGCAGTGCTGTAAACTTTGGTTCTGACCACATTAGTTCCCAAGCAAAATAGAGGAGAGGTTGATCACTGCTGGTGCAGCGGGTTTGACAAGAAGACGCAACATTATTTATACATCACACAAATGGCTTTTAATTGGTTTATTTCGTTAGCAAACATGTAACTGTTCTTTCCATCGATTTGCTTTTTTTAAACTTTCACATTTAAATGATCTCATGAGGTTATATTATACAGTTATACCCTACCTGTGGTCAGTCTGCACAAACGTCGATCAACATGATTGTTTGCTCTGCAGCCCCTTTAAATACAGTTTTAAAAAAGACCAAGCATTCGATCTACGTCAGAGCGGCAGCGCGTCCACGAATCTTTCTACAGGGTCGATGGCACGAAGTTTGACGCTCTCGCCGGCGGCGGTGTGAACGCACAGTCAGGGACGCTGACTGCTGAACTGTTTTTAAAATATCACTGAAGACACACTTGTTTGCTGTGGCGTATTATTCTTGATATGTTTTGTTATTAGGGCCCGAGCACAGATGGTGTGAGGACTCGATTGTATTTTCTCAGATTATTAATATTCTTCCACGAAATAAATCACATTATTGAGGGCCTAGACATGCTCGAAAACTCATGAAACTTTGCACACGTGTCAGAAGTGGTGAAAATTTACGTCTGATGTGGTTTCAGAATTAGGCTTGGCAAAATGATTTTTTAGCACCACCTACAAAATTTCAATTAAGCATCGTTTCACGTACGAGTATGAAAGTCAGCAGACATACATGTAAGAGCCGAACACCTTCAAAAAAGTCAAAATCTGAAAACCAACAGGAAGTGAGATACTTCTCAATTTGAGCAGTTTTTTCTCTTTTGTTTCTTTAAGGAACTCCTAAAGATTTCATCAGATCAACATCATATTTGGTCAGTCTAATCTAAAGGCCTTGGTGATGTTAAATTGCGAAGATCTTGAGTTTTTGCTGAAGGGCGCGTCTGTGACGGCCTCACAAATTTCAATGTTTCGCCATGACATGTTCTTGTTAGGACGTTGTTGTCACTCAGGCATACAATGTCCGATCTGCCCCAAACTTCACGTTTGATAAGAGTCCTGGCCTAAAGACATCTACATGCCAATATTCAGTTAGTCGTAGCGCCACCTGCTGGCAGAACATCAGTTAGGATGGCATTCCAGAGACCAGTTTATGGCAAGGCCCCTCTCTAACTAATGGTGTGGAAGAAGATGTGCCACACTGGGATTGGACCCTTGGTGAATGAACATAAACAAATGTTCAGTGACATCAGATAAGATGCCAAGACAACTGTCAGACACAGGTCTACAAGTTCACTTTAACCTGCAGGTGAGCAGGTTACAGAAGTATAAAAATACAACACAAACCTTAAACTACACAAACCACTTCAACCTTTCTGCTAGACTTTGGTCTTGACAAACTTATCATCTAGTTATTAGAATTTGTTATGTTCAATTTATGTTTTATAAAATAACTCCAATGGCCATAGTGTAACATCATATCCTGACCGTTGCAGTGTCCAGAGAAACTGCTGAGAGCAAAACATGCTGGACGTCGAGTGGCCGCGGCTTTAACTACTGTAGTTTTAAATCATCCATTATAATACTAGCATTATCTGTGTCATGTATGTTCCACTCAAGCCTGTGACTTCTCACATGAGTTTCCTCCTTTAAAAAAAGAGCATTTCTTAAAACTGTGACACACAGGAAGTGACATCATCTGGACCCTTCCTACAGCATGATGGGAGGACAAGAAAATAATCTCAATCCATTGTCTCAGTTTTGACACAAACTGTACAGTGTTGACCGCATTCATCAACCCTGTTACCAAAGTTACTGTGAGAAGAATAATCTCTAGAACTATGAGATTATAAGAGAAACTTTATCATTAATGAATGAAGAATACAGCTAAAAACCTTCATTTGGAAAATGAAATTATTAGGGCTGGGCAAATTAATGCGTTAACGTGGGCGATTAATTTTTTCAGTTTAACGCATTAAAAATATTTAACGCAATGTCCGTTTTTATATCCATTTTGCCCAGCATTGCATTATATGATCACGCTCTTATGCATGTAAATGCTTTTAAACCATCTAAGTGTGACAAGACACAAGAGAACGTGCTGTATGTCAATGACCTGTGTGTGTGTGTGTGTGTGTGTGTGTGTGTGTGTGTGTGTGTGTGTGTGTGTGTGTGTGTGTGTGTGTCACATGCCTGCCCTGTCTCGTGTAGCACATGTGGTGTTTTGTTACTTTGGGCATGTGCTCCTGTCTCTGTCTGGATCCCACCCCCCTTGTTATCGGTTTACATTTACATTTCTGCATTTGGCAGACGCTTCTATCCAAAGCGACTTACAGTGCCCTTATTACAGGGACAATCCCCCTGGAGCAACATGGAGTAAAGTGCCTTGCTCAAGGACACACTGGTGGTGACCGCTGGGATCAAACCAGCAACCTTCTGCATATCAGTCCCATGGTTTAACCCATTGGACCACGTTTCATTTGTCCCACCTGTTGTTTCCTCATGTAAGACCGCTGAATTCGCTCCAATGATCGGTAACGAACCGCGGTGAAGGTCGCATGCGCGTTCAGTGTTTCAGCTGGGCAAAATGGATTTGATTATAATATTCTTTATCTGACTCCATTAATCATAGTTGTCGAATTTAGAAGAGAATGCCAATTGGTTGTTTGGTCATTTATGTTTGATAGTTAATCATACATTTAATCATTCCGTTTTAACCCTTTATTTAGATATTTAAAGCTACACTGTGTGATATTTCCCCCATCTAGCGGTGAAAAGGTTTATGACCATCCAGTAAATATTAGTTTCTGTTCCTCCGAATTCCGATTTCGTTTTAACTCCTACGGTGGCCAATTTAGTCCAAGATTAACATGGCTTCCAGTTGGACCTCGTCCATTAGTGTTCCTTCAAGTGATGAGGTTACTTTAGAAAACTATTATAATTTGCAGTTATTTAATTTGTCAGTTAACATGTAGGTTATGACATCTATGGCCACTCCAATGTTTACCTTTGTCTTGTTGATTTGCCTGTTGTGTTGCCGTCTTAATTCTCTTTTTCTCTTCCTTGGCGACTCTGTTACATATCCTGGAGAATAAGAGTGATCCTCCATCAGCAACAGACTTTCAAAAAGGCTTTCAGGTTTTCATACAGCAGTCTCAAGCAATCCCCCTCTTCACATTCGACACGGTGCCATCGAGTGTTCAAACGCCAAAGGCCAAGCTTGAATTTACGGGTATGTCCCTCTTTGGCTAATGTACTTTCAAGATGGAGGGGCAACATGGCGACCCCCATTCGAACCCCTTACCCGTATGTATTTTCAATGGCATATTATAAACTTACGAGAATACTTTATTACTTGAAAGAAGTAAATATACATTAATGAGCACATATATTTTTGAAAGAACTAAGTGTTTTTAGCTAAGAATAAACTAAAAAAGTTACACAGTGTAGCTTTAATAATTACAGAGTAATTCAGAAAGGATCAAAATGTAACAATTTATTAACAATCAGGTAAATGTAAAATGTCAGTTACATAATAGACAGAAATCTCTTTTAAATGCAGACATCCCAAGTTTCCAGGAAGTTCCGGGAGTCTCCCGCATATTGATAGCGGCTCCCTGATGCCCGCAAATTAGTTAAATTCTCCCGCAATCTCGAGCGAGCGAGCAAGAGCACGCATGCGAGACACAGACTGTGCACGCGCGCAGGGCAGAGAGGGAGAGGGAGCGAGAGACCTTGCGCGTGTGTGCACCTAATTAAAGCGCATGTAAGACAGAGAGCATCCTGATTGGCCTGTTTCGGGAAGTCAACCAATCAATTGTCAGTGTGGGCGGGCTTTGCCCATACATGCCAAGGCATGAAAACAACAAGCTCCTTAGACCTGTTTAAAGTTGCAATGAAATATAAATAAAAGCAGTTTACATAAATAGTATAAGCAGCTTATGTAAATAGTAAAAGTGATCTACATAATTTTTTACAAATAATTGCATAGGCCTATAGAAATGATATATTAATGATAGGCTATATTATATTATTTACTATACAAGTAAAGTCATGTTCTGTGGTGAAATGTCATCTTCGGGATACCTTTCCTCCTTTCATGTTTTTTTACTCAGTAGACCTATGCATAGAATGTTACCTGTAAGATAGAAAGATAGAAAGATAGATAGATAGAGAGAGAGAGAGAGAGAGAGAGAGAGAGAGAGAGAGAGAGAGAGAGCAAGAGAGAGCCAAAGAGCAGTTCTCTCTTAGCCTGACGTCGTCATACTCAATTCTAGTCAGAATATGAGTCTGATCTGCTCTGTTGAGCTGTGATTATGGGGCGTGTTTCAACCGAACCAGGAAAGACCTCAATTGGATAGACCTACAACCAATCAGAGCAACGGAGCGACGCATAACGTTAGTTGTCAAATGTCAACAGAACTCAACTGCACTGTGTTGCCAAGTCCGCGGGTTGAAGCGACCCCAATTATGTGATATACAGACCCAGGAATGCAAATTTTAGGAGGCAGCCCTGCCAAAATAACACATATTTTACCCCCCAAATGCCATTTTTTTCCGGAGAACCCCCCAGGAAAGCTATTGGGCTTGTTTTTGGCTAGTTTTGAGTAGCAATTGGGCGAGTTTTGTTGTAAAAACTTGGCAACCCTGTCTGCACGCTAGCTGGAATAAGTCACGTTAGAAGAAGAAGATGAGTGTAAACGATCTTTGCCGGTGTTGTAAAAAAAAGAATTTAAGGATACTCAGAGTACTTACCAACACCATCATCATTTCTGAGAGAAATAGTAAAGGTGAACGCATATACGAACAAGTTCTCCGTTTAGGATTAGAACAAATTCAACCCAAGCGCCTTTGATGACGTGGATGATTACGTTACTGTTTATCATCTGTCCATCATCGTCTAAAGCCCGCCCTGACAATTTCATTGGTCCGACAGTTTCTGTTCGGGCATAATTACTTCTCTATGGATCAAGTCCAGACCGAACTGCCCGACTTAAAATGTTGTGGGCGGGGCTAAGTTCGGCTGGCATCCAGGCTAGCTCTCTCTAGAGAAAGGCAGAGAATCCAAAGAGGAAGAGCTACAGTTGGGATCTTCTTTTATCCTCTTCCCTGATGTCACCAAACTCAAATATGACTCATTTAAAACTGACCAATCAGAACAAAATGTGAGGCGTTTGAAAGTAACCAATCAGACGAAACTTCTCCCACTGTACCAAAGGTGTGAAAAGCATTTAGCCTGCAGCAGCTTCCTTTGTCCTTAGAAATCCCAGATGGCCCTTCTGATGGGGTTAAGGTGGGAGGGGGTTGAGTCAATTTCAAATGTCTTGGTCACGACAATGGTTGCTAACAGTAAAGCTGATGATTTTGTTCTATTTCAAATATCTTTGATTATTTTCAACCTTACACTCATTACCTGCCTGATTTTTCCAAATGTAAGAAAGGGGCAATATATATATATCCTTATGCTCATCAAGCCTGCATTTATTTAATCAAAAATATATAAAAAAAACAGTATCCTAATATTGTGAAATATTATTACATTATGTTCTTTTTAAGTTTTTATTAATCAAAGAATCTTGAAAAGAGTATCACAGTTTCCATCATTGACATTAAATCCTCATATTAGAATGATTTCTGAATGATCATGTGACACTGAAGAGTGGCGTAATGATGCTGAAAATCCAGCTGTGATCACAGGAATAAATTATATTTTAAATTATTTTAAAATAGAAAACCATTATTTTAATAATATTTCACATTATTGGGTTTTTTTATCAAATAAATGCAGGCTTGATGAGCATAAGAGACTTCTTTCATAATGCTGCATAATATTCAAAGATGGTAATATAATTAGATTAGATTCAAGTTTATTGTCATTACACATGTACATGTACAATGCAACGAAATGAGTTTGGAGCAAGCCTCCGAGCCGCAGCTATTTAAAGCGCCGCCACACGCTCTCCAGAAAAAAATATAACACAGTACACGTGGTCACGTGATGGAATTTTTTGTTGGTACTGAGTAAGGGAGATAGGAAGGAGGAAAGGGAGGGGCAGACGGTTGGACGGGGGCAGGGATAGGGGGGAGGTACAGTGAGGAAAATATTTGAACACCCTGCTATTTTGCAAGTTCTCCCACTTAGAAATCATGGAGGGGTCTGAAATTGTCATCGTAGGTGCATGTCCACTGTGAGAGACATAATCTAAAAAAAAAATCACAATGTATGATTTTTTAATTATTTATTTGTATGATACAGCAGCAAATAAGTATTTGAACACCTGAGAAAATCAATGTTGGTACAGTAGCCTTTGTTTGCAATTACAGAGGTCAAAGGTTTCCTGTAGTTTTTCACCAGGTTTGCACTGCAGGAGGGATTTTGGCCCACTCCTCCACACAGATCTTCTCTAGATCAGTCAGGTTTCTGGCCTGTCACTGAGAAACACAGAGTTTGAGCTCCTCCAAAGATTCTCTCAAGTCAAGTCAACTTTATTTATATAGCGCTTTTAACAATGTAGGTTGTTCCAAAGCAGCTTTACAGTGTTAAACAGTAAAATCCCAGATAGCAATGAGTCAGCGGACCACCGGCGGTGATCCAGCGGCTGTAGGAGCGTCAGAATTGCGTAATCGCAAACACGTTTGACGGCGCACCGCCGGCGGCAGCCGCTTTTTAAAAGCGGCAGCCGGCTTCCTACCGCCTTCGTTCCGCCGTCGGCCCGCAGGCAAACCGCCGTTCCGCCGCCTTTATACCAAAAGGCGGCCTGTCGGAGGCAAACGCTATTTTCGAGCGATCTGCCTCCGCTTATTGAGTAATAAATAATATATTTATTTATTATTCATATATTTGTAACATGCAGTTTATGATGGATAATAATTGAACAAACCAGATAAATTCCCATTTGGCATTTTTATTCCACATTTCAAAGTACATTAACTGTCAATGATACAAGATAATATAAATGAAATATAAATAACAGACAAAAAATAAGCTTAAATAGGCCTATAAATAACAAAAAACATTTTTACTAAAGAACCTGCATGTTTCCAATTAAATTTTGATTTAAAAAAAGAAAAGAAAAACAGCCTTACAAGCAAATTATAACACTTACAATATTTGTTAATAACAAAGAGGTCAGCTCTGGGATGAAAAGAATTACCATTAAATATTATATCAAATAATGAGGATATTTGGTACCAAAGAATGTGCAGGATACCAAATAAATCGAGGTATAACATCACATTTAACAAGCCATTTCTAACAATAGGATAAATGGTAATAATTTAGAGTAAAGCTCTGGAGAAGAATAGAACAGTAGTTGAACAGAACATTATAACAAGCCTGACTAGGGGTTCTCCGGTTTTCCCCGACCTCCAGAATGAGGCAGCGCAAATTGGCTTATCTTCAGTGATTTCTTGTGCGCCTATATAAAGGACAAACAACCTCGCCATCCCATATCTATCCAAGGAGCTGCCTTCAAGGCAGGGTCACAGGGAATAAAAAAAAGTAATTTCCAGTGAACAGTGTGGATTGGGTGAGTGTAGCCTGAAACTTTTGGCTTCTTTAGGGGTCTTGATGTTACTGACTGCAGGATAAAGAAAGGGTTCCAGGTGTCAGTAGTCAGCCTAGGTGTAAGAGGTCGGCTGTGGGTCCCTCTCAGCTGTGCGGCGTCTTTTTCCGCCTTCATGATCAGATGTTCCTTTCAGGTAACGCATAACGTTAACCTGGACCGCCTCATCAGTGGCATCCTGGGTTGCCAGGTTCTTCCGGATGGCTCCTGTAGAAAATACAGATCTGTCATTCCATTTGAATGGCATAAGGCCACACACATCTACTTAAATATATAACAAATTTATATATTTATATATATATTACTTTGAACAATGGTCTTCAGGAACATGTCTCTAAAACATGCTTTATCCCCTACACCCGTCCAGGTTGTATTAATG
Organism: Gobio gobio; assembly: GCF_949357685.1. Lineage (NCBI taxonomy): Eukaryota > Metazoa > Chordata > Actinopteri > Cypriniformes > Gobionidae > Gobio > Gobio gobio. The sequence continues at coordinate 85,290,507 of NC_137097.1, forward strand.
GAAAGGTGATTAGAGAAGATACTCTGAAGTATTCGCCACACGGTTGTCTTTAGGTCCCTCCCACATTTGATTGCCAAAAACCGAAGCTGAAAATACAAAAAAGTGTTACAAATTACATATCTCTGAAGCTTCTCATACATAAATATAAAAATGTGACAGGCTGTGGATTCAGACTGTAGAATATGCAGTGTACAATCTTAAATTTTACTTTTTAGATTACCCTACAGCATTATAAACAAAATCAGCACACTTACAAATCGTTCCTGGAGCTCTTTATCCTGCCTCAAACTGTTGTCAAGCAACGCCAAATGGGTTGTCTAGGGGGAGTAACAGACCCCCTGGCAGGGAGAGCTCTCCAAAAGACACATTGGCACTGAAATGTTGCAGCATAGTGTCCATTTTGTTGTCCATGCTACGCACAACATCGCCAAACTCTCCAAGACGTCGCAGCATTAGTGTCTGATCTGCACCTACAGGGGTTCACAGAATAAAAGAATAAAGCAGTCAGTCCTGGTCCCTCAACTACTAAACTATGACATTTACAACTAGGTCTACTACATGTACAGGTGGCCCCAGTGGGAATTAAACCAACAACCACAGGTGTTGTTTGCAAGTTGTACCTGATTGCCCAGTACGAGCAAACGTCATCAACATTGTCCCAACTTGCTTCACCTGCTCTTGAAGTGAGCCGCTGTCATCCGAAGCTACAAAATGAAAGGCATTTGGTAATTTTGGACCTACATCAGTCAAAAAAGTTAAATTTAAGAAAGAGTGCATGTTCTCACCTGCTCGTCATTGCTTTCCCTCAGGGCTTGGTTCTCATTCAGGAAATCTACATAAATTTTTTTTTTATTATATATATATATATATATATATATATATATATATATATATATATATATATATATATATATATATATATATATAAATAAAACACAACAACAGGCACAATTTTCCATACTGTTAAAGTTTCCAACAGCTGCAATTTCCTGTTTGTCCATCTCAACTCCTTTCAATATTCTTCTCCTTATAGCCCAGTAACTAGACATTGTGACTAACAATTTATTTACCTTGAAAGCCGAAACGATTGTCCAACAGTAGGTCTCTTGGATGAAGATAACCGATTGTGCTCTGGTCAAGGTATCTTCAAGAAAATGTGAACAAAACCGCATTGTTAACGTTATATACAGAATATACAGTAACGTTAGCTATGCTGTGGGGGAAAAACTGGTCAGCCAAATGTGGAACAGTAAAATGTATTCATTCAGTGTAGTGATTCAAGTAAACTGCATTGTCCTCAAACGTAAAAAGTACAGCAGCTCAGAGAAATAACTCATAAATCACCTTAAATGCTAGAAGGACAGTAGCCACACAGCACATGTTAGCTAACACTTGCTAGAACTGACTGTAACGCACATGTGAATGTCTTTTAGTTATTCCACAAGTTTTGACGCGTATTTTCTTGTCTTGTATTCACAACTCGAAGTCCATAGTTCCTTTAACACTGTTTATTCCTCCAAGTAGATAAAGTGTCACATTTCTTACATACAGCATATAATCCTTGTGCAACGCTGTCTTCTCAACAACTTATTTGCAGAGATACTTTACGTGTGAGCCAATTTATGCTGTATTATAATAAACGGTCAAAAGCTTTGTGTTCTCCCACTATGCGTCTGCACTTATTGCATGTGCGTCCAACTCTTTACATGTGCTACCAAAAGACGTCGCTGAGCATGCGTGGAAAGAACAAATACAAACCAAAGAACTATATTCAACAGTAAATGACTAATTAACACAAATAATTATTATATCAAATTTGCATAGTAAAAATATGAAAATATAAATTATGAAATATGAAATATGGCTCTTACATTTCCGGCCCCTAATTGACAGGCAGGCAGACTGACAATTACCTTTTCAACAAAACAATGGAACCATACTTATACTATTTACATAAGCAACACTTAAGAAACTTTAATTGTCCATTTCTTTGCATGGCAGAGAAACACTCCTTGATATTTGAGAAGTAGTTAACAGTCCATTTCACAGATAAGGCACAACTTATCCACAGGCCTTTCCAAGGTATTGGTCTTAGTTTTAACCAACACACGTCGTATGAGTCCTTTTCTATCTGGAAACACTTTCATGATTCTTCCAAAGACCCATGAATTTCTTGGGGAAGAGTCATCTATTATCAGAACAACATCGCCAACTGAAAGATTTTTCTTTACTTGAGTCCATTTTTGACGCTCCTGGAGCAAAGGTAAGTATTCACGCACCCATCGCTTCCAGAACAGGTCAGCAAGATATTGAATTTGCTTCCATTTGCGACGTGCATATACGTCTTCTTTTTGGAAAAGTCCAGGTGGTAAGGCTGGTTTCCTTTTCATTAATAACAGGTGATTAGGTGTCAAAGGTTCAAGATCTGTGGGGTCATCTGTTGTAACTGTAAGCGGTCTGTCATTTATTATTGCTTCCACTTCACACATGAATGTATGCAAGCACTCATCATTAAGTGTTTGTTCTTTCAGCACAGATCTTAGGATTTTTCTGACTGACCTTATCTGTCTTTCCCACACTCCGCCGAAATGAGATCCAGAAGGTGGGTTGAAAATCCATTGTATTCCCTTTTGCATGAGAGTACTTTCAATTTTTGACTGATTCCATTGTTGAATGGCTTTACGCAGTTCAATCTCAGCACCAATGAAATTAGTACCGTTATCACTTCTCATGATTGACACCTGACCTCTCCTGCACACAAAGCGTCGGATGGCGTTTAAACACGAGTCTGTGTCCAGCGTATGTGCAACCTCAATATGCACAGCTCTTGTTGTCAGGCAGGTAAACAATACGCCATACCTTTTAACATTACTTCTACCTTGTTTGACTTCAAACGGTCCAAAGTAATCTACCCCGACATTGGTAAAGGGTGGTTGATCTGGCGTTATTCTGTCGTGAGGCAGCTCTGACATCTTCTGCTCTACAGCCTTTGCTCTGATCTTTCTGCATGTCACACATCTGGAGAGAAACTTCCTGACAATGGAGTTTGCAGAAGGAAGCCAGAATTTTTGTCGCAATTTTGACAGCATATAGTTCCTTCCGCAGTGTCCAATTCTCTCATGAATGTCTCTTAAGATCAAAGTTGTGAGATGTGAGTATTTTGGTATAATGATAGGATGCTTTACATGCTCAGGCATTGCAGATCTACCAAGACGACCTCCAACTCTCAGCAATCCATCCTGAAGTAGTGGATCCAGTTTAGAAATGCAACTGTTCTTTTTAACAGATGGGTTACCTTTTTTCAATGAAGAAACTTCTTCTTTGAATCCTTGACTTTGAGTGAACTTGATGATTTCATGTTCAGCCCTTGTTAAGTCTTGCATTGTTAGAACTTTGCAGTTTTTTGTTGTGGATTTTGTCTCACAACTCTGAACTTTTTTGTCTTTGGAGGTTTTTTGAGTGCTGCGCTGTATAATCATGTCCTTGAAACGAAGGATCCATGCCACAGCTCTTTTTAATTTGTACCAATCAGAGTAATAATTGATCAAATTGTTCACAGCATCTGTGCTATCCACTGCACACACAAGATTCACTGAGGCTAAGTGTTTAACCTCGATGTCATCCAATTTTGTTGACAAGTCATGATTTGTCTCAGGCCACTTGTTCTCTGGTTCTTTGAGAAAAGAAGGACCGTGGATCCAACTCAAGTTTTTCATGAACTTTTCACAAGTAAGTCCCCTGGATGCACAATCAGCTGGGTTCATTGAGGTATTGACGTACCTCCATTGCTGTGGTCTAGTTGACTCTCTTATAATGGCAATCCTGTTGGCAACAAACGTTTTGAAACGAAGCCCTTCATTGTCAATATATCTCAAAACAGTGGTACTATCAGTCCAAAATACAGAGTCAATCAATTCTAGCTCCAGTTCGTCTTTCAACATTTTGTCCGTGTTAACAGCAACAACTGCAGCAGTCAACTCCATACGTGGAATGGTGGTCTGCTTCAGCGGAGCCACACGTGACTTCCCCATCATGAAGGCACAATGAGCGAGTCCATCAGTGTTTAATAATCTGAGGTATGAGACAACTCCATATCCCACTTCGCTAGCGTCTGAGAAGTGATGTAGTTGCGCGGAAGTTGAAACTCCAAAGTCAACAGGTTTTATGCATCTTGGCACACTGAAGTCAGCCAATTGTTTTATCCCTTGTAACCAGGCTATCCATTTTTCTGCACACTGTTCTGGAATGTCATCATCCCATGCAAGTTTTTCTTTGCACAACTGTTGCATTAGAATCTTTGATGGCAATGTGACTGGTGCGAGAAAGCCCAAGGGGTCGTAAATGGAGCTTGTGACCGACAGGATTCCTCTTCTGGTTGCAGGTCTTTCTTTCAAATTAATCTTGAATTTGAATACATCTGAATTGACACACCATAATACCCCTAATGCTCTTTCTGCAGGAAGTGCATCTTGGCTCAAATCCAAGTCTCTCACATCTTCAACTCTCTCGTCTTCCGGAACAGAGGCTAACAATGCACGACTGTTGCTTGCCCATTTTGTAAGACGGAATCCTCCGCTCGCACAAAGTTTTGTGAGATCATTGTACAAAGCAATTGCTTGAACATGGCTACAAACAGACTTTAAGCAGTCATCTACATAAAAGTTATTGAGAACTGTGTTGACTGCTTCAACAGATGACTTGCTGCGATTTTCTTCTGCTGTCTTCCTAAGAGCAAAATTAGCTACACTTGGAGATGACTTTGCTCCAAAGAGATGGACAACCATCTTGTACTCATCCAAGTTCTGACTTACATCTCCATTTGGCCACCATAAGAAGCGGAGCATGTCACTGTCTTTCTCAGAAACTCTCACCTGATAGTACATAGCTTCAATATCTGCCATCATGGCAACTGACTCTTGTCTGAAGCGAGTGAGCACTCCCATGAGTGAATTTGTCATGTCTGGACCCTGCAAGAGCTCACTATTCAAAGACATTCCTTGGAAACTTGCGGCACAGTCAAACACCACCCGCAGTTTCTTCTTCTGAGGATGATACACCCCATGATGAGGTATGTACCAAACTTGACCATCTTGACGACTTAAGTGGGATGTAGGCACCTTGACTGCGTAACCTTTGCTTAGCATGCCATCCATGAAGTTTGTGTACTCTTCATGAAAAGAGTGATTTTTCTGGAATTTCCTTTTAAGATTTAGTGCTCGCTGGATAGCTGCACTTCGATTGTTAGGCATTCGTACAACCGTTTTCTTGATTGGAAGGTCAATGCAGTAGTGACCATCAGATAATTGCACTGAATTAGATACAGAATTCAAAAACTGGTGATCCATCTGTGACAATTCAGCTTTGTCATCACAATTCCTCTCAGGAAAATCGTGGTTATACTGTTGTATCAGCATCTGTTCCACACTCTCAAGGGAGATTCTGTTGACTGTAACGCTTGTTTGTGCATAGCCATGCATGTTGTCTTCAACAGGTTCTCTTAGAGGTCCATTCAAAATCCATCCAAGGGCAGTCTTTACTGCATATGGCCCATTGTGCTTACTATTTATTACTCTCCATGGTTCCAGAAGCTTGAACTCTGAGTTCCCTATGAGGATCTCCACCTCAGCGTCAATGTGAGGCAACTTCACTTCACTGAGGTACTGCCATCTGTCAACTTCGTGTTGTTGTGGAACGTTTTCCATTGACACTGGTATGCTCTTTTGTGTAAACACTTTGGAAAGTTCAATGAAGTTGTTCTCTTCCACCCCGCTCACTTCCAAATCGGTGAGCATGTAACTTTCCACTCGTTTCCTTGAGTTCATGGTGCTTAGTATCATGTCAATCTTTCTACCCTGGACATTCAACCGTCTTGCTAGTGCCTCAGTACAAAAGGTGGCAGAGCTGCCTGGGTCAATAAAGGCATACACTTCCACGCACTTATCACTCTTTTTGGACTTTAACTTGACAGGTACTATGGCAAGCACACAGTTGTCCCCGGCCCCAGTGCAGGCACTTGTCTCATGACTTATTGTGGCAGGTAAAGTGGTAACTTCAGTTCTTTCAACTTTTACCATTTCTTTCTCAGGAACCTTGTTTTGTGTGGTTAAGTGTAACATGCTAGGATGTTTCTTTGAGCACAACTGACATGTGCTTCTTCTGTTGCAGTCTTTGCTTAAGTGTCCTTTCACTAAGCATCCAAAGCAAAATCCATTCTTTCTAAGAAAGTCTAATTTGTCTTTATATGGCTTAGCACCAAACTGATAACATTGCTCCAAGGTATGGTTTTTCTCACAGAATTCACAAGGTTTAGTAAAAGCACTGATAACTGGTGCACTGTTGTTTTTGATCGTCAAGTCTTTTTGAGTTTCACCAACCTGTTTGAAGTCAGTTGCAAAACTGCTACTTCCTTTTCCTTCTCTTTTCAGCTTGGTTCCTTGAAGAGACTTGTTGGTGTGTTTTTTATCACCTGCCAAAGCATCCAGATCTCCAAAAAGTGGGTTTGATATTACCTTTGCTTGGCGATCAACAAACTCCACCAACTGAATGAACTTGGCTCTTCTTCTGCTGCGCTCCTCATACTCGTAAGCATGAGCTCTCCATCTTTCACGTAACTTGTAGGGCAGCTTTGAGATAATAATCCTCATGTTGGTAGGATTATCCAACTCATCCATATATTCAATGTCCTCCATTACGTTGCGGCAAGTGACCAGGAACAATGAAAATGCACTTAAAGATTTTCCATCCTCTGACTTTATTTCAGGCCATTTGAATGCCTTTTGCATTATGGCTGTTGCGATTTTCAGCTCATTTCCAAACTTTTCATGCAAGAGTCTCATTGCTTCTGCATAACCACGATCATTTGGCATGTGTTGGCAGCTTTTTACAAGATCTCTGGGTTCACCTCTAGTATACTGCTCCAGAAAGTACAACTTGTCAGCACTACTATCAGCTCTGGAATCAACAGCATGTTCAAACGCCTTCATAAAAGATCTGAACTCAAGTGGATCTCCGTGAAACAAAGGAACATCACGTTGAGGTAAACAAGACATCTGTTGGTTCTTCACAAGCATTGCTGTGATATCTGTCTGACGTTGCATCACTCTTTGAAGTTCTGATGTATCATTATTACGGCATGATGTTTCATTGACTGGTGTTGGCCATTCTTTTGCAGTGTTTGTCTTCTTAGGTCTGACACTTGCAGGTACACTTGAGTAAACTGCTTCATGAAGTGATGACATTTGTCCATGCTTTGACCTTAAATTGTACTCATCATATTCATAATGCTCCGGTTTTGGCATGTGTACATCAACTGCTTGGATCGCCACATTTTGACCTGTGTACTGTTGTTCTTCACAATCTTGATACACTTTAATTTTAGCGTTAGACATTGCAAGAGCTGTTTCTATCTCCAACTTTTCCATTTCAGCCTTTAACTTAGCTTCTTTCATCTCTAAGTTCTGCCTTTCTTTCAAAGTGGCTGCTTTAGCCAACAAAGCTGCTCTGTTAGCTTCTTCCTTAAGACGAGCTGAGGATGCAGAGGATATTGAGGATTTTTTGGAAACAGATGTTGCTCGACTTCCTGACTTATTAGAAGTGATTATCTTGGATGACACCATTGACACACTATCCATTGGTGAGACTTCATTGTCACAAATTTGAGACATTTGAATGCACTGTTTAGTTTCCTCAATCCATGACTGCACTTTTTCCATGAATTTTTTGCAGCCTAATAATTTAGGCTGAAACCAGAAATCCTGATCTGCATCATGCTCTTCATCTTTTAAATACAGCAACACTGATGCATTACACTCAACAAATTTTTCAAACAGCAGCTTGTAAAATTTAAACTCTTTGTTTTCAACATCATTCAAGTTGGAAATATTTTCCATAAGCACCTCAATCTCGTTTGATTTTGCGGTTAATTGTCTCAACTTGCCTCTTCTGGCGTTTATCTTGTTGTGAAGCTTCTCTTCCAAACCCTTGTCAGTGGGCGCCCTCCGGCGTTCAGACCGGGTAATAGCATCGTCGTCATCCTCCTTACTGTCCGCCATTTGTTAAACTTCAAAGCGTGCAAATTCACTTACGATCAAAGTTGCTCAATTAACACTTCTTGCAAGCAGTAGGATGATCGATCTTCTGTCTTTCTTAACTCCATTGATACAATCCTGCATGACACTGTCACGTTAATCCACAACAATCGAGCCCTTCTGACGTCGCAAGCACGGTCTTCCACTAACGTGCAGTAAGTGCGCACTTGTAATAACTCCTCTTAATTTAACAACGGAGAAAGCTTTTGACTTACATGTAAGGCACATGTGAATGTCTTTTAGTTATTCCACAAGTTTTGACGCGTATTTTCTTGTCTTGTATTCACAACTCGAAGTCCATAGTTCCTTTAACACTGTTTATTCCTCCAAGTAGATAAAGTGTCACATTTCTTACATACAGCATATAATCCTTGTGCAACGCTGTCTTCTCAACAACTTATTTGCAGAGATACTTTACGTGTGAGCCAATTTATGCTGTATTATAATAAACGGTCAAAAGCTTTGTGTTCTCCCACTATGCGTCTGCACTTATTGCATGTGCGTCCAACTCTTTACATGTGCTACCAAAAGACGTCGCTGAGCATGCGTGGAAAGAACAAATACAAACCAAAGAACTATATTCAACAGTAAATGACTAATTAACACAAATAATTATTATATCAAATTTGCATAGTAAAAATATGAAAATATAAATTATGAAATATGAAATATGGCTCTTACACTGACCTAGCAGCATGCTTGTTCGGACTAACAAAATAATTTAAATAACCTATATACATCATTCTGTTTTGTTAGAAAACACCAAAAGTTAAACTTAAGTCTTTCTAGATGTAACGTTAAAGCTTTGGCTAACTTACCTACAGTAGCTAGATACATTTTAACATGTAGAACATGCTTGAACTCAGTGTAAAAAAGGCGAAACAGCACGTGTTAGCTAACACTGTGCATTGTGCATTAGACTAGCAGCGTGCGTGTCGGAACAAACTAATTAAAACAACCTACCGGTATATACATCAAAATGAACATAATATTGTGTTACACAAAAAGGAAACATGTACTTACTTAAACGTTCGTAGTCGAGGATATTTTCTGATCTCCTCTCTTCAAATACTAAAACCGTGTGATGAGTTGCCGGCCGCTGTTGGCTAGCACTTATTTCCAGGGATTTCAGAACAGCGTAACAGATATGACGTCATCGGGCAGGCGTGGCCTATTTTAGAATCTGCATAGGTCAACGATCATGCGCAGTTTGGGAGGGAAAGCCGTTTGCTTCAGATACCTGTCCGCGATCGCGGGTGTTTCATGTCAGATTACATTCATACTGTTATAAATACATTACAGTTAAACTTCAGATACCTGTCCGCGATCGCGGGTGTTTCATGTCAGATTACATTCATACTGTAGTAACGTCAGATACCTGTCCGCGATCGCGGGTGTTTCATGTCATATCACATTCATACTGTAGTAACGTCAGATACCTGTCCGCGATCGCGGGTGTTTCATGTCATATCACATTCATACTGTAGTAACGTCAGATACCTGTCCCGATCACAGGTGTTTTGTGTCATATCACATTCATACTGTAGTAACTTCAGATGCCTGTCCCGATCACAGGTGTTTTGTGTCATATCACATTCATACTGTAGTAACATCAGATACCTGTCCCGATCACAGGTGTTTTGTGTCATATCACATTCATACTGTAGTAACGTCAGATACCTGTCCCGATCACAGGTGTTTCGTGTCATATCACATTCATACTGTAGTAACTTCAGATACCTGTCCCGATCACTGGTGTTTCGTGTCATATCACATTCATACTGTAGTAACGTCAGATACCTGTCCCGATCACTGGTGTTTCGTGTCATATCACATTCATACTGTAGTAACTTCAGATACCTGTCCCGATCACTGGTGTTTCATGTCATATCACATTCATACTGTAGTAACGTCAGATACCTGTCCCGATCACAGGTGTTTTGTGTCATATCACATTCATACTGTAGTAACTTCAGATACCTGTCCCGATCACAGGTGTTTCGTGTCATATCACATTCATACTGTAGTAACTTCAGATACCTGTCCCGATCACAGGTGTTTTGTGTCATATCACATTCATACTGTAGTAACGTCAGATACCTGTCCCGATCACTGGTGTTTCGTGTCATATCACATTCATACTGTAGTAACTTCAGATACCTGTCCCGATCACAGGTGTTTCATGTCAGATTACATTCATACTGTAGTAACGTCAGATACCTGTCCCGATCACAGGTGTTTCATGTCAGATTACATTCATACTGTAGTAACTTCAGATACCTGTCCCGATCACAGGTGTTTCATGTCATATCACATTCATACTGTAGTAACTTCAGATACCTGTCCCGATCACAGGTGTTTCATGTCATATCACATTCATACTGTAGTAACGTCAGATACCTGTCCCGATCACTGGTGTTTCATGTCATATCACATTCATACTGTAGTAACTTCAGATACCTGTCCCGATCACAGGTGTTTCGTGTCACATCACATTCATACTGTAGTAACGTTAGATACCTGTCCCGATCACAGGTGTTTCATGTCATATCACATTCATACTGTAGTAACGTCAGATACCTGTCCCGATCACAGGTGTTTCATGTCAGATTACATTCATACTGTAGTAACGTCAGATACCTGTCCCGATCACAGGTGTTTTGTGTCATATCACATTCATACTGTAGTAACGTCAGATACCTGTCCCGATCACTGGTGTTTCATGTCATATCACATTCATACTGTAGTAACTTCAGATACCTGTCCCGATCACAGGTGTTTCATGTCATATCACATTCATACTGTAGTAACTTCAGATACCTGTCCCGATCACAGGTGTTTCATGTCATATCACATTCATACTGTAGTAACTTCAGATACCTGTCCCGATCACAGGTGTTTCGTGTCATATCACATTCATACTGTAGTAACTTCAGATACCTGTCCCGATCACAGGTGTTTCATGTCATATCACATTCATACTGTAACTTCAGATACCTGTCCCGATCACTGGTGTTTCGTGTCATATCACATTCATACTGTAGTAACTTCAGATACCTGTCCCGATCACTGGTGTTTCATGTCATATCACATTCATACTGTAGTAACGTCAGATACCTGTCCCGATCACTGGTGTTTCGTGTCATATCACATTCATACTGTAGTAACGTCAGATACCTGTCCCGATCACAGGTGTTTCATGTCATATCACATTCATACTGTAGTAACGTCAGATACCTGTCCCGATCACTGGTGTTTCATGTCATATCACATTCATACTGTAGTAACTTCAGATACCTGTCCCGATCACAGGTGTTTTGTGTCATATCACATTCATACTGTAGTAACTTCAGATACCTGTCCCGATCACAGGTGTTTCATGTCAGATTACATTCATACTGTAGTAACGTCAGATACCTGTCCCGATCACTGGTGTTTCATGTCATATCACATTCATACTGTAGTAACGTCAGATACCTGTCCCGATCACAGGTGTTTCATGTCATATCACATTCATACTGTAGTAACGTCAGATACCTGTCCCGATCACAGGTGTTTCATGTCATATCACATTCATACTGTAGTAACTTCAGATACCTGTCCCGATCACAGGTGTTTTGTGTCATATCACATTCATACTGTAGTAACTTCAGATACCTGTCCCGATCACTGGTGTTTCATGTCAGATTACATTCATACTGTAGTAACGTCAGATACCTGTCCCGATCACAGGTGTTTTGTGTCATATCACATTCATACTGTAGTAACTTCAGATACCTGTCCCGATCACAGGTGTTTCATGTCATATCACATTCATACTGTAGTAACTTCAGATACCTGTCCCGATCACAGGTGTTTCATGTCATATCACATTCATACTGTAGTAACGTCAGATACCTGTCCCGATCACTGGTGTTTCATGTCATATCACATTCATACTGTAGTAACTTCAGATACCTGTCCCGATCACAGGTGTTTCGTGTCATATCACATTCATACTGTAGTAACGTCAGATACCTGTCCCGATCACAGGTGTTTCATGTCATATCACATTCATACTGTAGTAACGTCAGATACCTGTCCCGATCACAGGTGTTTCATGTCAGATTACATTCATACTGTAGTAACGTCAGATACCTGTCCCGATCACAGGTGTTTTGTGTCATATCACATTCATACTGTAGTAACGTCAGATACCTGTCCCGATCACTGGTGTTTCATGTCATATCACATTCATACTGTAGTAACTTCAGATACCTGTCCCGATCACAGGTGTTTCATGTCATATCACATTCATACTGTAGTAACTTCAGATACCTGTCCCGATCACAGGTGTTTCATGTCATATCACATTCATACTGTAGTAACTTCAGATACCTGTCCCGATCACTGGTGTTTCATGTCATATCACATTCATACTGTAACTTCAGATACCTGTCCCGATCACTGGTGTTTCGTGTCATATCACATTCATACTGTAGTAACTTCAGATACCTGTCCCGATCACTGGTGTTTCATGTCATATCACATTCATACTGTAGTAACGTCAGATACCTGTCCCGATCACTGGTGTTTCGTGTCATATCACATTCATACTGTAGTAACGTCAGATACCTGTCCCGATCACAGGTGTTTCATGTCATATCACATTCATACTGTAGTAACGTCAGATACCTGTCCCGATCACTGGTGTTTCATGTCATATCACATTCATACTGTAGTAACTTCAGATACCTGTCCCGATCACAGGTGTTTTGTGTCATATCACATTCATACTGTAGTAACGTCAGATACCTGTCCCGATCACTGGTGTTTCATGTCATATCACATTCATACTGTAGTAACGTCAGATACCTGTCCCGATCACTGGTGTTTCATGTCATATCACATTCATACTGTAGTAACGTCAGATACCTGTCCCGATCACTGGTGTTTCATGTCATATCACATTCATACTGTAGTAACGTCAGATACCTGTCCCGATCACTGGTGTTTCATGTCATATCACATTCATACTGTAGTAACGTCAGATACCTGTCCCGATCACAGGTGTTTTGTGTCATATCACATTCATACTGTAGTAACTTCAGATACCTGTCCCGATCACAGGTGTTTTGTGTCATATCACATTCATACTGTAGTAACTTCAGATACCTGTCCCGATCACAGGTGTTTTGTGTCATATCACATTCATACTGTAGTAACGTCAGATACCTGTCCTGATCACAGGTGTTTTGTGTCATATCACATTCATACTGTAGTAACGTCAGATACCTGTCCTGATCACAGGTGTTTCATGTCATATCACATTCATACTGTAGTAACGTCAGATACCTGTCCCGATCACAGGTGTTTTGTGTCATATCACATTCATACTGTAGTAACGTCAGATACCTGTCCCGATCACTGGTGTTTCGTGTCATATCACATTCATACTGTAGTAACTTCAGATACCTGTCCCGATCACTGGTGTTTCGTGTCATATCACATTCATACTGTAGTAACGTCAGATACCTGTCCCGATCACTGGTGTTTCATGTCATATCACATTCATACTGTAGTAACGTCAGATACCTGTCCCGATCACTGGTGTTTCATGTCATATCACATTCATACTGTAGTAACGTCAGATACCTGTCCCGATCACAGGTGTTTTGTGTCATATCACATTCATACTGTAGTAACGTCAGATACCTGTCCCGATCACTGGTGTTTCATGTCAGATTACATTCATACTGTAGTAACGTCAGATACCTGTCCCGATCACAGGTGTTTCATGTCATATCACATTCATACTGTAGTAACGTCAGATACCTGTCCCGATCACAGGTGTTTCATGTCATATCACATTCATACTGTAGTAACGTCAGATACCTGTCCCGATCACTGGTGTTTCGTGTCATATCACATTCATACTGTAGTAACGTCAGATACCTGTCCCGATCACAGGTGTTTCATGTCATATCACATTCATACTGTAGTAACGTCAGATACCTGTCCCGATCACAGGTGTTTCATGTCATATCACATTCATACTGTAGTAACGTCAGATACCTGTCCCGATCACAGGTGTTTCATGTCATATCACATTCATACTGTAGTAACGTCAGATACCTGTCCCGATCACAGGTGTTTCATGTCATATCACATTCATACTGTAGTAACGTCAGATACCTGTCCCGATCACAGGTGTTTCATGTCAGATTACATTCATACTGTAGTAACGTCAGATACCTGTCCCGATCACAGGTGTTTTGTGTCATATCACATTCATACTGTAGTAACTTCAGATACCTGTCCCGATCACAGGTGTTTTGTGTCATATCACATTCATACTGTAGTAACGTCAGATACCTGTCCCGATCACTGGTGTTTCATGTCATATCACATTCATACTGTAGTAACGTCAGATACCTGTCCCGATCACTGGTGTTTCGTGTCATATCACATTCATACTGTAGTAACTTCAGATACCTGTCCCGATCACAGGTGTTTCATGTCATATCACATTCATACTGTAGTAACGTCAGATACCTGTCCCGATCACAGGTGTTTCATGTCAGATTACATTCATACTGTAGTAGCGTCAGATACCTGTCCCGATCACAGGTGTTTCATGTCAGATTACATTCATACTGTAGTAACGTCAGATACCTGTCCCGATCACAGGTGTTTTGTGTCATATCACATTCATACTGTAGTAACGTCAGATACCTGTCCCGATCACTGGTGTTTCATGTCATATCACATTCATACTGTAGTAACTTCAGATACCTGTCCCGATCACAGGTGTTTTGTGTCATATCACATTCATACTGTAGTAACTTCAGATACCTGTCCCGATAACAGGTGTTTTGTGTCATATCACATTCATACTGTAGTAACGTCAGATACCTGTCCCGATCACAGGTGTTTTGTGTCATATCACATTCATACTGTAGTAACTTCAGATACCTGTCCCGATCACAGGTGTTTTGTGTCATATCACATTCATACTGTAGTAACTTCAGATACCTGTCCCGATCACAGGTGTTTTGTGTCATATCACATTCATACTGTAGTAACGTCAGATACCTGTCCCGATCACTGGTGTTTCATGTCATATCACATTCATACTGTAGTAACTTCAGATACCTGTCCCGATCACAGGTGTTTTGTGTCATATCACATTCATACTGTAGTAACTTCAGATACCTGTCCCGATCACAGGTGTTTTGTGTCATATCACATTCATACTGTAGTAACGTCAGATACCTGTCCCGATCACTGGTGTTTCATGTCATATCACATTCATACTGTAGTAACGTCAGATACCTGTCCCGATCACTGGTGTTTCGTGTCATATCACATTCATACTGTAGTAACTTCAGATACCTGTCCCGATCACAGGTGTTTTGTGCCATATCACATTCATACTGTAGTAACTTCAGATACCTGTCCCGATCACTGGTGTTTCATGTCATATCACATTCATACTGTAACTTCAGATACCTGTCCCGATCACTGGTGTTTCGTGTCATATCACATTCATACTGTAGTAACGTCAGATACCTGTCCCGATCACAGGTGTTTCATGTCAGATTACATTCATACTGTAGTAACGTCAGATACCTGTCCCGATCACAGGTGTTTCATGTCATATCACATTCATACTGTAGTAACGTCAGATACCTGTCCCGATCACAGGTGTTTCATGTCATATCACATTCATACTGTAGTAACGTCAGATACCTGTCCCGATCACAGGTGTTTTGTGTCATATCACATTCATACTGTAGTAACGTCAGATACCTGTCCTGATCACAGGTGTTTCATGTCAGATTACATTCATACTGTAGTAACTTCAGATACCTGTCCCGATCACAGGTGTTTCATGTCATATCACATTCATACTGTAGTAACGTCAGATACCTGTCCCGATCACAGGTGTTTTGTGTCATATCACATTCATACTGTAGTAACTTCAGATACCTGTCCCGATCACAGGTGTTTCGTGTCATATCACATTCATACTGTAGTAACGTCAGATACCTGTCCCGATCACAGGTGTTTTGTGTCATATCACATTCATACTGTAGTAACGTCAGATACCTGTCCCGATCACAGGTGTTTTGTGTCATATCACATTCATACTGTAGTAACGTCAGATACCTGTCCCGATCACTGGTGTTTCATGTCATATCACATTCATACTGTAGTAACGTCAGATACCTGTCCCGATCACAGGTGTTTCGTGTCATATCACATTCATACTGTAGTAACGTCAGATACCTGTCCCGATCACAGGTGTTTCATGTCATATCACATTCATACTGTAGTAACGTCAGATACCTGTCCCGATCACTGGTGTTTCGTGTCATATCACATTCATACTGTAGTAACGTCAGATACCTGTCCCGATCACTGGTGTTTCATGTCATATCACATTCATACTGTAGTAACGTCAGATACCTGTCCCGATCACAGGTGTTTCGTGTCATATCACATTCATACTGTAGTAACGTCAGATACCTGTCCCGATCACTGGTGTTTCATGTCATATCACATTCATACTGTAGTAACGTCAGATACCTGTCCCGATCACAGGTGTTTCGTGTCATATCACATTCATACTGTAGTAACTTCAGATACCTGTCCCGATCACTGGTGTTTCGTGTCATATCACATTCATACTGTAGTAACGTCAGATACCTGTCCCGATCACTGGTGTTTTGTGTCATATCACATTCATACTGTAGTAACTTCAGATACCTGTCCCGATCACTGGTGTTTCGTGTCATATCACATTCATACTGTAGTAACGTCAGATACCTGTCCCGATCACAGGTGTTTTGTGTCATATCACATTCATACTGTAGTAACTTCAGATACCTGTCCCGATCACAGGTGTTTCATGTCATATCACATTCATACTGTAGTAACTTCAGATACCTGTCCCGATCACTGGTGTTTCATGTCATATCACATTCATACTGTAACTTCAGATACCTGTCCCGATCACAGGTGTTTCGTGTCATATCACATTCATACTGTAGTAACGTCAGATACCTGTCCCGATCACAGGTGTTTCATGTCAGATTACATTCATACTGTAGTAACGTCAGATACCTGTCCCGATCACAGGTGTTTCATGTCAGATTACATTCATACTGTAGTAACTTCAGATACCTGTCCCGATCACAGGTGTTTCATGTCATATCACATTCATACTGTAGTAACGTCAGATACCTGTCCCGATCACAGGTGTTTTGTGTCATATCACATTCATACTGTAGTAACGTCAGATACCTGTCCCGATCACTGGTGTTTCGTGTCATATCACATTCATACTGTAGTAACTTCAGATACCTGTCCCGATCACAGGTGTTTCATGTCATATCACATTCATACTGTAGTAACTTCAGATACCTGTCCCGATCACAGGTGTTTCATGTCAGATTACATTCATACTGTAGTAACGTCAGATAC
The DNA here is from genome assembly GCF_949357685.1 of Gobio gobio. Lineage (NCBI taxonomy): Eukaryota > Metazoa > Chordata > Actinopteri > Cypriniformes > Gobionidae > Gobio > Gobio gobio. The sequence continues at coordinate 85,308,062 of NC_137097.1, forward strand.
CTGTCCCGATCACAGGTGTTTTGTGTCATATCACATTCATACTGTAGTAACTTCAGATACCTGTCCCGATCACAGGTGTTTTGTGTCATATCACATTCATACTGTAGTAACTTCAGATACCTGTCCCGATCACAGGTGTTTTGTGTCATATCACATTCATACTGTAGTAACGTCAGATACCTGTCCCGATCACAGGTGTTTCGTGTCATATCACATTCATACTGTAGTAACGTCAGATACCTGTCCCGATCACAGGTGTTTCATGTCATATCACATTCATACTGTAGTAACGTCAGATACCTGTCCCGATCACAGGTGTTTCATGTCATATCACATTCATACTGTAGTAACGTCAGATACCTGTCCCGATCACAGGTGTTTTGTGTCATATCACATTCATACTGTAGTAACTTCAGATACCTGTCCCGATCACAGGTGTTTCATGTCAGATTACATTCATACTGTAGTAACGTCAGATACCTGTCCTGATCACAGGTGTTTCATGTCATATCACATTCATACTGTAGTAACGTCAGATACCTGTCCTGATCACAGGTGTTTCATGTCATATCACATTCATACTGTAGTAACGTCAGATACCTGTCCCGATCACAGGTGTTTTGTGTCATATCACATTCATACTGTAGTAACTTCAGATACCTGTCCCGATCACAGGTGTTTCATGTCAGATTACATTCATACTGTAGTAACGTCAGATACCTGTCCCGATCACAGGTGTTTTGTGTCATATCACATTCATACTGTAGTAACTTCAGATACCTGTCCCGATCACAGGTGTTTTGAGTCATATCACATTCATACTGTAGTAACGTCAGATACCTGTCCCGATCACTGGTGTTTCATGTCATATCACATTCATACTGTAGTAACTTCAGATACCTGTCCCGATCACAGGTGTTTTGTGTCATATCACATTCATACTGTAGTAACTTCAGATACCTGTCCCGATCACAGGTGTTTCATGTCATATCACATTCATACTGTAGTAACGTCAGATACCTGTCCCGATCACAGGTGTTTCATGTCAGATTACATTCATACTGTAGTAACTTCAGATACCTGTCCCGATCACTGGTGTTTCGTGTCATATCACATTCATACTGTAGTAACGTCAGATACCTGTCCCGATCACAGGTGTTTTGTGTCATATCACATTCATACTGTAGTAACGTCAGATACCTGTCCCGATCACTGGTGTTTCATGTCATATCACATTCATACTGTAGTAACGTCAGATACCTGTCCCGATCACTGGTGTTTCGTGTCATATCACATTCATACTGTAGTAACTTCAGATACCTGTCCCGATCACTGGTGTTTCATGTCATATCACATTCATACTGTAGTAACGTCAGATACCTGTCCCGATCACAGGTGTTTTGTGTCATATCACATTCATACTGTAGTAACGTCAGATACCTGTCCCGATCACAGGTGTTTCATGTCATATCACATTCATACTGTAGTAACGTCAGATACCTGTCCCGATCACTGGTGTTTCGTGTCATATCACATTCATACTGTAGTAACGTCAGATACCTGTCCCGATCACTGGTGTTTCATGTCATATCACATTCATACTGTAGTAACGTCAGATACCTGTCCCGATCACTGGTGTTTCGTGTCATATCACATTCATACTGTAGTAACGTCAGATACCTGTCTTGATCACAGGTGTTTCATGTCATATCACATTCATACTGTAGTAACGTCAGATACCTGTCCCGATCACTGGTGTTTCGTGTCATATCACATTCATACTGTAGTAACGTCAGATACCTGTCCCGATCACTGGTGTTTCATGTCAGATTACATTCATACTGTAGTAACTTCAGATACCTGTCCCGATCACTGGTGTTTCGTGTCATATCACATTCATACTGTAGTAACGTCAGATACCTGTCCCGATCACAGGTGTTTTGTGTCATATCACATTCATACTGTAGTAACGTCAGATACCTGTCCCGATCACTGGTGTTTCATGTCATATCACATTCATACTGTAGTAACGTCAGATACCTGTCCCGATCACTGGTGTTTCGTGTCATATCACATTCATACTGTAGTAACTTCAGATACCTGTCCCGATCACTGGTGTTTCATGTCATATCACATTCATACTGTAGTAACGTCAGATACCTGTCCCGATCACAGGTGTTTTGTGTCATATCACATTCATACTGTAGTAACGTCAGATACCTGTCCCGATCACTGGTGTTTCATGTCATATCACATTCATACTGTAGTAACGTCAGATACCTGTCCCGATCACTGGTGTTTCGTGTCATATCACATTCATACTGTAGTAACGTCAGATACCTGTCCCGATCACTGGTGTTTCGTGTCATATCACATTCATACTGTAGTAACGTCAGATACCTGTCTTGATCACAGGTGTTTCATGTCATATCACATTCATACTGTAGTAACGTCAGATACCTGTCCCGATCACAGGTGTTTCATGTCATATCACATTCATACTGTAGTAACTTCAGATACCTGTCCCGATCACTGGTGTTTCATGTCATATCACATTCATACTGTAGTAACGTCAGATACCTGTCTTGATCACAGGTGTTTCATGTCATATCACATTCATACTGTAGTAACTTCAGATACCTGTCCCGATCACTGGTGTTTCATGTCATATCACATTCATACTGTAGTAACGTCAGATACCTGTCCCGATCACAGGTGTTTCGTGTCATATCACATTCATACTGTAACTTCAGATACCTGTCCCGATCACAGGTGTTTCATGTCATATCACATTCATACTGTAGTAACGTCAGATACCTGTCCCGATCACAGGTGTTTCATGTCAGATTACATTCATACTGTAGTAACGTCAGATACCTGTCCCGATCACAGGTGTTTTGTGTCATATCACATTCATACTGTAGTAACGTCAGATACCTGTCCCGATCACTGGTGTTTCATGTCATATCACATTCATACTGTAGTAACTTCAGATACCTGTCCCGATCACAGGTGTTTTGTGTCATATCACATTCATACTGTAGTAACTTCAGATACCTGTCCCGATCACAGGTGTTTTGTGTCATATCACATTCATACTGTAGTAACTTCAGATACCTGTCCCGATCACAGGTGTTTTGTGTCATATCACATTCATACTGTAGTAACTTCAGATACCTGTCCCGATCACAGGTGTTTTGTGTCATATCACATTCATACTGTAGTAACGTCAGATACCTGTCCCGATCACTGGTGTTTCATGTCATATCACATTCATACTGTAGTAACGTCAGATACCTGTCCCGATCACAGGTGTTTTGTGTCATATCACATTCATACTGTAGTAACGTCAGATACCTGTCCCGATCACTGGTGTTTCGTGTCATATCACATTCATACTGTAGTAACTTCAGATACCTGTCCCGATCACAGGTGTTTTGTGTCATATCACATTCATACTGTAGTAACGTCAGATACCTGTCCCGATCACTGGTGTTTCATGTCATATCACATTCATACTGTAGTAACGTCAGATACCTGTCCCGATCACTGGTGTTTCGTGTCATATCACATTCATACTGTTGTAACGTCAGATACCTGTCCCGATCACAGGTGTTTTGTGTCATATCACATTCATACTGTAGTAACGTCAGATACCTGTCCCGATCACTGGTGTTTTGTGTCATATCACATTCATACTGTAGTAACGTCAGATACCTGTCCCGATCACTGGTGTTTGGTGTCATATCACATTCATACTGTAACTTCAGATACCTGTCCCGATCACAGGTGTTTCATGTCATATCACATTCATACTGTAGTAACGTCAGATACCTGTCCTGATTAAATTATACCATTCAGCTATGGAATAACTTCACTTAAACTTAACCACAGACTTCACATTCAATCATGTCAGATCACACAAGACAAATCTGTCGTTAAACCTCAGTTTTTATTAATCAGTTTTTATTAATTTCACTTCTTGTCTGTAAAAAAAAACTAACTTTTCCATAATGCCATATTCAGTTACTTACACAGAAAAACATGACATGAATATGATGCTTGATGTTTGAAGAACTGGTTGATTCAGGTCTTACAAGATCTTCTCATGTACAATCTCCCAAACCATCACTTTTCTGAAGAGTGGAATGTCACTCTACAAAGAAAACGAGACAGATGAATCAAGAGCATAATAAAAATATTTGAAAATGGTGTGAACAGTAATACTCTAGCTTGATCATGAACCTGTCTGAAAGTGAGTGGCTTTCCTTGAGAAAGGAAGTCTGCATATTTACAGGCAAAAACACCACAGTCACTGCCATTCACCTGTTTTTTTTCACTAGGAATTGCCTTGACAAAATTAAGCAGAACATTTAGTCTTAACCAACACCCCCCCCCCCCCCCCCCACCCCCCCGAGAAAATCCATACAATTCTTTATAATGATGTCATACATTAGTTCTCATCCGGCCGATGGTCCACCTGGACGCCTCCAAGATGCAGCTTTTCTTGACCTTGTACTCCTCTGTGAGGTACTTTCTGTTAAATAAAACAGAAGATGTGCATCCAGATATTCAAAGATGATGAACGATCAAACCACTAAATAATGGCAAAAATAAGGAGGCACTCACAACAACATGTGACAGATATCATCATGTCTCTGACCCATTGAGTCATAGCACTGTATCGTCTGGGATTTAAAATCAATTACCTGGTGGTAAGGAGCAATATAGACAACAATTTAAAGACGAACAGAAAAGCATAGTGTTTTACGCTTTTCTAAAACACATGTATATATTAAAACAGAAAATTTTAAAAGGCATCATAAATCATAAATTACTTACAGCCAAAGCCCAGTGCATGCATAGGTGCAAAGGAACAAAAATAAGATCATACAGGAAGAGATCCACAGTTTTTGTCCAATTCTTCACTGCTGCATGGCCTGCAAAATGTCCATCACCACTGTGAAGCTTTGAGTAGAAGAAAGTGCTGAAAGAGAAGACTTTAAGACTTCCCAGCTGATCACTGTTTCTCTTCATCAGCAAGGACAAATAGAAGTTCATAACCTTGAAAAGAGAAGAGGAAAAATTATGCAATGCATGTCATTGGCTCCCTCAATCAAACCAGCATTTTCTGTATCAACAACATACACCGATCAGGCATAACATTATGGGTGAAGTGGATAACACTGATGATCTCTTCATCATGGCTCCTGTTAGTGGGTGGGATATATTAGGCAGCAAGTGGACATTTTGTCCTCAGAGTTGATGTGTTAGAAGCAGGAAAAATGGGCAAGCGTAAGGATTTGAGTGAGTTTGACAAGGGCCAGATTGTGACGGGTCAGAGCATCTCCAAAACTGCAGCTCTTGTGGGGTGTTCCCGGTCTGCAGAGGAAAATGTAGGCGATATATATACACGTTATTTTTAAAATGTTGTCCGCATATTACAATAGTTTGTCACCCAGCGATCGAGAGTGCTGGGTATCACCTGGGGATCGGCCAAAACACTTTTTTTGTTTTTCACACACACATCCAACATTTTGAAAATAAATATCTTAATCTTTTTCAAATTTTCATTCAGTGTCAGCAATTTTATCAAAAATTGTATCAAATTTAACTGCTTATTTGCTGAAATCATTCAACTGTTGTTCACATACAAAAAAAAAGTGTTTTGGATGATCCCCATCACTCTCTATCGCTGGGTGAAAAACTATTGTAATATGTGGACAATATTTTAAAAATATTCGCGGTACAAACAAATAAGGCTGGGCAACAAACGCAAGCTCCACTTCTCTTATATCCTTCTCTTTAAAAATTCTGGTTTTAGACTTTTAGTTTTGTTTTGCTCTATCCTCTGTGCTTCCAACTTCTCTGTTCTTCAATGCTTCATGTCAGGGGTTACTAATTCGCCGTAAATCGATAATTTTTATGGTGGATGGATGTACTTTTTGGACTTCAAAATCATGTCCTCTATTAACTGCCATTATAAAGCTTGGAAGAGCCAGGACATTAATATATCTTGTATATTGTATTCGTCAGAAAGCAGAATGCCATATACACCTAGGATGGATTGAGGGTGAGTAAATCATGGGGTATTGTTTATTTTTAGGTGAACTAACCCTTTAATAAAAGTAAATGGTAAAAAATAAAATTAAAAAAACTCTTACCTTGTCATTAAGCCAGCAACTCTCCTTCAGAGTGGCCAAGTCACTCTGTGTAATACACAGTTTGAAGGCTGTGCTGATCACCAGGTTTGGGTTTTGTAGAGCCAGCCTATCCTTCACCTCTGATGACATTTCCTACACATATACAGAACAAAAAAACTATTAATAAACAAGCTAAAATAATGTTGATCTGTGGACAGCCTTTATTTGTAAATTCAACATGTAAATTCACCTCTGTCAGCCTGGGCAAGTGCTCACTATGGAACAAATGAGATCCGTCACCGTGTGTTATTGAGGTTGCTTCTGTCATTTCTTTTCTGGAGACATCCACACCACATGTCTTTTTTATGTGAAGACAAATGCACAAAACAACATGGTAAATTTCAAGAGATTTTAAATAATAACAGCACAGTAGGATAAAGTAGTATATATTACCTGAATGGAGTTTTTGTCCATCTCGGTGTCTTCGGCCCTCTGGGATTCTTGGATGTTTGTTTTTGACTTTTTATGGAGATTTGCATCCTCTGATAATGAAATTAGAAATATAACACACAAATGCATTTTAAACAATAAACCATAAACTGTTGCCAGCACCAGGTACTGTATGAGAGAAGATTAACTGCTCACAAAATGTTTAACAGAAAAATAAGATTACTTTAAAAGGGATAGTTTACACAAACATGAAAATTCTGCCATCCTTTACTCACCATGTCCATCCATTCTTAATCTTTGGAATACAAATTAAGACAATATTCAAAATATTCTCTCATAATTTTTGTCCATCCATTGAAAGTCTATGTAAATGACAATTTTCAAGCTTCAAAAAGTACATTCAAAATGACAGAAGAGACAATCAAACTTTAAAGGATGAACTGATTTAATTTTGTTAATTTTATTCACATAACTACTGATCAACACACACGTAGAGTGCCTCAAATATGGTAGATTAATTGACTTGGTTAATATAAATCATTGAGGTTTGTTCACACGTGTACCATATCCAAGTTTGGAACGACATGAGGGGGTGTAAAGGATGAAGTTTCCTTTTTAATATAGATCATTCCTTTTTAAAGAATAACACTTAAACATTGTATATGATTTTTTTTTAAAGTCTAACATACCTTCATTTGCATCTGTTGCCACAATTTTCCGTTTCCTGGATGTTTTTTGTTTGACTTTCTTCAAGCGACTTGGTAAAGCTCGAAGGTTTTGCTTGACAGGTTCTTGCTGCTGGAGAACCAGCCCATCATCCTTGGGTAAACAGGATTTCAGGTTCTCACAAAGACCATGAACAACTCTGGAAGCATTCTTGATAGCCTCTTTATCAGTGCAAATATATGAAATGTCATGCAAAGTCTTGAGCTGTTCACGTAGATGCCGCTGATTGACTGCTACACCTGATGACTGTGACTCACTACTGTGTGTCTGCGTCCCCATGCATGGTACAGGACTATCAAAAACATCAGAGAAGAGGTCATCTTGAATGCCGTTTTCATTGTTCTGGGGATCTTGTGTCAAAGCAACATTGAAATCCAGAGTTATATATGGGCTTTGACGGTACGCTGGGCTAAGGTCAATCCATGTTTTGTCAGTGTGCCTAAAAATGGCAAAGAAATGCTTGCATGGTAAGAATGTTGTTTTGAAGAGGCAACATTTGCATGATGGGTATCTTTCAGAGTCACCAAGTTCTACTTTGTACCATGCAGACGTTGTCTCACTCTTGACCTTAAAAGATTCCTTTCCAAGCACTTTTACATGTTCTTTGGAATAGCAGGAAGATGCCTTGATACTGTTCAAGCAATGTCTGACAAAACTTCTGGGTCTGTCTTTCAGGAATGCTGGAACAGCTGGATTGTAAGTCTTGCATTCACTACTGTAGATGAAGTTGAGTCTACTGTATGATCGCAACTGCTCTGGAACAAACTCGCATACTAGAGTTTCAAGCAGAGATGAAAGACTTCCTGTGCCAGAAAATTTGAGGTAGAAGCTCTTCAATGATTTATTGAGTGCCTCAACTCCATTGTTGGTGGTAACTGCAACAGAGAATCCATGCGGTGCATAGGCTCTACACCATCTCTGAAAAAAAAAAAAAAAAAACATCACCTTCATACTAGTAGGTTCTGCATAAAGAATGGAACACAACTAGGCTAAACATCAAGCGCAAAGTGAGTGGAAGTGCTCTAAATGCTTGTCTGTTTCACCTTCTACCTGTCTAAGTGTACAACAATTGAACATGAAATGTGGAACACAGAACATGTCCAGTGCAGTACCTCACCTCCCGAACACATAGCCACCTTCTATCAACATAATTTCTGACTTCAAGGGATTTGTAAACTTTGCTCTCCTTCAGTCTTTCAACCTCCCTATCACAAGATGATTGACTTGGGGCGCTAGCTATGTCACGAAGGTGGTCAAGTAGTTCATTTTGCTCTGAGAGGGATAACTTGTTCTTGGCTGTTAGGGAGAGTACAGGGGAGATTAAAAAGTCATTTTGGAAAGAGATTCAACTTGGTTGTATTTTCTTATTTAGAACTAAAAACATGAATAAAATGAAATGCAAAAGTACTTGGACACCTTTAAATAAACAGGCTTGGCTATTCCAAAAAAAAAACAAAAAAAAAACACTGCAACAGGTGTACTGTCATGTTGGAATACAAAAGTATCCTTCACAAACTGTTGCGTTTGAAAAGAGATTTCTGCACACAGAAATTACTGGAATAGCCAAACCTGTTATTTAGTTGGGTGTATCCACATACTCTGGGCCAAATAGTGTGTGTTTCAACTGTATAAATCAACTGAATAGGATAAAATGGGTCCAAAAAGGGCAATGGCCTATGGTAATTTTGTAATTTCTAAAACATAAATAAACTGCGATAGTTTACTGAAAGTACTTAAAGGTATAGTTCACCCAAAAATGAAAATTCTGTCATTTAATTTATGAATTAAAATCCCCCCCCCCCACTATGGTAGTCAATGGTTGCTCTATCTTGGTTGGTTACAAACATTCTTCAAAATATCTTCTTTTTTTTTTTTTTTGTGTTCAGCAGAACAAAGAAACTGGAACAACGTGACAATTTTCAATTTTCATTTTTGGGTGAACTATCTGTTTAAGTCTCTACTGGTGTACTGCTAACTACAATGCGTAAAAAAAATAGCAACCAATGTAAAAATTATAATTTAATTTCCATCATGAATCAAACCTTTCTGGTCATATTCTGGTCATATAGGACTATGTTTTAAATGCAGTGCAATATATTAAACATTACAAATACAAGTTTATTTCATCCATACCTTGTCTTGTCCATCGTATCCAAGCTTGCTCACGGTGGAATGAGCAGAGATACTTCTGAGAATTTGGAAAGACATATTCCAAAGCTTGGTATTCTTGTTGTGAGTAATCAAGCATGAAGTATTTCGGCTCCCATTGCTGATTCCACTGTTTCAAGATGTTAAGGGCTTCGGTTATTGCAGCAGTCGTCTCATTTTCACAGATAAACTGAGCGATAGGTTTGTATCCAACATTTGTCCGAACAACAAGAAGAAACAAGGGCAAGGCATATTTGGTGGTTCTATAAGTAGCATCAAGAAGGACCATGTCTCCATAACGCTTAAGTAACTCCTGTTGTTGTACATTCTGATGAATAAACAATAAAGTTTCTTGTGATGACGTCATCTCCTGTGTGTCGTTATCCTCTAAATCGGAGTCTGGAAATCCTTGTTCTTCTGTCTTCGCTTCAAACCTTACAACTGTCTGATCGATGTTGTTCTCTGTACATTTCCGGAAAAAGAAATTGGCACTTGGATCTGTTAATTTCCATTCATCAATCTTTTTTTCTACCTGCAGTTGATCAAAGCCAGAATAGTTTCCAGAAACTAAGGCGTGATGCACATGGTTTTGGATAACATGGCTTGAAGGGTAGTACGATGGGTCTTGTGGATGTGGTACAATGCTTCCCATCTCTGAAAGCTCTTTCTGGACAAAGGTTTTCAGAACCTTCTTTAAGAAAGGCACAGAGGTTATTCCAAGTGACACATATTCCTTTATTTTGTCACGCACCATGTGATGGATGTTATTTGAGAAATGACAGTTTTGTGAAGTGTTGTGGTTTTGGTGTGCTTCTGCCAAAGGTATTTTCACATGGATAATTTCTGAAGTGACGGTGGTGTTCTCTTTTAATGACTCCAGAACACCCTTAATTGCCGCTTGTTTTTCAGTTCTAGAACTTGTTTTAGTCACAGCAAACTGGTCGTATCTGTGAAAAAACACATTGTTTAATGATACCCATTCAAACAATATTCAATATGTTGTACTAACCTTATGAGACAACACAAGAAATATGCATTTCATACGTTGACCGAGAATTGCAAAAGCAAATCACATCTGCCACCATATTTTCATCACTAATTAAATTGATTTTACACAAAGAGAAACAAATCATATAAACTTTAAAGCAGTGATTCTCAATTGTGTGTCTGTTTTTATAGTCAAAAAGAAACACTGTAGTTACAAACCTGTAGTAAGGTTGATTCATCAGCACGATGTCACAAGAAAAAACCGGGGCACTAAGCAAAAAACAGTTGATAACCTCTTGGTCTCATTTACCAAGCATGTGTATGCACAGATTTGTGTATGAAATCTACGTAAGAACGTTTTCCTAAACAAATCATTCATCAATAACTTTCATTCTAAAATTTAGGACCCAAAAAATAAAAAAAACTCTTGGTGGCCATGTTAAGATGAAATAAGTAAGAAAAGATGCGTTACAGCTAAAGCTGTGAGGTAGCTCTGCATAATGACGCAGATAGACATATGTACAGCAGGCTAATCAGAGGCCTGTAATGTCTATATAAAAGGTGTTTATTGCGTTTGAACTTGTGAGGATGGCACTCTTGGCATTGCTCGAGGATCTCAGATGAGAAATGTAAATTACTAATCTCGGGCATTTGGTCGTTCATTTAAAATATTCCACATTAGAATGAGTTTAATAAACTCATGGGCATACACATGTGTTGTGAATTAGGTGAATAAAGTTTTCGTGAGAAGTTCAAATGTGCGTATAAATATGAATTGTATACACATTAGTGAATGAGACCAACTGTTCCCAGTGTTTTAAAGCTTCATTAACTAGCAGATATTTGTATTCAAAATACTACTACATACCGGTATTAAGAAAACTATTTTAAAGAAGAGAAATTGCCTTTTAATTCACTTAATTTTAAAAGCCCTAATGCAATACTTGCCTTACTACATATCGGACATAAAGTTTTGCTGGGCAATCCACTTTCTTGCTGTTTTGAATATGGAACCTTTTTCTTCTTGTGTATTCATGTTCAGTATGCTGCAGAATGAAAGAAATAAAACATTTTAGGACCAGGCACTAGTATTTGTGAGTGAACAAACATTTTCATGTGGCATATATAATTTTGTAAAGTGAACATGCTTCTCATTCTGCAGAATGAATGCAGAAACCCTGTTTCCCAGCATAAAAAAAAACAAAAAAAAAAAACATTTGATTGACAGTTATGCTTAAATGGTAGATTAGTTATGTAGACACATAAACCATGCAGATGTATGGATTTCTTAAATTTACAAAAAAAGGGTACATTATATAAGTTTTATTTACAACATTATTTACTCACCCTCATATCATTCCAAACCAAACCCATAAGACTCATCTTCAGAAACAAAAAAATATATATTTTTAATGAAATCTGAGATATTCCTGTCCATTCATTTACAGTCCACACAACTACCATGTTCAAAGACATCATTAAAGTAAACCATGTGACTCCAGTAGTTTAACCTCAATTTTATGAAGCAACACGAGCACTTTATTTACAGAATATTAATCTCCAACATGCGTGTACAAGATCACAACACATGCCTGTGAACACTTGTTAGAGATTAATATTTTGTGTAAAAAAAACTCTCAATCAAAATCAATGCCCAAAAGTCAAGCCAAGTCAACTTTATTTATATAGCGCTTTTAACAATGCAGATTGTTTCAAAGCAGCTTTACAGTGTTAAACAGGAAAATAATGCAGCATAATTTTATATAGCTGCTGTATAGCCATTCTGGAGAAAACGGTGATGTCATCAGTTCATTTCAATTATCATACAGTGACAGTGTGGGCTTTAGATCAGTAATTTAGTTTATATGGTTAATTTAGTTTAATAATTAGATTTATTTGGATATTTATTGGAAAAATTTAGAAAAATTTAGCGAAAAAAGAAATTACAATTCAGGTCAAACCACTGGAGTCATATGGATTACCTTAATGAGGTCTTCTTTACTACCTTCCTGCAGCTTGAAAGTGGTAATTACGTAGCAGTCAATGAAGGGACAGAAATCGCTCAGATTAATTAATAAAATATTACTTTGTGTTCCTAAGGTGAACAAAAGTCTTACAGAGTAATCAATGACAATTGTCATTTTTGGGTTAACTAACCTTTTTATAATTCCACTAATAAAGGGCTTGAAAATCACTGAACTGTGACAAAGTGGCCCTGCAAGTGTGGTGAACAAAATGTGTACAGATACATACCAAATCATCTGTTGCGGGTGTCTTCTTGTAGTTCTTTCCATGCTGACAGGAATATATCACCCTTCTTTTCACAGAGAGTGGGACGTGTTCTGAATAGTCTTCCACTTGCCATAGACATCGTGGTGTCACTTTCTGCTTTTTGTGACTGTCATCAGACCTTTTATGAGGAAAATTAAGACAATTGAAATTAAAAATGGATTATAAATTATAGGACAAGCACAGCGTAATAAATACTTTAACAAATGTATTGCTTGCTGTTCGTTCATGTTAGTTAATGCTTTAACTAATGTTATCAAATGAGACATTATTGTAAAGTGTTACCCTTTGCTACCTCCTATAATCTTACAATACATTTTATATACAGAGCTATACTGTATTTGTGTTAATGTGTTTTCTGTAGTGAATCGGTCTGAAACTAGACAAATTCCCTATATCATGGCAATTGTAATACAGAAACAGGCATAGAAATATTTCTCAGAAGGAGAAAAAACATGCAGTAAATATATGGACTGTTAAATTACCAAACAGTGTAAGATGTGCCAGATGCACGCTTGTGGCTTTCCAGGAGATGCTTCAGCTCTTCTTCTGACGAAACAATTCCTGTGATGTACTGTTCTGTTGAGGTACATGTTTTAAAAGTTGATGGGAGCCAGTCTGATGGAAACAAAGTATATTAATGAGGTTCAGTAGTCTACTTTACATTCACTCGATATAACTGGTAAGATGCAAATATAAAAACATTTTCAAAATAAACATCAGTTAATAAATTAAGATCAGGTCAGTAACGTTAATCAAACATGGTTATACTATAGTAAAAGTGTAACGTTAGTAACCATGATTTTTTTGGCTGATTAGACTGATTACGTTTACGTTACCAGTTTTACTACAGATAGATACTATGGTAAAACTATGGTTAGTTTAGTAAGGCCATGATTATTTTGTGGTAACAATGGAAAAAAACGTGGTTTTTGGTATTATTTGTAGTAAAACCAAGGTTAATTTTCGTAAAGACACTCACTACTACATACAATAAAACGTAATTAGGCTAACGTTACTAACGTCACTGCACGTTTTACATTTTTGGTTGCTTATTTGTCTTAGAAAATCGTTTAACTCTGAGATAATAAACCAAAAATAGGTACCTGTATGACTGTTTTGTATTTCATTGTCCATCGCAGGTGTGACGGTTTTATTCATTATCCATCGCAGCTGATCTTGATTTTGAGATTGGAAATGCCCGCGCAAAAAAAACAGTATTCTGCGCATGATCGGTGACCTCGTTTTTTTTTTTCTTTTTTGGAAAGGGGGCGTCTCCCCCACACATCGAGACACGCCCATTTTACGTCGCGGTAATGAAACCCCTGGAATTTAGTGAATGCCGGCCGCTGTTGGTAAATCTGTTTCATATGTTTTACCGGTTTGTCTTCCGTCTTTTTTAGGTATACTGCCCCTCTCGGCCGGTGGAGGTATACTTCTCTGTTTGGTTTTATTTTATTTTTATTTAAATTAGTATATTTATAGACAAGTACAATACAAAAAGTACAATGAGAGAAAAATAAAAATAATAAAGCATTGTGGTACAGTTCCGAATATGTAGAACAAAGAATAACAACAAATGTAACACTGTATATTAAATAAATAATAAAAATAAGAATTCTGAGATAGAAAATACTTTATAATATTAAGGCAGTCACATGAAATTGAAAAGCTTTCAGGTTTCTGTTTTTGTAAGCTTTTTGTTTTGGGACCTCATGTTTGAGAGGGTTTCAAAGTATATTGTAAAAATCAGCTTTATAAGAGGTAATATTAGAGGGCTTCTTTTGAGTTATTCTTGTCTTATGAATGTAGAATTTTTCCTAAATAATTAATAATATATTTTTGTTTTTCAGAAAAATATGGGTTTTGAAAACAAAGTAAAATGTCATGAAGTTCTAAGTTCTAATTTTTTGTCATATCTATTTTAAAGTCAGTCCAAAAAGAAATAGAAAAAGGACAATACAAAAATAAAAGTGTTCAATATCCTAAAATGAACGTTCAAACTTGCTTAACCCTCCTATTATGCTAAAAAAAGAAAAGAAAAAAGTATTACATCCATTATGGCTCAAATTGACCAACACTGTTTAAACACACTCGACATGCAAATAATCAAGTGAAAATTTAAATGTAATTTCCTAAACCTAACCTTATCATGGAATCAAGAATCTGTTATAAACCCTAATGGCTTTGGAGCAAAAAAAACTAATATTTGATATAATTCACATATAGGCTATTATGATTTTATAATCGCTTCAAATGTGAGAACTAGTTAAAATGCTGTCAGTTCCACTCTATTTCCCAACAAGCCAAACATAGCCAACGTGGCTGGTCGAATTTGAAAGTAGAAATCCTTGTATTTCAAAGCGGCTTGCCGCCAGCCGGCCGCGGTCCATTAGGCGGAGGCAACCGCCAGAGAAAATGAAGCAGGCGGCCCGTCGGCTAGTCGGCCGCGGCATCTCGCAAGAAATGGGAGTGACGTATTCGGCGGCAAACGTTTCATCACCGCCAGCGGGACGCACCTATAGCCGACAGCTTAGGGCCGGCGGCAAAAAGAAGCCGTGCCGATATTTTTTGCTATCTGGGATAATGCAGCATATTTTTATTAAGCTGTATAGTCATTTGATGTCATCAGTTTAAATTTCCATACGGTGACAGTGTGGGCTTTAGATCAATAATTAGATCAGTAATTTAGTTGATATGGTTAATTTAGTTTATTAATTAGATTTATTTCGATGTTCAGTTAAAAATTTTTAGTGTCCCCAACTGAGCACGCCAAGCCAGAGGCAACAGTGGCAAGGAAACCAAAACCCCATCAGGAGCAGAATGGAGGAAAATAAACCTTGGGAGAAACCAGGCTCAGTCGGGGTGCCAGTTCTCCTCTGGCCAATTAACAAACAGCGAATTATTATTATTATTATTATTATTCTGGCAACTTTACAGGTCAGAGGTCATAATAGATTGGAATATTCGAAGGACCGGAGGCAACACGCTGGAGACGGGTTTATTGTGGATGACATATCGATTTAAGTATTATTTAATTGTAATATTCGAACAATCGGAGTCAACACGCTGAAGACGGGTTTATTAAGATGCCGTGTCGATGAGGCAGTTGCAGGGGGAGGCTAATTGACACGGTCTCTGCATACACTTCGGGGTCCTGGTTGGTCTTCTCTGGGCGCAGGTCCATCATCTGATCAGGATATGGCCCGGATCCGGCTGACTGCAGTAAACCTCGAGATAAAACAGAGAAACTATCATTAGCGTAGATGCCATTCTTCTGATGATGTAACGAGTACATCAGGTGTTATGGGAAGTGTTCCCGGTTCCGGCTGACCTAGTTAATGCAGCCTAACAATAATTTCAAAGAAAAAGTGTTTTATGTGTATGCCACAGTAAAGAGATGTGTTTTTAGTCTAGATTTAAACTGACAGAGTGTGTCTGCTTCCCGAACAGTGTTAGGAAGACTGTTCCAGAGTTTAGGAGCTAAATAGGAAAAGGATCGACCGCCTGCAGTTGATTTGGATATTCTCGGTATGATCAACTGGCCAGAGTTTAGAGAGCGCAGTAGACGTGATGGAGTATAATATGTTAAGAGCTCGCTCAAATATTTGGGAGCTAAACCATTTAGTGCTTTGTAAGTAATAAGCAAGATTTTAAAATGTATGCGATGTTTAATAGGTAGCCAGTGCAATGTTGACAGAACTGGGCTAATATGGTCATACTTCCTGGTTCTAGTAAGAACTCGAGCTGCTGCGTTTTGGACCAGCTGGAGTTTATTTATTAAGCGAACAGGGCAACCACCCAGTAGAGCATTACAATAATCTAGCCTTGAGGTCATGAACGCATGAACTAACTGTTCAGCATTTTGCATTGACAGCATGTGCCGTAATTTAGATATATTTTTAAGATGGTAGAATGCAGTTTTACAGATGCTCGAAACGTGGCTTTCAAACGAAAGATTGGTATCAAAGAGCACACCCACGTTCCTCACTGACGACGAGGACTTGACAGAACAGCCATCAAGTGTTAGACAGTATTCTAGGTTACTACTTGTGGAGCTTTTTTGTCCAATAATTAAAAATTCAGTTTTTTCTGAATTGAGTTGCAGGAAATTACCGGTCATCCAATGTTTTATATCAGCTATGCATTCCGTTAATCTTGTGAATTGGTACGTTTCTTCAGGGCGTGAAGAAATATAGAGCTGAGTATCGTCAGCATAACAATGAAAACTAACGCCATGCTTCCTAATAATATCTCCCAGTGGTAGCATGTACAGGGTGAAGAGCAGCGGTCCTAGCACTGAGCCTTGCGGTACTCCATACTGAACTTGTGATCGGTGTGACATCTCTTCATTTACTGCTACAAACTGATAGCGGTCACATAGGTATGATTTAAACCATGACAAGGCAATTCCACTAATACCTACATCATTTTCGAGTCTATTCAAAAGAATATTGTGGTCAATAGTATCGAATGCAGCGCTAAGATCGAGTAACACTAATAGAGAGATACAGCCACGATCGGATGATAAGAGTAAATCATTTGTAACTCTGATGAGAGCAGTCTCAGTGCTATGATACGGTCTAAATTCTGACTGGAAATCCTCACAGATGCCATTTCTTTCTAAAAAGGAACATAATTGTGAAGACACTGCCTTTTCAAGTATTTTTGACAGAAAGGGTAGATTTGAGATTGGTCTATAATTGACTAATTCTGTAGGATCAAGTTGCGGTTTTTTAATAAGTGGTTTAATAATAGCCAACTTAAAAGTTTTCGGTACATATCCTAATGACAAAGATGAATTAATGATATTAAGAAGAGGATCTATGACCTCTGGTAGCATCTCTTTTAATAGCCTAGTCGGTACAGGGTCAAGCATACATGTTGTTGGTTTTGATGATTTAACGAGTTTAGCCAATTCTTCTTCTCCTATAGCAGTGAATGATTGTAATTTTTCCTCAGTGACACTACAATGCTCTGTCTGATGTGATACTGTAGTAGACGGCTGCATGGTTAAAATTTTCTTCCTAATATTATCAATCTTACATGTGAAGAAGTTCATAAAGTCATTACAGCTGTGCTGTTTACGATCATCAGAAGTTGAAGCTTTATTTTTGGTTAATTTAGCCACTGTATCAAATAAATACCTTGGGTTGTGTTTGTTTTCTTCCAAGAGAGTTGAGAAATAAGCAGATCTAGCAGTTCTTACGGCCTTTCTGTATGTGATCATGTGCTCTTTCCACGAATTACGAAAAACCTCTAGTTTTGTTTTCTTCCAGCTGCGCTCCATTTTTCTGGCTGCTGTTTTTAGGGCCCGGGTGTGCTCGTTGTACCACGGCGTTGGACTATTTTCTTTAATCTTCTTCAAGTGCAGAGGAGCAACTGTGTCTAAAGTACTGGAAAAGAGAGAGTCAATAGTTTCTGTTGCAACATCGAGTTCTTCTATGCTATCTGGGATGCTGAGGAGATGATACTGATGAGGGAGATTATTCAAAAAGCAATCTTTAGTAGCGGCAGTGATTGTCCTACCATTTTTGAAGCGAGGGGGCGGCTTTGCAACCTTAGCTAAATTAAGTATACAAGATGCTAAGTAATGATCTGAGATGTCATCGCTCTGCTGCAGAATTTCAACGGTATCAACATTTATTCCATATGACAATATTAGGTCTAAAGTATGATTATGGCGATGAGTGGGTCCTGACACGTGTTGCCTAACTCCAATAGAGTTTAGTGTATCTTTAAATGCTAATCCCAATACGTCTTTTTCGTTGTCTACATGGATATTAAAATCACCAACAATTAGTACTTTATCTACGGCCAGTACTAATTCTGATAGAAAGTCAGCAAATTCTTTGATAAAGTCTGTATTATGCCCTGGTGGCCTGTATACAGTAGCTAACACCAATGTTGAACGGGTTTTGTCATGTACACTACATAGCGTTACATAAAGCACCAAAACTTCGAAGGAATTATATTTGAAACTAGACTTCTGAGTAATACTGAAGATATTTCTCTATTGGGTTTAGGTCTGGAGACTGGCTAGGCCACGCCAGAACCTTGATATGCTTCTTACAGAGCCACTCCTTGGTTATCCTGGCTGTGTGCTTCGGGTCATTGTCATGTTGGAAGACCCAGCCTCGACCCATCTTCAATGCTCTAACTGAGGGAAGGAGGTTGTTCCCCAAAATCTGGCAATACATGGCCCCGGTCATCCTCTCCTTAATACAGTGCAGTCGCCCTGTCCCATGTGCAGAAAAACACCCCCAAAGCATGATGCTACCCCCCCCCCCCCCCTCATGCTTCACAGTAGGGATGGTGTTCTTGGGATGGTACTCATCATTCTTCTTCCTCCAAACACGTTTAGTGGAATTATGACCAAAAAGGTCTATTTTGGTCTCATCTGACCACATGACTTTCTCCCATGACTCCTCTGGATCATCCAAATGGTCATTGGCAAACTTAAGACGGGCCTTGACATGTGCTGGTTTAAGCAGAGGAACCTTCCGTGCCATGCATGATTTCAAACCATGACGTCTTAGTGTATTACCAACAGTAACCTTGGAAACGGTGGTCCCAGCTCTTTTCAGGTCATTGACCAGCTCCTCCCGTGTAGTTCTGGGCTGATTTCTCACCTTTCTTAGGATCATTGAGACCCCACGAGGTGAGATCTTGCATGGAGCCCCAGTCCGAGGGAGATTGACAGTCATGTTTAGCTTCTTCCATTTTCTAATGATTGCTCCAACAGTGGACCTTTTTTCAACAAGCTGCTTGGCAATTTCCCCGTAGCCCTTTCCAGCCTTGTGGAGGTGTACAATTTTGTCTCTAGTGTCTTTGGACAGCTCTTTGGTCTTGGCCATGTTAGTAGTTTGATTCTTACTGATTGTATGGGGTGGACAGGTGTCTTTATGCAGCTAACGACCTCAAACAGGAGCATCTAATTTAGGATAATAAATGGAGTGGAGGTGGACATTTTAAAGGCAGACTAACAGGTCTTTGAGGGGCAGAATTCTAGCTGATAGACAGGTGTTCAAATACTTATTTGCAGCTGTATCATACAAATAAATAGTTAAAAAATCATATATTGTGATTTCTGGATTTTGTTTTTTAGATTATGTCTCTCACAGTGGACATGCACCTACGATGACAATTTCAGACCCCTCCATGATTTCCAAGTGGGAGAATTTGCAAAATAGCAGGTGTTCAAATACTTATTTTCCTCACTGTATGTATGATGCGAGTAAGAGTCTGAAGAGTCCTGTGTTGTGTGAGCTTGTGTTGTGTGAATGTGAATGTTAGCCATAACTTAAGATGTTTTCGAGTTCAGTTCTGTGGCTTGTCCTTGAAGGGAGATATGGCAGTGCACAGGGAACGAGAGCAAGATAGCAGGACCCAGCTGTCAAGCTGACCTCCCCACCGAGAGAGATAGAGGGTAGCCGATGATGTGAGGGAAGGAGGGGGTCAATATCTTAATCCATTTAGCTGATCTTCGGTCATTTTCCTGACCATAATCAATCAATCCGTTCTGATCCTCAGCGTCAGTGGCGAGCGTCCAGTTCGTGAATTGACTTCAACATTTCATCCAATTTCATGATCAGACCAGACATACTGCGTAGCAGTTCACTAGCCTGACCCCCGATGGAGCCCACTCTTCCCTGCGTCTCCACAGTCCGGCCTGAGATGTTACGATACAGTTCCTCAATCTGTGTCACTCTCTGATCTAATACAGGGGTCTCAAACTCATTTTACCTGGGGGCCGCTGGAGGTAGACTCTGGGTCAGGCTGGGCCGCATCAAGTATTCGAAAAAAAAGTAGCACAACAGATCCAATCTTCTCAATCTTTATTATTAACAGTTCTTCAACATGAATGTTTCTTCTGAACATGAACTGTTCCTCTGAATTTGAACTAAATATAGCCTATAGAAATTAAATCATGCAATATTAAATAATTAATGATTTTAATTTTGTTTTAAATAATAGACTAATTCACAGCAAGGCCGTAACAGGTCAAACAGAACAGTGAGCGAAATTCTAGGTCTAATTCTAGTTGGGAAATAATCTTTTTGGGACTATGTGTAAACAATATTTGCATTAATTTGCGTCAAATATATTATTAGTTCCGATATTCTTTGCATGAGTGAGTGAATACACACATAGATCCGCGAAAGACTATTGAATTCTCCTGTGGTCTGGTGGTAGAAATTTTGTCAACCGTGTCAAAGGTTCCAGATTCTAATCCGCTCTCATATAGTTTTTCTTCATTAAAATCAAAGATGCTCATCAATTATTATATAATAAGACCATGAACACTTTGCATTTTGTCCGGAAAGAATAGAGTCTCTCTCAGCAACGGCATTAAGCGATAGATTGACGCACTCGTCTGTGTGTGAAGAGCCAAAAGAGAACGTAAACCCCGCCTACTTTAATTTGATTGGCCATCTCAATCATTTTGACATTGACGAGCGCTGTTAGACCACATTAGTTTCAACTGTCTGATCAGCATCGTTCGTCTGTTCCTGTCAATCACGCGGTGTCAACCAATTATACTGCACGAGGGAGGGGCGAGATTTGCGCGATTGGCGTGATTGAGGTTGAAAAAAAAAATCGGAACTTTGGCGGATATTTCGCGCCGCGTTAACCAATCACGAGCTTGCTCTAGTAGTGACGCATTTACAAGCGGAGGCAGAAATCCGAACAACAAGATAATCGCGGCCGTATGTGGATACCCGGAGCTGTATGATACATCATCCTATCACTACAGGAACAGGAATAAAAAAGATCTTGCTTGGAAGAAAGTGAGTTACCCTCTCAACAAAATCTATGTCAGCCATTTCACAACGAGACTGGAGCAGAAAAAAGAGCCAGAGCCAGTGGCCAATGTGAGAAGGACTAGCCGAGGAAAGGCGGGTCTCGCCGGGTAAACGAGCGCGTAATGACACTGATCGCCTGGATCTCACAACTCCGAAAACGCCAGATAAAATGCTCAAATAGGCACTCTTTTTATAAATTAACCACAGATTTGAGCTTTAAACAACTATATTATCACCTGAAAAAGTCTTTAAACTACATTTTGTTACACATTAATAGTAGTATTTTTTACAAAAAAGACGTCAAGTGACCATATAGGCTCAAATAGGTGCAGAAGCCCCTCCCATGACGCGAATTCGCATCTGTTTTGTAGTTATCACACGCCAATTTCACGCACGAATGAAGCGAGTAAACTCAAAATATTCAAGCGTCCACCTTCGCGCAAATCGCGTCCGGTGTGAACGCCACATAAGGCCGAAAAATAGGAACCCCGCTATCAAAATGCCAATTATGAATAAATCCTCCACATCCTCCATGGACAGGACTTCCAGGCACATGACTTGCCAGCTGTTCCAGGCGTCCCGCGTGTAGCCCGCAGCGAAGGTCCCGTCTGGGCAGGTGGGTTCTCTCGGTGCACCCTTCCTACCCTCCAAAATCTTGTCAATCGCGCTGAGAGACCAGTTAATTAATCCCATTTCAGTATTTTCAGGAGTCCAGCAAGCAGGGGGTCAGAAAAAAAGACAAAAGATCAGCACTAAAGCAGAGCGGGGAGCAGATAGAAGGCACGTCTGCACTGTATGAGATCAGGAAGTGGAAGCTTATAAAGTAATAAAGTCCTTTCACGTATTTCGCCAGCCTACACTTCACATAATAGGCCTGTAGGTACTCGTGGCACTTGGGTTTTGTTAACTTTAATAGTTTCATGAAATAGTAAACGATGTATCAATATACATAAATACAAGTGAATTTAACTCTTACCATTAATGCGACTTTTGCTGCTGCTGGTTTTGTGCAGGGATTTGTTTGCTGTCAGTTAAAATCCATTTAGTCAGTGATGCAATCTTTCCACAAACGTTCGTTCGTCTGTCCATGTCATTTTCAACCGATTTATGAATAAGAACAGAAATGAGCGCTCCACTTCACATCGCCCAATGGAATTTGAACTTGCTTTGCCAGATCACGATTGGTTGGTGTATAAACATGACAAACGGGCGTTGGTGAATTGTGTAATACTTTAAAATATATAATATATAGATTTGTAATTAAATCAACATATTAGCTCTGATTATGGATGGAAAAAAAATATTGGTTTACTTTTTTCCTCAAACATATAAGGTTGAATGCCTAATCTCTCCATCATCATGACGGTCAGCTATCATTGAGCCACAGTGAAACAGCCAATCAGAGCAGAACTCTGCATTAATATTCATGACCCTTCCAAATAAGGCAAAAACAGACCCTTTCCTCCTGAGGAAGATTTCTAGAGTTGTAAATGGACCTGTAAAACCTTATCTGGACAATTATTGACCTTAAATAAGGCATATACCCTCTATGTAGATACCAGAGAACAATTTAAAATGTTGTTTCAAATCATTCTATGGCACCTTTAATGTTCATCATAGAACAACGGGAACAGAGGAAAGTGTAGCTTTAATGATGATTGATCTATATTTAATTTATTATTTATGCAGTTAAAGGGATAGTACACCCAAAAATGAAGATTCTGTCATCATTTACTCCCCCTTAAGTTGTTCCAAGCCTGTGTGAGTTTCTTTGTTCTGCTGAACACAAAAGAAGATATTTAGCACAATGTTTGTAACCAAGCAGATAGAGCAACCATTGACTACCATAGTGTTTTCCCCTACTATGATAGTCAATGGTTGCTCTATCTGCTCATTCTTCTAAATATCTTATTTTGTGTTCAGCAGCAAAGAGAATCATACAGGTTTGGAACAACTTGAGTGTGAGAATCTTCATTTTTGGGTGTACTATCCCTTTAAGAAAGGTGTTTGATAACTTTTAAATTTCTGTATGTGTCTTACAGGGAAGGCCATGGGTAACATTTATTATAATGGGGTTATGTAAAGATTGTTTTAAGTTCACTTAAATTAAAAGTAGTTTTTCAAAGCCTAATAAACGTTGAAATGGGTAGATTTCAGTGATACTGTAATGTAATGTCATTAATGTTTCATAGAGACATCAGTGATACTGGCCTTCATTCATAAAAAGACGCCGTTACAACACATATTTATTCGCATCAAATTCAAGACACTGGTGCTCGCCTTCAAAGCAACCACTGGCTCTGCACCAATATACCTAAACTCGCTTGTGCAGACTTACACACCCTCCAGGAGCTTACGTTCTGCCAGTGAATGACGCCTTGTGGTGCCATCCCAAAGAGGCATGAAATCACTCTCACGGACCTTTTCCTGGACCGTTCCTACCCTGTGGAATGACCTGCCTATCTCAATTCGAGCAGCCGAGTCTGTAGCCATTTTCAAAAAACAGCTAAAGACACATCTCTTCCAGCTGCACCTGATCAATCAAGATTAGCACTTAACATTCTATTCATTTTCTGTATGTCTGTCTGTCTGTCTGTCTTAAAAAAAAAAAAAAAAAAAAAAACCTTCTGTCCTATGTGTTCTGTGCTAGATTAACTGATACTTGTTACAGCACTTACGTACTGTTACATACTGTTGCCCTTGACTGTTCTAGCTGCTTCTATTGCTCTCATTTGTAAGTCGCTTTGGATAAAAGCGTCTGCTAAATGACTAAATGTCTAAATGTAAATGTATTTAAAATATACTGTCTTTAAATTGTTTCTACATTGGAGAGTAACTGAAATTAATACAATATAAAAATATTAAAAACTCCAAAAATATAAAAAACTTAAGAACAGAAAAAACAGAAAAAGTTGTCATTAATTAGTTCATTTTTTTAATCGATTCCCAGCACTATGTAATGTAAATTCTTCCAAGTATAAATAATGGTAAGGACTACAGTTGAAAGACAAAAAATAAATGTACATGAAAAAAACTTGGTCTGTTGACACCAATGAAATGAGCTTTAAGTGTGAATTTACATGAGATGTGAAGACATCATCATAATAAATGAGGAACTATTGAGATGAAATAAAGAGTCTTTTCAGCAGCTCTGTTAATATTGATGAGCCTCAGACTATCAACACTCATTCAACAAGACATTCAGGATCATCAGCAGATCATCTCACTTTATTCTGACTGTTTGCTCTTACAAACACATTATTCCAGTCAGGATATATGACAGAAGGCTATTAAACTGCTCTACTGAGAGACAATGCTGTTATTTATGGCTAAAACATCAGTAATGTAAAGAAGGCCACCCTCTCAAATGGACTCTTCCAAACTCCCCCACCTCTGCTGGTGATTTGGACTGCTCCAGAGAACCAGAGATCAGAGAGTGAGGATGCAGAGATGTGCTTGTGTTTAGTTATGAACAGTTAAAGTAGTCAGAAGGGACAGACTTTGTGGATTGTGTGTAAGTATCTTCTCTTCATTAGTGATTACTATATTGCTAAGAGACATTAAGGAGCATCTGAATATTTACATTAATAACTCGGTTTGCACAATATCTTTTCGATATTCGATATAGATTTATTTGGATATTTAGTTGAAAAATGTATTAAAAATTTAGTTAGTCACTGTGGTTGTTTATAGATCTGTGTTTTTTTTATAGATCTACGTATACATGTGCTGGTATCAAATATTCGATTAATTGCTGAAGCTTTTATCACGGTATACGGTATTATCACGATTTTGACATTTGTTGCAAAAAAAGTGTTGTCATACCATAACAGGTTTAATAACTTTATTATAACAAGAAGAACCAAACATTGAAATGCAATAAAGCAATACACAAAAATGTATAAAGTAAACAAATATTTAAAACAGATAAGTTTTAAATGTAAGAGAATTATAAAGAACAATAGGAAACACTTTACAATAAGGTCTCATTAGTTAATGCATTAACATCAACAAAGAGCGAATAACTACATTTTTACAGTTATTATTCTTTGATAATGTTAGTTAAAAAAGCAACTGTTCCATTAAATAATACAGTTACAACTTTTGATGTTAATAATGTGTTAATAAATGCTGAAATTTTCATTTAACTAAGATTAATAGACGTTTTATCATTGTCAGTTTGTTAATGAATGAACTAATGTTAAATAATGGAGCCTTATTGTAAAGTGTGTGCCTGAATAACAATCAGAACATATTCAAACAATATCTAGGGCATGTAATTTAGTCCAGATTAAAATATAAAATGTTTAAGTTTGAAAATGAATAGCCTTAAGTCTTTAAGTATTAAGTATTTGAATATGTGATGATCACCGTAGCGAATACAGAAAACGGCTCGGGTTACGTCTGTAACCATTGTTCCCTGAGAAGGGAACGAGCACTGCGTCGGAACGACACTTTGGGGATACTCCCTAAGCACTAGCGAATCTGAAGTCCGTATAGCCACTAAACCAATCTGATTGGCGTGCGTGATGACGTCATCGTGACGGCGTACCCGGAAGTATAAAGCAGGAGCCGGCGCACTGAAACGGCAGCTATTGCTCTGAAGCATGCGCTCCAGGCGTGCCGAGGTGTGGTGACGCGACGCAGTGCTCGTTCCCTTCTTAGGGAACAAGGGTTACAGACGTAACCCGAGCCGTTCCCTTTCGAGGGAACTCTCACTGCGTCGGAACGACACTTTGGGGAACGAGTACCCACTAGCCCACACCGAGGGTAGCGCCTGCCCTAGTGTGAAACCGGAGACTGGGCACAACTAGGACTTGAGTACCCTAGCGCCAGCACCGTAGGGAGAACTTCTCCACTCCTTTACCTTCCGTGCCCCAGCCGATGAAGGGAGGCATCTGTTGAAACGGTTTCCCGGCAACAGGACGCTCCCAACACTGGCCCTTGGGACCCTTACCGAGGGTAGTGCCTGCCCTAGTGTGAAGCCGGAGACCGGGCACAACTAGGACTAGGGAAACCCAAGCGCCTTCGGCGCCCCAGCCAATGAGGGAGATGTCTGTTGAAAGGGTTTCCCGGCAACAGGACGCTCCAACACTGACCCTTGGGACCTACCGAGGGTCGTGCCTGCCCTAGTGTGAAGCCGGAGACCGGGCACAACTAGGACTAGGGAAACCCAAGCGCCTTCGGCGCCCCAGCCAATGAGGGAGACGTCTGTTGAAACGGTTTCCCGGCAACAGGACGCTCCCAACACTGACCCCTGGGACAGAAACCAAGGTTTCTTCCATATAACTAGGGAACGAAGGCATATGCGTGTTACCCTGATCATACGAAAGATATTCCCTCTGGGGGAAACCTCTTGGTTTCCAACCACCACTGTCAAGGTCTCACGTGCAGCAGGTCAAAAGGTCTCACCTTGGACGCTGCTGTACTGAGCCCCAGCACTCAAAAGTGCTCCACAGTGAAGGTATCTTACTCCGCCGTCACGTGAGGCGGGGGATGTAATGCCTGAAGAACCAGGGAACTGACCAATCCTAAGTTCCCTGGTTCATCCGACTCCAATGGTCCGAAGGGGGCCTCAGCCAGCCTTCGAGAACCACTGCCAGATCCCAGGTTTGGAGCTCTGGAACGAGCCACAGGCCGCATCCACCGAACCCCACAGGGGAACTGTACAACCAGATGGTGTCTACCCAAGCCCATCACCCAAAGGAGTGTGGAAAGCCTTATGGCAGCCACGGACACCCTGAGTGTGGACGGGGTTGGACCCGCAGAGAAGCGATCTCGGAGGAACTCCAGCACTGAAGCCACCGGCCAGTTAACTGGGACCACCTCACGCTCCCTGCTCCAAGTGGCTCACCACTTGGGGCTGTACAGTCTCCTGAAATATGGAGCCCTAGAACTGAGTAAGGTCTCTATCACCTCTGCCGACAGGCCAATATCTAGGTACCTGACCCCCTCAAGGGCCAGACCCAAAGGTTCCAAACCTCCGGCCGGGGGTGAAATATAGTGCCCCCTGCCTGAGATAGGAGATCCCTCCTCAGAGGAATCTGCCATGGAGGACCTGCCAGCA
Organism: Gobio gobio; assembly: GCF_949357685.1. Taxonomy (NCBI): domain Eukaryota; kingdom Metazoa; phylum Chordata; class Actinopteri; order Cypriniformes; family Gobionidae; genus Gobio; species Gobio gobio. The sequence goes on from NC_137097.1 coordinate 85,335,679, forward strand.
AAGCTATGATATCCGAGAACCAAACTCGCGTCGGCCAACGGGGTGCTACTAAAAGTAGGCTGACCCCCTGTTGGCGGACTCTGTCCAGGACTCCCGGGAGCAGAGCAATCGGGGGAAAAGCATACAGATGCAGCCTCGGCCACGTCTGAACCATGGCATCCAACCCCAGTGGGGCTGGATGCGAGATGGAACACCACAGTGGACAGTGGGACGTCCCTCGAGACGCCACCACCCCTGGGTGGAGTCGCTACTCCCCGGGCCTCAGCCCCTGCCTCGACAGGATGTCTGCTCTTCTACAGTACGCAGGACCCATGTAGAAATATTCGGAAGGCATTCCATGCGCCGAGATAATCTACTGAGGGAACCAGCCTCTCAAGGCTGGCCTCGGGTGTTACACGAGCCTCCTCCCCAACCCCCTGAAGCGGATGACCGGCAGGAATGGTTGGGAACGATTCTCTATGTGCGGACGCGTTAGCCGCCCAGCCGCAAGTCCCTCCGGAGGCGGCTGGAGCAGCATGCGTTCGCGGGAAATCGATGGGGCCCGAAGCGTCATAGACGGTGGGATTACCTCGATTTCCCCGGAGCGCCGCAGAGGAAGCAACCTTGGTTGCCCCTCTACGGGGGGAACCGCTCTCGGAAGTCCAGCCAAAGCTAGGACTTCCCCCCAAAGCGGCCGTCCATGACCGCTTCCCAGCCAGTGAGGAAGGCGTCTGTTGAAGTGGATTCCCGGCAACAGGACGCTCAAACACTGGCCCCTGGGACAGAAACCAAGGTTTCTTCCATGTGACTAGGGAACGAAGGCATCTGCGCGTTACCCTGATCATACGGAAAAGATTCCCTCTGGGGGAAACCCCTTGGTTTCCAGCCACCACTGTAGAGGTCTCATGTACAGCAGGCCAAAGGGTATCCCGTTGGACGCTGCTGCCCTGAGCCCCAGCACTTCCTGAAAGTGCTCTACAGTGATGCTGTGGCCTAGTCTAATTTCTGAGACCATCGCCAGTATGGTCTCGACTCGCGTGGGAGACAATTGTGCCCGCATCGTCATCGAGTCCCATACGATCCCTAGAACCGTAGTCCTCCGGGACGGCGTCAACACACCTGCTGTGTTGAGTCTCAGCCCCAAGCACTTTATACGGGCCAGAGCGACACCTCAATGCCGAACTGCCATCCCGTACGACTGGGCCAATATGAGCCAGTCATCGAGAAAATTCAGCACACGGATGCCCTGGAGTCTTAATAGAGCCAGAGCTGCATCCATGCACCTTGTGAATGTGCGTGGGTGAAGAGCTAGACCGAAGGGAAGCATTCGATATTGGTACGCCTCGCCCCCGAAAGCGAACCTCAAGAACTTCCTGTGACATGGAAGGATGAAGATATAGAAGTATGCGTCCCTCAGATCTATCGTGACGAACCAGTCCTCGAACTGGATCTAACTCACGATGATGGAGACCATGAGCATTTTGAAACCGAGCCTCCTCAGAGACCGATTCAAATACCTCAGGTCTACCGGACGCCACTCTCCTTCCCTTCCGAGAACTATAAAGTACCGGCTGTAGAACCCGGACTCCCTCTCTAAGGCTTCCTTCGCCAGCAAGGATTTTACCAGTTCCCTTACCCGACCCTGCTCTTTGTCTACAGTACGCAGGACCCATGTAGAAATATTCGGAAGGCATTTTCATGCGCCGAGATACTCTACTCAGGGAACCAGCCTCTCAAGGCTGGCCTCGGGTGTTACACGAGCGTCGTCCCCAACCCCCTGAAGCGGATGACCGGCAGGAAGTGGTTGGGAACGATTCTCTATGTGCGGACGCGTTAGCTGCCCAGCCTCAAGTCCTTCCGGAGGCGGCTGGAGCAGCATGCGTTCGCAGGAAATCGATGGGGCCCGAAGCGTCATAGACGGCGGGATTACCTCGATTTCCCCGGAGCGCCGCAGAGGAAGCAACCTCGGTTGCTCCCATGCGGGGGGGACCGCTCTTGGAAGTCCAGCCGAAGCTAGGACTTCTTCCCAGCAGCCTCCCTCCCTGGAGTACGTTCCTCAGATCGCCTCCAGGATCGAAAGACCGCTGCTGGGACTGCTGGTGAGAACGCCACCTCTGTTGCCAGGCTCCTGGAGGAGGGGCTCTAGAGGCGACGCTCTCCTTCTGCACCTGCCGGTGCGAGGAGCTGGTAGACGGCTGAGGCTGCCCCTTAGGGGCCGCTTTCCCAGGCTCTGAGTGGCGAGGGAGGCACTGACGGAAGGCCGCTGACTGCATCTTCGCCTCCTGGTACCCGGCGACAACGGTCTCAACCGCGTCACCAAATAGACCAGAAGGCGAAATCGGGGAGTCTAGGAGGAAGGACTTATCCTTCTCCCTCATCCCCGATAGATTCAGCCAGAGATGCCTCTCCACCATCACCACGGAGGCCATGGCCCGGCCGATAGCACGGGCCATCTCCCTGGTGATGCGGAGAGACAAATCTGCAGCCCTCCGTAGCTCCAGCACATCCTCCGAAGAGGGACCGTCGCCCTCATTGAGCTCTTTCAAGAGGTCAGCCTGGTAGGCCTGCAAGACAGATAATGTGTGCAGGGAACTACCAGCCCGCCCAGCTGCCATATAAGCTTCTCCCACCAACGATGAGGTGTCCCGACAGGGTTTGGTGGGCAGCTCCGGGGTTTTAAGGGACGACACAGAATCGGGGCAAAGATAACTCGTGAGAGCCTCTTCCACCCGAGGCATCGTCCCCTAGCCCGCCTCGCGCGCCCCCAGAACATTGGAATAATCCAATACTGGAGGAATACGCGAGGAATAGGGCTTCCTCCACGACCTACACACCTCGATGTGTAGGTCCGGGAAGAAAGGTAAACCCCGGCGAGGTGTTTGGACCCGGCGAGAAAGAAACCGGTCGTCCAGCCTACTAGGTGGCTGAATTTCAGGCACTTCCTGTGGCCCATTGATCTTCAATTTGGCCACCGCACGAGTCAAAAACCTCAATTAGCTCCTCTTGGGCGAGTGGATGAAGCGATGAAACACTTCCTGCTACTCCACCTGCCCTGATGCACCACTCATCCGGCTCCTCGGAACCGGAGAGAATAAGCATCAGATCCTCAACCCCGGGGGAAGAAGCCGCAGCGCGGGCTTCCACACGGGGAGGAAGATCTTTAGAACTGTCAGACAAGGATTGGGAAAGTGCCGCAGCAGTCCCAGATCCCGCTGACAAGTCCTTCTGTGAACCCCATGGTCTGTGACACCGAGACGCCTCAGCGATCGCGGGTCCAGAACCCTGGGGCTCACAAAGCTGGCCGGCCTCATCGAACACGGCCAGCCGAGAGTGGAGCAGTCTGAGTGTGAGCAGCTTTTCCTCTGACAGGCAGTTCCCTCGAGAACTGCCCGAGCATGCTCAACACCCAGACACTGCACACAAAGCAGGTGTGCATCTGAGCCCGAATAAAGCAGGGACACAGATGCACACACTGCTTAAACTCTCTCACATTCTTTTCCATTCTTTCTTTTCATTCACACACTTTTGCAACTGTGACAAACAACAGTAAATAGACAGACAATTTCAACAGAGAGCGCTATGCTGAAGAGCAATAACTGCCGTTTCAGTGCGCCGGCTCCCGCTTTATTCTTCCGGGTACGCCGTCACGATGACGTCATCACGCACGCCAATCAGATTGGTTTAGTGGTTATACGGACTTCAGATTCGCTAGTGCTTAGGGAGTATCCCCAAAGTGTCGTTCCGACGCAGTGAGAGTTCCCTCGAAAGGGAACTGTTTTGTTTACCAGGATTACCGGAGAAACGGCTGCGGTTCTGTCAGCGCCCTCTGCTGTCAGAGAGTAAATGTGCGTTTCATTCAGGGCATATCCTTCACTCGTTCTGCCATGTGCTCATGCACGTTGTGTTTTGTTTACATCAGTGCATGTTCCTCTTTGACGTGTTGTTCATTTTAAACGGTTGATGGGTAAAGTATTCTTAAAATGCATTCTAAAAATCTGAATAATTCGTAAGAAATAGTTATTTACAGTATTTTGAAGTGGCCACGATAACAATATTGTGCATGTTCATTATTGCGGTATATCGTATTACCGTTTACCGGCACATGTCTAGATCTATGGTTGTTTATAGATCTGTGGGTGTTTATAGATCTGTGGGTGTTTATAGATCTGTGATTGTTTATAGATCTGTGGTTGTTTATAGATCTGTGGTTGTTTATAGATGTGTGATTGTTTATAGATTTGTGGTTGTTTATAGATTTGTGGTTGTTTATAGATCTGTGATTGTTTATAGATCTGTGGTTGTTTATAGATCTGTGGTTGTTTATAGATCTGTGATTGTTTATAGATGTGTGATTGTTTATAGATTTGTGGTTGTTTATAGATCTGTGATTGTTTATAGATCTGTGATTGTTTATAGATGTGTGGTTGTTTATAGATCTGTGATTGTTTATAGATCTGTGATTGTTTATAGATCTGTGATTGTTTATAGATGTGTGGTTGTTTATAGATCTTTGGTTGTTTATAGATGTGTGGTTGTTTATAGATCTGCGGTTGTTTATAGATGTGTGATTGTTTATAGATCTGTGGGTGTTTATAGATCTGTGGGTGTTTATAGATCTGTGATTGTTTATAGCAGGGGTGTAGCCGTCTTTTCATAAGTGAGGGGGACAGAAATGTCAGGTATAATACCTGTTTTTTTCTGACCTCTGTCTAATTGACAGATTTAATTGATCTATTGCTTTTAATTCAGTAAGATATCAAATACACTGCTGAACAATAACCACTAATATGTATAATATTTTCCCCTATATTTTATGCCAATTTTATGATTGGTTTATGCACTACAAACACTTGTGTATTAAAGGGTTAGTTCACCCAAAAATGAAAATTCTGTCATTAATTACTCACCCTCATGTCGTTCGACACCCGTAAGACCTCTGTTCATCTTCGGAACACAAATGAAGATATTTTTGTTGAAAGCTGATGGCTGAGAAAGGCTTCAGATAGGCCTTCATTGGCATTCAGTACATTTACACTCCCAAGACCCATAAAAGGCACTTAAAACATCGTTACAAAGTCCATCTCACCACAGTGGCTCTACAATAATTTTACGATGCGATGACAATAGTTTTTGTGCGCAAAAAAAAATCTAAATAACGCCTTTATCCAACTTGTTCTTGTCTTCCGTGTGTGCCTCCACGATGCATGTGCGAGAATATGACGCAGATCCGGCGTTCGGACACATGACCCAGAAGCGATTTGTTTACAAGCAGAAGAAGACGCGCATGTCTAAGCTGTTGAATTCTACATTGATCGTGCTTTAGGTCTCGGCGTAGTTCTCAAAATGGGGTTAAAGTGTGCATTTCATGATTTTTTTGCGCACAAAAACTATTGTCGTAGCTTCATACAATTATTGTAGAGTCACTGTGGTGAGATGGACTTTGTAACGACGTTTTAAGTGCCTTTTATGGGTCTTGTGAGTGTAAATTTACTGATTGCCAATGGAGGCCTTTCTGAGCCATCAGCTTTCAACAAAAATATCTTCATTTGTGTTCTGAAGATGAACGGAGGTCTGACGGGTGTCGAACGACATGAGGGTGAGTAATTAATGACAGAATTTTCATTTTTTGGGTGAACTAACCCTTTAAGTACCCATGAATTTTATGCAATGTTAAAAAATATCACTGAACAAGGCAGTGTAGTTAAAAAATTACAATTGTTCAATGTTTTTGAAAGAAGACTTCTGCTCACCAAGGCTGCATTTATTTAAGAAAAAATGCAGTAAAAAAAAATACAGTGAAATATTATGCCAATTTAAAGCAGCTGTTATCTATGTGAATATATAAATAAATTAAGTAATTTATTCCTGTGATTCATTCACAGGAATCTGTCTCCAGTCATCATTACTCCAGTCTTCAGTGTCACATGATCCTTCAGAAATCATTCTAATATGCTGATTTGCTGCTCAAGAAACATTTATGATTATTATCAACGATGAAAAGTTGCTTACTTAATTCACTGCTGAAAACACTGCTGCTTAATTTTTGTGGAAACCATGATAGTATTCAAACTTTTGTGGTAAGATTAAAAAAGAGAGAAATTCATACTTTTATTAATTAAAAATCCATTAAATTGATCACAAGTGATATTTATAATATAAATAAAGATTTATATTTAATAAGTGCTTTATTTAATGCAAATAAATGCAGTTAATTTAACTTTCTATTCATCAAAGAATCCTGAAAAATAAAATGCATCATGGTTTCCACAACATTTTTAAGCAGCACAACTGTTTTCAACATTTATAATAATCATAAATGTTTCTTGAGCAGCAAATCCTCATATTAGAATGATTTCTGAAGGATCATATGACACTGAAGACTGGTGTAATGATGCTGAAAATTCAGCTTTGATCACAGGAATAAATTACACTTTTACTAGCTCAGTTACATAGTAAACAGCTGTTTTTTATAATATATGCAGCCTTGGTGAGCAGAAGATACTAAACATTAAAAAGGATGTCAGTTAGCACTGCATTATTCATATACTTTATTGTCAATAAATACCTTGAGATGGCTTGAAAAACACACATGAACCATATAATGTCGAAATCATGTGTTTGTCGTCGCGTTTCATCAGTCATAATTCTCTTTATTTAGCTGCTGGTTCAGTGCTGTGAATGCCTTTGGAACGTGATTACTTCTACGAATCCGTTTTGGACTTTCTGTGAGAGGGCGCCCTCCGGCTTCGAGTATGAATTGGAGTGTTGCACGAGAGTGTTAGCACTCCATGGTGTTCAGAGCGCCTTGTTTTTGGATACGAATAAAATGACAGGTCATGATTTATTCACATTGGCTTCTACGTAAACAAACTTGCCCGTGTAACAGACGTAGGCCAGTAAGAGCGGTACGACTAGACGCCGGTTCGAATCCCCCACGGAGCGGGTCGACTTGGACCGGTGAGACTCAGTAAAGTGCGGGGGACGAATTTACGTTTTATTAAAGGTGCGGGGGACACGTCCCCCCCGTCCCCCGTGTAATCTACGCCCATGGTTTATAGATCTGTGATTGTATATAGATCTGCGGTTGTTTATAGATGTGTGATTGTTTATAGATCTGCGGTTGTTTATAGATGTGTGATTGTTTATAGATCTGTGGGTGTTTATAGATCTGTGATTGTTTATAGATCTGTGATTGTATATAGATCTGTGGTTGTTTATAGATCTGTGATTGTTTATAGATGTGTGATTGTTTATAGATCTGTGGGTGTTTATAGATCTGTGATTGTATATAGATCTGTGGTTGTTTATAGATGTGTGATTGTTTATAGATCTGTGGGTGTTTATAGATCTGTGATTGTTTATAGATGTGTGATTGTTTATAGATCTGTGGTTGTTTATAGATCTGTGATTGTTTATAGATGTGTGATTGTTTATAGATCTGTGGTTGTTTATAGATCTGTGATTGTTTATAGATGTGTGATTGTATATAGATCTGTGGTTGTTTATAGATCTGTGATTGTTTATAGATGTGTGATTGTTTATAGATCTGTGGGTGTTTATAGATCTGTGATTGTTTATAGATCTGTGATTGTATATAGATCTGTGGTTGTTTATAGATGTGTGATTGTTTATAGATCTGTGGGTGTTTATAGATCTGTGATTGTTTATAGATCTGTGATTGTATATAGATCTGTGGTTGTTTATAGATCTGTGATTGTTTATAGATGTGTGATTGTTTATAGATTTGTGGTTGTTTATAGATCTGTGATTGTTTATAGATCTGTGATTGTTTATAGATGTGTGGTTGTTTATAGATCTGTGGTTGTTTATAGATCTGTGATTGTTTATAGATCTGTGATTGTTTGTAGATGTGTGGTTGTTTATAGATCTGTGATTGTTTATAGATGTGTGGTTGTTTATAGATCTGTGGTTGTTTATAGATGTGTGGTTGTTTATAGATCTGCGGTTGTTTATAGATCTGGAATTGTTTATAGATCTGTGATTGTTTATAGATGTGTGGTTGTTTATAGATCTGTGGTTGTTTATAGATCTGCGGTTGTTTATAGATCTGTGGTTGTTTATAGATCTGGAATTGTTTATAGATCTGTGATTGTTTATAGAGTCTCTCAGAAGTAAAGATGGCAATGACATTACAGGGGCCCAGGAATACTTCCAGAAACCACTGTCTTTAAACACACTCTGCCGCAACATCTGCAGATGCCAACTAAAGCTCTATCATGCAAAAAGGAAGCCATATGTAAACATAGTCCAGAAGCACAGTTGTGTCCTGTAGGGGTGCCGAAATTAATCGTTTCATCGATGCATTGCGATGCAGACGAGAACGATTCGGTACCGGTTCAGTAATAGACCATAACCGATTCTCCATCCATCCATCCATCTTCTTCCGCTTTATCCGGGGCCGGGTCGCGGGGGCAGCAGTCTAAGCAGAGATGCCCAGACTTCCCTCTCCCTAGACACTTCCTCTAGCTCTTCCGGGGGGACACCAAGGCGTGCCCAGGCCAGCCGGGAAACATAGTCCCTCCAGCGGGACCTTGGTCTTCCCCGGGGCCTCCTCTCGGTTGGGCATGCCCGAAACACCTTCCCGGGAAGGCGTTCAGGAGGCATCCGGAACAGATGCCCAAGCCACCTCAGCTGTCCCCTCTCGATGTGGAGGAGCAGCGGCTCTACTCCGAGTTCCTCCCGAGTGACTGAGCTTCTCACCCTATCTCTAAGGGAGCACCCAGCCACCCTGCGGAGAAAGCTCATTTCGGCCGCCTGTATCCGGGATCTTGTCCTTTCGGTCATGACCCAAAGCTCATGACCATAGATGAGAGTAGGAACGTAGATTGACCGGTAAATCGAGAGCTTCGCCTTACGGCTTAGCTCTTTCTTCTCCACGACAGATGGTAAATCGACCGCATTACTGCAGAAGCTGCACCGATCCGTCTGTCAATCTCCCGTTCCATCCTCCCCTCACTCGTGAACAAGACCCCTAGATACTTGAACTCCTCCACTTGAGGCAGGAACTCTCCACCAACCTGAAGTGGGCAAGCCACCCTTTTCCGACTGAGGACCATGGCCTCGGATTTGGAGGTGCTGATTCTCATCCCAGCCGCTTCACACTCGGCTGCAAACCGTCCCAGTGCATGCTGAAGCTCCTGGTTAGAAGTGGCCAACACGACAACGTCATCCGCAAAGAGCAGAGACGAAATCGTGTGGTCCCCAAACCTGACACCCTCCGGCCCTTGGCTGCGCCTAGAAATTCTGTCCATAAAGATTATGAACAGAACCGGCGACAAAGGGCAGCCCTGCCGGAGTCCAACATGCACCGGGAACAAGTCTGACTTACTGCCGGCAATGCGGACCAAACTCCTGCTTCGGTCATACAGGGACCGGACAGCCCTAACCGATTCTAATGAACAGATTCTTTTCTGCAGTCATTTGTCATGCACGTGCGTTGCCGCGGTAGCACACAGAGACAGAGGGAGGCGAGACGCGAGTGAGAGTAATTAAGATGCTGCAACTACTTTAAAAGCAGACATCTGGGCACATTTCGGCTTTTATGAACAATCTGGTAAGCACGACCTGGAGAACACACGTGCTGTGTGTAAATCAAAGCTCTCTGATTTATCAAAACCAATTCATTTACATTTGATCACATAAGTGAGTTTCATTTACACTTGGGCACATAAATGTATCTCCGCAAAACGGATATAAATCCAATCATTAATTCCCGCACTATATGCAGATTTATTGGAGTTCACGTCACTGAAAACAACAGATATGAGCTGCATTTTATATTGGTCATCATTGAGCCGGTCTTTGAAGACGGCATAGGAGCGCGCGGCAACAGAACTGGTCAAATCATTCAGTTTCTTTACTTTTAATGAATATGACTGTATGTTGAGTAACTATGACTTTACTTTCGGTAAATGTGTGCATTTCCTTGATGAAGAGATGCGAAGCTGCTCGTCTGCGGGATGCGTGCTTCAGTTGCGCCGTCATATCTGGCTGTGTCATATAGCCCACAACACGCTCGCAAGTTAATTTTTAAAGCATTGTTGTGAGGAGTAAAATTTACATATGTGGTTTCAACAACCAGATGTATTTAGACTTTAGTTTTGACTGTAATGCGGCCCAGACCATCTCCTGAAGTGGCTTTTAGTATTTGTCTATTTGTTCTAAATGCTCCTGTTGTCTTCTGTGCCCAGACTTAAGTTTTGTTTGATGCATTCAAGAAGTGTGTTTTCTTTGAGCAGGTCAAATTAAAGGTTCAGTTCATATAACTGACTGACAAAATTGTATGAGGATGCAGTGCATCGTGATATCGAATTGAACCGAATCGATGGCATGATAATCGTAATCGAACCGAACCGTGAGACTAGTGTAGGTTCACACCCCTAGTGTCCTGTGGGTTAAGGCTCATTTAAAATGGACTGTTTCAAAGTGGAAAAGTGTTCTATGGTCAGACGAGTCCAAATTTGACTTGTTGGAAATCATGGACGCCATGTCCTCCGGGCTAAAGAGGAGGGAGACCTTCCAGCGTGTTATCAGCGTTCAGTTCAAAAGCCAGCATCTCTGATGGTATGGGGGGGCATAAGTGCATACAGTATGGGCAGCTTGCATGTTTTGGAAGGCACTGTGAATGCTAAAAGGTATATAAAGGTTTTAGAGCAACATATGCTCCCCTCCAGATGACGTCTATTTCAGGGAAGGCCTTGTGTATTTCAGAAGGACAATGCAAAACCACATACTGCAGCTGTTACAACAGCATGACTTCATCGTAAAAGAGTACATGTGTGTTTATTGAGTCTTGGAGTACAGACTGGTGTGAGACGTGATGTTCTAATAGGACATCCTGTAGCCGTTCAGTTACTCCCAACCAGAAAACACAAGAGAACAGCAGTTTTTACAAGTAATACAAACACACTAACCATCAACCACTACTGCTAAATAACTATGAATCAACCACTACTGCTAAATAACTATGAATTTAAATATGTTTTGCTTTAATGATAACTACATTGATTAGGGATGTAGCGATTCATGATACTAATTTCCCCTTTTAAATGAACAAAGGTATAAGCTGTATGCAGAATGACTTACATTTGGTTTTTGACCACTAAAAATACAATTTACTAATATTAAAATCTCCATATCTCTGGGATTGAACCATCAAGGGACTTTAAAATGAAAAATCTTTCCAAAAGGAAAGTTTAAGAATCAGAATCTAAAAGGATATTTAGATATCTTTAATACTTCTGGAGATACAGACATGAGACAAAAACTGGTTGTGTTTATTGTGCTGTTTATTGAACGGTCACCGTTGGCATATAATGACAAACAGATTGATAAAGTCAACAGATTTCACTAATAGATCTACCAATCTCTGTGTGAATCTCAGCATCATCAGTGAAGCTCCTCCCACATCAGTCGCATCATCAGTGAAGCTCCTCCCACATCAGTCGCATCATCAGGAAGAGCTGAAATCTGCAAAGTGAGACAGTGAGAATATGAGTGATCCAGAACCTGCAGAATGAAACACACTGAAGATCCTGAAGAACAAAGAGGTTGGTGTTTATTCTTCATTCATTCATGATAAAGTTTCTCTTATAGAAGTTACTCACAGTTCTAGAGATTATTCTTCTCACAGTAACTTTGGTAACAGGGTTGATGAATGCGAACACTGTACAGTTTGTGTCAAAACTAAGACAATGGAGAAAGGGTATCATGCTGTAGAAAGGGTCCAGATAATGTCACTTCCTGTGTGTCACAGTTTTAAGAAATGCTGCTTTTAAAGGGGTCATGAACTGCGTTGTTTTATGATGTTTCCTGGGGTGCACTTATAATGTTAGAATGCTTTTTACATCAAAAATGGTCATAAAGGCATTTTTTACCATGATTTTAGCCTCTGCTCTGAACGCTCTGTTTTTAAGGGGCGTGTCTGCTGTGAGACTCCCACTGCTGTGATTGGATAACGTCTTTACATTTGAAATAGTATTAGGCCCCGATCACACAGAACGCGTTTTTCAGGTTTGAAAACGCGAGGCACACTGCACTGACTTATTTGGTTGACCTTATTTCATTCACCAATTTTTTTTTGTGTTGCTAGGAAACCCCCGAATCAGCCATCCTGTCAGTCTAATCAAAGTAACGGTCGCCACAACGGAAGACCCGCCTCTCCATTCATTCGATTTGAGAATAGAAAAAAACGCGATGACATTGAGCGCTTTACCGCTCAGAGTTGATTTTTTTTCAACTTCATGCGCTCAGAGCGCTCCTTCTAAATCGCGAGGCGCCGGGGCATAAGCAGTGCGCATAACGCTCTCTGCAACAGAAATCTATTCAAAAAAGGCGCCTCTCGCTACAAAAACGCGTTCGGGCCCTTACTCTCTCTTTTAGGGCGTTTTACTATTACAGTTCCTATGGTTAAAGGCATGGGCGTCGGAAGCAAAAAAAAATGTGGGTGGGTCCTCATAAAGTACAAACTGCTTTGCTTGCTAAATGTATAGTTTGGAAAGACAAAATTACGGAAATCGACATACAATTGAGAGTGGCAGTCGTGTAGGGGTAAGACGCACGGCATCTAGTTTTGACATAAATCAACCTCGGTTCGAGTCCGGCTTTCGCCGACCTCAATCTTCTCTCTTTTCCCATCACACATTAGATCGGAAAGGCATTTATTTTCAATAAAAATGAAGAAAAGTGGAAATAAAGCATCTAACGTGTTTAATAATAAGTGTTTATCGATTAGGGGTAGGGAAACAGACATGTGCTGAATGTTAGAGATGATAAAAGTGAGTGGGTCCAATATCATTGATCGTAAAAAGTGGGTGGGTCTTGTCCCGCACACATACAATGGTTCCGACGCCCATGGTTAAAGGGTTATTTCAGCAATTTAGCATTGAGCTTTGTATCAGTAGAAACCCAGTAGTATATTCCAATTATGGTACTTTATCCCCCTGAGACGAGAGAATTATGCATTTTATTTCTGGAAAAAATCCTGACGATATTTGCATCATCGGAGGATTTTTTGGCCTGATACTATAGACTAGAGCCAGTAGAAGGAGCTAGTCCCGCATGTTATCAACCCGCCCATAGGGGCGGGATCTCACTCACAGAATGTGAATGTCAATTCGTCGGTCAGTTCCGACGTACGTCGAACGTGACCGACTGAAAGGTGACTAATATCTATTGTCATTTTCGGTCAGCATTCGGTCTTAAAGTGACAGCAGTCCATTAACCTGCTTCCATTTGTGCTCTTAATAATTAATCAAACAACAAAAGACAGAGAAAATCACCTCTTTAGTTATAATAAGGATTCATTATATTTATTATACATTAATTATTTAATATTATAATGGAAATGAGCTGATGACATCACCGTTTTCTCCAGAGCGGCTGTACAGCCGAATCAAATTCTGTTGCAGTATTTTCCTGTTTAACACTGTGAAGCTGCTTTGATACAATCGGCATTGTAATGTTGGGGTAACAGTTTAAGACCCAGGACCAGTAGTGAAAAATGAAGACCAAGAGTCAGGAGTTAAATTAATTAAAGAGAAATTTAATTAAAGAGAAGCCTGCTTCAAGTCTCACAAGGAGTTTGTAGACCGCGCTCTCTCTACCAGCCTCTCGTACATACAATTTCTCACAGACAAAAGGGCTACTCCCTACTCCTGGCTAAAGAAACATAAAGGCCTAAACATTGGTCACACATACGTGAGAGTGGCGTCGTTTAGCCGGGATGATTGATGATAGCTCCTGCAGACCTGGGTAAAATATGTAGCGCACACACCCACAAGCACTAGAGCATCGCAGCTTTTCGTCCATGTCATTGGGGCCTGAACTTTATCAAAAGAACACATTATACCAAAACATAGATACAACAATCTCTCCCCAGAGAGAGAGAGAGAGAGAGAGAGAGAGAGAGAGAGAGAGAGAGAGAGAAAAAAAAAGTACACACACACATGATTTTGTTCTCTAACAAAATATATCAGGTAAAGAGGTGCCATTCTTTGAACTGGGGGGAACCCCCAAGGGTCAGACAACAGCAGAAGGCGAACACCTGTTGAGGAGCTTCCTTCAACCCTCCTGTAAACTCTTTTCCCCGTCAAAGCCCTTTTGGTCACATAAATCAGATGAACACTATAGCCAACACAGAATTCAATTAATCTCTTTAAAAAAGTATAGAAAGAGGTACACAAATTGGTCATCCCTGACTATTCAAGTCATAAAAGTAATAAAAGAAAAAATATTATGGCTTCAAGGTTTCAGTGAAAGGAAATAGGAAATGACATAAAATATAACATGAACTGAAAAACATTAATCGGTCCTATTGATTAATCAAAATCATAACTTGAAAGAATCATTAAAATCATTATAATAATGTAGAAAGATAAATCAAAGATAATAGTTTCGATGTCCTTTGCCTTACTGAAACCTGGCTTAAGCCAAATGATCATTTCGGTCTAAATGAGTCTACTCCGCCAGGATACTGTTATAAGCATGAGCCCCGTCTGATTGGTCGTGGCGGCGGTGTTGCAACAATCTATAGAGATATTCTTAATGTTACTCAGAAAACAGGTCACAGGTTTAATTCGTTTGAAGTACTAGTGCTAAATGTTACGCTCTTAGATGTAAGAAAGAAATCCGTATTATCTCTAGCCTTGGCTACTGTGTATAGACCTCCAGGGCCCTATGCTGATTTCTTAAAAGTAGGGCTGTAATCAACCAAAGAAAATCTTGGTCGACTGAGGTCCTGAAATTTTCGACTAAAAATCGACTAAAAATGACGTTAGGAAAAAAAACGGTAAATTAATTAGCTGCACACTGTGCACAGTACTTGGTAGCCATGTTGTCTGCCTAAATGAATTATAAATAAACATAAACACTAGTAGACTATTTGCAGTATATTAAATCGTTTTTGACCTGATTATTTTGCACTGAAATGAGTCTGTCGGCTCTGATAGCGTTGCATCACGAGCACCATCATAGCCTCTGATTTCCGTTGTCAACTAGTGATATCATCACAAGAACTTTTGAGGAATATGCAACATAATTTAGACAATTGTTTTTGTCATATGTATTATACTAACTGACAGACACTATCATTTCAGCCGCTCTGTGCAGCTCGAACATAGGATCAGCTCAGCTTCGCGGCTGAGACACGAACAGACTATTATTAACTTAAAGCTTTTACTCTTAAACACAAAAGGCACGTCCACTTTAATAAAAAATTAATATTTATTAAACAAGCCAGATCAAGAGCAGAAAAAACGCTCTCCCAATTAAATAAATAATATATAGCCTTCTTCAATCTGTCTCTCTTCTCTAGCGGGTTGGGCTAATCCAAGTGGAAACAAGGGGGTGTACTGAAGACAGACTGTTACCTGTGAAACAGGGCTGCTCTGAAAACACCCCCATTAGCAGTTAGTGCTTTCCACCTGATGAAATGAACGCGGAAAAACCGACAGTACAGATCCACTTTTGCAGCACAACTGAAGCGTGGTGTTGTGACGCTTCCCCTCATGTGTATGTTGATGGGCGTTCCTCAAGTTTACCGCTATGGGCGTGCGTTTGAGCCAGCGGGGAATGAAAAACAAAGGACCAGCGAGAGACTTCTCTTCACCAGCGGGTTGGGCTAATCCAAAAGAAGTGGAAACAAGGGGGTGTTCTGAAGACAGACAGTTACCTGTGAAACAGGGGTGCTCTGAAAACACCCCCATTAGCAATTAGTGCTCTCCACCTGATGAAATGAACGCGGCGCGGCAAAACTGATGAAATGAACGCGGCGCGCCAAAACTGATGAAATGAACGCGGTAAAACTAACGAAATGAACGCGGCAAAAAATCGACCAATCAGAATTTTGGTCGAGCCAGAACATATCGACTAATAATCGACTAATCGACTGGGAGATTACAGCCCTACTTAAAAGAGTTTGCAGACTTTCTCTCAGATATATTGGTCAACGTCGATAAAGCATTAATTGTTGGAGATTTTAACATACACGTAGATAACACAAATGATGCATTAGGGGCTGCGTTTACAGATCTATTAAACTCCTTTGGGATCAAGCAAAACGTCACTGGTCCCACTCATCGTCTTAATCACACACTAGATTTAATTATATCACATGGAACCAACCCAACCGATATAGATATTATACCGCAAAGTGATGATGTCACTGACCATTACATGGTAACTTGCATACTGCGTACTGCTGAAATCTGTCATGTTGCGCCACGTTATCGACCAGGCAGAACAATCATTCCAACCACTATAGATAGATTCTCAAATAGCTTACCTGATCTGTCTCAGCTGCTCAGTGAACCCAAACAAAAAGATGAACTAGAGGAAATGACTAGCAGTATGAGCAACATTTTATCTAGCACATTAGAAATTGCTGCACCAATTAGATTAAAAAAGGTTAGAGAGAAAACTAAAGCACCATGGTACAACAGTGCTATACATGTTATCAAGAGAGAAACTCGTAACTTAGAGCGTAAATGGAAACAAACTAATTTAGAGGTCTTTAGAATCGCGTGGAGAGATTGTATGTCACGCTATAAAAAGGCCCTTAAAGCAGCCAGGGCTGAGCATCTCCGCAAACTAATAGAAAATAATCAAAATAACCCAAGGTTTTTATTTAACACCGTGGCTAGACTAACAAATAAACAAGCATCGCCTGAGCAAAATATTCCGTTACAGTTTAGTAGTAATGATTTTATGAATTTCTTCACTGAGAAAATAGAAAACATCAGAAATAAAATTGTAAATGTACAATCTTTAATGATGTCTTATGATTCAACCGCTACTATCGCCCCTCAAGAACTACTACACTGCTTTACAACTATAGGACAGGAAGAGCTAAATAAACTTATCATTGCATCTAAACCAACAACATGTTTATTAGATCCAATACCCACTAAACTACTCAAAGAATTGTTACCTGTATTGGAAGAGCCTCTTCTCAATATTATTAACTCGTCTTTATCTTTAGGTCATGTTCCAAGAATATTCAAGCTGGCAGTCATAAAACCTCTCATTAAGAAGCCACAATTAGATCATAATAACCTAGCAAATTACTGACCAATTTCAAATCTTCCATTTATGTCTAAAATACTAGAAAAAGTTGTGTCCGCTCAATTGTGCTCTTTCTTGCAAGAAAATGATATCTATGAAAAATTTCAATCAGGATTCAGGCCGCATCATAGCACAGAAACTGCGCTCGTTAAAATCACAAATGATTTACTTCTAGCTTCTGACCAAGGCTGTATCTCAAAACTAGTTCTACTCGATCTTAGTGCTGCGTTCGATACTATAGATCATAAAATACTCATAGATCGACTTCAAAATTATACTGGTGTTCAGGGACAGGCATTAAACTGGTTTAGATCGTACTTATCAGACCGCTACCATTTTGTCTGTCTAAATGGGGAAAAATCCAGGATGATGTCAGTAGACTATGGGGTGCCGCAAGGATCCGTATTAGGCCCTCTGCTATTCTCAATATATATGCTACCGCTTGGTAATATTATAAGAAAACATGGAATTAATTTCCACTGTTATGCTGATGACACTCAATTATATATTTCATCACGACCGGACGAAAACGCTAAATTATCTAAACTGACAGCGTGTGTTGAAGATATTAAATACTGGATGACGTGTAATTTTCTGCTATTACATTCCGATAAAACGGAGATATTACTTATTGGTCCAAAAAACTGCCCACAAAACCTCGCACAATACAACTTTACCTTGGAAGGATGTCCTGTCACTTTATCCACTACAGTAAAAGACCTAGGTGTTATACTAGACCGCAACCTGACATTCGAAAATCATATTTCATATGTTGCAAGAACGGCATTTTTCCACCTTAGAAACATTGCTAAGCTACGTAACATGCTATCTATTCCGGATGCAGAAAAGTTAGTTCATGCATTCATGACCTCGAGATTAGATTACTGTAATGCTTTATTAGCTGGTTGTCCTGCATCCTCAATAAACAAACTACAGTTAGTCCAAAACGCAGCTGCTAGAGTTCTTACTAGGTCAAGAAAATATGATCATATAACACCAATTTTATCATCTCTACACTGGTTACCTATTAAGTTCCGTATCAATTACAAAGTATTGCTACTGACCTATAAAGCCCTAAATGGTTTAGCTCCAGTGTATCTAACGGATCTTCTATCGCCCTACAACCCATCGCGCTCTTTAAGGGCACTAAACTCTAGGCTTCTGGTCATTCCTAGGATATCCAAGTCCACTAAAGGAGGGAGGGCTTTTTCACATTTGGCTCCTAAACTCTGGAATAGTCTTCCTGATATTGTCCGAGGTTCAGACTCGCTGTCCCAGTTTAAAACTAGATTAAAGACACATCTCTTTAGCCAAGCATTACCATTATAATTACCTTTTATACTACAGTTAAATGGGAACAACAGCATTAATATAATATTCTGAACAGCAGCTACGCTAATTATTTCCCATCTGCTTTTCTGTTGTTATCTCGGGACACTAGTCCCGAGGTAAATAGTTCGTCAGCTCCAGTTTGTATCCAGCCTCTCATGAAGACTTCGGATGCCCCAGCACCTGTGATGAGACGACTCCACGCCTGTGAAGAGACGACTCAACGCCAGCGTTGTTATGGCCTAAATTAATACACGACTGATTAACTTTTTCGAACATTATTCTTTAACATTGTCTTTCTAACATTTTTTATACTGTTCATTTATGAAATGCACTTTCTGTAAAGCTGCTTTGAAACAATGTGTATTGTGAAAAGCGCTATACAAATAAATTTGAATTGAATTGAATAAATATTGATTAAGGATTTGATTATGAATTTAAGTATGATATATAATTATATCAGAATTCAGGCGGTAGAATTCAGAATCTTTCAGTAAAAAGCGCTAAATAAAAGTGACTTGACTTGACTCAACCCAAAGGACACTGCTCGTGGTGGAAGCATAATGATGTGGGGATGTTTCAGTGGGAATCTCAAAGGGATGGAACAATTACTGGTTCCCCGATAAACCACGATAAAATGTACTGATGGTTAGTAATGTCGTTTAAAATTGCATTATCATTAAAAACACGTGTAAGTATCATGACGAAACATTTCATAGGGGGATAATAAATTTGTCTTTTCACTGTATGTCCTTTCACAAATATTTTACTACAAGTTTTGTATTAAAAGTTGAATTATTTATCTCATTTCAGACATGATGGAAGAGAGCGAGGAGAGTGAAGAACTGAATGAAGTGGAGGAGGAACATCTCAAACCTGGAGAAAAACCTTTGAGTCGCTCAAAGACTAAAAAGACATTTATAAAGAAAACAAGAGCCAAGAAGTCTACAACCTGCACTCAGTGTGGAAAGAGTTTCTTAAGGAAACGTAATCTTAAGCGGCACATGAGGATCCACACCGGAGAGAAGCCGTACTCATGTGATCAGTGTGGAAAGAGTTTCACACAATCATCAATCCTTAAAGAACATATGAAGATCCACACTGGAGAGAAGCCGTACTCATGTGATCAGTGCGGAAAGAGTTTCACACAATCATCAATCCTTAAAGGACACATGAGGATCCACACCGGAGAGAAGCCGTACTCATGTGATCAATGTAGGAAGCGTTTCTCACGATCATCAAGTCTTAAAGAACACATGAAGATCCACACCGGAGAGAAGCCATTCAAGTGTGATCAGTGTGGGAAGAGTTTCTCACGATCAATAAGCCTTAAGGGACACATGAGGAGCCACACCGGAGAGAAGCCGTACGCATGTGGTCAGTGTGGGAAGAGTTTCTCACGATCAATAAGACTTAAAGGACACATGAAGATCCACACCGGAGAGAAGCCATTCAAGTGTGATCAGTGTGGGAAGGGTTTCACACAGTCAACAAATCTTAATGTTCACATGACGATTCACACCGGAGAGAAGCCGTACTCATGTGATCAGTGTGGGAAGAGTTTTACACGATCAACTCACCTTAAACTACACATGAAAATCCACACTGGAGAGAAGCCATTCAAGTGTGATCAGTGTGGGAAGGGTTTCACACAGTCAGCAAAGCTTAATGTTCACATGAGGATCCACACCGGAGAGAAGCCGTACTC
Organism: Gobio gobio; assembly: GCF_949357685.1. Taxonomy (NCBI): domain Eukaryota; kingdom Metazoa; phylum Chordata; class Actinopteri; order Cypriniformes; family Gobionidae; genus Gobio; species Gobio gobio. Next base: position 85,355,777 of record NC_137097.1, read on the forward strand.
ATGTGATCAGTGTGGAAAAACATTTATTGGGTTATCAAACATGAAGACACACCTGACAGTTCATTCGAAGGAGAAGCCACATTTATGTTCTGTGTGTGGAAAGAGTTTCACACTGATGCAAACTTTAACAAGACATCGGAAAATACACACTGGTGTGAGAGATTACATGTGCTTTGAGTGTGAGAAGACTTTTACTACAGTAGGCAGTTTAAAACGACACCAGAGGATCCACACTGGAGAAAAACCTTACAAGTGTTCACAATGTGACAAGAGATTCGGTAGGTCAGGACATCTGAAAACACACGAGAGGATCCACACTGGAGAAAATCCTTACAAGTGTTCACACTGTGACAAGAGATTCAGTCGGTCAGGACATCTGAGAACACATGAGTGGATCCACACTGGAGAGAAACCTTACAAGTGTTCACACTGTGACAAGAGATTCAGTCGGTCATCATATCTGAAAACACATGAGAGGATCCACAGCAGAGAGAAGCCGCAGGAGTGATCCGGGGCGTTTCCTCCTCCGAGGAGGCAAGGGAGGCAGTGCCTCCTCCAAAAAAAAAAAACAGATATTAATAAAATTGACGATTAAAAGAGTAAAAGTCACTGTTTTTTATAAAGGAATACTGTCCAACAGCGACACCCGCAGGTGAAGTTACAGAAGGAGATGCGCCTCCTCTCTCACCATTGATAGACTTATTATTGGATATGATTGTTTATGATTGGATATGATTGTTTATGATTTGATATGATCGCTTATGATTGGATATGATCGCCTATGATTGAATATAATTTGTGTTGTTTTTGGTGGCCTGTTTTAATTTTAATTTTAGTCTATGTGTCAAGCTGTCATTTTATTTTTTATTAGTTTTAGTCACGTTCATACTCTTAGTCTAGTCAAATTTTAGTCGACTAAAAGTCTGAGCATTTTAGTCTTATTTTAGTCAGAATTATCCATGACTATTTTAGGTTAGTTTTAGTAAATGAAAATTGTATTTTAGTCTCTTTTTAATAAATCAATTCTATTTAACCCAGTCAATAGAGTATAAGTACTTTAGTAGTATAAAACCAAAATCTTCTTTTAGCCAAACCCATTTCAAACAAGGTTATCTTCTTATATTATACATCCATTCAAGACTTGTAAGACACTCTGATTTGAAGTTACAACATATTTATTTTACCAACCAAACATGTTAGAAGGACACACACACACACACACACACACACAATAAAAACACTGAGATGTCTCTTAAGGTTTGTGGTGTTTATTCCTGTGATTTTGTAGCCTCATTTCTCCCCATCTTTTTCCACAACACCCGTTTTATTTTCCACTTAAATGTAATCAAAGTTTTTTTCAAATGTCTTAATAAGAATAAATGCATATTTAATTTAATAGGACAATAATGTCCTAATTATTATTTAATTATTTAAATCTGTTTAAAATTAGACTCACATTATAGTTAAAATGTTTTTCTGTCTTTTATCTCGGAATAACCTAGAATAATTTGAATATCATCAACAACAAAAAAAAGTGAAAAAGTGAAACTTGTATATTATATTACATACAGACTGATATATTTAAAATGTTTATTTCTTTTAATTTTGATGATTATAACAGACAACTAAGGAAAATCCAAAATTCAGTATCTCAGAAAATTTGAATATTACTAAAGACCAATACAAAGAAAGGATTTTTAGAAATCTTGGCCAACTGAAAAGTATGAGCATGTCCAGCACTCAATACTTAGTTGGGGCTGGTTTTGCCTGAATTACTGCAGCGATGCGGTGTGGCATGAGTCCATCAGTCTGTGGCTCTGCTCAGGTGTTATGAGAGCCCAGGTTACTCTGATAGTGGCCTTCAGCTCTTCTGCATTGTTGGGTCTGGTGTATCGCATCTTCCTCTTCACAATACCCCAAAGATTTTCTATGGAGTTAAGGTCAGCCGAGTTTGCTGGCCAATTAAGAACCGGGATACCATGGTCCTTAAACCAGGTACTGGTTGCTTTGGCACTGTGTGCAAGTTCTGTTGGAAAATGAAATCTGCATCTCCATAAAGTTGGTCAGCAGCAGGAAGCTTGAAGTGCTCTAAAACTTCCTGGTATACGGCTGCTTTGACCTTGGACCTCAGAAACACAGCGGACCAACACCAGCGGATGACATGGCACCCCAAACCATCACTGACTGTGGAAACTTTACACTGGACCTTTAGCAACGTGGATTGTGTGCCTCTCTTCTCTTCCTCCAGACTCTGGGACCTGATTTCCAAAGGAAATGCAAAATTTACTTTCATCAGAGAACATAACTTTGGAGCACTCAGCAGCAGTCCAGTCTTTTTTGTCTAGACGAGACGCTTTTGACGCTTCTGTTGTTCAAGAGTGTGACAGCTGAAACCCATGTCTTGCATACGTTTGTGCGCAGTGGTTCTTAAAGCACTAACTCTAGCTCCAGTCCACTCTTTGTTAATCTCCCCCACATTTTTGAATGGGTTTTGTTTCACAATTCTCTCTAGAGTGCGGTTATCCCTATTGCTTGTACACTTTTTTTCTACCACATCTTTTCCTTCCCTTCGTAATGAATTAATATAATATACAAGTTTCACTTTTTGAATGGAATTAGTGAATAAATCAACTTTTTGATGATATTCTAATTATATGACCAGCACCTGTATAATCTCATATAGGATGCGTTTGGTTGAGTTAACCCGCAGCGCTTCATTGTACCGGTGATCATCTTCAGTTTCAGCGAGTGCTCTCAAACAGGGATGACAGGAGTTATAGGCCTTCTGACTGTGTAACTTAGTTCACCTGTGCGTGAATTTGTGCAAAAAAAAGTTTGAATGTATTTATTTTGTATAAATATCTGATAGTTCTCATATATGATGCGTTTGGTTGTTAATTAACCTTCTAAGCTCTTCATTTTATAATTGTTCATTCATTAATAACCCACAGCGCTTCATTGTACCGGTGATCAGCTTCAGTGCACGCTCTCAAACAGCAACGTTATTTGAAACAGACTTATATTAAAGATTTTACTATTACTGTAATATTAAACTTTTTTTTCAAAAACACAGAAGCGTTATTATTAACAAGCACTTTTATTGTTCTCATATTATTTTCATCAACAAGTTATATTATTTTGCTAGGCAATAGAAGACACACACAAACAGAGCAATAACCTTTGTTAATGTTAGTAATAAAATGTTTGTGTTTATTAACAGTCCATTCACAGTGCATTACCTAATGCTAACACACACAACTCTGGATCTGAAAATGTTGAGATTAACATGAACTATCATGAGTAAATCCTGTAGAAGTATTGTTCATTCATTGTTGGTTAACTAATGCTAGTGTTACCAAACATATTAGAAGTGTATAATATGTTTAAACATATTATCAATATTAATAATTTACTTGCATGTGTGACTAAAGTTGAAAGTTTGAAACAATTATTTTTACCCTATATATATATTGTAACATATATATACATAATTGTTTAAAAATAATGTACCTTATATGCGTGTAAAATTACTAAGAAATGGGAAATTAGGAATTTTGTGGTCGGGGTCCAATCGTTTTTTGGGGTCACAGTTATTTACTTAAAATAAAAAGTGTCTCACAACCCTTCATCTGGCACTTTAATGAAAAGAGTAAAGAATTCTGAGTATCACCTAAGACCTGTTTGAGAACCCCCATGCGAAATGGCTTTCTTTCTCTTACGCTGTTCAGAATTCATCCCGCTTGAAAACGAGCGCATTTGACATGTTTCAGTAAATCTGCTTGCAGCTCTAATGCCCTTGGCCTATAATGAGAAAGGCTGTAACACAAAAACATGCTGAGATTAAATCTAAAACACATTATTGTTTTATAGTTTAACACTAAATTAAGTTTTATTACTGTAAGAGAGGATTCTTATATAAATATTGAAAGGTATTGTGAACTTACAAATACACTTCCAGATACATACACACGCACACACATGAGACAAGACCCTAATCCAAATATGGCAAAGAATGAAGAAACCAGCATCCTCTGTCGGGGTGACACAAGACAACTGACAGCCGGTCAGCAGTTTCAGTTCCTCTGGAAAAACCCAAAGAAACTGCATTGAGACGAATGTAAACGATTCTGTATAAATACCCGTCTTTTGTTTCTTGGTTGTGCATCATTTGATTTGTTTGATAAGTGCATCCTTGTGGAGAAATAAGTTCTCTACGAGTATTTGCTCAAATTGCTCTGCTGTATTATTTTAACTTGAATTGCTCGGATGAGAACAAGTTATTTTTTTACATCTATTGCTTTGAACTGCATACAAGGTATTAGCCTGTGTATTGGTCCACTCATACAGGACGGCCCTGGTGAGATTGGATAAACTGAAGTATTATAATCTGTAACAAATATTAATCATTGTGTAACCAGTATTTTTTTTATCTTTTGTTTAAATACATTTTTATTTTATAAAGACAAAATACTGTTCAGTTTTTACTTCAGCTTATGAGGACAGTTCTAAAAGAATAGAAAGAGCATTCTAGTACATCTTACAAGGCCAACAACCATCCATGAGAGAATCTGCTGGAGGGTAAGCATGAATTCATTCAAGTGGTTATTGACTGATTATTGATTTTGTATTGTTCAATAAAGGGTAATGGGGTCATACACCTAGATTACTTGTATAAATTAAACACGGCAGTGAAGGTTTAGACCTAATTCTGACCTGACAGCACAAGACTACTTAGTTGCAGTTATTATTATTGTATTCTAATGCTGCGTTCACACAGGACGTGATTTGCGCAAGTGATTTACATGTTTACATGTTAAGTCAATGCAGACACGCGAAATGGCATTCTGCGGCGCGATTCGCGCACATGAGGCGGCGCAATTGAATCGCTCAAGTTGAAAAATCGGAACTTTGGCGGATATTTCGCGCTACGTTAACCAATCACGAGCTTGCTCTAGTAGTGACGCATTTACAAGCGGAGACAGAAATCCCAACAAAAATGAACAGGAACAGGAACAGGAATAAAAAGGATCTTGCTTGGAAGAAAGTGAGTTACCCTCTCAACAAAATCTATGTCAGCCATTTCACAACGAGACTGGAGCAGAAAAAAAGAGCCAGAGCAGCGGCAAATGTGAGGAGGACTAGCCGAGGAAAGGCGGGTCTCGCCGGGTAAACGAGCGCGGAATGCCACTGATCGCCTGGATCTCACAACTCCGAAAACGCCAGATAAAATGCTCAAATAGGCTCTTTTTATAAATTAACCACAGATTTGAGCTTTAAACAACTATATTATCGCCTGAAAAAGTTTTTAAACTACGTTTTGTCACACATTAATAGTAGTATTTTTTACAAAAAAGATGTCAAGTGACCGAGACGAGCTGGCTCATATAGGCTCATATAGGCTCATATAGACTCATATCATATAGGCTCATATAGGGTCATATAGGGCTCATATAGGCTCATATAGGCTCATATAGACTCATATAGACTCATAGACTCATATAGGCTCATATAGGCTCATATAGGGTCATATAGGGCTCATATAGGCTCATATAGACTCATATAGGCTCATATAGGCTCATATAGGCTCATATAGACTCATATAGACTCATATAGGCTCATCTAGGCTCATATAGGGTCATATAGGGCTCATATAGGCTCATATAGACTCATATAGGCTCATATAGGCTCATATAGACTCATATAGACTCATATAGGCTAATATAGGCTCATATAGGCTCATATAGACTCATATAGGCTCATATAGACTCATATAGGCTCATATAGGCTCATATAGGCTCATTTAGGCTCATATAGGCTCATATAGACTCATATAGGCTCATATAGGCTCATATAGACTCATATAGGATCATATAGATTCATATAGACTCATATAGGCTCATATAGGGCAGAAGCCCCTCCCATGACGCGAATTCGCGTCTGTTGTGTAGTTGTCACAATCGAATTTCACGCGCGAATGAAGCGAGTAAACTCAAAATGTTCAATTATTCGCGCGAATCGCGTCCGGTGTGAACGCCACATTAGGGTTAATCAGGACCTGAGATAAATACCAGATCTCACAACATTACTTACACGGTTAAAGACCACGTTAACGTAACGTAAATAACGTTCGCTCTCATTGACATTGGACATAACTTCTAAAATGCTGATAAATACGAAAACATCGAATATGTTCAACTTTGTACATTTTTAACTAAAATAATTAACGTTAACGTTAGTTTTATATGAGCATTTATTCCGTAGCTTGACGTAGACCATCCCCATTTCCCTTGGATATATAACTTACAAAACGCTTCTAACGTTAAATATCCACACAAATAACATGAAAAATGTTGTACACTTTTATCGACACATTTTGCCTGCTATTGAATTATTACCACTTACCTGACGCATGAACTTGCACCCTCAGAATTGCTGCTCTGTGCTGTCTTCTCCTGGTGAAACCCGCGAACTGCGCAAAGTCCTTCGACCTGTAACAATCCTTCCGCAAAGTCAAACAATCAATACAGATCCTTCCGCGAAATCAAATGAGCTCTTTTACGTATTTATTCATTAAAATTAGGCAGATTTAATTCAACAATTAACTACATATGTTAACGAACTATATATTTATATAAAATATGTAATATGTATAAAGTGATGAAGGATCCATATTCTCATCATAATGCAGATACCATCATAAACAAAACATTGAAAATACATCTAATTTCACAGATGTTGTTTTGATATATTATCAAATGTTTCTAACAGCCAATGTGTTCAACAGCACAAACAAAATCCATACCGTAGATATTGTGTGTAAAATATTGCGTTGACCTTAATATTTTATAAAATATTGACTGGATTTGAGTTTTTTAGTCCAGTCAACATTTGCAATCCTAATGTTAATTGGATTTGAAAATATCCATTAACTCAATATTTTTCAAATATATTTCTGCTGACTTAATATAATATGTCTTCTTAACTAAGCACAAGAAAATTAGGTGAATATGTTTTTTTTCAACATTTTATTAATTGCGGTTTTTAGAGTGAATGAAATGAGTGTTAAGTGTGAATTTACAGGAGATGTGAAGACATCATCATAATAAATGAGGTGAAAACAGGAACTATTGAGATGAAATAAAGAGTCTTTTCAGCAGCTCTGTTAATATTGATGAGCCTCAGACTATCAACACTCATTCAACAAGACATTCAGGATCATCAGCAGATCATCTCACTTTATTCTGACTGTTTGCTCTTACAAACACATTATTCCAGTCACAGGGCCGGCCCTGACCAATTTGCTGCCCTAGGCAAGATTTTACTTGGTGGCCCTTGTATCAGATTTAGCACTACATGTTTTCAGTCTAAGTTGCGGAAACACTGGTACTGTTTTATTTTTTTAATGCATTGATGTTTTTTAATTTTTATTGTTTTATATGATGTCCAGTCCATTCTACCCCGTCATTATGTTCATGATATTATTTAATTTTTTTAAAAGGCTGATGATAGTTAAACTATACAAAAATAGCACCTATGCCACATTACAGCCTAAACACAAATAACAAGTGATTGCATCTGCATTCATGCACAAACTATTGAGAACTAGCAAAAGTGTTTGTTTTCCAGTAGATGCAGCAAACTTCCACTAATATGCACATTCATGTTTTCACCATGAATTAAACTGAGAAATATAGATATTTAATGTGAAATTTACATAAAATGTTGCTATTTTAAATAAACCTGTATATAAATATCATTACTAATTTCGGCAAATACATTTTAAAATGTCCATATGTCCCCTTAAAACTGCACAACTATAGAGTAAAAACATTAGGCTATTAAAAAAGTGATATTACATGCGTTTAAAAAAACAGATATGATTCTTTTTGACAAAATCCACTGGAGAACCCAGAACAGCTGCTGGCATATAGTTTAAAGTAAAACTGGAATTAATTAGCGTACATTAGTATTTTACTACTATGCAATTAAATCAACTGTTCATTCATTACACCACTTTACCTCTGTCTTTACACTGCAGAAAATGCTCTTCTTATTAAGTCATTTTTTCTTGTGTCCAGTCCAAACATCAAAACAATTCCTAAATCAAGATGTATTTACTAGTAAAATGACATTAGATCATTTTTTCCTTGTTTCCCGGGGAAAAAAATCTAAATGAAGTGAGTTTTAGCTTAAAACTAGCACAATTATCTGTCAAATGGGGTGAGAAACAAGAAACAAGATTTCAATCAGAAACAAGATTATTTTTCTCACCCCATTGGCAGATAATTTGGCTTGTTTTAAGCATAAACTCACTTAAGAAAAAATATAATTTACTTATCTAGTAAATGCATCTTGGTTTAAGAATTTTTTGATATTTAGACTAGAAACAAGACAGAAATACTAAATAAGAAGAGCATTTGTGCAGTGTTTCCCTTATCTTGCCTGCATCAGAGGGCTTCTGTCTTTTTTGACACTACAATTCGGCCATCCGTCATAATTGATCAGGCAACATGTGTGGAAAACTACAGAAGAATCCGAATGCTGACATTGAGCTTAGAGAGGGAAGAAGAAGGGACTGAGAGTTTAGTCTGGAGACATTGATGATGGCTGTGTGACTGTTGACTCTTCTTTTGCAAAAGAATAAACCATTTAGTAAATCTACAAAAATGTCTCTTATTTAGTGGTAGCTGAATCATTACATCATCAGTGAAGCTCATCCCACATCAATCACATCATCAGTGAAGCTCCTCCCACATCAATCACATCATCAGTGAAGCTCCTCCCACATCAATCACATCATCAGTGAAGCTCCTCCCACATCAATCACATCATCAGTGAAGCTCCTCCCACAGCAATCACATCATCAGTGAAGCTCCTCCCACATTAATCACATCATCAGTGAAGCTCCTCCCAGAGCAATCACATCATCAGTGAAGCTCCTCCCACAGCAATCACATCATCAGTGAAGCTCCTCCCACATCAAGCACATTATCAGTGAAGCTCCTCCCACATCAAGCACATTATCAGTGAAGCTCCTCCCACAAAAGTTAATCAATAAATGCTGGAATATTCCCATCAGAAGACGAGCATCAGCGCATCAGGAAGAGCTGAAATCAGTTTATTAAAGAGGACAGTGAGAACACGAGTGATCCAGAACCTGCAGAATGAAACACACTGAAGATCCTGAAGAACAAAGAGGTTGGTGTTTATTCTTCATTCATTCATGATAAAGTTTCTCTTATAGAAGTTACTCATAGTTATAGAGATTATTCTTCTCTCAGTAACTTTGGTAACAGGGTTGATGAATGCGAACACTGTACAGTTTGTCTCAAAACTAAGACAATGGAGAAAGGGTATCATGCTGTAGGAAGGGTCCAGATGATGTCACTTCCTGTGTGTGACAGTTTTAAGAAATGCTCTTTTTTTAAAGGATGAAACTCATGTCAGAAGTCACAGGGTTGAGTGGAACATGTAGGACACAGATAATGCTAGTGTTATAATGGATGATTTAAAACTACAGTAGTTAAAGCCACGGTCACTCAACGTCCAGCATGTTTTGCTCTCAGCAGTTTCTCTGGACACTGCAACGGTCAGGATATGATGTCACACTATGTGCATTTATGAAACATTTTATAAAACATAAATTGAACATAACAAATGCTAACTAGATAATAAGTTTGTCCAGACCAAAGCCTAGCAGAAAGGTTGAAGTAGTTTTAACGGTTTTAAGGTTTGTGTTGTATTTTTATACCGCTGTAACATCCTAAAACATCCTACACATCCCCATAGCCTATAATAATCATACACAGCTTCTCACCTGAAGGTTAAAGATGTCATGAGTAGGAGTTGCTTTAGGGTCAGCGGTGTCCTTAAACCAGCTCAATCTCGAGGTCATGTGCACTGGGCAGGATGCTAATATTAATATCTAAACTGCAACAAAATAAAGTTATCTCTAGGAAAAATCACTGTTGAGTGTTCTCCAATCGCCACAGAATGGCTTTTACTCCAACAATACGTTTCAGAATAATATGAAAATTTTACAAAAATAACAAAACTATGTGTAAGTCTTCATCCGAAGAGCTGCCCCGAAAAACCCTGTACAAATCTTTTTATACTTGGACATATCCTGGGGCCTTAAAGGGTAACTTCAGTGATTTAGCATTAGGCTTTGTATCAGTAGAAACTCCATAGCATATTTGAATTATGGTACTTTCCCCCCTCATATACCCCTAAGACAAGAGAATTATGCATTTTATTTCTAGAAAAAATCCTCAGATGACCCAAATATCGTCCTTTTGCGTCATCGGAGGATTTTTTGGCCAGAGGCTAAAGACTACAGCCACTAGATGGAGCTGTACAGAGTAAAGTGAGTGTTTCAACTTTTCAATTAATTCCTGTGATAGTTTAGCTTCAATATGCGATCAGAAACGTGCCAGACTGGCGCTTAACGTTCCCTCAGCTCTGCTCAGCTCTTCGTGAGGAATGAGATCTGACACTGCTGCATCTTTGCCATGACTTTCGTTCGGCTCACTCACACTTTATTGAAAAGACACGTTCAGTTTTTAATTGTAGTGTTTATTCTCTAACTGAACAAAATTAATGTATTACTAATACTATGAAGATCAAAACGACGGTGTACGGAGTGGCCTCGTAGGGCAGCGAAGCAAGTGCATTCTGGGAGGTGTTGTCTTTCATCCACATGAGACAAAAATACATTTTCTGTCTTTTCTCAGTCTAGAAGGCACCAAATTCAAAAATAATTTCACATTTCTTCTACATAAATGACCCAGTTTAAATACAAAGCTTAAAGCTAAATCACTGACGTTACCCTTTAAGAGGCTATGACTGTCCTCACAATATAATAACTCCTTATAAACTATTTGCCTTGGACTACAGCTATCATAATATGTATGTCCAAGGTTATTATAACTTTTGCAGCAAGCACACACACACATTTCTTTTATCTTGATTTGCAGGGACAAAACCACAACTCTTATCACAGCCGACAATCAGCTTGAACTTCCCCTTTTTAACGGTTTCACGATTAGAAATGTGCAAGCAGTAATACTTATTAAAGCTAGATAAGAAAATAAGCAATTAAACTCACATCTTAAAATATAAACTTTGTTGCAAGGCAAGTTTGAATTATACTATATTTCAAGAAATTCAACCTTCTCTTGCAAGTTGAACATTTCTAATTGACTTTCCAAAATAACATTTCATTTGTCTAATGACTGGAATTATCTGTTTTCCACTCAGAGGTTAATTCTTGTTCAGTTCAGTTCAGTCTTTACTCATTTCCCAAAGGCAATTTGGTTGCAGCAAACAAGCATACACATAAAACAGTGTCACACACACATACACGAAAATAGGAGAAAAAAGATACCCAATAAATACATTTACCTAGAATTTAAAAACTTTACAGCTGAGGGGACAAATACATTTTTAAACTGATTTGTTTTACTAAGCGGAGTTCTATACTGGCTACCAGACGGGAGAAGATGAAACTCAGAATACAAGGGGTGAGAATCATCTAACAAAATGTTTTCGGCTTTACCCAAAGCCTGTCTATGGTATAACTGAGCCATAGTCATCTGCTTCCTCCCTGTTATTTTGTTTCCCTGATTTACCATCCTCTCAATACGGTTTTTATTTTTAGCATTCAGAGAGTTGAACCAGCACAACAATGAAAAGGATAAAAACGACTCAATATAGGATCTATAAAACATGCACATCAATGTTATCAGTTTCCGTAAGCAATACAATCTTTGCTGCCCCTTCTTACACAGAACATCAGTATTTGCGGAAAACGTCAATTTACAATCTAATACAGTACCCAAATACTTGTACTGTTCAACACTCTGGATCCCCGCTCCATTAATACTTATTTACTTATCATCAATTGATTTCCCCCTCAATCTATAATCAATAGTCCTCTCTTTAGTTTTCAGAACGTTAAGTTTTAGAAAAGCATTCTGACACCAAACCGTAAAATCCTCAACCACCGGACCATGCGTAGAATCCTCCTCACTCAATAAGCTAACGATTACAGAGTCGTCAGCAAATTTTAATATGTGCCTGTTACCAAAACTACTCTTGCACGCATTCATGTACAAAATAAATAATAAAGGAGAGCGGACACACCCTTGAGGTGACCCAGTCGATGACACCAGCCATTCAGAATAACAGTCATTTACTTTGACTCTCTGTGTTCTCTGCACAAGGAACTCTAAAATCCAACCTACCAAATAAAAATCCAACCCAAATTCTTCAATGAGTTTGTCAATTAAAATATGTGGCTGAATGCTATTGAAGGCAGATGAAAAATGTAAGTGAGTTGCCACAGCATCCTCTACGCCTCGCTTGTTTCTGTACGCAAATTGAAGAGGGTCTAGAGAACTCTCAGTCTTGTGCATAATTTCTCTCTTAACCAATTTTTCTAAACATTTCATCACTAAGGATGTAAGCGCCACAGTTCTAAAATCATCGAATAACTGTGCATTCTGCTTTTTTGGCAACGGAATCAGAGTAGACTGCTGTAATAAAGTTTGTTCGTATGGGAAGAAGGAGGCGGGAACCGGGGAACATTCAACACGTTTAATACAAACACAAAATAAAATGGCGGCGGCAGCCCCTCACGGCCGACATACAAAAACAAATGAACACAAAATAAAATGGCGACGCGCAGCTGGCACCCATCCACCCTGATGAGCGCCGCCTCGTCCCGCTCTCACGGTCCCTCGGCCTCGCTGCTCGCCATAACTGCTTCCACCGTGCAGATACTTTTTGTATTTTTAGGGACCAGGCAAAAATATCATAAAATATTGGTCCTAACTGCTCCGCACATTCCTTAAGTAAACGACCCCCTATATTATCAGTCCCCGATGCCTTCCTGATTTTACATTGTTTAAAAACTGTTATCACATCTCCCACATCAAAAGAGACACACACATTATCTCTGTTTATCCTACACTTATTTTTTAAATTCTCAATTTCTAATTTAAAATCGTGCGTGTCAAATCTCATATAAAAATGATTAAAATCCTGTGATAAAGCTGCATCTGAACTAAAACCGTTCAAGCTAATTCTATTATTTATTTTCCTACTATCCTGACCTGTAATTAAATGCATCCCCTCCCAAACAGAACCTAAATGTCCATTTTTCCTGCTTCCCAAACACATTTCAGTTTTATCTGTCACTTTTCTTGTTATACATAAATCATTTAGGAGAGATCTTGTTTTACGGGAAATCATCGGAGGAATGGCCAACATGTAAATTTGAGGATTAGTATCTTGCAAAAACAACTAGTATACTAATATGTACTGTCATCATTGAAAAGACAAAAAAATTAGTTTAGACTTCAGAAAAAGAATTCTTAATGCTCACAAAGGAGGAAAAGGATGTGCATGGTATCAAATCTTGGAAGAGACAGTGAGAGATTTCTAAAGACACAAGAACAATTACCAAGATTCTAGTGAATGATTTTGCCAAGTTTGGGATTGAACATGGTCAAGAAGATGGTCACTAGAGCCAACTGTGATCTTTTGAATATTCCTATCTAATAGTTGCCTCATCGACACGTCATCCTCAATAAACCCGTCTCTGGCGTGATGACTCCAATCTTTCGAATATTCCTATCTAATAATTGCCTCATCAACACGGCATCCTCAATAAACCCGTCTCTGGCGTGATGACTCCAATCTTTGAATATTCCTATCTAATAATTGCCTCATCAACACGGCATCCTCAATAAACCCGTCTCCCGTGTGATGACTCCAATCTTTGAATATTCATATCTAATAATTGCCTCATCAACACGGCATCCTCAATAAACCCGTCTCCGGTGTGATGACTCCAATCTTTGAATATTCCTATCTAATAATTGCCTCATCAACACGGCATCCTCAATAAACCCGTCTCCCGTGTGATGACTCCAATCTTTGAATATTCATATCTAATAATTGCCTCATCAACACGGCATCCTCAATAAACCCGTCTCCGGTGTGATGACTCCAATCTTTGAATATTCCTATCTAATAATTGCCTCATCAACACGGCATCCTCAATAAACCCGTCTCCCGTGTGATGACTCCAATCTTTGAATATTCATATCTAATAATTGCCTCATCAACACGGCATCCTCAATAAACCCGTCTCCCGTGTGATGACTCCAATCTTTGAATATTCATATCTAATAATTGCCTCATCAACACGGCATCCTCAATAAACCCGTCTCCGGTGTGATGACTCCAATCTTTGAATATTCATATCTAATAATTGCCTCATCAACACGGCATCCTCAATAAACCCGTCTCTGGCGTGATGACTCCAATCTTTGAATATTCCTATCTAATTGCCTCATCAACACGGCATCCTCAATAAACCCGTCTCCCGTGTGATGACTCCAATCTTTGAATATTCATATCTAATAATTGCCTCATCAACACGGCATCCTCAATAAACCCGTCTCCGGTGTGATGACTCCAATCTTTCAAATATTCCGATAAAATATTCTTGGTTTGGGTCAATGTTTTGTCTTCCAGCATGATAACCTGACTTCTGGTGAAGAACTACCTCCAAACAAGCAAAGTGAGTCCTTGACTGGCCTCCACAAAGTCCAGACTTGAATCCAATAGAAAATCTATGGGAAAACCTTTCATAGGGGGCTAATAATTTAGTCTTTCACTGTATGTCCTTTCACAAAAAATGTTGTACTAATTTTGATGTACTAAAAGTTCAATTTAATTATTTATCTCATTTCAGACGTGATGGAAGAGAGCAAGGAGAGTGAAGAACTGAGTGAAGTGGAGGAGGAACATTATGTTAAACCTGGAGAAAAACCTTTGAGTCGCTCAAAGACTAAAAAGACATTTATAAAGAAAACAAGAGCCAAGAAATCTAAAACCTGCACTCAGTGTGGAAAGAGTTTCTCAACCAAACAACATCTTGAGCGCCACATGAGAGTTCACACTGGAGAGAAGCCGTTCGAATGTGATCAGTGTGGAAAGAGTTTCTCAACCAAACAACGTCTTGAGCGCCACATGAGAGTTCACACTGGAGAGAAGCCATTCGAATGTGATCAGTGTGGAAAGAGTTTCTCAACCAAACATCTTGAGCGCCACATGAGAGTTCACACTGGAGAGAAGCCGTTCGAATGTGATCAGTGTGGAAAGAGTTTCTTAACCAAACAACGTCTTTATGTTCACATGAGAGTTCACACTGGAGAGAAGCCATACTTATGTGATCAGTGTGGAACGAGTTTCACAACCAAATACCATCTTGATGTTCACATGAGGATTCACAGCGGAGAGAAGCCGTTCACATGTGATCAGTGTGGGAAGAGCTTCTCAACCAAACAACATCTTGATGTTCACATGAGGATTCACAGCGGAGAGAAGCCGTTCACATGTGATCAGTGTGGGAAGAGCTTCTCAAGTAAATGTGGTCTTGAGCGTCACATGAGAGTTCATACTGGAGAGAAGCCGTACGCATGCGATCAGTGTTGGAAGAGTTTCTCGCGATCATCAAGCCTTAAAGAACACATGAGGATCCACACTGGAGAGAAGCCGTTCAAGTGTGATCAGTGTGAAAAAACGTTTAATTGTCCATCAAACCTGAAGACACACCTGACAGTTCATACGAAGGAGAAGCCACATTCATGTTCTGTGTGTGGAAAGAGTTTCTCACTGCTGCAAAGTTTACATATACATGAGAAAATGCACACTGGTGTGAGAGATTACCTGTGCTTTGAGTGTGAGAAGACTTTTACTACAGCAGGAAGTTTAAAACTACACCAGAGCATCCACACTGGAGAAAAACCTTACAAGTGTTCACACTGTGACAAGAGATACAGTCGGTCAGGACATCTGAAAAGACACGAGAGGATCCACACTGGAGAAAAACCTTACAAGTGTTCACACTGTGACAAGAGATTCAGTCAGTCAGGAAATCTGAAAAGACACGAGAGGAACCACAGCAGAGAGAAGCCGCACGAGTGATCCGGGACGTTTCCTCTGAGGAGGCAAAGGAGGCAGTACCTCCTCAAAACAAAAAAACTGGATGACCAAATAATCAATATTACAAAAATAATACAAAACAAATATTAATAAAATTGACGTTTACAAGAGTAAAAGTCGCTGGTTTTTATAAAGTAATACTGTCCAACAGCGACACCCGCAGGTGAAGTTACAGAAGGAGATGCGCCTCCTCTCTCGCCATTGACTTAAAGCAGAGGCAGGGCCTCCCTCACGCTATGATTGGATATGATCGTCTATGATTGGATATGATCAGTTATGTTTGGGTATGATCAGTTATGTTTGGATATGATCGGTTATGATTGGATGTGATTGTTTTGTGTGATAATTCAAGTTCAGAAATAATATACCGAAGGGTTGGGTAAGAGACCTCTTCAATTTATAATCAGTGATAATCGTTTTTATATAATCATTTCCATATTCAATAAATGACTCAAATATAATTTTAGTCATGTGTTTGCTGTGAAGTGTTTAATCAACTTTTTCAGGCACATTCTGAATTTGGTATTTGGGTATTTTGAGTCCCTCAACATGTCACCCATATATCTGTTCCTAGTTGACCTTAAGGTTACAGGGGTCAAACCGTCCGTGACTTCACCTGGTTTACAGAATTGCACCTCTTTCATGTGTATTCCTCTAGAGCAGGGGTCTCCAATCTCGGTCCTGGAGGGCCACTGTCCTGCAGAGTTTAGCTCCAACCCCAATTAAACACCCCAATTGAACTGCTAATGCCTTGTAAGACACTGTTTAGCTGGGTCAGGTGTGTTTATTTGGGGTTGGAGCTAAACTCCAGGACCGAGATTGGAGACCCCTGCTCTAGGGAATAAAGTGAATATTATTTGTACTCCTTCCAGAGGAGGGAATGTATTATCAGCATGTTTTGGTAGTCTGTCCTGTTGATAGTTATTGCTGTGATTCCCTAGTGATTTTGTGTGTGTGGAGGATGTTCTGTGCTGGTCTGGTATTGGAATTATGGGACAGTTCAAAACCGAAGACGCCTTTCCACGACCCCCGAGGTCACCACCGGTCTAAATCTAGGAATTATGCCACGACTGTTTTGACTAAGGGTGACATGATCTCCTATCTATTCATGTGTGGGAAATTGCTTAGACTATATGTGTTCTTAGCCAATCAGAAGTAGTCCACCTGTTAGCAATGATGTAATCAAATCAGGGTTCGTACGGGTTCTTGAAATCCTTGAAAGTGCTTGAATTTTGATGTTGTGTTTTCAACACTGCATGAAAAGTGGGATTTTCGTCAGTATGTGGCACTGTAGATTGCCGTGGAACTTCAGGTTTACGACTATGCACAGCAATTTGCAGGCAACACCGAAAACTGCCGTAAATTGTCGGAAATTGACGTGGGCCTTGCTTGGCAGTTGTCCCCCCATGACCCCCCCTCCCCTTAATTCTAGGGGAGGCTTTATCATGTAAATGAAGATGCTGTGAGCTACACAAATGCAAATCAGAGTAGCAGCAGGGGGAGTTTTATCTAGGTTCTGAATTTTTTTAACTAAAACAAGTTTAAAGTTTAAGTTAAAATGTTAACTTAAATTTAAGTTAAATGTACTCGTTTTAGTTCACATTACTACATTTTTAGGGCAACCAGTTTGCTCCAATTTTTTAAGTAGATTCAACTTGTCCGGGCTCACAGTGTAGATTAATTACTCTGTATGTCATTAGCAATAACCAATGTTATGTAAAAAAATATATATACAGGACAGCAGTTCATGTCTTCAACCTTTAGAGAGGTTATGTGATGCAACAAGACAATGAACCAAAGCACACAAATAAATCAAGTAAAGCATACAGTTTACATACCAAAATTAATTTTTCCACCCTGCACTGTGAATGATTTTTTAAATGGCTATTAATCATAAATGTGAAAAGTACAAGTTTGTGTGTTTATAGTTAAGTCAGATTGTGTTTTTCTGTAATTGTCATTTAAATTGAGCTCACACCACATTTTATGAATTATCAATGCAGATTTTCAAGAGGTGGTTTCCTGGACAGGGTTTAAATTATGCCAAGAGTAGGCCTTAATCTATTTAATCGTGAGTTAAAAAATTGTTGCCTGGAACAAAGATTAAGCACAGATTACTAACACCTGGACTATGAGTCCTGAACTAAAATAAACTGGATTCATTTACAGTTTTTTCTAATTGCTTACACACAATTTCTGAAAATATGGCTCCATTTCTTGTAACTCTACACACAAAACACACAACATGCTAAACATCAGACATCGCTTGCAAAAGCAACACTTTGTGCAAAACTATTTTAACTCTTCCAAAAATGTTGTTTTTGCATATATCTAACTACACACAAATATGCACAACTGAGGAATTTACAGTTGAACTGAAATCAGCTGAACTGAAATCAGCTGAACTGAATCAACACTGAAGTCACTTGAGCTGAATATTGACACTATATTGGCTTGTTAGAGCCGGTTTACAGCAGAATTTGTTTTGAACTTGTTACTGAAGCTGCTATGAAACAATATATTTTGTTGAATGCATATTCTTTCTTTCTCAAACCTTAGTTTTGATTTCTAAGTGATCAATTTATGTATAAGTGTTTTCACACATGATCATTGGCTGTATGGGTCCTCAGTAAATTAATGTGGCATTTAAATGGCAAAAGTTATTCTTGTCTCTATAACTTATGGCTTCCTAAAGACACGTTTATGGGTAAATAAAATATTAATAATATAAATAAAATGTATATCAAAACATATTTTAAATATAATGAAGTCATTTTATTATAGCACTCATCAGATGTTCCTGGAAACAAAACAGAGACAGAACAGTATAAACAAACTAAACACCAAATTACAAAAACATTATTATGTGAAAGTGAATAAAGTTGTGTGTGTGTGTGTGTGTGTTTTCAGTTATAAATATGTGCTGTGTAAATTAGCCTATATATACTTTTAGAAATTATATATAGCCTAACTTTAAAAAACAAACAATAACCCATATAGATAAATTATAATAATTGTATAATATTAAGCATTTACTTAATATACATTGTAACATTAGGCTACTTTACTCTAGCACAGTAGTCAGTTAAGCAATTAATTAATATCTTATATTAATATGTATGTAGCCTAGGCTACATCTAAAGGTAAGTCTGCTTTAAAAAATATATATATATTACACTTCGACATGTACAGAATGTGCGCGTTAAGAAACACGTTCAAATGTGTCTTCTTAACATGTTAAAACTGTGCGTCGACTGTGTGTGTATGCCTGTTACACGACCAGAATGTGCGTGTCTACACATACAAAGAAACACGTAAAAAATTGCTGCGTTGACGCGGACAAACAGTGCCAGTCATAAGTCACGCGTTTCGTATAAAGAGATTTGGCCCCGGGCGCGTTCCATAGTAGAGCCCTTGTCCAATGACGTGTGAGGTCGAGGTCATGGCCATGACGCGTAGAAGACGAGCTTTAAACCTATTTTTTTTGCTGCTTTCCTTTTTCGTGATCAACAATGACAGGACGCCGTCTTCAACTCCTGGACGCGACCAACTTTTTCGACTAATTTTCAGGAGGCTGTCTTCGTCTTCACAACTGCAGGCGCTATGAACCAGAGCATGGGTAATGTAACGTTACGATTTAAAGAATATGCTTTTATTCAACTGTATAAGGAAATGGGTGCGTTAATAGATCCGAGCTTAAAACTGCACATATTGTTTACACAGACTATCCTCGCCTCATAACGAAGCCGTGAGAGCGATTCTGCTTGGAGCGATTTCCAAGAGTGCGCTGATCACGACGAAATTGTGTGTAAGTAACTTCTAATGTGTTTCTCATTCCTAGTTTAATTTTACCGTGACTGTTTTTATTAATACCAGTCTCATGTAATTGTTTTCCAGCTGCCTGTAAGACGAATTATGAATCGACACGCCGCAGCTTCAGAAACAAACAACCTGAATTTACATAGCAGGCGGAAACTGCGAAGTTTAGCTCGGAGTCGATCAAGAAGAAAAAGGGTAAGATTTATTATATTAGATCCGTTTTTTGTCAATGTGAGTATTTTTCAGGTTGCTTATTGTCTTTATGGATTGTATTACAGTTGCTGGAAGTGAGAGTGTGCTGGATGAGGAGGACATTTGGAAGTCCGCGACCATTGAACTCATGTTTGACGAGGAAGACGCTTTGTTGACGGGGTGTCTGGATGGATTGTGCAGCCACGCGCTCTCGCAGCCTGGAGCACGCCGAACTTTACATTACTTTACTGCTGCACTGTACATAGTTGTGTGTTTAACAATAAAGCTCTTTCTTTGAATAAACAGCTGTGTTTTATAAATGAAGCCCTTTCTTTGAATGAACAGCTGTATGCTTATAAATGCTCTTTCTTTGAATAAACGGCTCGGTCCGTATAATTTTCCCATATATTCCTTGATGGTATGAATACTTCATAGCACAATAACATTAATATAAAACAAATTATTACAACATAAATTATATATTTATTAATATTATTGGGGTTTACATTTATAATGAGCCAGGGGGACCAATAATGATTGGTTTGCAGTGATCTGCCAACCAATCACGAGGGATTTTTCTTTTTTAAATGTAGTGGCTTCAGCCAATAGTGAGGGAGTAAATTCAAGTCTGGCCGTTGACTCTCTGGTTTCGCTGCTATTCATATGCTAATTAGAGGCGTCGCACCTCCGCGCGGTCTCTCAGCGGGGGGCTCTCCACCTACGTCATGGTTCGTTTACGACAATTTGTGGCACAGACAAACGCGACGTTCGCTGCCTCTAAATTGTCGAAAACTGCCGAAAATTAGGGAGATTTCCGGGAGTATACAGGCGTTTACGGGGTCGAAAATCTCACTTTTCATGCAGTGCAAGGTTTGGAAAGTGCTTGAATTTTGGATAAAATGCTTGAAAATGCTTGAAATTGTAACTGTGTTTCTTTCACAACAAATACCTATCTGACTGAATAGTTTGTTTATTAAATGGAGAAATAAAATGTTAGAGAGCCTAAAATGAAACTTGCTCTGCTCGCGATCTGCCAGTCTATTTCCATGTGTGACTCCGTCCCCATGTTGTCGTTTCTGAGCGTTGGCTGGAAGATGCAAATACGCATTTTGGATTAAACGGGCCGGGGACAAACCCCATGAGTTGCTTCTTGTAAAGTCTGACAAAAGATGTGCAGCTTTTCACAATGGGCGAGACTGCTCTTTCAAGTCACATGAAAGGTAAATCATAGACTTTTCAAGCTAACTGAAGTAGCCTAATGTTAGCGCCTATTTGGTTACGTTATTAACTGCTTGCTAGGAATTCGCATTAGTGACTGAGAGTACTTGATGTGATAATGTTAGCATGTCCGTTATGGCACGTTCATTTGTGGAATATGCAGTGAACATAGCCAAGGTTACAGCACTGTAACTGTAACATTAACTACCCGCAAATTCAGTCCAGTTAACCCTCTGAACACGCCGAACGCGTCGCCGCGTTCTCCTGGATTTTTCCTTATGACAGCGTGTTAGTGTTGATCTTGGTGTGACCGGTCTGAATTTCACACAGGATTGCACATAATTCTACTCATTCCTGCAGATTTCGCACTCACATCTGAAGCGCACACATACATACCTTAATAAAGCTGCCTCTGACATACAAGTGCAACAATGAGCTCAAAGTCACGTGACTTCACTTCACCCCGCACACGCATAAACATCCAGTTTAAACATTAACATCCACATACTGCCATTGCACTGCACTTTACTTTCCTATTGTTACTGCGTAACAACCTGTAATAAACCTTGCACATTATACTTCTTTATATATACATATATATATATTTATGTTAACCACTTATTTCTAAGTCTACAGTTTATCTCACTTATCATATCCACTTATTTTTTTTATATTTTTATATTTTTATTTTTATATTTTTATTTTTATCTTATTTCCTATTTTTATCTTTTACTTGATTTATTTATAATTCTACTTATGTTAATACTTTTTATTCTAATTTTATTCTATTTCTATTTTAATTTCTTGTAACTGTTATTTGCACTGTCCATGGAGCGGACCTGTTTACATTTCACTGCCAGTTGTATATTGTGTATATAACTGTGTATGTGACAAATAAAACTCTTGAATCTTGAATCTTGAATCTTGAATGAATCTTGAATCTTGAATCTTGAATCTTGAATCTTGAATCAATGGTCAAAAACACAAAAAATGTCGCAATGCCCATCTGGGAGATTATTAACGTAAATACAGTAGTAAACAGTTCAGAAGAATGAGTAACATGAACAGTGTTTTGATTCCACGCATGTGTCAGGTCTTAAAGGGACAGCATTTATTTATTATTCAAACTACAAGAAGACAAACGATCACTTACTGCTCTTGACTCATTAAAGGGTTAGTTCACCCAAAATCGAAAATAAAGTCAGTAATTACTCACCCTCATGTTGTTCCAACCATGTAAGACCTTCGTTCATCTTCGGAACATAATTTAGTATATTTTTGATGAAATCTGAGAGCTGTCTCACTCCTCCATAGGCTTTCAGAGGGACTGAAACTTGATGGCCCAGAATAGTAAGTAAAAACGTCATTTAAGGAGTCCAAATGACTACAGTGGCTCTGTATTAAGTCTATCATGCGACGAAAATACTTTTTGAGCGGAAAAACAACAAAAATAACGACTATAATTGTTGTTCAATTTGAGCCTCTGACGCCACGACGCATGCGCGAAAACTGAGATCAGTAGTAGTAGAAGAAGAACGCCGTTTTCGCGCATGCGTCGTGGCGTCAGAGGCTCAAATTGAACAACAATAATAGTGGGATAAAGTCGTTATTTTTGTTGTTTTTCCGCTCAAAAAGTATTTTCGTCGCATGATAGACTTAATACAGAGCCACTGTAGTCATTTGGACTCCTTAAATTACGTTTTTACTTACTATTCTGGGCCATCAAGTTTCAGTCCCTCTGAAAGCCTATGGAGGAGTGAGACAGCTCTCAGATTTCATCAAAAATATACTAAATTATGTTCCAAAGATGAACGAAAGTCTTACATGGTTGGAACAACATGAGGGTGAGTAATTACTGACTTTATTTTCAATTTTGGGTGAACTAACCCTTTAACTTGTGTAACTTTAATGGATTAATATGTATATATATTGTTTTTTACAATGAAGATTATCCAATGTTATTTTAAAATTGATTGCTTTTTTATTCAGTTTCTTCCCTGAATACTGTTAGACCTACCTAAAAAAATACAGCAGTCATCTAAAGACATCTACATGCCAATATTCAGTTAGTCGTAGCGCCACCTGCTGGCAGAACATCAGTTAGGATGGCATTCCAGAGACCAGTTTATGGCAAGGTCCCTCTCTAACTACCGGTGTGGAAGAAGATGTGCCACACTGGCATTGGACCCTTGGTGAATGAACATAAACAAATGTTCAGTGACATCAGATAAGATGCCAAGACAACTGTCAGACACCGGACAGGAAGTGGGACCTTCTGCACCCACCACCATCAAGGGGAGGACTTCTCATAAAAAAGAGCATTTCTTAAAACTGTGACACACAGGAAATGACATCATCTGGACCCTTCCTACAGCATGATGGGAGGACAAGAAAATAATCTCAAACCATTGTCTCAGTTTTGACACAAACTGTACAGTGTTGACCGCATTCATCAACCCTGTTACCAAAGTTACTGAGAGAAGAATTATCTCTAGAACTATGAGTAACTTCTATAAGAGAAACTTTATCATGAATGAATGAAGAATACAACTAAAAACCTTCATTTGGAAAATGAAATTATGTAATGTAAGGTCTTCCAAGTATAAATAATGGTAAGGACTAGACTAGACTAGACTAGACAAAAAAATCAATATAGATGAAAAAACCTCGGTCTGTTGACAGCAATGAAATGAGCTTTAAGTGTGAATTTACAGGAGATGTGAAGACATCATCATAATAAATGAGGTGAAAACAGGAACTATTGAGATGAAATAAAGAGTCTTTTCAGCAGCTCTGTTAATATTGATGAGCCTCAGACTATCAACACTCATTCAACAAGACATTCAGGATCATCAGCAGATCATCTCACTTTATTCTGACTGTTTGCTCTTACAAACACATTATTCCACTCAGGATATATGACAAAAGACTATAAAACAGTGGTGGAATGAGTACTGTAAAAGCATCCTCAAGTAAAAATACTGTTACTTGTCAAAAAATGTAGTGCAAGTAGAGTAAAAGTACCTGTCCTAATACTACTCAAAGTAAAAAAAAAAAGTAGCCCTTTTAAAAGTACTCAAGAGTAGTGAGTAGTGAGTATTATGCTGTGAATGTTATTCCACATTATATACCCTGCAAATCAAAAATGTAGCTTACTCTTTTATGGATGATTCTCAGTAAGAACAAAAAAACAAGAGATCATCAACAGTATTTCAATATTTCTCCAAGCTTTATTTTTGACTGCTAGCACTAAAAATACAGCCATGTAATATTTGAGAAAGCAACCAATAATCTGGTAACATTTATGACAACCATTCTGTAGAGGTTTTCTTGCAGTTAATTAAAAAAGGTTGCAAAGCGTTGTACATATGTACAAATTGTACAATGCTAGTCAAGACAATCTCCTGAACGCACAACCATTTCTAGGGTTTACAAAGAATGGTGTGAAAAGGGAAACACATCCAGTATGCGGCAGTCCTGTGGGCCAAAATGCCTTGTTGATGCTAGAGGTCAGAGGAGAATGGGCCGACTGATTCAAGCTGATAGAAGAGCAACTTTGACTGAAATAAACACTCGTTACAACCGAGGTATGCAGCAAAGCATTTGTGAAGCCACAACACGCACAATATTGAGGCGGATGGGCTACAACAGCAGAAGACCCCACCGGGTACCACTCATCTCCACTACAAATAGGAAAAAGAGGCTACAATTTGCACCAGCTCACCAAAATTGGACAGTTGAAGACTGGAAAAATGTTGCCTGGTCTGATGAGTCTGGATTTCTGTTGAGACATTCAGATGGTAGAGTCAGAATTTGGCGTAAACAGAATGAGAACATGGATACATCATGCCTTGTTACCACTGTGCAGGCTGCTGGTGGTGGTGTAATGGTGTGGGGGATGTTTTCTTGGCACACTTTAGGCCCCTTAGTGCCAATTGGGTATCGGGGAAGCGAACGGCGTGTGGAGCAGTTTGGCGAGCGCATGTAAGTGTTTGAACTTATTCTGCAGTTCTGTTGCACGGCTTAAAGTAGTACTTGCTAGAACAGTGTTGATTCTCCTATTGGTATTGCATTTTATTCTGTCTGTCTGTAATTTATCCTGTCATAGTAAATTGCATTTGAATAATATTCAAGTTCGTTATTACTGAACGAGCCTTTTGCACTTAAGTAAGTTGCCCTATTCAGGCAGAGATTGGTATTGATTTGAAGCCATTCACGGGCATTTATAATTATCAGAGCCTGCCGAGCTCCCAGCTGAGCTCACTCAAGCAGTGAATAGTATTTATTTATTGAGCGTTCCATAGCTGGCGCGGAAGCGTCAGCAGAAGTGTTCAGCCCGCATCAGACCGACGCGGGAAAAGACATCTGTATTCGACTCTTCCTCTGCGCGACTCCTCCGAGGCAAGGACTCCGGTAAGGCACTGAGCTATCTCCATCTCTTGTCCTCTTTCACCTTCCTTTCCTCTCTAATCATGTGTGTACAGTCCATTCCCATTATCTCTCAACCACGGCCCACTATTACACACAGGCCTACACGACACCGTAACATTGCTAATCTACGTCCTGTTCCTTCCTCCGCTAATGCTCCTCCCTCTTTTTCTGTGGGCCTATGGAACAGTCAGTCAGCGGTCAATAAAGCTGACTTAATTCCAGCCTTTGCCACTTAATCCGACTACTGCCACTGGACTACTGTAATGCTCTTCTAGCGGGCCTTCCGGCATGCACTATCAAACCCTTGCAACTGATCCAGAATGCAGCGGCAAGGGTGGTCTTTAACGAGCCGAAGAGAGCGCACGTCACGCCTCTCTTCATCAGTCTCCACTGGCTGCCAATAGCTGCTCGCATCAAATTCAAGTCACTGGTGCTCGCCTTCAAAGCAACCACTGGCTCTGCACCAATATACCTAATCTCGCTTGTTCAGACTTACACACCCTCCAGGAGCTTACGGTCTGCCAGTGAACAACGCCTTGTAGTGCCATACCAAAGAGGCATGAAATCACTCTCACGGACCTTTTCCTGGACTGCCCCCACCTGGTGGAATGACCTGCCTATCTCAATTCGAGCCGCCGAGTCTGTAGCCATTTTCAAAAAACGGCTAAAGACACGTCTTTTCCAGCAGCACCTAACCAATCAAGAATAGCACTTAACATTCCATTCGATTCATTTTCTGTCTGTCTAATTTATTTAAAAAAAAAAAAAAAAAAAAAATTGTCGTGTGTTCTGTGTTAGATTAACTGAGACTTGTTACAGCACTTGCATACTGTAGCCCTTGACCGTTCTAGTTGCTTCTATTGCTCTCATTTGTAAGTCGCTTTGGATAAAAGCGTCTGCTAAATGACTAAATGTAAATGTAAATGTAATCCGCTCTCAAAATCTTGGCCTTGACTGAGACTTGGGTCCGCCTAGAAGACTCAGCAACACCCGCTGCTCTTTCTAATAACTTCTCTTTCTCCCACACCCCACGCCAGACTGGGAGGGGTGGTGGCACTGGTCTTCTCATTCATAACAACTGGAAATATTCTACTCACACATCTCTTTGCAATAACAACACATTTGAATACCACGCTATTACGCTTACGACTCCCGTTAAACTCCATATTGTAGTCATTTACCCCCCCCCCCCCGGTCCATTGACCTCCTTTGTTCATGAGCTAGACGTTCTGCTGTCCTCATTTCCAAGGGATTGCAGCCCACTCATAGTCCTTGGCGACTTCAACATTCAGCTGGACAAATCTTATGCTTCAGATTTCCACTCCATCCTAGCATCATTCGATCTCAAACGCCTCATCACTTCACATACCCACAAATCTGGTAACCATCTGGACCTCATATACACACGCAACTGCTCTACAGACAACATTTTGGTCAAACCTTTACACATCTCAGATCATTTCTTCATCACATTCAATCTTCAACTCACTACTCACGCACCACCAGTTCCTCCACCAGTTACTTTCAGGCGAAACCTGCGCTCACTTTCTCCTTCTCATCTCTCCTCTGCTGTCTCATCCTCCCTTCCCTCATCCACACAATTCTCCTCTATGGATGTCAACACTGCAACTGACACTTTATGCTCAACTGACACTTTATGCTCCACTTTAACTTTTTGTCTAGACAGTATTTGCCCTCTTTCGTTTAGGCCAGCACGAGCTACTCCCTCTAACCCCTGGTTATCTGATGTTATTTGTGAACACCGGATGATACTCAGGGCAGCAGAGAGAAAATGGCCTAAATCTAACCACCCATCTGATCTAGGTAAGTATCAGTCCCTGCTCTCATCCTTCTCAGATGAAGTACATGCAGCTAAATCTTCTTATTTCCAAAACAAGATCAACAACATCTCAAACTCTTTGTTCAGAACACACGCACACTGTTCAGAACATTTAACTCTCTCCTCTGCCCTCCCCCACCACCTCCCTATCTCCGGAGGTTTTGCACAATTCTTCACAAACAAAACAACAACTATCAGCAGTCAGTTCTCACCCCCGCGCACTGTGGATTTTAGTTCAGCCACAACCAAACATCCTCTCTCTTCATTTTCTACACTCACAGACAGAAGTATCTAAACTTCTCCTCTCCAGCCATCCTACCACCTGTCCTCTTGATCCCATTCCCTCACATCTCCTTCACTCACACACATCATCAACACATCTCTCTGCACCGGCATCTTCCCTACCACATTCAAGCAAGCTCGGGTAACTCCACTGCTTAAGAAACCCACATTAAACTCATCACTCATAGATAACTACAGACCTGTTTCTCCATTTTCCATTTTCCATTTTTTACATTTGGCAGACGCTTTTATCCAAAGCGACTTACAGTGCCCTTATTATGCCCTGGAGCAACATGGAGTAAAGTGCCTTGCTCAAGGACACACTGGTGGTGACCGCTGGGATCGAACCAGCAACCTTCTGCATATCAGTTCCATGGTTTAACCCACTGGACCACCATCTCACATGGTTTCTCTCCTACCATTCATAGCAAAAACTTTTGAACGAGTTGTTTTCAACCAGGTTTCATCCTTCCTATCACAGAATAATCAGCTGGACATCAACCAATCAGGTTTCAAAAGGGGCCACTCCACGGAGACTGCACTACTGTCGGTCACTAAAGCCCTGCGGATAGCTAAAGCTGACTCCAAATCATCAGTCCTCGTCCTGCTCGATCTATCTGCGGCCTTTGACACAGTCAATCATCAGATTCTTCTGTCCACCCTCTCATCACTGGGCATCACAGGGACTCCACTCCTTTGGTTTGAGTCCTATCTCACAGGTAGGTCTTTCAAGGTTGCCTGGAGAGGAGAGGAATCCCAAGCACATCAACTGACCACTGGGGTTCCCCAGGGCTCAGTGCTTGGTCCTCTCCTCTTCTATATCTACACTACTTCATTGGGACCCATCATTCAGGCACATGGCTTCTCATACCACTGCTATGCTGATGACACTCAGCTCTACCTTTCATTTCACCCAGACGACCCCACAGTAGCTGCACGAATCTCCAGCTGTCTGGCTGACATCTCTGCATGGATGAGAAAACATCACCTGCAGCTCAACCCGGCAAAGACTGAGTTTCTCATCTTCCCCGCCAGTCCCACCATACAACATGACTTCACCATCCAGTTAGTTACATCCTTGATTTCCCCATCAAAGTCAGTCAGAAATCTTGGAGTAACATTTGATGATCAGTTGTATTTCAGAGAACACATTTCTCGCTCATGCAGGTTTGCGCTCCACAACATCAGGAAGATTAGACCGTTCCTAATAGAGCATGCAACACAGCTTCTTGTTCAGGCCCTGGTTATTTCTAGACTTGACTACTGCAATGCGCTTCTGGCTGAACTTCCCTCTTGTGCAATCCAAACACTTCGAATGATCCAGAATGCAGCAGCACGTCTTGTCTTCAACGAGCCCAAAAGGACCCACGTCACGCCTCTCTTCTTCTCCCTGCACTGGCTACCACTCGCTGCTTGCATCAACTTTAAGGCGCTGACGCTTGCCTATAGAGCCACCACGCGCTCAGCTCCTGCATACTTTGACTCCATTCTACAAATCCACACCCCCACCAGAAGCCTTTGCTCAGCAAAGGAACGATGGCTTGTGGTACCATCACAGAGGGGGAAAAAATCCCTTTCCAGAACATTTGCATTCAACGTTCCCAGCTGGTGGAACGATTTTCCCAACGGCATCCGAAACGCAGAATCATTGACATCATTCAAAAGTCAACTAAAAACTCAGCTCTTCCGTGACTACTTCACCTAAACTATATTTTTCAACTAAACATCAAAATAAATCTAATTAATAAACTAAATTAACCATATAAACTAAATTACTGATCTAATTATTGATCTAAAGCCCACACTGTCACCGTATGGAAATTGAAATGAACTGATGACATCAAATGGCTATACAGCTTAATAAAATTATGCTGCATTATTTTCCTGTTTAACACTGTAAAGCTGCTGTGAAACAATCTACATTGTTAAAAGCACTATATAAATAAAGTTGACTTGACTTGACTTGACTTGACTAAACCTTTAAAAAAAAAAATGTAATTCCTTTCCTCTTTCTCCTTCTTTTTCCCTCCCTACTCTAGCCTGTGCTACACTGAGCAATGTACACGGTCTCAGTATTTCAGGCACTTGTTGTGCTTCGACTCTTCATGACCAATCGCTTTGTGTACCCGCAAGTTGTAAGTCGCTTTGGATAAAATCCCATAAATGTAAAATGTTTAAATGCCACGGCCTGCCTGAGCATTGTTTCTGACCATGTCCATCCCTTTATGACCAGCATGTGCCCATCCTCTGATGGCTACTTCCAGCAGGATAATGCCCCATGTCACAAAGCTCCAATCATTTCAAATTGGTTTCTTGAACATGACAATGAGTTCACTGGACTAAAATGGCCCCCACAGTCACCAGATCTCAACCCAATAGAGCATCTTTGGGATGTGGTGGAACGGGAGCTCCATGCCCTGGATGTGCATCCCACAAATCTCCATCAACTGCAAGATGCTTATGGGTCAACATTTCTAAAGAATGCTTTCAGCACCTTGTTGAAAATGTAATATTCTGCCGTCAATTGTTGGCAATTTCACGATTTCAGTCATCATACAGTAACCAGCAATAACCCCCTTTCATAAAGCGTGTGTGCCTCGAGAGTCACACGCGTGACGCATGGAGACTGGACTGATTATTTGTCTTAGCCAATCACGTTGACAGGAAAAAATTTACATAATGTAGCGATGACAGGTTTAGGGAAAATAGCGCAGTAAAAGTACCGATACAGCACTTAAAATGTACTCAAGTAAAAGTAAAAGTACACTGTTTTTAAACTACTTAATAAAGTACAATGCATTTTTAATTATCGGACACAAAAGCTCCACAAGTAGTCCTAGAATACTGTCTAAAACTTGATGGCTGCTCTGTCAAGTCCTCGTCAGTGAGGAACCTGGGTGTGCTCTTTGATACCAATCTTTCGTTTGAAAGCCACGTTTCTAGCATCTGTAAAACTGCATTCTACCATCTTAAAAATATATCTAAATTACGGCACATGCTCTCAATGCAAAATGCTGAACAGTTAGTTCTCGTGTTCATGACCTCAAGGTTAGATTATTGTAATGCTCTACTGGGTGGTTGCCCTGCTCGCTTAATAAATAAACTCCAGCTGGTCCAAAACGCAGCAGCTCGAGTTCTTACTAGCTTACTAGCTTCTGCATTAACTAGGTCAGCCGGAACCGGGAACACTTCCCATAACACCTGATGTACTCGTTACATCATCAGAAGAATGGCATCTACGCTAATGATAGTCTCTCTGTTTTATCCCAAGGTTTACTGCAGTAAGCCTGATCTGGGCCGTATCCAGATCAGATGGTGGACCTGCGCCCAGACATGACCAACGCATGACTCTGAAGTGTCTGCAGAGACGTGTCAATTAGACTCCCCCTGAAATTGCCTCATCGACACTGCATACTCAATAAACCCGTCTCCGGCGTGATGACTCCAATTGTTTGAATATTGCACTTTAATAATTGTTAAATTGATACGTCATCCTCAAAAAAAAGTCTTCGGTGAGTTGCCACAATCTTTTGAATATTCCGATCTAATATGACTTCCGACCTGTAAAGTCACCAAAATAATAATAATAATAATAATAATAATAATAATACGCTGTTTGTTAATTGGCCAGAGTTGAACTGGCACCCCGACTGAGTCTGGTTTCTCCCAAGGTTTATTTTTCTCCATTATGCTCCTGATGGGGTTTTGGTTTCCTTGCCACTGTTGCCCTTGTTGCCTTTGGCTCATGGCTTGCTCAGTTGAGGACAGTACATTTTCAACTAAATATCCAAATGAATCTAATTAGTAAACTAAATTAACTATATAAACTAAGTTACTAATCTGCCACATTGTCACTGTATGATAATTGGAATGAGCTGATGACATCACCGTTTTCTCCGGAGCGGCTGTACGGCCAAATCAACTTCTGTTGCATTATTTTCCTGTTTAACACTGTGAAGCTGCTTTGAAACAATCTGCATTGTAAAAAGAGCTACATAGATAAAGTTGACTTGACTTGACTGATCCTTGAGTTAACAGCACTTGTCAATGGGTGCAGGAATCAAGTAGTCACCTGAAAAAACATTAAGACAGACTGGACATGAAGATGAAAACACTGCAGAAATACACCTCAGTGGCACAGTCCCACAGTCAGGTTTGCTTCCACCTGCCCTTGATTGTGATGGTTTTCAGTCTGCAGAATGACTTGCTGTCCCAAGTCTTTTATGTTAGTCAGCATAAGCAGAAAGTGTCAGTGGAAAGTGTCTTTACACTTTGAGGAAACATCTGTGTCCTCCCCAGGATGCTTATCTATACGTAGCTGACCCTTTGAGAAATCCTTGGTCACCTTCAAGCAGAAGGTTTGGTTTGCTGAATTGTGTGTGAGACACCTGAACAACTTCTGATTAACCATGCAATAATTGAACACTGATGAATGTGTGTTTATTGTGAGATGGGAAAAGAGAGATGTTGGATAAACACAAGATCACAAACACAAACTCCACCGTGAACACCGCTGCCTCTCTCCCGGACGAGCTCAACACCTTCTATGCTCGCTTTTAGGGAACTAACACCGCCCTCGCGGAGAGAGAGCTCGTGGCTGAAGATACAGAGGTTAGTTCACTCTCAGTATCTTTAGCGGATGTAACCCGATCCTTCCGGCGGGTGAACATCCGTAAAGCCGCGGGTCCAGACGGGATTCCCGGCCGCGTCATCAGAGCGTGCACGCACCAACTGGCTGGAGTTTTCACGGACACCTTTAACCTGTCCCTCTCCCTGTCTGTGGTCCCCACATGCTTCAAAACGTCCACCATTGTTCCTGTACCTAAGCAATCAAAAACCACCAGCTTAAACGACTGGCGTCCTGTTGCTCTGACCCCCATCATCAGTAAATGCTTTGAGAGACTAGTCAGAAACCATATCTGTTCTGTTCTCCCCCCCTCACTGGACCAACTGCAGTTTGCATACCGCAAAAAACGCTCCACTGATGATGCCATTTCATCCACCATTCACACTGCTCTCTCCCACCTGGAAAAGAGGATCACATATGTGAGAATGCTGTTTGTAGACTACAGCTCAGCATTCAACCCCATTGTGCCCTCCATACTTGACGGGAAACTCCGGGCTCTAGGCTTAAACAGCTTGTTATGCAGCTGGATCCTGGACTTCCTGTCAAACAGACGCCAGGTGGTCAGAATGGGCAGTAACATCTCCTCACCACTGACTCTCAACACTGGAGCCCCTCAGGGCTGTGTTCTCAGCACACTCCTGTACTCCTTGTACACACATGACTGTGTGGCAACCCACAGCTCCAACACCATCATCAAGTTTGCTGACGATACGACGGTGGTAGGTCTTATCACTGACAATCATGAAACGGCCTACAGAGAGGAGGTGCACACTCTGACACGGTGGTGTCAGGAGCACAACCTCTCCCTCAACGTCAGCAAGACCAAGGAGCTGGTGGTCGACTTCAGGAGGAACGAGAGAGAACACCGCCCCATCACCATCGATGGAGCACCGGTGGAGAGAGTCAGCAGCTTCAAGTTCCTCTGTGTCCACATCACAGAGGAACTCTCATGGTCCGTCCATACTGAGGCCGTTGTGAAGAAGGCTCATCAGCGCCTTTTCTTCCTGCGACGGCTGAGGAGGTTTGGAATGAACCGCCACATCCTCACACGCTTCTACAGCAGCACCATAGAGAGCCTGCTGACTGGCTGCATCACCACCTGGTACGGCAACAGTACCGCCCGCAACCGCAAAGCCCTGCAAAGGGTAGTGCGCACGGCCAGCTGCATCATCGGAGGTGAGCTTCCTTCCCTCCAGGACATTTACGGCAGGCGGTGTGTGAAGAGAGCTCAGAGGATCATCAGAGACTCTAGCCACCCGAACCATGGGCTGCTCTCACTGCTGCCATCAGGCAGACGGTACCGCAGCATCAGAACACGCACCAGCCGCACCTAAGAATTTCACCTACTGTTGCACTTGTGCATATGGTAGAGTGACAATAAAGTGATTTGATTCGATTTGATTTGAGATCATAAAAATAACAACACATGATAAACTCATCACTGCATGAAAATTGGGATTTTCGTCAGTATGTGGCACTGTAGATTGCCGTGAAACTTCAGGTTTACGACTGTGCACGGCAATTTGCAGGCAACTCCGAAAACTGCCGTAAATTGTCGGAAATTGACGTGGGCCTTGCTTGGCAGTTGTCCCCCCATGACCCCCCCTCCCCTTAATTCTAGGGGAGGCTTTATCATGTAAATGAACATGCTCTGAGCTACACAAATGCAAATCAGAGTAGCAGCAGGGGGAGTTTTATCTAGGTTCTGAATTTTTTTAACTAAAACAAGTTTAAAGTTTAAGTTAAAATGTTAACTTAAATTTAAGTTAAATGTACTCGTTTTAGTTCACATTACTAAATTTTTAGGGCAACCAGTTTGCTCCAATTTTTTAAGTAGATTCAACTTGTCCGGGCTCACAGTGTAGATTAATTACTCTGTATGTCATTAGCAATAACCAATGTTATGTAAAAAAAAATATATACAGGACAGCAGTTCATGTCTTCAACCTTTAGAGAGGTTATGTGATGCAACAAGACAATGAACCAAAGCACACAAATAAATCAAGTAAAGCATACAGTTTACATACCAAAATTAATTTTTCCACCCTGCACTGTGAATGATTTTTTAAATGGCTATTAATCATAAATGTGAAAAGTACAAGTTTGTGTGTTTATAGTTAAGTCAGATTGTGTTTTTCTGTAATTGTCATTTAAATTGAGCTCACACCACATTTTATGAATTATCAATGCAGATTTTCAAGAGGTGGTTTCCTGGACAGGGTTTAAATTATGCCAAGAGTAGGCCTTAATCTAGTTAATCGTGAGTTAAAAAATTGTTGCCTGGAACAAAGATTAAGCACAGATTACTAACACCTGGACTATGAGTCCTGAACTAAAATAAACTGGATTTATTTACAGTTTTTTCTAATTGCTTACACACAATTTCTGAAAATATGGCTCCATTTCTTGTAACTCTACACACAAAACACACAACATGCTAAACATCAGACATCGCTTGCAAAAGCAACACTTTGTGCAAAACTATTTTAACTCTTCCAAAAATGTTGTTTTTGCATATATCTAACTACACACAAATATGCACAACTGAGGAATTTACAGTTGAACTGAAATCAGTTGAACTGAAATCAGTTGAACTGAAATCAGCTGAACTGAATCAACACTGAAGTCACTTGAGCTGAATATTGACACTATATTGGCTTGTTAGAGCCGGTTTACAGCAGAATTAGTTTTGAACTTGTTACTGAAGCTGCTATGAAACAATATATTTTGTTGTATGCATATTCTTTCTTTCTCAAACCTTAGTTTTGATTTCTAAGTGATCAATTTATGTATAAGTGTTTTCACACATGATCATTGGCTGTATGGGTCCTCAGTAAATTAATGTGGCATTTAAATGGCAAAAGTTATTCTTGTCTCTATAACTTATGGCTTCATAAAGACACGTTTATGGGTAAATAAAATATGAATAATATAAATAAAATGTATATCAAAACATATTTTAAATATAATCAAGTCATTTTATTATAGCACTCATCAGATGTTCCTGGAAACAAAACAGAGACAGAACAGTATAAACAAACTAAACACCAAATTACAAAAACATTATTATGTGAAAGTGAATAAAGTTGTGTGTGTGTGTGTTTTCAGTTATAAATATGTGCTGTGTAAATTAGCCTATATATACTTTTAGAAATTATATATAGCCTAACTTTAAAAAACAAACAATAACCCATATAGATAAATTTGTATAATATTAAGCATTTACTTAATATACATTGTAACATTAGGCTACTTTACTCTAGCACAGTAGTCAGTTAAGCAATTAATTAATATCTTATATTAATATGTATGTAGCCTAGGCTACGTCTAAAGGTAAGTCTGCTTTAAAAAAAAAAAAAAAATTACACTTCGACATGTACAGAATGTGCGCGTTAAGAAACACGTTCAAATGTGTCTTCTTAACATGTTAAAACTGTGCGTCGAATGTGTGTGTATGCCTGTTACACGACCAGAATGTGCGTGTCTACACATACAAAAGAAACACGTAAAAAATTGCTGCATTGACGCGGACAAACAGTGCGTGTTGAAACAGTCATAAGTCACGCGTTTCGTATAAAGAGATTTGGCCCCGGGCGCGTTCCATAGTAGAGCCCTTGTCCAATGACGTGTGAGGTCGAGGTCATGGCCATGACGCGTAGAAGACGAGCTTTAAACCTTTTTTTTTTGCTGCTTTCCTTTTCGTGATCAACAATGACAGGACGCCGTCTTCAACTCCTGGACGCGACCAACTTTTTCGACTAATTTTCAGGAGGCTGTCTTCGTCTTCACAACTCTGAGGCAAACTGCAGGCGCTATGAACCAGAGCATGGGTAATGTAACGTTACGATTTAAAGAATATGCTTTTATTCAGCTGTATAAGGAAATGGGTGCGTTAATAGATCCGAGCTTAAAACTGCACATTTTGTTTACACAGACTATCCTCGCCTCATAACGAAGCCGTGAGCTCTTATCTGCTTGGAGAGATTTCCGCGAGTCCAGATTTAACCGCTGATCACGACGAAATTGTGTGTAAGTAACTTCTAATGTGTTTCTCATTCCTAGTTTAATTTTACCGTGACTGTTTTTATTAATACCAGTCTCATGTAATTGTTTTCCAGCTGCCTGTAAGACGTATTATGAATCGACACGCCGGAGCTTCAGATTCAAACAATCTGAACTTACATAGCAGGCGGAAACTGCGAAGTTTAACTCGGAGTCTATCAGGAAGAAAAAGGGTAAGATTTATTATATTAGAACCGTTTTTTGTCAATGTGAGTATTTTTTAGGTTGCTTATTGTCTTTATGGATTGTATTACAGTTGCTGGAAGCGAGAGTGTGCTGGATGAGGTGGACATTTGGAAGTCCGCGACCATTGAACTCCATGTTTGACGAGGAAGACGCATTGTTGACGGGGTGTCTGGATGGATTGCACAGCCTGGAGCACGCCGAACTTTACATTACATTACTGCTG
This sequence comes from Gobio gobio, assembly GCF_949357685.1. Classification (NCBI taxonomy): domain Eukaryota; kingdom Metazoa; phylum Chordata; class Actinopteri; order Cypriniformes; family Gobionidae; genus Gobio; species Gobio gobio. The sequence continues at coordinate 85,392,674 of NC_137097.1, forward strand.
CACTGTACATAGTTGTGTGTTTAACAATAAAGCTCTTTCTTTGAATAAACAGCTGTGTTTTATAAATGAAGCCCTTTCTTTGAATGAACAGCTGTATGCTTATAAATGCTCTTTCTTTGAATAAATGGCACGGTCCGTATAATTTTCCCATATATTCCTTGATGGTATGAATACTTCATAGCACAATAACATTAATATAAAACAAATTATTACAACATAAATTATATATTTATTAATATTATTAGGGTTTACATTTATAATGAGCCAGGGGGACCAATTATGATTGGTTTGCAGTGATCTGTGATCTGCCTGGATTTTTCTTTTTTAAATGTAGTGGCTTCAGCCAATCGTGAGTGAGTAAATTCAAGTCTGGCCGTTGACTCTCTGGTTTCGCTGCTATTCATATGCTAATTAGAGGCGTCGCACCTCCGCGCGGTCTCTCAGCGGGGGGCTCTCCACCTACGTCATGGTTCGTTTACGACAATTTGTGGCACAGACGAACGCGAAGTTCGCTGCCTGTAAATTGTCGAAAACTGCCGAAAATTAGGGAGATTTCCGGGAGTATACAGGCGTTTACGGGGTTGAAAATCTCACTTTTCATGCAGTGCATGTCAGAAGTGTGAGTGGTAAATACGGTCTCATTTCTCAGTGTCATATATTTAGTGGGCAGGTCTCATTTGATCGCCAGATTCTTCAATACCACTAGTGATATGGAAGTGGAATTTAAACATGGTCTGGATGAATTAAAGGAAGGGTATCAAAACGTCAATATAATTATAAGTATATAAAAGTGTATATTGCTGGTAAATATATAATTAAATGATATCACATAATTAAACAAGGAAATACACAATTGAATAATTGCCATTATAAAATAGTCTGTATGCAAATCATTACCGAATGCTGATGTTTCAATCAGATTACTTAGAGAATGAGATTTACAGAAAGAGAGATTTAAAATCTCTAGTACCACTTTTGCACTCATCTTCTGTGCATTTGATGTACAGGCCAAGTCAAACTCAATGATGCAGGTCTGACTGAGAATTGTTTAATAAATTTATAGAAATGCTTGCATCCCAGATCTAACTCTTTAGATATATTTTTATTGTCATTAGTCATATGTTGGAAACTAGGGGCCCTTCCAGTTTGCAACAATGCTAAGGACTGTACATAATAAACATTGTGTCCATCAATTCACTGATCAATTAATGTGTGACAAAGCCATGCACATGTTTTATGCATCTTCTATTGTTTACATACAGGAAGTCGACATGGCTGTAAGCCGTAAAATTCTTCAAAATAACTGAAAAGGAATTATGAAGAAAATTGTACTTGTCCTGTATGTATGAAGACGAATAATGTTTGATAGATTTGCATTATGTGAATAATTTTTGCCTGGATATTCCTCTGATCTATGCCAGGAAAATATGTTGTGCGATGGTAGAATTAAGGGTGTGTGTGTTGTGTTTAGGAGATGGGTAGAGTCTATCCTACCATAATCTGTGTTGTATAATTTAGTTCCAATTTAGTCCCTTGTGGGATCTGGGTCTGAAGGGTGGCAGCCATTAGCCTGAAAGGAAAACAAACCACAGAGAGAAATACAGTCTAATATTGAACCTTTACCCAAATGTCACTAAGATAGATGGTGCTATCTTACCAACAGCGGTTGTAGATGGCTTTTGACCTGTTAAGGTGTTATGCCATTATGAGAAAATTTGTTTTAGTTTACAAAGACGTGGATCATTATCATGATCATGTTTCTGTAAAGAAAAAGGTCAAATTAGCTGATTTATAATGGTCAGATCTGGCTGCTGGTGTGTAAATGCAGTCAGCCATGTTGCACCTTAAGCTTCTACTTGCAGTTGCGTTTACACAATCTGCTGTATTGTGATCATTATCACCCCCAGCTCCCCTGGGGGAATCTCTTTAAATGATGCTGTTTACACAAGCCAGAACTGTGTTTAGCGCATCAGGTCACCGGTGTGGTGCTGTGCTGTTTGTTATCATTTGGTATTTACGGTGCCATTCAAAAACTTTACCATTTGGATCTCTGTGGCTGTAAACCCTGTGGAGGTTATGCCTGAGCTTACCATAACACACAACTTTCATTACATTTCCAGTAAAATCACTTCCCCAATCAGGTCCCATGTAATCTGATGCTACCAGATAGGAGTTTGCTAAAACTTGCGCCACTTAGTTTGTGGTTGTATTACAATGGAAAACTTGCACCTCCCCTTTCTCACTGGGTTGCAGATCAATTAAATGTAAATTATACGGCCCTGACTGAATTCAGCCTATTCAAGTTACAGTAATCAGGTTAATCATTTAACTGGGCATTGTAATTTTCTCTCATTTAAATTCTTGCAAAAATAGAAGGTAAAGAAATTCTTTCTCTTTAGGTTTTTCATTTCAGTTTTCTTTCTTAACACTCAGTTCTTTCCTTAACCATCTATATTCTCCTTCACATAATTTCAACACTGGAAGGGCTCTTGCCGTCTTGTCCCTACTTGCACATCTCATCTTTCTACCTTCTAATCCTTCTTATACTTCTTCAACATCTTCTAAACAATGCTGAATCATGATGAGATTAAAAGCCATTCCTGGCCATTATAATATAATTTACATTATAATCATAATATAAATCATATTATATTAAAATAGTATGAATTAAAAAAAAAAAAAATTGCTGGTCTCAAGAGGGTCTCTGCTGAGTCATTTGTCCAGAATAATTTATCATCTCACTGATATTTTAGATTGGCCCTGCAGTTTCTGCTGTGCTGGCATGTGCATTGTGTGCACACCAACAAGACCAAACTGGAAACCAGTTGCTGTGGACGTTCAATAAACTGTGAACACTGAGAGCACGGCTCAAATCATTGCTCAATTTAAAGATTTTTTTGTGACTACACAATATAGAATTGGGCACAATTTTCTAGTTTTGGGCTGAAAAGTTATCATTTGCATTCTTCAGAGAATGTATTTGCATATGAAAAGGAAGGTTGGACAAACACAGGTCTGATGGAGAGCCAAAAGATTACTTTTGGTTTTGTCAGTCTCTTTTGAGACACTAATAAACACAAAAGAGCAGCGATTGCAAGGTCTAAAGACTATAGTAAAACGCTATATTTTATAAGACATTTATAATTGTGACAGTCCTGAACCAGTTTTGTCCACCTTCACATTTTACACACAAAGAATTGCAGTGAGATATTTTCGTTGATATGTTTTAGCTAATCTAATCACAAGATTTAATTCACCAGTTAATGTGACCATTTGTTCTTTTCCTTTGTTGCGTTGTTGCAGCAAAGCAAATAAACAAATGTAACTTGACATTTTTCCTCAGAATTGAGGTTTTAATTTACAACCCTCTTTTGAGTACCGAAATAAAATGTCCTCTCTTGCTGCGCAGGCAAACAAGGAGAATCTTAAAGCAAGGGATATCACTTCTACTCTATGCTGTTGCTTTCAATATGGTTGTCTAATTTTCACGCCCCATCGGATTTATACAGTATTCAGTATTTTATATTCCCAACATTTCTAAAAAGGCAAATAAAAATGTACTTACCATAACAGATGAAGAAAGAGAAGAGATCAAACCTCTTGCTTGTGGCAATCCTAAAATTTCGCTGAAAAGACACTCGCCACCGGGAGATCACGTCGGGGTCACCACTTTGTAAACTCCATCCGTTAGCCCAAAAAAAGCGGAATCTAACGGCTTGGTCGAAGGACTTCTGTGTGTAAGCTTTTTCAGCATTTCTGTTAAATTTGCTTAATTTATGATATCTAATTTTAAATCTGACTCCATGAATAATTTGATCTGACTCCAATTTTAACCCTAACCCTAACTCCATTAAGTGTGTTTAGAGTTTATCAGCTGATCTTAACCCTCAGAGACCTAAGGGTATTTTTACAATTAATTTTCCGCCTGGTATTATTTACTAAAAAAGCTTGTAAAACATCAACCCTGTTGTGCACAGACAATTGACACACCTCTTTTTTTTTCAAGACAAGCTGCACTGTCAGTATATTTGTGTTGCATTGATGTCACCTGAATGTAAAATAAGTTATGGGACCATAAAGACAAATGAAAACATAAAACGGAAATTGAATCACTCAAATATTTATTGAAAACACACACAAATAAATAAAAGCCAAGCAATTTTTCTCTGGAAAACAGTTTGTCCAAGTCTTTGGAGTCCTGGAACTCAGGAATAAACATGAGAACTTGTACAGAACCAAAGCTATATACATTTTTCCAAAAAAAGTCCAGGCGTCTTTGGATTTTGATTATTTACAGGTGCCAAGCCTCAAAACAGTTCCTATCAGGAATCACACAGAGGGCCACATCACAGGCTTTGCATTTCCAGGGGGTGGCCTGTTTGACCTGCCTTGTCTGTTTGCAGTTCACACATTGCCTTCTACCATAGGAGGCCTTCTTGCTGGTATCAGCTTTATCCTCAAACTTTTTCCTCAAACTTTCTCCACAAAACTCAAAACTGCCGCGCGCGTCTCTCTCTCCTCAACACTGCTGGCCGTGCATCTTTCTCTATCCACAATAACAGAGCTGTGGTTCATGCGTAATGACGCACACCAACGTGGAGACGGATCAGCTTGTCATTGGTCAAACCCTCGGGCAAAGCGTCATGGGATATCCAAAATGGCAGCTAGCATCGAGCTAGCGGCAAAAATTACGGAAAATGTATAAATTATGGACATCAAGTGGATAAATCTTGGATGTAAGCATTTTGATTTATTGCTGAACAACTCCAAAAAGATGCTCATGTTCCAGGCTGGATAGAAAACCTTCTGTAAAGGCTACAAAGATACCAAAGACACCCCCGTGATGGCTAGCTTGTTAGCTTTCTCCTGGAAAAAACGGTAAGAAAATCGATAAAACTTTCATTGAATAATATAAATATTTATCGGAGGTGCCGAGTGACGTCGCGGACGATGCCGTCGGGCTGAGGGTTAAGATTAGTTGTGATTTAATTTAGATAGTTGATTTTTCTTAGTATCTCTTATTCTCAAATATTCGTTCATCAAGGGACCCGATATCAGACAGAAACAGAGGCGCCGCGACCACGCGTTCACAAACACAAATCGGTTACTTCTGATATTCGTCAGAGGATTTCAGGGTGAATATTTTATCTTTAAGTGGTTGCTTATGCTCACTCAACAAAAAGTGTAATTTTAGTAATATCCACACAAGCTGCAACTTCTAATACAGTGATAGTCATAAATATTGCGCACTGCGCACATGCTTCAGTCGTGCCGTCCTCGGTGTGATCTATCGTAACACAAGATTTTGCGGTAATAAAGGAGTCCACATTGATCCATACTAGAATAATGATTTCAGAATAATACAAGATAAATCAAGATTAACATTTATTTTGGCCAGACAAGAAAATAATTAAACAAGAATCCATGTTACACAACTGATCAGCGTGAAAACATAAATACAATCGCAAATAATTTCAAAGAGTCTTCATGTCTGACACAGTACACACAATGTGTGTAAGTACACTCACACACACTGTGTGTACTGTGTCAGACATGATGGGGGTTCTGACTACAGAATGTTTCCCAAATGGCAGCTCTGTTATCCTTTCTTATATACTGTCGGCCAGAACAAAAGAGGTGTAATCATTTGCAACACAAACACACCTGGTTTTGGGGGAGAGGATCAGATATCTTTGAAGAGACCACACAAAAGGTAGAGAACAGAATTCTCATTAGTTCTCAATCTTTCTAATTTTCACTGCAGTGAAACTGAGACCATTTTACCCATCGCACTGAGACCTTTAAAAAGACATCAGACATGAAAAGGTAAAAACCAATAGATTCACAAAATACATCATCTGTAGTATATCTGCATTCTGTGACTTGAAACACGGGGAAGGGAGCAGGGAGAGGGGGAGAAGGTTTTGGGCAGGGTGGTGTCCCACAGTCTTTCTGTGAGATCTTCTTTCAAGATTAGTGACTTTTATTGTTCTATTGCTGGGGGTTAGAGCTCAGCTTTTGTCTTATCAGCAAAACCGATCCTTACATTGAATGCAACAAATACTGGTGGGTTGCTGCCCATGTCAAATCAATCAAATCACTTTATTGTCACACAGCCATGTACACAAGTGCAACAGCAGGTGAAATTCTTGGTGCAGTTCCGAGCAACATAGCAGTCATGACATGACATGTACAACATTTAAAGCAGCATCAGATTACACATCTGATGCGCCCACAATTACTCACAGCACAGTAAACAGTAAACACTACAATAAACAATAAATAATTTACACAATGTGAGTGTAGTTCTCACAGCTTTAACCAATATACACATACTTACAATATACATATACTTTAAACAATATACACTAAACATACATTAAACAGTATACATTAAGCTATAATAATAATAATATACAATGTACAGTATCCATTATTATTCACAGTAGAGATCCGATGTACAATAGGTGCTATATGATAAATAATAAATAATAAATGATAAATAAATGTGTATATAATGTGTGTGTATCTACAGTGGGTTGTGCTGAGTGATATTCTGTCAGTGTGTGTTATGATCCTGATGGATCAGGAGTTAAGGAGTCTGATTGTTTGTGGGAAGAAGCTGTTCTGGAGTCGGCTGGTGCGTGTTCTGATGCTGCGGTACCGTCTGCCTGATGGCAGCAGTGAGAGCAGCCCATGGCTCGGGTGGCTAGAGTCTCTGATGATCCTCTGAGCTCTCTTCACACACCGCCTGGCGTAAATGTCCTGGAGGGAGGGAAGCTCACCTCCGATGATGCAGCTGGCCGTGCGCACTACCCTTTGCAGGGCTTTGCGGCTGCGGGCGGTACTGTTGCCGTACCAGGTGGTGATGCAGCCAGTCAGCAGGCTCTCGATGGTGCTGCTGTAGAACCGTGTGAGGATGTGGCGGCTCATTCCAAACCTCCTCAGCCGTCGCAGAAAGAAGAGGCGCTGATGAGCCTTCTTCACAACGGCCTCGGAGTGGACGGACCATGAGAGTTCCTCTGTGATGTGGACACCGAGGAACTTGAAGCTGCTGACTCTCTCCACCGGTGCTCCATCGATGGTGATGGGGCGGTGTTCTCTCTCGTTCCTCCTGAAGTCGACCACCAGCTCCTTGGTCTTGCTGACGTTGAGGGAGAGGTTGTGCTCCTGACACCACCGTGTCAGAGTGTGCACCTCCTCTCTGTAGGCCGTTTCATGATTGTCAGTGATGAGACCTACCACCGTCGTATCGTCAGCAAACTTGATGATGGTGTTGGAGCTGTGGGTTGCCACACAGTCATGTGTGTACAAGGAGTACAGGAGTGGGCTGAGAACACAGCCCTGAGGGGCTCCAGTGTTGAGAGTCAGTGGTGAGGAGATGTTACTGCCCATTCTGACCACCTGGCGTCTGTTTGACAGGAAGTCCAGGATCCAGCTGCATAACAGGCTGTTTAAGCCGAGAGCCCGGAGTTTAATGTCAAGTATGGAGGGCACAATGGTGTTGAATGCTGAGCTGTAGTCTACAAACAGCATTCTCACATATGTGTTCCTCTTTTCCAGGTGGGAGAGAGCAGTGTGAATTGTTGATGAAATGGCATCATCAGTGGAGCGGTTTGTGCGGTATGCAAACTGCAGTGGGTCCAGTGAGGGGGGGAGAACAGAGCAGATGTGGTTTCTGACTAGTTTCTCAAAGCATTTGCTGATGATGGGGGTCAGAGCAACAGGACGCCAGTCGTTTAAGCAGGTGGTTTTTGACTGCTTAGGTACAGGAACAATAGTGGACGTTTTAAAGCATGTGGGGACCACAGACAGGGAGAGGGACAGGTTAAAAATGTCCGTGAAAACTCCAGCCAGTTGGTGCGCGCACGCTCTGATGACGCGGCCGGGAATCCCGTCTGGACCCGCAGCTTTACGGACGTTCACCCGCCGGAAGGATTGGGTTACATCCGCTACAGTTACGGAGATTGCACCAACCTCTGTATCTTCAGCCGCGAGCTCTCTCTCCGCGAGGGCGGTGTTAGTTCCCTCAAAGCGAGCATAAAAGGTGTTGAGCTCGTCCGGGAGAGAGGCAGCGGTGTTCGCGGTGGAGTTTGAGTTCCCTTTATAGTCTGTGATGATGTTAATTCCCCTCCACATGCTTCTGGAGTCGGTGGTGTTGAACTGTCCTTCAATCTTGTCCCTGTACTGGCGTTTTGCTGCTCTGATGGTTTTCCGGAGGGCATAACTTGCTTGTTTATGCTCCTCCGCATTACCGGAGTTAAAGGTGAGGGACCGCGCATTAAGTGCCGCGCGAACATCCCCATTTATCCACGGCTTCTGGTTTGGGTACAGCCGAATTGTTTTGGTCGGAACAACGTCATCTACGCACTTCCTGATGAAACACGTTACGCTATCAGCGTAGACCTCGATGTCGTCATCAGAGGCCGACCGGAACATCTCCCAGTCCGCGTGATCAAAACAGTCTTGTAGCATAGAATCTGATTGGTCTGACCAGCACTGGATGGTTCTGAGGGCGGGTGCTTCCTGTTTTAGTCTCTGCCTGTAAGCGGGCAAAAGTAGAATGGACGCGTGATCTGATTTGCCGAATGGTGGGCGAGGGAGGGACTTGTAACCCTCCTTGAAGGGGGAGTAGCAGTGGTCTAAAACACGGTTCCCTCGCGTGTTGATGCTAACATGTTGGTGGTATTTGGGTGCGATGCGCTTGAAGTTGGCTTTGTTAAAGTCTCCGATCACAATAAACGCAGCCTCAGGATGCGCGGTTTCCTGCTCACTCACTGACCTATACAGTTCCTTTAGTGCCCGGTCTGTGTCGGCTTGGGGGGGAATATACACCGCTGTAAGACTTGATCCAGTCCTGGTACTGAGAAACTCGTGTGAACACGGTAGGATATGCGGCTTTAGCACATCCTTCACCAAAACTCACAATGCCAGATTGAATTCACAGGGAGCCTTTCCTAATGACCATTGGACCTCCAGAGTCTCCCTGAATTGACAAACATTCAGCATTTATACCTTTGACAATATACAGTGAACAATAGAACAATTTTCTTGCAGAAAAATATTAGATGACTAACTTTTAAGGCTATTCTAAGCGGCCAGACACAGGTGTAGTATGAAAGAGCAGTCCTGGACTAGTGTTCATGATCAGTGCTGCAAAAACTGGGCTTAACTGAGCAACTAGGTTGGCAGTGTAAAGTTCTCAGGTGACCAACCAAGTTTTTGGGTTAGAAGGGGTTAAAATGAACAACTGGTCTCTTACCTTACATGTACCGTTTCCTCCCTGATTTAACAATCCAGCACAAATCATATTGCTTGTGATGCTTTTGTTGACCCATTTATAAGCATTATCACAGTCACTGTCACTCACAATCTGTATCATCACCTCCTGCAGTACATCAGGAAGCTGGCCTGTGAGACACATTTGATGGCTTTAACCCCTTTATGTTCATAGATCGCCCACTGTTTTTCAACATTCACTGCACACTATTACTTGACCTGGACAAACTGAGTATAGTTAGAAAGATTAAATACTCCAGTTTAGATATTTGACCAAACTTGGTTACCGTGGCATTCATTTCTTATTGTGTTACAAGAATTCACATAAGGGTCTAAGAATATGCCTTTTTTCCTTTTCTTTTAGATAGACTTCAGGTAACAGGCAAATTAAAGGTGAAAGTGGTGTTGATGGGCAAGCCATAATGCCAGAATAAAGGCTAATAATGACACATGGTTTTATTAAATTAATTATTTGCAGGGACAATCCCCCTGGAGCAATATGGAGTAAAGAGCCTTGCTCAAGGACACACTGGTGGCGACCGCTGGGACCGAACCCATACGGTGTATTAGTTCAGTGGTTTAACCCACTAGACCAGTGGTTCTGAAATGGGGGTATGTGTACCCCTGGGGGTACGTGAAGGCACTCCAGGGGGTACGTGAGATTTTAAAATATAGCCTACATATATTTAAAAAGTAGCATCCATGCAAAAATCCTTTAAAAATAATTATCTAATAAATATTTCAGGAAAATATAAGTATTAGTTCACAAAATTAATCTTATATTCAGTAGGCTATTCAATTTCATTATCCTAAAAACCCAGAGTCTCCCCCATACCAACCTGTCATATGCCACCTGGCATCATCTGTCAATCACTTGGATCAACGATAGGGTGACCAGACGTCCCAGTTTCCCGGGGACAGTCCTGGTTTTTAATGTTCTGTCCCCGACTGGAGTTGTCCCGGGAAATGTCCCCGTTTTACAGCTTGTTCCAAACAACCCGCAGATATATTGGAAAAAAGCGCCCAACCAACGTACAGCTGCTACGCTGACTCTACTTGGTTGCGTGTGCCGCTACTAGCCTACTTCATGAAGAACGTACCGAGTCGAGAGCAGACAGAGCGCCATTATCGTCAAATATCAAAAGAATGCTCGTTTTCGCTTTCAAGGTAGTAACATACTAACTGTTGGTTTTTAATTTAAAGTAATATTGTATGTGCTTTATAACAGAGCCTCAACAAGGTGCAGGATTGTTTTGTCCCCAAAAGTTCCGCAGTCACAACACAGTGATTACCACACATCTGAACTGTAACTTAAATATAAAAACCCTAACCCTAACCACAAACAATTACACTTGCAACCAATACATGTGCAGAATACAAATACTTTCTGCTTAAAATAATCCTAAAATGCTAAATAACAAGACCAATTAAGGACAGTAAGAATTATTTTCAAGCATAGGCCTAAACGTAAAACTTTTGAAGTAAAAAAAGTAATTTATGTAGTATAAACTTAAATACAATTATAAAATGTTACAATATTTGTTGAATAGTTTTATTTATCATATTTATGTTTTATTTTTGTAATGTGTTTTTGTTAAGTCATGTTACAATATTGTTTTGAACTGCTTATTTACAATGGTTAGCTTACCATTAACTGTTAAGCCAGACCAAAATTCCTAATAATCAAACTAAATCATAATACTTAAACTAATATAATAGGACTCCACAACAACAACAACAAAAACATTCAAAAATGTATTGTCCCTGTTTTTTAATTCAAATATAATAACAAATGAGATTTGAGTGATATTTTGACCACTCAAATAGGAAATGTCCCCGGTTTCCATTTCAGAAATATGGTCACTGTTTTCACTACATTAGTTTGAATCACTACATTTTAGTGATGAGAAATATTTGCAATAAATTTAGTCATGGATTATTATCATTTAAAATGTTCTAAATAGTTTATTTTTTTTCAAATGTTTGAATTTTGTATGTGTTTATCTGTTCCAAAGTTTAATAAATCAGACACTGATGGCACAGTGCTCTGTTTTAAGTCTTTTTTTTTTTTCGAACCAAAAATGCTTTGCGTTGGTTAGGGGGTACTTGGCTGAAAAAATATTTCACAGGGGGTACATCACTGAAAAAAGGTTGAGAACCACTGCACAAGACCACCATCTCTTAATAGTTTTACTGTTTATGTTGGAGCTTATATAGTATCTCCATATTAATAACAGTCTTGAACTGTAGACTTTGAAGTGTTGGCTTTCTAAATATATGTTGGTTATGTGTCTATACAGAATGACTAATGAGCTGCAACCTTTATATTCTTGGGTATGTCATTTATGAAAAAATTGCGGGTGTCTAGTAAGGGGTTAAAATCCATTTCTAGGTGAAACATTGAGGTTTACAGTATTGTCTGTTCACTCACCTTCAGATTGTAGCCTGCCCCATCCAGTGACCCAGCTCAGAGTACCCACAGGAAACTCACTACCAGCCGCCGCCAGACAGACCGGCGTAATGTACTCAGAGAAAGACACGGAAGAGGAGAGCTGGACCAGTGCTATGTCATTATCAGCACCATTATTATAGTTAAAGTCCGGATGGGTGATGATTTGACTCGCTGACCTGGATGTCTCATAAGGGTTTGTTGCTAGTACATCACTACCACAAGGAGCCTTTACCACGCCTTTCCCTGACTACAAGCAGAGCATGTTAGAAGGCTTCACAACAAGTCTGGACTTTCAGCGTTTTGGTTGCAATTGAAAACCATTATATGATGAACAATCCTGGAATGATTTCTTCAAGAAACGTATTTTCTTTTTGACTGAAGAAAGACAGACATGGACATCTTGGATGAAATGGGGGTGATTAAATAATCTGAAAATGTTCATTTTGGGGTGAACTAATCCTTTAATTCTCTTTGAGTGATGGCCATGACAGTGTGCTCAATGTATTTTGTTGTTGTTTCTTTGTGTTGTTTTTTTCCTAAGCAAAGTTAAGTTTGCTATCAAGTTGGAATTGTAAATTACTTATGTGGAGTATAATTTGAGTTTCATTTTGTGTTGAAATAAAAGTGTTTCCATCACAAATTTGTGTCATTGACTGAAATCATATATGGTTAGTATATGCAGAGATATTGTAATATTGACTGAAATCATATATGATAATTATATGTAGTTTATATGTATATTATCCCTATTGAAATCTGTATGAAATACATATAAATAAATGACACAAAATGTAAAATAATTCCTATATGATTTTAATTTGACTAGCATATGATTCAGTATAAGAACTTTATATGATTTGTACATGAATATCAGGTATTTTCTACTAATACCATACACTATTGCATACTGTTGACTTGTAAAACTCGTATAAGATTTTTACAGTATTCATACATGACGCAAAAATCCCCTACAAGTTTTATGTGTGCTTTTTAGTATGAAAGTAGCCATACACGGTCTGATTTTGTGTATGACATATATTGGACTTACATGAAACACATAAGATAATTCTGGCTGATTTAAGTAAGGAACATATATGGTCGCTGTATATGAACCATACAGGTTTTTTTCATATGGGTCGGCCTGTGGTTAGAAGTAGAGTTTCTTGTTTGCATGACATTTGGACTTAATAAATCCTTACCTTGAGCAAAATAAGAAAGCTGACATTCAGTACAAACATATATTTTATTTTGAATAAATGAAATGTATGTCTTTTAGTTTGTCAAGAGATTTAAAGCACCTTTTTGAACAGTGCGCATGTACATATGTGCCCTAGTAAGAACGAGCTTATGATTGAATCTGGAAATAAAGCAAAATAATGGAGAAAAAAAGAGAATTACTCCTCAGACACAATGTCCATAATTTACAGCAAAATATCTAGCAATGAATTAAATCTCAAATTCATTAAAGTCAGTTATTACTCCACCACCTGCGTAACATCATTAACACCCCCTCACCCCGCTCTCCGTTTAAACGCTTGCATTTGGAGAATGGATGGATGACCCAAACCCCAAAAAGTCTATTGATTGAGAGTTACTGAATATAACATTTTAATAATAATTAATAATTATAACAAACATTGTTTGAGTAGTTTGCACAAGTATGTTACAGCATTAAAAGAAATTAATTATTTATTATTATATATTATTATTTTCCACATTTTAGAAAATGATTAAAGTCATAAAATCTACATAAGTAACATAATAGGATGAGATTTATGTAGTAACTAAATTAAATTAAACAAATCAATTTATCGTTTAGCTTCTTCAAAGTCACCACCTGTTCTGAACTAAACTTGAACTGCATCCTGATTCTTGGCATCCATCCATAAAAACACATGAATTTCACACAGATGCTGAATTTTAGGCATTTAACCATAAGTCTTCAGATCCAAAGATCATAAGATACCATGTAAATTGCTAAGTAAGTAATTTTAAGGGTGTTTTAAAAGGTTCTCAGGAATTAAACGGCTTGTCAGTTATTAAACAGCTGAAACAAACATTATTAAATGAATGTGTAATTTGGTCATGTTATGGACTTTGTGTAAGATCTCACCTGCTGCGTAGAGAAGTATGGTTCCGGCAACACTCAGAGCCGTGTTAAACTTCATCCTTCTGTTCTGCTCTGTGATCTGACTGCCGTTTCCTCGACTGACAGCCGTATAATGCAATGTAAAGCACCTCATTTATCAAGAGTTTTCTGCCCCACCTCTTCAGAAAAGATTCAGAGATCAATAGGACTCTTTAGACGATGTGGGTGTAACCACTTTTGGCTAGAGTCGATTTCGTTCCCACCACCTTTGAAGAAATATCTGCAGAAAGCAATGACAACTCAGAAAAAAACTCCAAACCATCATTCGTTGAAATCACACGTATCATGAAACATGAATCAAATACAGTGGTCAATGTTTTTTCCTGCTATCTGTAATGTTTAGTTTTGTTTCATGTCTTATTTTACAGTTTAGTCATCATGTTCACAGGCGTGTCTTGTCTATTCATTAGTAGTCTGTTTATTTAAGCCCTCATGTTTGTTCGTCTGTGTCTGGTATTGTTGTATGTGACCTACTGTCAGTGAGTTTTGGTCATACTTAAGTCGAGCCATGTCTGTTTTCTTATTTGGTTCACGTTTTAAATTAAACTGCACTTAGGTTCTGCAAACTCACCGTTGATCCTTATGTTATCCTATCTCTGTTCATGTGTTTTTGTATTCACTGCTTTATTGCAATAATGTGTAAAAAATAAAATAAAAATTATAGCAACATCGGCTTAAAGGGTTCACCCAAAAATAAAAATTAGCTCATGATTTACTCCCCCTCAAGTCATCCTAGGTGTGTATGACATTGTTCTTTCAGACAAACACAATCAGAGTTACATAAAAAATATCCTGGCTCTTCCAAGCAAATTTCCATAGCCAAATTTCCATTGCAAATTTCCATAGCCAAATGTCCTTATTCAGAGCTATAAGTGAAACTGAAATTGACTTCATTATGACCCTTTAAAACTCTTAAACTTGTAACCCAGACTCAAACTAGTACATTTGCAGTCTAAGCCAAAGTTCATATGTTCAAAATCTAAATCAGCACAATTGCATATTTAACTAAATATGTATGTGAGTGAACAGCAAAAACTTGTAACAATGTAATAGTTAATTATAATATGTAAATCATTGTAGTAATTTTACTTTCGTCCATCCAAGGACGCTGAGTGATTGGTACTTGTGTCACCGCTGATGTTGTGATTTTTGGATCAAAGGTGTGGTTATGAGTACATCAGATGACCACCTTCCCCCTCTGTCCCTTATATGAATAAAAATTGATTGATTGATTGATTGATTGTCCCTTAGTTTGGGACACTAGTCAAGGTCTTTTACCGTGTCTGTATGAGAACACTCCAAACAGGAGGCCGTTCAATCATTTAAATTGAATGTAAAGTGGGGAGAGTTGGTCAGCTGATTTATCTGAAAGATTGGGGAGATGTGTAATCTGTAGAGCCTCTTCTGTATTATCAGCACAAGGAAGACACAATTGTAATAAAATAGATTTTATTAACAAAAGATAAACAAGCATAACTAACACCACTACTAAATGAACGGTAAAGAAATCGAGTGCATAAGATGCACATGTGGTTAAGTTGAGTGTGGCTATGGAAGAGTTGCGTTATCTTCTGGAAAGATAAACTGTTATTTCTCTGAAACTAAGGTGAAGAACCTTATTATGCATCAAACAAATAAATGAAATTTGTTATTAACGTATCGCATCAGTTAAATTACCTTGTAAGAGTGGACTCCTGTAGATGGTTCAATCTGCAGGGTTGCCAGAAGACTAAAGAAACGTTATCAGAAAGATGGAAGAAAACTGTACATTTCTCTTCTATTTCCACCCACTGCAACTCATACCAACGACAGAAATAAGTGCAGTTACAATAGCAAAATATGTGGGAGAGCGTTGCTATAATGTGACTATATTGTATTGCAATAGGGAGCACTTCAAAGTCAATACCAAATCAAAACTAGTTAGCACAGTATTCGTAATAGAAAGGATTTAATGACAAAATCATGTTATGGTTACACTTAAAATAGCTTCAAAAAGGATGTATGAGATGATAAACTTATAGCATCAATCATACACGGCATGAATAAAATGTTACCTGAGGGAGAGAGAAAGAGAGAGAGAAAGAGAGAGAGAGAGAGAGAGAGAGAGAGAGAGAAAGAGAGAGAGAGAGAGAGAGAGAGAGAGCAACAGTTCCAATCTTCTTTTATCTATTCCTTGACCATGTGACTGAAACCAAATGTATTCTTTCAAAATGACCAATCAGACTGTAAAGGTGTGTCTGCACCCATGGGGCCTGCAGGCCTCTCTATTGTCTTCCAGATGGCCCTTGGGGGGGGGGGGGGGGGGGGTGACAACAGTAAAGCAAATTTCTTTGTTGGATTTCAAATATCTTTGATTATTTTCAATTCCTTCAACCTCTAATTTAAATCAGAAAACCATGTACTGATAATATACAACAATGCCAAGGTTTCTGGAAAGAGGTTTGGTTAAGTGATATTTACGTTCAATGTGGTTGAGTAAGCAGTCCGATGGCGGGAGTGATGTTACGTATGACACTGAAGCTTCGATGCACATATCGCGCATGCAAGACCATTTCTAGTGAAGCTCCGTATCGTGGTGTGTATCAGTGATGCGCGGGTTGATCCAAAATGAGCGGGTGCCTGCGGTCACCCACGGTTACCCGCGGTTACGAGTCATCCAAAAATATTTTTAATGATATTCGGGTCGCGGTCGGTCGGGTCGTCAATAAATCCTTATTTACCGTTTGAATGTTGAGCGTTATTAACTTTTGAATAAATGCTGACGCGGGACAAAATGCCCGATTTCCCAACACGTTGAACTGAGCAATGCCATTGGACCATTTTAATAAGCTACTTTTAAACGCATATAGCTCAGTAAAGTCAGTTTTATGTATTTTCTGAGAGGAGGCGGGATTTTTGTTGGGAAAGTCGGGGGAGAGACGCACACTTCGATTAGACTGGATAAAGTAGACGGGTTGTTTATACATTGACCCGAGCATCACTGGTGTGTATTGGTTTCCCAGAGTCACGGGATCGATGACAAATGAAGCCTCACTTTCTGTCCAATCATGTGCGCGTTTCGCTTTGCGTGTCAGAAGGTTTAAACCCCAGAGTCCTTGTTGGCTCAGTCCGTCTGGTTGATGGGTTTGTGAGGACATTTACATTTTGTGAGGACTATTTTTTGTTGTTGTGTCTTTTTATTTTGGTAAAATATTTGCACTTTTGTTGTTTTGTTTTCTAGGTAATTTGGTGTTAGTATTTGGGGTTAGGGTGGGATTAGGGGATAGGGTTGGTGTTTGGTGAATGCTTTGTATTTGGAGCAATGGCAACAGGCAAAAAAAAAGACATATTTTGAGTTTAAAGCTTCCAATGTATGTATGCTTTTCTGCTGTCTAAAAGAT
This sequence comes from Gobio gobio, assembly GCF_949357685.1. Taxonomy (NCBI): domain Eukaryota; kingdom Metazoa; phylum Chordata; class Actinopteri; order Cypriniformes; family Gobionidae; genus Gobio; species Gobio gobio. Next base: position 85,409,934 of record NC_137097.1, read on the forward strand.
GAGAAATAGACTCCGACACTGTGAAACAGTTTTTTTTCCTTGATAAAAATACTTAAAAGCTTTATTGCTTTTCTGTCATTCCTACACAGCGAGAGAGATATTAGTTAATACTATATTAGATCTTATTGAATCATATAAACTCATTATATTTTACTGTCACACTTTAATGATAACTTAATTTATTTAATGGACAAATTAAACACAAACGTGTAAGGCTTTTATTTGTACACATAACATTGAAACGATGGGAGTGTGTTGTGGTTGCTTTATGGAGTCAGAATAGACTCATTAATAATTCACGCAAAAAACACGATGCACACATGCATAGCTGATTTCACATGCATGAAACCAAATTCACGTGCACAAAAAACAATTCACGTGCGCAAAATAAAATTATATATTCATAAAATACATTTCACAAATGCAAAACACAATTCGTAGATTTACAACTGTGCACAAAAACTTTTGAATGTTTAAAATGTACACGTTCATCCTGTAATGCGAATGTGCAAATCGTCATTCACGTGTGTGAATTGCCTTGGATGTGTGTGTGTGTTTTTGAGACTTTCCTGGCAGCGCAATCCTCCCTACACAGAGGAGTCGTACTCTTTAGCCAATCAGATTTAAGCTCATCAATCGGCCAATCATAACCGCGTGAGGGCGGGCCCACCTGAATGTTACGTCATCAGCGTTCGACCACAGTTAGAGATCATGGCTAAGCAGCAGAGGTATGTATGTGCAGTTTGATCGGTTCATTTCTGTGTTTACTGAAACTAAGGACTTAGCAGTTAAGAAACTATCACTTCAACTGATCTCTGTGTGAAAATAAACATTTAGTAGTATTGATGGATTCTTATGTTTACTTCATAAAGAATTACGCATATGCACACCATACAAATGTAGGATTTTTAGATTCATAAACTCCATAGAAAGCATAACAATGGTTTGAATGATGAGAGATAGTGTATATAAATAGACGAATTAGATACATAGATATTTTTCACGTGGTCTTTTATTTAACTATTATTTAATTAGGAAAGTGCAGTCACAACAGTGTGTTTGTACCTGCATGTCATGTCCACCACACATTCAACTGATGATAATAATTTATGTAATGAAGTGCATACATTGGAGACCTTTTATATTTAATCTATGTTTTGTTTTAACTTTAAGCTGCACATATATGCAGTTTTATTGTTTCAGATTTCCAAGACAGATGATGTATGAAGTTGCAGAGACCAGTACCTTGACCTTAGCATTCCTACTGTAATTCTTTCAAAACAGTCGTTGCATCCCTTCGTTTTGACTGTTGTTTCAACAAGAGGCTGAAAGTCATGCATTGTTACTGTATTAATGTACACACTCAAGGAATAAAGCCCTGCTATGCATTATTAAATGTTCTTGTTTTATGACAGAATTAAAAGATTCAAAGATATTTGCTACAGTTGATGTATACGGTTTATTAGTTTGAAAGTTTCTGAATCCTTTGGGAATAAAACCTATATGAAATGACTTGGCCATGATTAAAGAGAGTTCACCCAAAACAGTTTTTTTTTTATTCATTTACTCACCCTCAAGTTGCTCCAAACCTATATGAAGTATATAGGTTGAGTTTTGTTTGTTCTGCTGAACACAAAGGAAGATATTTGTAAGAATGTTTGTAACAAAGCACATCTCTGCAGCCATTGACTAACATAGTAGGGAGAAAAATACTATGTTAGTCAATGGCTGCAGAGATTTGCTTTGTTACATTCTTCTAAATAACTTCCTTTGTGTTCAGCAGAACAAACAAAACTCAGTACAGGTTTGGAACAACTTGAGGATGAGTAAATGATGAAGAAGCACAACATGTAGTACAGAGAAATAAAATATATATATATAACATTAACATATCTAAATATATTCTGTAGTTGTGAGATTGGCTGATTAACAGTTTGAAGCTGGGCTAGTTCTTCAGTCACAGGGCACTGGAAGCACAATGTCATTGCATGGCTGGTCAGGGATGTTGGTAGTGTTCCAGTCAGTGTCTTCTTTTCTTTTAAAGTAGATAAATGTTTATCTCCAAATGATACATTTAAGTGCAATACATCAGGTAAAAAGTTAACAAATGAAATGTGTTCAATCTAGCCGCCACTAGCCCTTTCTCTGCCAGAACACATCAGATTTTGGTTTGATATTTAAAGCAGTCAGCACGTAGTGCAAGAGGTACAGACAGAGGAAGAGCAGGAAGCAGGAGATGAAGTGATGGTAATATCATTTAATATAGTTTACTGAGTAATCTTAGTAGTATGATGTTAATTGCATCTTTGTCTGATCAGCATAAAAACTGCTTTTTTTGCCAGGCAAAGTAAAATTAATGCTTCACAACATTGTCCTGTGACATTAAAAATTACAATACAGCACAGAACATGAAAGTACATGTGTACTGAATAGATTAAGACATTAATACAAAGTATAAAAGAGAATAAGGAAACATGAATTTAGATGTTTGTGACTGCTATCCAGATGTCACGCCAAAGGTGTGTAATCCTGAAAAATACAAAGGAACAATAAGTGTGTAATAATTTAACACTGTATACTGTTGCACAAATGACAAAATATCTTCATCACTAAACAATGAGTGCTCATAAAAAAAATTGTACTTAGTGAAAAAATATCTTGATGAGGCCAGTACTAAATGGGAGCTATTGGCCACACAGATTATTGTTTTACAATCATTTGTGTGATTGTAACTGAGAGAGATGTCTGTCTCTGTACCTGCAGCTAAAATACAACAAAACAAGCATCATTTCCTCTTCATATGGGACATCTGATCACCACAGCAATTGCTTACATCTGTTAATATTGAATAAACTATCACTTCAACTGATCTCTAAGTCCTTAGTTTCAGTAAACACAGAAATGAACCGATCAAACTGCACATACATACCTCTGCTGCTTAGCCATGATCTCTAACTGTGGTCGAACGCTGATGACGTAACATTCAGGTGGGCCCGCCCTCACACGGTTATGATTGGCCGATTGATGAGCTTAAATCTGATTGGCTAAAGAGTACGACTCCTCTGTGTAGGGAGGATTGCGCTGCCAGGAAAGTCTCAAAAACACACACACACATCCAAGGCAATTCACACACGTGAATGACGATTTGCACATTCGCATTACAGGATGAACGTGTACATTTTAAACATTCAAAAGTTTTTGTGCACAGTTGTAAATCTACGAATTGTGTTTTGCATTTGTGAAATGTATTTTATGAATATATAATTTTATTTTGCGCACGTGAATTGTTTTTTGTGCACGTGAATTTGGTTTCATGCATGTGAAATCAGCTATGCATGTGTGCATCGTGTTTTTTGCGTGAATTATTAATGAGTCTATTCTGACTCCATATTGCTTCATCTGACAGAGCTTCTTCCACAGGCTTCTGCCTGCTTTATTTTAAATAAGCACCAGATTGCGCTGTTCTCAACAATCTTGAAGCTTCGAATCTTTTCCCAGAACAGTCAGGGGAAAGCCTCACTGCTTCATTTCTCCATCCCTAGATAGCGATGACTTCTTCCACTGGTTGTGCTGGGTGCAGAGGCATAGCAATCTTTTCAAAAGTAAGGGGGATGGAAGTGGTGTATATATGTCACGCAAAACTTAAAGAAGACTGAGGTGAGGACTCATGTGCAGAGGGAACTGATTTATTTACGAAAAAAACCAAACACAAAACAAAACCCACAATGGGGGCAAAACACAAACCAAATAACAATATAACTTAAACATACCAAATGGTGACAATCACAGGAAACCAGGGGAGCGTAGACAAGACAACGATCTCACAAAGACACAAAAGGAACTTATAAAGGGCAGGTGGGAGAAATCAAACACTAATCAGATAACAAGGGGAGGGATCAGACAAACACACAAGCAATTAGCCCAAAATAACAAAACACCACATGTGCTCAATGAGACAGGACAGACATGGGACAATATATAGTATATTAGGGATGCAACAATACAGTTAGTCCGGTTCAATACATACCTCAGTTTTTTAACCACGGTGTTCGGTTCGGTTCTGATGGCTAGTCACATTCGTTTTTTTTTTGCTATTCTAATCTTAGGCGACAGGAACAGAAAGAGTTTAAGGAGAAAATAAAAAAATATATAAATATTTTACTTAAAAAACCTTACTTAAACTTAAACCAAAAACCCTTGAACACATTCCTAGTGTATAGTAGGGATGGCAGACGCGAAACAGACGTTTCGGGGCTTTGCCGAGATCCCGAAGCGCAGATGTTTCGAAACACTGCTCCGAACTGTGATTCGAAACACCCATGTCACGTGACTATGGCTAAATGAAGCTTCAAAGTGTTTCATCAGGTGGCGCCTGTCGAAACTGCGTTGATTAAAGGGGGCGGGAACAAACCACACAGTCACACATCAGGTATAAACCTAATTCACCACAGTTTAAAAGTGAAGTAAATCCATCTTCACCTCGTGGGTTTTTGTGAGAGGAGAGTGATTTTGTGATAGCAGTGAGATTTATAGTGCGCTTTGGTTAGTTATATTTAGGCTAGATTTAAATTAGATATATTGACTGATAGGTATAGACAGTGACATATAGTATAGATATAGTGACACATTCATATAGGCTAAGTTAGATAGTGACAGATAGATAGCACAGCATAAGTTAGATATATAGAATTATATAGATATAGATTCAGGTGATATATAGATAGATATATTAATTGAATATATAAAAATGGAGGCTGCACGCAAGAGATGCCGTACATCTGTGGTGTGGGAGCATTTCCATTTGGAAGCACCAAATAAAGTGAGATGTGTGTATTGTGATAGGCAGCTAGCCTTCTGCAACAATACATCATCCATGTATTTACATCATCCAAAAATATTTGTGCATGCCAGCAACAAGTGTCCCTTGTGAGAGGATTTTTTCAAAGGCTGGAGAAATTATATGTAAAAAAAGAAGTCAGCTGAGTCCTTCAACAGCAGAGCAATTCATATTTTTGAATAAAAATGTTTTGTGACAAATGTGACACATTGTGGCTTTATTTATTTTATTAATGTTCATTTTGTATAACAAACAAATATATATATAGTTCTTTACAATGACGAGGCTACAGGTTACAAAACCAAGATCATGTACTTGTCAGACAGATGTTAAAAACAATTTTTTTTACATGGATCATTGTCAAGGTATTTCAGATCAACACATGGAAATGACCACTAGATGGCGCCGTAGAGACGGGTGTCGGATTGATTCGAAGCTTCGAAACAATATGACACATTTGCTTCAACTGCTTCAGTGCTTCACGAAGCCTCGGTCTGCCCATCACTAGTGTATAGTATAATATGTAAATCTACACTGGCAGCTCAGAGCATTTAAGTATGAAATTGAATGAATAAATGTACAATTAAAACAGACTTCACTATAAAATATACTTTGATTCTTACTAAAGCTGCTGTATTTGTCACGTGTCCAGTCTGTTTTGGTCGTGTTTTATTTCGTTGTCATGTTCCTTTGTTCTCTTTCCCGCCACTTTCTCTGTTTCCTTGGTTACCCTCGTTAATCTAGTTCTGTTCAGCTGTGTGTAGTTCATTATCATCTGTGTCACCTGTGCCCCTCGTTATTTCAGTCATCTGTGCTTTTTTATAAGTTCCTCTTGTTCACTCTGTCTTTGTCCGGTCACCGTTATGTGGACCCCCCCCCGTTATGTGGACCCCCCCCCCCCCCCGTTATGTGGACCCCCCCCCCCCCGTTATGTGGACCCCCCCGTTATGTGGACCCCCCGTTATGTGGACCCCCCCGTTATGTGGACCCCCCCGTTATGTGGACCCCCCCGTTATGTGAGCCCCCCCTTATGTGGACCCCCCCGTTATGTGAGCCCCCCCTTATGTGGACCCCCCTCGTTATGTGGACCCCCCCGTTATGTGGACCCCCCCCCCGTTATGTGGACCCCCTCGTTATGTGGACCCCCCCGTTATGTGGACCCCCCCCCCCCCGTTATGTGGACCCCCCCCCCCCCCCCCCCCCCCCCCCGTTATGTGGACCCCCCCCGTTATGTGGACCAGAGGTCTTCACAGAGCCCCAGAGACCCGTGGACCCGGGAGCCGTACAGGTTTGGGTCTATATTTTAAATGATCAGCCGGGTCCGGGCCGGGTCCTAATCTATTACTTCGGGTCCCGGGTCTGTTTAACATTTGTGTCTAATACCCGAGTTGATCCAGACTCGGAGAACACCTGCCCATGATCAGAGTCAGTCAGCACTGCTTGTGTGTTTTTTGTAACTTGCAACTTATAAAATTAGGATAAGAAAAGTGTAAGGCGGGAAATAAGGTTTAAAAAAAAGAAAGAAGAAAAACCCGAGTGATCTCTCTCTCTCTCTCGCCTCACACTCTCTCTCTCTCTCTCTCTCTCTCTCGCTCTCTCTCTCTCTCTCTCTCTCTCTCTCTCTCGCTCGCTCGCTCGCTCTCTCAGCCATTGCAAGCGCACAGTAATAATAATGGATACCTTCATGAGTGATGTGCGAAAAAAGCTAAAAAACAAAGAATATAAAGAAGTTAAACCCACGGGCAGCTCTTCTGTCTGGGCATCCTTCATGCATATTGTGGACAAACATGAGAAAGTAAGTGCTGTCAAGTGTATTAGCCTACGTGTGACACACTGTTGAAGTTTGATTTGAACTTATATTTAAATAATATATTTCAAATCAGCAACACAATCTCAGGTGAACTGTCACAAATGTTTTCTATGATGCTCAAATCGCGTAAAAAAGCTCATATTTCAGGTTTCTCCAGCCAATGCGCATGTGCAGTCTCAAGCGCGTGTCATGTTTCTATGGTAACCCGAGCTTCCAGTGACTGATTATTAATAATAATATGAATGAACCGTCTTGTTTAATCTTAAAGTTTTGGTGGTCAGACTCGGCTCACAGAGATGATAGCAAATAAATAATGCGGACGTCAGCGGCCACCGAACGAGCAATCGTTATTATAGTTCAAAAAGGCAAACAGTCAAAGTTATTATGCGAGTTAACTCAAGTCGAAATGCAAATCTGCAAAGACGCATTTGTCATCCGTCACGTGACATAAAGTGGACTTTTAAAGCTGAAATGATGAGTGAATTAAGCTTGCTTGGAATAACAAGAGAGGAATAACATGGATTTAACTTTTGGGCAAGGATTAATGCATCGCAATCAAGTAACGTTACAAGGAATGGAGACGACGGCTATGGTAAGACAAAAAGTTGTTTCGCAACTTGTTTATTGACTTGTTAATATCAGTTTATTGAGGAATATGTGACAATCGGGTCTGTGTCTTCTCGCCGGGTTCGGTTCCAGCTTTTAAATAATAGACGGGTCCGGGTCGGTTCCAGGTACTACATTTTTGGCATTTCTCGGATCTGCACAGGTCCGGGTCCAGCTTTTGAAATAATAGACGGGTCCAGGTCGGTTCCGTTTAGCACATTACGGGTCTCTTCGGGTTCGGGTATGAATTTTTGGACTCGTGAAGACCTCTAATGTGGACCTGTTATTCCACCAGCTATGCAATCCCTGTATGTGTGTTTGAATCTTCCCTCAGTAAACTACGTTTGAGATACTCCTCTGCCTCTCCTTGTCTTCCTGCCTGAGCCAAACCGTAACAGTATTAAAGTTTTTCAGTCAAGAGCAGGGAGTGATTTTTCTCTTTGTCTTTTGTTGTTTTAGTAACATTAAAGGGATAGTTCACAACATAGATTACTCACGCTCAAGCTGTTTTAACACTGAATAAAGTTCTTTCTTCTGTTGGACGTAAAATATATTTTGAAGAATGTTGGAAACCAAACAGTTGCTGGTCCCCATTGTAGGAAATAATATGGATATCAATGAACTGTCTGGTATTCAACCGTCTGTGTTCAAGAGAAGAAATGAATACAGGTTTGGAATAACATTAGAGAGAGTAAGTAATTCAATAATTTTAGAGGTGAACAAAAATAAATATACAACTCAGTCTGTTGACAGCAATGAAATGAGCTTTAAGTGTGAATTTACAGGAGATGTAAAGACATAATCATAATAAATGAGGTGAAAACGGGAACTATTGAGATGAAATAAAGAGTCTTTTCAGCAGCTCTGTTAATATTGATGAGTCTCAGACTATCAACACTCATTCAACAAGACATTCAGGATCATCAGCAGATCATCTCACTTTATTCTGACTGTTTGCTCTTACAAACACATTATTCCACTCAGGATATATGACAAAAGACTATTAAACTGCTCTACTGAGAGACAATGCTGTTATTTATGGATAAAACATCAGTAATGTAAAGAAGGCCACCCTCTCAAATGGACTCTTCCAAACTCCCCCACCTCTGCTGGTGATTTGGACTGCTCCTAAACTTCCCTCAGAGAACCAGATATCAGAGAGTGAGGATGCAGAGATGTGCTTGTGTTTAGTTATTAACAGTTAAAGTAGTCAGAAGGGACAGACTTTGTGGATTGTGTGTAAGTATCTTCTCTTCATTAGTGATTACAATATTGCTAAGAGACATTAAGGAGCGTCTGAATGTTTACATTAATAACTCGGTTTGCACATTATCTTGTCGCATAAATGCATTGTCTTAATGCCATATAATCTTCCTGTGTTCTTTATCGGGGAAGTATTTGATGTGCACTTATATTATATTGTGTAGATTTGAAACTGTGTCTCAGGGAATGTTAGTCTCACAAGTGAGACGTTGATTGAGTTTGTATTCATATATTCAGGGTTATATCTATTTCTTTAACATGCTTGATAAGTTTTATTTCCCATTGTGTGCCCTTCCCAATCCAGTGTATTTGGATAATAAAATCTTTGTTTATTGCAGAAAATCAGAGTAAAAGAGGCGGATTATGCATTTAACTAATGAGAGAAAGATTGCATCATATAGCTCATGGTCTAGGCATGTGATACATATAGAAAACAAGGCCACATCTGGGTTTCATCTGTTCAATCCTCCAGACTTGCCTTGAGCTCCTACAGAATCCTTCAATGCAAAGAATAGGAACACAGAGACCCCACTCCCATTCTATCCTACACAACCTTCTTCCATATATAGCAGTGGTTCTCTTACGAGAGGTTCTCTCGTATTGCGTAAGTTCCTTACGCTACGGGAAAGTATTCTTTCTTCGAGATTTCTGAAAAACCCAAAATTATCCTTAATTTTGTAACATTGTCAACGCAGTGCGGCAGCCTGGCAGACCATAGCAGGCTATTCCAGCGTGCTATTGGCTGCTCTGCTGGCAACTGCAGCAGCCTATCGGTGAGCCCGCGTGACGTGGCGACCAATGAGGGCGCTTCGCGCCCACCTGGCTTCATTTGCCTACAGGTGGGGCGTGGCCACGTGTATATAAGCAGGGCTCACGGGCTGCATATTCGATTTTCTTTTCTTCAGCGAAGCCCTTCGCATCGCTGGATCTGGAACCCGCCGCCGTGACCGCGCAGACAAGCAAGCAGAGGACAGCGCCTGAGGAAGCCGGCAGCATCGCGCCACCTTCAGCCTTCCGTGCCTGCTCTGCTATCCGGCAGCCCCATATCCTTTTACGCTCAAAGTGTTGTCGCCGCTGCGTCACACTTTTCACAAAAAGAGCCGAGCGTTGATACAAATGTCTCGTTCCACCTGCGGCTCGTGTCACGCGCAGCTCAGCTCCGGGGACCGCCATGTGATCTGCGCTCTCTGCCTGGGCCGTGATCACGCCGCCGCCGCACTCCACGCTGGCGGATGCCAAGAGTGCGAAGAACTGACGATGTCGACCCTGCGGGCTCGACTCGTCCTGTTCGAAGATGATATCCCTCCAGTCCCTGCCACGCCGCGCAAGAAGAAGCGCCGCTCGCAGCGGACTCCGGAGCTCGCAGAGAGAAGCTCGCCGGAACCTTTCCCGCCCGCTTCACTCTCGCCTTCCCCGCCCCCACCCCAGGCCGCCATTTCTGTTGCCGCCTCCGGGGATGAGGCGGATGCGGCCGCGGAACGCGCCGACAGCTGCTCCATCATGGCTTCCGACAGCGAGGACTGGTCTTCCGCGTCCTCTTCAGTCCGGGGCTCCGGACGCTCTCGAGCGGGTGAGGACGCCGAACTCTTGCGCCTTCTCACCCGGGCTGTCGAGCAGCTAGGCCTCGAATGGGCCCCGCCCAAGGTGGCAGCGCCGAACCGACTTGACGGATGCTTCCTAAACAGTCGCCGCCGTGCGCCCACCTCCAGGACTGCACCCTTTTTGCCGGAGCTTCACGAGGAGCTCGCAAAGTCCTGGAATGCGCCATTCTCCGCGAGGGTCTCGTCTCAGGCTTCTTCGACGCTCTCACAAGTTGACGGCGCGGCCGAGAAAGGCTACAACGCTATCCCTCCGGTGGAAGAGGCGGTCGCAGCGCACCTTTGCCCGCCTTCTGGTTGGCGCTCAAAGGCTGCCCTCCCGTCTAAGGCCTGCAGAGTGACGTCATCGCTGATCGGCCGCGCTTTCGCTGCCTCCGGTCAAGCTGCGTCCGCTCTGCACTCTATGGCCGTGCTGCAAATCCTCCAAGCTAATCTCCTCCGCGACATGGACGAGAAATGCTGTGACGCTGAGTTAATCACGGATTTGCGAAGCGCGACGGATCTCTCCCTTCGCGCCACCAAGACCGCAGCACAGGCCCTCGGACGCTCTATGGCCTCCCTCACGGTAGCTGAGCGCCACCTCTGGCTCACGCTCGCGGACATGCGAGAAACAGAGCGCGCGGCCTTCCTAAACGCCCCGCTCTCTCCGTCTGGGCTTTTCGGACCAGCGGTCAAGGGGATCGTCGACCGTTTCTCCGAAGTGCAGAAAACGACGCAGGCCATGAACCTTTTCCTGCCTCGACGCCCCGGCGCTAGCAATAGCTCCGCTGCTCGCCGTCCTCGTGACCAGCCAGCAACGAGCTCCGCGCAGCACCCAGCGCGGCCCCCTTCGTCTCAGAGAAGACCGAGCGGCCGCCCCAGATCGCGCTCTTCCAGCCGTGGTAAGCCGCCTCCACCTCGGGGCCCCCGGCCTAGGATCACGCTGAAGCCCGAGCCTCCAAAGTCCTCCTAGCAAGAGGCGAGAAACGACGGTTAAGTCCCGCCGCGGCCGGACCACCGTCAAAACTCTTTTTCCTGTCAGCCCCCACCACTGTGGCTGCTGCAGATGGATTTCACGCAGCCAACGAGCCGGCAAAAATGCCTTCTCGCCTGTCAATAACCGCCGTTTTTACGGCGAACCAGAGAAATCACAAAAGTTGCATTATTTCTGGTCGCACGGCTCGCGCCGTATGTGTTTCAAATGCAGTAAATGTGCCCACTTTTCTGTGTTCACCCCTGCACACAAGCACTATAAACCCTGTGTCCCCCACTCACATAAAGCGGCCACCGGCCGCTCGAGTGCTAGAGTTAGATCACGTGTCCGCTTGTTTGCGTCCACGACTAACCACCACACGCGCTGTCACACAGCCACTCTTAACCGGTCATGTTCCACGCGTAAGAGTTGTGCCCGCTCAAACGCGCTCACACATTTTCGCGAACATTATGCCTCAGGCGCCACGCGCCACGCCACACACCATTTATTTTCCGCCCAGGGTGGCCGGAGCGATGAGTGTAGGGCCGCACACAAGCCACTCCCCGCTCGAAGCGGCAGAGATGCAGTGTGTAGGGCGGCCAGCCATCGCGAGCGATCGGCTGGCCCACAGCACAGAGAGCGCGCGCACTGCGCCCGCCCCTCCTATACGGGCCGTCAAACCCGCGAAGCGCGGCGTTTCGAGCCCGGAGGCCGTTCTATCCCGTGTGGCGCACGCGAGAGCGTGGGAAGCCATTCCAGGTGTATCAGAATGGGTGCTGAAAACAGTGAAGCACGGCTACACTCTGCAGTTCGCTCGCCGCCCTCCGCGCTTCTGTGCGCGTACAGAGACGAGAGTGAGCGAGGAAGTAGCACATCTACTTCGAGCAGAAATAGCCACGCTGCTGTGCAAAGGGGCTATAGAACCGGTTCCCCACTCTATGAGCGAGTCAGGCTTTTACAGCCGGTATTTTCTCGTGCCAAAAAGGGATGGGTCGCTCAGACCGATTCTGGATCTGAGGCGTCTGAACAAAGCTCTTATGAAAAGATCGTTCAAGATGCTCACGACCAAGCAGATCCTCGCGCATATTCGCCCGAGAGACTGGCTAATCTCCCTAGATTTGAAAGATGCATATTTTCAAATCAAGATAACGCCGCGTCACAGGCCATTCTTACGATTCGCCTTCGACGGCCAGGCTTATCAATACACCGTCCTTCCGTTCGGCCTGTCACTAGCACCCCGTACATTTACGAAGTGCATGGACGCGGCCCTCGCTCCTCTGAGAAATCGAGGGATGCGAGTATTGAACTATCTGGACGATTGGCTCATCCTGGCGCAGTCGGAGGCCGAGCTCCTCGCCCACAGGGCAATGCTGCTCAGCCATCTGGACAGCCTAGGGCTCACGGTCAATTGGACCAAGAGCTCATTAGTGCCCACGCAATCAACCTCATTTCTGGGTTTGAATCTGGACACTGTGGCAATGTCAGCCCGCCTGTCACCCCATCGCGCGCGCCAAGTTCGGCGCATGGCTGCGTACTTTCGGCCAGGCAAAATCGCACCTCTCAAGCTGTTTCAGAGGATGCTGGGACGTATGGCCTCAGCTGCAGCTGTGCTCCAGCTGGGCTTAATGCGCATGCGCCCGCTGCAATGCTGGTTAAACGCCCGAGTGCCTCACAGGGCCTGGGCGTCCGGTGGCTTCAGGATCAGAGTGACTCAGGGCTGCGTGTCAGCCCTAGAGCCCTGGTTAGTAGCCGACTGGTACCAGAGGGGAGTGACGATGGGAGCCATCTCACACCGCAAGGTCATCTCGACGGACGCCTCCACCACGGGTTGGGGCGCCGTTTTCGAGGGCAGATCAGCCTCGGGCCTTTGGTCGAGCGAGGAAAAACTCCTACACATAAACTGTTTGGAGATGATAGCGGTAGAGAACGCGCTCAAGCAGTTTCTCCCGCTTATACGAGGACACCATGTGTTAGTCCGGTCGGACAACACCACAGTGGTGTCCTACGTGAACCGGCAGGGCGGTGTCAGGTCCAGAGGTCTGGGCAATCTGACAGAACGCCTGCTCGTGTGGGCACACAGCTCGCTGCGCTCGTTGAGAGCTGCGCACGTGCCGGGCCACCTCAATGTGGGCCCGGACAAGCTGACCAGGGGCCTCATTCTCCCAGGAGAATGGTCCCTGCACCCCCAGACAGTCCAGCTGGTATGGCGCCTGTTCGGCAGAGCGGAGCTCGACCTCTTTGCAACAAAAGAGAACGCCCGCTGCCCGACGTTTCTGTCCAAAAGCGAGGATGCGCTGTCCCAAACTTGGCCCAGCCTCCCGCTGTATGCTTTCCCGCCGATCTCCCTATTGCCCCAGGTCATAGCGAAAATCAGGGAAACGCGCCGTCCGGTGCTCCTTATAGCACCGCGCTGGGAGAACCAGATTTGGTACCCAGAGCTGGTGAAGCTGTCGCACTCACCCCCCTGGCCAGTTCCGCTGAGAGCAGACCTTCTCTCTCAAGCAGGAGGCTCAGTTTGGCATCCCCATCCAGAGCGATGGTCTCTGCATGTATGGGTGACCAACGGATACCCGTTGACCTGCCCGAAGGGGTTATGAACACGATTTCACACTCTAGAGCCCCCTCGACGAGGCGGTTATATAGTTCTAAGTGGTCGGTGTTCACTGAGTGGTGTGTTTCCAAGGGATTGGACCCACAGCAATGTGGGGTCCAGCGGGTGCTCTCCTTCCTCCAAGAGCTTTTGGAATTGGGCAGGTCCCCTTCCACGCTCAAAGTGTATGTGGCGGCTATAGCAGCGTTCGCTCAGACGACGCTAGGTAGCACGCTAGGAAGGAACGAGCTCATCGTCCGTTTCCTCAGAGGAGCCAGACGGATGAATCCCCCGCGGCCCCCGTCGGTTCCTATATGGGATCTGGCCTTGGTCCTAGAGGCCCTGAAGGCTCATCCCTTTGAACCGCTCGAGACTGTGGAACCAAGGTTCCTTTCGCTGAAAACCACGTTTCTGATAGCTCTGGCTTCAGTGAAACGCGTGGGGGATCTACACGCGCTCTCAGTGAGCCCGACGTGTATGGAGTTCGGTCCTAATGACTCTAAGGTCATTCTCAGACCGAGGCATGGTTATGTCCCCAAAGCGATCGGCACTCCCTTCAGGGCGCAGATTATCTCCCTCTCGGCTCTGCCAGCATCCGATGAGGGGGACGGTGGCAATTTCCTCTGCCCTGTCAGGGCATTGAGGGTTTATGTCACACGCTCCGCCGCCTTCAGGCGTTCTGAGCAGCTATTTGTTTCGTTTGGTGGGCGCACTAAAGGTCTCGCCTCCTCGAAACAGACCCTGTCCAGGTGGATAGTGGACGCGATTGCAACTGCATACGCTTCCAAACACCTGCAGTGCCCGCTAGGTGTCAGAGCACACTCCACCAGAGGCATGGCCTCTTCGTGGGCTTGGGCCAGAGGGATTTCCATCCACGATATCTGTATGGCGGCAGGCTGGGCCTCCCCGTCTACGTTCGTGAGATTTTACAATCTGGAAGTTCCTGCCTTACAGGCGAAAGTGTTATCAGTTCAATAGGGCCGTTGGTTCTGCCCAGTGATTCTGCGCAGACATAGCTCACATACTGGTAGTAAGTTCGGTACTAGGCTCATGTGAATTTGAAGGAGACCGGCGGTGCCGTTCCCTCATTTACGAGACGAGCTGTTGTGAGTTTGAAGGTGACCGGCGGTGCCGTTACCTCACTCATATAACAAGATATTGTGAATTTGAAGGCGACCGGCGTTGCCGCTCCCTCATTCATGAGACAAGGTGTGGTGAATTTGAAGGAGACCGGCAGGTGCCGTTCCCTCATTCATGGGACAGGGTGTTGTAACCACCCGTCGTAAACCACCCGTCAGTTCGAATGAAGTGTCTGTATATGTGGTGGCCCGTTTTTTCTTTACCGGCCACCCTGCCCGAGCAGTGTTATGGTCCCCGGTTCCCTGGGATACATATGCTGTATGCGAGGCGCGCACGGCGTTGACAATATGTTCCCGTAGCGTAAGGAACTTACGCAATACGAGAGAACCTCTCGTAAGAGAACGATACTCGGTTACTTAACGTAACCTCGGTTCTCTCTAGAAGAGGGAACGAGTATTGCGTTCCTTGCCGTGCGCCCCGCTGGCTTTTACGCTTCAGAACTAAGAAAACCGAATATGCAGCCCGTGAGCCCTGCTTATATACACGTGGCCACGCCCCACCTGTAGGCAAATGAAGCCAGGTGGGCGCGAAGCGCCCTCATTGGTCGCCACGTCACGCGGGCTCACCGATAGGCTGCTGCAGTTGCCAGCAGAGCAGCCAATAGCACGCTGGAATAGCCTGCTATGGTCTGCCAGGCTGCCGCACTGCGTTGACAATGTTACAAAATTAAGGATAATTTTGGGTTTTTCAGAAATCTCGAAGAAAGAATACTTTCCCGTAGCGTAAGGAACTTACGCAATACTCGTTCCCTCTTCTAGAGAGAACCGAGGTTACGTTAAGTAACCGAGTATCGTTTCCGGTTCCATATATGAAAACCATATGTGAGCCGAGAGTGTAACTTCAACTAGAGAGAGAGAGAGAGAGAGAGAGAGAGAGAGAGAGAGAGAGAGAGAGAGAGAGAGAGAGAGATAGAGAGAGAAAGAGAGAGAGAGAGAGAGAGAGAGAGAGAGAGAGAGAGAGAGAGAGAGAAAAGGACCCTCTGCTCAATCCATTTTATGCTGAGATTTATATAAGAACTCATCAATGCTATTTAAAATGCTGCTTATAACTAATATTTAAGTACTGCTTTATCATAAAAAACTCAGTCATTGAATATATTCTGATTGTTTATAGATCTGTGATTGTTTATAGATGTGTGATTGTTTATAGATGTGTGATTGTTTATAGATGTGTGGTTGTTTATAGATCTGTGGTTGTTTATAGATCTGTGGTTGTTTATAGATGTGTGATTGTTTATAGATGTGTGATTGTTTATAGATGTGTGGTTGTTTATAGATGTGTGATTGTTTATAGATCTGTGGTTGTTTATAGATGTGTGGTTGTTATAGATGTGTGGTTGTTTATAGATGTGTGGTTGTTTATAGATGTGTGATTGTTTATAGATGTGTGATTGTTTATAGATGTGTGGTTGTTATAGATCTGTGGTTGTTTATAGATGTGTGATTGTTTATAGATGTGTGATTGTTTATAGATGTGTGATTGTTTATAGATGTGTGGTTGTTTATAGATGTGTGATTGTTTATAGATCTGTGGTTGTTTATAGATCTCTGATTGTTTATAGATGTGTGGTTGTTATAGATCTGTGGTTGTTTATAGATGTGTGGTTGTTTATAGATGTGTGATTGTTTATAGATGTGTGATTGTTTATAGATGTGTGGTTGTTTATAGATGTGTGATTGTTTATAGATCTGTGGTTGTTTATAGATCTGTGATTGTTTATAGATGTGTGATTGTTTATAGATGTGTGGTTGTTTATAGATCTGTGATTGTTTATAGATCTGTGGTTGTTTATAGATCTGTTATTGTTTATAGATGTGTGATTGTTTATAGATGTGTGATTGTTTATAGATGTGTGATTGTTTATAGATGTGTGGTTGTTATAGATCTGTGGTTGTTTATAGATGTGTGATTGTTTATAGATGTGTGATTGTTTATAGATGTGTGGTTGTTTATAGATGTGTGATTGTTTATAGATCTGTGGTTGTTTATAGATCTCTGATTGTTTATAGATGTGTGGTTGTTATAGATCTGTGGTTGTTTATAGATGTGTGGTTGTTTATAGATGTGTGATTGTTTATAGATGTGTGATTGTTTATAGATGTGTGGTTGTTTATAGATGTGTGATTGTTTATAGATCTGTGGTTGTTTATAGATCTCTGATTGTTTATAGATGTATGATTGTTTGTAGATGTGTGGTTGTTTATAGATGTGTGATTGTTTATAGATGTGTGATTGTTTATAGATCTGTGGTTGTTTATAGATCTCTGATTGTTTATAGATGTATGATTGTTTATAGATGTGTGATTGTTTATAGATGTGTGATTGTTTATAGATGTGTGGTTGTTATAGATCTGTGGTTGTTTATAGATGTGTGGTTGTTTATAGATGTTTGATTGTTTATAGATGTGTGATTGTTTATAGATGTGTGATTGTTTATAGATCTGTGGTTGTTTATAGATCTCTGATTGTTTATAGATGTGTGGTTGTTATAGATCTGTGGTTGTTTATAGATGTGTGGTTGTTTATAGATCTGTGGTTGTTTATAGATGTGTGATTGTTTATAGATGTGTGGTTGTTATAGATCTGTGATTGTTTATAGATGTGTGGTTGTTTATAGATGTGTGGTTGTTTATAGATGTGTGATTGTTTATAGATCTGTGGTTGTTTATAGATCTGTGATTGTTTATAGATCTGTAATTGTTTATAGATGTGTGATTGCAACACCTAAACGACCAAACCAACATAAAAGTTATAATAGATCAATGATAAATGTTTTTTTTTTTTAACATGATTACCAATTATTTATATTCACAATTTTATACAGTATTTGTACACCCTTTACATTTTTATTTAATTGTTGTAATTACATTTTTTGTTTAACATATTTTTATTTGAATTTTACACATTTCACAAACAGACAAAACACACTTAAGTACTAACAAACCTAACTTAAATCCCTTCCCCTCCCCAAAGTCCTGGCAGGTATATATATAAAAAAAACAAAAAAAAACAAAAAAAAACAAAAAAAACAACAAAAAAAAACAAAGATATACATATATAAAATTCCCTTACATATAAACCGCTTTATATCGTACATTCTTATTAAGCACTTTATGTATATACAATAAGTTCACACATCTATAGCCTCTTCAATATCTCCTTCTTTAACAAATTCAATAAACATCTCCCAGATATCATAAAATTCAGAAGACTTCCCCTTTATTATGTATGTAAGCTTCTCAAGGGCCAAACTGGATATCAAATTTTTCAACCAAAGTCCAAGGGAAGGACAGTTCGCATTCTTCCAACAAAGAGCGCAAATGAACGTCTTGCTTGTAAAAGGCACAAGTCCACCAGTTTTCTTTCTCTGACGGGCAAAGAGCAATTGTCCACATAGATACCCAATATACATATTACAGGGCTTAAAGGAACAGAAGTAGTAGTAAATTGAGTAGAGCCCGACCGATAAAGGATTTTTAAGGCCGATACCGATACAAATATTTGGTCACTTAAAAATCCGATATTCCGATATATCAGCCGATATATATTAAAAATAAATAAATAAAATAACAGAAACGCGTAAAAAACACTTAAACAGATTTCCCTTATACATTAGTTATAAGTAGTTATTCATGATCCCTCAGCCTCTCTAAAATAACATGATAATGCAGTTTAAAAATAAACTTGTTTTATTGTCACAACAGAACAGAGGAACATAAAAATATATTAAAGTTCTGATAAATAAAATGTATAAAAATACAAACTTAAGATATGAAACTTAAAGTCGTTTGGACGAAAACACAATAACAAAAACAAAAAATCTAAGTTACCAGTATTAATAGATGTGGTAAGCTTTATAAATATAACTTTGAGCAAGACTGGAAAAAAATATTCAGTTAAGTTCTAGAAGTTCTGATAAATAACAACAACAGCAAAACATAAACTATATACAGTATAAATATGAGCCACCTTATAATTACAATGTCAACTTGCTTATCCCTTTACATGCACTCTTTTAATTCTATCCATCAAGCTACAACAAACCATTTTCAATCATCATTTGCTGCCTGCCTTCTAAAATCTACTACTTATGATGATGCAGTAAATCCATTATTTGACTTGTTAATGCTGCGTCTGAACGAAGTCACGCACTTTCGTTCACTCTTCACGAGCCTAACTTATGATTTACAATGCAGGGACTGGAACTACAAATATACTAGTTATAAATACAGTAATCATTACTTTATTTAGGCAGAATAAGTTTGTTGTGATTTCCAAGGCGCATTAATGTTAGCGGTCTCCCACTGATAGCCATGGCATTAGCTAGCTTTGTGGTTAGCGTCTATGATAAGTTATAATTTAGAAATATGTATACTTTTTCAAAATAACGGGCAGGGGAGAGATGATATGTCTCATGCTGTCAAACTGTCAGACTATTAAAGAAATACATCTTATTCAGTCACATTGTCCGAGTTAAACTTAGTCAGTCAACTGTAACCTAGTGTAATTACCAGCTCTCTTGGCTTACATGTAACAGCAAAACTGGACTTGGCAGTTACAAATTGTCATGTTATTTGAGTTAAGAGAACTGATGGGGATGTTCTTATTCAATTCAAGCAATGTATGGCTCGTTGCCAACTTACATGCACTTCGCGGATGATCTGTGTTGTGAATGCAACGCTCACAGCGCTAAAGCTCAGCGTGACTCTGCTGGATCAGCTGGTGGTGTTGCCAGCCGGCACGGTGTAGGGTTTGAGCGGTGTTTCGTCCGGTTTTTTTTATTTTTTTTTAAAAATATTCATTTATCGGCCATCATAAATGCCGATACCGATAGTTTGGAAAAAGCCTAATATCGGCCGATAATATCGGCCCGCCGATATATCGGTCGGGCTCTAAAATTGAGACACATACTGAGTTATCTTACTCCAAAACTTTTGCATCTCCTCACATTCCCACACACAGTGAAAAAATGTACCTTGGAGCTTATGACACTTAAAACATAAATCAGGAATACTAGGGTTAAATTTATTTAATCTCACAGGTGTAATATAGGTCCTCATTATCCAATTATATTGTAAAAGTCTCAACCGAGTGTTTATTGTTTGTGTTTGTGCTTTTAAACATATTGTACCCCACTCATCTAAAGGAATGTCCTTATTTAAGTCCTGCATCCATGCCTGTCTTTTATTTTCAGAGCTTTCTTTATGGTTCTGTACAAGTATATTATATAATTGAGTAATTTGCCCTTTACTGAAACAGTCTTGTGTGGAAAAGGTTTCCAACGTGGATAATGAAGGAAGTTGTACGGAATTATTTAGTTTTGAAAAAATAAAACTTCTAAGCTGCAAATATTTAAAAAAATGTTTCCGGGGTATATGAAACTTTGACACTAGATTGTCAAGTGCCATTAAAATATTGTCTTCATATAGATCTTTTATTCTAACAATACCCTTATTTAACCATAGTTTAAACCCCATATCATTTTTAGCTGGGCTGAAATATTCATTACCCCAAATAGGAGAAAAGCAAGACAGCAATGGGGCCTCACCAAGAAATTTATGAACTTCGTACCTGATCATTATGGTATTTTTCACAAATGGGTTATCTGTTTTTTTTTTTTAGTTCTTTAAGGGGTGCTGAATGTAAAAAGCTGTCAAGTGTCAAGCCTTTTGCGGCCAATGTTTCAACCTGTAACCAAGGTATATTCGAGTCTCTGGAGAACCAAAACATTGCGGCCCTCATTTGAGCAGCCCAATAGTACCACAATAGATTTGGTAATTGTAGCCCTCCTCTGTCATAAGGCAGGTATAAAAGGGTAAGTCGAAGTCTTGGCTTTCTGTTACTCCAGACAAAATTAGAAAGAAGCTTACTAACTTTTGGAAAAAAGGCAGGAGGAGGGGCAAGTGGTAACGACTGAAAGACATATAAAAATCTAGGTAATATGTTCATCTTAATCACATTTATTCTTCCCATTAAAGACAGGGGCAGTGTCATCCATCTAGTCGTCTCTTCAGACACCTTCATCAATAAAGGTTCATAATGAGCTGAACTAAGGGAACTTATTTTGGGGGTTATTTTAATTCCTAGGTAATCAAAACCATTAACAGCATTAACAAAGGGGTGTACTACTTTTGGATTCATTCTTTCTTGTTCATTAAGAAACATAATTGAGGATTTATCTTTATTAACTCTAAAACCAGAAAAATTAGCAAACAGGCCCATAAGCTTTAGAAGGGAAGGTATTGATTTTTCAAGCTCTGATAAAAATACAATGGTATCATCAGCATATAAGGCAATACAGTGTTCTAAAACATCTGTATGAATACCACGAATTACAGGGTGTGATCTAATTGCTATTGCTAGTGGTTCCATGGATAATACAAAGAGTAAAGGCGAAAGTGGTGAGCCTTGTCTAGAACCACGAGTTAATTTAAATGGTTGTGAGATAAAGTTGTTAGTGAGTACCTCTGCATTAGAATCAACTAATAGAATTTCCATCCACCTACGAAAGTTATCCCCCAAGCCAAACCGCGCAAGCACCTCCATCAAATACGGCCATCCCAGTCTGTCGAATGCCTTTTCGGCATCGAGCGACAAGATGGCCGTATCAGGGGCGCCATCCCCGGCATGTATCAAATTAAGTACCCTCCTAACATTATGGAACCCTTGACGATTCTTAACAAAGCCATTCTGGTCTGAATGTACCAGCTGAGGCAAGACCTTCTCAAGTCTCATTCCCAAGGCTTTCGCAATAATTTTTGCATCCGTATTCAAAAGTGAAATTGACCTATATGAGCCGCATTCTACCGGTGACTTTCCTGGCTTCAAAATAAGAGTGATCAGAGCACTTCTCAAAGAGGGAGGGAGACATCCTCGTTGAAAAGCCTCTACATACATATCCAGCAACGGACCTATTAATTTATCTTTAAATTCTTTATAAATGTCAATCGGGAGCCCATCCGGACCCGCCGCTTTACCACCCCTCATTTTAAGAATAGCATTAGAGACCTCTTCCAACTCCAATACGCTATCTAGCTCTAGCTTCATCTGTTCGGAAATAGAGGGAATATCCAACCCATCTAAAAATGTAGTTTGAGTAGAGACACTCATAGGAAATTCGGTTTGATAAAGAGCTTTATAAAACAATACAAATGTACCGTTAATCTCAACCGGATCTGACGTAATTTCTCCCCTCCCGTTCCTAATTTCATTAATAGCTCTTTCTGATTTTAATTTTTTAAGTTGCCAGGCCAGCAGTTTACTGGGTTTCTCACCCTGATCATAAAAAGTTTGCTTCAATCTTAATATACTATTTTCAGCTTTTAGTGTGGAAAGTTCCTCATATTGAGCTTTTAAAGATAGTAACTTTTGCTTAATTCGTACTGACTTATCTATGTTTATTATTTTCTCTAAATCTCTGATTTCAGCATCTAACTCCAGCAGCTTTTGTTTATCTTTATTAGATTTGGAACTAGTATAACTAATCATTTGGCCTCTAATAAATGCCTTAAAGGCTTCCCATCTAATAGCTGCTGAAGTTTGATCTGTGTTTATTGTAAAATATAAGTCTATTTGTTCACCAACAAATTTAATAAATTCAGAATTCTGCAACCATCTAGGCTGCAAGCGCCATCTAGGGGAACTTTTAGTTGTTTGAGAGTCTATATAAAATAATGAGATGGGGGAATGATCTGACAGAACCGCACTGTCGTACATACAACTTTCTATACTTGGCAATAAAGAAATAGGAATTAAGAAATAATCTATACGAGAAGAGGTTTTAGACAAAGAAGAGAAACATGAATATTCCCTTTTTAAAGGATTTAATGTTCTCCAAGGGTCGCATAGATTAAGATCTTTCATAGCTTGTTGGATCTTCTTTCTACTTTGAGAGTGAGAACTGTCCTGTCCTGAAGAGCGGTCAAGCACCGGGTCAAGAGTGCAATTAAAATCACCTGCTACTGTCACTGTTCCAGGTAGCGAGGCAATCAATAAGAATAGATTTTCAAAAAATGCTGGATTATCCTCATTTGGGGCATAAATGTTAACCAGATTAATAATATTACTCATATAAATTCCCTGCACTATCTGATATCTACCAGCCCTGTCTAGGGGTGTGACGGTTAGTATATAACCGTGAGACCGACGGTTATAGTTAAACACCGTCATTAGAACTCTATAACCGCCAAAACCGTGTTATTAAAATATTTTTTACAAAAAAAAAAAAAAAATTTTTTGATAGGATCATAAGTTGCGCAATATATAGGGAGACATGGTTTTTACCACTTAATGAAGTTTTGTTTTGTAAATCGTCAGACATGATTTTTACCACTTCATTAAGTTTTTCTTTGTAGAAAACGAATTTTTTAAAGCGAATTTCGTTTTGTACAAACTTTATCTTAATTTTAATAAATGTTTCATCAACCAATTGCATGTATTTAATAAATAAAAAGCAAATATCAAATATAGCAGACAATATAATAACCGGCGCGCCGCGTTCACTTGCATTGCATTGTGAACTAGAGCGCATCTCATCGTAAATGAATGAAACTATGCCTATGCCTCATAAATATCTTTAAATATCTTTGCTACATCCTTTCTAGGCGGGTGCGGCTTTGAAATGTGGTCAAAAAACGTTGGTGCGGATGAGTTTTGTTATGCGGTTGCGGATGAAATAATACCCCATCTGCGTAGGCTATCTCTATCGATAACAACATTGAACACTACACAAATATTAATTTTAAAAAAATTATTTAAGGGATTAATTCACCATAGTGACAGGAGGTGACGGATCCAATAAAAAGGTTCCAGATCCAACGTCGGAGGTGACGGAACATGTTCCGGCTTAAATTAAAACTTCGTGAAGAAAGGTAGCTAAAACCGATGGATCTCGTTGCGAAACAAAATGTTACATCGCCTATATGGGCACATTTCGGGTTTAAACCAGATGGCAACGGAAAACCAGAAAATCTTGATGAGCCTGTGTGCAAAATATGCGGAAAAACTGTATTTGTTACAAATGCACCAATCTCCGTAACCATCTGAAGATTAACCACCCCGCGGCCTACGCGGCCCTTGGATTAAGCACTGCTTCTGCTGCCGCTCAACCATCCACATCTGGCCAGAGGCAGTTGAATATGGCCGAGGCATTTTCCAAGGCGACGAAATATAAAAAAGACAGCGACAAATGGAGAGTACTAACAGATAATGTGACTCAATATTTGGTATTAGGAATGGTAACCTTCCGGACAGTGGAAAAAAGTTCATTTAAAGAAATGTTGAATACTTTCGACAAACAGTACGAGTTGCCTGGGAGAAAGTACTTCTCACAAACAGCTGTTCCGGCCTTGTATAATAAGGTAAAGGATGACGTGCAAAGAGAACTCCAGGAAATCAGTAATTTTGCGCTGACGACAGATATGTGGTCAAGCGTGAATATGACCCCATATATGAGCCTGACCGTTCACTACCTCGCAAAAGACTGGTCACTGAAATCCAAGTGTTTGGAAACAAGCTACACGCCTGAAAGCCACACAGCGGAACACTTGTCCGAATGCCTGCAGTTAGGGTTGCACGACTGGGGTCTGGATGAAAAGAAGCTGTCGTGTATCACTACCGATAATGGAGCGAACATTGTTGCTGCAGTAAGGCAATTAGGATGGCCGTGGCTAAATTGTTTTGGACATAATTTGCATCTGGCTGTTACCAACGGTGTAAACAGTGAAGCTGCCCGAACCGGCCGAGCTCTAGGTCTATGTCGGTCCCTAGTGAGCGCTTTTTCTCAGAGCTGGAAGAAAAAGAAAGAGCTGATAAAGGCACAAACAGAACTTCAAATCCCACAGCACAGCCTTATTCTGGTAAGAATTGTTTTAGCCGATATAGTTAACTCTATATTATACTGTTCTATTAATATGCATGCTAATTTAACAGTAATTTTAAGCAATGCTGATATGGGTCTTGCAGATAAGGTTATAATATAGACTAGACTTTTTACTCATTAGATTTTCATTATAATATTCTATTAGTTTTAAATTTAGTTTATTCTATTAGTTTTAAATTTAATTTAGTATTAGTTTTTTATTATTAAATTAATAAAGGCAGCCATATAGGCTATAGCATGGTACTCGTTTTATTTGTTTCTATTACGTCCTCTTCCAATAATCAACTATATTTTATTTCACAGGATTGTCCGACACGGTGGGGAACAAAACAGAAAATGGTAGAGAGAATTTTGGAACAAGAGCAAGCGATCGCACGCGTCCTGGTCTCAGATAGAAAACACCAGCATCTGATTCTTAAATGGCAAGATAAAGATGTTTTAACATCGCTTCAAGAATCTCTAAAACCTGTCGCTGAATTCACCGACATTCTCTCTGGGGAACGTTATGTAACAGTTTCTTCAGTAAAGCCTGTCCTGCAACTGTTGACATGCGATCTTTTAAAACCAAACCCCAATGAAACGGATCTGACACAAAATATAAAACGCAAAATGTCCAGCGTACTGGAGGACAAATACAGTGCCCCAGCCATTCAGGAGCTTTTGGCAAAGTCATCTTTCCTTGACCCAAGATACAGAGGCAATGGGGGGGTGGATTGGAGGAGACAAGAGATGCACTCCGGGAGGAAATTGTATCAGCTGACGAGGGAAACGGAGGCGGAGTTAG
Source organism: Gobio gobio (assembly GCF_949357685.1). Taxonomy (NCBI): domain Eukaryota; kingdom Metazoa; phylum Chordata; class Actinopteri; order Cypriniformes; family Gobionidae; genus Gobio; species Gobio gobio. The sequence goes on from NC_137097.1 coordinate 85,435,394, forward strand.
TGGTGCTTCGGAGGCTGCTACTGCTGCAGATGATTCGGGAGAGGTCTGTGCACCACCCCCCACCAAGAAGAGAAATCTTGGAGATCTCCTCAATAAACGGAGATCTCAAATCTCTGCCCCTTTGCCGATCAGAGCGCGCGCTGACACGGAGTTAACCCGCTATCTCCAAGAACAACAAATTGACTCTACGGCTAATCCACTAGCATGGTGGAGAGACAATGAAACGCGCTATCCGCTCTTGGCAAAATTGGCACGGAAATACATGTGTATTTGTGCTACAAGCACAGCATCAGAGCGAGTTTTCAGCACTGCGGGAAACATAGCTACCCCTGTCAGATCGTCACTGAAACCTAGTAAAGTGAACATGTTGGTGTTCCTGTCACGAAACTTGGAAAAAGATTAGGAATGTAAAATGTTAAAATTGTTTCCTGTATTTAGAATTTAAGTAGCCTACTTGTTTTAAAGGACTATTTTACTGTGTGATTTATTTAAAACAAAGCATGTTCATTGCAAAGGTTTTTTTTGTTAAGGATTTGTTTACTGTGTGTTATAAATAAAGTTATAGCAAGTAGCTAATCAGTGTCTGCTCGTTTATTCAATGTGAATAATAGATGTGTGGTTGTTTATAGATCTGTGGTTGTTTATAGATGTGTGATTGTTTATAGATGTGTGATTGTTTATAGATGTGTGATTGTTTATAGATGTGTGGTTGTTTATAGATCTGTGGTTGTTTATAGATGTGTGATTGTTTATAGATGTGTGATTGTTTATAGATGTGTGATTGTTTATAGATCTGTGATTGTTTATAGATGTGTGATTGTTTATAGATGTGTGATTGTTTATAGATCTGTGATTGTTTATAGATCTGTGGTTGTTTATAGATGTGTGATTGTTTATAGATGTGTGATTGTTTATAGATGTGTGATTGTTTATAGATCTGTGATTGTTTATAGATCTGTGGTTGTTTATAGATGTGTGATTGTTTATAGATCTGTGATTGTTTATAGATCTGTGGTTGTTTATAGATGTGTGATTGTTTATAGATGTGTGATTGTTTATAGATGTGTGATTTTTTGTAGATCTGTGGTTGTTTATAGATCTGTGGTTGTTTATAGATCTGTGATTGTTTATAGATGTGTGATTGTTTATAGATCTGTGATTGTTTATAGATCTGTGATTGTTTATAGATCTGCGGTTGTTTATAGATGTGTGATTGTTTATAGATCTGTGATTGTTTATAGATGTGTGATTGTTTATAGATGTGTGATTGTTTATAGATCTGTGATTGTTTATAGATCTGTGATTGTTTGTAGATCTGTGGTTGTTTATAGATCTGTGGTTGTTTATAGATCTGTGATTGTTTATAGATGTGTGATTGTTTATAGATCTGTGATTGTTTATAGATCTGTGATTGTTTATAGATCTGCGGTTGTTTATAGATCTGTGATTGTTTATAGATGTGTGATTGTTTATAGATCTGTGATTGTTTATAGATCTGTGATTGTTTATAGATGTGTGATTGTTTATAGATCTGTGATTGTTTATAGATGTGTGATTGTTTATAGATCTGTGATTGTTTATAGATCTCTGATTGTTTATAGATCTGTGGTTGTTTATAGATCTGTGATTGTTTATAGATGTGTGATTGTTTATAGATGTGTGATTGTTTATAGATGTGTGATTGTTTATAGATCTGTGATTGTTTATAGATCTGTGATTGTTTATAGATCTGTGATTGTTTATAGATCTGTGATTGTTTATAGATGTGTGATTGTTTATAGATCTGTGGTTGTTTATAGATCTGTGATTGTTTATAGATCTGTGATTGTTTATAGATCTGTGATTGTTTATAGATCTGTGGTTGTTTATAGATCTGTGATTTTTTATAGATGTGTGATTGTTTATAGATCTGTGATTGTTTATAGATCTGTGATTGTTTATAGATGTGTGATTGTTTATAGATCTGTGGTTGTTTATAGATCTGTGATTGTTTATAGATGTGTGATTGTTTATAGATCTGTGATTGTTTATAGATCTCTGATTGTTTATAGATCTGTGGTTGTTTATAGATGTGTGATTGTTTATAGATGTGTGATTGTTTATAGATGTGTGATTGTTTATAGATGTGTGATTGTTTATAGATCTGTGATTGTTTATAGATGTGTGATTGTTTATAGATGTGTGATTGTTTATAGATGTGTGGTTGTTTATAGATGTGTGATTGTTTATAGATCTGTGGTTGTTTATAGATCTCTGATTGTTTATAGATGTGTGATTGTTTATAGATCTGTGATTGTTTATAGATCTCTGATTGTTTATAGATCTGTGGTTGTTTATAGATCTGTGATTGTTTATAGATGTGTGATTGTTTATAGATGTGTGATTGTTTATAGATCTGTGATTGTTTATAGATGTGTGATTGTTTATAGATGTGTGATTGTTTATAGATGTGTGATTGTTTATAGATGTGTGGTTGTTTATAGATGTGGGATTGTTAATAGATGTGTGGTTGTTTATAGATGTGGGATTGTTAATAGATGTGTGGTTGAGTCTTGGAGTACAGACTGGTGTGAGACGTGATGTTCTAATAGAACATCCTGTAGCCGTTCAGTTACTCCCAACCAGAAAACACAAGAGAACAGCAGTTTTTACAAGTAATACAAACACACTAATCATCAACCACTACTGCTAAATAACTATGAATTGATATATTAAGATGTCTTTAACACTTATTGAATTAAAGACATGTAAACTTAGGGAGGTTGTATTCAGTTGTTCTGATAGAGGGAAACAAAATGTATCTATAGTTTCATTATTTATTGTTCTTCAGAACAATAGTTCTAGAGATTATTCTTCTCTCAGTAACTTTGGTAACAGGGTTGATGAATGCGAACACTGTACAGTTTGTGTCAAAACTAAGACAATGGAGAAAGGGTATCATGCTGTAGGAAGGGTCCAGATGATGTCACTTCCTGTGTGTCACAGTTTTAAGAAATGCTCTTTTTTTAAAGGAGGAAACTCATGTCAGAAGTCACAGGGTTGAGTGGAACATGTAGGACACAGATAATGCTAGTATTATAATGGATGATTTAAAACTACAGTAGTTAAAGCCACGGTCACTCAACGTCCAGCATGTTTTGCTCTCAGCAGTTTCTCTGGACACTGCAACGGTCAGGATATGATGTCACACTATGTGCATTTATGTTATTTTATAAAACATAAATTGAACATAACAAATGCTAACTAGAAACTGTAAGTTTGTCCAGACCAAAGCCTAGCAGAAAGGTTGAAGTAGTTTTAACGGTTTTAAGGTTTGTGTTGTATTTTTATACCGCTGTAACATCCTAAAACATCCTACAGATCCCCATAGCCTATAATAATCATACACAGCTTCTCACCTGAAGGTTAAAGATGTCATGAGTAGGAGTTGCTTTAGGGTCAGCGGTGTCCTTAAACCAGCTCAACCTCGAGGTCATGTGCACTGGGCAGGTTGATAATATTAATATCTAAACTGCAACAAAATAAAGTTATCTCTATCCTTTTTAAGAGGCTATGACTGTCATCACAATATAATAACGCCTTACAAACTATTTGCCTTGGACTACAGCTATCATAATATGTATGTCTAAGGTTATTATAACTTTTGCAGCAAGCACACACACACATTTCTTTTATCTTGATTTGCAGGGACAAAACCACAACTCTTATCACAGCCGACAATCAGCTTGAACTTCCCCTTTTTAACAGTTTCACGATTAGAAATGTGTAAGTTAGTAAATTAGTAATACTTATTAAAGCTATATATATATTTCAAGAAATTTAAACTTCTCTTGCAAGTTGAACATTTCTAATTGACTTTTTTTCATCATAACATTTCTAACATCATGCATTCATTTCTTGTTTGAACTTTTCCATTTATCCGATGACTGGAATGATCGGTTTTCCTCTCCAGATCAGTCCTCCACTCAGAGGGTAATTCTTTAGGCTCTGTCTTCAGGCGAATCAGGCGAATAACCGGTCCTTGGGATGTGGGCGTGGACTGGGTGTGGTCAGGGGCGGGTCATCCGCGTCACCGGGGACCCGCTCCTCAGTTACCGAACAGACGTTTTATGGATCTCGGGATCTCTTGCAGAACAATTAGTATAATACTATGTACTGTCATCTTGGCAAAGACAAAACAAATTAGTTTAGACTTCAAAAAAATATTTTTTAATGCTCACAAAGTAAGAGAAGGATGTACATGTTTATCAAAGTCAAGTCAACTTTATTTATAAAGCTCTTTTTACAATGCAGATCGTTTCAGAGCAGCTTCACAGTGTTAAACAGGAAAATAATGCAACAGAATTTGATTCGGCCGTACAGCCGCTCTGGAGAAAACGGTTATGTCATCAGCTCATTCCAATAAACATACAGTGACAATGTGGCAGATCAGTAATTTAGTTTATATAATTATTTTAGTTTACTAATTAGATTCATTTGGATATTTAGTTGAAAATTTAGATTGAAAATGTAGTGTCCCCAACTGAGCAAGCCAAGCCAGAGGCGACAGTGGCAAGGAAACCAAAACCCCATCAGGGGCATAATGGAGAAAAATAAACCTTGGGAGAAACCAGGCTCAGTCGGGGGGGCAGTTCTCCTCTGGCCAAAGCATGGCAAAGGCAGGAAGATTTCAAAAACTTTGGAAAGAAAACTAATGGGAGAGATTTCTAAAGACTTAAGAACAAATGCCAAGAGACTAGTGAACGATTTAGCCAAGTTTGGGATTGATGTCTCAAGAAGACGGTCACTAGAGCCCTGCACAGGGATGGACAGCAAGGTTGCTGACCAAGAAAAACTCCACATCTGAAGAAACTGGAGAAAAATGATGCATACAGGAAACCTGTCCTTTGGTCAGATGAGACAAAACTAGAGCTCTTTGGCCATAGAGATGTTGCCTATGTTTAGAGAAAGAAGGGAGAGGCGCTCAACCCTAAGAACACTGTTTGTGGTGGAAGCATAATGATGTGGGGATGTTTCAGTGGGAATCTCATCAGGGCCGAAGGAATCATGAAAAAGGAAGACTAGGAGAAGTTTTTAAAAGACAACCTGTGTGCAACATGCAATGTGCAACAAAACTTGGTTTGAGTCAATGTATTGTCTTCCAGCATGATAACCTCACTTCTGGGGGGTATTCAAGAAAGCAGGTTATGTGGTATACCCGGGTATGTTTAAGAGTAAGCGGATAACCTCAGCTTTCGGTTCAGAAACAGAGGTAACTTTCAGGGTATACAAGTAGCCATAGCAGCTCTCTCTCTGAAAATAAAAGGTAAATCGACTGCATTTATAAAGCACTTTCAATAGCCCCATGGCCACTAAAGCGCTTTACATGCACCCATTCTCTCATTCAAAAACAGACAGCGGTGTCAGACATGCAAGGCTCCATCCAGCTCGTCCGGAGCAGCTGGGGTTAGGTGTCTTCCTCATGGACACCTCGACACTTGGTCAGGTGGAACCGGGGATAGAACAACCAAACTTCTGGTTAGTAGACCTCATGTTCCAGGGTTAGTTTGCTTAAGAGGTATTCAGATGTGTGTATTATAATTAATATAGTTAAATTAATATAACTAAACGTGTTATATAGTTACAGTTATAATATACAATATTAAATACAATTATAATATACAATATTATAACAAGATAATGTTTAAATGTTAATTCATTTCAAATATTTATTATTTATTTTATTGTCATCTCACACATGGATCTGCATTAAATTAATTAGTATTAAAGGGGTGGTTGCATGCGATTTCACTTTTTTAACTTTAGTTAGTGTGTAATGTTGCTGCTTGAGCATAAACAGTATCTGCAAAGTTACAGCGCTAAAAGTTCAATGCAAACGGAGATATTGTCTTTTAAAGTTATGGCAGTTTATTGTCTATAAAAAAAAGTCCGGTTTGGACTACAACAAGCTTCTTCCCGGGTTGGTGACATCATAAACCCTTGCTATTAGCATAAACACTGCCCCCGCTAACACGCAACAAAGTGGGCGAGGCCACGTCACAGTCATTACGAAAGAGAGAGAGCTGTTGCAGAACTAAGTAGAAGAGGAAGTAGATTGGCATACTTTTTCTTAGCGTCTGTTTCCATGGTGAATCATCGATTCGTTGCTCTGTTGAGGATGTCTTGTCTGTTCATGGTTAACATACTCTGAGTTGGCTGAACTTACTCTTGGACGCATTTTTGAAACCAGCATACCTCGAGTAAGCAAGGTTTGGGTTAATCAACCGAGAGTTTAAAGGTCCCATGGCATGAAATGTTCATTTTATGAGGTTTTTCAACATTAATATGAGTTCCCCTAGCCTGAATATTGTCCCCAAGTGGATAGAAATGTTGATCGGTGTAAACCCGAGTTCTGGCTGTCTCTCACTGCCTTTGAGAAAATGACAGGCCAGACGAGCCAATCCTGAAATCTCCTGTTTTGACGTCCAAGCAGGAACGGTTACCTGCCTTTCCTCCGCCCAGAGAATCTGGCACGCCCATGCAAACGCTCGAGAGATCATTCCTTGTGAACGAGTGAACGCTGGCAGTTTCTCAGTGTTTGGATGTACAAATGAAAACAGAAGTCTTTTTTCAGTTCCTTCTGATCTGTGATCAGTAATTTCTGATGTGTAGCTAATTATTTATTATTCGTGCACACTGCGGCTTCTCTCTCTCCCGACAGAACGGTGTTTTCGTGTTTTCTATCTTGTGAGTCAGTGTTTTTGTACGTCCTCGTCGCGTCTACCGGTTCTAAAATGTGCATCCAGTCATGAGTTTCTGCTCAACATCGGCCTCACACACGCCGAAGCTCGGGCTGCACTGGCCGTTGGCCTTCAACATCCCCGACCCCCAGTACTGCATCTGGCCCACAGCGGAGGCACCAAACGCGGCGTGAGATTAAGCAGAAGGGGGGTAAGTTAAGCGTGAGCATATTCGGGCGAGCCAGCCTAGCCCCACAATAAACTGGATTACATTCGATTACTGCTGTTGTGTCTTTGTTTGCGCTGTGTACTCAACGCGCGTCACTGACGCTTTTATTTTATTTTAAAAATAATGCTAGTATCAACACTTACTTTTAACTCGTTCATCTCGACAGCTGTAATGGTACTTTGCATGTGTTACAAAGTTGGTAATAATGATGAAGACGGACTCGGTGTGACTGGGACTCGTGTTTATTCAGAACTCTCAGATACAAACACAATTAACTCGCGCTGACTGACAGCGCTCTCATAACTCAGTTGTTACTATAAATAACTTTGTTAGCGATCGCTGAGCTCCGTCTCTGGTACGTTAGTGATGTCCGGTTCGCGAACGATCTTTCTTTTGAACCTGTTCTTTTTAGTGAACCGAATCAGTTCACCAAATCGGACTGAATCGTTCTAGATGTCAGCCAATCACAACAGTGGGTGTTTTTACTGAAGTCTCACAGCAGACACGCCTCTTGAAGCAGGGCATTCAGCCACAGGGCAAACAGCAGTATTGAAAAAATGCCTTTTATTTCTAAATTATGACATTTTATGATGTAAAAGTCATACTAACAATATAAGTACACCTCAGGAAACATTATAAAATAATAGAAAAATGCCATGCCATGGGACCTTTAAGGTATATATGGTGATATGTTAACCATGCTTTCTGGAATAACCCCCCCTTGTGAAGAACTGCCTCCAAACAAGCAAAGTGAGTCCTTGACTGGCCTGCAAGAAGCCCAGACTTGAATCCAATAGAAAATCTGTGGGGCACACTGAAGACCAGAGTCCATGTCAGGAGATCAACAAATCTGGAGGAGCTAGGGAGAATTGCTAAGGAGGAATGGGCTGCAACTCAGGAGATATGCCTGAAACTTGTTGAGAACTACAACAAATGACTAAAAGCTGTTATCAAGCAAAAGGGAAACACTATTGAATATTAGCATTAGAGTAATTATTAGCCAATAATTATACACTGTAGACTTTTTATTCTTTGTTATAATTTTGTTTCCATTTGTATTACAAAACCTCCAAGTTTCCTAAATAAACTATTATGTTTAGAAATGCTGTGTTGAAAGAAATCTTTGCTCTGTTAAACAGCACTATATGAAACATAATGAAACCTTTCATAGGGGCTAATAATTTTGTCTTTCACTGTATGTCCTTTCACAAAAATTAGAATTTTACTAAAAGTTTTTTGTATTAAAAGTTAAATTAATTATATATCTAATTTCAGACGTGATGGAAGAGAGCAAGGAGAGTGAAGAACTGAGTGAAGTGGAGGAGGAACATCATGTCAAACCTGTAGAAAAACCTCTGAGTCGCTCAAAGACTAAAAACACATTTATTAAGAAAACAAGAGGCAAGTAGTATTTCACCTGCACTCAGTGTGGAAAGAGTTTCTCAATCAAACAACATCTTGATGTCCATATGAGAGTTCACACTGGAGAGAAGCCGTACTCATGTGATCAGTGCGGAAAGAGTTTCTCAAGGAAAGGCCATCTAGAGCGGCACATGAGGATTCACACGGGAGAGAAGCCGTACTCATGTGATCAGTGCAGGAAGAGTTTCACTGTTTCATCAAGCCTTAAAGTACACATGAGGATTCACACCAGAGAGAAGCCGTACTCATGTGATCAGTGCGGGAAGAGATTCACTCTTTCATCAAGCTTTAAAAGCCACATGAGGATCCACACTGGAGAGAAACCGTACTCATGTGATCAGTGCGGAAAGAGTTTCACTGTTTCATCACACCTTAAAGAACACATGAAGATCCACACCGGAGAGAAGCCATACGCATGTGACCAATGTTGGAAGAGTTTCACGGTTTCATCAAGCCTTAAAAAACACATGAGGATCCACACCGGAGAGAAGCCATACGCATGTGATCAATGTTGGAAGAGTTTCACGGTTTCATCAAGCCTTAAAGCACACATGAGTATCCACTCCGGAGAGAAGCCGTTCTCATGTGATCAGTGTGGGAAGAGTTTCACGGTTTCATCAAGCCTTAAAGCACACATGAGGATCCACTCCGGAGAGAAGCCGTTCTCATGTGATCAGTGTGAGAAGAGATACACACAGTCAGCAACCCTTAAAGCACACATGAGGATCCACTCCGGAGAGAAGCCGTTCTCATGTGATCAGTGTGGGAAGAGTTTCTCAAGGAAAGATAGTCTAGAGATTCACATGAGGATCCACACTGGAGAGAAGCCGCTCGCATGTGATCAGTGTGGGAAGAGATTTACAAAATCAGAGCACCTTAATATTCACATGAGGATCCACACCGGAGAAAAACCTTTCAAGTGTGATCAGTGTGGAAAAACGTTTAATTGTCAATCAAACCTGAAGACACACCTGACCCTTCATACGAAGGAGAAGCCACATTCATGTTCTAAAAACCTTACAAGTGTTCACACTGTGACAAGAGATACAGTCGGTCAGGACATCTGAAAACACACGAGAGGATCCACACTGGAGAAAAACCTTACAAGTGTTCACACTGTGACAAGAGATACAGACAGTCAGGAAATCTGAAAACACACGAGAGGATCCACACTGGAGAAAAACCTTACAAGTGTTCACACTGTGACAAGAGATTCAGTCAGTTAAGAAGTCTGAAAAGACACGAGAGGAACCACAGCAGAGAGAAGCCGCACGAGTGATCTGGGGAGTTTCCTCTGAGGAGGCAAGGGAGGCAGTGCCTCCTCAAAACAAAACAAAAAACTTGATGACAAAATAATCAATATTACAGTAATAAAACAAAGCAAATATTCATGAATTTGACGATTAAAAGAGTAAAAGTCACTTGTTTTTTATAAAGTAATACTGCCCAACAGCGACACCTGCAGGTGAAGTTACAGAAGGAGACGTGCCTCCTCTCTCGCCATTGACTTTGTGTGCGTTCACAGATTGGCCTGAAGATAATGATGGTGATAATGGGAAGACTAATTAAAGTAAACAACTCTGCCACTTATAGACCGCTTTGTCACGTCAAAATCAAACTTGAAATGACCTGAAAGCCACCCGTGGGGTTTTTAGTGAGCACACAGCTTGGGGAAATGAAAGGTACATCGTCGTGTCTCTGAACAGAGTAGCCTACATGTACAAGATTGACGATGACTGCTGAAAATAGATTAACTATTAAAAAAGAAATTAGTTCACAAATAATATAGTGAAGGGTTGGGTCAGAAACCCTTGTCTCTTCAACATATCTTCAGTGATAATCGTTTTAATATCATAATAATTTCTATATTCAATAAGTGACTCAAAATATACTTTTAGTCATATGTTTTCTGTGAAGTGTTTAATCAACTTTTTCAGGCACATTCTGAATTTGGTATTTGGGTATTTTGAGTTCCTCAACATGTCACCCATATATCTGTTCCTAGTTGACCTTAAGGTTACAGGGGTCAACCCGTCCGTGACGTCACCTGGTTTACAGAATTACTTTCATGTGTATTCCTCTAGAGCAGGGGTCTCCAATCTCGGTCCTGGAGGGCCACTGTCCTGCAGAGTTTAGCTCCAACCAGTGGCTTAATGTCTGGGCATGCAGGGTGTAAATGGGCCCGGGCCAATAGGGGGCATGCCTATGGGGAACTTTTAATTAAAACGAGGGAATTAATTTTTAATTTGTGGCCACAATAAACATATATGTGTCATGTCATGTGTAGTAATTTCTTGTTTCTCCGTGTCTAATTTCTCTGTCATTTCTTGTGTGCGTTTATTATTTTTTGCATCCTGCGACTGCAGTAGAACTACTCTGTCATTTTTATATATCAAGCTACATCGCTGCGGCAAATAAAAAAGAAAAGAAAACGCAGTGTGATTTTCATTTTTTCAATCAGTTGCCGATTTGTTCAGAGTGGTGCAGCCACACATGCAACTGAGGAGAAGAAAGCAATATACGAAAGGGAACAGAGATTAGTGGAGAGATATAACAAAGACTTGTCTCCAGCCCTTCCACAACAATTGATCGCATTCCATGCAGCCTTTCAAAGACACATCTCTGGGATGAAAACAGTTCAAGATCTGGCCAGTTTTTTTATTGTTGAGAACAACTCTATCACATGATCTATTCAGTGACATGCACCGTTTTTATTCTGTCTTACCATGTTACTGTTGCTTCAGCAGAGTTTTAAAGGTCCCATGGCATTAAATTTTAATTTTATGAGGTTTTTCAACATTAATATGAGTTCCCCGAGCCTGAATATTGTCCCCAAGTGGCTAGAACTTTAGATCGGTGTAAACTGAGTTCTGACTATTTTTCTCTGCCTTTGAGAAAATGACAGCTCAGACGAGCCGATCTGAAATCTCTCCATGTTATGACGTCATTACCATGAACGGTACCTCCCTTTCCTATGCTTTGCCCGTCCAGAGAATTTGGCACGCCCATGTGAGTATGCCCTCGAGAGATCATGGCAGCTCAGTGTTGATGTAAATGAAAACAGAAGTCTTTTTTCAGTTCCTTCTGATCTGTGATCAGTGATTTCTGATGTGTAGCTAATTATTCAAGTTCACACAGAACTTTGTTAAGGTTTGTTTTCACTGAAACATTCTGCTGTTCTTATACTTAAAAGACAGGACCGGGGCGACAATATCTGCCTTTAAAGGAAACACCCCCCCATCCTTAGCGAAGCCTAGGCCAAGAGGTGCGGCGCTAAGCCTGCACTAGATCTACTCAGCGCTCGGGAAGGAAATATTATCACCCCTTAAATAAACACAACGAGGCCCCGAAAAACCCATTCCCACAGCCCCGCAAGGCTGGGCGCAGATCTCACTACAGCTCATGCAAAATTGCATACCCGGTCGTCGGCTACTTCACACTTTAAGCTAGGAAAAACACAGCTCGCCCCAGCACACAACAAGCCCACGGGCAAGAGCGCAAATTCAGCTACCCACATTAGTGGGAGAGATAACACGGAGAGGCAGCTATTCTCCACTAGCTAAAGTGAGGCCTTCAAACACAAACATGTAATGTTTCAAAAACGATCGTTCTTAGCTTACTCACGGGGAGCTGCAGGCCCTGTGATGCCCAACGATGTTCCATAATCCCCCAAACCCTCTCAGGAGAGCGGAAGAGGGTCCTGAAAAACATAGTAAGTAATGTTTCACCCTTCTCAAGGGGGACTCACCACTCGCTCCTCCGGCGCTTCAATTCTGAAACAACCAGCCATCAAGCTAGTATACGACCACCATCCTGAGGGGGCGCTCTCACAGACCAGCCAGGCGGGGCCTAGAATATCATCATCACGGGCCCACCCCAGGCCGGATGTAAGAAGCGCCTGGGGAGAAGATGAAGTAGAGGAGTGAGGGTCAATGCAATTCTTACTTCAAGAAGGAGACCCATCATCAACGCTTTATTTTATTTTTTTTCGACTGCGATTGTGTCCTACTTCCCCCGGGAGTCCGCCTCTGTGCGCCCCACCCTCGACTGAGGGGGCGCCCGAGAGGCGATGCTGGCCCTTGGGCCCCGTCTTCGGTCCTTGGACTATGACGCCTCCCGTCTGCCAGGGACCCGGATCTCAGTGGTATGCAGGTCCTCAGACGCTGCCGAATGCACCTCAGCGATCCGGCTGGTGCACCACATCAGAAAAACATCCCCTGATTGAGATCCCAACTGAGCCGATGATTTATGGACGGGGAGAAACCAATCGCTTACCTAACACGAGCGATCTCTCCTCTAATGCACCAACATGGCAGCCGCAGCCCACCTGCAGCGCGTTTTATATACATTCAAAGGCTCAGCATACACAGTCGGGATGGCAGAGAAGATTAATCTCCCTTCTCACTGCCATCCCCAGAGCACTTGCAGATAAGTCTCGTGAGCTGCCTCAGCGAGCTCTATCCAAGAATCCCGTGACACGCGTCTGCGCTCAGCCTCAGCCTGAGCGGGACCGCCTCATCAATCTCGGATGCCAAACCCTCTTCCCTCAGGAAGAGAATCCGACGAGAATGGAGCAATCTCGGATTGACAAACGCTCACATACACAAACAAACAAACAGCTCCACAAGAGCTGAATGCTCTTGATCCCCAGCAGAAATACATGAATCTGAATTACCTGAACTCGAAGCATTCAGACAAAACAGTCCCTGAAGACGAAGAAGCGGTGTCATGTTGGCAAGGCGCCCTTATATACTTCCTGGTCGCATCTTGATGACATCATAGGCTGTCGCCGGTCAATAGGATTGCCGTGATTCAATAGTAACTCTCAACTCAACTCAGCTTTATTTATATAGCACCATTAAAAACAACAATTGTTGACCAAGGTGCTGTACATTATATCAAATATCAGTAAAATATAGCACCATGTAGGCTAAAACATACATTAGGACACAAAACAGACCAGACACAGCACAAATCATCTACAATTACAAGCCAGAGAAAAAAAATAAGTTTTGAGTTTTGCTTTAAACTCGTGCAATGTAGAGGCAGTTCAAATTCAATTCAATTCAATTCAATTCAATTCAAATTTATTTGTATAGCGCTTTTCACAATACACATTGTTTCAAAGCAGCTTTACAGAAAGTGCATTTCATAGATGTACAGTAAAAATGTTAGAAAGACAATGTTAAAGAATAATGTTCGAAAAAGTTAATCAATCGTGTATTAATTTAGGCCATAACAACGCTGGCGTTGAGTCGTCTCTTCACAGGCGTGGAGTCGTCTCATCACAGGTGTCGGGGCATCTGAAGTCTCCATGAGAGGCTGGATACAAACTGGAGCTGATGAACTATTTACCTCGGGACTAGTGTCCCGAGATAACAACAGAAAAGCAGATGGGAAATGATTAGCGTAGCTGCTGTTCAGAATATTATATTAATGCTTTTGATCCGATTTAACTGTAGTATAAAAAGATATTTATAATGTGAATGCTTGGCTAAAGAGATGCGTCTTTAATCTAGTTTTAAACTGGGACAGCGAGTTTGAACCTCGAACAATATCAGGAAGACTATTCCAGAGTTTAGGAGCTAAATGTGAAAAAGCCCTCCCTCCTTTAGTGGACTTAGATATCCTAGGAATGACCAGAAGCCTCGAGTTTAGTGATCTTAAAGAGCGCGATGGATTGTAGGGCGATAGAAGATCCGTTAGATACACTGGAGCTAAACCATTTAGGGCTTTATAGGTTAGTAGCAATACTTTGTAATTGATACGGAACTTCACAGGTAACCAGTGTAGAGATGATAAAATTGGTGTTATATGATCATATTTTCTTGACCTAGTAAGAACTCTAGCAGCCGCGTTTTGGACTAACTGTAGTTTGTTTATTGAGGATGCAGGACAACCAGCTAATAAAGCATTACAGTAATCTAATCTCGAGGTCATGAATGCATGAACTAACTTTTCTGCATCAGAAATAGATAGCATGTTACGTAGCTTAGCAATGTTTCTAAGATGGAAAAATGCCGTTCTTGTAACATATGAAATATGATTTTCGAATGTCAGGTTACGGTCTAATATAACACCCAGGTCTTTTACTGTAGTGGATAAAGTGACAGGACATCCTTCCAAGGTAAAATTGTATTGCGAGAGGTTTTGTGGGCAGTTTTTTGGACCAATAAGTAACACCTCCGTTTTATCTGAATTTAATAGCAGAAAATTACACGTCATCCAGTATTTAATATCTTCAACACACGCTGTCAGTTTAGATAATTTAGCGTTTTCATCCGGTCGTGATGAAATATATAATTGAGTGTCATCAGCATAACAGTGGAAATTAATTCCATGTTTTCTTATAATATTACCAAGTGGCAGCATATATATAGAGAATAGCAAAGGGCCTAGCACGGATCCTTGCGGCACCCCATAGTCTACTGACGTCATCTTTGATTTTTCCCCATTTAGACAGACAAAATGGTAGCGGTCTGATAAGTACGATCTAAACCAGTTTAATGCCTGTCCCTGAACACCAGTATAATTTTGAAGTCGATCTAATAGTATTTTATGATCTATAGTATCAAACGCAGCACTGAGATCGAGTAGAACTAGTATTGAGATACAGCCTTGGTCAGAAGCTAGAAGTAAATCATTTGTGATTTTAACGAGTGCAGTTTCTGTGCTATGATGCGGCCTGAATCCTGATTGAAATTTTTCATAGATATCATTTTCTTGCAAGAAAGCGCACAATTGAGCGGACACAACCTTTTCTAGTATTTTAGACATAAATGGAAGATTTGAAATTGGTCTGTAATTTGCTAGGTTGTTATGATCTAATTGTGGCTTCTTAATGAGAGGTTTTATGACTGCCAACTTGAATATTCTTGGAACATGACCTAAAGATAAAGATGAGTTAATAATATTGAGAAGAGGCTCTTCCACTACAGGTAACAACTCTTTCAGTAGTTTAGTGGGTATTGGATCTAATAAACATGTTGTTGGTTTAGATGCAATGATAAGTTTATTTAGCTCTTCCTGTCCTATAGTTGTAAAGCGGTGTAGTAGTTCTTGACGGGCGATAGTTGCGGTTGAATCATAAGACATCATTAAAGATTGTACATTTACAATTTTGTTTCTGATGCTTTCTATTTTCTCAGTGAAGAAATTCATAAAATCATTACTACTAAACTGTAACGGAATATTTTGTTCAGGCGATGTTTGTTTATTTGTTAGTCTAGCCACGGTGTTAAATAAAAACCTTGGGTTATTTTGATTATTTTCTATTATTTTGCGGAGATGCTCAGCCCTGGCTGCTTTTAGGGCCTTTTTATAACGTGACATACTATCTTTCCACGCGATTCTAAAGACCTCTAAATTTGTTTGTTTCCATTTACGCTCTAAGTTACGAGTTTCTCTCTTGATAACATGTGTAGCACTGTTGTACCATGGTGCTTTTGTTTTCTCTCTAACCTTCACTGCATGAAAAGTGGGATTTTCGACCCCATAAACGCCTGTATACTCCTGGAAATCTCCCTAATTTTCGGCAGTTTTCGACAATTTAGAGGCAGCGAACGTCGCGTTCGTCTGTGCCACAAATTGTCGTAAACGAACCATGACGTAGGTGGAGAGCCCCCCCCCCCCGCTGAGAGACCGCGCGGAGGTGCGACGCCTCTAATTTGCATATGAATAGCAGCGAAACCAGAGAGTAAACGGCCAGACTTGAATTTACTCACTCACTATTGGCTGAAGCCACTACATTTAAAAAAGAAAAATCCCTCGTGATTGGTTGGCAGATCACTGCAAACCAATCATTATTGGTCCCCCTGGCTCATTATAAATGTAAACCCCAATAATAATAATAATAAATATATAACTTATGTTGTAATAATTTGTTTCATATTAATGTTATTGTGCTATGAAGTATTCATACCATCAAGGAATATATGGGAAAATTATACGGACCGTGCCGTTTATTCAAACAAGGGGCTTCATTTATAAGCATACAGCTGTTCATTCAAAGAAAGGGCTTCATTTATAAAACACAGCGGTTTACTCAAAGAAAGAGCTTTATTGTTAAACACACAACTATGTACAGTGCAGCAGTAATGTCTCGTAATGTAAAGTTCGGCGTGCTCCAGGCTGCGAGAGCGCGGTGGCCGCACAATCCATCCAGACACCCCGTCAACAAAGCCGTCTTCCTCGTCAAACATGAGTTCAATGGTCGCGCACTTCCAAACGTCCACCTCATCCAGCACACTCTTGCTTCCAGCAACTGTAATACAATCCATAAAGACAATAAGCAACCTGAAAAATACTCACATTGACAAAAAACGGATCTAATATAATAAATCGTACCCTTTTTCTTCTTGATCGACTCCGAGCTAAACTTCGCAGTTTCAGGTTGTTTGTATCTGAAGCTCCGGCGTGTCGATTCATAATACGTCTTACAGGCAGCTGGAAAACAATTACATGAGACTGGTATTAATAAAAACAGTCACGGTAAAATTAAACAAGGAATGAGAAACACATTAGAAGTTACTTACACACAATTTCGTCATGATCAGCGGTTAAATCTGGACTCGCGGAAATCTCTCCAAGCAGATAAGAGCTCACGGCTTCGTTATGAGGCGAGGATAGTCTGTGAAAACAAAATGTGCAGTTTTAAGCTCGGATCTATTAACGCATCCATTTCCTTATACAGCTGAATAAAAGCATATTCTTTAAATCGTAACGTTACATACCCATGCTGTGGTTCATAGCGGCTGCAGTTTGCCTCAGAGTTATGAAGACGAAGACAGCCTCCTGAAAATGAGTCCAAAAAGTTCGTCGCGTCCATGCAGAGATTGAGTTGAAGACGGTGTCCTGTCATTGTTGATCACGAAAAAGGAAAGCAGCAAAAAACATTAAAAAAAGTTTAAAGCTCGTCTTCTACGCGTCATGGCCATGACCTCGACCTCGCACCTCATTGGACTAGGGCTCTGATATGGAACGCGCCTGGGGCCAAATCTCTTTATACGAAACGCGTGACTTATGATCGTTTCAACCTTCAACACGCCCTGTTTTCCGCTTCACGCACAGTTTTAACATGTTAAGAAAAACATTT
Source organism: Gobio gobio (assembly GCF_949357685.1). NCBI lineage: Eukaryota > Metazoa > Chordata > Actinopteri > Cypriniformes > Gobionidae > Gobio > Gobio gobio. The sequence continues at coordinate 85,452,858 of NC_137097.1, forward strand.
GAACGTGTTTCTTAACGCGCACATTCTGTACATGTCGAAGTGTAATATTTTTTTTTTTAAGCAGACTTACCTTTAGATGTAGCCTAGGCTACATACATATTAATATAAGATATTAATTAATTGCTTAACTGACTACTGTGCTAGAGTAAAGTAGCCTAATGTTACAATGTATATTAAGTAAATGCTTAATATTATACAATTATTATAATTTATCTATATGGGTTATTGTTTGTTTTTTAAAGTTAGGCTATATATAATTTCTAAAAGTATAGGCTAATTTACACAGCACATACTTATAACTGAAAACACACAACTTTATTCACTTTCACATAATAATGTTTTTGTAATTTGGTGTTTAGTTTGTTGTATAGTTTGTTTATACTGTTCTGTCTCTGTTTTGTTTCCAGGAACATCTGATGAGTGCTATAATAAAATGACTTCATTATATTTAAAATATGTTTTGATATTCATTTTATTTATATTATTAATATTTTATTTACCCATAAACGTGTCTTTAGGAAGCCATAAGTCATAGAGACAAGAATAACTTTTGCCATTTAAATGCCACATTCATTTACTGAGGACCCATACAGCCAATGATCATGTGTGAAAACACTTATACATAAATTGATCACTTAGAAATCAAAACTAAGGTTTGAGAAAGAAAGAATATGCATACAACAAAATATATTGTTTCATAGCAGCTTCAGTAACAAGTTCAAAACAAATTCTGCTGTAAACCGGCTCTAACAAGCCAATATAGTGTCAATATTCAGCTCAAGTGACTTCAGTGTTGATTCAGTTCAGTTGATTTCAGTTCAACTGTAAATTCCTCAGTTGTGCATTGTGTAGTTAGATATATGCAAAAACAACATTTTTGGAAATAGTTAAAATAGTTTTGCACAAAGTGTTGCTTTTGCAAGAGATGTCTGATGTTTTGTGTGTAGAGTTACAAGAAATGGAGCCATATTTTCAGAAATTGTGTGTAAGCAATTAGATAAAACTTTAAATGAATCCAGTTTATTTTAGTTCAGGACTCATAGTCCAGGTGTTAGTAATCTGTGCTTAATCTTTGTTCCAGGCAACAATTTTTTAACTCACGATTAAATAGATTAAGGCCTACTTTTGGCATAATTTAAACCCTGTCCAGGAAACCACCTCTTGAAAATCTGCATTGATAATTCATAAAATGTGGTGTGAGCTCAATTTAAATGACAATTACAGAAAAACACAATCTGACTTAACTATAAACAAACAAACTTGTACTTTTCACATTTATGATTAATAGCCATTTAAAAAATCATTCACAGTGCAGGGTGGAAAAATTAATGTTGGTATGTAAACTGTATGCTTTACTTGATTTATTTGTGTGCTTTGGTTCATTGTCTTGTTGCATCACATAACCTCTCTAAAGGTTGAAGACATAAACTGCTGTCCTGTATTTTTTTATTTTTTTTTACATAACATTGGTTATTGCTAATGACATACAGAGTAATTCATCTACACTGTGAGCCCGGACAAGTTGAATCTACTTAAAAAATTGGAGCAAACTGGTTGCCCTAAAAATTTAGTAATGTGTACTAAAACGAGTACATTTAACTTAAATTTAAGTTAACATTTTAACTTAAACTTTAAACTTGTTTTAGTCAAAAAAATTCAGAACCTAGATAAAACTCCCCCTGCTGCTACTCTGATTTGCATTTGTGTAGCTCACAGCATGTTCATTTACATGATAAAGCCTCCCCTAGAATTAAGGGGAGGGGGGGTCATGGGGGGACAACTGCCAAGCAAGGCCCACGACAATTTCCGACAATTTACGGCAGTTTTCGGTGTTGCCTGCAAATTGCTGTGCACAGTCGTAAACCTAAAGTTTCACGGCAATCTACAGTGTCACATACTGACGAAAATCCCACTTTTCATGCAGTGCTTTTTTAATCTAATTGGTGCAACAATTTCTAATGTGCTAGATAAAATCGTGCTCATACTGCTAGCCATTTCCTCTAGTTCATCTGTTTGTTTGGGTTCACTGAGCAGCTGAGCCAGATCAGGTAAGCTATTTGAGAATCTATCTATGGTGGTTGGAAGGATTGTTCTGCCTGGACGATAACGTGGCGCAACATGACAGATTTCAGCAGTACGCAGTATGCAAGTTACCATGTAATGGTCAGTGACATCATCACTTTGCGGTATAATATCTATGTCGGTTGGGTTGGTTCCATGTGATATAATTAAATCTAGTGTGTGATTAAGACGATGAGTGGGACCAGTGACGTTTTGCTTAACCCCAAAGGAGTTTAATAGATCTGTAAATGCAGCCCCTAATGCATCATTTGTGTTATCTACGTGTATGTTAAAATCTCCAACAATTAATGCTTTATCGACGTTGACCAATAGATCTGAGAGAAAGTCTGCAAACTCTTTTAAGAAATCAGCATAGGGCCCTGGAGGTCTATACACAGTAGCCAAGGCTAGAGATAATACGGATTTCTTTCTTACATTTAAGAGCGTAACATTTAGCACTAGTACTTCAAACGAATTAAACCTGTGACCTGTTTTCTGAGTAACATTAAGAATATCTCTATAGATTGTTGCAACACCCCCGCCACGACCAATCAGACGGGGCTCATGCTTATAACAGTATCCTGGCGGAGTAGACTCATTTAGACCGAAATAATCATTTGGCTTAAGCCAGGTTTCAGTAAGGCAAAGTACATCGAAACTATTATCTGTGACCATTTCATTTACAATAACCGCCTTAGGTGTGAGCGATCTAATGTTTAGAAGACCTAGTTTTAGAAATTGTTTTTGTTCACTAATATTGAGATTTTCTGGTTTAATCACAATTAGATTTTTCCTAGATCCTACAGTAGATTTAATGTTTGACCTCACTAAACGAGGAATAGACACAGTTTCTATATAATGTTCTACACAGTTATGTTCAGACACAGTTTCTATATAATGTTCTACATTGGTACTTATGTCAATTAAGTTAGGACAGCAAATACTGTGATTTGGACTTTGACTTACTAGTCATATGATGGCGGTGTGCAACGCTCTGGAGATGTTGTCCGACAGAAGAGCCGCTCCGATTCTGCTGGGGTGAAGGCCATCAGGACGGAAGAGCCTAGGTCGCTCCCAAAACAGATTCCAATTATTTACAAAGAGCAGCTTCTGTTCATTACACCATGACATTAACCATTCATTTAGAGCAAATGATCTACTGAACTTTTCATGTCCTAGTCGGTACGTGGGAAGCGGTCCAGACACGATGATCGTTGCTTCAGGCGATGTTCTGCGCACCGTCTCGATCAGGCTCCTGTAGTCCCTCTTCAGAACCTCCGTCTGCCGCAGCCTGGTGTCGTTCGTTCCCGCGTGCAGCACGACAGCTCCGATGCGCTCGTCACCGTTCAGGATCTCGGGAACCTGCGCAGCGACATCGAGAACACGAGCACCAGGAAAGCAGTGAGTGATTACCTTGCCTTTACCTGAGGTAGCGTGGACATGTCGGACGATGGAAGTACCGATGACCAAATAGAGACAGGTAAAACTATTCCAAAGTTTTTGTGCAGCAATGGCAAAGGCACGGTCTCCTCTCAGTTTCAGCCTAGACCGGGGAACATTTAACAGTCTCTGGTTGGTTGACCTAAGGGACCTTCCAGAATTTTGAATGGATAGTAAATCTGACATATATACCGGAGCTGATCCATTCAATGATTTAAAAACCAGCGGTAAAACTTTAAAATAAATTCTATAATGAATGGGGAGCCAATGCAGGGATTTCAGAACTGGAGTAATGTGCTCACGTTTACGAACATCGGTAAGGAGCCGGGCAGCTGCATTTTGTACCATCTGCAGACGGTTCAAAGATGCTTGATTGATACCCATATAGAGGGAATTACAGTAGTCCAGCCTTGTGGAAAAAAAAGCATGAATCACCCGTTCAAAATCCTTAAACGAAATAAATGATTTTACTTTATAAAGTACTCGAAGATGAAAAAAGCTGGTTTTGACAATGGTATTAACCTGTTTGTCAAATTTAAGAGCACTATCAAAAAACACGCCCAGACTTTTTTCTATTGGTTTCACACATGAAGACAAATAACCAAAATTAGCACTAGGGGAGCTAGCAGCTTCTGAGGATTTAAAAACTCTAATCTCTGTTTTGCCTTCGTTGAGGTGAAGAAAATTCAGGGACATCCAGGCCTTTACTTCTGCTAGACAAGCCAACAGGGTATCCAAACCAACGTTATTTGTTCCCAGGGGCAGATAGATTTGGGTATCGTCTGCGTAGCAATGAAAGGAGATGCCATATTTCCTAAAAATCGCCCCCAGGGGGAGCATTTACAAAGAGAATAAAACCGGAGCAAGAATAGAACCTTGAGGGACACCACACATGAGAGGAGCCGCATTGGAAGTAGATTCACCAATCCTAACAGAGAATCTTCTACCAATCAAATACGATTTAAGAAACCATTTAAGGGCATTTCCCCGAATGCCCACCCAGTGCTCCAAACGTGAGATGAGAACAGAGTGGTCAATCGTGTCAAACGCCACACTAAAATCTAACAGCACTAACACCGTGGACTTGCCAGAGTCAATAGTCAGTAACACATCATTTAAAACTTTTACCAGAGCGGTTTCTGTGGAGTGGTATTTCCTGAAACCTGATTGGAACACCTCAAAAATCTGGTGTTCATTCAGAAATCTCTGTAGTTGGTGAAACACTATTTTCTCTAAAATTTTCGACATAAAAGTGAGATTTGAGACTGGCCTAAAATTTGACACAACTGTCGGATCTAAATTTGTTTTTTTTGAGAAGTGGACGAACAATTGCATGCTTCATGTCATCTGGTACCTTAGCCGTTTCAAGGCAGCCGTTCATAATCTTTAGAACAGTAGGTCCAATCACCTCAAAAATGTGTTTAAAAAAACGTGGGGGAAGAGTGTCAAGGGGGGATCCAGAAGGTTTGAGCTGGTCTAAAATATTGTGCAAATCAGGCAGCGTTACAGGTTCAAATTGACTCAGAGTGTTGGTGGAAGATGATGGTATAGAAAATCATTTGAAGAAAATGAAAAAGAAGAAGAGGGGATATTTGACCTAATACCTCTTATCTTGTCCAAAAAAAAATAAGAAATTTGTCACACATCTCCAGAGACTCGCAGGGGAAAAGTTCGGCAGAGGGGTTAATGGCAGCATTTATAGTGGCAAAAAGTGCTCTTGGATTTTGACAGTTCTTTTCAATAAGGTCTGAAAAATATTTGTCCTTTGCTGTTTTCACCCCTTTCTGATATCGTTTCAGACTGACCCTCAATATTTCATATGAGACTTGCAGCTTATCCTTTTTCCACCTTCTTTCGGCCCTCCTGCAGCCCTGACGAAGTGTGCGAGTGTCATCATTGAGCCAGGGCTCAGCCTTTGATTTATGTTTTTTGGCTTTTAAAGGAGCCAAAGAGTTTAAAATATTAGTGGAGACAGTATTGAACTGGTTAGAGTATGACCATGATTATGAGTGGGAACATTCACATGCTGTACCAGATCAAATGAGTCCATAAGGCTCAAAAATTCTTTGGCTAAAGCGTTATCTGGACAACATACATGTATGTTAAAATCCCCAAGGATTAAAAGTCTATCAAAATTGGGGATTGTTCCTCCTAAAAAGTCAGAAAATTCATTAATAAAATCTTTGTGTGGTTTAGGTGGTCGATAGATGACTGAAATTGCCACTGGATTATCCAATTCCAATACAAATAACAGAAATTCAAAACTAGAATAAACATCAGTCACTACCATCCGACAGCAATAGTTCTGATTAAAAATACAAGCCAGTCCTCCCCTCGACCCACAGTACGAGCAGAGTTTAAAAATGTACAGTCAGGTGGTACCAGTTCACAAAACGGGCTCAAATCTCCTGGAGTAAGCCAAGTTTCCGTGATGAACAGAAAGTCTAGACTGCGAGAAGTAAAAAAGTCATTAAGAATAGTAGTCTTGTTTACAACTGACCTGGCGTTAATTAAAGACATCCTGATCTGCCATGACTCCGTAGCCCGCTGTGGTAATTGGTATAATGAATGGAGATGACTGAAGCAAACACCGCCTCGGCGCAGATGGGGTGGGCGAATTTTTGGAAGTTGATCCGTCGGATTGCCTACGATCGGTGTATTCCAAGCGTGCAGTGGTTCCAGCAAACGCCCCACAAAGAAGCGGCCACAACCTGATGCATACGCTCGAAGGCCAGTGCGAAGCGGGAAGTCCGATTTAGACAGCAATAGAAGCCTCAACTTGACCGCAAAACCTCTGCGCCTTCCCCGTCTTTTGCGGCGCTTCCTACCCAGCAAGGGACAAGGCAGGTGGCGCAGACAGTCAGGTACAGTCACCAAAGGAGAAGCAAACTGTGCACCACACTTGACATCATGGAGTAGCTCTTCAGTTATGTGTTTAATGTCGAGCAGCGTATGACGATCATATGTTAAAAGTGATGAAACATTTTTGTAAAACAACTAACATAAAACACATTAAAAGAAACAAACAGGCAGACACAACAGGCAGACGGCAGGCCACACACATCGGCGCCATCATGCATTTGTTGCATTTGCTTTTCTAGTTCAGACACCTGTCACGTTGGAGGCATTCCCCGTAGCGTCAGCTGACACAGCGCGAGTTCCCTTTTGAAAGGGAACTGGGCTCCTGCTGGAAGAGGTGTTAGTGAAGCCAGCAGGGGGCGCTGCTCACCCTGTGGTCTGTGTGAGTCCTGATCCACCTTCACCAACACCTCTTCCAACGGCAGCCGTTTTCTTTCCCTGACCAACGGCTTAGCACATAAAGATCAACTACTTATCGTGATTTCAGACTGTGCATGGATCCTCATGTGTTTCTTCAGGTGACTTTTAATAGCAAAACTTTTTCCACACCGATCACACCAGTGGTGTTTTAAAATGAGGAGGCAAAGTCCTCACATTTTTTATATGCATCAGATGTTAAAGGTCCCGTTCTTCGTGATCCCACTGTTCCAACTTTAGTTAGTGTGTAATGTTGCTGTTAGAGCATAAATAATACCTGTAAAATTATAAAGCTCAAAGTTCAATGCCAAGGGAGATATTTTATTTAACAGAAGTTCCCTTTCAAAGCCTACAGCGAACGGCCGGATTGGACTACATCCCTCTACTTCCTTCTTTAATGACGTCAGTTGAACAGTTTGTTGACTAACCTCCGCCCACAAGAATACGCAAAAAAGGGGGCGTGGTCTTGTTGCTCTCCCACGTGGAGAAGAGGAAGTGTTGCGTGGAGAAGAGGAAGTGTTGCGTGGAGAAGAGGAAGTGTTGCATTTGAGTGTGTTTGTCGCCATGTCATCGAGACGCTGTTATTTTCATCCCGGAGTCAAATCACCTTTGTTTGGCTTTCCCAGGGACGCTGTAGAGATCATTGAGCGCATACATCTCCCGTTAAGAGGCGTGACCTTTCCGTGCAACGTGCGCTAAGCTGCGGTCAAATCACAACACAGGAACCGGGAAACGTGCGCTAAGCTGCTGTCCAATCACAACACAGGAACCGTACAACGTGCGCTAAGCTGCTGTCCAATCACAACACAGGAACCGCTGGCACAATCAGAACTCGTTACGTATTTCTGAAGGAGGGACTTCATAGAACAGGAACTCATCAGCTGTTTTTAGGACAGTGAAAACAGCGGTATACAGATGAGTAAATTGTGTGAAAAATACTGTTTTTTTACACCCGAAACATGAACACATGTTATATTGCACACTGTAAACACAATCAAAGCTTCAAAAAAACACGAAAAACGGGACCTTTAATTCATGTCCGTTACACTTAATAAACATTACATAAAAGAGACCAAATACAGTTCTATTTTGTATTTTTACACTATGTAATGTTCTATTCATTAAAACCAAGTATGCATTTCATCAAGTTCATATTTTTACATTTATTACAAAATAATAACTAAAGGCAGTACCAATTTGAACAATATATTGTTGGGTGACCGTCATCACAATGGAGAGCCACCAGTTGCGAGTCTTGTGAGTGTCACACACTAATCCTAGTCTCTTCTATAGTTAACCTAAAAACTGTGCAGGGATTACTCTGCAAATTAAATTGAGAATATAATTAACTACAGCATATATGCTATTTTAAATACTGTAGCCTATGTCAGAGACGTGATGTGTTAATCTGTGAAAATACCATGTCAGGCAGACTACACAAATACTAATCTTGACATTGTTAGCCTCTTGTCTTACATTGTGCATTTAACTTAAAATATTTCATTATATTAATGAATTAGTATCTTATTGTAGTGCCTCAGGAAATCTTGCTCATTGTTCAGCCCGATCTCAAAATTTTAGCCATACAGATACGTTCAAGACATAATTATAAACTGTCTACTTTTGTTTGTGTACACTCACAATAACAAAGGCCGTGGACGGAAGGGATTCATTTGCATGCACTCCACTCAAAACGTTGTCTTCATTATATATATATTCTGTTAAACGCACTTCTCTCCCTATACCTATGCAGTGACTAAAACCCCCCAGGAGAACGGTAATTAACTAAACGTTCTAAATAAATATGCACATAAAGGCATATTTTGTATCACTATGACATGTCCATTAGAAAATATCATCAATAACATCTCGTTATTACGAGAAAAGATGTTATTAAAGGTCCCATGGAATTGATTTTTATTTTATTTTATAATGCATCTTGAGGTGTACTTATATTGTTAGTATGATTTTTACATCATAAAATGTCATAATTTAGAAATAAAAGGCATTTTTTCTATACTGATGTTTGCCCTCTGGCTGAATGCTCCGTTTCAAGGGGCGTGTCTGCTGTGAGACTTCAGTAAAACGCCCACTGTTGTGATTGGCTGACATCTCTGCATTTGAAATTAGATCTTGTGGCGGAGGGGGCGTGGTTTAGCAAGGTCTACGAGTCTGCCAGAGAGACGGACTGATACCCCTTTTCCACTAGAATGAACCGGGTTCTAGTTCTTAGTTGGTTCAACTGACAAGCCTTATAAGAACCGGTTTGCTTTTCCACGGGCTAACGAGCCGCCACAGAGCCATGTGTCACTGTATAGGTCTCATCTCTCAGCAACGCCAACGCTAGCGAGGGAGCGGGAAACACACACATCAAAACACCGCATGAGAGAATCAAAAGCATAAGGGGCCCGTTCTTCGTACCTCGCTAACTCAGTTAGCTGGATTTGATTGTTGACGATTTGGCATGATCTTGGATTGTTTGGTTCTTCGACGCTCATTCTTGACTTGCTGTCATAGCAACAGGTCCGTAAGCTTAAACCTGCTCGAGCGGCTTATTTCATGTAAACAGGATTAGATCGCATCTTGAGGTGATACTTAAAATCTGTCTCAGCCACTTCTACTTTATTACAAGAGTTCATTACTGAACCAGGGGCAATAATAATCATTTTAAATAATAATAATAATAATATAAAATTTTTAAATTGTATATGTATTTGAGAATGAATATAATATTATAATGTTGTTGTTGTGTCAATTCATGGACAAGTTGTACTGGGCACTCCCAAACTGCAGGGGGAAACCATGCAACCAGAGTTGGTGGAACCAACTTCTAGGAGGTGCTCTTGGGACCATATTTACCTGCGCACCCACAGGGAGGGCATGGCATTAATGTTTGGTAACAGCTCTGTTGGCTCTCTCACCTGTTCCCGAAGAAAGATACTGTGACCACAGCTCCTGATCATCCAAAGACGCAACTGGTAGGATTGAATGTGTTTGAATGTGTTGAGTTCATGCTTCTACAGTATATGACTTTTTGTATATAGTATATGACTTGGTTGTAACGTGTAATTTAAATTAAATAGTGCAGACTTTATTATGTGAATGTAGAACTTAACAGAAGTAACATTAGCATGTGTATTTTTTAATTATTATACATTTAATTATGGGATCATGTGTATTGTTTAATTATTAACTATTAGAGATCCTAGGTTTAGAGATCTAAATTACTTTGTTTGGTTTGAGGATTCAGTACCATTTTTGTATTGTTACTTTGAGAAAGTGTTATTGAGATTTATTTGTAACTAATTCATGTTTTGTTTGTGTATCTTAAAGGTTATCAACCTATTCTGTTTCATCCCAAATCTATCAAATCACCTTTAAGAAAATAAAAAATCATAAAGTGAACAGATTTGAGTTGTCCTTTGCGTTCATCAGAGATAAAGCAGTTTTCAAGTTTGGGCAGAGCTGTGGTCAATCAGAAAACACAAAACTTGACATTTGTGTATAATACTATAGCCACAGCCACTTGATTGAGCGATTTATTTGTGATGGAATAATTACTTTATCATTTTATTGGAGGTTTGCACACATGTTCTACAGTTAATCTGAACCGTGCATTAATTTAAGTGATGACGGATATTATGGGATGGCTTGATGCAGCGCAGGAGATGCAGAGAATTTGATCTTGACCCTTAAGAAACTTTAATACTGTCACGTTACAAATCTGCTTCAAATTGAATTAAAAATGTAATTACAACAATTAAATAAAAATGTAAAGGGTGTACAAATACTGTATAAAATCGTGAATATAAATAATTGGTAATCATGTTAAAAAAAAAAACATTTATCATTGATCTATTATAACTTTTATGTTGGTTTGGTCGTTTAGCTGTTTCCTTATAAAGGTCCAGATATTCGTGGGTTTTTTTGTGTAATTTGCCAAGTTTTTTGCCAGGTGGCTTTTTTAATTATATGATGTCATTACGTTGCTGTCTTGACGTCAGCCAATCGCTGCATTGCTGATCATGGTTTCGAGTATCGATGCATCTGCCCTCTTCAGGGAACACAAGAACGCGCAGTGATCTTAGATCATTTAATCCAGATATTTAAATCCAATCCGCAAATTCGTTTGAAGAACCACATTAGCCAGACATCAGTTAGACATCAGTTATCACGATTAAAAGATCTGGGATCTGTCAAATCATCTCAGATGTATTAAACGAGGTACGAAGAACGGACCCAAGGAGTCATATGCTCTCGCCGGACTCGTTGTCATACAGTGATCGGTCTGCACAGCACCGTTCTGTGTGAACTTGAATAATTAGCTACACATCAGAAATCACTGATCACAGATCAGAAGGAACTGGAAAAAGACTTCTGTTTTCATTTACATCAACACTGAGCTGCCATGATCTCTCGAGGGCATACTCACATGGGCGTGCCAAATTCTCTGGACGGGCAAAGCAGAGGAAAGGGAGGTACCGTTCATAGTAATGACGTCATAACATGGAGAGATTTCAGATCGGCTCGTCTGAGCTGTCATTTTCTCAAAGGCAGAGAAAAATAGTCAGAACTCAGTTTACACCGATCGAAATTTCTAGCTACTTGGGGACAATATTCAGGCTCGGGGAACTCATATTAATGTTGAAAAACCTCATAAAATGAAAATTTTATGCCATGGGACCTTTAAAACTCTGCTGAAGCAACAGTAACAGGCATGGTAAGACAGAATAAAAACGGTGCATGTCACTGAATAGATCATGTGATAGAGTTGTTCTCAACAATAAAAAACTGGCCAGATCTTGAACTGTTTTCATCCCAGAGATGTGTCTTTGAAAGGCTGCATGGAATGCGATCAATTGTTGTGGAAGGGCTGGAGACAAGTCTTTGTTATATCTCTCCACTAATCTCTGTTCCCTTTCGTATATTGCTTTCTTCTCCTCAGTTGCATGTGTGGCTGCACCACTCTGAACAAATCGGCAACTGATTGAAAAAATGAAAATCACACTGCGTTTTCTTTTCTTTTTTATTTGCCGCAGCGATGCAGCTTCATATATAAAAATGACAGAGTAGTTCTACTGCAGTCGCAGGATGCAAAAAATAATAAACGCACACAAGAAATGACAGAGAAATTAGACATGGAGAAACAAGAAATTACTACACATGACATGAATACAAATGTATGTTTATTGTGGCCACAAATTAAAAATGTATTCCCTCATTTTATTTAAAAGTTCCCCATAGGCGGGCCCCCTATTGGCCCGGGCCCATTTACACCCTGCATGCCCAGACGCTACGCCACTGGTTGGAGCTAAACTCTGCAGGACAGTGGCCCTCCAGGACCGAGATTGGAGACCCCTGCTCTAGAGGAACACACATGAAAGAGGTGCAATTCTGTAAACCAGGTGACGTCACGGACGGGTTGACCCCTGTAACCTTAAGGTCAACTAGGAACAGATCTATGGGTGACATGTTGAGGGACTCAAAATACCCAAATACCAAATTCAGAATGTGCCTGAAAAAGTTGATTAAACACTTCACAGAAAACGTCTCGGTTACGTATGTAACCTTTGTTCCCTGAGAACAGGGAACGAGACGCTGCGTCAGCTGACGCTACGGGGAACGCCTCCAGCGTGACAGGTGTCTGAACTACTATCGAATCACGACAATCCTATTGACCGGCGACAGCCTATGATGTCATCAAGGTGCGACCAGGAAGTATATAAGGGCACCTTGCCAACATGACACCGCTTCTTCGTCTGAAGGGACTGTTGGCAGGCAGGCCCCGAGGCATGGCAATGAGACGCAGCGTCTCGTTCCCTGTTCTCAGGGAACAAAGGTTACATACGTTACCGAGATGTTCCCTTTCGAAAGGGAACTTGCGCTGCGTCAGCTGACACTACGGGGAACGATATACCCTAAGGCACCCCAGCCAGCTACTAACGCCACCAGGGAGGCCTAGCTTGGTGCCTTTCTGAAGGGCACTTCGGCCGGGCCATCCTTGTCTGTTTGAGAACAGAGCCTCTGGACACTCGCCTCCTGGAGAGGCATCCAACCCAAGGTACTGTAAACTGGCAGTGTCCTCCTCAGACCTAATCTCAGAGACGGGCATCCTGGAGAGTAATACTCAGCATAGCGCTTTCAACCCTTGCCAGCGAGGGGAGTAATTTGCTCGATCCTAGGATCTACTGAGCTATTATCAAATAGAAACACTCAGGAGGCCAGACTGGCCTACAAGCTGATCTCATTGGGAGGCCTCACTTGGGGCCTACAACCACCTAATCAGGTCCAGGCAGCTTAGGCTCACAGACGACCCTCTAAGAGAGGGGAGCTTAAAGGGGCTGCCTGGTAGGTAACCATGCTGTAGGCGATCTATGAAAGTCCCTTCCTGCAGGGACCGCATAGCAGCAGCGTCGTCTCGTCATGCTAGGGTACCACCACCTTTAGGTCTTGCAACCGGCTAGAAACCGGAGCCTGATAGCAGGTGACCACTAGCTGTCAGCGTAAGGCCAGTTGTGTGTTCCCGCCTAGGGAACTCGTTCCCCAGGGAGGCCGGAAGGGGCCTCCACCTGGTAACCTGTGCTGACTGCTCGCGCGTCCAAACAGCAGCCCTTGCCCTCAGGGAGGCCTAATGAAGCCTACTACCCAATAGCAGTCGAGCTGGCCCTTGAGGTAGCTGGAGGATGGGACTCGCTCTGACAGGGAGGCCTAGTGAGGCCTACCACCTGATAGCCATCAGGACTTGTTCCTTCAGGGAGGCTTGGGGAAGCCTGCCACCTGATAGCAGACCATGCTAGCTGTCCGAGCGTCCCGACTCCTGGGCTCGCCCAGGGAGGCCTGGCGAGGCCTACCACCTGGTAGTGAGACCTGTTAATGGTCCAGCTAGCTTGACACAGTGACTGGAACCGGAACCTCCTCAGGAAGGCCTAGTGGGGGCCTACAACCTGATAGTACGTAAATGAGCTAACCAAGCGTCCACGTTAAAGCCCCCCCCCCACACACACACCTGGGACTGGCTCCCTCCCAGAGCTCCAGAGGGCCTCCGCCACTGCGCAGTCTCACGGGCAGTGTCTACAGACATGAACCTAATCACATTGCCAATAGCAGTGCACTCAGCGAACAAATGCTTTAAAACCCTCTAAAACGAGGGGAGTACAACTTACGTCACCTGCTTCGGGGCGGCCGCCTTACTTTTTCATACAGCGGCCTGCCATTCATGCGAGGGCGTCAGCCATTGGCAATGCTCTGGCCTCAGGGGAGCATCCGACCAAAACCGGCATACAGAAGGTTGCGATGTTCAGCTCAACCCGAGCCCTAAAGAAGGTGGAGCAGAAGAGTGAGGGTCAATGTAATTCTCAGCTCGCCCTCAGGGAGGAGATCCATATGAACGCTGACTGCGTTTTGTGATACACAGCTCCTACTTCTCCCGGGAATCCACCTCTCTGTGCCTCACCCTCGACTGTGGGGGTGCACAAGAGGCGATGCTGGCCCTCGGGCCCCGTCTCCGGTCCTCGGACCATAACGCCTCCCGCCTGCCTGGGACCAGGATCTCACCTGTCACGCTGGAGGCGTTCCCCGTAGCGTCAGCTGACGCAGCGCGAGTTCCCTTTCGAAAGGGAACATATGACTAAAAGTATATTTGAGTCACTTATTGAATATACAAATTATTATGATATTAAAACGATTATCACTGAAGATATGTTGAAGAGACAAGGGTTTCTGACCCAACCCTTCACTATATTATTTGTGAACTAATTTCTTTTTTAATAGTTAATCTATTTTCAGCAGTCATCGTCAATCTTGTACATGTAGGCTACTCTGTTCACAGACACGACCTTTCAATTCCCCAAGCTGTGTGCTCACTAAAAACCCCACGGGTGGCTTTCAGGTCATTTCAAGTTTGATTTTGACGTGACAAAGCGGTCTATAAGTGGCAGAGTTGTTTACTTACTTAATTAGTCTTCCCATTATCGCCATCATTATCTTCAGGCCAATCTGTGAATCCACACGAAAACAAGAAGCGGGATTAATTGCACGAAACTTCATATTCAATTATAACGATCATATCGAATCATATCAACAAATCACAGGACTTCACGCATTAGGGAATCTGCTTTATGTCAATGGTGAGAGAGGAGGCGCATCTCCTTCTGTAACTTCACCTGCGGGTGTCGCTGTTGGACAGTATTACTTTATAAAAAACTGACTTTTACTCTTTTAATTGTCAAATTCATGAATATTTGCTTTGTTTTATTACTGTAATATTGATTATTTTGTCATCCAGTTTTTTGTTTTGTTTTGAGGAGGTACTGCCTCCCTTGCCTCCTCAGAGGAAACTCCCCAGATCACTCGTGCGGCTTCTCTCTGCTGTGGTTCCTCTCGTGTGTTTTCATGTGTCCTGACTGACTGAATCTCTTGTCACAGTGTGAACACTTGTAAGGTTTTTCTCCAGTGTGGATCCTCTCGTGTGTTTTCAGATTTCCTGACTGACTGAATCTCTTGTCACATTGTGAACACTTGTAAGGTTTTTCTCCAGTGTGGATGCTCTGGTGTAGTTTTAAACTTCCTGCTGTAGTAAAAGTCTTCTCACACTCAAAGCACATGTAATCTCTCACACCAGTGTGTATTTTCTCATGTTTATGTAAATATTGCATCAGTGAGAAACTCTTTCCACACACAGAACATGAATGTGGCTTCTCCTTCGTATGAAGGGTCAGGTGTGTCTTCAGGTTTGATGGACAATGAAACATTTTTCCACACTGATCACACTTGAAAGGTTTTTCTCCGGTGTGGATCCTCATGTGAATATTAAGGTGGTTTGATTTTGTAAATCTCTTCCCACACTGATCACATGTGAGCGGCTTCTCTCCAGTGTGAACTCTCATGTGGCGCTCAAGATTTTGTTTGGTTGAGAAACTCTTTCCACACTGAGTGCAGGTGAAATATTTCTTGCCTCTTGTTTTCTTAATAAATGTCTTTTTAGTGTTTGAGCGACTCAAAGGGTTTTCTCCAGGTTTGACATGATGTTCCTCCTCCACTTCACTCAGTTCTTCACTCTCCTTGCTCTCTTCCATCACGTCTGAAATGAGATAAATAATTTATTTAACTTTTAATACAAAAAACTTTTAGTAAAATTCTATTTTTTGTGAAAGGATATACAGTGAAAGACAAAATTATTAGCCCCTATGAAAGGTTTCATTATGTTTCATATAGTGCTGTTTAACAGAGCAAAAAGCATTCCATATTCCAGAAAGCATGGTTAACATATCAACATATATACCTTAAACTCTCGGTTGATTAACCCAAACCTTGCTTACTCGAGGTATGCTGGTTTCAAAAATGCGTCCAAGAGTAAGTTCAGCCAACTCAGAGTATGTTAACCATGAACAGACAAGACATCCTCAAGTCAAGTCAAGTCTACTTTATTTATATAGCGCTTTTAACAATGTAGATTGTTTCAAAGCAGCTTTACAGTGTTAAACAGGAGAATAATGCAGCATAATTTTATTCAGCTGTATAGCCATTTGATGTCATCAGTTCATTTCAATTTCCATACGGTGACAGTGCAGGCTTTAGATCAATAATTAGATCAGTCATTTAGTTTATATGGTTAATTTAGTTTATTAATTAGATTTATTTCAATGTTTATTTGAAAAATATAGTGTCCCCAACTGAGCACAGAAAAAAACAGCGTATTATAATAATCATTATTCTGGCCGATTTACCGGTCAGAGGTCATAATAGATTGGAATATTTGAAGGACCGGAGGCAACACGCTGGAGACGGGTTTATTGAGGATGATGTTTATTAAATAATTATTAAAGTGCAATATTCGAATGATCGGAGGCAACACGCTGGAGACGGGTTTATTGCAGATGACATATCGATTTAAGTATTATTTAATTGTAATATTCGAACAATCGGAGTCAACACGCTGGAGACGGGTTTATTGAGATGCCGTGTCGATGAGGAAGTTGCAGGGGGAGGCTAATTGACACGGTCTCTGCGGACACTTCAGGGTCCTGTGTTGGTCTTCTCTGGGCACAGGTCCACCATCTGATCTGGATACTGGCTGACTGCAGTAAACCTCGGGATAAAACAGAGAGACTATCATTAGCGTAGATGCCATTCTTCTGATGATGTAACGAGTACATCAGGTGTTATGGGAAGTGTTCCCAGTTCCGGCTGACCTAGTTAATGCAGCCTAACAATCATTTCATTGAGCAAGTGTTTTATGTGTATGCCACAGAAAAGAGATGTGTTTTTAGTCTAGATTTAAACTGACAGAGTGTGTCTGCTTCCCGAACAATGCTAGGAAGACTGTTCCATGTGCCGTAATTTAGATATATTTTTAAGATGGTAGAATGCAGTTTTACAGATGCTAGAAACATGGCTTTCAAACGAAAGATTGGTATCAAAGAGCCACACCCAGGTTCCTCACTGACCACGAAGACTTGACAGAGCAGCCATCAAGTGTTAGACAGTATTCTAGGTTACTACTTGTGGAGCTTTTTTGTCCAATAATTAAAAAATCATTTTTTTCTGAATTGAGTTGCAGGAAATTACCGGTCATCCAATGTTTTATATCAGCTATGCATTCCGTTAATCTTGTGAATTGGTAAGTTTCTTCAGGGCGTGAAGAAATATAGAGCTGAGTATCGTCAGCATAACAATGAAAACTAATGCCATGCTTCCTAATAATATCTCCCAGTGGTAGCATGTACAGGGTGAAGAGTAGCGGTCCTAGCACTGAGCCTTGTGGTACTCCATACTGAACTTGTTATCGGTGTGACATCTCTTCATTTACTGCTACAAACTGATAACGGTCACATAGATATGATTTAAACCATGATAAAGCAATTCCACTAATACCTACATAATTTTCGAGTCTATTCAAAAGAATGTTGTGGTCGTTGGTATCAAATGCAGCGCTAAGATCGAGTAACACTAATAGAGAGATACAGCCACGATCGGATGATAAGAGTAAATCATTTGTAACTCTGATGAGAGCAGTCTCAGTACTATGATACGCTCTAAATCCTGACTGGAAATCCTCACAGATACCATTTCTTTCTAAAAAGGAACATAATTGTGAGGACACTGCCTTTTCAAGTATTTTTGACAGAAAGGGTAGATTTGAGATTGGTCTATGATTGAATTCTGTAGGATCAAGTTGCGTTTTTTTAATAAGTGGTTTAATAATAGCCAATTAAAAAGTTTTCGGTACATATCCTAATGACAAAGATGAATTAATTATATTAAGAAGAGGATCTATGACCTCTGGTAGCATCTCTTTTAATAGCCTAGTACCGACTAAGAGAGTTTAGAAATAAGCTGATCTAGCAGTTCTTACAGCCTTTCTGTATGTGATCTTGTGCTCTTTGTGCTCAACAGAGCAACGAATCGGTGATTCACCATTGAAACAGATGATAAGAAATAGTATGCCAATCTACTTCCTCTTCCTCTTCTACTTTTGTTTAAAGGCGATTTACATAACCTACTAAGTGCACATTGCCACCTGTTTGGTGGTTGTGCAATCATTTTTTTCAATAACTTTGTTTAATAAGTCATATTTATTCACAGAGAATAAGGATTATATTGTTTGTTTAAAGGGGTGGTTCCATGGTTTTTTTCTAGGCTTGGTTGTGTTAATGGGGCGCAGTATAACATGTCTTAATACTTCTTTTTTTTTAAACGCCATATTTTTCTTATATTTTACCTTTATTTCACACCGCTGTCTCCACTGTCTCTGTCTCACCGCTGTCTCTTCCTGCTTCAATGAATCCCTTCTTTCTCTAAACATAGGCAACATCTCTATGGCCAAAGAGCTCTAGTTTTGTCTCATCTGACCAAAGGACAGGTTTCCTGTATGCATCATTTTTCTCCAGTTTCTTCAGATGTGGAGTTTTTCTTGGTCAGCAACCTTGCTGTCCATCCCTGTGCAGAGCTCTAATGACCGTCTTCTTGAGACATCAATCCCAAACTTGGCTAAATCTTTCACTAGTCTCTTGGCATTTGTTCTTAAGTCTTTAGAAATCTCTCCAATCAATTTTCTTTCCAAAGTTTTTGAAATCTTCCTGCCTTTGCCATGCTTTGGCCAGAGGAGAACTGGCACCCCGACTGAGCCTGGTTTCTCCCAAGGTTTATTTTTCTCCATTATGCCCCTGATGGGGTTTTGGTTTCCTTGCCACTGTCGCCTCTGGCTTGGCTTGCTCAGTTGGGGACACTACATTTTCAATCTAAATTTTCAACTAAATATCCAAATGAATCTAATTAGTAAACTAAAATAATTATATAAACTAAATTACTGATCTGTCACTATGATAATTGGAATGAGCTGATGACATCACCATTTTCTCCGGAGCGGCTGTACGGCCGAATCAAATTCTGTTGCATTATTTTCCTGTTTAGATTAGATTAGATTAGATTAGATTCAACTTTATTGTCATTACACAAGTACAAGTACAAGGCAACGAAATGCAGTTTAGGTCTAACCAGAAGTGCAATAGCAGCAAGTGCAGGATATATACAGTGGTTGCGTAAGTGCAGGACATGGATATGTACTGAATATAAATAAATATGTATAAATAGAGAGATGGTTATTACTATAAACAGAACTGAATTTACAGGTGAATATGTACAGTGAATAAATATACAGATGGCTATTACTATAAACAGAATTTACAGGTGAATATGTACTATGAAAATAATATACAGATGGCTATTACTATAAACAGAATTTTACAGATAGAGGTATACAATAATATGTTAGGCTAAGATGAGGAATAGCAGTGGATTAAGGTAGTGCAATAATTTATGGACAGAGCTATCCGGAAAAAAAAAGTGGAATGTGCAGTGGAAATTGGTTGCATATTGCAGTTAGAAGTACGGTGCAAAATGAAAATGTAAACATTTGGTACTATAAATACAGTCGGCAGTGCAAATGAGCATAATCCAGTTAAGATATGGTGGTGCAGAATGCATAAGTAAACAGTTGTTACTGTAATAAACAGTCGGTAGTGCAAATAACAAAGTGAAGGCAGATGTGAGGTAGGAGAGTTAGCAGTTTATGAGGGAAGTGGATCAACGGGGGTTTGAGTTCAGTAAAGAGACAGCTCTGGGGAAAAAACTGTTTTTAAGTCTACTGGTTCTGGTCCGGAGGATCCTGAAACGCCTGCCGGAGGGCAGGAGAGAAAACAGTCTGTGGGCTGGGTGAGAGGAGTCCTTGAGGATGCTGCGAGCTCGATGCAGACAGCGTTTCCTCTGGATGTGCTCGATGGCTGGTAGTGGAGTTCCTGTGATGCGCTGGGCAGTTTTCACCATCCGCTGCAGTGCCTTGCGCTCCGCAACAGAGCAGCTCCCATACCATACTGCCACACAGTTGGTCAGGATGCTTTCTATTGCACAGCGATAGAAGTTCACCAGGATAGCCGAGGAGAGCTGATTCTTCCTCAGTGTCCTCAGGATGAAGAGGCGCTGGTGAGCCTTCTTGACCAGGCTGGAGGTGTTGGTCGTCCACGACATGTCCGCCGAGATGTGGATCCACAGGAACTTGAAACTGGAGACACGCTCAACAGCCATTCCATTGATGTGGATGTTGTCGTGTGTGCCTCTTGACTCTTTCCTGAAGTCCACGATGAGCTCCTTCGTTTTGGTGGTGTTGAGGAGCAGGTTATTATCAGCGCACCATGTGGCCAGGTGCTGGATCTCTTTCCTGTAGACAGTCTCATCGTTGTTGCTGATGAGACCAATCACCGTAGTGTCGTCTGCAAACTTGACGATGGAATTAGATCCATACACAGGCTTGCAGTTGGAGGTGAAGAGGGAGTAGAGAAACGGGCTTAGCACACAGCCCTGTGGTACACCAGTGTTGAGTGTGATGGATGTGGAGCAGGTGGATCCTGATCGAACATTCTGGGGTCTGTCAGTTAGGAAGTCCAAAATCCAGTTACACATTGAGGTGTTGATGCCCAGGTCTCCAAGTTTGGCTATTAACTTGGTTGGGATGACAGTGTTGAATGCTGAGCTGAAGTCAACAAACAGCATGCGTGCATACGTGTTTTTATGGTCCAGATGGGTGAGCACAGAGTGCAGTGCCATGGAAACTGCATCCTCTGTGCTCCTATTGCTACGATTGGCAAACTGGTGTGAGTCCAATGTGGATGGTAGAGAGTCTTTTAGGTGTTCCAGGACCAGCCGCTCAAAGCACTTCATGACGATGGGTGTGAGTGCTACAGGGCGGTAGTCATTAGGGCACCTCGGGCTGGAGTGTTTCGGCACTGGCACAATGGAAATGCGTATAAAGCATGTTGGTACAGCTGCTTGGGCAAGAGACAGGTTGAAAATGTCTGTAAAAACCCCAGCGAGCTGCTCCGCACATGCCCTGAGAACACGACAGTAGAATATCCTACACACAGTGTCAGAAAAGATGATTTATGGCTTTATTTATGACCATAGTTATGTCCAAGTGTCACTCAAACTGACAGTTCAGTGGCTGTCAATGGATGTATTTATTGGTGTATTTATGAGGGGTTGTCACCATGATTGGCAGGTCACGAGTGTCAATCAGATATAGGGTCGGTTGGATTTATAGTGAGATATATGGGTATATTTATGGCTGGGTATATATCTCCCCCCAGATTGGCGTTTTTACAACATTTTTGTTGAACCCTAGCTCTTTGGCTCCTTTCAGTCTGTTGGAAACTCTTTGTGATTGTGTTTCCTTTGATTGTTGGGGGGTGAAAGTCACACAAGCAAGTTTTTAACTTTATGTTGACATCTCAGCAGGATCAGCAGTGTTTGATAGGGTATATGTTAATTGTGTCAAGACATACAGGACTACCATTACCCCTATGCAGCACTGGCTATATCCATTAAAATAACATGTATGGGCATGATCTATATAGATCAACTGTGTGTGTATTGCCACCACATTAGTACCTGAACTATAGGTTAATGTTAGTGTTTAAGACAAAGAATCAGAAATAATCATCAAGCCAAAGAGTCCTCATTAGCGACATACCCATCCTATTTTCTTCTCAACAATGTTGAAAACTTTCTAAAACATCTGAATCTGTGTTTCCAGACACAATGATAGGATCTATGTTAAAAATACAAAAATAATTAAAAACATTTATTTAACTCAAAATGAAGGTGTTTGTGAGTCAATCTGGTGGGGGAAGAGATCATCCTTAATGTGTGAATGGATTTACGAGAGTTGCTTTGTCTAGATGTTTAACGAAGTTTAAAGACATTTTATCAAAACCTATCTGTTGATTCTGGGATCTTATTTGGATTTAGTGCACATAGTTTTGTCTTTATTTTTGTTATTTAAGAATTTTTGTTTTTAAAGAAATGTTTTAGCTTTTAATCCAACCATACGCTGTGTGTGCCACAAAAGCAAAGCATGTTGTTTATTTTCTTTTAATAAAACTTGACTTTGACTATTTTTATTCTTTAAATTCTTATAAAAAAGTCTGGTGACATGTATTTTTTCTTCAGGAGTGATAAGTAAAGACAAGTAAAAACTCTTTGGATGTGTTTTTGGCAAACACATCATTTTCACTTAGAAAGCGTTTTAATGTTTGGACTGAACCTTTTTCTTTTGACAAACCTATATTTCATATGCTTTACCTGAGGTGTTTAACAACCACAAGGGATACATGTTGATCTCTTTGTTTCAGGTAGTGCAAACATGTGATGTTCAAGAAAGCTAATCTTGGTTTAATCTTTGTGAGGCCAGAACACAAAATTTAGTGTTGGGTGATCCAGACAAAGGTTCACTAAAAGTTAATGAGTTTGTTTGCCCATATAATTTTAAGATATTGGGTTTAACCTATTTGGCTTGCTGACCACTGATGAGGGGGCTCGATGAAACAGTTTCAACTCGAGCTCTGATATACCCCCACAGTGACTAAATATAGGATGTGATTATGTAGGGCAAGGTACCTAAGATGTCTGTTGATTGGAAGATTAGATGGACTTGCTCTTCCCTAAATTACGTTTAGGAACTTTACAAAATATTCTGGAAGTCATTTTCACTCCGTGAGTATGCTTCAACATGTAAATATACAATATATTGCATATTATGGTTTCATGTTGCTTTAAAGTTTTTGTTTGTTTGTTTGTTTTTTACTAACATCCAGCAGAAAATGAAAGAGATGAGCTTAAGATGTTTCAACTATTACCATCCTCTTTGACCCCAAATAAACAGGTAATGGGATGTTTTATCAAAGCGACAAAATACACAGTTAGATGTTTTTTCTTGGTATGTGTGTGTGTGTGTGTGTGTGTGTGTGTGTGTGTGTGTGTGTGTGTGTGTGTGTGTGTGTGTGTGTGTGTGTGTGTGTGTGTGTGTGTGTGTGTGTGTTTAGAAGTAGTAGTAGTAGTAGTAGTAGTAGTAGTAGTAGTAGTAGTAGTGGTGGTAAAAATCTTTGTGTGCATTTTTATATTTTATATTTTTTCAGGGGTTATGTCACACCGCTGTTATTCAAAGTTCCACACTCTTGGCTATGGATAACTTTCAAAATAATCTTTATACAGGAATCATGTGTCCAAAATACCTTTCATTTTAAATTCAAAAGACCAAGAATGACCTTACTAAGAAAAGACAACATGCATTGAAAAGTATAATTTATAATGAATACAAAAAATACATTTGTGAGAAATTGTGAAAGTTTGTAAATTGGTTTTGTAAGTTATGTTTTTATATCTTACATTGGAAAGTGTGTGTGATGAACACAGACCTTTGTGTGCAATTTGTAAGTTTGTTACAAGTTTGTAAATGTGTTTTTACATTTTACTTGTATTCTTCTATTACACTATTACTAGATTTAGTCATCTTGTTCAGATAGCACATTTTCATGTTTCTTCTTCTGTTCGGCTGTTTCGTTTTAGGTGAAGACGCCTCTTTGGATGTTGTCAACAAAACATGATCAAATCAGAGTAAGATCATAATTCTCACATTGGAAAGTGTGTGTGTGTGTGTGTGTGTGTGTGTGTGTGTGTGTGTGTGTGTGTGTGTGTGTGTGTGTGTGTGTGTGTGTGTGTGTGTGTGTGTGTGTGAACACAGACCTTTCATTTACGAAAAGTTTTTTTGTCTAAACATTCTCTTTTGACAAACCAACATTTCAAATGATTTTCCTAAGGTGTTTAACATTTGCAGAATCATTTCTTTCAACACCCCCCCGCTTGACATTAAATATTATAGTGTGTTTTCAGCTATTATCACCATCTTCTTTAAATCAAAAAAGCTACTACATGTGCTAAAATATTTGAACATGTGTTGCTCTTCTATTAGAACTATGCCACACTGTTGTAATGCAAACACATTAAGAAACTATAAAGATGTAAAGGCTGGATAAATTAATAACATCATCTTTATACCAGTATTCATTTTGCACAAAAGTAAATTCAAGAGGTCAATTTATTAGGAATGTGTGTAAGGCATATAGGAAAAGAGTCATTTAGCTATAAAGAATACAGAAATCCTTTCTTCTGATCTTTTGTAAAAGTTTATGGAGATTTTGTAAATAAATTTTTTCCACTAGTCGATGACGCTGTTTACATTTTTGTAACATTTGTGCAGTTTGTAAAGACTACTCTCATGAAAACATGAACAAATACAGCATAGAGAGAATAGGTGACAGTCCTTCTACATGACACTGTTTAAGACTAAACAAATTATTTTTATTTGAGGTCATCTTTCTGGGTAGTCTGAAACATCGACATGATAATGAGTCTTGCTGTTTTCTACCTCTACAACTATTACACTTTAAACTATTGCACTAAAATCTGTAAATTTCATGGCACAGTCACAGATAGTTATTTTGTGTATTTCTCTAAAAAAAAAAGTTAAGTAAATGTAATACAGTTAAGTAGTAATTTAAGTGAAAGGTGAGATGATTCTTGTTTTTTTTTTATTTGTTCACACCAATAGTTTGACAGCAGTGATTTCGGTGTCTGTCTTATAGATCTGATGCAGAAAACAGACGTTGTGTCTCAATATTTTGTTATACCAAATGTTTTAACATACTGTAAATATGTAGTAATAAATAGTTAGTTCAATAGTTCTGTTGCATTTGCTAGCTGAGATAATTTACAGTTATATGTGAAACAAAATCAGTCACTTCAGAGTTAGATTCTAATTTATATTGAACATTTGTTATTGTACCGCACGTTTAACAGTGTTAGTGCTCTTGGCCCTCATCAAGGTTTACATAAGTCACAAGGTCTTTCTTAGTGGTCATCTGACTCTGAAACAGCCAAAATATTAGCATGTAACCGTATGGAGACATTTTTTGTTTTTATGCGTTCTTTTATTTTGTTTGCATTTCTCCTGAAACACACTGTTTTGAAATTGTGTGTGTGTGTGTGTGTGTGTGTGTGTGTGTGTGTGTCTGTTTTCCTTACACTTTGCAAAACAACAACAGTGTTTCGTAGAATCTGCTGTAATGTAAGGAAACTTTGTTATTGTCTTCTCTTTGTTCATATACGACAGTGTTCCTGTGAATTTGTTTGCTTTAATAAAATTATGGTTTTAAACCATCCTCGTCACTGGAGACATGTACATTATATTATTATACTATCCTAGTTTTTGAATAGCGTTGAAATAGATTTGTGGGGTGGTATGTGGATATTAAAAGCAGCAAGGAACTAGGTAATATTTTATCAGCAACCCTCACAATCTATGGTGTAAAACAAAATACAGTGCACACCGATTTACCAACAAATTACTTTATCACTTTTGTTTAAAGAAAAGGGTTGCTTTTCTGAATTATCTCAACAACTGTGGTGTTTTATGACTAGCCTACTGAAGCTGTCACATTCTTGGGGCATCCCATTCTTGGATGTTTCGCACCTACTGGCCCTACCTCATGAATTTGGTATTTAAAAAAGGTTTAGGATACAGTAATTAAAACACAGAAGGCATTCTACAACACTAACGTTTAAAATTGCTACTCCCAATGGTAATGTATTGAGTTTTTGCTTCTGTTTTTGTGTTACTTGACACTATCCGTGTTCCTTGCTATATGTTTACAATTTTTTGTCATTTTTTCTTTACAGTGATTGGATCCAATTTCCCACATCTTTAAGAGTATGTATGTTACTGTCATAATAATAGTTTATTCAGATTGTTGAAAATTGTTTAAAAGTGTTTGTATATTTTTGAAAAAAAGAATAAAAAAACTAAAACAAAACAGTCCAATTATTATCGATGTGTTATACGCAATACATTGCGTTTTAATTTTACTTGAGACAATTTAATATGATGATGTCACTAATGGAACATCTTAAAATTTCCTTTGGTAAAAGTTAACTTAAAGGCTGCACAAAAAGAAATGCCATCCTATCTACTTTCTAAATGCATGTTATGATTCCGAACAATCCACCATGTGCATAGGATTTTTATTTGTTTTTGACCTCGTAATATTTAATCAAAATATCAAAACTGGTTAAAATGATAAACTTCTCTCTGGTGACATATGTAGGACTTTTACATGTGGCGATTTCTGTTAGATCGCGACTTAACAGTTGTTGTTTTTTTTTTTTTCAATTTCTAACATTTGCCTCAATGCCTTTTGTCCAAACTGTTGTCATATCTTCAAAACTCTAAACAATTACCACAACATCCATCTGTTGTGACCATACCATTAACACAATTCATGTTGTATTCACGCAATATGCAGTCAGTTAATACAATTTTAAAATGCTTACATTTTTCTTTTCATACAAGCTTACCCAATACCAAAATAAATAGATTTTTCTGGTCATATCTACTGGTAAATGCTTATTTATATATGGGTAAACATATATCTATTGGTAAAATGCTTGTTAGCAGTTATAAAAAAACAAAAATGTTTCATTTTACATAGTTATTTATGACTCCCTGACAACAATCGTAAACCCAAGGTAACCCCAACCCCCCCAACCCCTGTCCTGATAAACTCTACAAACAGTGCTCTGTTATCACAAGCAATCTGGGTTTCCTAACTAAGCAAAGGGATCTAGCTCTACTGGCCAACCAATACCTGATTAGAAAGGTTTATGATACAGTAATTAAAATGACATTCTACAACTCTAGCGTTAAAATGGGTACTCCAAAAGATAATGTATTGAGTTCTTGCTTCTTTCATTATCCGTGTTCCTTTCTATACGTTTAAATTTGTTTTTAACTGTGATTGGATCCAATTTCCCTCACGTCTAAGAGGTGCAATTTGTACTTTTTTTTGAGCTCAGACATGATCACAAAAAACATGTTAAGTGATTCAGCCTTTTATGTCAACAATATATTGTTGAACATACATTCATACATTGAAGTAGTGAAGAAAAATATAAAAAATGGCATTAGATACACACATTATAACAACAATAAGGACATTACAGGTGGTCTAGCCAGAAAAGAAAATCTCTGCAGACTATCATGTTTTGTTCTAGGGTATAGCTGACCAGAGTTCTAATCATTTCATCAGTGTCAGTTTTCTCATTTCTGACACCAGTGACACACATAGATCTGTCACAAATGTATACATACAAAGCATCTCAGTAACTCCTAACTCGTCGCTACAATCACCCAACGCATCAATAACTTTTCTGAGGATTACACAGAGAGGCTCTTTGTTATTAGTAAACAAGCTTGTAACATCAGGCCATGAATTTGTCAGGCCTCTTACGACATCCATTTCTTTTTTTAGATTTGTTACACGTTTGGTATCCCCTGCACAATCATTATTTGAATCACATGCTGCATTGATGATCTTATGCATCAAGTCAACCATCTGGCCTCTAAAATGATCTTTAAACATACCGCCTAACACAGCTTTTACACAACATTCATTGCCCATGGTGCATTCGCACACCTGCTTTCGCACAGCATCATCAGAACCCAGTGGGCAGTCGCTCAGCTTCTGCGTAGCCATTCAAGAAATCCACAGTCTTGAAGACGTCTCTTCAGAACTCAACTTCGTGCACGGTATAAACTGTGTCCCCTATTTGATGCTGAAAGATTCGAATAGTCCCTGGAATCTCCTGTGAGTGAGTTCTTGCAGCACTATTGTCCAGACCAGGCGTTAACGCTGTGAAGTTTGGGTGTTTGAGTCAGATCCCCAAAAGTGCGAGTCGAAGAAGCGTGGAACAATATTCCTTCAACTTTTGAGCTATGAGATGTTGCAGTACAGCCGTCTGTTCTGATGCAGTCGTCTAATCAGGTTGGCTAGTAGAGCTAGATCCCTTTGCTTAGTTAGGAAACCCAGATTGCTTGTGATAACAGAGCATTGTTTGTAGAGTTTATCAGGACAGGGGTTGGGGGGGTTGGGGTTACCTTGGGTTTACGATTGTTGTCAGGGAGTCATAAATAACTATGTAAAATGAAACATTTTTGTTTTTTTATAACTGCTAACAAGCATTTTACCAATAGATATATGTTTACCCATATATAAATAAGCATTTACCAGTAGATATGACCAGAAAAATCTATTTATTTTGGTATTGGGTAAGCTTGTATGAAAAGAAAAATGTAAGCATTTTAAAATTGTATTAACTGACTGCATATTGCGTGAATACAACATGAATTGTGTTAATGGTATGGTCACAACAGATGGATGTTGTGGTAATTGTTTAGAGTTTTGAAGATATGACAACAGTTTGGACAAAAGGCATTGAGGCAATTGTTAGAAATTGAAAAAAAAAAACAACAACTGTTAAGTCGCGATCTAACAGAAATCGCCACATGTAAAAGTCCTACATATGTCACCAGAGAGAAGTTTATCATTTTAACCAGTTTTGATATTTTGATTAAATATTACGAGGTCAAAAACAAATAAAAATCCTATGCACATGGTGGATTGTTCGGAATCATAACATGCATTTAGAAAGTAGATAGGATGGCATTTCTTTTTGTGCAGCCTTTAAGTTAACTTTTACCAAAGGAAATTTTAAGATGTTCCATTAGTGACATCATCATATTAAATTGTCTCAAGTAAAATTAAAACGCAATGTATTGCGTATAACACATCGATAATAATTGGACTGTTTTGTTTTAGTTTTTTTATTCTTTTTTTCAAAAATATACAAACACTTTTAAACAATTTTCAACAATCTGAATAAACTATTATTATGACAGTAACATACATACTCTTAAAGATGTGGGAAATTGGATCCAATCACTGTAAAGAAAAAATGACAAAAAATTGTAAACATATAGCAAGGAACACGGATAGTGTCAAGTAACACAAAAACAGAAGCAAAAACTCAATACATTACCATTGGGAGTAGCAATTTTAAACGTTAGTGTTGTAGAATGCCTTCTGTGTTTTAATTACTGTATCCTAAACCTTTTTTAAATACCAAATTCATGAGGTAGGGCCAGTAGGTGCGAAACATCCAAGAATGGGATGCCCCAAGAATGTGACAGCTTCAGTAGGCTAGTCATAAAACACCACAGTTGTTGAGATAATTCAGAAAAGCAACCCTTTTCTTTAAACAAAAGTGATAAAGTAATTTGTTGGTAAATCGGTGTGCACTGTATTTTGTTTTACACCATAGATTGTGAGGGTTGCTGATAAAATATTACCTAGTTCCTTGCTGCTTTTAATATCCACATACCACCCCACAAATCTATTTCAACGCTATTCAAAAACTAGGATAGTATAATAATATAATGTACATGTCTCCAGTGACGAGGATGGTTTAAAACCATAATTTTATTAAAGCAAACAAATTCACAGGAACACTGTCGTATATGAACAAAGAGAAGACAATAACAAAGTTTCCTTACATTACAGCAGATTCTACGAAACACTGTTGTTGTTTTGCAAAGTGTAAGGAAAACAGACACACACACACACACACACACACACACACAATTTCAAAACAGTGTGTTTCAGGAGAAATGCAAACAAAATAAAAGAACGCATAAAAACAAAAAATGTCTCCATACGGTTACATGCTAATATTTTGGCTGTTTCAGAGTCAGATGACCACTAAGAAAGACCTTGTGACTTATGTAAACCTTGATGAGGGCCAAGAGCACTAACACTGTTAAACGTGCGGTACAATAACAAATGTTCAATATAAATTAGAATCTAACTCTGAAGTGACTGATTTTGTTTCACATATAACTGTAAATTATCTCAGCTAGCAAATGCAACAGAACTATTGAACTAACTATTTATTACTACATATTTACAGTATGTTAAAACATTTGGTATAACAAAATATTGAGACACAACGTCTGTTTTCTGCATCAGATCTATAAGACAGACACCGAAATCACTGCTGTCAAACTATTGGTGTGAACAAATAAAAAAAAAACAAGAATCATCTCACCTTTCACTTAAATTACTACTTAACTGTATTACATTTACTTAACTTTTTTTTTTAGAGAAATACACAAAATAACTATCTGTGACTGTGCCATGAAATTTACAGATTTTAGTGCAATAGTTTAAAGTGTAATAGTTGTAGAGGTAGAAAACAGCAAGACTCATTATCATGTCGATGTTTCAGACTACCCAGAAAGATGACCTCAAATAAAAATAATTTGTTTAGTCTTAAACAGTGTCATGTAGAAGGACTGTCACCTATTCTCTCTATGCTGTATTTGTTCATGTTTTCATGAGAGTAGTCTTTACAAACTGCACAAATGTTACAAAAATGTAAACAGCGTCATCGACTAGTGGAAAAAATTTATTTACAAAATCTCCATAAACTTTTACAAAAGATCAGAAGAAAGGATTTCTGTATTCTTTATAGCTAAATGACTCTTTTCCTATATGCCTTACACACATTCCTAATAAATTGACCTCTTGAATTTACTTTTGTGCAAAATGAATACTGGTATAAAGATGATGTTATTAATTTATCCAGCCTTTACATCTTTATAGTTTCTTAATGTGTTTGCATTACAACAGTGTGGCATAGTTCTAATAGAAGAGCAACACATGTTCAAATATTTTAGCACATGTAGTAGCTTTTTTGATTTAAAGAAGATGGTGATAATAGCTGAAAACACACTATAATATTTAATGTCAAGCGGGGGGGTGTTGAAAGAAATGATTCTGCAAATGTTAAACACCTTAGGAAAATCATTTGAAATGTTGGTTTGTCAAAAGAGAATGTTTAGACAAAAAAACTTTTCGTAAATGAAAGGTCTGTGTTCACACACACACACACACACAC
Source organism: Gobio gobio (assembly GCF_949357685.1). Lineage (NCBI taxonomy): Eukaryota > Metazoa > Chordata > Actinopteri > Cypriniformes > Gobionidae > Gobio > Gobio gobio. The sequence continues at coordinate 85,483,812 of NC_137097.1, forward strand.
ACACACACACACACTTTCCAATGTGAGAATTATGATCTTACTCTGATTTGATCATGTTTTGTTGACAACATCCAAAGAGGCGTCTTCACCTAAAACGAAACAGCCGAACAGAAGAAGAAACATGAAAATGTGCTATCTGAACAAGATGACTAAATCTAGTAATAGTGTAATAGAAGAATACAAGTAAAATGTAAAAACACATTTACAAACTTGTAACAAACTTACAAATTGCACACAAAGGTCTGTGTTCATCACACACACTTTCCAATGTAAGATATAAAAACATAACTTACAAAACCAATTTACAAACTTTCACAATTTCTCACAAATGTATTTTTTGTATTCATTATAAATTATACTTTTCAATGCATGTTGTCTTTTCTTAGTAAGGTCATTCTTGGTCTTTTGAATTTAAAATGAAAGGTATTTTGGACACATGATTCCTGTATAAAGATTATTTTGAAAGTTATCCATAGCCAAGAGTGTGGAACTTTGAATAACAGCGGTGTGACATAACCCCTGAAAAAATATAAAATATAAAAATGCACACAAAGATTTTTACCACCACTACTACTACTACTACTACTACTACTACTACTACTACTACTACTACTTCTAAACACACACACACACACACACACACACACACACACACACACACACACACACACACACACACACACACACACACACACACACATACCAAGAAAAAACATCTAACTGTGTATTTTGTCGCTTTGATAAAACATCCCATTACCTGTTTATTTGGGGTCAAAGAGGATGGTAATAGTTGAAACATCTTAAGCTCATCTCTTTCATTTTCTGCTGGATGTTAGTAAAAAACAAACAAACAAACAAAAACTTTAAAGCAACATGAAACCATAATATGCAATATATTGTATATTTACATGTTGAAGCATACTCACGGAGTGAAAATGACTTCCAGAATATTTTGTAAAGTTCCTAAACGTAATTTAGGGAAGAGCAAGTCCATCTAATCTTCCAATCAACAGACATCTTAGGTACCTTGCCCTACATAATCACATCCTATATTTAGTCACTGTGGGGGTATATCAGAGCTCGAGTTGAAACTGTTTCATCGAGCCCCCTCATCAGTGGTCAGCAAGCCAAATAGGTTAAACCCAATATCTTAAAATTATATGGGCAAACAAACTCATTAACTTTTAGTGAACCTTTGTCTGGATCACCCAACACTAAATTTTGTGTTCTGGCCTCACAAAGATTAAACCAAGATTAGCTTTCTTGAACATCACATGTTTGCACTACCTGAAACAAAGAGATCAACATGTATCCCTTGTGGTTGTTAAACACCTCAGGTAAAGCATATGAAATATAGGTTTGTCAAAAGAAAAAGGTTCAGTCCAAACATTAAAACGCTTTCTAAGTGAAAATGATGTGTTTGCCAAAAACACATCCAAAGAGTTTTTACTTGTCTTTACTTATCACTCCTGAAGAAAAAATACATGTCACCAGACTTTTTTATAAGAATTTAAAGAATAAAAATAGTCAAAGTCAAGTTTTATTAAAAGAAAATAAACAACATGCTTTGCTTTTGTGGCACACACAGCGTATGGTTGGATTAAAAGCTAAAACATTTCTTTAAAAACAAAAATTCTTAAATAACAAAAATAAAGACAAAACTATGTGCACTAAATCCAAATAAGATCCCAGAATCAACAGATAGGTTTTGATAAAATGTCTTTAAACTTCGTTAAACATCTAGACAAAGCAACTCTCGTAAATCCATTCACACATTAAGGATGATCTCTTCCCCCACCAGATTGACTCACAAACACCTTCATTTTGAGTTAAATAAATGTTTTTAATTATTTTTGTATTTTTAACATAGATCCTATCATTGTGTCTGGAAACACAGATTCAGATGTTTTAGAAAGTTTTCAACATTGTTGAGAAGAAAATAGGATGGGTATGTCGCTAATGAGGACTCTTTGGCTTGATGATTATTTCTGATTCTTTGTCTTAAACACTAACATTAACCTATAGTTCAGGTACTAATGTGGTGGCAATACACACACAGTTGATCTATATAGATCATGCCCATACATGTTATTTTAATGGATATAGCCAGTGCTGCATAGGGGTAATGGTAGTCCTGTATGTCTTGACACAATTAACATATACCCTATCAAACACTGCTGATCCTGCTGAGATGTCAACATAAAGTTAAAAACTTGCTTGTGTGACTTTCACCCCCCAACAATCAAGGGAAACACAATCACAAAGAGTTTCCAACAGACTGAAAGGAGCCAAAGAGCTAGGGTTCAACAAAAATGTTGTAAAAACGCCAATCTGGGGGGAGATATATACCCAGCCATAAATATACCCATATATCTCACTATAAATCCAACCGACCCTATATCTGATTGACACTCGTGACCTGCCAATCATGGTGACAACCCCTCATAAATACACCAATAAATACATCCATTGACAGCCACTGAACTGTCAGTTTGAGTGACACTTGGACATAACTATGGTCATAAATAAAGCCATAAATCATCTTTTCTGACACTGTGTGTAGGATATTCTACTCACGACCAGGGATGTTGTCTGGTCCAGCAGCCTTGTGTGCGCTGATCCGGCTCAGTGCCTTGCAGACATCTGTGGAGGAGAGTGTGATTGGTGGGTGGTCAGCTGAGGGTTTGAGCTTGGTGGCAGTTTCTCTGTTGTCTCTTTCAAAACGAGCATAAAAGTAATTTAGCTCGTTCAGGAAGTTGACATCAGTGGCTGCGGGGGTGGAGTGGGTGGGTTTATAATCACTGATGGCCTGAATGCCCTGCCACATGCGTCGAGGGTCAAAGTTGGAAAAGTGTCCTTCTATCTTTAGCTTGTAGCAGTGCTTGGCCTTTTTGATGCCCCTCTTCAGGTTTGCTCTGGATGTGCTGTAGGCTTGTGCATCTCCTGATCTGAAGGCAGTATTGCGTGACTTCAGCAAGAGTCGCACTTCCCTGTTCATCCAACGCTTCTGATTTGGGTATGTGGTGATCTGTTTCTGGGTTGTAACACTGTCAATGGTGGTATTGATATGGTCCAATACAGAGGAGGTGTATGAGTCAATGTCCGTGTGAGCGCCACTGGTGGCTTGAGAAGCAAACATACTCCAGTCTGTGTTTAGAAACCTTTCCTGGAGTGTGGAATCTGCCCCCGCAGGCCACACCTTGATGGTCTTCACTGATGGCTTCACACGGTTGATGAGGGGTGCATATTTGGGGCTGAGGAACAAAGAGAGGTGGTCTGACTGTCCCATGTGGGGGAGGGGTGTTGCAACGTAAGCTCCAGCCATGTTTGTGTAAACATGGTGTAAGGTGGAAAATAATCAAAGATATTTGAAATGGAACAAAATCCTCTGCTTTGCTGTTAACTGCCATCGTCGTGATCAAGATATTGAAATTGACTCAACCCCTTCCCCCTTAACGCCATCAGAAGGGCCAGGTTGAGTTAGAAAGACAAAAGAATGATTGGCCGGCTGGCCAACAGGTTTTCGCACCTTTGATACAATGGGGGAAGTTTTGTCTGATTGGTTATTTTCAAATGTCTCACGGGTTGGTCTGATTGGTCAGTTTTACAAGAGTAAGTTTTGAATTTGGTGACATCAGGAAGAGGATAAAAGAAGGATTGCATTCTGTAGCTCGCTCTCTTTTAATTCTCTGCCTTCTCTTGAGAGGGCTCTCTCTTTGGATTCTCTGCTTTCTCTGGAGAGAGCTGTTCTTTAGCTCTCTCCCTCTTTCTTCTCTCTCTCTCTCTCTCTCTCTCTCTCTCTCTCTCTCTCTCTCTCTCTCTCTCTTTCTCTATCTCTCTCACAGGTAACATTCTAGGCAGAGGCCTACAGAGCATAATTAAAGGGGCTATATGCGTTTTTCTGAAATTTAAACTCGCGACTGACACCTGTGGCCAAAAAATAGAACTGCTCTCATTTTCTGCTCGCTCTCGCAGCGGTGGTGACGTCACATCCGCAGACAGCGCGGGAAAAGACGACCCGCCAGAAAATAGGAAAAATAGGATACAGGCTTATAGGTGCACCCACTGTGAGCGGACAAGGTGTCAGTATGCTCATCAGGAGATGTTTGAGTCATAAATGGTAAAATAAAAAGGCTATTGTTACGTTTATTTTGGGGAAAAAGTTGCATATAGCCCCTTTAAGGGTTTATGTTTTACATTTATTTGAAACTATTTTAAGTGTAACCATAACCAGTATTTGTGTTTTCCTTTTAGAAGAGATTTATGTCTATGATGTAATTGACATTTTACATTTACTTGATTGTTAATAAATTGTTACATTTTGATCCTTTCTGAATTAATCTGTAATTATTAACTATCTCCAATGTGGAACGTTATAATTGTAACAAAGGGTTAAAACGGAACGATTAAATGTATGATTGACTATCAAATACAGATGACCAAACAACCGGTTGGGATTCTCTTCTAAATGCGACAACTATGATAAATGGAGTCAGATAAAGAATATTATAATCAAATCCATTCTTCCAGCTGAAACACTGAACGCGTGCGGCCTTCACCGCGGTTCGCTGCCGATCCTTGGAGCGAATTCGTGCGGTTTTACAGTTGGTGACCCCGAATACGTGATGTTGCGACTCAGACGAGCAACGTGTTTTCAGCGAAGTATTGGATTTAAAATCAACAAGAGATTTGAGCTTCTCTTTTTTCAGCTGTTCTGTTGATCTTGTGAATGGATTAAAGCGGACCCTCCGACCAGAATGAGTAAGTAAACCTTCTTTACCTTTTAGAATTGTTGAGGGAAAGTTTTATTTGCAACTCACACATATAGACACATTTCTAGAACGGGTCGGTATGCCCACTATAGATCGGAACCGTAGAAATCCGATATTGTGTAAGAATTAGACGTGAAACATGACTTTTCAGGGAAATAACAGCAGCAGTGTAGATGAGGAAATTATGGCAATTTTAGGCGTACAATTACAAGATCTCCTCGTTCGATTAAGCGATAAAGGATTGAACCTGAAATGGAGTAACACCGAAATTATATCCTGGTATTCTGCTAAGGGCGCACAGCTCAAATCTGAATCAAAATACAAGAAAATCCCCGCTGCAATTGTTTATTTGCTTCGTCGTAACGATCTCAAGACAATGGTCGAGAACGAACGAACGATAGCAAATATCAAAGAAATTGAAAGATTGCGATCCGACGAATTACAAAAGTTAAGATCAAAAGTCGAATCAGTCTCATACGAGCAACTTGAGTGGGCTAGGCAGCGTGAAAATATGGCAACAAAAATTGATCAGTTACAAAGAAAACTTCAAACCGGCAATAATTACATATCTGCTCTCGAAGATTGTTGTGATAATGCAGGTTCCCTTTCAAGGGAACTCGCGCTGCGTCAAGCGCTGCGGGAACGCCCCTGCGTTTGCGTCATGAAGCACTCGTAAAATCAGTCCAATGGCGTGACAGGACGTCATAGGCGGGTGACGTCAGCGACCAGGAAACTATAAAGCACCCCTGAACCAAACAATGTCAGCTTCTGTGTCTTCACAAGCGCTCCATGTGAAATCGTTTGTCCAATATATATATCAAAGTGTGTGTGTGTCTCTCTAAAAGAAAAATAATGGCGAATCTACAACAATTCAGACAGTGTGCTTCTCCCTGCCCTCGTTACATCACGGGTGGGGATACACATCTGCTGTGTGTTGTATGTCTGGGATCGGAGCATGCACAGTCAGCTCTCGAGAGAGCTGACTGTGAGCACTGTGAAAAGCTCCCCATGAGAACTCTCCGATCCCGCCGAGCGCTCTTTGAGGAGGGCGCTTCGGCTCGCGTTCCCCAGGGTGCAGGTCCCGCTGTTGCTGAGGCACAGCGAAGGCTTATGTCCTGGGGATCGCAAAGGGATCTAGCGGAGGGGTTAGAGACGGGTGATCCCCTATCTCTGCCTTTACCCGCTAGATCTGACGCTTCAGCTGCCGAGTTAGAAGCACGCGCTGCGGTTTCTTCTGCTCGCGCTGAAGCGCAGGCTCAGCATCATTCCAGCTCTGAGGAGTTGGATGTGGTGAGCCTGGATTATTTAGATGAGGTTTCGCCGCCTCATTCACACGCTAATGAGGAGCTGTTGGAGGTTGTGACTCGCGCTGTTGCCAGGCTGCAAATAGACTGGCCAGCCGAGACGCAGGTGGTTCGTCAGCCGAGTAAATTAGACGAACGCTTTCTGCCATCTACATCGCAACCTCCAAGGCGGGGCTTGCCGTTTTTTCCTGATCTCCACACCGAGGTGTCGAGATCATGGATTAAACCAGCATCTTTTCGTCCATTTAACCCTACAACTGCGTCATATTCCAACATTGTGGGGTTGAAAAAGCACGGTTATGCGGCGATGCCTCGGGTAGAAGAGACGCTCGCGAGCTATCTCTCTCCCGGGTCTGCATCATCGCTAAAAGCCCCGCAGCTGCCCACTAAGCCGGTCAGAACAACGTCGGCTTTAGTGGGTAGGGCATACTCGGCAGCAGGTCAGGCGGCCGCCTGTTTACACACTATGGCGGTGCTTCAAGCATACCAGGCTGACCTGCTGAAAGACATCGATGACGAATGTGTAGAAGTGGGGAGAGAAACGATCGCAGAGATTAGGAGAGCTGCAGATTTGTCTCTTCGGGCTACCAAGGAGACGGCCAAATCCATCGGCCGTTCTATGGCAGCCCTGGTGGCCACGGAGAGACATTTGTGGTTGAATTTATCTGATATCACAGAGAAGGATAAAAAATTTCTGTTAGATTCTCCTATCTCCCCTGCTGGCCTCTTCGGCGACTCAGTTAATGCGGTCGTCGAGAGGTTCCAAGAATCAAAAAAGCAGGCGGCGGCGTTTCAGAAGTTTCTCCCTAGAAAGTCTCATGTCTCTGGGGCTGCTGGGCGGGAGCAGACCCAGCCGAGTACGTCCTCCTCATATAGAGCGCAACAAAAAGAGAGTGTTGCTACCCGCGCTCCCCCACAGAGAGACTGGGGGCCGGGGCAGCGCTCTCAGCCGAGGTCTTCCCGAGGTAGAGCGGATCTGAGGACCGTCCTTATCTCTAGGAAGGCCTCGGCGAAGAAGTCCTGACGCCAAGGGTGTCAGGCTTCTGATGGCAGTCCCCTCCAAGGGGAAGCGGTGTGCCGAGGCACCCGTATCCTCTCGGTGCCATCAGGGGGCCGTTCTGCCAACCCTGCCACCTCTGGTGCTTCAGGGCGCAGCGGTTCTCGGCGAGCGCATATCTCCACGTCCGCCCGGAAACGTAGCGGCGCGGGGATGCTCGCTCCCTCCATGGAGGGCTCAAAGTGGGTCAGTTTGGTTGCTTCCTGCCGGCGCGCCGTTTCAGGACACCAAACTGCCCGCACAACAAAATCCAGAGGCCAGCCCCGAGGGGCTGGTTCCCTTAGTAGATTTTCTGGCAGCGTGGAAACTTCTGCCGAATATCTCAGAGTGGGTCCTGCGTACTATAGAAAAAGGGTACAGAATACAATTCGGGTCACACCCACCCAAATTCAACGGGGTACTACCCACGGTAGTAAACTCCGAGCAGGCTCTGGTAATGGAACAAGAAGTACAGACTCTTCTGCGGAAAGAGGCTATAGAAAGGGTTCCTCCCCACAGCAGAGAGTCGGGGTTTTACAGCCGGTACTTCGTAGTTCCGAAGAAGGATGGAGGACTGCGTCCTATTCTGGATCTGCGCCAGTTAAATCGGGCGGTAAAGAAGCTAAGATTCAAGATGCTTACGCTAAAACAGATCGTGTGTCAGTTCAGGTCCAGGGACTGGTGTGTCACAATAGACCTGAAAGACGCGTACTTCCATGTCTCCATCCTTCCTCAACACAGGAAGTTCCTCAGGTTTGCTTTCGGGGGCGAAGCATTCCAATATCGGGTTCTTCCATTCGGCCTAGCACTATCACCCCGCACCTTCACAAAATGCGTGGATGCAGCTTTGGCTCCGCTGAGACTCCAGGGCATTCGCGTGCTGAACTACATCGACGACTGGCTAATCTTAGCAGAGTCGGAACAGCTAGCGGCTCAGCATCGAGATGCTGTGCTCGCTCATATGAAGGCGTTGGGGTTGAGGTTAAACGCAAAGAAAAGTGTGCTATCTCCACAACTGAGTACTACTTTTCTCGGCGTAGTTTGGGACACGAGCACCATGAGGGCGCGCCTGGCGCCCGCCAGGGTGAATTCGATCCTACACTCAGTAACCAGGATGAAGCTAGGCCAGTCAGTCACTGTAAGGCAGTTCCAGAGACTGCTGGGTTTGATGGCAGCAGCGTCCAACGTAATACCTTTTGGCCTGCTGTACATGAGACCCTTACAGTGGTGGCTCAAGACCAAGGGATTCTCCCCGAGGGGAAATCCGTTTCGCATGATCAAGGTCACGCGGCGATGCCTACGTGCCTTAGTCATGTGGAAAGATCCTTGGTTCTTGTCCCAGGGTCCGGTGCTGGGGGCTCCTTGTCGTCGCTTAACGCTAACGACGGATGCATCTCTCACCGGCTGGGGGGCGACCATGAGTGGCCGCCCAGCTCAAGGTTTGTGGAGCGACCATCAGCTCTCCTGGCATATAAACCAGTTGGAGCTGATGGCCGTGTTCCTGGCGCTCAGGCACTTTCTCCCAGACCTGAGGGGCCATCATGTGTTGGTTCGCTCGGACAACACATCGGTGGTCTCCTATATAAATCGCCAGGGGGGGCTACGCTCGCGCCGGCTGTGGAAGTTGGCTCATCGAGTCTTAGTTTGGACCCAGGGCAAACTGTTATCGTTACGAGCAGTGTACATTCCGGGGTATCTGAACACGACGGCAGACTCCCTGTCGAGGCAGGGAGTGGTGCCAGGGAACTGGAGACTCCACCCAGAGGTGGTGGAGCTCCTATGGAACCACTTCGGTCAGGCTCAGGTGGATTTGTTTGCGTCTCAGGAGACAACGCACTGTCCCCTATTTTATTCCCTCACACATCCAGCCCCTCTGGGGTTGGATGCCATGGTGCAGACGTGGCCGAGGCTGCGTCTGTACGCCTTTCCCCCTCTGGCGTTGCTACCAGGAGTCCTGGAGAGAGTACGCCGGGACGGGGTTCGTCTGTTGCTAATAGCCCCGTTCTGGCCGGGCCGAGTATGGCTTTCGGGCATTGTGTCCCTTCTAGAGGGTTCCCCGTGGGAGATTCCCATCAGGAGGGACCTTCTCTCCCAGGCGTCGGGGTCGATTCTGCACCCGAGGCCGGAGTTATGGAAACTGTGGGCCTGGCCCCTGAGGGGGATCAGTTCACAGACTCAGGTCTCTCTGCCGAGGTAGTGGAGACCATGTTGCACTCCAGAGCTCCTTCTACGAGGAGGCTGTATGCCCTTAAATGGAGAGTCTTTGTTGCATGGTGTTCCAACCATTCTCTAAATCCAGTTAACTGCCAAGTCAACTCAGTGCTGGATTTCCTACAAGAGAAGTTCTCTTCGGGTTTATCCCCTTCCACCTTGAAGGTTTATGTGTCGGCAATATCTGCCTATCACGTTCATCTGGATAGTGCATCGGTGGGGAGACACCCATGGGTTACTCGCTTCCTTCGTGGTACTCTGAGGCTTAGGCCTGCGGCACGCTCGAGGGTGCCGACCTGGGATCTGGCCTTGGTGCTAGAAGGTCTAGCATTGGCCCCCTTTGAGCCGATCGAGGAGGTGCCAGAGAAATTTCTATCACTAAAAACTGTATTTCTCTTGGCTATTTCTTCTCTAAAGAGAGTAGGGGATTTGCAAGCATTGTCTGTTGCCCCTTCCTGTCTTGAGTTTGCGCCAGGGATGGTGAAAGTATTCTTGTTTCCAAAAGAAGGATATGTCCCCAAAGTTCCCACGAACGTGGCAGGTCCTATCATGCTGCAGGCCTTCTCTCCGCCTCCCTTTCAGAATTCAGACCAGGAGAAATTAAATCTGCTCTGCCCAGTGAGGGCACTAGATGCTTATGTCCACAGAGCTGCCCTGTGGCGAAAATCTGAGCAACTGTTCGTCTGTTTCGGGTCTCCAAATAAGGGGAAACCCGCATCTAAGCAAACGCTAAGCAAGTGGATAGTCGAGGCTATTTCACTCGCATATGAGTCGGCCGGCCAACCTTCACCACTAAAGGTCCGAGCCCATTCTACTCGGAGTATGGCTGCCTCTTTGGCTCTTCTGTCAGGAGTCTCCCTGCAGGAGGTCTGTGATGCGGCAGGGTGGTCCTCTCCGCACACTTTTGTGAGGTTTTACAACCTAGATGTAGCTTCTACTCCAGGTTCTCGGGTGCTTATAGCTTAAATGTGCGCTACGACTTCACATGTACGGGCACTTGAGAATTATGGCGACGTGGGTATTGAGTTCCCGCAGCGCTTGACGCAGCGCGAGTTCCCTTGAAAGGGAACGTCTCGGGTTACGTATGTAACCATGGTTCCCTGAGAGGGAACGAGACGCTGCGTCGCTTTGCCATACTCCCGGCATGCCCGTGACCGACTTGTTCGACTTTTTCAGAAGCTGACATTGTTTGGTTCAGGGGTGCTTTATAGTTTCCTGGTCGCTGACGTCACCCGCCTATGACGTCCTGTCACGCCATTGGACTGATTTTACGAGTGCTTCATGACGCAAACGCAGGGGCGTTCCCGCAGCGCTTGACGCAGCGTCTCGTTCCCTCTCAGGGAACCATGGTTACATACGTAACCCGAGACGATTTCCAGTGGCCGCAGTAAAACAAGCAGCACTGGATGAAATTTCTGAACCAGCAAAGCCAAATGATAATGATGATAATGATGCTGCGTTAGGATACAGGACACAGAGAGAAACTCGTAACCGAGCTCCTGTGTTAATGCCTGAACATCCAAAACAACGAAGCCTGATAAAGACTCGCACAAAAGCTAACGACACAGCGAAGAAATCTGTTAAGGTCGCCGTGCTTAAAACTATGACTAATGCGAACGACGAAACCACAACGATCAGCCGTCCGTTAACCTGCGAAGAATGTTCTAGACACAAACAAGTCGTTGGAGTAATGCCAAGAAAAGGGCCGTTTCAACCCTACTGGGAAACATTGATGCTACAGGCTACGGTGTATAAGCTAGAAGTTAGAGACGTGTGGCAAATAGCACTTCTCACTCTCCCTGAAGAGCTCAGACCAAAACTAACCGAAGGCATGAAATCTGGCAACATAATCGAACGAGTCCGCAACGAAACAGACGAAGCCATATATGAACGACTAAAACAGGCATTATTAGAAATGAGGGGACCGACACACGCAGATTGGAGCAAAATACTAGAAATCCAACAGGCGAGTGATGAAACATTTGAGACATACGCCGAGCGGTTATGGGTAACTTACAGAGAACACTCAGGATTAGAAAATGCAGATCGAGACCATGACGCGTTATTACAACTTGTGAAAAATAATGCTGGCATCCCAATCCAACGGGCTTTGTCAAATGGCGTCGATCCAGTTAAAAACACATTCCAATCCATAGTAGACTGGGGCTCAAGAATAGAAAATAGATGGAAATCTAAGCTAAATGCTGAAAAGTGCATGACTCCCATAATGCTTAACAGCAATGGGATTAAAAAACATGTTCACTTCGTAGATGAGGTGACTTGCTCTAATGAATCTGAAGCATTTAGTTCAGAAAATGCACAAGAAAGTGTGTCTATTTTAGCTCTTAAGGGGATGCAGGATGATTTGCAAGCATCCGAGAGTCATGAATATACTGAAACTCCAGGAGAAGGTAGCAGACAACCCAATGGCAAAAAGAACAGGTTTTGCAGATCCTGTCAGAAAATCGGACATGTCGATGGAAAATGCTGGTCACTGGGTAACGGGCGACCTCCGCCGTATTTTCAGAAAAATAGGAAATTACTTTTTAAAGGCAAAGAAAAGCGCTCATTTGCAGGTAAAACTCTCAGTGAGCTAACTGCAGTGTTCATGCAAGGCCTTCAGCTATTAACTTCACTTGCCAGCGGGCTAGCAGCCTCTTAGCAAGGAGTTTAATAATAAAACATCCAGATTGCAATGATCCTGTTTGTATTTTCAAATTTGTAATTGTATAACACATTGTGCGCATTGATTACACATAATAGTTGTTTGTGTTACAAGATACACATAGACTAGTCAAGTTTATTCTTTAAAACACATGATTGCTTTACTGTAAGTGATGAAACACTTAGGATAAAGGTCGTAGATGCTGCGCATTCTAGGCCATGTATCTTGTGTAAATTGGAATAACTTTAATACTGGAATTGTACAGCAATTTCAAGTTGCATGTGTCAATGTTGAATTTGTTTGTCTCCTATAATGCAAGCTCTGCTATTTCCCATTTAGCTGCAGTAAACCATAAACAGGAACATAGAATTGCCATCTGGCTACAGTGTGAATTACAATTGCATTAACCATGAAAATGTCTTCATCGCAACAGGACTCAATAACTCTGACCTTTGCTATTTCTAATTTGAGCAAGTTATAATACTTTTCATTGGTTCAATTCCCAGTGCCAAAAAGGAGGGGAATTGTGCTGTTAAATGTGTTAAATGTGGCACAGATAATAGAAAACCAATTCATAACCAATTCATCCTTCACTCAAAATGACTGTAATGAAGTCTCAGATTGTGAAGGCTCGACTGCCAGAACAGTCTTAAGTGTTAATACACAGAAACAACAGCAGCAATTAACTGTGTTTCTCTCTAAATTTGTTTCTCTTTAAATTTGTAATTTGTTTCTATCTCAGGATGACAATTGCAATTCCTTGGAGGACGGACGGCCAAAAGGCCCTCCTCCCCCCTGCATCTCAAAACTGGAGATGTGAGAGATGGGTGCGAATATCTTTATATATATTTGATGGGGTCAATCACACCTCACAATATGTCTACATGACCTCCCAGTGAAAAAACTGGAATTAAATTATGCAACACAGATTGATATTGATTAGATTCCACCCATCTCCAAAACATTAACACAGAACACACCCTACACTCACGACAACATCACCTGGAATAGACCAAATCTATTCAGGCTGAGCACTACACATCATAAACGACAAAGATGACATAGAGTCTAAAAGTGTTACTTCACTAAAGATCTATTGTTCATCTTTTCACACTAACAGATCACACACACACACACACACACACACACACACACACACACACACACACACACACACACACACACACTTACCAGGAATACCCATTATTGTATGACTAATCATATTTAGATCTACATTAATTACATTGGAAGATTCCTGAACAAACACAGTGGTTATTATATATATATGTATGCTTTCATAAATGTGATTGATTTGTTGTTTTTCTTTTATGGTTTATTGATGAGTACCATCTTTTTTAATGTATCAATTGCACTGACTTTTGCTACATTTCCTTCGAGAAATTCAGACCAAAATGCTCAAATTCCACTACCACCAAAATAGTGGAAAGTTAGATGAACTTTGAGTTTGATTTCCGAGTCTTGGTTACACTGAATATTTTGCTAATACTCCTCATGAAAAGGGGGACTTAAAATCAACAATGATTTGTTTTGTTATAATGCATTTTATTTCAATGTTCCGAGAAACAATGTACGAGCTTGTGGAATCTTCTTTTATTCTCAAACCTTGACCACTTTATTAAGTATTTCGATTTAAGGGCTTATTGCCGGAGACCATTTTGATATGACCACATCAGACTTCTGACCACTGAAAAATACCATGTATGCTTTTGTTCTTTGTTGTGCTAAATTATCTTTTAACCACAGAATACCTGCAGCAAAAGTTCGCTCCTGTGTCCTGCCTCAAAAGAGCGACTGTTCTTGAGGTGTGAAGTTTTCAATGGACGTTTTTGCATATCAATGATGAAGTTCTCATGCAGGGCTACAAGGACAACAAAGGCTGAAAACTGATCAGCTGCTTTTGCAACAAGTCTGGACGAGAAGTCTGAAGAATAACATCTACACACAACAGAAAGCATATCTTTGTGGACAATGCCACCTTTGGACTCAATGGTTGTGGCCAATGGTGCCAAACGGGGAACTGTAAGGTGGAAAATAATCAAAGATATTTGAAATGGAACAAAATCCTCTGCTTTGCTGTTAACTGCCATCGTCGTGATCAAGATATTGAAATTGACTCAACCCCTTCCCCCTTAACGCCATCAGAAGGGCCAGGTTGAGTTAGAAAGACAAAAGAATGATTGGCCGGCTGGCCAACAGGTTTTCGCACCTTTGATACAATGGGGGAAGTTTTGTCTGATTGGTTATTTTCAAATGTCTCACGGGTTGGTCTGATTGGTCAGTTTTACAAGAGTAAGTTTTGAATTTGGTGACATCAGGAAGAGGATAAAAGAAGGATTGCATTCTGTAGCTCGCTCTCTTTTAATTCTCTGCCTTCTCTTGAGAGGGCTCTCTCTTTGGATTCTCTGCTTTCTCTGGAGAGAGCTGTTCTTTAGCTCTCTCCCTCTTTCTTTCTCTCTCTCTCTCTCTCTCTCTCTCTCTCTCTCTCTCTCTCTTTCTCTATCTCTCTCACAGGTAACATTCTAGGCAGAGGCCTACAGAGCATAATTAAGGGTTTATGTTTTACATTTATTTGAAACTATTTTAAGTGTAACCATAACCAGTATTTGTGTTTTCCTTTTAGAAGAGATTTATGTCTATGATGTAATTGACATTTTACATTTACTTGATTGTTAATAAATTGTTACATTTTGATCCTTTCTGAATTAATCTGTAATTATTAACTATCTCCAATGTGGAACGTTATAATTGTAACAAAGGGTTAAAACGGAACGATTAAATGTATGATTGACTATCAAATACAGATGACCAAACAACCGGTTGGGATTCTCTTCTAAATGCGACAACTATGATAAATGGAGTCAGATAAAGAATATTATAATCAAATCCATTCTTCCAGCTGAAACACTGAACGCGTGCGGCCTTCACCGCGGTTCGCTGCCGATCCTTGGAGCGAATTCATGCGGTTCTACAATGGTCCAAGGTTTTGTTTCCTCTGGTGTGGCAGGAAACATGCTGGGGAAACTTGGGTAGCACTGACTTTAAGTTTGAGTGATTAAAGTCACCAATTTTATTGGAGGTTTGCACACATGTTGTACAGTTAATCTGAGCCATGCATTAATTTAAGTGATGACGGATATTATGGGATGGCTTGATGCAGCGCAGGAGATGCAGAGAATTTGATCTTGACTTTTTGATTTGATTTGATTTGATTTGATTTATTTAACAATTACATTTTAAAATAAGTACAATCAGGCCCAAAAGACCATTTCATACATATAAAAAACAAAATTGTCGAGGATAAAATACACAAAAAAGCCATAGGCTTATTTCCATTGTGGTCCTCAGAGTTCAAGATAGACGAGCAGTTCATAATGGGAATGAGATCAACACAACACACAATCACATACACATATAATACCTCAAACATCATTAAAAAGACATTTTTTGACTTCACTTCTAAAAGGACCTTCTTCTTGAATTTGTTTTAAGCAATCAGGCAATTTATTCCAAGCAACTGCACTGGAATATAAAAACGAATTTTTCCCATTTATACCCCTATACCGACACACATATATATTGTTAATCCTTGACCTTGTAGAAAAACAATGAACATCTCTTATGAAAACATAGTAATCACACAAATACTTAGGAACATTTCTCTGCAATATTTTATACACCATCATCAGCTTAAGAAAAATTACCCTCTTTTAACAACCCTATTTCCTTAAAATGATTAATATTTAAATGCATTAGTGGATGAAGGCCTAAAATAATTCTACACATTTTGTTCTGAGCAGTCTGTAATTTAATTTTCACTCGTTTGGTAGAGCCACTATACCAAAAAGCTGCTGCATAATCAAAATGTGTTTGTACTAATGCACCAGCTTAAGAAACTTTAATACTGTCACGTTACAAATCTGCTTCAAATTGAATTAAAAATGTAATTACAACAATTAAATAAAAATGTAAAGGGTGTACAAATACTGTATAAAATCTTGAATATGAATAATTGGTAATCATGTTAAAAAAAAAAACATTTATCATTGATCTATTATAACTTTTATGCTGGTTTGGTCGTTTAGATGTTGCAATCACACATCTATAAACAATCACAGATCTATAAACAATCACAGATCTATAAACAATCACACATCTATAAACAATCACAGATCTATAAACAATCACAGATCTATAAACAATCACAGATCTATAAACAATCACACATCTATAAACAAGCACAGATCTATAAACAATCACACATCTATAAACAACCACAGATCTATAAACAACCACACATCTATAAACAAGCACAGATCTATAAACAATCACACATCTATAAACAACCACAGATCTATAAACAATCACAGATCTATAAACAACCGCAGATCTATAAACAACCACACATCTATAAACAATCACACATCTATAAACAATCACAGATCTATAAACAATCACACATCTATAAACAAGCACAGATCTATAAACAATCACACATCTATAAACAACCACAGATCTATAAACAATCACAGATCTATAAACAACCGCAGATCTATAAACAACCACACATCTATAAACAATCACACATCTATAAACAACCACAGATCTATAAACAATCACACATCTATAAACAATCACACATCTATAAACAAGCACAGATCTATAAACAATCACACATCTATAAACAATCACAGATCTATAAACAACCACAGATCTATAAACAATCACACATCTATAAACAATCACACATAAACAATCACACATCTATAAACAATCACACATCTATAAACAATCACACATCTATAAACAACCACAGATCTATAAACAACCACAGATCTATAAACAACCACAGATCTATAAACAACCACACATCTATAAACAATCACACATCTATAAACAATCACACATCTATAAACAAGCACAGATCTATAAACAATCACACATCTATAAACAATCACAGATCTATAAACAACCACAGATCTATAAACAATCACACATCTATAAACAATCACACATCTATAAACAACCACAGATCTATAAACAACCACAGATCTATAAACAACCGCAGATCTATAAACAACCACACATCTATAAACAATCACAGATCTATAAACAATCACACATCTATAAACAAGCACAGATCTATAAACAATCACACATCTATAAACAAGCACAGATCTATAAACAACCGCAGATCTATAAACAATCACACATCTATAAACAACCACACATCTATAAACAATCACAGATCTATAAACAATCA
Source organism: Gobio gobio (assembly GCF_949357685.1). Classification (NCBI taxonomy): domain Eukaryota; kingdom Metazoa; phylum Chordata; class Actinopteri; order Cypriniformes; family Gobionidae; genus Gobio; species Gobio gobio. The sequence goes on from NC_137097.1 coordinate 85,501,081, forward strand.
CAGATCTTTAATAAAAACACAGATCTATAAACAACCACAGATCTATAAACAATCACAGATCTATAAACAATCACACATCTATAAACAACCACACATCTATAAACAATCACAGATCTTTAATAAAAACACAGATCTATAAACAACCACAGATCTATAAACAATCACAGATCTATAAACAATCACACATCTATAAACAAGCACAGATCTATAAACAATCACACATCTATAAACAACCACAGATCTATAAACAACCACAGATCTATAAACAACCGCAGATCTATAAACAATCACAGATCTATAAACAATCACACATCTATAAACAATCACAGATCTATAAACAATCACACATCTATAAACAAGCACAGATCTATAAACAATCACACATCTATAAACAACCACAGATCTATAAACAATCACAGATCTATAAACAACCACAGATCTATAAACAACCACAGATCTATAAACAATCACACATCTATAAACAATCACACATCTATAAACAACCACAGATCTATAAACAACCACAGATCTATAAACAATCACACATCTATAAACAATCACACATCTATAAACAACCACAGATCTATAAACAATCACACATCTATAAACAATCACACATCTATAAACAACCACAGATCTATAAACAACCACAGATCTATAAACAATCACACATCTATAAACAATCACACATCTATAAACAACCACAGATCTATAAACAATCACAGATCTATAAACAACCACACATCTATAAACAATCACAGATCTATAAACAATCACACATCTATAAACAAGCACAGATCTATAAACAATCACACATCTATAAACAACCACACATCTATAAACAATCACAGATCTATAAACAATCACACATCTATAAACAATCACAGATCTATAAACAATCACACATCTATAAACAACCACAGATCTATAAACAACCGCAGATCTATAAACAACCACACATCTATAAACAATCACAGATCTATAAACAATCACACATCTATAAACAATCACACATCTATAAACAACCACAGATCTATAAACAATCACACATCTATAAACAATCACACATCTATAAACAACCACAGATCTATAAACAACCACAGATCTATAAACAACCACAGATCTATAAACAATCACACATCTATAAACAACCACAGATCTATAAACAACCACAGATCTATAAACAACCGCAGATCTATAAACAACCACACATCTATAAACAATCACAGATCTATAAACAATCACAGATCTATAAACAATCACAGATCTATAAACAATCACACATCTATAAACAATCACACATCTATAAACAACCACAGATCTATAAACAACCACAGATCTATAAACAACCACAGATCTATAAACAATCACACATCTATAAACAACCGCAGATCTATAAACAATCACACATCTATAAACAATCACAGATCTATAAACAACCACACATCTATAAACAATCACAGATCTATAAACAATCACACATCTATAAACAAGCACAGATCTATAAACAATCACAGATCTTTAATAAAATCACAGATCTATAAACAATCACACATCTATAAACAATCACACATCTATAAACAATCACACATCTATAAACAATCAGAAACAATTCAATGACTGAGTTTTTTATGATAAAGCAGTACTTAAATATTTGTTATAAGCAGCATATTAAATAGCATTGATGAGTTCTTATATAAATCTCAGCATAAAATGGATTGAGCAGAGGGTCCTTCTCTCTCTCTCTCTAGTTGAAGTTACACTCTCGGCTCACATATGGTTTTTATATATGGAACCGGAAACTGTGGTGTGATCTATAATAATGTTACATGCCTGGGTGCTAGGGGGCAGTAGGGAGCTTCCTAGCAGGGGGTTCGCGAGTCAATAAAGGAGTGTTAAGCCATGTAACCATATGCTGCTGCGTCTTTATTTCAAAATAATAAGAACCCAACACGACATGGTGTCAGAAGTGGTGCTACACAGAGCGAAAGGATAGGGGACATTATATGAGAAGAGGGCGGAAGTTAAAAAAAAAGGAAAAAAACAGTAAGAGGAGAAGCTCATGAAAGTTTAGCAAGCATGTCGCACGCACAACGAGGACAGCAAGTTGAACCGAACGATCCTCCACAGCTTCCTGCTAAAGCATCTACAACGTTCTCAATAAATCCACCGGAATCCTTCGACTTTTCAAAGCCACAAGACTGGGAAAAGTGGATAAGACGGTTTGAGCGCTTCAGAGTGGCTAGCGATCTGGATAAGTCATCAGATGCTAATCAGGTGAACACGCTGATATATTGCATGGGGGACGAGGCAGATGTGTTAAAAGGGCTAACATTAACCGCGGAAGAGAAATTGATATACAGCTCCGTCAGAGACGGCTTCACAAACTTTTTCGTCCCGAAGAAAAATGTGATCTACCAAAGAGCTAAGTTTAACCAGCGAGCTCAGGGGCCGTCCGAATCTGCAGACTCGTTCATAACTGCGTTATATGCACTGGCGGAAGATTGCGAATATGGGGCACTGCGTGATGAACTGTTGAGAGACAGGATCGTAGTTGACATTAGAGACACTGGGCTTTCACAGAAAATGCAGATGGAGAGCAGGCTGGATCTGGCAAAAGCCATTAATATGGTCCGACAAGCTGAGGACATCAAACGGCAACAAACTGATCTGAGAGGAGATGCTGCACATGCTATTAAAACTACAGTCGATGCAGTGCACACTAGGAAAGCAAAACAGCAAATCTGGAAAAATAAAAGTCAACCAGCAAAACAGTACAAAGACAAGCACCAAGCACAGTCAGGAGCAGAGCATAGGTCATGCCCTAAATGTGGAAAGTCACATGCTAAATTCCAGTGCCCAGCAAAGAATGCAGACTGCCACAACTGCGGTAAGAGAGGACATTATGGCAAAGTATGCAAGTCTACCAAAAGTGTGAGTGCTGTCACTGAAGACGATGACATATTTCTGGGAACTGTTGATGCAGGAGATGATGCATGGACTGTAGATTTACAAGTGAGGCGTGCTAAGGTGAGATTCAAGATTGATACAGGGGCGGACGTTTCGGTCATACCAGAGCAGGTGTATAGACAGATATGCAGTGGCACCGCATGCAATCTCACTCCAAGCAACAAAGCGCTGTTTGGGCCAGGCCGTGTTCCTCTCTCTGTAGTGGGTGTAGCCAGAGAAATTCTGAAATGTGGTGATAAACGCACCACAGAGGACATTTATTTTGTGGAACTCCTGAACACAGCTCTGCTGAGTAGACCCGCCTCAGTTAGCCTCAGACTGGTAGCCAGAGTAGAGAGCATCGACTTAGACTCTGTAAAACAACAATATCCAAAACTGTGCGGCGGGTTAGGTTTAGTACAGCAGCAGTACACAATTAAGCTCAGACCAGACGCCAAGCCTGTGTCTTTGAAAGTGCCTCGCCGCGTTCCTGCCCTTAATGGGAAGTTAAATCCTGTGGGGTGTTAAAGGTTTATGGAGACTGCGGTGTGTTCATATCGAGCCTAAAGAGACCTAGAAGAGTTCATTCTGGAGTTTAAGCTGGTTTCTATGTGAGTTAGCGGGAAAGGAAAGAGTTAAATAGGCTCTGTATTGAAATGTCATAGACCTGATATTTCAGTTATAAATGTGAGATTAAGAGTTTGATGTAACGGGTAAAAGATGTAGGTCACAGTTTATTGCTTTTCAGAAAGGGAGATGTGGTGTGATCTATAATAATGTTACATGCCTGGGTGCTAGGGGGCAGTAGGGAGCTTCCTAGCAGGGGGTTCGCGAGTCAATAAAGGAGTGTTAAGCCATGTAACCATATGCTGCTGCGTCTTTATTTCAAAATAATAAGAACCCAACACGACAGAAACCACTGCTATATATGGAAGAAGGTTGTGTAGGATAGAATGGGAGTGGGGTCTCTGTGTTCCTATTCTTTGCATTGAAGGATTCTGTAGGACAGGGGTCTTCAACTAAAATTGCTTGAGGTCCAGTAAATGAACCCTCGTCGTAGCCGAGGTCCGGACAATTATATGCCTAAAAACAATCATTTATGTTTATTGTCAGACTAAAGAAATTAGTGTAGATAGCATTTGTTCTTAATTGAACAAAATATATGTTCTCATATGGACAAAACATGTCTGTTCATATTGTTAAAGCAAACATAGATCATCCTTCACAAAACTGATCTCCTTTTGTTGTTGTTCTGTCCTTTAAGTTGCTTTGGTACAAAATATCTCAATTCAACCAGTAACCATGCCTGACAAAAATATGATGAACTAAAAATGCCTTCATCTCTAAATCTGAACTTCATTTCAACATTACTAGCAACTAAAGTGCTCTTTCCTGCTGAACTGAGATAAATAATAACAGTCAATGAACGCAAACCCCCCCGGATCAGAAAATCAGAAATCTCATAACACATTTTATGTTTATTCACATGTCTCTACTTAACTGAATGTATCTAATATTGAACACTGCTCTCTTCTGTGCTTCAAATTGCACTGGTAAAATGTCATTAGCAATATCATTCATAAACACAAACAGTGTTTAAAAAATAAAGGCAAAAATAAAGCGTAAACATTTTATTTAATGTTTCCACTTTTGACAACCGCAACGGAATCAGAGCAAATGTGAGACGCAGCTCGTACAGGATGCAGAAAGAATGAATGGAAAAAAAATTCCACCCATTCATCTCGGAAAAATCGGTTGTCAGCATCAACTTTCCTAATTTCCGAAAATGCCATTGTTTTGAGTTGATTTAAGTCAATGCAGAGACGCGAATAGACATTCTGCGGCACGATTTGCGTGAATTAAGCGTCGTGCATGACGCGTGAACGCATCATCAGTCTCTTCTTAACCCTGCTGAAAAATCCAGCTAAAACCAGCCTAAGCTGGTTGACTGGTCTTAGCTGGTTTAAGCTGGAAGTAGCTGATTTTAGCAGCCTGGCTAAACTGGTCTCCCAGCCTGACTTAGCTGGTTAAGTTGGTCTTCCAGTCTGGACAAGTTGGTGGCCAGCTGCTTTTAGCTGGTCTCCCACCCTGGCTTATCTGGTCAAGCAGGTCTTCCAGCCTGGCTTAGCTGGTTTAAGCTGGTCTCCCAGCCTAATTTAGCTGATGAACATTTTACCTAATTACAAATTAATCAGATTACATGGTCCATATACAGATATACATTATCTAAACACCCAGTGGCAGAAAAAATAGGGACAGTCAGCCAGCCTGACCAGCTAAAACCAGCGAAGACCAGCTAAAACCATCAAAGACCAACAATTACCAGCTAAGACCAGCCTGACCAGCTGAGACCAGCCTGACCAGCTAAAATCAGCGAAGACCAGCTAAAACCATCAAAGACCAACAATTACCAGCTAAGACCAGCCTGACCAGCTAAAACCAGCAATTACCCGCTAAGACCAGTTTGACCAGCTGAGACCAGCCTGACCAGCTAAAACCAGCGAAGACCAGCTAAAACCATCAAAGACCAACAATTACCAGCTAAGACCAGCCTGACCAGCTAAAACCAGCAATTACACGCTAAGACCAGTTTGACCAGCTAAGACCAGCCTGACCAGCTAAGACCAGCGAAGACCAGCTAAAACCATCAAAGACCAACAATTACCAGCTAAGACCAGCCTGACCAGCTGAGACCAGCCTGACCAGCTAAAATCAGCGAAGACCAGCTAAAACCATCAAAGACCAACAATTACCAGCTAAGACCAGCCTGACCAGCTGAGACCAGCCTGACCAGCTAAAATCAGCGAAGACCAGCTAAAACCATCAAAGACCAACAATTACCAGCTAAGACCAGCCTGACCAGCTAAAACCAGCAATTACCCGCTAAGACCAGTTTGACCTGCTAAGACCAACAATATCCAGCTAAGACCAGTTTGACCAGCTAAGACCAACAATATCCAGCTAAGACCAGTTTGACCAGCTAAGACCAACCTGACCAGCTTAAATCAGCGAAGACCAGCTAAAACCATCAAAGACCAACAATTACCAGCTAAGACCAGCCTGACCAGCTAAAACCAGCAATTACCCGCTAAGACCAATTTGACCAGCTAAAACCAGCTAAGACCAACAATATCCAGCTAAGACCAGTTTGACCAGCTAAGACCAACAATATCCAGCTAAGACCAGTTTGACCAGCTAAGGACCAACAATATCCAGCTAAGACCAGTTTGACCAGCTAAGACCAACAATATCCAGCTAAGACCAGTTTGACCAGCTAAGACCAGCCTGGCCAGCTAAAATCAGCGAAGACCAGCTAAAACCATCAAAGAACAACAATTACCCGCTAAGACCAGCCTGACCAGCTAAGACCAGCCTGACCAGCTAAGACCAGCGAAGACCAGCTAAAACCATCAAAGACCAACAATTACCAGCTAAGACCAGCCTGACCAGCTGAGACCAGCCTGACCAGCTAAAATCAGCGAAGACCAGCTAAAACCATCAAAGACCAACAATTACCAGCTAAGACCAGCCTGACCAGCTAAAACCAGCAATTACCCGATAAGACCAGTTTGACCAGCTAAGACCAACAATATCCAGCTAAGACCAGTTTGACCAGCTAAGACCAACAATATCCAGCTAAGACCAGTTTGACCAGCTAAGACCAACCTGACCAGCTAAAATCAGCGAAGACCAGCTAAAACCATCAAAGACCAACAATTACCAGCTAAGACCAGCCTGACCAGCTAAAACCAGCAATTACCCGCTAAGACCAGTTTGACCAACTAAAACCAGCTAAGACCAACAATATCCAGCTAAGACCAGTTTGACCAGCTAAGACCAACAATATCCAGCTAAGACCAGTTTGACCAGCTAAGACCAACAATATCCAGCTAAGACCAGTTTGACCAGCTAAGACCAGCCTGACCAGCTAAAATCAGCGAAGACCAGCTAAAACCATCAAAGACCAACAATTACCCGCTAAAACCAGCTAAAACCATCAAAGACCAACAATTACCCGCTAAAACCAGCTAAGACCAGCTAAAACCAGCTAAGACCAGTTTGACCAGCTAAGACCAGCCTGACCAGCTAAGACCAACAATATCCAGCTAAGACCAGTTTGACCAGCTAAGACCAGCCTGACCAGCTAAAAAAAATTCAAACCCCCTCTAAAACCAGTCTGATAAACCAGCTATGACCAGGCTGGGAGACCAGCCAAAACCAGCCTGACCACCTTACATTTACATTTACATTTATGCATTTAGCAGACGCTTTTATCCAAAGCGACTTACAACTTGGGGGAACAATAAGCGATTGGTCGTGGAGAGTCGAGTGAGCGCAACAAGTGCCTGAAATACTTGGTCCGTGTACATTTCTCAGTGTAGCACAGGTTAGAGTAGGGAGGGAAAGAGGAGGAAAAGAGGAAAGGATTTTTTTTTTTTTTTTTTTTTTTTTTAGGAGGTTAAGTGCTCACGGAAGAGATGAGTTTTTAGTTGACTTTTGAATGTTGTCAATGAATCCGCATTTCGGATGGCGGTGGGCAGATCGTTCCACCAGCTGGGAACGTTGAATGAAAATGTTCTGGAGAGGGATTTTTTGCCTCTCTGTGATGGTACCACAAGCCTTCGCTCCTTAGCTGAACGAAGGCTTCTGGTGGGGGTGTGGCGACGTAGAATCGAGTCAAAGTATGCAGGAGCTGAGCGTGTGGTGGCTCTGTAGGCAAGCGTCAGCGACTTAAACTTGATGCGAGCAGCGAGTGGTAGCCAGTGCAGAGAGATGAAGAGTGGTGTGACGTGGGTCCTTTTGGGCTCGTTGAAGACAAGACGTGCCGCTGCATTCTGGATCATTCGAAGTGTTTGGATCGCACAAGAGGGGAGTCCAGCCAGAAGCCTTAGGCTGGTTTAAGCTGAATTTTTCAGCAGGGAAAACTTATAAAACTTATCAAGCATGTTAAAGAAATAGATATAACCCTGAATATATGAATACAAACTCAATCAACGTCTCACTTGTGTGACTAACATTCCCTGAGACACAGTTTCAGATCTACACAATATAATATAAGTGCACATCAAATACTTCACCGATAAAGAACACAGGAGGATTATATGACATTAAGACAATGTATTTAGGCAACAAGATAATGTGCAAACCGAGTTATTAATGTAAACATTCAGACGCTCCTTAATGTCTCTTAGCAATATAGTAATCACTAATGAAGAGAAGATACTTACACACAATCCACAAAGTCTGTCCCTTCTGACTACTTTAACTGTTCATAACTAAACACAAGCACATCTCTGCATCCTCACTCTCTGATCTCTGGTTCTCTGGAGCAGTCCAAATCACCAGCAGAGGTGGGGGAGTTTGGAAGAGTCCATTTGTGAGGGTGGCCTTCTTTACATTACTGATGTTTTATCCATAAATAACAGCATTGTCTTTCAGTAGAGCAGTTTAATAGTCTTTTGTCATATATCCTGACTGGAATAATGTGTTTGTAAGAGCAAACAGTCAGAATAAAGTGAGATGATCTGCTGATGATCCTGAATGTCTTGTTGAATGAGTGTTGATAGTCTGAGGCTCATCAATATTAACAGAGCTGCTGAAAAGACTCTTTATTTCATCTCAATAGTTCCTCATTTATTATGATGATGTCTTCACATCTCCTGTAAAATCACACTTAAAGCTCATTTCATTGCTGTCAACAGACTGAGTTGTATATTTATTTTTGTTCACCTCTAAAATAATTGAATTACTTACTCTCTCTAATGTTATTCCAAACCTGTATTCATTTCTTCTGTTGAACACAGACGGTTGAATACCAGACAGTTCATTGATATCCATATTATTTCCTACAATGGGGACCAGCAACTGTTTGGTTTCCAACATTCTTCAAAATATATTTTACATCCAACAGAAGAAAGAACTTTATTCAGGGTTAAAACAGCTTGAGCATGAGTAATCGATGTAGTGAACTATCCCTTTAATGTTACTAAAACAACAAAAGACAAAGAGAAAAATCACTCCCTGCTCTTGACTGAAAAACTTTAATACTGTTACGGTTTGGCTCAGGCAGGAAGACAAGGAGAGGCAGAGGAGTATCTCAAACGTAGTTTACTGAGGGAAGATTCAAACACACATACAGGGATTGCATAGCTGGTGGAATAACAGGTCCACATTAGAGGTCTTCACGGGTCCAAAAATTCATACCCGAACCCGAAGAGACCCGTAATGTGCTAAACGGAACCGACCTGGACCCGTCTATTATTTCAAAAGCTGGACCCGGACCTGTGCAGATCCGAGAAATGCCAAAAATGTAGTACCCGGAACCGACCCGGACCCGTCTATTATTTAAAAGCTGGACCCGAACCCGGCGCGAAGACACAGACCCGACTGGACCCGATTATCTATTCCTCAATAAACTGATATTAACAAGTCAATAAACAAGTTCGAAACAACTTTTTGTCTTACCATAGCCGTCGTCTCCATTCCTTGTAACGTTACTTGATTGTGATGCGTTACAACCATGTTATTCCTCTCTTGTTATTCCAAGCAAGCTTAATTCACTCATCATTTCAGCTTTAAAAGTCCACTTTATGTCACGTGACGGATGACAAATGCGTCTTTGCAGATTTGCATTTCGACTTGAGTTAACTCGCATAATAACTTTGACTGTTTGCCTTTTTGAACTATAATAACGATTGCTCGTTCGGTGGCCGCTGACGTCCGCATTATTTATTTGCTATCATCTCTGTGAGCCGAGTCTGACCACCAAAACTTTAAGATTAAACAAGACGGTTGTTGTGGAAATAATTCTATTCGAAAAATGAGGAGGGAGGAGACAAATGCAAACCTTTTAAAAGTCAAAGTATCAAAATGTTTTTATTTCTTGCAAGAAATTGGCAGTTCACATACAGAGAATGTCTGTCATGAGAAGAGCCAGGTTAGTTCCCCTTGGCATCATTATATACCCTTCACACATCCTGGGTCGGCTGCATCCAGTCTTGTTTGCCTTAAAAGGAAACATCTTTGTTCAAGACCCCTTGTCTAACATAAATTCTAACTAGACAGCACAATACCCATGTCTGCAGAAGTTCCTGTTTTTAAGCAACTTCATTTTCACACATTCTGCCTATCGCTAATTTGATCGAAGCTGCGCACATACTTTTCACACTTGAAGTACAATAGGTCACTTTGACATTTTGTTGTACACAGTTTCTTTGCCACTGAGTTTTCTATCACCCAGAACATTTTGTTGTAAAACAGTAAAAACACATCTAAGTAAAATGAACACTTCTAATAGTAAAAACACATCTAAGAGTCAAAAACAAATGTAAAATTTCCTTCACACTTAATTCCAGCAGCAGAGTCATGTTATGCTAAACATTAGATTTTTAGTTTGATGAATAGATTTAAAATCTTTCAAAAATGTTTATTGCCAGCATACAGAAGTTATTACACGACCATTAACACAAGGACAACTTCAGAGCTGTCAAACATGGTTATGTGTCCTTATCATCTCTACGAGCACCTTCAGTTCTGTCCCCTATTGAAAAATACTGTTCGCTAGAACTGCGTGTGCTTGGTTTGTTACCACAGTTATCGGCGTGCTTCCTCAGCGATGAAGTTCCACATTTGCGGCTATCTTTTTTTCAACTCCTCAGGATCATCTCGACGACTGCAGTGCAGGCAGATCGCGCGCGGTTGTGAATCTCCTAGGAGGGCACGCGCGCGCCGCACGGCCACAAATAAACTAATATGGATTTGAAATTATTTTATCAACTTGAAATACAGGCAAGGCACATTTTTGTAGATGTGTTCCTAAAAATATGCATACTTTTTTTAGGAACACATCTACAATATACATGCAAATATTTTTATAAATATATTCGTTTGCACGAAACCCGTGTTTAGACCGGTGTTTGTCCCTTGTCTGACCCGCACCCGTATCCGACACAGTTAGGATGTTTTTTTCACCCGTTTCAGCAATATTCGCAGATCACCCGTCGGGTACCCGCCCGTGCAGGACTCTGGTTCAGAGTAGTTTGGGGAACCCTGCCCTTGACTGTTCTAGCTGCTTCTATTGCTCTCATTTGTAAGTCGCTTTGGATAAAAGCGTCTGCTAAATGACTAAATGTAAATGTAAATAAATGAGGTGAAAACAGGAACTATTGAGATGAAATAAAGAGTCTTTTCAGCAGCTCTGTTAATATTGATGAGCCTCAGACTATCAACACTCATTCAACAAGACAATCAGGATCATCAGCAGATCATCTCACTTTATTCTGACTGTTTGCTCTTACAAACACATTATTCCACTCAGGATATATGACAGAAGGCTATTAAACTGCTCTACTGAGTGACAATGCTGTTATTTATGGCTAAAACATCAGTAATGTAAAGAAGGCCACCCTCTCAAATGGACTCTTCCAAACTCCCCCACCTCTGCTGGTGATTTGGACTGAGAACCAGAGATCAGAGAGTGAGGATGCAGAGATGTGCTTGTGTTTAGTTATTAACAGTTAAAGTAGTCAGAAGGGACAGACTTTGTGGATTGTGTGTAAGTATCTTCTCTTCATTAGTGATTACTATATTGCTAAGAGACATTAAGGAGCGTCTGAATGTTTACATTAATAACTCTGTTTGCACAATATCTTGTCGCCTAAATACATTGTCTTAATGCCATATAATCTTCCTGTGCTCTTTATCGGGGAAGTATTTGATGTGCACTTATATTATATTGTGTAGATCTGAAACTGTGTCTCAGGGAATGTTAGTCTCACAAGTGAGACGCATGCGCAGTTAACCCCACGCACAATAATCGCTGCAGTGCGAGAGCATAAACATTGATTGAGTTTATATTCATATATTCAGGGTTATATCTATTTCTTTAACATGCTATTTAATATGCTGCTTATAACTAATATTTAAGTATCTTTGGTTGTTTAAAAATTAACAAAGTGATGGAAATTTGTATTTTAATGCATGCATTAGCAAATATGGAGTTTAACCAATGCCTTATTAAGTAAGCTTCAGAGAACATTAAGTTCTGCTTAGTTTCGCTGAAACTGAATAACAGGAAAACGCCTAGCACAGCGAAACTGTAAAAGAGGAAACGTCTGCCTGGCAACAGGCAGATACAGAGTGTATTTATGCAAAGGAATGTGTCGTGATTAATCAGAATGAGCTTTATTGCCAGGTATGTTTACGCATACTAGGAATTTGTTGTAGTGACAGAAGCTCCACAGTGCACATAATGACAGTGATAAATGTTGTGGAAATAATTCTATTCGAAAAATGAGGAGGGAGGACACAAATGCAAACCTTTGAAAAGTCAAAGTATCAAAAATGGTTTTATTTCTTGCAAGAAATTGGCAGTTCACATACAGAGAATGTCTGTCATGAGAAGAGCAAAGTTAGTTCCCCTTGGCATCATTATATACCCTTCACACATCCTGAGTCGGCTGCATCCAGTCTTGTTTACCTTTAAAGGAAACATCTTTATTCAAGACCCCCTTGTCTAACATAAATTCTCACTAGACAGCACAATATCCACTTCTGCAAAAGTTCCTGTTTTTAAGCTACATCATTTTCACACATTCTGCCTATTGCTATTCTGATCGGAGCTGCGCACATACTTGTCACACTTAAAGTACAATATGTCATTTCTGACCTTTTGCACTACACAGTTTCCTTGCTACTGAGTTTTCTATCACTCAGAACAATTTGTTCCTGCAAGCTTGCTCTAACTTATGCATTTCTAAAAGCTTGGTTACATATTCTTTAACAATGATTATATGATTATATTTCTTTAAATGCTTCATGAGTACAAATACATGTTCAATGTTAAATGTTCAATGTTAACAAATGATACAAGTCAAGACAAGTCAAATTTTATTTCTATAGCACATTTACAGACGGCTGAGCCACACCAAAGTGCTTCACAATAAAGTGATAAGTGCAATAGGCAAAGGAAGTCAAAGGAGAAATAATAATAATAATAACTAAAAAGACAATAGATAAATCAAAAAGGGCAACAAAACAATAACTGCAGGAATTAAAATAATGTACAAAAGAACATTTGAAAGGGTGGCCAGAGTGCACAATGCGCTGGCACGTAAAAAGGAGACACTAATCAAAGGCAAGAGAAAAAAGGTGGGTCTTTAAAAGAGACTTAAAAATATTTAGAGAGTGGGCTGCACGGATGTGGAGGGGGAGGCAGTTCCAGAGTCTGGGGCTGCTACTGCAAAGGCTCTGTCTACCTTGGTTTTTAGCCTGGACTTGGGCACTTCCAACAGCAGTTGGTCAGCTGACCGTAGTGCTCTAGAGGGAATGTGGTGGTGGAGAAGATCAGATAGGTACGTGGGGGCCAGACCATGGAGGGATTTGTAGACAGTCAGAAGCAGTTTAAAATCAATGCGGTATCGGATGGGGAGCCAGTGGAGCGAAGCGAGGACTGGGGTGATATGTTCTCGCTTTTAGATTAGATTAGATTAGATTCAACTTTATTGTCATTACACAAGTACAAGGCAACGAAATGCAGTTTAGGTCTAACCAGAAGTGCAATAGCAGCAAGTGCAGGATATACAATGGTTGCGTAAGTGCAGGACATAAAAATGTTCTGAATATATATAAATATGTATAAGTAGAGAGATGGTTATTACTATAAGTAGAACTGAATTTACAGATGAATATATACAGTGAATAAATATACAGATGGCTATTACTATAAACAGAATTTACAGGTGAATATGTACTAGAATATAATATACAGATGGCTATTACTATAAACAGAATTTACAGGTGAATATGTACTATGAATATAATATACAGATGGCTATTACTATAAACAGAATTTACAGGTGAATATGTACTATGAATATAATATACAGATGGCTATTACTATAAACAGAATTTACAGGTGACTATGTACTATGAATAAATATACAGACGGTTATTACTTGAACAGAATTTTACAGTTAGAGGTATACAATAATATGTTAGGCTAATATGAGGAATATAGCAGTGGATTAAGTTAGTACAATAAATTATGGACAGAGCTATCCGAAAGAAAGTGTAAAAGTGCAGTGAAAAGTGGTTGCATATTCCAGTTAGAAGTACGGTGCAAAATGCAAATGTAAACATTGTTACTGTAAATACAGTCGGCAGTGCAGATGAGCATAATCCAGTTACGGTATGGTGGTGCAGAATGCATAAGTAAACAGTTGTTACTGTAATAAACAGTCGGTAGTGCAAATAACAAAGTGAAGGCAGATGTGAGGTAGGAGAGTTCGCAGTTTATGAGGGAAGTGGATCAACGGGGGTTTGAGTTCAGTAAAGAGACAGCTCTGGGGAAAAAACTGTTCTTAAGTCTGCTGGTCCTGGTCCGGTGGATCCTGAAACGCCTGCCGGAGGGCAGGAGAGAAAACAGTCTGTGGGCTGGGTGAGAGGAGTCCTTGAGGATGCTGCGAGCTCGATGCAGACAGCGTTTCCTCTGGATGTGTTCGATGGCAGGCAGTGGAGTTCCTGTGATGCGCTGGGCAGTTTTCACCACCCGCTGCAGTGCCTTGCGCTCCGCAACAGAGCAGCTCCCATACCACACTGCCACACAGTTGGTCAGGATGCTTTCTATTGCGCAGCGGTAGAAGTTCACCAGGATAGCCGAGGAGAGCTGATTCTTCCTCAGTGTCCTCAGGAAGAAGAGGCGCTGGTGAGCCTTCTTGACCAGGCTGGAGGTGTTGGTCGTCCACGACATGTCCGCCGAGATGTGGGTCCCCAGGAACTTGAAACTGGAGACACGCTCAACAGCCATTCCATTGATGTGGATGGTGTCGTGTGTGCCTCTTGACTCCTTCCTGAAGTCCACGATGAGCTCCTTCGTTTTGGTGGTGTTGAGGAGCAGGTTATTATCAGCGCACCATGTGGCCAGGTGCTGGATCTCCTCCCTGTAGGCAGTCTCATCGTTGTTGCTGATGAGACCAATCACCGTAGTGTCGTCCGCAAACTTGACGATGGAATTAGTTCCATACACAGGCTTGCAGTCGGAGGTGAAGAGGGAGTAGAGAAACGGACTTAGCACACAGCCCTGTGGTACACCAGTGTTAAGAGTGATGGATGTGGAGCAGGTGGATCCTGATCGAACATTCTGGGGTCTGTCAGTTAGGAAGTCCAAAATCCAGTTACACATTGAAGTGTTGATGCCCAGGTCTCCAAGTTTGGCAATTAACTTGGATGGGATGACAGTGTTGAATGCTGAGCTGAAGTCAACAAACAGCATGCGTGCATAAGTGTTTTTACTGTCCAGATGGGTGAGCACAGAGTGCAGTGCCATGGAAACGGCATCCTCTGTGCTCCTATTGCTGCGGTAGGCAAACTGGTGTGAGTCCAATGTGGATGGTATAGAGTCTTTTAGGTGTTCCAGGACCAGCCGCTCAAAGCACTTCATGACGATGGGTGTGAGTGCTACAGGGCGGTAGTCATTAGGGCACCTCGGGCTGGAGTGTTTCGGCACTGGCACAATGGAAGTGCGTTTAAAGCATGATGGTACAGCTGCTTGGGCGAGAGACAGGTTGAAAATGTCTGTAAAAACCCCAGCGAGCTGCTCCGCACATGCCCTGAGCACACGTCCAGGGATGTTGTCTGGTCCAGCAGCCTTGTGCGCGCTGATCCGGCTCAGTGCCTTGCAGACATCTGTGGAGGAGAGTGTGATTGGTGGGTGGTCAGCTGAGGGTTTGAGCTTGGTGGCAGTTTCTCTGTTGTCTCTTTCAAAACGAGCATAAAAGTAATTTAGCTCATTCAGGAAGTTGACATCAGTGGCTGCGGGGGTGGAGTGGGGGGGTTTGTAGTCACTGATGGCCTGGATGCCCTGCCACATGCGTCGAGGGTCAGAGTTGGAAAAGTGACCCTCAATCTTAAGCTTGTAGCAGTGCTTGGCCTTTTTGATGCCCCTCTTCAGGTTTGCCCTGGATGCGCTGTAGGCTTGTGCATCTCCTGATCTGAAGGCAGTGTTGCGTGACTTCAACAGGAGTCGTACTTCCCTGTTCATCCAAGGCTTCTGATTTGGGTATGTGGTGATCTGTTTCTGGGTTGTAACACTGTCGATGGTGGTATTGATATGATCCAATACTGAGGAGGTGTAGGAGTCAATGTCCGTGTGAGCGCCACTGGTGGCTTGAGAAGCAAACATACTCCAGTCTGTTTAGAAACCTTTCCTGGAGTGTGGAATCAACCCCCGAAGGCCACACCTTGATGGTTTTTATTGATGGCTTCACGCGGTTGATGAGGGGTGAATATTTGGGTCTGAGAAACAAAGAGAGGTGGTCTGACTGTCCCAGGTGGGGGAGGGGTGTCGCAACGTAAGCTCCGGCCATGTTTGTGTAGACATGGTCTAAGGTTTTGTTTCCTCTGGTGTGGCAGGAAACATGCTGGTGAAACTTGGGTAGCACTGACTTTAAGTTTGAGTGATTAAAGTCACCTGCAACAATAAACGCAGCTTCCGGGTGATCAGTCTGTTGTTTACTGATGGCTGCGTGAAGTTCTTTCATGGCAAGCTTGGCATCAGCATCGGGTGGAATATAGGCTGCTGTGATAATGGTGGAGGTGAACTCCCGGGGTAGATAAAACGGTCTACATTTAACCATGAGAAACTCCAGGTTAGCTGAACAATGACTCCCAACAATAGCAGAGTTTGTGCACCAAGCTTTGTTAATATAAATGCACAATCCGCCCCCTCTGCTCTTCCCGGAGCCATCTAATGTTCTATCCGCCCGGAGTGTGTGGCGTCCCGCTAGCTCGATAGCGGTGTCCGGTATTCCGCTGTTTAACCAGGTTTCCGTGAATATTAGGACGTTACAGTTCAAAAGTTTCTTACTGTGTGTGATGCTGAGTCGAATCTCCTCCATTTTGTTCACTAGCGACCGTACATTGGCAAGGAAAATGCTGGGTAAAGAGAGCCGATGAGGAGTAAGCGTTAGCTTAGCACGCGTTCCTCCACGTCTCCCCCGCCTTTGTTTACGATCACGCCGCCGTCTGCGTGCACTTCCGCCCGGCCGGGTAGAGTGCAGAGTCACCGGTGTCTTAGCGATCTCAGGAAGGAGTTGTAGATTGTCCATAAAACTGTCGGAAATTCGCAAACCAATATCCAAAAGCTCAGCGCGGGTGTACGATGTAAAGGCACAACTGTTCTGTGCGAACAGACCCGAGAAGAACAGGAAAAATACCGCAAAATTGCAGAATCTGGAGAGAACCAGAGCCTCGCGATCTACTCGCGCCGCCATCTTGGTCAAGAAAATCCAAAAAAAATTTTTGTACAGGTGAGGAGCCGAGCGGCTGAGTTCTGAACCAACTGCAGGCGGCGGAGCTGGGAACGGTCAATGCCAGTGTATAGAGCGTTGCAATAGTCCAGTTGAGAGGTTATGAATGCATGGATGACTCTCTCTAGATCACTCTGGGACAGGTAGGCTTTGGTCTTAGCTATGGTTCTCAGGAGGAAAAAGCTTTTCCTGACTACTGCACTGACCTGCTACTCGAACTTGAAGGCGCTGTCAAAGATCACCCCAAGATTTCTGACAGAGGGCCTGAAGTTAGAGGCAAGAGGACCCAGGGCATCAGTGGAGAAGGCCGGGGAAGTTTTGCCGAAAATAATTAATTCGGTCTTACTCTCGTTGAGGTTGAGGAAGTTTGCACCCATCCATGCCTTGATGTCAGACAGACAGTCAAGCAACGGATGGAGTGCAGCCTGTCCATCAGACTTAATGGGGAGATACAGCTGGACGTCGTCGGCATATAAGTGGAAGGAGATGCTGTGTTTGGCCATAATTTCCCCCAGGGGTAAAATGTACAACAAAAATAGGATGGGACCTAGTATAGAGCCTTGAGGGACCCCACAGATGAGGGGGGCAACAGAAGATGTGGAATCTCCCAACTGGACCGAGAAGCTCCTGTCAGCCAGTTAGGACTGGAAAAACTTCAGGGCTGTGCCTTTGATGCCTACGAGATGCTCAAGCCGAGACAGCAGAATCCTGTGATCCACCGAGTCAAAGGCTGCTGTGAGATCTAAAAGCACTAGGATCACAGGGCTACCTGCGTCAATGGCTAGGAGCAGGTCATTAAGTACTCTCAGGAGAGCTGTCTCAGTGCTGTGTGCTGTTCCAAAGCCGGACTGGAATTTCTCGTAGAAGTTGTTATGAGATAAAAACGAGTGGAGCTGAACGTAAACTTCTCGCTCAAGGATTTTAGACAGAAAGGGTAGTTTGGAGATAGGCCTGAAATTAGACAGGATAGAGGGGTCAAGGTTTGGCTTCTTTAGTAGTGGCTGCACCACGGCATGCTTGAAGGCATCCGGGACGCACCCAGAGGACAGGATGGCGTTAATAAGCCGTAGAAGAGCAGGGGCAACCGTGTCAAGAACTATAGCATCCTTGAGTAAACGGGAGGGCAGACAGTCGGAGGGGCAGTTGGAGGGCTGCAGATGTCCGACTGCATCAGAAAGGGAGGATAGGGTAATGGGCTCAAACTGCATGAGGACAGCTGGCTGGGGGAGGGGGTGAGGGATGGGGAGTGGGGTGGTGGAGGTATCAGAAGGCCTGAGCGCTGCAATCTTTACAATAAAGAATTTTTGAAAGCTTTCACAGAGGGCGGGTGAGGGCACAACATGTGATTCATTACGGGGATTTATGAGAGAATTTTGTGTATTGAAGAGAACCTGGGGTTTGTGACTATTTCTGGAGTCCAGTGTGGAAATATACTGTGATTTGGCGGTTTTAACCGCTCGGTGGTATTCCACCAAGCAACTTCGGAGGATTTGGAGGGACACGTGGAGGCGGTTCTTCTGCCACTTGCGCTCCGCCCGCCTACAGGCACGTCTGAGGTCACGTGTTGTGTCGTTAAACCATGGTGTTGATTGTGCTTTTGTACGTTTGGCCTTGAAAGGGGCAACAGAATCCAGAATGCCAGTGCAAGCTGATGAGAACATAGAAAGAAGCTCATCAGCAGTATAATCATTGCTAAAGCTCAGTGACAGCCTACACAAAGGGGAGACATTGAAAGCGGCTGAAAATTGCCCAGCAGTCGAGGAAGTGAGCATGCGCGAGACCCGCTTGGGGACACTGGGGGTACTACCTGAGGATGGGACTGACACAGTGAACAGAATAGGGGAGTGATCGGAGAAAGACATAGCACAGATTTCATTCACAGAGACAGAAACACCATAGGATAACACGAGATCTAGTGTGTGACCCTTTTCGTGCGTTGGGCCAGCGACAGATTGCTTAAGACTGAATGAGTCAAGGAGGTTCAGAAAGTCCAGAGTCAGAGGCTGTGACTCACGACAAACATGGACATTAAAATCACCACTTATTAATATGTGATCATATTTAACCATAAGCCCAGACAAAAATTCAGCAAAGTCATGGATAAATTCTCTGTTGAATTTAGGAGGGCGATACACCACTGCACACAAAACGGTGCAAGGCTGAATAATTTCAAACAGTTGCAGCTCAAAGCTAGCAAAACCAGCGTGCTGAATCTGCCGATAGTGAAACCACGACTTGTAAACAGAGGCGACGCCTCCGCCTCTCCCAGTCGCTCGGGGGGGATTTAAAAAGCTACAGTCCGGTGGAAGGAGTTCAGAGAATGGCGTATTTTCGCCGGTGGAGACCCAGGTCTCACACAGAAACATAAAGTCAAGCTCCCGGGAGATAAAGAAGTTGTTGAGCATGAAAGTTTTGCTTGCCAGGGACCGCACGTGTATCAAGGCCATCTGGAGGGTTAGCTCGTCGTTAGCCGATGGTCCGATGCGCTTCAACAGGCGCAGGCTAGAATGGTCAACGCCACGGCTGCACCTGTGCACGGAGCGCTGTCGCGTGGGGACTTGAGTGCGATGTGGTCCGGTTTGCGCTGTCGGGACAGCATGAAGAAGTAAACACCTCTAGAAGTAAAAGATTCACATCTATAAAAGATTCACATCTAAGTAAAATTCACATCTATAAGTAAAAACACATCTAAGTAAAATGAACACTTCTAATAGTAAAAACACATCTAAATGTAAAATTTGTATAAAATATAAAATAATAATAAAAATATGTAAAAAAAAAAAACAAGCACATCTCTGCATCCTCACTCTCTGATCTCTGGTTCTCTGGAGCAGTCCAAATCACCAGCAGAGGTGGGGGAGTTTGGAAGAGTCCATTTGAGAGGGTGGCCTTCTTTACATTACTGATGTATTAGCCATAAATAACAGCATTGTCTCTCAGTAGAGCAGTTTAATAGCCTTCTGTCATATATCCTGAGTGGAATAATGTGTTTGTAAGAGCAAACAGTCTGAATAAAGTGAGATGATCTGCTGATGATCCTGAATGTCTTGTTGAATGAGTGTTGATAGTCTGAGGCTCATCAATATTAACAGAGCTGCTGAAAAGACTCTTTATTTCATCTCAATAGTTCCTCATTTATTATGATGATGTCTTCAAAGCTCCTGTAAAGTCACACTTAAAGCTCATTTCATTGGAAGAGCGAGAGTATGTGTTTTGTATATATGGTGTTATTTGTGTATGAGCTTCAAACGTTGACCATGTGTGGAAAACTACAGAAGAATCCGAATGCTGACATTGAGCTTAGAGAGGGAAGAAGAAGGGACTGAGAGTTTAGTCTGGAGACACTGATGATGGCTGTGTGACTGTTGACTCTTCTTTTGCAAAAGAATAAACCATTTAGTAAATGTACAAAAATGTCTCTTATTCAGAGATACTTTTTTCAGAGAAAATTTGCCATGACAAGAACAATAACAGAAGTATATAAAAACAAATTACAAAACAAAAAGTACACAAATTCTTAGATGTTTCAATTAGTATATAACAAACTCAGTAACTGACACATTTTTTCTTCAGTGAAGCTCCTCCCACATCAGTCAAATCATCAGTGATGCTCCTCCCACTGCAGTGACATCACTAGTGAAGCTCCTCCCATATCAGTTCATCAATAAATGCTGGAATATTCCCATCAGAAGACGAGCATCAGCGCATCATCAGGAAGAGCTGAAATCAGTTTATTAAAGAGGACAGTGAGAACACGAGTGATCCAGAACCTGCAGAATGAAACACACTGAAGATCCTGAAGAACAAAGAGGTTGGTGTTTATTCTTCATTCATTCATGATAAAGTTTCTCTTATAGAAGTTACTCATAGTTCTAGAGATTATTCTTCTCACAGTAACTTTGGTAACAGGGTTGATGAATGCGGTCAACACTGTACAGTTTGTCTCAAAACTGAGACCATGGATTGAGATTATTTTCTTGTCCTCCCATCATGCTGTAGGAAGGGTCCAGATGATGTCACTTCCTGTGTGTCAAAGTTTTAAGAAATGCTCTTTTTTTAAAGGATGAAACTCGCGTCAGAAGTCACAGGGTTGAGTGGAACATGTAGGACACAGATAATGCTAGTATTATAATGGTTTAAGGGTTTATAAAGTAGTATAATGGTAAAAATTGTTGGCAATAGAGACACTCAGCAACAGGGTGGGAAGTTCTGATTACAGATGCTTCCTTGAGTGGTGTTCCAATTCCATTTAAATACTCAACCAGAACAGAAGAACAATACACATTTAGGACCCAAATATTTATGCAGCTTTTGGTTTAACTTTTCTCATGCCCAAATGGTCACGCCTATCTTTGGGGGGATGACAGCAAATGTTTACCAACAGATCTTTATGAGCATCTCCCCCACCTGGGGCCCGTTCTTCGTACCCCGGTAACTCAGTTAGCTGGATTTGATTGTTGACGATTTGGCATGATCTTGGATTGTTTGGTTCTTCGACGCTCATCCTGGACTTGCTGTCATAGCAACAGGTCCGTGAGCTTAAACCTGCTCGAGCGGCTTATTTCATGTAAACAGGATTAGATCGCATCTTGAGGTGATACTTAAAATCTGTCCCAGCCACTGCTACTTTATTACAAGAGTTCATTCCTGAACCAGGGGCAATAATAATCACTTTAAATAATAATAATATACACATTTTAAATTGTATATGTATATGAGAATGTATATAATATTATAATGTTGTGTATAATACTATAGCCACAGCCGCTTGATTGAGTGATTTATTTGTGATGGAATAATTACTTTATAATTTTATTGGAGGTTTACACACATGTTGTACAGTTAATCTGAGCCGTGCATTAATTTAAGTGATGACGGATATTATGGGATGGCTTGATGCAGAGAATTTGATCTTGACCCTTAAGAAACTTTAATACTGTCACGTTACAAATACTGTATAAAATCGTGAATATAAATAATTGGTAATCATGTTAAAAAAAACATTTATCATTGATCTATTATAACTTGTATGTTGGTTTGGTCGTTTGGCTGTTTCCTTATAAAGGTCCAGATATTCGTGGGGTTTGTGTGTAATTTGCCAAGTTTTTGCCAGGTGGCTTTTTTAATTATATGATGTCATTACGTTGCTGTCTTGACTCCAGCCAATCGCTGCATTGTATGGAGAGAGAATTGTGTCTTTATTACATGCGATAAAATAAATGATCCGAGAGAAGAAAAAAAGTTTGAGGGAAAAGTTTTCATACCAATAGCAAAAAATAATAATATTTGAGACTAAAAAAAAGTTTTGAGAGAAAGTATTTTCTCATAGAACATAAAAAAATATACATTTGAAATTTTAGAAATTATTTCTGAGAAAAACAATCTCTCTCAAAATACTTTGAAAAAAACTCTCAAATATATATTTTTTTGCTATCAGTGTGAAAACATTTTCTCTAAAAAAAAAAGTGTTTCTCTCGAAACGCCTTTCTTTGCTCTCGATGCAATTTCTTGCTCTCGTGTCAGATTTTGCTTTCACTGTGAGAATTGTGTCATGGGCGGGGCCACGTTCCTATTGGCCAGTCGGGTGAGCATCGTCTTGTCTTGGGAGTCGAACTGAATCATTACACCATTGTTCGGTTCACCTGCATGATACCGCCTCCGCCTTATGGCTAGTTTAGTTGAGCACGGACACTCCAATGTTTGGGTCAGATGAACAAGTTCAGCATCACTGAAGATTAAACGTTAAAAAATGGCACTCATATTCAGGAATGAGTGTGTATTATATTATTTGCTTGCTAATCGCTAGTAAAGCTAACCAGCCATCATGCTAGGTAAACTTGCAAACTCACATGGTTTATATACTATTTTTAAATCAAATGCCAAATGAATGTTTTGATTTAGATAGTTTCACTGGAAGTGAAGTTTTCACTAGTTTCGTAACGTTAGTTCACTGACAACCGGGGCAATTTCCCCTTCATGATCACAGACGTATCGCCTGCGTTAATTAATGCGATATGGCTCAGCTTGTCAGTGAACTTATGGTAGTAAATGCCGCTCCATCTGAAAGCAGGTGATGGCGATTTACTACTAATCAAGGAACCGGCTTTACTGACGAGATGAAAATAACAATGTCCTCCAATATATCGCCCAGCCCTAGTTCATCATACAACCTCCTGTACAGTTTTACACATAGCAATAATGAATGCATTTAATTAACAATACTAAATCTATGGAATGAGTCAAATGTTTAATTTATAAATAGTTTTGCTTGCCACAAGCTTCCAGTGATTTTCATGTACATTGACAAATCCCACTGCACCATCATAATTTTCGAAGTTAAGAAATTGAAACTATTACACTTAATATAAAACATGCTGTGTTATACATTTGCAGATTAACTGGCTGTAGTAACATACATAACGTGCAGAATACTCTTATCATTACTACAAATACTTTACCATAAAGAAACATAACACTAACTGTAATCACACTACTGGACAACATACATTCTAATTATTACTTCAAAATGTGTTGTAGTATTATGGCAGATCTGTGAGTCCATTCTTCAATATCACCTATTGTAATTAAAATTGCATTGGTTATGTTTTATGCTGTGGAACTTTACTTACTTTCCTCAAGCTTTGTCGTGTAATTTGGGGTATTTTTCCAAACATTATTACACCTACGGTGTAGTGGTTTAGTATGTACATTCTTTTTGTGCTTGCACTTTTATTCATATAGGCATGAATATAGTATTCTATTGTCTGGAAAACATTAAACAGTTTCATTTTTCTAGGTTCAGTACTGAAAATCGGTCAATTTGAAAATAAATCATTAATCGTTTAAGAACAGGAAAAGTTGTACTAACCTCTCCATTCAAAAGATTGTGAGGCTTCAATGTAAGTAAGTCTTTGTGTCTAAGAGACATCTGTTTGCATTTTTTTTGACAGCAATAACCACTTCACAGCCACTCTTTTCCCATAGTTCTTCTGGCTGTATTTACAAAGTCAAGACAATTTTATATACATTTTTTACAATACTGTAATGTACAATTTAAGACTAATATTATAAATATATGTATTGTGAATTTTACATACTTCCTCTTGTACATGTAGTAGTGTTGTCTCCAAAGTAGCTGCAGCATCCTTGCCCTTATGAGTGTAAGTATCAGGTCCAGTAGCTCTTACGGTGGTCAGGGTGGACAAATCTACCCAGGGTTGGCCCTGACCAATTTGCTGCCCTAGGCAAGATTTTACTTGGTGCCCCTTGTATCAAGGTTTAGCACTACATGTTATCAGTCTCAGTTGTGGAAACACTGGTACTGTTTTATTTTTGTAATGCATTGATGTTTTTTAAATTTATTTTATTGTTGTTTTATATGATGTCCAGTCCATTCTACCCCATCATTATGTTCATGACATTATTATTATTAAAAAACATTTAAAGGCTGATGATAGTTAAACTATACAAAAATAGCACCTACGCCACATTACAGCTAAAATAGCAAGAGTGCATCTGGCATTCATGCACAAACTATTGAGAACTAGCAAAAGTGTTTGTTTTCCAGTAGATGGCAGCAATCTTCCACTAAACTAAGCACATTCATGTTTTCACCATGAATTAAACTGAGAAATTTAGATATTTAATGTGAAATTTACATAAAATGTTGCCATTTTAAATAAATATCATTACTAATTTGGGCAAATACATTTTAAAATTGCCATATGTCCCCTTAAAACTGCACAATGGCAGAATAAAAACATTAGGCTACTAAAAAAGTGATATTACATAATTTTTTTATTTTTATAAAACCACACTGTCTGTGGCCTCTGGAGAGCCCAGAACGGCTGCTTGCATATATAAAACTGGAATTAATTAGCGAACATTAGTATTTTACTACTATGCATTTAGATAAACTGTTCATTCATTAGCCTACCTCTGTCTTTACACTGCAAAAAATGCTCTTCTTATTTAGTATTTTGTTTTCTTGTTTCCAGTCCAAATATCAAAAAATTCTTAAATCAAGATATATTTACTAGTAAAATGACATATTTTTCCTTGTTTTCTGGGGTGAAAAATCCAAATGAAGTGAGTTTTTGCTTAAAACAAGCAAAATTATCTGTCAAATGGGGTGAGAAGAATTATCTTATTTCTGTTTGGGATAGAAACAAGAAAAAAAACTTTAAATCAGAAACAAAATTATTTTTCTCACCCCATTGGCAGATAATTTAGCTTGTTTTAAGACAAAATATAATTTTACTTATCTAGTAAATGCATCTTGATTTAAGAATTTTTTGATATTTAGACTAGAAACAAGACAAACACACTAAGTAAGAATATAATTTTTTGCAGTGTATCCCTTATCTTGCCTGCATCAGAGGGCTTCTGTCTTTTTTGACACTACAATTCGGCAATCCGTCATAAATAATCAGGCAACTTTAACCGTGTCTAAACCTGGCGCGAGCGGCCAAGCGCCCTAAACAATGAAAGCAATCCTGTCTGTATCAGATGCGGCGAGAGGCGGCGCGACACAACAAATTCCATAAGTTAAACTGATCGCGCGTTATATTTCTGACGCACTTCAAGTAGCTCAGCGGGGGAGATTGATGAGGCGGACCGGGAAGATGCGGGGACTTAGTTAAGTTTTTTTGCGCTTTATTTGGTAATATTTCAAATTAATATGAATAAAATAGTATCAGTAATAAATTTTGGCGCCCCTATAGATGACTGGCGCCCCTAGCATTTGCCTATTCTGCCTATGCCACGGGCCGGCCCTGAATCTACCTTCTCAATGCTGGGCGTTTTGAATTTTGTTCCACTTCCATTTGGTGAATTGCCATTGTCATGCTTTTTAGGCTTCTCTGGCTGCTGTTTATTAGGAGAAGATGTAGCCTCTCCAAGCTTTGAAGTTGTAGGTTTCTCTTTTGTATCCGTTTCTGTGACTGCAATGGTGGAGATATCAGTGCTTGACACTTTGAATTCCTTTTCACTTGCTTGATCTACTGCAGTCGTGCCATGACTTAAGGCCTTCCTTGGCTGTTTTTTTTTGGCCCTGGTATCAGTGGTGGGACAGAATAAAACTTGGACTGTCCCAGCTTAGAAGAACCAGTCTGTTCCTCTTTTTTGGCCCATGATTCCTCTGCGGAACTAATGTCCTTTAAATTCAAGGGTTTTTTTGTAGTTTTTGAGGAAAGCCATGTTGCATTATGTACCTTCCTTGCAGAGAAGTGTACATTTTACGGACAAAGTTGCCCGGTCGCAGTCTGCGTGCCTTCATCAGAATGTGTTGTTTGACGATGGAAAACCATCCTTCAACATGGCAGTTTGTTTCTCGTGTCTTGTTCTCTTGTCTTTGTCCTCCATCTTCCGCTGATGTCTTTTTAGGTCACTCCACATGGGAAAGATGGCCATGTGTGTGTTAAAAAGTGTTTGAATGATCCTTGGACTGTAGTACAGGTTTTCTTCTGGAAACTCTTCCTCTTCAGTGACTGGGGTGGTTGCCTCATCAAATGCTCTTCGGAACACAGCTGAGAAATGAGACCTTCCCACAATTGTTCTGGACTGCTCATCCTTAGCATCCACAGTGTTCATCTGTACTCGGTTTTCAGACATGTCCATGTCCAGGATGAAGCACTGAATGAGTCCTTGAAGTGCATTAACACTCTTTTACAGAAGCAGTGGTTGTTCTTGAATGAAGGACAATGCAAAGAGCCCGAAATATCTCAATTGCTTCATCTAGACTCTGGCTATTTTGCAATCTTGCGAACACAAAAATGACAAACTCCCTGTGCCCCTTGTCTGTCACATGCCTGCAAATGGCCTGGGCCACAGCCTTAAGGCCCGGGTATACTTCACTTACCGCGCCCGGACGCGTCACGCGCGCAGCCCTGTCCGCGCGTCTTTCAAAGTATACTACACAACGGATGCGCGCGGATGATCGCGTTCGACGCATGCGCAGTACATTTTTTCCCTATGCTCTACCAGACTGTACTGCTGGCGCATGCGCTGTTGCACGCGGACCATCCGCGCGGTCTCGAAATTTGGGCTGCGCGCGGACGGGGTGTGCGGCCGTGAGTATATATACTTATACGGCCGAAGTATACCCGGGCCTTTAAGCACATGGGCTGAACAAAGGTGTATGATAGTGAAGCTTATGGTGTCCATCACATTGTCCTTCCCCTGGCAAACATCAAAACATCTGTCAAGATATGACAGAACACTGTCTTTGTTGAATGTAGAATAGCTTGAATTAGTGCCCAACTATAGTCTGTTTCTACATACCTGATTGTCAGTGTAGTGAACTTTGACAGGTCGTGCACAAACTTCATCAGCCAGTAAGAAACAGACGGCACTGTGTGGTCATTGGACAGCATTTCAGCAACGGGCAAAGGTGGTGTGCCATGGCCTTGACCAGCCAAAATGAGGGCATAGTACAGAACTCTTTTTTTCTGTTCTTGTATTTTAGATACTACACTTCCAGTGGCATCCAAATATAGGGTTACTGGTGACTTTTTCCTCATATGTGTCGCTAGGATTGAAATTCCCAGTGTACATGTGACAGCTGAAAGGATCCACCTGGAAGTTCTGAATGTAACCTGGCAAATGTCGGTAGTTGGTATCACATTCCTTCATAATTCGTTGCGTAAGATGCATTTCTAAAAAGACATTGTCATGTAGCGATGCTTTTTTTCTTCAGAGGAAATTACTTTTAAGATGTCTCTGTTAAGAGACCGTGTTAAATTTCCAGCTATAATTTCTTTCACAGGGGTCTTCCTGAGCTTACTGTAGTACACTTGGCTCACTCCTTTATGGATGACTTTTGCGATTTTTTTTTTTTTCCTCTACGGACATTGGATGCCTGACGTTTTCGAGTCTGTTCTTTCAAATGGCAGATTTGTCCACGGCGATAAACAGTCATGAAAACTGTTCTCTGCATGATTGTGGGTCTTCTCTTCATTAGAAAGGTGTACTGAGCTTTGCACGTTGGAAATGTGCAAATTGCACGAATATTTACAAAGGCACAATTCCTTTTTCTGCTGTGCATCAATCGGACATGTTGATACTTGAAGGCAAGTACACAGTTAGGGTTCACCTGTTCTTGGTTTTATTGCTCTCCATTTCTTTTTGTCAATTGAAATATTAAAGGTTTTTGGACAAGACAAGAACTGCCATTGCACTGCACTTTACTTCCTATTGTTACTGCGTAACAACCTGTAATAAACCTTGCACATTATACTTCTTTATATATACATATATATATATTTATGTTAACCACTTATTTCTAAGTCTACAGTTTATCTCACTTATCATATCCACTTATTTTTTATATTTTTTATATTTTTTATATTTTTATATTTTTATTTTTATCTTATTTCCTATTTTTATCTTTTACTTGATTTATTTATAATTCTACTTATGTTAATACTTTTTATTCTAATTTTATTCTATTTCTATTTTAATTTCTTGTAACTGTTATTTGCACTGTCCATGGAGCGGACCTGTTTACATTTCACTGCCAGTTGTATATTGTGTATATAACTGTGTATGTGACAAATAAAACTCTTGAATCTTGAATCTTGAACCTTTCGAAGCTTCTTTGGCTTTCTCTGGGATTGATTGTCCTTTTCCACATTTTCTGATTCCAAAACCGAGTCAAAATCATCAAAATCTTCAACTGTAAGCAACTCATGTTCACTATCAGTTCTTTCAGCAAAATCTGTCACCATTTCAGTCAATTGTATTGAAGTATTGCCACTCTCTTTGCTGACTGCTTTGATTCTCTTGTACCGATGGGTTTTCAATGTCATCAGCACTCTTCCATGAAGCACCATCAACATCATCTTCACTATTACTGTGTGTTAAGTATTTACACAAAGGTTCACCAAGGAGCTCCCCTTGAGTATCAGACCCAGGATCTGGAGGATGGCTTTTATTCAGCTTCCTTGTTAGGAGCACTTGGTTTCTAATTCCCCTGCGGTTGTCATGCCAAACAACCCACAACCAATGTCTGTTTTCTTTGTTGTTGTTTCCAAAAATGGACAGCGACAGATTGGTCCAGATATCTGAATTATATGGTATGGTATGTCCAACATTCACCCTTGAGAACTCTTTCACAACACCACTGAACCCACCTGCTAACTCCCACAGGTCCTTTGTTGCCTTTTTTTCCTACCACGAGTCATATTCTACAAAGTTATTGAATAGACAGTTCAAATATTACAATAAAAATGACAAAACGGTAAAAAACATGAACGTATATTGAAGTTGAAGGTTTAAAATGCACAAATGCTGTTATATGCAATATGTATGTGACAGTCTTAAGTTAATAAATCAATTATTTAGGATCTATAACAGCTTATACCAAATACTTGTTTTTAGTCGATAATTCTTAATGTTAAATTTCAACAAATACATACTCATCTAAACAAAAATTAACTATATTGAGGGTTCCAAGTACTGAAACCGTACTGCATTTATTTCATATGGTCTTTTTTTTTTTTTACCTGGGCAGCAGAGCCTAACTAAACTTCGCTTGCATCATCCTCAGACCCCGATGACAACATTTCTATTAATTTAATCATTATATAGTCTGACGCTGACATAAAGGCCTATTTATAGGAGTGGCCCCATAAATTCTATTTTGCTAAATTCTAGATTCACTAGTTTATGCATAATGCTGTTGACAGTCGACTGTCACGATTAGCAATTGTTGTTTTACTCACCAGTTCGCTGAAGATAAGACAGAAGAATGCAGAATGTCAAAAATAAGCATTGCTGGAAAAATTATATATATACTCAAATGAGACGATCGCGAAAGCAACGCGGACGCACTGTTTAGTTCAAATTAAAAGCCATCAAAAATAAATCCGACCCCAAAAAAAGAAAAAAGAAAGGAAATACCCAAGTAAACAAATATTTTTATTCCAAAGACAAAATAAAACTGTAATTACAAAGACTACTTTTACATAAAACCTTTACATTACTCATATATAGTTGGTAATGGTATAAGTTTCAATATAACGTTTTTATGAACTTTTATCATTTGTTCTGCAGAACATTCTTTTAAATTTAGATACCAACATTTTCATGATGTTACTACAACATTGTTCTTATGAGAAACCAAAGTATATAATTAATATTGTTTAGATGTTATCAAATGTAATCAAACAATATTTTCTGTTTGTGTTGATTAAACCTCTTTCTTTGTATTAATCTAAAATTTGGATTTTTTTTTTTTACAGTTTGTGTGTGTGGTCCTTTAACCCCTACTGTAACGGAGATCCACTAATGACTAGCTTGATGTGATTAACCCAAGTGCAGGTTTATTTACAAATCCAAAGTGAACAGAACATTAACTGATACAAAACAAATGACTTGACATTTGATGACTTGACTTGTAACAGACTTGACAATAAATAGACTTGAGAACTCACCAACAGTGATTTACAGAAAACAAAACCAAAACACATTGTTACACCTACCAAATGTTACCTCAAAGATGAAAATACCAGTTTGTGTTTCTTCTTGTCCATGAGAAAACAGTTGTGTAATTCATACAGAATGGTGTTTTTTTGTTTATCAAAAGGTCAACACATACAGAGAAATTTACTTTATTGGAACATTTCTTTAGTCACATCAATAAAATAAATAAATACATTAAAAGACAATGCAATAAGTAAAAGGGGTTGATGATGATAACGACATCTTAAATTCAACTCAGTTTTCATCAGGGAGGTTCCACAACAAGAAAATAATGAAGAGGTGATATTGCGATTTAAGTCTATTAACAAGGAATAATCCCTGAAATACAACTGTTATATCTAATCCAAGTGGTATTCCATGAACAATTGAACAGATAATAAAACAGCAGTGTTCAAATCCAAAAACATTTTATGTTACAATTACAACAATTATTTTGGTTTGTTATGTAGGGACAATCAACTTGCACTTGTAGTCTGGCTAGTAGGAATGTTATTTTCGTGGGATTTTTTCTCTATAAATATCAAATCAAATCAAATCAAAATCAAATCACTTTATTGTCACACAGCCATATGCACAAGTGCAACAGCAGGTGAAATTCTTGGTGCAGTTCCGAGCAACATAGTAGTCATGACATGACATGTACAACATTTAAAGCAGCATCAGATTGCACATCTGATGCGCCCACAATTACTCACAGCACAGTATACACTACAATAAACAATAAATAATTTACACAATGTGAGTGTAGTTCTCACAGCTTTAACCAATATACACATACTTACAATATACATATACTTTAAACAATATACACTAAACATACATTAAACAGTATACATTACGCTATAATAATAATAATAATATACAATGTACAGTATACATTATTATTCACAGTAGAGATCCAATTATGTACAATAGGTGCTATATGATAAATGATAAATAATAAATGATACATAAATGTGTATATAATGTGTGTGTATCTACAGTGGGTTGTGCGGAGTGATATTCTGTCCAGTGTGTGTTATGATCCTGATGGATCAGGAGTTAAGTAGTCTGATTGCTTGTGGGAAGAAGCTGTTCTGGAGTCGGCTGGTGCGTGTTCTGATGCTGCGGTACCGTCTGCCTGATGGCAGCAGTGAGAGCAGCCCATGGTTCGGGTGGCTAGAGTCTCTGATGATCCTCTGAGCTCTCTTCACACACCGCCTGGCGTAAATGTCCTGGAGGGAGGGAAGCTCACCTCCGATGATGCAGCTGGCCGTGCGCACTACCCTTTGCAGGGCTTTGCGGCTGCGGGCGGTACTGTTGCCGTACCAGGTGGTGATGCAGCCAGTCAGCAGGCTCTCGATGGTGCAGGTGTAGAAGCGTGTGAGGATGTGGCAGTTCATTCCAAACCTCCTCAGCCGTCGCAGGAAGAAAAGGCGCTGATGAGCCTTCTTCACAACGGCCTCGGAGTGGACGGACCATGAGAGTTCCTCTGTGATGTGGACACCGAGGAACTTGAAGCTGCTGACTCTCTCCACCGGTGCTCCATCGATGGTGATGGGGCGGTGTTCTCTCTCGTTCCTCCTGAAGTCGACCACCAGCTCCTTGGTCTTGCTGACGTTGAGGGAGAGGTTGTGCTCCTGACACCACCGTGTCAGAGTGTGCACCTCCTCTCTGTAGGCCGTTTCATCATTGTCGGTGATAAGACCTACCACCGTCGTATCGTCAGCAAACTTGATGATGGTGTTGGAGCTGTGGGTTGCCACACAGTCATGTGTGTACAAGGAGTACAGGAGTGGGCTGAGAACACAACCCTGAGGGGCTCCAGTGTTGAGGGTCAGTGATGAGGAGATGTTACTGCCCATTCTGACCACCTGATGTCTGTTTGACAGGAAGTCCAGGATCCAGCTGCATAACAGGCTGTTTAAGCCTAGAGCCCGGAGTTTCATGTCAAGTATGGAGGGCACAATGGTGTTGAATGCTGAGCTGTAGTCCACAAACAGCATTCTCACATATGTGTTCCTCTTTTCCAGGTGGGAGAGAGCAGTGTGTATTGTAGATGAAATGGCATCATCAGTGGAGCGGTTTGTGCGGTATGCAAACTGCAGTGGGTCCAGTGAGGGGGGGAGAACAGAGCAGATGTGGTTTCTGACTAGTCTCTCAAAGCATTTACTGATGATGGGGGTCAGAGCAACAGGACGCCAGTCGTTTAAGCAGGTGGTTTTTGACTGCTTAGGTACAGGCACAATAGTGGACGTTTTGAAGCATGTGGGGACCACAGACAGGGAGAGGGACAGGTTAAAAATGTCCGTGAAAACTCCAGCCAGTTGGTGCGCGCACGCTCTGATCACACGGCCGGGAATGCCGTCTGGACCCGCAGCTTTACGGACGTTCACCCGCCGGAAGGATCGGGTTACATCCGCGACAGATACGGAGAGTGCACTAACCTCTGCATCTTCAGCCACGAGCTCTCTCTCCGCGAGGGCGGTGTTAGTTCCCTCAAAGCGAGCATAGAAGGTGTTGAGCTCGTCCGGGAGAGAGGCAGCGGTGTTCACGGTGGAGTTTGTGTTCCCTTTATAGTCCGTGATGGTGTTAATTCCCCTCCACATGCTTCTGGAGTCGGTGGTGTTGAACTGTCCTTCAATCTTGTCCCTGTACTGCCGTTTTGCTGCTCTGATGGTTTTCCGGAGGGCATAACTTGCTTGTTTATGCTCCTCCGCATTACCGGAGTTAAAAGTAAAGGTCCGCGCATTGAGTGCCGCGCGAACATCCCCATTTAGCCACGGCTTCTGGTTTGGGTACAGCCAAATTGTTTTGGTCGGAACAACGTCATCTACGCACTTCCTGATGAAACACGTTACGCTATCAGCGTAAACCTCGATGTCGTCATCAGAGGCCGACCGGAACATCTCCCAGTCCGCGTGATCAAAACAATCTTGTAGCATAGAATCTGATTGGTCCGACCAGCACTGGATGGTTCTGAGGGCGGGTGCTTCCTGTTTGAGTCTTTGCCTATATGCGGGCAAAAGGAGGATGGACGCGTGATCTGATTTGCCGAATGGTGGGCGTGGGAGTGATTTGTATCCATCCTTGAAGGGGAAGTAACAGTGGTCTAAAACACGGTTCCCTCGCGTGTTGAAGCTAACATGTTGGTGGTATTTGGGTGCGATGCGCTTGAAGTTGGCTTTGTTAAAGTCTCCGGTCACAATAAACGCAGCCTCAGGATGCGCGGTTTCCTGCTCACTCACTGTCCTATACAGTTCCTTTAGTGCCCGGTCTGTGTCGGCTTGCGGGGGAATATACACAGCTGTGAAGATGACCGCGGTGAATTCCCTCGGTAGCCAGAATGGTCGGCACAGAAGCATGAGAAATTCCAGATCAGGAGAACAGAAAGACTTGATAGAATGTACGTTCCTCTGATCACACCAGGATCGGTTGATCATAAAACATACACCCCCGCCTTTGCTTTTCCCTGAGAGATCTTTTTCTCTGTCCATACGGTGCACGGAGAACCCCGTGGTTTCGATGGCCGAATCTGGAATCTCAGCGGACATCCAGGTTTCTGTAAGGCAGATAATGCAGCAGTCCCTCGTGTCTCGCTGGAAAGAGATCCGTGCTCTCAGCTCGCAGAGTTTATTGTCCAGAGACTGAACATTAGCCAGTAAAATACTGGGAAGCGGGGGTCGGTTTGCGCGGCGTCTTACTCTGATAAGTACGCCGGCTCTACATCCCCTTCTCCGGCCGCGTTTGCGTGGTCGGGCCGTCCAGACAAAGGGTTCCGCTGCTGTGTTTGTAAGCAGCGTGTCGTCACTGAAGAATTTAAAGTCCGGTTTTCGGTGTGCGATTGCCGAACCAATGTCCAAAAGTGTCTGTCTGTCGTACTTAGTAAGGCAGACAACATCCAAGACGAAAAACATAAGAACTATAAACAGAACAAACAAAAAACTACAATGTTTCAGCGGAGCTCGCGACGTAGCAGCCATCCTCGGCGCCATCTTGAGACAATTAGTGTAAATATTAGTGTACTGTACGTACAGTAAGAGTGATATTGGCATAATGTCACCTGTAGTAAGTCAGTCTGGCCAGTAGGAATGTACTACAACCTTTGGAACACGAAAAAACCCTTTTGGTGAGTTACTGTATTTGTTTTTCTATAAATATTAGTGTACTGTACGTACAGTAAGGGTGATATTGGCATAATGTCACCTGTAGTAAGTCAGTCTGGCCAGTAGGAATGTACTACAACCTTTGGAACACGAAAAAACCCTTTTGGTGAGTTACTGTATTTGTTTTCTATAAATATTAGTGTACTGTACGTACAGTAAGGGCGATATTGGCATAATTTCACCTGTAGTAAGTCAGTCTGGCCAGTAGGAATGTACTACAACCTTTGGAACACGAAAACATTTTTTTAGTGAGTTACTGTAATTGTTTTTCTATAAATATTAGTGTACTGTAAGTACAGTAAGGGTGATATTGGCATAATGTCACCTGTAGTAAGTCAGTCTGGCCAGTAGGAATGTACTACAACCTTTGGAACACGAAAAAACACTTTTGGTGAGTTACTGTATTTTTTTCTATAAATATTAGTGTACTGTACGTACAGTAAGGGCGATATTGGCATCATGTCACCTGTAGTAAGTCAGTCTGGCCAGTAGGAATGTACTACAACCTTTGGAACACGAAAACATTTTTTTAGTGAGTTACTGTAATTGTTTTTCTATAAATATTAGTGTACTGTACGTACAGTAAGGGCGATATTGGCATCATGTCACCTGTAGTAAGTCAGTCTGGCCAGTAGGAATGTACTACAACCTTTGGAACACGAAAACATTTTTTTAGTGAGTTACTGTAATTTTTTTTCTATAAATATTAGTGTACTGTACGTACAGTAAGGGTGATATTGGCATCATTTCACCTGTAGTAAGTCAGTCTGGCCAGTAGGAATGTACTACAACCTTTGGAACACGAAAAAACCCTTTTGGTGAATTACTGTAATTGTTTTTCTATAAATATTAGTGTACTGTAAGTACAGTAAGGGTGATATTGGCATAATGTCACCTGTAGTAAGTCAGTCTGGCCAGTAGGAATGTACTACAACCTTTGGAACACGAAAAAACACTTTTGGTGAGTTACTGTATTTTTTTCTATAAATATTAGTGTACTGTACGTACAGTAAGGGCGATATTAGCATCATGTCACCTGTAGTAATTCAGTCTGGCCAGTAGGAATGTACTACAACCTTTGGAACACGAAAACATTTTTTTAGTGAGTTACTGTAATTGTTTTTCTATAAATATTAGTGTACTGTACGTACAGTAAGGGTGATATTGGCATAATTTCACCTGTAGTAAGTCAGTCTGGCCAGTAGGAATGTACTACAACCTTTGGAACACGAAAAAACCCTTTTGGTGAATTACAGTCATGTTTTTCTATAAATATTAGTGTACTGTACGTACAGTAAGGGTGATATTGGCATAATGTCACCTGTAGTAAGTCAGTCTGGCCAGTAGGAATGTACTACAACCTTTGGAACACGAAAAACCCTTTTGGTGAGTTACTGTATTTGTTTTTCTATAAATATTAGTGTACTGTACGTACAGTAAGGGCGATATTGGCATAATGTCACCTGTAGTAAGTCAGTCTGGTCAGTAGGAATGTACTACAACCTTTGGAACACGAAAAAACACTTTTGGTGAGTTACTGTATTTTTTTCTATAAATATTAGTGTACTGTACGTACAGTAAGGGCGATATTAGCATCTTGTCACCTGTAGTAAGTCAGTCTGGCCAGTAGGAATGTACTACAACCTTTGGAACACGAAAAAACACTTTTGGTGAGTTACTGTATTTTTTTCTATAAATATTAGTGTACTGTAAGTACAGTAAGGGCGATATTGGCATCATGTCACCTGTAGTAAGTCAGTCTGGCCAGTAGGAATGTACTACAACCTTTGGAACACGAAAACATTTTTTTAGTGAGTTACTGTAATTGTTTTTCTATAAATATTAGTGTACTGTACGTACAGTAAGGGCCATATTGGCATAATGTCACCTGTAGTAAGTAATTCTGGCCAGTAGGAATGTACTACAACCTTTGGAACACGAAAACATTTTTTTAGTGAGTTACTGTAATTGTTTTTCTATAAATATTAGTGTACTATATGTACAGTAAGGGCGATATTGGCATAATGTCACCTGTAGTAAGTCAGTCTGGCCAGTAGGAATGTACTACAACCTTTGGAACACGAAAAACCCTTTTGGTGAGTTACTGTATTTGTTTTTCTATAAATATTAGTGTACTGTACGTACAGTAAGGGCGATATTGGCATAATGTCACCTGTAGTAAGTCAGTCTGGTCAGTAGGAATGTACTACAACCTTTGGAACACGAAAAAACCCTTTTGGTGAGTTACTGTATTTTTTGGTGAGTTACTGTGAGTTAGTGTACTGTACGTACAGTAATGAGGATATTGTCTAAAACGAGATATTGGCAAAATATAATAAATATTTTAGTATAGAGCAATATAACTTACGCTCTAAAATCTTTGCCTTAGACTATGCAATTTAAATGGAGGAAATACAGATAAGTTGACATGAAGGCTATGCATATGTGAAATATATGCTATAAATATAGCAGCATAAATTTAACCTCTTAATGTTACTCTCAGAGTGCACCAGAATGATGCATTTGCTATAGATGATGATAGCTATAGGGTTGCCACCTTCCATGCATACTAACGTTAGTTGATAGTTGTACCGGAGGTTGTATATGATGAACAAACAGTTACTCTTCAGGTGCTTTGAGGCTAGCAAGTGCAAAGGTAGAAACCAGCTCACTACTCACTAAATAAGGCGTGAAACTATCTAAATCAAAACATTCATTTGGCATTTGATTTAAAAATAGTATATAAACCAGGTGAGTTTGCAAGTTTACCTAGCATGATGGCTGGTTAGCTTTACTAGCGATTAGCAAGCAAATAATATAATACACACTCATTCCTGAATATGAGTGCCATTTTTTAATGTTTAATCTTCAGTGATGCTGAACTTGTTCATCTGATCCAAACATTGGAGTGTCCGTGCTCAACTAAACTAGCCATAAGGCAGAGGCGGTATCATGCAGGTGAACCAGGGTTGCCAGGTTTTCACAACAAAACCCGCCCAATTGCTACTCAAAACTAGCCCAAAACAAGCCCAATCTCGTTTCAGGGGGGCATCTCCAGTAAAAATCGCATTTGGGGGGTTAAATATGTGGCATGGTTGCCTGCTAAAATTGGCATTCCCGGGGCTAAATATCATATAATTGGAGTCGCTTCAACCCGCGGACATGAAAAACAGCCCGCGGCAATAGTGTTGAAGTAGCCCAATTCCGCGGGAAAACCGCGGACTTGGCAACACTGAGGTGAACCGAACAATGGTGTAATGATTCAGTTCCACTCCCAAGACAAGACGATGCTCACCCGACTGGCCAATAGGAACGTGGCCCCGCCCATGACACAATTCTCACAGTGAAAGCAAAATCTGACACGAGAGCAAGAAATTGCATCGAGAGCAAAGAAAGGCGTTTCGAGAGAAACACTTTTTTTTTTTTGAGAAAATGTTTTCACACTGATAGCAAAAAATATATATATTTGAGAGTTTTTTTCAAAGTATTTTGAGAGATTGTTTTTCTCAGAAATAATTTTTTAAATTTCAAATGTATATTTTTTTATGTTCTATGAGAAAATACTTTCTCTCAAAACTTTTTTTTTTGTCTCAAATATTATTATTTTTTGCTATTGGTATGAAAACCTTTTCTCTCAAATATTTTTTTTTCTCTCATTAAATGCTTTTTTGCTATCATTGTGATAACTTTTTCCCTCAAACTGTTTTTTTTCTCTCGGATCATTTATTTTATCGCATGTAATAAAGACACAATTCTCTCTCCATACATTGCTGATCATGGTTTCGAGTATCGATGCATCTGCCCTCTTCAGGGAACACAAGAACGCGAGGTACGAAGAACGGGCCCCAGGAGAACAAGCATTGTTTGTTGTTGTTGTGTCGGACCTGTTCTACTGATGTGGGAATGAAACCTCTCTACCAATCGCACCAAACATATTTATTTTGACCACTAAGAAACAGCTTGTAGTATCTGTAAGATTTGCATGATTGTATGGGCCCTTAGAAAAGAGAGGGTGAAAGGGGTCAGGACTCAGCAGGGAGGGGAGATAACATTGGGCCGGGTGGGGTCTTGTTTTCTCTTGTCGATCTCCTATTCAGATGAGTGAAGTTTTATTGTCTTATTGCACCTTAGATCACTTGAGTTCATTCTCAGGTGAAATCCATTCTTACACTCACATCTTAAAATATAAACTTTGTTGCAAGCCAAGTTTGAATTATACTATATTTCAAGAAACGTAAACTTCTCTTGTAAGATGAACCTTCCAAATTGACTAACATAACATTTCTAACATCATGCATTCATTTCTTGCTCCTCTTTTCCATTTGTCTGATGACCGGAATAATCTGTTTTCCCCTCCGGATCAGTCCTCCACTCGTAGGGTAATGCTTTGCGTGCTGCGTTCTTACTTTTTTTCTCTTTCTTCTCTGCTTTCCGGAGGTGCCTGGTGAACTAAAAGATCGTCCATAAACATTTCAGTTTTATCTGTCACTTTTCTTGTTATACTTAAATCATTTAGGTGAGATCTTGTTTCCGGAAAATAATCAGAGGAATGACCAACCTGTAAATTTGAGGATTAGTATCTTGCAAAAACAACTAGTATAATAATATGTACTGTCATTGTGGCAAAGACAAAAGAAATTAGGTTAGACTTCAGAAAAAGAATTGTTAATGCTCACAAAGGAGGAGAAGGATGTACATGTTTATCAAATCATGACAGAGACAGGAAGATTTAAAAAACTTTGGAAAGAAAACGAATGGGAAAGGTTTCAAAGGACCCGAGAACAACTGCCAAGACACTAGTGAAAGATTTAGTCATGTTTGGGATTGATGTCTCAAAGAGACATCCGATCTCCGATCTTTCGAATATTCCTATCTAATAATTGCCTCATTGATACGGCATCCTCAATAAACCCGTCCTCGGCGTGATGATTCCGATCTTTTGAATATTTCTATCTAATAATTGCCTCATCAACATGGCATCCTCAATAAACCCGTCTCCGGCGTGATGACTCCAATCTTTGAATATTCCGATCTAATATGACTACTGACCTGTAATGTTATTGGCCAGAGGAGAACTGGCACCCCGACTGAGCCTGGTTTCTCCCAAGGTTTATTTTTCTCCATTATGCCCCTGATGGAGTTTTGGTTCCTTGCCACTGTCTCCTTTGGCTTGCTCAGTTGGGGACACTACATTTTCAACTAAATTACTGATCTGCCCACATTGTCACTACATGATAATTTAAATAAGCTGATGACATCACCCTTTTCTCTAGAGCGGCTGTACACTGCGTTGGAACAATCGGCATTGTAAAAAGCGCTATATAAATAAAGGTGACTTGACTCAAACCAAACACTGTTCGTGGTGGAAGCATAATGATGTGGGGATGTTTCAGTGGGAATCTGATCAGGGTTGAAGGAATCATGAAAAAGGAAGACCCCGAGAAGATTTTGAAAGACAACCTCAGGCAATGTGCAACAAAATTTGGTTTGGGTCAATGTTTTGTCTTCCAGCATGATAACCTCACTTCTAGTGAAAAACTACCTCCAAACAAGCAAAGTGAATACTTGCCAGGATATCAACAAATCTGGAGGCGCTTGAGAGAATTGCTAAGGGGGAATGGGCTGCGATTCAGGAGACATGCCTAAAACTTGTGGAGAACTATTGTTGGGAATTATTTTTAAAATAATGAAACTAATAATTTTGTCTTTCACTGTATGTCCTTTCACAAAAATTTCAATTTTGATGTACTAAAAGTTAAATTAATTATCTAATTTCAGACGTGATGGAAGAGAGCGAGGAGAGTGAAGAACTGAGTGAAGTGGAGGAGGAACATCATGTCAAACCTGGAGAAAAACCTTTGAGTCGCTCAAAGACTAAAGAGACATTTATAAAGAAAACAAGAGCCAAGAAATCTTTCACCTGCACTCAGTGTGGAAAGAGTTTCTCAATCAAACAACATCTTGAGCGCCACATGAGAATTCACACCGGAGAGAAGCCGTACTCTTGTGATCAGTGCGGGAAGAGTTTCTCAAGGAAAGGTGGTCTTGAGCGTCACATGAGAGTTCATACAGGAGAGAAGCCGTACTCGTGTGATCAGTGTGGAAAGAGTTTCCCACAAAAGACAAGTCTTCAGATTCACATGAGAGTTCATACAGGAGAGAAGCCGTACTCATGTGATCAGTGCGGAAAGAGTTTCACACAATCATCAATCCTTAAAGAACACATGAGGATCCACACAGGAGAGAAACCGTATGCATGCGATCAATGTTGGAAGAGTTTCACGGTTTCATCAAGCCTTAAAGAACACATGAGAATCCACACTGGAGAGAAGCCGTACTCGTGTGATCAGTGCAGAAAGAGTTTCACACAATCATCAAGCCTTAAAGAACACATGAGGATCCACACTGGAGAGAAGCCGTTCTCATGTGATCAGTGTGGGAAGAGTTTCACACGATCATCAAACCTTAAAGAACACATGAGAATCCACACCGGAGAGATGTTTACATGTGATCAATATGAAAAGAGATTCTCAAACATGAGAATCCACACGGGAGATATGTTCACATGTGATCAGTGCAGAAAGATTTTCACACTCAAATCACATCTTAGGTGGCACATGAGGATCCACACTGGAGAGAAACCACACACATGTGATCACTGTGGAAAGAGTTTCTTGCGATCAGCAAGCCTTAAAGAACACATGAGAATCCACACTGGAGAGAAGCCGTACGCATGTGATCAGTGTGGGAAGAGTTTCTTGCGATCAGCAAGCCTTAAAGAACACATGAGAATCCACACTGGAGAGAAGCCATTCATGTGTGATCAATGTAAAAAGAGATTCTCGAACAAAAAAAGTTTTGAGCATCACATGAGTATCCACACCGGAGAGAAGCCGTTCTCATGTGAACAGTGTGGGAAGAGCTTCATCCGGAAAACACATCTTACACAACACATGAAAATTCACACGGGAGAGAAGCCATTCTCATGTGATCAGTGCGGGAAGAGTTTCACGGTATCATCAAACCTTAAGAAACACATGAGGAGCCACACAGGAGAAAAGCCGTTCAAGTGTGATCAGTGTGGAAAAACATTTCTTTTGTCATCAAACCTGAATACACACCTGACCCTTCATACGAAGGAGAAGCCACATTCATGTTCTGTGTGTGGAAAGAGTTTTTCACTGCTGCAATATTTACATAGACATCAGAAAATACACACTGGTGTGAGAGAGTACTTTGTGTGCTTTGAGTGTGAGAAGACTTTTACTACAGCAGGCAATTTAAAACTACACCAGAGGATCCACACTGGAGAAAAACCTTACATGTGTTCACACTGTGACAAGAGATTCAGTGTGTCAACAACTCTAAAATTACACGAGAGGATCCACACTGGAGAGAAACCTTACAAGTGTTCACACTGTGACAAGAGATTCAATCGGTCAGGACATCTGAAAACACACGAGAGGATCCACACTGGAGAGAAACCTTACAAGTGTTCACATTGTGCCAAGAGATTCAATCAGTTAACAGATCTGAAATCACATGAGAGGATTCACACCGGAGAAAAACCTTACAAGTGTTCACACTGTGACAAGAGATTCAATCGGTCAGGACATCTGAAAACACATGAGAGGATCCACACTGGAGAAAAACCTTACAAGTGTTCACATTGTGACAAGAGATTCAGTCAGTCAGAAAGTCTGAAAACACACGAGAGGATCCACACCAGAGAGAAGCCGCACGAGTGATCCGGGACGTTTCCTCTGAGGCAAGGGAGGCAACACCGGCAGGTGAAGTTACAGAAGGAGATGCGCCTCCTCTCTCACCATTGACTTAAAGCAGATTCCCTAATGCGTGAAGTCCTGTGAGAGGAGGCAGTGCCTCCATCACGCTATGATTGGATATGATCGCTTGGGATTGGATATGATTGCTTTTGATTGGATACGATTGCTTAGCTTATGATTAAATATGATCAGTTATGATTGGATATAATCGCTTATGACTGGATATGATGTGTTTATTTGAACAGGTTATGCTTTGTAAGACACTGTTTAGCTGGGTCAGGTGTGTTTATTTGAACAGGTAATGCCTTGTAAGACACTGTTTAGCGACATCGGCGACATGCCCTCCTATCTATTCATGTGTGGGAAATGGATTAGACTATACGTGTTCTTAGCCAATCAGAAGTAGTCCACCTGTTGGCAATGATGTAATCAAATGTTGTGTAAGGTCGAGTCTGGCCTCCTCGAGAGACTCTGTCGCTGGCTCTACCGATGAAACTGCAAACTATTCCTCAGTAAATTCTCTCCATTTGATTGAACATCTTGACTCCGGGAATAAATGTAAAATTTTTGGAATAAATGTAAAAATACAAACTTGATGAAGCGCACTGGTGCTGTATCACTGTGGCTGGTGTCATCAGTGGTGGGTGAGGACAGACCTCGGGGTGTACAGTAGAACATAGTAAAGCGCTATTGTGAAGGAAATTTTACATTTGTTTTTGACTCTTAGATGTGTTTTTACTATTAGAAGTGTTCATTTTACTTAGATGTGTTTTTACTTATAGATGTGAATCTTTTACTCCTAGATGTGTATCACTTGTTAACATTGAACATGTATTTGTACTCATGAAGCATTTAAAGAAATATAATCATTATTAAAGATATGTAACCAAGCTTTTAGAAATGCATAAGTTAGGACAAGCTTGCGGGAACAAAAAGTTCTGGGTGATAGAAAACTCAGTAGCAAAGAAACTGTGTACAACAAAATGTCAAAGTGACCTATTGTACTTCAAGTGTGAAAAGTATGTGCGCAGCTTCGATCAAATTAGCGATAGGCAGAATGTGTGAAAATGAAGGAGCTTAAAAACAGGAACTTTTGCAGACATGGGTATTGTGCTGTCTAGTTAGAATTTATGTTAGACAAGGGGTCTTGAACAAAGATGTTTCCTTTTAAGGTAAACAAGACTGGATGCAGCCGACCCAGGATGTGTTAGGGGTATATAATGATGCCAAGGGGAACTAACCTGGCTCTTCTCATGACAGACATTCTCTGTATGTGAACTGACAATTTCTTGCAAGAAATAAAAACATTTTGATACTTTGACTTTTCAAAGGTTTGCATTTGTCTCCTCCCTCCTCATTTTTCGAATAGAATTATTTCCACAACACTATATAAACGCATCATTCATTCATTCATTAGTGTCTTAACAGCCATGATGAGCACCGGACGTTTTGTTGGATGATCTCACATCACGTCTGTTTGTTTTGGGCAGAACTATCAGAAAGCATCTGGAAGGAGAGGACAGAGAGAACGCCAGTGATCCAGAACCTGCAGAATGAAACATCATGAGACTGAAGAACATGCTGATGCTCACCAGATTTACCAAACTAGTGATTTATAACACAAATCATCTTCATGACATTAAAGTAGATCATAATTGAGCAGATTTGATGGGATTGATGAGTTCAACAGTCCTTTTAGTGATCTTGACTTTGAGATGTCTCTCATTTGAAATCTCTCATGATTTAATGTTTCTTTTAGACCTGATGGACGTGAACAAAGAAAGGAGAAATACTATGGTAATCAATGGCTGCAGAAATCTGCTTGGTTACAGATATTCTTCCAAATATCATCCTTTGTGTTCAGCAGAACAAAGAAATTCATACAGGTTTGGGACAACTGCTTGAGTGAATGAGGATAGCATTTTCATTTTTTGGATGAACTATCCCTTTAAAGAATGTGTTAAAAACTTGGGCGTTTATATTGATAGCTCTCTGAAGAGTAACGCATTACACATACGTATTATATATTACCTCTTTTTTTTAAATAATGTGGCTTTTTTTCTCCATAAAAAGTCATAAAGTATCTTATCCAACTCCTTAATCACCTTAGGAGGCACATCTAATGATAAAGATGTATATACAGATCTAGATATAGGGTAACCGTACCTATTAACAGTCCTTCCAGAAAAATTCGGCTTTTTTTTGTGATTGTTGCGGGCAAAAATCCTTGATTATGCGGCACGTTTTCTTAAAAAATGCGATGAAAAATGC
Source organism: Gobio gobio (assembly GCF_949357685.1). NCBI lineage: Eukaryota > Metazoa > Chordata > Actinopteri > Cypriniformes > Gobionidae > Gobio > Gobio gobio. Next base: position 85,546,018 of record NC_137097.1, read on the forward strand.
GGGATATTTATGCAATTTTATGCGATAAAATTGCGGGAACTTGCAAAAACTGCGGTTTGATGAGAAAGAGAAAAAAAGCACTACATCACAGAAAGTGCTGGAATATTTAAGTTCTCATCTTGTTTTATTGAAGACCTTAATAATGGCTCAAATTTACAAAACATTTAGTCAATCAAGTTCTGTAGCTTTACAAAAGGAATATGCTACAACTTCTGAAAAATCTCTTAAAGGGTTAGTTCACCTAAAAATGAAAATTCTGTCATTAATAACGTCCCTTTATGTTGTTGGACACAAATTAAGATATTTTAGTTGAATTCCGATGGCTCAGAAAGGCCTCCATTGGCACAATGTACACTCTCAAGACCCATAAAAGGTAGCCTACTACGTAAAGACGTCGTTACAAAGTCCATCTCACTACAGTGGTTCTACAATAACTTTATGAAGCGACGATAATAGTTATTGTGTGCAAAAAAAACTAAATAACGACTTATATAGTGATGACTGATTTCAAAACACAGCATCATGATGCTATGAATCATCGAGTCGATTCATGATTCGGATCGCGTGTCAAACTGCTGAAATACGTGACTTTGGCGATCCAACCCGCTGAATCGACTCATTGATTCATAACGCTTCAAACCGCTGAATCAACTCATTGATTCATAACGCTTCAAACCGCTGAATCGACTCATTGATTCATAACGCTTCAAAGCTTCATGATGCTGTGTTTTGAAATCAGTCAGCACACAGGGAAACTGCTTTGCTCTTTTGCTGTTATTTTTGTTGGCCAATGGGAGTTTGTGCTTCATCATGGTTTCACCGGTATCCATGGTTTCTCCACGGGGTTTGAAGCTTTTCGATGACGTTCGCGTCGGGTAATCACGTCACTTCAAAACGTTCCCATGGCAATAGGCGGAAATGGCGGCTCTTGTGTGAAGTAAATGAAATTTTTTCAACTTTCTGCTAATATATATGACTTTTTTTGCAACGAAAATGCGGGGATTATGAAATCATGATAGCCCCGCATATTTTGCACGCGGAAATAGGCAATTTATGCGGCGAAAGTGCGGCATATTTGAAAAAATGCGGCCCCTGCATGAATATGCGGACTTTGGCTGATTATGCGTTAAATCACGCGATCGCATAATCGCGTTTTTCTGGAGGGACTGTATTAAGCTCATGCCAAGTCAAGTCAACTTTATTTATATTGCGCTTTTAACAACGCAGATTGTTTCAAAGCAGCTTTACAGTGTTAAACAGGAAAAAAATGCAACATAATTTTATTAAGCTGTATAGCCATTCCGGAGAAAACGGGGATGTCATCCATTCTTTTCAATTATGATACAGTGACAGTGTGGGCTTTAGATCAGTAATTAGATCAGTAATTTTGTTTATATGGTTAATTTAGTTTAATAATTAGATTTATTTGGATATTTAGTTGAAAATTTTTGAAAAAGTTAGTGTCCCCAACTGAGCACGCCAAGCCAGAGGCAACAGTGGCAAGGAAACCAAAACCCCATCAGGTGACCTAATGGAGAAAAATAAACCTTGGGAGAAACCAGGCTCAGTCGAGGTGCCAGTTCTCCTCTGGCCAATCAACAAGCAGCGTATGATTATTATTCTGGCAACTTTACAGGTCAGAGGTCATAATAGATCAGACTATTCAAAAGATCAGAGGCAACACGCCGGAGACGGGTTTATTGAGGATGAAATATCGATTTAAGAATTATTAAATTCTACGGCCCAGATCCGGCTGACTGCAGTAAACCTTGGGATAAACAGAGAGACTATCATTAGCGTAGATGCCATTCTTCTGATGATGTAACGAGTACATCAGGTGTTATGGGAAATGTTCTCGGTTCCGGCTGACCTAGTTAATGCAGCCTAACAATCATTTCATTGAAAAATGTGTATGCCATAAAGACGTGTTTTTCGTCTAGATTTAAACTGACAGAGTGTGTCTGCTTCCCGAACAATGTTAGGAAGACTGTTTCAGAGTTTAGATGCTAAATAGGAAAAGGATCGACCGCCTGCAGTTGATTTTGATATTCTGGGTATTAACAACTGGCCAGAGTTTAGAGAGCGCAGTAGACGTGATGGAGTATAATGTGTTAAGAGCTCGCTCAAGTATTGGAGATAAACCATTTAGTGCTTTGTAAGTAATAAGCAAGATTTTAAAATGTATGCAATGTTTAATAGGCAGCCAGTGCAGTGCTGACAGAACTGGGCTAAAATGGTCATACTTCCTGGTTCTAGTAAGAACTGGAGCAGCTGTGTTTTGGACCAGCTGGAGTTTGTTTATTAAGCGAGCAGGGCAAGTAGAGCAGAGCATTACAATAATCTAGCCTTGAGGTCATGAACGCATGAACTAACTGTTCCCTTTCAGTCGGTCACGTTCGACGTACATCGGAACTGACCGACGAATTGGGATCTGTTTCAGAGACCAATCTACTTCACGCATTCCACGCACTGCCCCGCGTTGCGGGTACAAATACAGAAGTGGAAGTACCGCATATCTGCTCAAGATGGCGCCGAGGATGGCTGCTACGTTGCGAGCTCCGATGAATCATTGTAGTTATATGTTTGTTCTGTTTACAGTTTTTGTTTTTTTTGTCTTGGATGTTGTCTGCCTTACTACGTACGACAGACAGACACTTTTGGACATTGGTTCGGCAATCGCACACCGAAAAGCGGACTTTAAATTCTTCAACGACGACACGCTGCTTACAAACACTGAGATTGAAGGACAGTTCAACACCACCGACTTCAGAAGCATGTGGCGGGGAATTAACACCATCACAGACTATAAAGGGAACACAAACTCCACCATGAACACCGCTGCCTCTCTCCCGGACGAGCTGAACACCTTCTATGCTCGCTTCGAGGGAACTAACACCGCCCTCGCGGAGAGAGAGCTTGTGGCTGAAGATGCAGAGGTTGGTGCACTCTCTGTAACTGTAGCGGATGTAACCCGATCCTTCCGGTGGGTGAACGTCCGTAAAGCCGCGGGTCCAGACGGCATTCCGGGCCGCGTCATCAGAGCGTGTGCGCACCAACTGGCTGGAGTTTTTACGGACATTTTTAACCTGTCCCTCTCCCTGTCTGTGGTCCCCACATGCTTCAAAACGTCCACCATTGTTCCTGTACCGAAGCAATCAAAGACACTCTGCTTAAACGACTGGCGTCCTGTTGCTCTGACCCCCATCATCAGCAAATGCTTTGAGAGAATAATCAGAAACCACATCTGCTCTGTTCTCCCCCCCCCCCTCACTGGACCCACTGCAGTTTGCATACCGCAAAAAACGCTCCACTGATGATGCCATTTCATCCACCATACACACTGCTCTCTCCCACCTGGAAAAGAGGAACACATATGTGAGAATGCTGTTTGTAGACTACAGCTCAGCATTCAACACCATTGTGCCCTCCATACTTGACATGAAACTCCGGGCTCTAGGCTTAAACAGCCTGTTATGCAGCTGGATCCTGGACTTCCTGTCAAACAGACGCCAGGTGGTCAGAATGGGCAATAACATCTCCTCATCACTGACTCTCAACACTGGAGCCCCTCAGGGCTGTGTTCTCAGCCCACTCCTGTACTCCTTGTACACATGACTGTGTGGCAACCCACAGCTCCAACACCATCATCAAGTTTGCTGACGATACGACGGTGGTAGGTCTCATCACTGACAATGATGAAACGGCCTACAGAGAGGAGGTGCACACTCTGACACGATGGTGTCAGGAGCACAACCTCTCCCTCAACGTCAGCAAGACCAAGGAGCTGGTGGTCGACTTCAGGAGGAATGAGAGCGAACACCGCCCCATCACCATCAATGGAGCTCTGGTGGAGAGAGTCAGCAGCTTCAAGTTCCTCGGTGTCCACATCACAGAGGAACTGTCATGGTCCGTCCACACCGAGGCCGTTGTGAAGAAGGCTCATCAGCGCCTTTTCTTCCTGCGACGACTGAGGAGGTTTGGAATGAGCCGCCACATCCTCACACGCTTCTACACCAGCACCATAGAAAGCCTGCTGACTGGCTGCATCACCACCTGGTACGGCAACAGTACCGCCCGCAGCCGCAAAGCCCTGCAAAGGGTAGTGCGCACGGCCAGCTGCATCATCGGAGGTGAGCTTCCCTCCCTCCAGGACATTTATGCCAGGCGGTGTGTGAAGAGAGCTCAGAGGATCATCAGAGACTCTAGCCACCCGAGCCATGGGCTGCTCTCACTGCTGCCATCAAACAGGCGGTACCGCAGCATCAGAACACGCACCAGCCGACTCCAGAACAGCTTCTTCCCACAAGCAATTAGACTCCTTAACTCTTGACCCATCAGGATCATAACACACACTGGACAAAATATCACTCAGCACAACCCACTGTAGATACACACACATTATATACACATTTATCTATCATATAGCACCTATTGTACATTGGATCTCTACTGTGAATAATATACACACTGTACATTGTATATTATTATTACTATAGCTTAATGTATACTGTTTAATGTATGTTTTAGTGTATATTGTTTAAAGTATATGTATATTGTAAGTATGTGTATATTGTTAAAGCTGTGAGAACTACACTCACATTGTGTAAATTATTTATTGTTTATTGTAGTGTATACTGTTATGTGAGTAATTGTGTGCGCATCAGATGTGTAATCTGATGCTGCTTTAAATGTTGTACATGTCATGTCATGACTGCTATGTTGCTCGGAACTGCACCAAGAATTTCACCTGCTGTTGCACTTGTGCATATGGTAGAGTGACAAATAAAGTGATTTGATTTGATTTGATTTGATTTGATTTGATTTGATTTGATTTTGAGATGATTCGGCTGCGCAGTTTCGCCTGACTGTGAACATATGCTGGCATATGCAAATGTTGGGGGGCGTACATATTAATGATCCCGACGATTGCATCACTGTTGGTGTTATGTTGAGATTTGCCTATTTTTCCGTGGTGTTTTTCACAAACAAGATTTACATATGAAGGAGGAGGCAATGGTGTTTGAGACTCACTGTATGTGATTTACATGCACTGAACTCCTGTTATTTAACTATGGCAAGGTTAATTAAATTTTTCATTCTAGGGCACCTTTAAAGGGGTCAAATTTTTTTTTTTATTATTGTTTTATGTTTCCTGGGGTGCACTTATAATGTTAGAATGCTTTTTACATTTTACAATTGTCATAATTCATAAATAAAAGGCATTTTTCCTATACCCTGATTTTGGCCTCATAGAATTTAATCACTGTTAAATAACAGATTATTTTTAAAAGTCTTGCGAGGTTCGTTCTGCGTTCAGTAAATATCAGTCTTGCTCTTTCTGTCCGATGGTACGCGTTGTCTCAGCCATCTCACGGTCAATGTCTGTAATAGCTGATAATAACATACGTTGTCTTATTTTAAATCTAGCTTTACGAGTGCAGTGGAAACGCAGACAGTAGCAGGTCTGGGTGGAAAAAAGTTCCTGTAAAAAAAGTTCCTGGTACAAATTGTTCCAGGTAATTCCGGTGGATACGGGGCTAAAGACAAAGAAAATCTGACCTCATGAATCATTACATTTCAGATCAGGCATTTTAACACAATTAATTACATGTTGCATTACTGTTGAGTCCAGGCACTGCACAATAATTGTAATCCTCAATGGCATGTTTATTGCTTTGTAGCATGATGGTTTAACACTAGGCCTATGTTACATGCACAAATTGGCGGGCAGAGATAAAAAGGCAGTGATGAAGATATTCTTCTGTTGAGGTGGTGTTTCGCCACACGATGACGTCACGGTGTGGCATATTCTGAGATTGAGCGTCTGCTGTCTATAAAAGCTTTTTTTTTTTTTTTTTACTAACAAGGAAGTTTTGAGATCTAAAACTTACAGGATATTCTTATATTACCATGAGCTTATATCAAAAGCTCAAGGGAAAGTTGATTTCTCGATTTATGACCCCTTTAAATATTAACTGATGGCTGTCACTTCAAGTTAATCTTTGTAAAATTATTCTTGAAAAATGTTGTTTAAAATAAACAAGACTTTTCCCCAAAAAACATGTTGTGAGCTTAATGGGAACAGGGGTGTGAAGGGTACAAACATGTACCCATTAAAGGATTAGTTCACTTTTAAATAAACTTTTGCTGATAGTTTACTCGCCCCCATGTCATCCAAGATGTCCATGTCTTTCTTTCTACAGTCGAAAAGAAATGAAGGTTTTGGATGAAAACATTCCAGGATATTTCTCCATATAATGGACTTCAATGGGCTCCAAACGGTTCAAGGTCCAAATGACAGTTTCAGTGCAGCTTTAAACGACAGCAGACGATGAATAAGGGTCTTATCTAGCCAAACCATCAGCTTCTGTGAGAAACCCAGCAGTATTTATGCTATTATGTTACCTCTTATCAGACAAACGTGATCGTCTCTGAGCTCCACCATAATTTCTGCTGAGTGAGGTCAAAATACGAGCGTGGTCATAGATGTATACTTAGATGCCTCATTAGCGCCTGCACGGATCAGTAGAATGAGGCATCTACGATCGTTATGTCTATGACCACGCTCGTATTTTGACCTCACATAGTGGAAGTTATGGCGGAGCTCAGAGATGATCACGTTCGTCTGATAAGAGCTAAAATAATAGCATTAATACTGCTCGGTTTCTCGCAGAAACTGATCGTTTCGCTAGATAAGACCTTATTTATCGTCTGGTATCGTTTGGTATTGGTTAAAGCCCTTTGAAGCTGCACTGAAACTGTCATTTGGACCTTGAACCGTTTGGAGCACATTGAAGTCCATTATATGGAGAAAAACCCTGGAATGTTTTCATCAAAAATCTTAATTTCTTTTCGACTGCAGAAAGAAAGACATGGACATCTTGGATGACATGGGGGTGAGTAAATTTTCAGCAAAAGTTTATTTAAAAGTGAACTAATCCTTTAAGCACAGCCCGACTTTTTGCATTTAATGATGTATATCTTAATTTGAATCCTTTTGTCATTTAAAATAAAATTAAATATTATTGTGTGAGAGATTCATCTTTTATTTTAACATAACTTCTTGTACTCAAACCAATACCCTGTGCACTAAAATGTCTCAATGTAGATTTTGGTGAGCTTAATAGGTACGTTTACCCTACCTTCCGCCTTTGACAGTAATACCCTCCCAATTATTGATATATCCCTCATTAACTACAAATTACATTTCTTTTTGTTTTCTCAATAATTGGTTCAAAGTTTAATTGACTCCTCTGTTTTTCATTTTTAGAAAATATTACACCTAGATATGTTAATTTGTGTTTAACATGTTTTCTATTTCTGAGGAGCAGTCTTTAAGGGGAAACAATACAGATTTATCTCAATTCATTTTAAGGCCTGACACAGCAGTGAATGCCTCAATATATCGAATTATTTTGGGTACCTCAATGTCATATCATTATAGGCCTACTGATTTATTTTTACATGCATTGCCAAAACCTGGGTGACTAATAAAAATAAAAAATATTATATTGGTGCATGTCTTCGGTAAAATACAGGTTTGTGTACAGTTATCCTCACAGTGGATGATTGATCTGGAGAGGAAAACAGATGATAAAGGTTATCAGACAAATGGTAAGATTGAATAAGAAATTAATGAATGACGTTGAGTGTGTCTTAATGCCATATAATCTTCCTGTGTTCTTTATCGGTGAAGTATTTGATGTGCACTTATATTATATTGTGTAGATTTGAAACTGTGTCTCAGGGAATGTTAGTCACACAAGTGAGACGCATGCGCAGTTAACACCACGTGCAATAATCGCTGCAGTGCGAGAGCATAAACATTGATTGAGTTGGTATTCATATATTCAGGGTTATATCTATTTCTTTAACATGCTATTTAATATGCTGCTTATAACTAATATTTAAGTATCTTTGGTTGTTTAAAAATTAACAAAGTGATGGAAATTTTAATGCATGCTTTAGCAAATATGGAGTTTAACCAATGCCTTATTTAGTAAGCTTCAGAGAACATTAAGTTCTGCTTAGTTTCGCTGAAACTGAATAACAGGAAAACGCCTAGCACAGCGAAACTGTAAAAGAGGAAACGTCTGCCTGGCAACAGGAAGATAAAGAGTGTATTTATGGACTTTGGATGGACTTTGTAACGACGCCTTTAGTACCTTTTAAGGGTCTTGTGAGTGCAAATTACATTGTGCCAATGGAGGTCTCACTGAGCCTTCGGATTTCAACAAAAATATCTTTATTTGTGTTCTGAAGATGAACGGAGGTCCTACGGGTGTCAAACGACATGATGTGTAGTTAATGACAGAATTTTCATTTTTGGGTAGCTAACCCTTTAAGTGTCCTAAATAAACTATTATGTTTAGAAATGCTGTGTTGAAAGAAAACATTTCTCCGTTAAAAAGCACTATATGAAACATAATGAAACATTTCATAGGGGGCTAATAATTTTGTCTTTCACTGTATGTCCTTTCACAAAAATGTAAATTTTGATGTACTAAAAATTAAATGAATTATTTCTCTCATTTCAGACGTGATGGAAGAGAGCGAGGAGAGTGAAGAACTGAGTGAAGTGGAGGAGGAACATGTCAAACCTGGAGAAAAACCTTTTGAGTCACTCAAAGACTAAAAAGACATTTATAAAGAAAACAAGAGCCAATAAATCTACAACCTGCACTCAGTGTGGAAAGAGTTTCTCAACCAAACAACATCTTGATGTCCATATGAGAGTTCACACTGGAGAGAAGCCATTCAAGTGTGATCAGTGTGAAAAAACGTTTCTTTGTCCATCAACCCTGAAGACACACCTGAGAGTTCATTCGAAGGAGAAGCCACATTCATGTTCTGTGTGTGGAAAGAGTCTTTCATTGCTGCAATATTTACATAGACATGAGAAAATACACACTGGTGTGAGAGAGTCCATGTGCTTTGAGTGTGAGAAGACTTTTATTACAGCGAGCCATTTAAAAATACACCAGAGGATTCACACTGGAGAAAAACCTTACAAGTGTTCACACTGTGACAAGAGATTCAGTCAGTCAGGAAGTCTGAAAACACACGAGAGGATCCACAGCAGAGAGAAGCCACACGAGTGATCCGGGGTGTTTCCTCCGAGGAGGCAAAAAAAGTTAAAAATTTTTTTAAAAAAGATGACAAAATAATCACTATTACAAAAAAAATAAAACAAAGCAAATAATAATAAAAGTGACTAGGGATGCACGATAATGCCTTGTAAGACACTGTTTAGCTGGGTCAGGTGTGTTTTATTTGAACAGGTAATGCCTTGAAAAGACACTGGCTGCGTTCAAAACCGCATACTCTCTTGAGTAGGTACTCATTTTCAATAAGTACTTACTTAACAAGCTCTAAAAGAGTAGGTACTATATTGCCTGATCTCGTTAAGTATGAATGCGATCCGCACTCTATGCGCCATGTTGACGTTATCATGTGACCTACAACGTTATATCAAGCGCAACGACTTGAAAGACGAGTGACAGGTTTAATTAATCGATCTATAAATATCTTAATATTGATTAAACTTGCTAATTTTGTGGTCTTGTTGAATAAACAGCTGCCCATTTATTTTGTGATATTAACCCTTCTAATCTGACCCAGTTTTATCCTTACCAAAACCCAAAATCGTGATCTCTTGAATATGTTGTTAATTTCTTTATTTTATATGCAAAAAAATTTCATCCACAAGCAAAATTGGCCTAAATCTCCTTTATATTTTCCTTTTTCTTGTTAAATTTAACTCCTGTTTCATCCCTCAAGCTTATGAAATAAAAATTTTATTGCATTAAGATGAATTATTCAAAGATATCTAACCTTGTTATTGTTTTGTTCTTTGTATATAATGTATGCAAACCCATGATATTTGTTTTATCATTATGATTGTTAAAGATACGACCATGTAATTATAAAATAAAAGATATGAGTGACAGGTGCAGTGAGAGCTCATAGCATCAATAACTCCACAGCCCGACCTGTGTGGTTTCCCTCAGAGTCTGCAACGAGGACCTCTTTCAGCTGCTCGAAGATCTCACCTTTGGAGAAAACTGATGATTTTATACTCCAAAAATATAAGTATCACTATTAAAAATTAAGATTACCCCAGAATGAAATGCATTGCTAGCCCACTAAAACACTTACAATAATAATGACAAATGCTGACCAATACTTAATTATATTACTTTTTCTTAATACTTTTTACTGAAAATTATAGTTTTAGTAAAACAAGCAAAATGCAACTTGTTGTCATATGACATAGCGATGCATGAATATACACTAGACAAATGCACCCGATGTGAATACCAATTTTCAGTCAAGCAATGAATAAATGCATGAGTTAATACAATATTTAATTTACTGACAACAAGAGGAAACATGAATTAATGAGTAAAATAATTAATAAAAGTAAACATCACAAATGAATAAGTCACCATGAAACAAAGCTTTATTCAAACGTATTGTTCTAACAAACCATCACACATTTACAGGCGGTGAACCCCACATCTGCTGCCATCTCAACACAGCTGTGCCAGTTCTGTGGCTTTATATTGATGAAGCAGTTGACCACCGTGAACACCTTCGCCTGTCCAGCCATCCATCATGTCCCTCCTGTCCCTTCTGAACCCCACAACCTTGAAGCAAGAGTGGAGAACATGTGTGGGACAATCTGACTGCTGATGTCTGCTCCAAACATCCGTGTGTCTGCTCTCCATCAGCATGACTACTGAAAACGCTTTACAATTCATGTTGTCAGCATCCCATTTCTTGCCATATTTAATGTAATATTTTTACAATTATATGCTATTTGTATTGTAGCTTTATGACTTTTGTGGTGTAGTGGGCTAAACGATTAACTGATAAGCAGAAGGTTTCCTTGAGCAAGGCTCAACCACAGAAGCTCTGTAGCAAATGCACAGACATCAAGAATCAGAAAAGTGCTGAAATAACTCTGTTTGAAATTAAAATAAAATACAACTTAAGATTTAAATTGATGTTTTATTCATTTCTGTAGTATACTTAAAGCCTTTGATGACAGCCTTCCTTCATCACCCTCTCTCCAGTCTCCACCAGATAAACACACACGTGCTCTTCTGGCCCTGTACATCAGACAACATTCATCTTACCTGGATCTTAAACAACACCTTGATAAAAGCATAAAAGTTTATGTGCTCAATACTACATTTAAATGTTGAGGTAGTTGCTGATGTGTTAATGTTCCTCAATTCATCAACAGTACTAATGGACAAATAAAAAAGATAACTTATGTTTAGTTACTTTATGTAGATTTATTAACATTACTGACGTTCATGTAAAGTAAGCAGTGATGACAACAGGGAACTCTACATTATAGCACAAACACACACACACACACACACACACACACACACACACACACACACACACACACACACACACATCACTCTGATCAGATGTCTATTTCATGCTGTGATGTCATCTGCAATACTTATTGAAAATGTCCCCTGTCAAATGTTAAACGCACATTTAGGAAACGTCTATATTGCATATGGTTAAGAGTGCATTCACACCTTTTCTTTAAACAAACGTTTATCAGGTTCTTGTACACAGTTAAAGTAATGCTTTCAAGAAAACGATGATTAACAAATCTTCAGAAGTATGTGTGCTTAATGAAGCACGACTGGTGCGTTAACTATATGAAAATTAAATGTTTTACAGCTATTTAATATCTTTAATATATCAATATTTAATATATATTAATGTCTTAAAACCAACAGTTTCCTCATCGGTTGTTAAATATGTGAAATTTAAATACAATTAACAGCGGTTCAGTTTGTTGTACTTACACTTGAAAACAGCTGCGTCTCCGTCCTCCGACATGTTCGTAAATGATGATTCCCCATGGCCTCATGGGATATTAAAGTGTCCATCGGATGCACACTTCAGAATCTGGGCGGACGCAGTAGGCCATCCGGGGATTTCTTGCCTACACTGTTTTATAAATACTGAGGTTTCGGACATACTACTCCATTCTCGTACTGTTTTCTCCTACTATATATTAGGTATGTAGGCATATTCGGACGCAATTTAAGTACACGCACGTCCGAATCTCGCGAGAATTAGTTCATCCGCCCGGTAATTCTCGCCTACTCTTTTATGAATACTGAGTATTTGGACATACTATTTGCTCGCCTACTGCTTTTTACATACTATATAGTAGGGACGTATGCGGTTTCGAACGCAGCAACAGTTTAGATGGGTCAGGTGTGTTTATTTGAACAGGTAATGCCTTGTAAGACACTGTTTAGCTGGGTCAGGTGTGTTTATTTGAGCAGGTAATGCCTTGTAAGACACTGTTTAGCTGGGTCAGGTGTGTTTATTTGAGCAGGTAATGCCTTGTAAGACACTGTTTAGCTGGGTCAGGTGTGTTTATTTGAGCAGGTAATGCCTTGTAAGACACTGTTTAGCTGGGTCAGGTGTGTTTATTTGAACAGGTAATGCCTTGTAAGACACTGTTTAGCTGGGTCAGGTGTGTTTATTTGAACAGGTAATGCCTTGTAAGACACTGTTTAGCTGGGTCAGGTGTGTTTATTTGAGCAGGTAATGCCTTGTAAGACACTGTTTAGCTGGGTCAGGTGTGTTTATTTGAGCAGGTAATGCCTTGTAAGACACTGTTTAGCTGGGTCAGGTGTGTTTATTTGAACAGGTAATGCCTTGTAAGACACTGTTTAGCTTGGTCAGGTGTGTTCATTTGAACAGGTAATGCCTTGTAAGACACTGTTTAGCTGGGTCAGGTGTGTTTATTTGAACAGGTAATGCCTTGTAAGACACTGTTTAGCTTGGTCAGGTGTGTTCATTTGAACAGGTAATGCCTTGTAAGACACTGTTTAGCTGGGTCAGGTGTGTTTTATTTGAACAGGTAATGCCTTGAAAAGACACTGTTTAGATGGGTCAGGTGTGTTTATTTGAACAGGTAATGCCTTGTAAGACACTGTTTAGCTTGGTCAGGTGTGTTTTATTTGAACAGGTAATGCCTTGTAAGACACTGTTTAGCTGGGTCAGGTGTGTTTTATTATGAACAGGTAATGCCTTGTAAGACACTGTTTAGCTGGGTCAGGTGTGTTTATTTGGGCTTGGAGCTAAACTCAGCAGGACAGTGCTGGTCCCTCCAGGACCAAGATTGGAGACCCCTGCTCTAGGGCATAAAGTGAATATTATTTGTACTCCTTCCCGGGGAGGACATGTATTATCAGCATGTTTTGGTAGTCTGTCCTCTTGATAATTATTGCTCTTAAACCTTGAAGAAGCTGCAATTCTGTGCCGGTCTGGTATTGGAGTTATGGGACAGTTCAGACCCGAAGACGCCTTTCCACAACCCCCGAGGTCACACCGGTCTAAATCTAGGAATTGTGCGAAGACTGTTTTGACTAATGGTGACATGCTCTCCTATCTATTCATGTGTGGGAAATTGCTTAGACTATGGGTGCGTTCGATTCGACCATAAGTGGACTGCGAAGTGGACTTCACAGGGTATTCCCATTGGGTATTCCGCTATCTCAAGTGAGATTCCAATCCAAAGGGAGCGAACATGTTCAGTTCGAAGGGCGCATGGAAGAAGGCATGGGCGTCGGAACCATTGTATGTGGGTGGGACAAGACCCACCCACTTTTTACGATCATATTGGACCCACTCACTTTTATCGTCTCTAACATTCAGCACGTCTGTTTACCTACCCCTAATCGATAAAGACTTATTATTAAACACATATTAGACGCTTTATTTCCACTTTTCTAATATTTTCTTAATTTGTATTGAAAATAAATGCCTTTCCGATTTGATATGTGATGGGAAAACGGAGAAGATTGATTTCGAAAGCCGGACTCGAACCGCGGGTCGATTTGTGTCAAAACTAGATGCCGTGCATCTTACCCCTACACTACTGTCACTCTCAATGATATGGCGATTTACGTAATTTTGTCTTTCCGATCTATACGTTTACCAAGTAAAGCGGTATATTTGTACTTAATGTAATTGGCATCTACTCCAGTAAAAAATTTCTGAGGACCCACCCACATTTTTTTTGCTTCCGACGCCCATGGAAGAAGGGAACATCGATACATCACTTCACAGGAAGTGGAGAGTGAAAAACACCCTACTGTCATTGTGCGTTGGCGTCGCATCACCTGTCTGAACTAACGATGGAGCAGAGCCATTGAAAGAGTTTTTAAACAGCTCTGCAATGGAGGAGTTTATTTGAATATTCATAGTTATTATCCGCTTGTTAAGTCGTGATGTAAGGAACGCCATTTCTGGGTCCAAGCCTCAACTCGTTTCACTTGAGAATGCCATCAACGGCCGTTTATGAGCGCTATTTATACATATTAAACATCAAACATTTTAAAAAGTTAACATTGCAGTCTACACAACAGTCTCTGTGCTCACAGCGTCGCAGACATTAATATTTTAACGATTCATAAAAGATGAATCACTGTCTGGCCATCTGGAATTTTGGTATGGAGATAAAGGTTATGATTATAATTTTCTTTGTAGTATTACACCACATTGTGTGTGTATATTAGCACCATTTGTTGTTTTTCTTGTCGTGTGAGAGAGCGTTTGGACCCGGAAGCTGCCGCATGACGTCAGACTTAACAACGGATACAAACTCGAGTATTTATGAATGGTTATGGCAATAACTGTTACATTCACATATTATATTTTATGAATATGTAAACAAATTAAAAGTGTTGAGAAGCAGCTGAAGGCTGTCATTTTTTAAAAATATATATTTTACTTTATTTACCTCAGGAATGTTTACTATGTAGCTGCACTTGAGAAAGAAAGTGCACAAGATGAGACAAATACAAAGCAGAGGTGGATAGTAACGAAGGACATTTACTTGAGTACTGTACTTAAGTACACTTTTGAGTATCTGTACTTTACTGAAGTATTATTTTTTAGGGAAACTTTCACTTTAACTTCACTACATTTGAAAGACAAATATCGTACTTTTTACTCCACTACATTTCTATCAAGATCCTCAAAGTCAAAAATCGTTTCTGTAGCAGCTTTGCAAGTCAGTGGATGATTTTTTTTCTTATTTAAATTTATTTATTTATTTTTGCAAAATGTAAATGTCTGGGAGAAAGAGAAGCGCAGACATATGGATGAATCTGAAAAAGCATGATGAAAGAGCTCAGTTCAGTCTGTTTTTTTGTGCCTCTGAGATGCCAGAGCACGAGTACTGAATAGAGCTTTCTTTTGTGTTTTTTCGCTCTTAAACAGACCAATACACACAAAATGTCAATTTTCATTTTGGAAAGTATTCACGTAAACAAAGTTGATTATGTCTTAAGTGAACGTAAACAGTTGGGGGAATATCGGATGTGTATCAGTGTGTAGGATTTGTGAATTCTGCCTTAAAGTGACAGCAGCTTTGTAAAAAACTTTGTAACTTTTAAGTATTTAAATTAGTTCAAGGTAGTCGTATGCTAGCATGTCGGATGGAGCATCACTGGCTTAAACCACCATGGCATAGCGTCCATTTATACAACAATAATAAAATAATGCATTGACATAAAAAAGGAATTTTACTTTTGATACTTAAGTACTTTTAAAAGCAAGTAATTCTGTACTTTTACTTAAGTAAAAATTGTTTTTAACAACTTTCACTTGTAACTGAGTATTATTTGACCAGTAGTACTTTTACTTTCACTCGAGTAATGGAGTTGTGTACTTTGTCCACCTCTGCTACAAAGACCATTGATTAAGAATACATTTACACATAGTCAACCAAATCAAAATGTATTTTCATATTGAATGACAGGTGCAGCTTCAAATGTGTTCATAGTCAATACAACTTATTTGTAAACTAATAAAACTAATGTTTTGATTATATTTTTAGATGCATACTGTGTTTTGTAAATATAAACTTATTATATGGGTTTGAATTTGAAAGTAAAGTAAATTACAATATTAATTTATGTTTTATCATAATCTGCGCGACCCCGTCTTTGCCTTTCTTTGATGACGTTGCAGGCGTTCCAAATGAGTGATTATTGTCAGCGAAGTCCACTTTAACTGATATACACTGCTCAGGGAGTAGGGAGCAGTGAACAGTGCGTAGGGACCCTGTCGAATGGAACGCACCCCCTATGTGTTCTTAGCCAATCAGAAGTAGTCCACCTGTTGGCAATGATGTAATCAAATGTTATGTAAGGTCGAGTCTGGCCTCCTCGAGAGACTTTGTCGCTGGCTCTACCGATGAAACTGCAAACTATTCTTCAGTAAATTCTCTCTATTTGATTGAACATCTGGACTCCTGGTCTTCTTTCAAACATATCTGGTCCCTGGGTCCTGAAATGTTCTCCCCAACAATATATTGTTTAAATTGGTACTGCCTTTAATTATTATTTTGTAATAAATGTAAAAATATGAACTTGATGAAATGCATACTTGGTTTTAATGAATATAACATTACATAGTGTAAAAATACAAAATTGAACTGTATTTAGTCTCTTTTATGCAATGTTTATTAAGTGTAATGGACATAAATTAACATTTGATATATATAAAAAATATGAGGACTTTGCCTCCAAGTAGAAAAAGAAACACTAATAATCTTAAGACATTGTTTAGTACTATAAATACAGTTGTAACCATAGTGCAGAAGAAATGCTATGGTAATCAATAGCTGCAGATATTCTTCAAAATATGTGAGATGGTGGTCCAGTGGGTTAAACCACTGAACTGATATGCAGAAGGTTGCTGGTTTGATCCCAACGGTCACCACCAGTGTGTCCTTGAGCAAGGCACTTTACTCCGTGTTGCTTCAGGGGGATTGTCGCTTTGGATAAAAGTGTCTGCCAAATGCATAAATTATCATCCTTTGTGTTCAGCAGAAGAAAGAAATTCACACAGGTTTGGAACAACCGCTTGAGTAAATGAGGAGAGTACTTACATTTTTTGGGTGAACTATCCCTTTAAAGAAAAAAATCCCTTTTTATTATTCATTGGATCTGCTAGTGGAGTATCAGTCAGAAAGAACATTGAGAGCAAAAACTCAAAAATGAACTAAAATCCAAGGACCAAGTTAAGCCAGAAAGGGGATTGTGCATTAGCAGTGGCAGCGTCAAGACTTTGTGATAGCTTGCCTTCACATGTTAGGGACGCTGACTCTGTGTATGTTTTTAAAATACCACTGAAGACACACTTGTTTGCTGTGGCGTATTATTCTTGATGCATTTTATTATTAGGGCCCGAGCACAGATGGTGTGAAGACTCGATTGTATTTTCTCTGCCCATTATAATTCTTCCCTGAAATGAATCACATTTTTGAGGGCCTAAACATGCTCGAAAACTTTGTATGAAATTCAGTAGACACATGTAAGAGCCAATCGACGCATGACAACACCGGTAATACCGGTATCACCGGCGGGGGCTTTTAAATCACTAATTCTATCTAACCGAAAGTAACATGCACACGACCGCTCGGGCAACTGAAAATGTTCCAGTGCGCACACACCGTGAATGACATCTCGTCTGTAAATGAGCGCTCTGTGAGGCCGTGGGTGCGTCTCAATCAACTCCCTAGTTCAGTAGTCAGGGCACTGATGGTCTATGTTTGAGACGCACGCCATGAATGAATTATAGTTCGTATAGTCCGTAAACCCTTGTTTATACTCGACGCGTCCGCACGAGCGTGAGGGTGCGCGCGGCAAAAATTATGGGTTATGATAATGGCTTTATTAGCCTAATAATGGGTTTATTGGCCTATTATTTTTAATGAAAAACACAATAGCAAAACAAATGACAAACTCCCTTACGTTTCACTTTGAAACCAAATCTTCCGCGATCATCTGATAAATGACTCCTGCTGAGACTCACGGTCAGATCATGCTTTATTAAGCAGACACGTTCAGTTTTTATTTGTATTGTCTGTTCTCTAACTGAACTAAATTGTTTTATTGCTATAAAAAAATCAAAACGACGGTGGGACGGTGCCACGGTGGGCAAGTGATGTAACCAGTGTTGAGTCTGAACACCGGTAACACCAGCAACACCGACTATTGTAGCAAGCCTATTACAAACACATTATTCCAGTCCCCAGTTGGTGTTGTGAACTTCTTTTGTTCCTTGAAGTAGAGACCAGGAGACTTGGATAGGTTTAAAGCAGACGTTACTCGTTTATTGAGAACCGTGCTGTTCATCGGCTGAGGTCATCAAGTCTGGCTTAACAGTACAGAACACTGTAATTTATCTATATTTCAGGGGGAAAGATTATACAGCAGGGGAGGAGACACTCTGAACAATACAATGCAAATGTTGTATAGGAAATAAGGACACACCCCAAACATTCCTGCCATCAGTCCTGATTCAATTTTTGTTCCCAACATGGACAAATCTTTGGGTTTGGAAAGACATGAGGGTGAGTGAATGACAACAATTTTATTTGTGTGAACTATCCCTTTAAGAAAGGAAGACCAAGAAGGATGACCACTTCTCCATAGTTGGTTTGAGTTCTGCAATGATTTAAATAAAATGTGAACAAGAAGTCATACTGTTGTTGCATACAAATTTGAAGTAAACTGGGATGAGACAACAGAACATACCATCACAGAGGGGGAAAAAATCCCTTTCCAGAACATTCTCATTCAACGTTCTCAGCTGGTGGAACGATCTTCCCAACACCATCCGAAACGCAGAATCATTGACATCATTCAAAAATCAACTTAAAACTCAGCTCTTCCGCGAGCACTTAACCTCATAAAAATAAAAAATAAAAAAAACTTTCCTTTCCTCTTTCTCTTCCTTCTTCCCTCCCTACTCTAGCCTGTGCTACACTGAGCAATGTACACGCTCTCAGGATTTCAGGCTCTTATTGCGCTTCTCGACTCTTCATGACCAATCGCTTCATGTTCCCCCAAGTTGTAAGTCGCTTTGGATAAAAGCGTCTGCTAAATGCATAAATGTAAATGTAAATGTAACAGAAACATTTATTTTCTAAAAACTAAACTCCAAAACTCAAAAGAATGAAGCACTCAAAGGTCTCTGACTTGGTAACGTCACATCTACAAAAAAGCAAACATGGTTTCAAAAACAACTGATAACGACGCAAAATTTTTAAACTTTAGGCTACTTACCGTAAACCGTATTTCCCTCTGATCGCGTGCGTGACTGCGCGCCTCCTCGCGCAGCAGTTGCCAGTGAACTCTCGGCGCGGGCAAGATGAACACGCAAAGCTCATCAAGTCTGAAATATTACATACAAAACATTCATTTTAACAATTATCGCTTCAACAGAACCAACATAATTCAACCTTATTACATATTGCCGTTTCATTTCCTTAAGTGAAAGTATTCTTTACATTCGAGTTGATCGCAAAGATAGATAATGAATTAAAATGTGAATCTGTTGATAGCCCTCTATTAACAGACTTCAAAAAACATATAAATAAGACATAAAAACCCACTAGGCCTATATTAAAAGTATCTCTTAAGTTAAATAAAAGAGGCGAAAACCGCAAATACTTCCATTTAAAGCTCTTTTCGGACTTTTTCCGCCTTCAAATAAATCTCAAAATACTCTTATACAAAAACAATTGAATTTTTTTGTCTTTACTTACCTTTAACCGTCTTTCACTCCATCCGAGGACGCTGAGAAAATGCCGGCTTCTCGCACTGGTGTCGTCCGTATTCTCAACGTCTCGGTTACGTATGTAACCCTCGTTCCCTGAGGAGGGAACGGAGACGTACGTTAGTGACTAACGAATGGGGGTTTCGCTTAGAAGCCAATCATCTTCTTCGTATTCAACAGCGCCCAATGGCAGTGCCAATGCCATGGGCATGCGGAATTTGCATGCGTAACTCCGCCCCACCTCGTGGGTATATCAGGAAGTACGCTGGCAACATCGCATTATGTTACTGCTGCAGGAGCCAAGACTGAACTCTGCGTTCCAGGCAGCACAGCTGACGTGGCCAAGGAAACGTACGTCTCCGTTCCCTCCTCAGGGAACGAGGGTTACATACGTAACCGAGACGTTCCCTTTCGTTCAGTCACTACGACGTACGTTAGTGACTAACGAATGGGGGATAAGTGCCCTGCGTAAGTGTGAGACCCGCCAGTAAAGGCCGTAGGACTCCCACTTATCACAGGAATACCAAGGTACACTGGGAAGCATATCCCAGTGAGGGAATGCCAAAATGCCTACCGTAGGGAGGACTTAGAGAATACACATATGACCCGCTGAGGGCTGCATATGGAAGATCACTAGAGTACCAGCCGAAGGTGGATTTTTAACCCTAGGGGTGGCAGGGACTTGCCAAGGGAAAGACACCTGCTCACTGCGGAGGCTTACGGTGGGAATACTCGTGTGGGGGTCGCCGGAGGGGAACCATGCACACGGAGCACCTGGCCGGACATGAGGGTCTGGGCTCGAAAGGGCAGACTGAACTGATGTCGGCATAAGCAGTGCTGGAGGAGCTCAGGGCTCTCGGGGAGCTCACCTGAGGAAAATATCGCACGTATCCAGTCCTGGGAGTGGAATGGCGAGCAAGCGAAGACACCTGAGCCTGGCCCATTACCGGCCACCCGTAGGGGCGAGTACAAAGTCGGACACTGGCTCCACTCGGAGATTGTAGAATCTGGCGAATGTGTTGGGTGTCGCCCAGCCTGCAGCTCTGCAGATGTCTGTTAGCGAGGCGCCATGCGCTAGAGCCCAAGAGGAGGCCACACTCCGGGTGGAGTGTGCCCTCACACCAAGGGGACATGGTCTGCCTTGCTGCTGGTATGCCAAAACAATGGTGTCCACTATCCAGTGAGACAACCTCTGCTTTGAGAGAGCGCTTCCCTTCCGCTCTCCACCATAACAGACAAAGAGCTGGTCTGAGGTCCTGAAACACTGCGTCATGTCTACGTAGGCGCGGAGAGCGCGTACTGGACAGAGCAATGCCAAAGCTGGGTCTGCCTCCTCCAAAGGCAGCGCTTGCAGGTTCACCACCTGATCTCGGAACGGAGTGGTAGGAACCTTGGGCACATATCCGGGCCGGGGTCTCAGGATCACGTGAGAGTTAGCCGACCCGAACTCAAGGCACGCTTCGTCAACCGAAAATGCTTGCAGGTCCCCGACCCTCTTAAGCGAGGCCAATGCGGTCAGCAGAGCCGTCTTCATAGACAAGAACTTAATCTCGGCCGACCGCAAAGGCTCAAAGGGAGGCCTCTGCAGAGCACTTAAGACTACTGAGAGGTCCCAAGAGGGAACGAGAGGAGAGCGAGGAGGATTCAGTCTCCTCGCCCCCCTCAGGAACCTGATGATCAGGTCGTGCTGACTTACCTTTTTGTCTCCCAGGAGATCGTGGTAGGCAGATATTGCGGCCACGTACACTTTAAGGGTGGAGGGAGACAGCCTTCGCTCCACCCCCTCCTGGAGAAACGATAGCACGGACCCGATCGGGCATTTCCAGGGGTCTTCTTGGCGGGAAGAGCACCATGTGACGAAGAGGTTCCACTTCAACGCATAGAGACGTCGTGTAGACTCAGCTCTAGCGGAAGTGATGGTAGCGACCACCGCAGGTGGAAGGCTACTCAAACCTACCGTGTCCCGTCCAGAAGCCACACGTGGAGCTTCCAGAACGCTGGACGCGGGTGCCAAAAGGTGCCCCGTCTCTGAGTAAGGAGGTCCGGTCTCAGAGGAATAGGCCAGGGAGGGGCTGTCGCAAGGAGTAAGAGTTCTGGGAACCAGGTCTGGCCGTGCCAAAGCGGGGCGACCAACACGACCTGCTCTTTGTCCTCCCTGATCTTGCACAGTACCCGTGCAAGAAGGCTCACTGGGGGAAACGCATACTTGCGTAGCCCTGACGGCCAGCTGTGCGCCAGTGCATCCGTGCCGAGGGTGCCCTCGGACAGGGAATAATACAGGGAGCAATGGGAAGAGTCCTGGGAGGCAAACAGATCTACCTGTGCGTCGCCGAACCGTTCCCATATCAGCTGGATCGTCTGGGGGTGGAGTCTCCACTCTCCGGGGAGAGGCTGAAACCGTGAGAGCTCGTCGGCTGCACAGTTCAGGTCTCCAGGGATGTGGACAGCACGAAGGGACCTCAGGCGCTTCTGACTCCACAAAACGAGATGGCGGGCGAGTTGAGACATACGGTGGGAGCGTAGACCGCCCTGGTGGTTGATGTACGCTACTACGGCCGTGTTGTCTGTCCTGACTAGCACATATTGACCCTTCAGCAACGCTCGGAAGCGGTGCAGGGCGAACCGTACAGCCAGTAACTCGAGGCAATTGACATGCAGAAGGCGCTGGGGTCCTGTCCAGGAGCCCGCGGCTGCTTGTCCATTGCATATGGCACCCCAGCCCGTGGATGATGCATCTGTTGTCACAACAACATGCCGGGAAGCTCGTTCTAAGGACACTCCGGTCCGTAGAAAACTGAGGTTCGATCACGGGGTGAGTGTCTGTAAGCAGGCCCGGGTCACTGGGACCCGGAGCGTGCCAGACCGCCATGCCCATCTCGGGACTCGATCGCGTAGCCAGTGCTGAAGCGGTCTCATATGAAGCAATCCGAGCGGCGTTACCGCGGCTGCAGATGCCATATGCCCCAGGAGCCTCTGAAACCATTTCAGTGGAACCGCACTCTTGCCCTCGAGTATCGAAGGGAAGTCAGCAGAGACTGCGCGCTCTCGCTCGAAAGCTGCGCGCACATGGCGACCGAGTCGATATCCATACCGAGAAAAGAGATCCTCTGCGCGGGGCAAAGTTTGCTCTTCGCCCAGTTGACCCGAAGGCCCAGACGGGCTAGGTGATGGAGCACTAGATCTCTGTGTCCGCAAACCTGCTCTCGAGAGGGACCTAGTATGAGCCAGTCGTCGAGGTAGTTCAGGATGCGGACCCCGTGCTGCCGAAGGGGCGCAAGGGCTGCCTCGGCAATCTTCGTAAAGACGCGAGAGGACAGAGATAGCCCGAATGGTAGAACCGCGTACTGATATGCCCGCCCCTCGAAAGCAAACCGTAGGAACGGTCTGTGTCGAGGCAAAATGGAGACATGGAAGTAGGCGTCCTTCAGGTCGATCGCTGCAAACCAATCGTGTGGACGAACGCATTCGAAAAGGCGTTTCGCTGTCAACATCTTGAACGGAAACCGGTGAAGGTAACGGTTCAAGACGCGCAGGTCCAGGATTGGCCGTAGCCCACCGGTCTTTTTGGGTACAATGAAGTACGGGCTGTAAAACCCGTAATTCATCTCGGCTGGAGGGACAGGTTCGATCGCACCCTTCGCCAGTAGGGTGGCAATCTCCGCTCGCATGACGGGGGCGTTGGCCCCGATCATAGTGGAACGGACTCCCCGGAAGCAGGGAGGAACCTGCGCGAACTGAATCGCGTAGCCGCGCCTGACGGTCCGCTCGACCCAGCGGGACAGCCCTGGAAGCTGAAGCCAGACATCCAGAAACTGCACCAGCGGGGTCATACGGTGTACAGACGTACCCGGTGTGGGCTTGCAGCGATGCAGCGTCACCGGCCCGGACATGGGAGGCTGTGGGGCGTCCCGGTGCGGGGGCACGGTTGACAGCTGCGTCCTGACAGAGGAGACCAGGGAAGGACGCACGTTCCACTGGGGTCTGCTCTGCCAGGAGGCTGGCGACAGAGTGGGATGCGAGTGGCGGGACCCGTGTGTGGCGCGCACCGTCATCACCGGACTCTGGGGGCTCAGGGATGGGAGTGATAATTCTTTCTTTGACCAACATAGGGTGCTGCTGACCCGGGGGCCAGCAGCTGAACAAAGGATTCTCCCCCGGCCCTCCACCGGGGGAAGGAGTGGTCCTGTTACCATCTCCTCGAAAGAATTTCCCATCCCTGAGCTGTCCGTCTCAGGAGCGCCGCTTGGCCTGGCGTTTAGCGGGGCGCGGGGCGGCCTGAGGGGACTTGGACGCCTTCCTACGGCTTCCTCCGCGACCCGGCCCGAGTGAAGGCTGCTGCTTGGACCGGGTGGGAGGGGCGGGAGCCTTAGGAGGGCGTCCTCGGCGTGGAGCAGACTGAGGCGACTGTGCCGGCGGCTGGGTGGAGGCAGCAGCTGGCCGCCGGGGCAGTACGTGTTTGATTGCCTCAGTCTGCTTCTGGGCGATTGAGAACTGTTGGGCAAAGTCCTCAACCGCCCCGCCGAAGAGGCCGGCCTGGGATATGGGGGCATCGAGGAACCGGGTCCGCTCGGTGTCCCGCATATCGGCCAGTTTCAGCCACAGGTGACGCTCCTGGACCACATTTGTGGACATCACTTGACCCAGGGAGCGTGCGGTCACCTTCGTCGCCCGGAGAGCGAGGTCGGTGGCGGCACGCAGCTCATTTAAGAGCCCCGGATCAACTCCACCCTCGTGCATGTCCTTGAGGATCCTGGCCTGGTAGACCTGGAGGATCGCCATGGCATGCAGCGAAGCGGCAGCCTGCCCCGCGGCTCTGTGCGATTTCGACACCAAGGTTGATGTGAATCGACAGGCTTTGGAGGGGTGCTTAGGATCACCACGCCAGGTTGAAGCGCTCTGAGGACACAGTTGCATCGCAACAGAACGTTCAACTGGAGGGATCCCAGTGTGATCCCATCGAGGACGGAGAAGGCGGAGGAAGTCACCGAACGGTCGCGGGAAGACAACGGGGACTTCCAGGACCGCGTGAGTTCCTCATGCAGCTCGGGAAAGAAAGGTATTGAGGGCAAGGACTGACGGGTGTCAGCGCGAGCCCCCAAAAACCAATCGTCGAGCCTTGAGCGTTCGGGACAGGGTGGAGGGTTCCACGCGATCCCTAAACTCGCGGCTGCCCGAGACAACATGGCTGTCAGCTCTGGATCTGACTCGGGCAATGCTGGCACGCCCGAGGGCGGCAGCACAGCCGAGTCATCATCTCCAGAGGACTCGAGCCCACCTTGTGATGCGGTGATCGACATCGCATCCTCCTCCGGAGCGCCAAACGAGATGCGCGGGGGGGCCGGAGCCGGCCCCGCGATCTGCGTCTGAACGCTCGCGGGTTGCAATGTGCAAGACGGGGGTGTGGCCCGAGGCATGAGCGTCGGGGCTTTGTTCCACACCGTAACCGTCAAGTCACCCTGACCACCAGCCGAAGTACTGGGCCTCTGGGACTCAGTAGATCGGGGTGTGGTAGAGGGGACTCTCACTTCAGTACGAAGGTCATGGAGTCTTGACCGCAACACTGCGATGGTCATGTTCCCGCAGTGAGAACATGACGCATCCACGAACGCTGTCTGAGCATGCTGAAAGCCCAAACATACCAGACAGTGTTCATGCCCATCAGAGGAGGAAAGCAACCGACCACACCCAGAAGTACACGGACGAGACATCCTGAAAAGGACGCGTCACGTGTAAGCTCTTTAATGAGAGGAAAGCCTCGCAGAGAACGCCGAAGCGCCCAGGGACCACACACCAGCTGTCTAGCAGACCACTGCGCAGATCAGCAGGCAGGCAGTATGATGATCGCTGGAACGCGCCGTAACACCAACGCCTCTGGAAAGCTGCTCGTCTCGAAAGCTGTCGAAGACTCAGATCAGGCTTGTAGGAGTGAAGAGATCCTCTTGGCTCCAAAGCAGAAACATAATGCGATGTTGCCAGCGTACTTCCTGATATACCCACGAGGTGGGGCGGAGTTACGCATGCAAATTCCGCATGCCCATGGCATTGGCACTGCCATTGGGCGCTGTTGAATACGAAGAAGATGATTGGCTTCTAAGCGAAACCCCCATTCGTTAGTCACTAACGTACGTGGTAGTGACTGAACGAAAGGGAACCCAACACCGATGCATTTTCAATCACATTTCCCGGTCAACTATATGTCGATGATTTTTCAACAACAGGTCGTTGCCCAGTCAACTCTAAATCAATGACTTTTCAACACATTGGCAATCGCCCGGTAAACCAAATATCAATGCTTAATCAAGCATAAAGATAACTATAGATCAATGTTGTTCCAATGTTGTTGCCATCAACATTAATAACGTCAGGTTTCATCGATATGGCAATGGTGATTCAACATTTATTTTGCATTGAAATTTCGATATCAACCATAATGATGATTCAGATGGAAAATCAATATTTATTCAATGTTGGCTTGCTGTCTGGGTCAGGATATATGACAGAAGGCTATTAAACTGCTCTACTGAGAGACAATGCTGTTATTTATGGCTAAAACATCAGTAATGTAAAGAAGGCCACCGTCTCAAATGGACTCTTCCAAACTCCCCCACCTCTGCTGGTGATTTGGACTGCTCCAGAGAACCAGAGATCAGAGAGTGAGGATGCAGAGATGTGCTTGTGTTTAGTTATTAACAGTTAAAGTAGTCAGAAGGGACTGACTTTGTGGATTGTGTGTAAGTATCTTCTCTTCATTAGTGATTACTATATTGCTAAGAGACATTAAGGAGCGTCTGAATGTTTACATTAATAACTCGGTTTGCACATTATCTTGTCGCATAAATACATTGTCTTAATGCCATATAATCTTCCTGTGTTCTTTATCGGTGAAGTATTTGATGTGCACTTATATTATATTGTGTAGATTTGAAACTGTGTCTCAGGGAATGTTAGTCTCACAAGTGAGACGTTGACTGAGTTTGTATTCATATATTCAGGGTTATATCTATTTCTTTAACATGCTTGATAAGTTTTATTTCCCATTGCGTGCCCTTCCCAATCCAGTGTATTTGGATAATAAAATCTTTGTTTATTTCAGAAAATCAGAAAGATATAGGAAAGAGTAAAAGAGGCGGATTATGCATTTAACCAATGAGAGAAAGATTACATCATATAGCTGATGGTCTAGGCATGTCATACATATAGAAAACAAGGCCACATCAGCCCTAGTTTATAGATCTGTGATTGTTGTAAGAGAGGATTCTTATATAAATATTGAAAGGTATTGTGAACTTACAAATACACTTCCAGATGCATACACACGCACACACATGAGACAAGACCCTAATCCAAATATGGCAAAGAATGAAGAAACCAGCATCCTCTGTCGGGGTGACACAAGACAACTGACAGCCGGTCAGCAGTTTCAGTTCCTCTGGAAAAACCCAAAGAAACTGCATTGAGATCAATGTAAACGATTCTGTATAAATACCCCTGTCTTTTGTTTCTTGGGTGTGCATCGTTTGATTTGTTTGATAAGTGCATCCTTGTGGAGAAATTGGTTCTCTAGGAGTATTTGCTCAAATTGCTCTGCTGTATTATTTTAACTTGAACTTGCACTTGGCCGAAAGCCGAAAATGTATTATTTTAAAAATGTATACTAATATATATATATATATATATATATATATATATATATATATATATATATATATATATATATATATATATATATATATATATATATATATATATATATATATACAGGTCCTTCTCAAAAAATTAGCATATTGTGATAAAGTTCATTCTTTTCCATAATGTAATGATAAAAATTTAACTTTCATATATTTTAGATTCATTGCACACCAACTGAAATATTTCAGGTCTTTTATTGTTTTAATACTGATGATTTTGGCATGCAGATCATGAAAACCCCAAATTCCTATCTCAAAAAATTAGCATATCATGAAAAGGTTCTCTAAACGAGCTATTAACCTCATCTGAATCAAAATTACACCTGCAAAAGATTCCTAAGGCTTTTAAAAACTCCCAGCCTGGTTCATTACTCAAAACCGCAATCATGGGTAAGACTGCCGACCTGACTGCTGTCCAGAAGGCCATCATTGACACCCTCAAGCAAGAGGGTAAGACACAGAAAGACATTTCTGAACGAATAGGCTGTTCCCAGAGTGCTGTATCAAGGCACCTCAGTGGGAAGTCTGTGGGAAGGAAAAAGTGTGGCAAAAAACGCTGCACAACGAGAAGAGGTGACCGGACCCTGAGGAAGATTGTGGAGAAGGACCGATTCCAGACTTTGGGGGACCTGCGGAAGCAGTGGACTGAGTCTGGAGTAGAAACATTCAGAGCCACCGTGCACAGTGAAGGAAATGGGCTACAGGTGCCGCATACCCCAGGTCAAGCCACTTTTGAACCAGAAACAGCGGCAGAAGCGCCTGACCTGGGCTACAGAGAAGCAGCAGTGGACTGTTGCTCAGTGGTCCAAAGTACTTTTTTCGGATGAAAGCAAATTTTGCATGTCATTCGGAAATCAAGGTGTCAGAGTCTGGAGGAAGACTGGGGAGAAGGAAATGCCAAAATGCCTGAAGTCCAGTGTCAAGTACCCACAGTCAGTGATGGTCTGGGGTGCCATGTCAGCTGCTGGTGTTGGTCCACTGTGTTTTATCAAGGGCAGGGTCAATGCAGCTAGCTATCAGGAGATTTTGGGTCACTTCATGCTTCCATCTGCTGAAAAGGGAGATGAAGGGGAGATCTTTATGGAGATGAAGATTTCATTTTTCAGCACGACCTGGCACCTGCTCACAGTGCCAAAACCACTGGTCAATGGTTTACTGACCATGGTATTACTGTGCTCAATTGGCCTGCCAACTCTCCTGACCTGAACCCCATAGAGAATCTGTGGGA
The DNA here is from genome assembly GCF_949357685.1 of Gobio gobio. Lineage (NCBI taxonomy): Eukaryota > Metazoa > Chordata > Actinopteri > Cypriniformes > Gobionidae > Gobio > Gobio gobio. The sequence goes on from NC_137097.1 coordinate 85,574,563, forward strand.
TATTGTGAAGAGAAAGTTGAGAGATGCAAGACCCAACCCTCTGGATGAGCTTAAGGCCGCTATCGAAGCATCCTGGGCCTCCATAACACCTCAGCAGTGCCACAGGCTGATTGCCTCCATGCCACGCCGCATTGAAGCAGTCATTTCTGCAAAAGGATTCCCAACCAAGTATTGAGTGCATAACTGAACATAATTATTTGAAGGTTGACTTTTTTTGTATTAAAAACACTTTTCTTTTATTGGTCGGAGGAAATATGCTAATTTTTTGAGATAGGAATTTGGGGTTTTCATGAGCTGTATGCCAAAATCATCAGTATTAAAACAATAAAAGACCTGAAATATTTCAGTTGGTGTGCAATGAATCTAAAATATATGAAAGTTTAATTTTTATCATTACATTATGGAAAATAATGAACTTTATCACAATATGCTAATTTTTTGAGAAGGACCTGTATATATATATATATATGGGTGGCCAATATAGCCTCAAAATTATATCACAATATTTCAAGAATATTTGATGTCATTCATGAGCACAGAAACTTATTAACGCTGCCCAGCGACTTTTAGCAATAAAAAATATTTTTAACAATAAATATAAATAATAATACCAAATAATATTATTCTTCAAGTTTTATGTTCCATCAAATAAAATAGTTTTTTAACAGTTTTGCAAAAAAAGATCCACAATTATCTGATTAACTGCACACAAAATCACAGAATGGTTCTCATTAAGAACATGAGATGCTGCACTGAATATTCTCTCACTGTTTGTCACTGTTCTCCGGGAAAAATGGCATTTGGGGGGTGAAATGTGTGGGGGGTTTTTTGGCAGGGTTGCCTGCTAAAATTCGCATTCCTGGGTCGCATTCCTGGGTCCAATTGGGGTCGCTTCAACCCGCGGACATGGATATACATCCCGCGGGAAAACCGCGGACTTGGCAACACTGCTTGGGGCAGATAAATACCTGTGTGCAATCCGTGCAAGCAATGGAAATCAGCCTTCGTTCGCGCACCAGTTGTCAAGGGGATTGTCGCTTCTGGCAATGGGTAGTTCAGCTGGAGCCTGGATATGTCTCTATTTGTTCTCATACCGCTGACATGCTTAATCTTTGATAGGCAGACGCGTCAAGTGATAACGGCTCGACCGTGAGTGAAACCTAAGCACTTACGCACGGATGGAAGAGGCAGGTGACATTCATTTTTGGTTTACGTTTTCGACTGTTTTTTTTTTTATTTTGGCCCTAAACCGATAATGCCTTTTTCGGCGGCCGAAATTTCGGTGCACCCCTAATAAATGTTATATATATATATAATATATATAATTATTGTGACGGGGTGAAGAAGCACAGGACACGAGGATGCAGGTGAGTTCCCCGAAGGGTGGATTTTATTTAAGGTGGAAGTGCAAAAAAGTAGGTTAAAGTGCAGTCAGTGGGTGCTGGGTGCTCGGTGCTCGGTGTTTCGTCTTCAATCCTCCTAGTGTCGTGCAGTGCATTGTGGGTCCGTGCTCTTCTCCCTCTGGTCGTCTCTCAGGCTGATATAGCGGGTGCGTGATGATCCGCAGGTGTGACCGCTCAGCCCGTGATGAGCGGGTGCAGGTGTGGCTGGTCTGTTTCCAGGGCGACGCTGATGGAGGCTCGGGACGCTTGTCACACTCCCCCTAAGCATCGACCCGTTCCGGTGGGGGAGGGTGGGAGTGGACCCTGACAGACCTGCGAAAGCTGCCCACATCCTGGAGAGACCATCGACATTGGCGTTGGCCGTCCCCCGGTCGGTGTTGTACAGTGAAGCTGAAGTCCTGGAGCGTGAGGAACCACCGAGTCACCCTGGTGTTCGTGTCCTGCGCTCGGGCCATCCAATGCAAGGGCGCGTGGTCGGTGATCAGGGTGAAATGACGTCCGAGGAGGTAATAGCGGAGCTCCAGGACTGCCCACTCCTTCTCAACGGTCGCGTCACGTTGTTCGGCGGGGGTCAGCTTTCGACTGATGTAGATCACCGGGTGTTCCTCACCGTCCAAGACCTGGGACAGAATGGCTCCCAACCGGGTGTCGGACGCGTCCGTCTGCAGCAGGAAGGGGCGGTTGAAGTCGGGAGCCCGGTGCACAGGCTCTGCCGTGAGGGCCGTCTTGATCCGCTGGAGCTCCGTCTCAGTACACCACTGGACCCTCTCCGGTTGCCCCTTCCTGGTTAGGTCTGTCAGGGGAGAGGCTAAGGAGGAGAAGTTAGGGATAAAACACTGGAAGTACCCTGCCAACCCCAAAAAGGCCCGTACCTGAGTCTTGGAGGTGGGGCGCGGCGCGGAGTGGATCGCGGTCACCTTCTCCTGGGGTCAAATTAAGCCGCACCCCACCTGGTAGCCCAGGTACTTTGCTTCCGCGAGGGCCAGGTGACACTTCCAGGGGTTGACGGTCAGGCGTTGACGGTCACGGAGCTCCGACAGCACCTTCCGCAGCCGGTCCAGATGGTCCTCCCAGGTCTCCGAGTGTATGACGACGTCGTCCAGATCTGTGGCCGCGTAGGTCTGATGTGGCCGCAAGAGGACGTCCATCAGGCGCTGGAACGTGGCTGGGGTCCCATGCAGCCCGAAGTGAAGGACGCGGTACTGCCAGTGGCCACTCAGGGTGAAGAAGGCGGTCTTTGGCTTGGCGTTCTCCATTAAGGGTACCTGCCAGTACCCTTTCGTCAGGTCGAGGGTCGAGATGAACCGGGCCCTTCCTAGGCGATCCAGGAGCTCGTCATGGGGTAGCCGTCAAACTCTGAGACCTCGTTCAGCCGCCGGAAGTCTTTGCAGAAACGGAAGGTGCCGTCGTCGGGCTTGGGGACCATGACGATGGGGCTGGACCATGGGCTGCGAGACGGCTCGAATACCCCCAACTTCAACATCTCCTGCACCTCTTCCTCGATGGCGTGTCACTGAGCCTCCGGAACCCGGTAGGGCCGCTGCCGTATGACGACCCCCGGTGGTTTGCGGACGTCGTGCTCCAGAACATGAATCCGCCCGGGTCAGGGAGAGAACACTGCAGAAAACTGACTGACCAGGTGTTGCAGCTCGGACTTCTGGGTGGCGGAGAGCTGAGGATCCATGTCGACCACCACGGGAGCCACGGCGGCGAGGGCAGAGAGCTGGGGTCCGGTCCCGACCCAACGTTTCAGGAGGTTCACATGGTATAACTGGTCTTCCTTTCTTTTCCCTGGCTGGCACACTCTGTAGGTGACAGGGCCGACCTTCTCAGTGACGGTGAATGGCCCCTGCCAGTTGGCGAGGAACTTGCAGGCGGCCGTGGGAACCAGGACTAGGATGTGATCACCCTGCCTGAACTCCCGTGGTTGGGCCACCCGGTTATAGTGCTGCTGCTGGGACCACTGTCCGCCGAGATGTGGATCCCCAGGAACTTGAAACTGGAGACACGCTCAACAGCCATTCCATTGATGTGGATGGTGTCGTGTGTGCCTCTTGAGTCTTTCCTGAAGTCCACGATGAGCTCCTTTGTTTTGGTGGTGTTGAGGAGCAGGTTATTATCAGCGCACCATGTGGCCAGGTGCTGGATCTCCTCCCTATAGGCAGTCTCATCGTTGTTGCTGATGAGCCCAATCACCGTAGTGTCGTCCGCAAACTTGACGATGGAATTAGATCCATACACAGGCTTGCAGTCGGAGGTGAAGAGGGAGTAGAGAAACGGACTTAGCACACATCCCTGTGGTACACCAGTGTTAAGTGTGATGGACGTGGAGCAGGTGGATCCTGATCGAACATTCTGGGGTCTGTCAGTTAGGAAGTCCAAAATCCAGTTACACATTGAAGTGTTGATGCCTAGGTCTCCAAGTTTGGCTATCAACTTGGATGGGATGACAGTGTTGAATGCTGAGCTGAAGTCAACAAACAGCATGCGTGCATAAGTGTTCTTATGGTCCAGATGGGTGAGCACAGAGTGCAGTGCCATGGAAACGGCATCCTCTGTGCTCCTATTGCTGCGGTAGGCAAACTGGTGTGAGTCCAATGTGGATGGTAGAGAGTCTTTTAGGTGTTCCAGGACCAGCCGCTCAAAGCACTTCATAACGATGGGTGTGAGTGCTACAGGGCGGTAGTCATTAGGGCACCTCGGGCTAGAGTGTTTCGGCACTGGCACAATGGAAGTGCGTTTAAAGCATGTTGGTACAGCTGCTTGGGCAAGAGACAGGTTGAAAATGTCTGTAAAAACCCCAGCGAGCTGCTCCGCACATGCCCTGAGAACACGACCAGGGATGTTGTCTGGTCCAGCAGCCTTGTGCGCGCTGATCCGGCTCAGTGCCTTGCAGACATCTGTGGAGGAGAGTGTGATTGGTGGGTGGTCAGCTGAGGGTTTGAGCTTGGTGGCAGTTTCTCTGTTGTCTCTTTCAAAGCGAGCATAAAAGTAATTTAGCTCGTTCAGGAAGTTGACATCAGTGGCTGCGGGGGTGGACCGGGTGGGTTTGTAATCACTGATGGCCTGAATGCCCTGCCACATAAAGTGTCCCTCTATCTTTTGCTTGTAGCAGTGCTTGGCCTTTTTGATGCCCCTCTTCAGGTTTGCTCTGGATGTGCTGTAGGCTTGTGCATCACCTGATTTGAAGGCAGTATTGCGTGACTTCAGCAGGAGTCGCACTTCCCTGTTCATCCAAGGCTTCTGATTTGGGTATGTGGTGATCTGTTTCTGGGTTGTAAAACTGTCAATGGTGGTATTGATATGATCCAATACAGAGGAGGTGAATGAGTCAATGTCCGTGTAAGCGCCACTGGTAGCTTGAGAAGCAAACACACTCTAGACTGTGTGTAGAAACCTTTCCTGGAGTGTGGAGTCTGCCCCCGCAGGCCACACCTTTATGGTCTTCACTGATGGCTTCACACGGTTGATGAGTGGTGCATATTTGGGTGTTAGAAACAAAGAGAGGTGGTCTGACTGTCCCATGTGGGGGAGGGGTGTTGCAACGTAAGCTCCAGCCATGTTTGTGTAAACATGATCTAAGGTTTTGTTTCCTCTGGTGTGGCAGGAAACATGCTGGTGAAACTTGGGTAGCACTGACTTTAAGTTTGAGTGATTAAAGTCACCTGCAACAATAAACGCAGCTTCCGGGTGATCAGTCTGTTGTTTACTGATGGCTGCGTAAAGTTCTTTCATAGCAAGCTTAGCATCAGCATCCGGGGGAATATAGGCTGCAGTGATAATGGTGGAAGTGAACTCCCGCGGTAGATAAAACAGTCTACATTTAACCATGAGAAACTCAAGGTTAGCTGAACAATGACTCCCAACAATAGCAGAGTTTGTGCATCAAGCTTTGTTAATGTAAATGCACAATCCACCACCTCTGGTCTTACCGGAGCCATGTAATGTTCTATCCGCCCGGAGTGTGTGGCGTCCCGCTAGCTCAATAGCAGTGGCGGCTACTGGTCTGTCAGAGAGGGGAAGCTCATTTTCGGCCTACATCTTAAAATTGTCTATTTATTTAAAAGTAAATTCTGCCCTACGTTCCTTTTCAAGAAAATGGTCTGTGACCCTGTCGTACCAACTAGGAGTCTTTTCAAGTGACTTGACCAGTGTCCTCTCAAGAGGCATGGCCAGCAGTACATTTTATTTGTCACAGCACTTCCAGTCAGCCAGCTAACTTTGTTATACCAGGAGAGCTGAAAAGACCTGTTATTTTTCCCTATCTTTTGCACTAAATCAATCTTAGGTGTTGATCTGCCCTGCTGTTTAATTCTAAGTTTTTCCTCGTAAGGAACACTTTCAAATGGCTTCGCCAAAATCAGGTCGACAATATTAGCACCGTCTGCCATCGTGCGCAGTTTCACCCACAACGCTAGCCTAGCCTACTAACGTTATATGAATGAATGAAGGAATGAAGGAATGAATGAATGAATGAACGATCTAAAAAAAAATATTAAACTCTGTAAAACTGAAACAAGGAATGTGGTGTATAATTGTGTGAAATGTATGATGAAAATCAAGCAATTTCGCCAAGCAAATATCAAAGAAATAGGTTGCAGCAGTTTTTATTTCGACTGAACTTGAGAAATCCGCGATGGGACTGAGCGCGAATAGCTTCAGTGATTCCTTATAGTACAGAATCGCTGTCAGTCAAAAGGAGATGCAGTCTTTCGACAGACCCTCCAATCATCACGCAGAAGCTCGGAGTCCGGGCCAGCCCACTCCCCATTCACCCCCAGAGACGCTGAGCGTCCGTGGGCGGGACATAATCGCAGCGTTTATCCAATGACCGTCTAGTTTCGAAGCGCTGAAAAAAACCGTTCAAAGCAGCCCCATTGAAGTCAATGGACGCTGGGCTTCAATAGGGAAATACACTGTGACGCTGCGGTAATGTATGAGAAGGAAATCGAGTCAGCCTACCTGCTATATGTAACTGATTCTGTACGAACTCGTCTTTGAGATGAACGTTTTCTAACGCATTTTTAGTCAATAAAATGTTAATACAATAGTACATATTTGACCATTCATTTTGTGACATTATAAGGGAAGCTGAGCTTCCCTTGCAGTCTTAAAGAAATCGCCACTGCTCAATAGATGTGTGATTGTTTATAGATGTGTGATTGTTTATAGATGTGTGATTGTTTATAGATCTGTGATTGTTTATAGATGTGTGATTGTTTATAGATCTGTGATTGTTTATATGTGATTGTTTATAGATGTGTGATTGTTTATAGATGTGTGATTGTTTATAGATCTGTGATTGTTTATAGATCTGTGATTGTTTATAGATGTGTGATTGTTTATAGATCTGTGGTTGTTTATAGATGTGTGATTGTTTATAGATGTGTGATTGTTTATAGATGTGTGATTGTTTATAGATCTGTGATTGTTTATAGATCTGTGATTGTTTATAGATCTGTGGTTGTTTATAGATCTGTGATTGTTTATAGATCTGTGATTGTTTATAGATCTGTGGTTGTTTATAGATCTGTGATTGTTTATAGATCTGTGGTTGTTTATAGATGTGTGATTGTTTATAGATGTGTGATTGTTTATAGATGTGTTATTGTTTATAGATCTGTGGTTGTTTATAGATCTGTGATTGTTTATAGATCTGTGGTTGTTTATAGATCTGTGATTGTTTATAGATCTGTGATTGTTTATAGATGTGTGATTGTTTATAGATCTGTGGTTGTTTATAGATCTGTGGTTGTTTATAGATCTGTGATTGTTTATAGATGTGTGATTGTTTATAGATCTGTGATTGTTTATAGATCTGTGATTGTTTATAGATGTGTGATTGTTTATAGATCTGTGGTTGTTTATAAATCTGTGATTGTTCCCATACAAAAATGTAATATATGGCCATATATGTACTTATATTTCAAATAGCATGACATATATCTATACATATATTTGACTTATCTGAGAACACAATATATGCCTGCAACATATATGAACATTTATGTGTCCAAACATGTTAAGACAATATTTGAGTTCATCCATATATGATACCATATATCTGCATATATTACAGTATAGTATTGGTTTCTCGCAAATATAGACAACATTAAGTATAAATATGTGACATACATATTTGTGTTCCACATATTTAATAAATGTATGTAAACATACATGCATTTCATACTGATGCATTTTTAAAGCTGTGGCATATGGTTATGGTACTTTGTCGATGTATTTGTCAAAAATGACAAAGAAAACACTGCATTATTGTATTAAAAATACTATATTTGGTATTCACACAATACAGACAAAATCTCCAACTATATGCATTTAATTACAACACTGTAAAAAAAATCCAAACAAAAAAATCCAAACAAAAAACGTAAAATTAAAGTAAAATATCTTAATTCAAATAAAGTGCAAAAACTTTACGTAAATTAACATTAAAAGTTTGAGAGAAAACAGATTTTTCCTTATTTAAATTAAGATATTTTACTTTAATTTTATGTTTTTGTTTGGCAGCCGTAGCTGCCAGTCATTTGACTTTTTTTAACTATTTTTTTTTTTTTTTTTACAGTGTAGGTGTATTTTTACATTCAAACTGTAATTCTGGACACACATATAACAAACTATATAGCAAACTAAATATCAAACAATAATCTGTTTTTAAAGAGTACAAATCTGCACTGCTCTACAGGTTGAAACTTTCAAGCCTCTGCCCACACCACAAAACACCAACTAATTAAATATAACAGCAAATAAAAATAAATATACACATTTGCTAACTGTAGTTTAAAACAAGTTATTTCTATGGATGCAAGGTTATTTGCTGTCTTTCTGTGTTCACTTGAGCGTGATTGGTCAATCTGAACGTCATCTAGAAATCTGGCCAATGACAACTGTGCACGCCTTCTACCGATCAAGTTTGAAAATACAACCGTTGCCGTTGGAGTGGTTCACGGGCACGGTTACTAATCTGCAGCAGGACCGCTTCGGTCCGTCCATTAATGGCATTACATGGATCATTTTACATCTGTTAAAATCTTATTTTGGACAAATTTTGATTGTGGGATGTTGACTGAGAACGGAAAACATGAATATGAACAGACATTTAAGTTACCAATGGCGGACAACAGACGGCAGAAGGTAAATAAATCCCTTTATATTTTTTCTACTGTCACATCAATATATAGTGCATTGAAGTTTTAATTTCTGCTAATCGTGTTTACTTTAATATTCTGTTTCTGCGTTTTGTTATGTTGTAATGCTGTTAAGATAGGGCTGGGCGCTATGACGATGATAGTGAGAGATTTTACAATTATGTTAACTTTTTATATCGCGGAATGTAAATATATCCGCGTAGCACTGTACTAACGTTACTTACAGTTATTGACATTTTGATAAAGAAACATGCATGAATGAAGAATAAAGAGTAACGTTAAGCCGCCTCTCTCAGAGGGGCATGCAATCCCGAAATCAATTATCCTTTCGGTAAAATGCTCACAATTATCTCAAAATCCCTGTCATGTGAGGTATTCCCTGGATGTAAACAGTCAGTTAGCGTTATGTTTAGAGTTAAACAGTTCAAGTTAACGTGGGGAAACCCGGATGCGTGTCATTGTGCATCCGTTCTTAAAGGGGCAGCAGATTAATAAACTGCCCTCTCATAATGTGAATCAAACAACAAAAGACTAGAGAAGACCTTCTGCGTTTTTAAGAATCAAGTGATATTAATGCATAGAATATCATACAGTGAAGACTAAGCAGTTTTATTCTGTAGTATTTCTTAATAAAATAACTATATTGTGATATCGTTATTGTGAAATAAAATGTCTCATGTATGTAGAATAATATGGTCATAATGCCCATCCCTACTGGTAGTTTTAAGATCAAGTTTTAAGCTAGTTTTAAGATCAAGCTTGTCATAAAAAGTAAAGGAGCTTTGGAAAGAGTAATCTGAGAACACGTTCACTCATTTAGCAGAGAGGACAGGAAACCACCATTCTTGGAAAACCAGGATTTTGGATCTACTGTGAAGTTTTTGTATGGACCTGGTGAGTACATTTTGCAAGTCCATGTCTCTGTCAGTAAGTTGATAATTAATATTAATGTTTTATCAAACAAATTAATATTCATTTGTGTGTGTGTGTGTGTGTGTGTGTGTGTGTGTGTGTGTGTGTGTGTGTGTGTGTGTGTGTGTGTGTGTGTGTGTGTGTGTGTGTGTGTGTGTGTTTATGTTGCTTCCCCCCTCATGATCCAGAAGTTTTGGGAATGGAAATCTGCCACATGATCTAAAGAGGAAGTGAGTATTCATGTCATATCCAACATTAATACTGTTACGGTGTTAGCCTTATGTGTGTGGAAATGTGAACACAGGCAACTCAGCACCAAGGCACAACTCTGGTTCAAACGTACCTTGAGTTTAAAAGCATAGCTCACTCAAAATGAAAACTCCATCATCGTTAACTCACCCTCTTGTCTTATCAAACTTGTATGACTTTCTTCTGTGAAACTAAATATTTTGAATAATGTTGGTAACCAAGCTACATTGGACCAAATTTTATGGACAATAATCACCAATAACCATCTCAAAGCTGAGCGGACTCTGTGTTCATATAGCCAGAATATCTCAATGTCAAATGTTGTTTAAAGGAAAGGTACAAAAACAAAATCCTCCCTTTTGAAGGACTTTTCAGTGAATCGATGTCTGTTTCTTTCTTTCTTTTACAGATCCAGCTGATTATTGGAGATTTGGAAGAGGATTGCTCTTTATCTGCTGTGTCTGTCCCTTCTGGAGCAGAATCATGGACCTGTTGTATGTTTTGATTTATGTTTCTGATTACACTATATAGCTTGGATTCTGAATTAAAGGTAAATGTTTGTCCATATATATTATCAGAGCTATATGGAGCCCTCGGGGTCAGTTGAATATAGAGGAAAACAATATAAAACTTATTTGGAAAATACAAAGCTAACAGTAAACGGCACAATTTGTTATTTTGTTATGAGGTGAAATCATAACCTCATCATGATATTAGTAACCCTAACTTACAAGATAAATGCAATTTTTAGTTTTTCAATTCCTCCTGGGGGCTCTGAAGTAGTGTTAGACTGATATATCGGACGGCCGATATTTGCGATTTTTACGTGTATCGGCCGATACAAGGCTGCTGCGTTCGCCGATATTTTTTCCCCAGCATTATTTACAGACAGGCGTCCACAGGCAGCTCTAGATGTGTTGCTGGAGACGCTGCAGTTCATGCACTACCCCTCGCCCCACTAGCAGTGCAGGAATCTGCTCTTCAATACAACGATAATTTTTAAACTTTCAAAGCATCTTTTAACTGTTTGACTTAGTTGAAGTATTGCTATACACTTTGAAAGTGGAAACACGTTGCTCTATATGTGCTTGCAACTATAGCTAAGCAAGTTTGTGCGTCCAAATGGAAAACGCAAATGCTGAATGCCTCGTCTATAAAACTTGCCATTGTATTAAGGGAGCTGCAAATAGCGAAGTTGTAGGCTATTCGTATGCATATGGTAGCTGTTACGAACACTGGTCATAGGATTAAGTAATGCCGACGTACCGTGGTATTTGTGGGAGTTTTATTCAGTGACCACCTGGCTGCGGTTTGGATGCTGTGTGTGTCTCTCCAGTGTTTCCCACACTCATAGACTAACTCGCGGTGGTGCGCCACAGAATCAACACCGGCCGTCACATATTGCGTTTTTTGGCGGCTGCCAAAGCAAATTTTTATCCTGCTAAAGCCTTATTTGAACAGGACGCATGTGTTGCTGAGAGAACGAGCAGAGAGCACGCGCGGCCAGAGGAGGGGCGCGCTCTCTGCTCGTTCTCTCAGCAACACATGCGTCCTCTCACCGTCTTCAAACTGTCTTGCTCTCCCTTCCTCGCGCATATGAATCAAAATCAATTGAGAATTGAAATGATGGTAAAAGGTCGGAAGACCGAAGTTTCATGTAGAGCATTGGGAGATTTTTTTCCTGAATTAACGCTGGTGTTGCTCTACAAGAGATTAAGTTAAGTACACCTAAGCATTAAATGACTACGTTGTAAATAGTTTTAAAATTAAGTATAGTACAGTCAGTGTGCACTTTATTATGCTGCTTGCTTGTTGCTACTGTGTGCAATAGTGTAACTATTTATTTATGCTTAAATATTTATTTTCACCACTGAACTCTTTTTTTTTCTTGTTCTTCCTCACCTGTTTTTACTATTTGTTAAATATTGTTTGTTTTTTAGTTCAATAAATTTTACTTTTTATAAATTGAGACTTCATTTTCATGATGTATTTAAGGCAGCAAAAGCAGTATTGGCTCCAAATATCGAAAATCGGCAGCCCGTATCGGCCATCAGCTAAGGCTGATGAAAAAAATCATTATCGGCAGTAAAAAAATCCATATCGGTCGATCCCTACTCTGAAGAATTTGTTTACATAAATTTACATCTGAATAATCAAGTTTTAGAATCAATAGTGAATCAGTGACAATCTTGTAAATGTATCAGTTTTGTATTTTTTTCAGTTTGAAATTTTATTCAACTTTAAAAATTTGATGAGACTGTTCCACTGTTATCTGTATTTGAAATCTATTATGTATTGTATTGTTTTACAGACTGTATTGTCTTCCAAAATAAAACTGTAAATTTAACACTTTATTGAATGTTTTTTGTATTGTAATAGTACTAAAAATTCGGCAGAAAAACACTGTTATTTTATAGATTGTCACTTTTATTAAAGGTGTTTGATCATAATCTAGGAAAAATCAGTAAAATAACAGTTTAATCTGTGAAAAAATTGTAAATGACTGGCAGCTATGGCTGCCAAACAAAAAACATAAAATTAAAGTAAAATATCTTAATTTAAACAAGGAAAAAATCTGTAAAATAACAGTGTTTTTCACTAAAACTTTTAATGTAAATTTCAGTAAAGTTTGTACTTGAAAAGACTTGAAATTGTGTGTTCTGTTGAATGAGTACAAATATATGTGCAGGCTGTATAAAAACATAGTTGTGTCACTAATATAAGTGAAAGTACATGGTATCATCATATTAGAAGCATATTTGTATCCCTAATATAAGTGAAAGTACATGGTGTCATCATATTAGAAGCATATTTGTATCCCTAATATAAGTGAAAGTATGTACTATGAAAATAAGTACATATATGCATGTATACATATATGCGTCTTGCATATATTAAACATGTATGTGCATATACGGGAAAATATATGGCACTTACATGAAAACGGCCATTTTTGCTATATTTTGAAATCTATGTTTCATATATGTATATGTATTTTATATATATGAATATTGCATATATTCCCATATAGGCAGCAGACATACATGGGCACCGACATGTAATTTACATATATTGACATATATTACATTTCTGTATGGGTTTATAGATCTGTGATTGTTTATAGATCTGTGATTGTTTATTGTTTATAGATCTGTTGTTGTTTATAGATCTGTGATTGTTTATAGATCTGTGATTGTTAATAGATCTGCGGTTGTTTATAGATGTGTGATTGTTTATAGATCTGTGATTGTTAATAGATCTGTGATTGTTTATAGATGTGTGATTGTTTATAGATGTGTGGTTGTTTATAGATCTGTGATTGTTAATAGATCTGTGATTGTTTATAGATCTGTGGTTGTTTATAGATCTGTGATTGTTTATAGATCTGTGGTTGTTTATAGATGTGTGATTGTTTATAGATGTGTGATTGTTTATAGATGTGTGGTTGTTTATAGATGTGTGATTGTTTATAGATGTGTGATTGTTTATAGATGTGTGATTGTTTATAGATCTGCGGTTGTTTATAGATCTGTGATTGTTAATAGATCTGTGATTGTTTATAGATCTGTGGTTGTTTATAGATCTGTGATTGTTTATAGATCTGTGGTTGTTTATAGATGTGTGATTGTTTATAGATGTGTGGTTGTTTATAGATGTGTGGTTGTTTATAGATCTGTGATTGTTTATAGATCTTTGATTGTTTATAGATGTAGCCCGGTATGTGAGACAGTGACAACACCGGATACAGAATAACGGGGTATTTTATTCCAGACTGCACTTGGAACAGCGCAGCGTTAATTAAGCGAAATTTCAGAATTTCAGAGTAGAAAGGTTTGTGTAAAGTGATTGAAATCAATAAAGTTTGCTTTTCACATCAAAATGAGTCTCTCTATCTCTCTTGTTCTCAGTCACAACATTAAAGGTATCAATCACAAAAACTAGACTAGTTAACATAGACAACAGTAGCAGCCTCTCATTCTAGAAAACAAATGCACAAATAATTATAATATTTGTCAGCACAGAAGACCAAGAAAAGGCTACTCATGTTACATGCAAAATACATGGCAATGAAATTAGAAGTTACATTTTGGAGTATTTGCAATACCTTTCAAAAATGATTAAACAATTTAACACTTAGTCTTACATCAGCAAATAAACACTTGTACAACTTCAAAAATGAAATGAATGATATTCAAACTTACTTTACATCACCACTCTATAACCTGTAAATGTTTTCACAGTGAATGACGCACTCGATTTTCCCCTGTGGACAGTAAAATAAGTAATACATTACTCTTCTTCAATATCTAGAACACAAGACTAATAAACACTTCTTGGAAATCAATTAAAGTGAACAACACTCACTCTGATGTTTCACGCTCACCCCAGAAACACACTGAGGGCCTACACAGAGCACTCTTCTCCCCTCTTAATTAGACAGAATTACCACAGTCAAAAACACTAGTTCACATCAAATTATACACAAAATAATCTTGACATTGCGCTGGTATTGACGATAGTTCATCACTTACGCTTCTAGAGAATTGTGTTGTTGGGATTTCCCCACACAGAGATGCGTCTCGACAGAAATCACCATCAATCAACACAATGCACAGCCATCCGGCCAAGCCAACACTGAGAAGGACTTCACAAACTACTAAAAGTGCATATTTCTCACTATTTTGGTTATATAATCGGCTTTTGTGGCCTTGATTCAACACAGCACCCGCATGAGCATCATCCGAACCACGTTGGGAAATCGCGCTGCTCACAGACCACTCTCACGACACTTCCAGACAGTGACGTTTCTTAAAGGGCCAGCGTAACATTCCATCCATGGATGAGAAAAGCACTAAAACACTTTACATGTTCAGTTCACTTAACACAGGGCTTTGATAACCAGTCCAGTTATTGACTTTAGTAACTTTTGACCTGGTTACACTCTCCCCTGCTGATAGTCGACGTCCCCGGTGACTACCAACCCTAATCATCTTGCCCTCCTTGGAGCTTTCCTGTGGTATAGAGGACCATTCCAGCTAGCACCTGAGAGAGCACATCAGGACTAAAAGACACTGCATTACACGACGACTTTGGCAAGCGGTTCGGGTTACTATGCACTCCTGCAGTTGTCCTTTGTGTTCTACGTACAGCAGGACAAGGCACTTCTGGCTTAACACACTCTTCTCTTTCCTTTCTAGGTGCAGGCACTGGTCTCATCACTGGATTCTCAGCAGGTAAGTGGACACTTTCTGTTTCCAGAGATATTGGCGTCACTCCCAGGGTGTCCTCAGGGTCCTCGTTGCACTCTGGTTTCGTGCAATGACCCCTCTTAACAGATTCCTCTGTTTGATTCTTGAAACAGTCTCTGCGTCCAGGAACTGGCTGTCTTTGACGCTCAGATGCTGGTGCTACTGTCAGTTTCTCCTTGGGACACGGAACTTCCTCCACTAGAACACACTCAGCTTCCAATGAGGTCATCTCTGATTCAGAATCTGGGGTAGGTATCTCTTCCACAGACTTTTTCCGACGCCTTGGCATGGGCACTGGGGCTGGATTATTGCAGGGTCTGAGGTTGGATCTGTGCACTCTCTTCACTGTACCTCCTTCGACAGGCTCCACGGTGTAGGTCGTCCCTTGAACCTCTAACACCTTGTACATTGTTGAAGACCATGCATCCTGAATCTTATTTCTTCCTAGTGGTCGGTGTCGTAGGTACACGTGCTGTCCAATCTCTACAGCAGGGCAAAATACCTTATCCTCATTCCGCGCTGCTCTTTCCACAGCCTTCCTTTCCGCGTATTCCTTAGCTCGAACATGAGCATCTCGGAGGCGTTCCTGGTGTACTTTTAACCAGTCAGGTTTGTCATCGGTTACAGGCTCCTGGCCCAACAGAGCATCAACCGGCAGATGCGGCTGCATCCCAAATAACAAATAGTACGGTGAGTACCCTGTGGATGAGTGTGGCGTCACATTATATGCGTAGACGAGCTCTGATAAGTGTTCAGGCCACCTGCGCTTCCGTTCGGGTGGAAGGGACTTCAAGAGGTCATGAAGTGTTCTATTGAACCTCTCACATTGAGGATTGCCCTGAGGGTGATGTGGTGTCGTGCGCGTTTTCTTGACTCCATACAATTTGCAGAGCTCCGCAATCACAGCACTTTCAAAATTCCGGCCCTGGTCCGAGTGCAAGCGTTGGGGCACTCCATATTTCAGGAACCATTCTCTGAGGAGGATCTTGGCAGTGGTCTCCGCCTTCTGATCACGGGTGGGAAATGCTTGACTGAACTTTGTGAACACATCCGTCACTACTAGAACATTTTCTCGTCCATCCGTGGCTGGTTCGAGAATCGTAAAGTCTACTGCTACAACCTCCAATGGACGTGTGGCCAAGAATGAAGCCCAAGATGCCTTAACTTTTGGTTGCGGCATCTTTGCCAACACGCAACGCTGACATCGTTTTACCCACTGTTCCACATCCTCATACATTCCTCCCCAGAAACATCTCTGTCTCAACAGGCCTAAGGTCCTCTCTATACCCTGATGACCCATCTGATCGTGAACATTCTTTAAGACTTGATCTGTCAAACAGGTAGGTAACAACAACTGATGACATTCTCCAGTGTGGACATCATTGATCACACGGTATAACAGACCATCCTTTTCACTTATCTTTGGCCACTGCTTCAACAGGGATCGCACAGCTCTGGGCAAACCTATCCTCTCTTGCTTGGTAGGTTTCCTTTGCCTGCCCCAGAACTTCTTGAACACCCTGAGCGTTGGATCGGACTCCTGGAATTGACAAAGTTCCGACTTTGAATACCCAGGCAGAGTGGGGGTATTCTCACACTCGATATCCTCCTCTCCTGCCGAGGTTGCCTGTAACTGCCTAACCTTGCTGCACTCAACTCCTGCTGCTACCAGGTCTGCTCCCAGAGCTGTTCCTGTCCTGAGAAGGTTACAGATCGCCACACAGCCATCATACTCGGCGTCTTCGCTTGCTGAGGCCGGTTCATCAGATCCTGGTCTCCTCGAAAGAGCATCAGCAGCAGTGTTACACCGCCCAGGGCGGTACTTCACTTCAAAATCAAACACAGCGAGTTGAGCAGCCCAGCGTTGTTCAATGGCTCCCAATTTGGCAGTCCCGAGGTGGCAGAGGGGGTTGTTGTCCGTTATGATGGTGAATTTGGACCCCAGCAGATAACTTCGAAACTTTTCAGTGACAGCCCACTTAAGCGCTAACAGTTCCAGCTTCATGCTGCTGTAGTTTTTATCATTTCTCTCAGCCCCTCTCAACCTTCTACTGGCATAAGCAATCACAGTCTTCTTCCCCTTTTGTTGCTGATACAAGACCGCTCCCAACCCCTGGTTGCTAGCATCAGTCTCAATCACAAAGGGAAGCGTGAAATCAGCATAACCGAGCGTGGGTGCACTGGTAAGTCTGCCTTTAAGATGTTCAAATGCCGTCTGACACTGAGGAGTCCAGACACTCTTATACAGCTGAACTGCCTTGACGTGGCTTGTCTCTCTAAGGCACACATTCACCACATCATGCAATGGTCCGGCTATCTGGGAGAAACCCTTGATGAATCTCCGGTAATAACTACAAAACCCCAAGAACGACCGGAGTTCCTTGAGAGTACTGGGGACTGGCCACTCCCGAACAGCACTTATCTTATCAGGGTCTGTACTAACGCCTTGGGATGAAACTTGATGACCAAGGAATCTCACTTCCGGCTGCAGGAAATGACACTTCTCTATTTTAATCTTCAGCCCAGTTTCCTTTAACCTTCTAAACACGGCTTCAAGTCGCACAAGATGTTCGTGAAAGGTGGAGGAGTACACCAACAAGTCATCCAAGTAGATGAGCACAATTTGGAACACAAAGTCACTCATTATGGCCTGCATGAGCCGCTGGAATGTGGCGGGCGCATTGCATAGCCCGAAAGGCATCCGATGGAATTCATAGAGGCCAAACAGCGTAGTGAAAGCTGTCTTATGCCTGTCCTTTTCATGGACCGCAACTTGATGGTAACCGCTCGCAAGGTCTATTGTCGAGAAAACTTGTGCCCCGCCCAATGCATCCAAGCTCTCATCGATGCGCGGCAATGGAAAAGCATCACGACTGGTTTTGGAGTTTAATTTCCTATAATCCACACACATCCTCAAACTTCCATCAGACTTGCGCACCAGAACGATGGGTGAAGCATAGGAACTTGAGCTTTCCTGGATGACACCCTTCCTGAGTAAACCCGAGATATGTTCCTTGACCTCGTCAAATTGAGTCGGCGGTATTCTGCGATAAGGCTGAGCGACGGGAGTCTCATCCATCAAGTGGATCTCATGTTTCACCCGATCTGTATATCCCAGGTCTTCATCACAGGCTGCAAACACATCTGCATACTTCACAAGTAGCACTCCAAGCCTTGCTTGCTGTTCCGGTGTACCTCCGATATGCAGTCTACTCAACAGATTACTCAGGTTAGTACCAGACTCTGGTTTATCCTTCTCATCGACTCTCACTTCTTCGTGATTAGCAGAGATACGCTGGAATCTCACCTGACAAGCTTCACTCTCAACACACTGACAGGGGGTAAGTATTCCAAGCGGAACTTTAGGGGGCAGCCAGACATCTTCCTGGGAGAAGTTGACCACTTGAACTGGAAACACTTGACTTCCTGACGGCACTAAGGTGGGCATGGGGATCAATCCACCTGGTAATGGGGAGCTTCCTGGTCCCAGCACTTGCCAAGCATTGGCATCAGGGTCTCTCTTATTTACTCTGGCATAAACGATGGCTACAGAGGATGCTGGAATATGGGTTTTGCCTTTGCCCCGAGAACTAACTCTGGCTGTTGCCCTTGTCTTCCCCCGTTCATCTTCCTGTACACGGGTAAAGGCTTCTCGCCATACAGAGTCCAACCTTCCTCCTAATGTGGTGTCAAACTCCGTCAGTGCTAACTCTCTGCATCTCTGGGTGATATTCATGCCTATGATACCGGGTGGAGTTGGGTCCGGCTCTGCAGCATCCACATCTCGGACTATCAGAAAACCACACTCCGGGATAGTTAGCCCCATCACTTGAATGTCCAATTCAACATATCCCAGGTACGGCAGGGGTAATTTGTTAGCTGCAGTTATTCTTAGCCACTTAGAGGTGCAATGAAGGTCTCCATCCTCTCCGTGTAGGTTTTCTCTGAAGAAGCTTTCCGTTAGGGTACTCACATTACTTCCTGTGTCTAGCAGACATCTCACTGGAACACCACCAATGCAAATATCAACTTCAGGGCACCTTCCAACGGCACGCTCCAAGAACCGTTCTTTTGTTAACATACTGCATCCCGAGCCTTCTGGTTTTCCTCGCATTGCTCGGCTCACTGCAACGGAGGGACCCCGTTTCCCTGTACCGTAGAACTTGTGGTGGAAGTGGGCTGGCCTTTGAAACTACGAGGTACAGGACACTGTCTGGCTATATGTCCAACTCCATCACACCTCAGACAGATGGGCTGGCCATCATCTGTGTACTTGGGCTTGGCTTTGGGATAGCCAATCTGGTTACCACTTGAACTAACTTTCTGTACAGTGAGTTCACGAACCGCATTGGTGAGTTCTCCAATGGCTTTACCCTGCTGAGTGATTATCTTCACTACCTCCTGCAGAGCCACAACCATATCACTTTGTGCAGTACTGACCGGATTTGAAGGTTCTGACATCCCTTCCGAACATCTACTCACAATGTGTCGACTCCTGGCCACATTAGCTCCACGGGGTCTGTCCTCCATAACCCACATCATGGCCTCTTCACGGACATTAAACAGGGTAGACTGAGGCTTTTCTCTGACAAGCTTGCGCAGCTCCCTACGCAGGGTTGCATCTCTTATGCCTTCGATGAACTGATCTCTTAATGCAAGCTGGGGGTCAGACACAGCGTTATGGGACTGCTGGAGAGCAAAATTAAGAAGTTGGGAGAGGGCATGGGAAAAGTCACGGAGGTCTTCCCCCTCTAACTGTCTACGCGCATAGAAAGCATGCAACAACTGTGGGGTAGTACGTTTCTCCCTAAATGCCCCCCTCAAATATGAAAACAGATCACTGGGTTGTTTGGTCTCCCCCCCCATACACAGCTTGACTTCGTCTAAAGCTGAACCTCTTAAATGGGAAAGTATGAAATCCAATTGGTCGTCAGTGTTCAAACCCCTTACTCGAATTACACGTTCAACCTCATCAATGAACTCATCTACAGATTGACCATCTTTAACATGATCACCACTAAATGGCACAATTTGACGTTCCCTTGGAATATAAACATACGATCTAGTAGCATTATTCATATTAGACAGGGCTGACATTACTTGGTCGTGTCTTCGACCTAACTCCAGAATTTGTGACTGCAGTTCTGCCACAGGATTACCCTCATCATCCTGGCCCGCCGCGCCAGCATTGTCCACATCACGGCTGGTTCCAGCCCGAGCAGCTGGAACATCGTCGTCCGGGTCCATGGTCTCGCAATGTCTCTATCTCGAATGGCACACAGTAATAAAACACAGTCACTGCAGTTTAACCTGAAGGGCTAGTCTCTGCGGTCGCCTTTGCCAACGATCTCAGCTTCAAAGTGAACACCCTCCTGCGTTCCTGAACACTGGTCCCTTGCTTCACCGCAGGCTCTCCAGGTACGTCACACTTCACGTCGTCAGCCTCCTCAGCACCGGTTACTCGACGACTCTTCACCACTACTGTTGTCTATGTTCCCTCTACTCTACAGTCACCCCGAAATTAGCAATGGAACCCCACTCCTGGTACCAAAATTATCTGTAGCCCGGTATGTGAGACAGTGACAACACCGGATACAGAATAACGGGGTATTTTATTCCAGACTGCACTTGGAACAGCGCAGCGTTAATTAAGCGAAATTTCAGAATTTCAGAGTAGAAAGGTTTGTGTAAAGTGATTGAAATCAATAAAGTTTGCTTTTCACATCAAAATGAGTCTCTCTATCTCTCTTGTTCTCAGTCACAACATTAAAGGTATCAATCACAAAAACTAGACTAGTTAACATAGACAACAGTAGCAGCCTCTCATTCTAGAAAACAAATGCACAAATAATTATAATATTTGTCAGCACAGAAGACCAAGAAAAGGCTACTCATGTTACATGCAAAATACATGGCAATGAAATTAGAAGTTACATTTTGGAGTATTTGCAATACCTTTCAAAAATGATTAAACAATTTAACACTTAGTCTTACATCAGCAAATAAACACTTGTACAACTTCAAAAATGAAATGAATGATATTCAAACTTACTTTACATCACCACTCTATAACCTGTAAATGTTTTCACAGTGAATGACGCACTCGATTTTCCCCTGTGGACAGTAAAATAAGTAATACATTACTCTTCTTCAATATCTAGAACACAAGACTAATAAACACTTCTTGGAAATCAATTAAAGTGAACAACACTCACTCTGATGTTTCACGCTCACCCCAGAAACACACTGAGGGCCTACACAGAGCACTCTTCTCCCCTCTTAATTAGACAGAATTACCACAGTCAAAAACACTAGTTCACATCAAATTATACACAAAATAATCTTGACATTGCGCTGGTATTGACGATAGTTCATCACTTACGCTTCTAGAGAATTGTGTTGTTGGGATTTCCCCACACAGAGATGCGTCTCGACAGAAATCACCATCAATCAACACAATGCACAGCCATCCGGCCAAGCCAACACTGAGAAGGACTTCACAAACTACTAAAAGTGCATATTTCTCACTATTTTGGTTATATAATCGGCTTTTGTGGCCTTGATTCAACACAGCACCCGCATGAGCATCATCCGAACCACGTTGGGAAATCGCGCTGCTCACAGACCACTCTCACGACACTTCCAGACAGTGACGTTTCTTAAAGGGCCAGCGTAACATTCCATCCATGGATGAGAAAAGCACTAAAACACTTTACATGTTCAGTTCACTTAACACAGGGCTTTGATAACCAGTCCAGTTATTGACTTTAGTAACTTTTGACCTGGTTACATAGATGTGTGATTGTTTATAGATGTGTGGTTGTTTATAGATGTGTGATTGTTTATAGATGTGTGATTGTTTATAGATGTGTGGTTGTTTATAGATCTGTGGTTGTTAATAGATCTGTGATTGTTTATAGATCTGTGGTTGTTTATAGATGTGTGGTTGTTTATAGATGTGTGATTGTTTATAGATCTGTGGTTGTTTATAGATGTGTGATTGTTTATAGATGTGTGATTGTTTATAGATGTGTGATTGTTTATAGATGTGTGGTTGTTTATAGATCTGTGGTTGTTTATAGATCTGTGATTGTTTATAGATCTGTGGTTGTTTATAGATCTGTGATTGTTTATAGATCTGTGGTTGTTTATAGATCTGTGATTGTTAATAGATGTGTGATTGTTTATAGATGTGTGGTTGTTTATAGATGTGTGGTTGTTTATAGATGTGTGATTGTTTATAGATGTGGGATTGTTTATAGATGTGTGGTTGTTTATAGATGTGTGGTTGTTTATAGATGTGTGATTGTTTATAGATGTGTGGTTGTTTATAGATGTGTGATTGTTTATAGATGTGGGATTGTTTATAGATCTGTGGTTGTTTATAGATGTGTGATTGTTTATAGATGTGTGGTTGTTTATAGATGTGTGATTGTTTATAGATGTGGGATTGTTTATAGATGTGTGGTTTTTTATAGATGTGTGATTGTTTATAGATGTGTGGTTGTTTATAGATGTGTGATTGTTTATAGATATGTGGTTGTTTATAGATGTGTGGTTGTTTATAGATGTGTGGTTGTTTATAGATGTGTGGTTGTTTATAGATGTGTAGTTGTTTACAGATGTGTGATTGTTTATAGATGTGTGGTTGTTTATAGATGTGTGATTGTTTATAGATGTGTGGTTGTTTATAGATGTGTGATTGTTTATAGATGTGTGGTTGTTTATAGATGTGTGGTTGTTTATAGATGTGTGGTTGTTTATAGATGTGTGATTGTTTATAGATGTGTGATTGTTTATAGATGTGGGATTGTTTATAGATGTGTTTATTGAGTCTTGGAGTACAGACTGGTGTAAGACGTGATGTTCTAATAGGACATCCTGTAGCCGTTCAGTTACTCCCAACCAGAAAACACAAGAGAACAGCAGTTTTTACAAGTAATACAAACACACTAATCATCAACCACTACTGCTAAATAACTATGAATTGATATATTAAGATGTCTTTAAGACTTATTGAATTAAAGACATGTAAACTTAGGGAGGTTGTATTCAGTTGTTCTGATAGAGGGAAACAAAATGCATTTATAGTTTCATTATTTATTGTTCTTCAGAACAATAGTTCTAGAGATTATTCTTCTCTCAGTAACTTTGGTAACAGGGTTGTTGAATGCGGTCAACACTGTACAGTTTGTGTCAAAACTGAGACCATGGATTGAGATTATTTTCTTGTCCTCCCATCATGCTGTAGAAAGGGTCCAGATGATGTCACTTCCTGTGTGTGACAGTTTTAAGAAATGCTCTTTTTTTAAAGGAGGAAACTCATGTCAGAAGTCACAGGGTTGAGTGGAACATGTAGGACACAGATAATGCTAGTATTATAATGGATGATTTAAAACTACAGTAGTTAAAGCCGCGGCCACTCGACGTCCAGCATGTATTGCTCTCAGCAGTTTCTCTGGACACTGCAACGGTCAGGATAGGATGTCACACTATGTGCATGTATGAAACATTTTATAACATAAATTGAACATAACAAATGCTAACTAGAAACTGTAAGTTTGTCCAGACCAAAGCCTAGCAGAAAGGTTGAAGTAGTTTTAACGGTTTTAAGGTTTGTGTTGTATTTTTATACCGCTGTAACATCCTAAAACATCCTACACATCCCCATAGCCTATAATAATCATACACAGCTTCTCACCTGAAGGTTAAAGATGTCATGAGTAGGAGTTGCTTTAGGGTCAGCGGTGTCCTTAAACCAGCTCAACCTCGAGGTCATGTCACTGCATGAAAAAAGGTGTATCCGGACCAGGATACTCCTGTATACACTGCTGAAATTCGGAAGAATCCAGGAGTATACTGGCCGGATAGGTCAAATTCCATGGATCCGTATATGTCCGTATACATCCGAAATGGTACCAAATCGGATGTATGTTGTGGCCGTATACTCCCATGCTACAGCCATTTGTTGCCATGGCAAATAATCCCATCAAGTTTTTCCCAGGAGACATTTTCACACCTCTAAACAGCTTTGCCTTCCACCCCCTATTGGTCCTTCATCTCAAACTGGATTGGTTGTTTTTTTTAAAACCACTCCCAAAACCCAGACTGCTATTGGATAACAGAACGCATTGAAAACCCAGTCAAGTGACTTTATTGGTTACTTCTAAGGCTAAGGGTGGGCTAGGTTTTGTAGCATAGGGACTTGATTGGTTATAGGCCAGCTATGCAGATTTTGCTCATTAATATATAATATATATATATAAAAAATAATCCCCTCTCCCTCCCAAAAGAAAAATACACACAAAACAATTTGAGAAAGTCTGAAATATTTATTAAAAAGGTATAAAAAAAAAAAAACACATTCTTAACAGCATTACAAACGAACATTAAAACAATGGTGAAACAAAAACAAGTGAACTAAATGTATTTAAAAGGGATGAAAATGTAAAGGAACAAATGTAAAAATATAAACAGTCCAAAGAACATAAATATACGTTAAAATGAATTGGTAAAGAAACAAAAAGGGGAAAAAAAAATGAACAAAATGCATTTAAAAGACAGAGATGAAAAAAAATAAAATACACAGTGAACATAAAAAGGAAAAGAATAAATATACAAATTAAACAATATAAAATGAGAACAATAAATTTATAAGACAAAAAAAGTGTATATAAAATATATTAAAATACATATAAATATTCCAAGTAAACAATATAACCAAATAAAAAGAACAAAGAGCATTATAAACATACATTAAAATGAATGGGGGAAAAGATAAGTGAACAAAATGTTTCTAAAGGAAGGCGACGTAAGAGGAACAACAATACAAAACATGGAGATCAAAAGCAACATGGACATCTAAAAAGGAACAAACATACAAAGTATACAATATAAAACGAGACAAAGAAATCTATAAATTAAAAAGTGTATATAAAATATATGTAAATGTTCTATATATGGGAACCAATAAAAGTATAAGTATATAAACATAGGAATAAAGAAAATATAAAATGGAACAATTGAATATTAAAATTATAATTATAAAATAATTGTGACCAACTCTAACACAATGTTGTTTGAGTTTTGAAATTTTTTTCAAACTGCTGTGATGGGCTGGTGATGTGATGCGTAGCGTGGGTCAGCCTAGTCTGGTTTGTAGTAGCTAGCCTAACCATCCACACTGGCCTTCCATCAACAACAGCATCATCTTCATCTTCATCAGGTCTATAGTTGCGGTCTTCCACAGGTTCTGTGTTGGTTTGTGCAACCCTGGATCTGGTCTCCAGCAACTGCAAAACATGACAGTAAATTAACCACTAAAACTCAGAGAGGAGTATAGTAACATTCTGGGGGGAAAAAGCTTAACCGGTTTCTTAACTTACCCGTCTCTTTCTCTGACGGTTCTGTGTGATGTTCTTCATAGTGTTTCTTTTCTGGGCCTTTTCAGACTGAGCCAAAGAATACTTCCTCAGCAAAGTCTCACAAAATAAAATACATCTTGCAACCTGCCAAATAAATCATGAATAATATATAGTTAATGCCAATAAAAGTAAGTAAAACAATTCAATTAAAATGTATTTGTATAGCGCTTTTCACAATACATATTCAGGGTTTTTCCTGGGTCAAAAATGGTCTTCGGTGGTGGCTGACAGACATGGTCATCCACACACACACACACACACACACACACACACACACACACACACACACACACACACACACACACACACACACACACACACACACACACACACACACACACACACACACACACACACACACACGGTAAAAAAAAAATACCCTACCCACTTGATCTGCAAGCGCAATACTGACAATACATTTGAAATAAATTCAAAGAAAGTTTGTAACTTTTGCTTATCTTATTTTGATACCTTGATGTTTGTTTTTGTTCCTCATTTTTACACTATTTACTGATAATTGTTTGTTTTGGTAATCATATCAATATTAAAAAATAGTATTAAAAAAATGAACAAATAGCCCAATTTTCTGCCATATACAATCAGCTAGCTAACAACAAATATGTTCTGGGTTCACCTCACTCCAGTCTAAACTAAATGATTGTAGGCTATTTATTTTACTACACATTGTGAACATAAATAAGCTGAAAGACTGTTGATAATTAAAAATAATTCTTACTATCCACTCTTGCTAAATTGGGTAAGCACACCTGTGTTCTCATTTCAGGTGTTGTTCTGAGTTAATGATTAAACTAATTTGTGAGTTCAGTGTTGGACAGATCAGTTCTAACCAGTCGTTAAAATGATTCAGTTCAAAGGAGTCATTAGCACACGCGTTGTGTGCGAATCCCGTCTTTAGAACATCGCAAAAGATTTGTCAACACACAGAAAACACTTCATAACCGGATAGGATTTGTTTCCTGTTTATTTAAAGTATGCTTTGTGTCAGCTGGTCAGAGAATCAGTCAATGTTTTTTGAGCGCATTTCACACCCAGCGGTAATTAAAGGAAGACGTCTGATAGCGCCACGTGCAACATGGATTCGGTCTTCCGACCTTTTGATTTTGATTAACGTAAAATTTGAAACATTAGAAAGCTAAGAATGCTTATTTTGAAGACAGAGAGCGTGCGAGCGGGGTAGGAGCTCCCTGGTCGTTCTCTCTGTCACTCAGTTAACTCAAGTGCAGCACTCATCTGTTCTACATCACTCATAAATCCCAATAACTGATCAAATAAGGCTTTGGCGGGACAAAAATTTGTTTTGGCGGCCGGCAAAAAATTCTCAATGTAGGAAAAACCCTGATATTGTTTCAAAGCAACTTCACAGAAAATGCATGCGTCTACATTACAGAAAAAAACAGAGAACATAATAACATAATGTTCAGAGAAAAAACAGAGAACATAATGACAACATATTTAAGATTACCTTTTACACATTCAGGGTCAACATCTGTAAAAGTTCTTCAGGATCATGGATCCAAAACTTCTGGATCATGAGGGGGGAAGAAACATGCACACACACAAATTAATATTAATTTGTTTGATAAAACATTAATATTAATTATCAACTTACGGACATGGACTTGCAAAACATACTCACCAGGCCCATACAAAAACTTTACAGTAGATCCAAAATCCTGGTTTTCCTATAATTCTTCAGAGTCCAAGTATGGTGTTTTCCTGTCCTCTCTGCTGAATGAGTGAACATGATCTCAGATTACTCATTCCAAAGCTCCTTTACATTTATGACAAGCTTGATCTTAAAACTAGCTGACAGTAGGGATGGGCATTATGACCATATAATTATACATACATGAGAAATTTTATTTTACAATAACGATATCACAAAATATTTATTTTGATGGATATTTTATTAAAATGCTACAGAATAATACTGCTTTAAAAGTCTTCACTGTATGATATTCAATTAATTAATATCACTTAATTCTTAAAGAAGCAGAAGGTCTTCTCTATTATTTTGTTTTATTAAAATGATGACAAAGCTGCAGCCGCTTTAAGAACGGATACACAGAATGACACGCATCCGGGTTTCCCCATGTTAACTTGAACTGTTTGACTTTACTTAAGACATAACTGACTGTTTAAATCAAGTGAATACCTCACATAATAATTGATTTCGGGATCGCATGCTGTCTGAGAGAGGCTTATTTTAACACATGCATGTCCCGTTCATTATTCTACATTCATGCATGTTTCCTTGTCAAAATGTCAAAAACTTTTAGTACAGTCAGTGCTGCGTTATATACGCTATATTCCCATTCCGCAATATAAAAAGGTAATGTTAAAGTTTACAGCAAAATCGCTAACAATAGTCAGTATCATCAGATCGCCATAACACCCAGTCCTATCTTAACAATATTACAACACAACAAAACACAGAAACAGAATATGTAAGTTAATCACGATTAGCATATGACTTTAATGCACTAACGTTATATCTTGATGAGCAGTAGAAAAAATATAAAGGGATTTACGTTACCTTCTGCCGTCTGCTGTCCGCCATTGGAAACTTAGTCTGTTCGTATTCATGTTTTTTCGTTCTCAGTCGACATCCCACAATCAAAATTCGTCCAAAATAAGATTTTAACAGGTTTAAATGGTCCATGCAATGCCATTAATAGACCGACGTGAAGATTAGAAGCCGCGATCGCGTCGCGTCCCCGCGAGCCACGATCAACTCCAACGGCAACGGCAACGGGTGTATAATTCAAACTGAAGGCGCGCACTGTCATTGGCCAGATTTCTGGATGACGTTCAGATTGACCAATCACGCTCAAAAGAACACGGAAAGAAAGCATAGCCTTGCAAATAAAGAAAAAAAAATGTTTTAAACCACAGTTAGAAAATGTGTATATTTAGTTTTATTTGCTGTTATATTTAATTAATTGGTCAAATGGTGTTTTGTGGTGTGGGCAGAGGCTTGAAAGTTTCAACCTGGAGAGCAGTGCAGATTTGTACTCTTTAAAAACAATTATTGTTTGATATTTAGTTTGCTATATAGTTTGTTATATTTGTATCCAGAATTGAATGTAAAACCAGTTTGAATGTAAAAATACACCTTCACTGTAAAACAGAAAATTAAAGTAAAATATCTTAATTTAAATAAGGAAAAATCTGTAAACTAATAGTGTTTTCTCTAAAACGTTTAATGTAAATTTCTGTGAAGTTTTTTAACTTTATTTGACTTAAGATATTTGACTTTAATTTTACGGTTTTTGTTTTGCAGCTGTAGCTGCTGTTTTTTTAGGTTTTTATTTTTACAGTGTAAATATAAAACTAATAAGATTTACTTTAAAATGACAAAGAATAATGTTAAATTGTTAGTATGGACATAAACATAAACCTTTAATATAATAAGCTAAATATTGTATTACAGTTGTTAATTTACAGATATTGTTTGTAATTTTGCATGAATTTGTTATTTATGAAAACAGAAAAATAATACAGTGATGTTCCTGTATAAAAAAATGAGAATTACTGTAATTTGTCATTAATGATATAATCCTTAAAATAACAGTCAAGTTGTTTATTTAGATATTGTTTGTAATTTTACATCGTTTTAAACATAATTCAAAATTACAAGAAAATACTGTAAAAGTTTTTTTCTGTAAAATTAGGATTATTTTTATTGGTTGCCTTATTTTTATTGGTAACCTTATTGGTTGCACCTACATCTATTGTGAGTGGTGGATTTCAAACCTAAAAACGCCCCTCTTTTGCAGCGTGTTAAAGTTAAGAATCTTGGAGTGACACTTTTTGTGAACAGTTGCAGAGCTGAAAGATCTGCTTGTGTTTCTGTGTTTCTTGAGCAAGTGAATCCCTGCTCTTTTTTATTCCATATTTTTATTTTGAGCATATCAGTTTTTGGTGTTTTTAAAACAAACTTTTTCATTTTCCACATTTCATCTCCTTTTTATTTAATTCTATTATTGCCTACAATTTGTAAAACTTTGCAAAAATTGTTTGGGGATAGTCTAAAATGTTTGGTTAATTATCCTTTGTTAATTCCATTACATTTCTTTGTTTATTTCATTACCTATTCAGATTTTTTTGTGAACGTATATGTTCAGACAGGGTTTTTATTTTGTACTGTTTTTATAAAAAATATTTGATTAAGAGACTCTTTTCATGCAGTGGTTTTAAGGCCCTGACACACCATTCTGATGGTTTGGCCCAGACCCAGGCAACGTGAACCAACCCCACAGTCGGCTTTAGTCATTGCTAGTTCAGTTTAGTGTTTCAGGGCCTTAACAATTCTTTTTTTCTGTGCAAAAAGCTTGTTTGCTGTAGCCTACAGTAGACCAGAGATAATTCTCAATCCTGAAGTCCTCCCCTGCCCCCCCTCTCTCTGAGAACAGCCAGCACTAGTGTCAGTCATTAACATATGAAAGGTCTTCTTCACACCTAACAGTCTTCAGTCCTAGCACACCCAGCAGTGTTTCAGCTGTATATGTCCGTGAAATTTCACGGATTCCTGTATACGTCCGCATACGTGAGGTTTCCGGGTTTTTCTGGAAATATACTGTTCCGTGTTACTCTGATCCGCTTTTTCCCACATACATCCGGTAAACATCAAATTACACAGGAGTATACCATGCCCGGATAGTGCCGGATTTCAGTGTTTTCATGCAGTGTGTGCACTGGGCAGGATGATAATATAATGTCTAACTACAACAAAATAAAGATATCTCTATCCTCCTTAAGAGGCTATGACTGTCATCACAATATAATAACTCCTTATAAACTATTTGCCTTGGACTACAGCAATCATAATATGTATGTCTAAGGTTATTATAACTTTTGCAGCAAGCGCACACACACATTTCTTTTATCTTGATTTGCAGAGACAAAACCACAACTCTTATCACAGCCGACAATCAGCTTGAACTTCCCCTTTTTAACAGTTTCACGATTAGAAATGTGCAAGCAGAAATACTTATTAAAGCCCTATATATATTTCAAGAAATTCAAACTTCTCTTGCAAGTTGAACATTTCTAATTGACCTTTTTTCATCATAACATTTCTAACATCATGCATTCATTTCTTGTTTGAACTTTTCCATTTATCCGATGACTGGAATGATCGGTTTTCCCCTCCAGATCAGTCCTCCACTCAGAGGGTAATTCTTTAGGCTCTGTCTTCAGGCGAATCAGGCGAATAACCGGTCCTTGGGATGTGGGCGTGGTCAGGGGGGGTCATCCGCGTCACCGGGGACCCGCTCCTCAGTTACCGAAAGACATTTTATGGATCTCGGGATCTCTTGCAGAACAATTAAATCAAATCAAATCAAATCACTTTATTGTCACACAGCCATATGCACAAGTGCAACAGCAGGTGAAATTCTTAGGTGCAGTTCCGAGCAACATAGCAGTCATGACATGACATGTACAACATTTTAAAGCAACATCAGATTACACATCTGATGCGCACACAATTACTCACAGCACAGTAAACTCTACAATAAACAATAAATAATTTACACAATGTGAGTGTAGTTCTCACAGCTTTAAACAATATACACATACTTACAATACACATATACTTTAAACAATATACACTAAACATACATTAAACAGTATACATTAAGCTATAATAATAATAATATACAATGTACAGTATACATTATTATTCAGAGTAGAGATCCACAAAACAGAGTTATGAGAACCAAATGTACAATTGGTGCTATATGATAAAGGATAAATAATAAATTATAATAAATGTGTATATAGTGTGTGTGTATCTACAGTGGGTTGTGCTGAGTGATATTCTGTCCAGTGTGTGTTATGATCCTGATGGATCAGGAGTTAAGGAGTCTAATTGCTTGTGGGAAGAAGCTGTTCTGGAGTCGGCTGGTGCGTGTTCTGATGCTGCGGTACCGTCTGCCTGATGGCAGCAGTGAGAGCAGCCCATGGCTCGGGTGGCTAGAGTCTCTGATGATCCTCTGAGCTCTCTTCACACATCGCCTGGCATAAATGTCCTGGAGGGAGGGAAGCTCACTTCCGATGATGCAGCTGGCCGTGCGCACTACCCTTTGCAGGGCTTTGCGGCTGCGGGCGGTACTGTTGCCGTACCAGGTGGTGATGCAGCCAGTCAGCAGGCTCTCTATGGTGCTGGTGTAGAACCGTGTGAGGATGTGGCGGTTCATTCCAAACCTCCTCAGCCGTCGCAGGAAGAAAAGGCGCTGATGAGCCTTCTTCACAACGGCCTCGGTGTGGACGGACCATGACAGTTCCTCTGTGATGTGGACACCGAGGAACTGGAAGCTGCTGACTCTCTCCACCAGAGCTCCATTGATGGTGATGGGGCGGTGTTCTCTCTCATTCCTCCTGAAGTCGACCACCAGCTCCTTGGTCTTGCTGACGTTGAGGGAGAGGTTGTGTTCCTGACACCACCGTGTCAGAGTGTGCACCTCCTCTCTGTAGGCCGTTTCATCATTGTCAGTGATGAGACCTACCACCGTCGTATCGTCAGCAAACTTGATGATGGTGTTGGAGCTGTGGGTTGCCACACAGTCATGTGTGTACAAGGAGTACAGGAGTGGGCTGAGAACACAGCCCTGAGGGGCTCCAGTGTTGAGAGTCAGTGATGAGGAGATGTTACTGCCCATTCTGACCACCTGGCGTCTGTTTGACAGGAAGTCCAGGATCCAGCTGCATAACAAGCTGTTTAAGCTGAGAGCCCGGAGTTTCACGTCAAGTATGGAGGGCACAATGGTGTTGAATGCTGAGCTGTAGTCTACAAACAGCATTCTCACATACGAGTTCCTCTTATGCGGGTGGGAGAGAGCAGTGTGAATTGTGGATGAAATGGCATCATCAGTGGAGCGGTTTATGCGGTATGCAAACTGCAGTGGGTCCAGTGAGGGGGGGAAAACAGAGCAGATGTGGTCTCTGACTAGTCTCTCAAAGCATTTACTGATGATGGGGGTCAGAGCAACAGGACGCCAGTCGTTTAAGCAGAGTGTTTTTGACTGCTTAGGTACAGGCACAATGGTGGACGTTTTGAAGCATGTGGGGACCACAGACAGGGAGAGGGACAGGTTAAAAATGTCCGTGAAAACTCCAGCCAGTTGGTGCGCGCACGCTCTGATGACGCGGCCCGGAATGCAGTCTGGACCCGCGGCTTTACGGATGTTCACCCGCCGGAAGGATCGGGTTACATCCGCTAAAGATACGGAGAGTGAACTAACCTCAGTATCTTCAGCCGCGAACTCTCTCTCCGCGAGGGCGGTGTTAGTTCCCTCGAAGCGAGCATAGAAGGTGTTCAGCTCGTCCAGGAGAGAGGCAGCGGTGTTCACGGTGGAGTTTGAGTTCCCTTTATAGGCCGTGATGGTGTTAATTCCCCTCCACATGCTTCTGGAGTCGGTGGTGTTGAACTGTCCTTCAATCTTGTCCCTGTACTGGCGTTTTGCTGCTCTGATGGTTTTCCGGAAGGCATAACTTGCTTGTTTATGCTCCTCCGCATTACCGGAGTTAAAAGTGAAGGCCCGAACATCCCCATTTAGCCACGGTTTCTGGTTTGGGTACAGCCGAATTGTTTTGGTCGGAACAACGTCTTCTACGCACTTCCTGATGAAACACGTTACGCTATCAGCGTAGACCTCGATATCGTCATCAGAGGCCGACCGGAACATCTCCCAGTCCGCGTGATCAAAACAGTCCTGTAGCATAGAGTCTGATTGGTCCGACCAGCACTGGATGGTTCTGAGGGCGGGTGCTTCCTGTTTCAGCCTCTGCCTGTATGCGGGCAAAAGGAGAACGGAAGCATGATCCGATTTGCCGAATGGTGGGTGAGGGAGGGACTTGTAACCGTCCCGGAAGGGAGAGTAACAGTGATCCAGAATACGGTTCCCTCGCGTGTTGAAGCTAACATGTTGGTGGTATTTAGGTGCAATGCGCTTGAAGTTGGCTTTGTTAAAGTCCCCGGTCACAATAAACGCAGCCTCAGGATGCGCGGTTTCCTGCTCACTCACTGTCCTATACAGCTCCTTTAGTGCCCGGTCTGTGTCGGCTTGTGGGGGAATATACACAGCTGTGATGATGACCGCTGTGAATTCCCTCGGTAGCCAGAATGGTCGGCACAGAACCATGAGAAATTCCAGATCAGGAGAACAGAAAGACTTGATAGAATGTACGTTCCTCTGATCACACCAGGATCGGTTGATCATAAAACATACACCCCCGCCTTTGCTTTTCCCGGAGAGATCTTTTTCTCTGTCCATCCGATGCACGGAGAACCCCGTGGTTTCGATGGCCGAGTCTGGAATCTCAGCAGACATCCAAGTTTCTGTAAGGCAGATAATGCAGCAGTCCCTCGTGTCTCGTTGGAAAGAGATCCGTGCTCTCAGCTCGCAGAGTTTATTGTCCAGAGACTGAACATTAGCCAGTAAAATACTGGGGAGCGGGGGTCGGTTTGCACGGCGTCTTACTCTGATGAGCACGCCGGCTCTGCTTACTCTTCTCCGGCGGCGTTTGCGCGGTCGGGCCGACCATACAAAGGGTTCTGCTGCCGTGTTTGTAAACAGCGCGTCGTCGTTGAGGAATTTAAAGTCCGGTTTTCGGTGTGCGATTGCCGAACCAATGTCCAAAAGTGTCTGTTTGTCGTATGTAGTAAGGCAGACAACATCCAAGACAAAAAACACAAAAACTATAAACAGAACAAACAAGAAACTACAATGTTTCAGCGGAGCTCGCAACGAAGCAGCCATCCTCGGCGCCATCTCGAAGTATATCCTATATCCTATAATACTATGTACTGTCATCGTGGCAAAGACAAAACAAATTAGCTTAGACTTCAAAAAAATATTTTTTAATGCTCACAAAGTAGGAGAAGGATGTACATGTTTATCAAAGTCAAGTCAACTTTATTTATAAAGCCCTTTTTACAATGCAGATTGTTTCAAAGCAGCTTCACAGTGTTAAACAGGAAAATGCAACAGAATTTGATTCGGCCGTACAGCCGCTCCGGAGAAAATGGTGATGTCATCAGCTCATTCCAATTATCATACAGTGACAATGTGGCAGATCAGTAATTTAGTTTATATAATTATTTTAGTTTACTAATTAGATTAATTTGGATATTTAGTTGAAAATTTAGATTGAAAATGTAGTGTCCCCAACTGAGCAAGCCAAGCCAGAGGCGACAGTGGCAAGGAAACCAAAACCCCATCAGAGGCATAATGGAGAAAAATAAACCTTGGGAGAAACCAGGCTCAGTCGGGGTGCCAGTTCAACTCTGGCCAAAGCATGGCAAAGGCAGGAAGATTTCAAAAACTTTGGAAAGAAAACTAATGGGAGAGATTTCTAAAGACTTAAGAACAAATGCCAAGAGACTAGTGAACGATTTAGCCAAGTTTGGGATTGATGTCTCAAGAAGACGGTCATTAGAGCTCTGCACAGGGATGGACAGCAAGGTTGCTGACCAAGAAAAACTCCACATCTGAAGAAACTGGAGAAAAATGATGCATACAGGAAACCTGTCCTTTGGTCAGATGAGACAAAACTAGAGCTCTTTGGCCATAGAGATGTTGCCTATGTTTAGAGAAAGAAGGGATTCATAGAAGCAGGAAGCAAACGAGCCATTCAAAGGACAGTGGAGACAGCGGTGTGGAATAAAGGTAAAATATAAGAAAAATATGGCGTTTAAAAAAAAAGAAGCATTAAGACATGTTATACTGCGCCCCATTAACACAACCAAGCCTAGAAAAAAAAACACGGAACCAACCCTTTAAACAAACAATATAATCCTTATTCTCTGTGAATAAATATGACTTATTAAACGAAGATATTGAAAAAAATTATTGCACAACCACCAAACAGGTAGCAATGTGCACTAAGTAGGTTATGTAAATCGCCATTAAACAAAAGTAGAAGAGGAAGAGGAAGTAGATTGGCATACTTTTTCTTAGCGTCTGTTTCCATGGTGAATCACCGATTCGTTGCTCTGTTGAGGATGTCTTGTCTGTTCGTGGTTAACATACTCTGAGTTGGCTGAACTTACTCTTGGACGCATTTTTGAAACCAGCATACCTCGAGTAAGCAAGGTTTGGGTTAATCAACCGAGAGTTTAAGGTATATATGTTGATATGTTAACCATGCTTTCTGGAATTAAATTAATTATTTCTCTCATTTCAGATGTGATGGAAGAGAGTGAGGAGAGTGAAGAACTGAGTGAAGTGGAGGAGGAACATCATGTCAAACCTGGAGAAAAACCTTTGAGTCGCTCAAAGACTAAAGAGACATTTATTAAGAAAACAAGAGCCAAGAAATCTACAACCTGCACTCGGTGTGGAAAGAGTTTCTCAATCAAACAACGTCTTGATGTCCATATGAGAGTTCACACTGGAGAGAAGCCATTTGAATGTGATCAGTGTGGAAAGAGTTTCTCAAGGAAAGGCCATCTAGAGCAGCACATTAGGATTCACACGGGAGAGAAGCCGTACTCATGTGATCAGTGCGGGAAGAGTTTCACTGTTTCATCAAACCTTAAAGAACACATGAAGATCCACACCGGAGAGAAGCCGTTCTCATGTGATCAGTGTGGGAAGAGATTCACTGTTTCATCAAACCTTAAAGTACACATGAGGATCCACACTGGAGAGAAGCCGCTCACATGTGATCAGTGTGGGAAGAGATTTACAAAATCAGACCACCTTAATATTCACATGAGGATCCACACTGGAGAGAAGCCGCTCACATGTGATCAGTGTGGGAAGAGATTTACAAAATCAGAGCACCTTAATATTCACATGAGGATCCACACCGGAGAAAAACCTTTCAAGTGTGATCAGTGTGGAAAAACGTTTCATTGTCTATCAAACCTGAAGACACACCTGACCCTTCATACGAAGGAGAAGCCACATTCATGTTCTGTGTGTGGAAAGAGTTTCTCACTGATGGAATATTTACATAAACATGAGAAAAGACACACTGGTGTTAGAGAGTACATGTGCTTTGAGTGTGAGAAGACTTTTACTACAGCAGGCAGTTTAAAACTACACCAGAGAATCCACACTGGAGAAAAACCTTACACGTGTTCACAATGTGACAAGAGATTCAGTCAGTCAGGAAGTCTGAAAACACATGAGAGGATCCACACTGGAGAAAAACCTTACAAGTGTTCACACTGTGACAAGAGATTCAGTCAGTCAGGACACATGAAAACACACGAGAGGAACCACAGCAGAGAGAAGCCGCACAAGTGATCTGGGGAGTTTCCTCTGTGGAGGCAAGGGAGGCAGTGCCTCCTCAAAACAAAAAACTGGATGACAAAATAATCAATATTACAGTAATAAAACAAAGCAAATATTCATGAATTTGATGATTAAAAGAGTAAAAGTCAGTTTTTTATAAAGTAATACTGTCCAACAGCGACACCCGCAGGTGAAGTTACAGAAGGAGATGCGCCTCCTCTCTCACCATTGACATAAAGCAGATTCCCTAATGCGTGAAGTCCTGTGATTTGTTGATATGATTCGATATGATCGTTATAATTGAATATGAAGTTTCGTCGAATTAATCCCGCTTCTTGTTTTCGTGTGCGTTCACAGATTGGCCTGAAGATAATGATGGCGATAATGGGAAGACTAATTAAAGTAAACAACTCTGACACTTATAGACCGCTTTGTCACGTCAAAATCAAACTTGAAATGACCTGAAAGCCACTCGTGGGGTTTTTAGTGAGCACACAGCTTGGGGAAATGAAAGGTACATCGTCCTGTCTGTGAACAGAGTAGCCTACATGTACAAGATTGACGATGACTGCTGAAAATAGATTAACTATTAAAAAAGAAATTAGTTCACAAATAATATAGTGAAGGGTTGGGTTAGAAACCCTTGTCTCTTCAACATATCTTCAGTGATAATCGTTTTAATATCATAATAATTTCTATATTCAATAAGTGACTCAAATATACTTTTAGTCATATGTTTTCTGTGAAGTGTTTAATCAACTTTTTCAGGCACATTCTGGTGTTGGTATTTGGGTATTTTGAGTCCCTCAACATGTCACCCATAGATCTGTTCCTAGTTGACCTTAAGGTTACAGGGGTCAACCCGTCCGTGACTTCACCTGGTTTACAGAATTGCACTTCTTTCATGTGTATTCCTCTAGAGCAGGGGTCTCCAATCTCGGTCCTGGAGGGCCATTGTCCTGCAGAGTTTAGCTCCAACCAGTGGCATAGTGTCTGGGCATGCAGGGTGTAAATGGGCCCGGGCCAATAGGGGGCCCACCTATGGGGAACTTTTAATTAAAACGAGGGAATTCATTTTTAATTTGTGGCCACAATAAACATATGTGTCATGTCATGTGTAGTAATTTCTTGTTTCTCCATGTCTAATTTCTATGTCATTTCTTGTTTGCGTTTATTATTTTTTGCATCCTGCGACTGCAGTAGAACTACTCTGTAATTTTTATATATGAAGCTGCATCGCTGCGACAAATAAAAAAGAAAAGAAAACGAGGTGTGATTTTCATTTTTTCAATCAGTTGCCGATTTGTTCAGAGTGGTGCAGCCACACATGCAACTGAGGAGAAGAAAGCGATATATGAAAGGGAACAGAGATTAGTGGAGAGATATAACAAAGACTTGTCTCCAGCCCTTCCACAACAATTGATTGCATTCCATGCAGCCTTTCAAAGACACATCTCTGGGATGAAAACAGTTCAAGATCTGGTCAGTTTTTTATTGTTGAGAACAACTCTATCACATGATCTATTCAGTGACATGCACCGTTTTTATTCTGTCTTACCATGCCTGTTACTGTTGCTTCAGCAGAGTTTTAAAGGTCCCATGGCATGAAATTTTCATTTTATGAGGTTTTTCAACATTAATATGAGTTCCCCGAGCCTGAATATTGTCCCCAAGTGGCTAGAAATTTCGATCGGTGTAAACTGAGTTCTGACTATTTTTCTCTGCCTTTGAGAAAATGACAGCTCAGACGAGCCGATCTGAAATCTCTCCATGTTATGACGTCATTACCATGAACGGTACCTCCCTTTCCTATGCTTTGCCCGTCCAGAGAATTTGGCACGCCCATGTGAGTATGCCCTCGAGAGATCATGGCAGCCCAGTGTTGATGTAAATGAAAACAGAAGTCTTTTTCCAGTTCCTTCTGATCTGTGATCAGTGATGTTAAGGTTTGTTTTCACTGAAACATGCTGCTGCTCGTTTGTAATTTCCGTCTATACAAATTACGGCGAGCTGCACAAATGCGTTGGATTCGCTGTGTTTTGATGCCGATGTAGGATCCACGCGGATCAATAATAACGCACTGTTTGCTATTGTTGATGGAAGGCTTGTTCGAGATGCAGCGGTGCTGTGCAGACCGATCACTGTATGACAACGAGTCCGGCGAGAGCATATGACTCCTTGGGTCCGTTCTTCGTACCTCGCTTAATACATCTGAGATGATTTGACAGATCTCAGATCTTTTAATCCTGATAACTGATGTCTGGCTAGTTTGGTTCTTCAAACGAATTTGCGGATTGGATTTAAATATCTGGATTAAATGATCTAAGATCACTGCACGTTCTTGTTTTCCCTGAAGAGGGCAGATGCATCGATACTCGAAACCATGATCAGCAATGCAGCGATTGGCTGGCGTCAAGACAGCAACGCAATGACATCATATAATTAAAAAAGCCACCTGGCAAAAAACTCGACAAATTACACAAAAAAACCCCACGAATATCTGGACCTTTATAAGGAAACAGCTAAACGACCAAACCAACATAAAAGTTATAATAGATCAATGACAAATGTTTTTTTTTTTTTTACATGATTACCAATTATTTATATTCACAATTTTATACAGTATTTGTACACCCTTTACATTTTTATCTCAATGTTGTAATTCAATTTTTAATTCAATTTGAAGCAGATTTGTAACGTGACAGTATTAAAGTTTCTTAAGGGTCAAGATCAAATTCTCTGCATCTCCTGCGCTGCATCAAGCCATCCCATAATATCCGTCATCACTTAAATTAATGCACGGCTCAGATTAACTGTAGAACATGTGTGCAAACCTCAGATAAAATTATAAAGTAATTATTCCATCACAAATAAATCGCTCAATCAAGCGGCTGTGTCTATAGTATTATACACAACATTATAATATTATATACATTCTCATATACATATACAATTTGAAATGTGTATATTATTATTATTTAAAATGATTATTATTGCCCCTGGTTCAGGAATGAACTCTTGTAATAAAGTAGCAGTGGCTGGGACAGATTTTAAGTATCACCTCAAGATGCAATCTAATCCTGTTTACATGAAATAAGCCTGCTCCCAAGCAGGTTTAAGCTCAAGGACCTGTTGCTATGACAGCAAGTCCAGGATGAGCGTCGAAGAACCAAACAATCCAAGATCATGCCAAATCGTCAACAATCAAATCCAGCTAACTGAGTTAGCGAGGTACGAAGAACGGGCCCCTCATGCTTTTGATTCTCTCATGCGGTGTTTTGATGTGTGTGTTTCCCGCTCCCTCGCTAGCGTTGGCGTTGCTGAGAGATGAGACCTATACAGTGACACATGGCTCTGTGGCGGCTCGTTAGCCCATGGAAAAGCAAACCGGTTCTTATAAGGCTTGTCAGTTGAACCAACTAAGAACTAGAACCCGGTTCATTCTGGTGGAAAAGGGTATCAGTCCGTCTCTCTGGCAGACTCGTAGACCTTGCTAAACCACGCCCCCTCCGCCACAAGATCTAATTTCAAATGCAGAGATGTCAGCCAATCACAACAGTGGGCGTTTTACTGAAGTCTCACAGCAGACACGCCCCTTGAAACGGAGCATTCAGCTAGAGGGCAAACATCAGTATAGAAAAAATGCCTTTTATTTCTAAATTATGACATTTTATGATGTAAAAATCATACTTACAATATAAGTACACCTCAAGATGCATTATAAAATAAAATAAAAATCAATTCCATGGGTAATAACGAGATGTTATTGATGATATTTTCTAATGGACGTGTCATAGTGATACAAAATATGCCTTTATGTGCATATTTATTTAGAACGTTTAGTTAATTACCGTTCTCCTGGGGGGTTGTAGTCACTGCATAGGTATAGGGAGAGAAGTGACACATGACATTTTTTTTAAATTAAAAACTAACTTTTGCGTTTAACAGAATATATATATATATATATATATATATATATATATATATATATATATATATATATATATATATATATATATATATATAATTTTCTTTTTTCTTTTTTTTTAATGAAGACAACGTTTTGAGTGGAGTGCATGCAAATAAATCCATTCCGTCCACGGCCTTTGTTATTGTGTGTACACAGACAAAAGTAGACAGTTTATAATTATGTCTTGAACGTATCTGTATGGCAAAAATTGTGTGAGATCGGGCTCAACAATGAGCAAGATTTCCTGAGGCTCTACAATAAGATACTAATTCATTAATATAATGAAATATTTTAAGTTAAATGCACAATGTAAGACAAGAGGCTA
The DNA here is from genome assembly GCF_949357685.1 of Gobio gobio. NCBI lineage: Eukaryota > Metazoa > Chordata > Actinopteri > Cypriniformes > Gobionidae > Gobio > Gobio gobio. Next base: position 85,615,531 of record NC_137097.1, read on the forward strand.
ACAATGTCAAGATTAGTATTTGTGTAGTCTGCCTGACATGGTATTTTCACAGACTAACACATCACGTCTCTGACATAGACTACAGTATTTAAAATAGCATATATGCTGTGGTTAATTATATTCTCAATTTAATTTGCAGAGTAATCCCTGCACAGTTTTTAGGTTAACTATAGAAGAGACTAGGATTAGTGTGTGTCGCACTCACAAGACTCGCAACTGGTGTCTCTCCATTGTGATGACGGTCACCCAACAATATATTGTTTAAAATGGTACTGCCTTTAGTTATTATTTTGGAATAAATGTAAAAATATAAACTTGATGAAATGCATACTTGGTTTTAATGAATAGAACATTACATAGTGTAAAAATACAAAATAGAACTGTATTTGGTCTCTTTTATGTAATGTTTATTAAGTGTAACGGACATGAATTAACAACTGATGTATATAAAAAATGTGAGGACTTTGCCTCCTCATTTTAAAACACCACCACACACCACTGGTGCGATCAGTGCGGAAAGAGTTTCGCTATTGAAAGTCACCTGAAGAAACACATGAGGATCCATGCACAGTCTGAAATCACGGTAAGTAGTTGAAGCAGTTAGTCAGGGAAAGAAAACTGGGCTGCCGCTGGAAGAAGTTCTGGTGAAGGTGGATCAGGACTCACACAGACCACAGGGTGAGCAGCGCCCCCTGCTGGCTTCACTAACACCTCTTCCAGCGGCAGCCCAGTTTTCCCTAGTCTCAGCCCATGGACCGTTGGCTGAACGTCTGATGCATATGGCACACAACAGGCACCATCCTTCAGATGAGAAGCTAACCTAGGTCCTGACTCTCTGTGGTCATAAAAATCCCATGGCACTCCTCATAAAGAGCAGGACTGTTTGTCCTGGCCAGATCCCCTCCATTGGCCTTCATCAATCCTGGCCTTCTAATAATCCCCGTCCACTAAACCGGCTCTATCTCTCGCTCCTCTCACTTATGGCTAGTGAAGCACAGGTGCTGTATCACTGTGGCTGGTGTCATCAGTGGTGGGTGAGGACAGACCTCGGGTGTACAGTAGAACATAGTAAATCGCTATATAAACGCATCATTCATTCTTTCATTAGTGTCTTAACAGCCATGATTAGCGACAGGACGTTTTGTTGGTTGATCTCACATCACGTCTGTTTGTTTTGGCCGGAACTATCAGAAAGCATCTGGAAGGAGAGGACAGAGAGAACGCCAGTGATCCAGAACCGGCAGAATGAAACATCATGAAACTCAAGAACATGCTGATGCTCACCAGATTTACCAAACTAGTGATTTATAACACAAATCATCTCCATGACATTAAAGTAGAGCATTGTAACAGAGCAGCAAATAGGAATTTACTTTCACTGTCACTTTAAAATGAAAAGAGTGGAGTAAAGTAATTAGCGAAAATGAGTATAAAGGGCGAGGTCTATTTCACCTGAGAGTTGGAAAAAAGGACCGTCAATGTTGTTGTTGGTCAGCATAAGCGAGGAGTTAATTTGATTGAGAGAAGTAATTGGTTACCGTAGAAAAAAACGGCCGCTTGTTCATCTCACGCTGTCTGGTACGACGCGGAGTCTGTGACTTCTGATGCGACGCACTTCTATGATCGGCTGGAAACGAGACATGTTCAAAGGCTGTTCCTTTCATCCTGGAGCCTGATGAGGTCCCTCAAAACTCTCCATTCACGCCAAATTGGTCAGTGTGATCACCGCTGCAGTCTCACGCCAACACTCATTCACAGATGCACCTGCTAACAAACACACTAACAAACACGCACACACACATACACACACACACACACACACACACGCAAGCATTCCATTCACTTACGCACTTTCTCCTATTGCCTATCTGTATGTGTTATTGTTTAAGTATAATGATTATCACAAAATTTAGATTTGTAGTTGTTTTGGGTTCTCAGCCCCTAAGTACTTATTTAAAGTGTTTTCTCTTTTTTCTTTCTTTTTATTGTGTATAAAGTTAGGCGAGAAGGTGGAGGAACGAATCTGCCGACGCAAACTTTCAGGGGTTTGTGACCAATGTCAGCGGGGATTGCAAGATTTCACCTCTATTGTCGAATAATGTGATTAACACGGACTGACCTGTCACCTTTATATATTGGTTTTTTTTTCTTTTTCTCTTTGATTTATGTGTCTTATCTGAAACCATGATGAGTGTTTGAAGTTGTTGAAAGGAATAAAAATTCCTGTGTGAAAAATGAAGTGACTTTTTCTGTGTCTTTATGTAACTGGGTTTTTTTTTTAATTGCTATCTTGGGTTATGTAAATTTTGGCAGTTTTAGAAAAACTGTCTGGCGCTCGAACTTTTGAAAGTCATTTAATTGAGGTAATGGCGGCCCCACCGTTACAGCATAATTGACCAAATTTGATGGGATTGATGAGTTCAACAGTCCTTTTAGTGATTTTGACTTTGAGATGTCTCTCATTTGAAATCTCATGATTGAATGTTTCTTTTAGACCTGATGGACGTGAACAAAGAAAGGAGAAATACTATGGTAATAAGTGGCTGCCAAAATCTGCTTGGTTACAGATATTCTTCCAAATATCATCCTTTGTGTTCAGCAGAAGAAAGAAATTCATACAGGTTTGGAACAACTGCTTGAGTGAATGAGGAGAGCATTACAATTTTTTGGATGAACTATCCCTTTAAAGAACGTGTTAAAAACTTGGGTGTTTATATTGATAGCTCTCTGGAGTGTAGCGCATTACACGGACGTATTACATATTACCTCTTTTTTTTTTTTAAATAATGTGGCTATTTTTCTCCATATAAAGTCATAAAGTATCTTATCCAACTCCTTAATCACCTTAGGAGGCACATCTAATGATAAAGATGTATATACAGATCTAGATATGGGGTAAACGTACTTATTAAGCTCATGTACCCATTAAACACACTACAATCTTTGAACTCAGATTATAAAAAGAAAAAAATAATTTATCATCCTACTTGATGTCTTAACCCATTGATGTGTTTGTTACTATATACCTCCTGTAATTTCAAACGAATCAGTCGGGTATTCATGTGTTCACACTGTCTGGTGGCCATTTTGAAAGCTGTCTGAAAACTTTCACTAAAAGTGTAGCCCCTTAAATGTGCATTTTTTAAATGCTTAAGCCTTTGTAACCGAGCTTTTATATCGGGTTCGCCTAAACACTTTCACATAATGAAATAAATGAAAACGAGACTTAGAACTTTCATTAACAGTGCACTTTTAATTCTCCCCCATCTTCACCACATGTTCTCCAGGGACTAACAGTAACCTCCTGCGCATGCCCATCCCTCTCTTGCCTACGGCAAGTCCCTAAGGACAGAATGTATTACACACACATAAATGTAACATCCCTATAACCTTAACTTTGACAGAGAATTTATTCTGTTACATACGTCCCATCCCCCTAAAATAAACGTCCACGTTTATCCGCCAAACAACTAGGGATAGAACAACAACAAAAAAAGTGTCCAACCGTAAAACAGTTTGTACCATGTGAAATGCCAGTACAATTATCACTTGAACAGTTTTCACTTTGGTCAATCTTTTCACAACAATGAACAGGTACCATACAACCATGAACCTCAGTACAGTACAAAATCTTTCAAGCAACCAGGAGGTTTCAAACTTCTCCCCGCCCTACTCGTACCAGGTATGAGCTTATCAGGCCCCTCAAGTACCTCACCCAAGTCCTTTTGAGGTGAATTGCACTTCACCCCCCCCAGTATGTCAGGTTCCTTAGAGGGGGAATTAGGCAAAGAATGCAGAGCCGTAGGCAGTCTCTCATTAGATGACAGTGTGGCACCAGGCAATGTATAAGGTCTCAGTCTATTGTAATGCACAACCTGTCCTCGTTCATCTGAGTCCATAGGGCTAACGATCCGGTACGTTAGTCCTGGCTCTCCACCCGACTCCAAGACTTGCACAATCCGAAAAGGTCCTTTCCAGTGGGGTGCCAGCTTCATGCGGCTCTCCACAGGGTTGTGGAGCCACACCATAGCGCCGACTGTATAGGGCTGGTGTCTGAGGTCTGAATCGTGATACAGCTTCTGGCGATCATGCGCCACTTCACTATACATTCTAGCACTCCTGAAAGCGTCTTGCAGCTTTGCAAGCAAAGTTGATACAAAGTCAGCATGAGACTTTGCAATGTCACAGTCAAGTGTACGGGTGGCTAGTAACCAGTCAGTGGGCATCCTTGGTTCCCGTCCATGGACCAGGAAATATGGTGAGAACTTGGTACTAGAATGGGGTGAGGAGTTGTATGCAAATGCGACCTGTTTGATATAATCATCCCATTCACCCCCACATGACAAGAGTATCTTAGCCATTTGATCGATCAATGTCCTGTTAAAACGCTCCACCATGCCGTCCGAGGCCGGGTGGTAGGGAGTGGTGCGCGTTTTCTTAATGTTTAGCAATCGACAGAGGGTCAGAACAACTTCAGATTCGAACTGGCGGCCCTGATCTGAATGCAAAGTTTCGGGAATGCCATGTATCAGAATGTAATCCTCAAACAGGCAATTTGCGACAGTCTGTGCAGATTGATTAGGCAAAGCATACAGATTAACAAACTTTGTGAAATAATCCTCAACTACTAGAACATACCGATTTCCTTTGGTTGATATAGGCAGTTCCAAAATGTCCATTGCAACTCTCTCAAAGGGCCGCATTGCTAGGGACCCACCCATGGGTGCTTGATGAATAGGGACAGGCTTACGACGAGTTTGGCAAGCCGTGCACTGCTCGCACCATGTTTTGATATCCTTAAACATAGACGGCCAGTAGCAAAAGCGCCTCGCCCGTTCCCACACTCGCTCCGGAGAAAAATGAGCAACGGTCGGAGCCCCGTGAAGCTGCAAAAGAACGTCATTTTTAAGAGCAGGAGGGACTACAACTTGAGCAACAGGGTCACCCGTGAGGGGACAGGAAACGGAGCGACACAACAGTCCATTTATTATAGAGAGACGATTGAACTCAGTCCAATATTTACGTAAACTCTGAGATGTACCTGCCAGTTGTTTCCTAGGAGGCCTTTGTGAACGCTCCACCCAGTGCCGTACTGTGTCGATATCTGGATCATCCTGCTGCATAACAACAATGTCTGCTGCATCGCATGATAAATCAGATAGGTTTATTATGTTGTCCGCAGTGAAGGACGAGTCAGTTACAGTCTCTTTCTCAGCCACCTCACCGGAACAAGACACGTCATTATTTGATTGTTCAGCACTCACCACATTCACGTCCCGCACTACTTCAACTACTGTCTCAGCGTCTTCCAGATCTGGTGTCACCGGACGGCGGGACAGTGCATCTGCATTTTTATGCTGATTGCCCTTTTTGTGCACAATGACCCAGTTAAGCGGGTCCAATTCCAAGAGCCATCTAGCCCTTCTGCCTGTTGGGTCATCCTCGATGGACATGCGCCGTAGCGCTAATAGTGGGCGATGATCCGTAATGATGGTGAATGAGGAGAGTCCAAGATAGTGTCTGAATTCCCTCACTGCCCACACGATAGCCCATAACTCCCGGTCAAAAGTGGACCAACGTCTTTGTGTGGCATTTAAAGCACGGCTGGCATAGGCCACTACATACTCGAGTCCACTTTTTTCCTGTGCAAGTACAGCACCAACAGCCCACTTAGAGGCGTCAGTATACACTTTGAACGGCACCTTGAAGTCCGGCAGTGTCACAATGGGAGCCGAAGACAGCACTTCCTTTAAATAGTTAAACGAGTCGTCACAATCAGTACTCCACACAAAAGGCACATTTTTGCCAACCAGCTGGTTCAGTGGAGCTGCATGTTTTGAAAAGTCCTTGACAAAACGTCGATAGTATGAACACAGTCCCACAAATGCTCTAACCTCGGAGGGAGACTGTGGAACCGGCCAATTTTGAACCTTCTCTGTGTTTCTCGGGTCAGGCTGAAGACCTTTCTCTGAAACGACATGACCCAAGAAAACTACATGATCCCTGGCCAAGTGGCATTTTCTGGGGTTTAATTTCAAACCTGCTGATCGTATTCTAGAAAACACCTCTTTCAGATGAGTCAAATGTTCTGCAAATGTTCCACTATAAATCAAAATATCGTCCAGGTACACCATGCAGATATGCCATGGGAGCCCTCTCAGAACTAGCTCCATCATCCGCTGGAATGTGGCGGGGGAGTTAGAAAGTCCCATCGGCATGGAGCGCCACTGATATAGACCCTGACCCGTGGTAAAAGCTGTCTTTTCTCTGTCTTGCTCAGCCACCTCCACTTGCCAGTAGCCATTAGAAAAATCCAACGTGCTGAACCATCTGGAGCCCGCTAATGCATCCAGTGTGTCATCCACGCGTGGCAAAGGGTGCGAATCCTGAATAGTGACACTGTTCAAACGTCTATAGTCCACACAGAAACGCCAGGTGCCACATTTCTTTTTTACAAGCACGACTGGCGACGCCCAGGGACTACAGCTTTCCTCGATGATGCCATCAGCTAGAAGGCTTGCCACTTGCCTCTCAATTTCGGCCCGCTTCTCAGGCGATGTACGGTATGCCCGCTGCTTAATAGGGGCCTGTCCTCCTGTTCTGATATAATGCTGCACTAGCGTGCATTTTCCTGTATTCTGCCCTGAGGAGTTGAAAATATCGCTGTACTCCCGCAACAGTGATGAAAGTTCCTCTTTGTCTGGTGCTGAAATTGGCGACTCACTCAAAGATATAGAAGGAGCTGCATTACAGGGGCTAGGAACAGCCCTTTCACCTGAGTCCTGCTTAATAGGCTGAACATCAGAATCAGCTACAGAATAAAACTCGCCCAGGTGCGTCCCCTGTTTTATAGAAATGTCCTGTCCAGTTGGATTCAAAATTCGAGCCTTAGTTTGTCCATTGTGCACACTAGTGACTGTGTGCGCCACAACCAGGCCGGCTGAATCAGACACATTAGGTTCCAAATACCCCACAAAGTCACTAGACAGCTGGGCGGCGCTAGGCAAATCAATCTTAACAGGCACAATTGACTCACTGAGGGGTGGAAATGTCATATTTGTGGCTAGAGACACATTGCAGCATGTTGGGACAAAGTCTTTGCTAGCAAGAAGCGGAATGGAAACGTCCCATAACTGCAGCTTAGCATGACTAATGTCCAGCAGGGCATGATTTTTCACTAAAAAATCCCATCCCAACAATACGGACTGTGTCGCTTCTCTCACCACATGAAAAACGTGTTGCCATGTTTCAGTACCCAGCTGTAATGTCACAGTAAGTGTGCCCAGCGTGTCCAACATCTGCCCGTTTACGGCACGAGCCGCAATATAGTCTCTCTTTAGAGGTCGACTGCGAAGTGCTGGGATTGACATCCGAAAATCAGAACTCATTAGTGATACACTAGAACCAGAGTCTATTAAAATGGGAAGTTCAATGCCCTCAATTGTTCCTTTAACATATGATACCAGTGGCCCCTCACTGTTTGCGTACGCCTCTGCATACAACAATACAGATGGACTGTCATCCGGTTCTAGGCCCCTGGGGAGTACAGCTGGTGTTTGGGCCGCAACATCAGCTACAGTCCGTTTCCCGGCTCGTAGTTTCTCTCCTCGCCGCTAGGGGTAATGAAGCGCACGCCCTGCTTCTTCGTCTCCTCTTCATAACTGCCTCGTCTCAGCATACTGGGGTTGGGGGAGGGGCTAGCATTGCGTCTCATAGGGCTACGAGTCGAATTTTGTTCCTTACGACCATTAAACTCCATAAACGGTTTTCTGTCAGATGAGCGGCCTCTCTGCGTCTCATATGTCTGCATGCGGCAAGCGCGCCCCTGACAGCAACACTGACCTGACTCACGTGACGGGGAGCGCGCTTTCCACCACTCATCTGTGCCGCTACGGTTCACTCTCTCTTTCAGTCTGCGATTTTCCTCCTCTAGACGGTTAAGAGCTACTTTCATGCCCTTCACCTCGTCAGTTAATCTATCAATCGCTCTGTATAGTCCACTAATGTCCGACACCGAGTTCACATTACCAACAGCCCCGTCGGCAGTCACATCATGTCTGACATTTGCAGTCACATATCCCATATCCATCGCATTTCTTGCGTTCTCGCACCGACCTGCAATTATTACCGCCTCCTCCATGTCCGTCGCTCCCTGCTCATAACATTTTGTCCTCAGCACTGGGTCCAGACCCGCCACGAAACGGCGAAACTTCTCTTCCCTCTGTGCCCTGTCGCCGTATTCGGGGAAAGCCTCATCCACTAGCCTGCTTATTTCTGCTGCATACACTTCTAAACTCTCCCGCGCTGCACGGGGGCGGGCAGATAGGCTGGCTCTGAATCGCTCCATGAACTGTCTCCTTCCAAATGCCTCTTTTAGCTTCTCCTTCACCGCGTTATAGTCCGATTTAACAGCATCAGAGAGACTGTCCCACAGAGAAAAGGCTGCATTGCTTAGACGTGTAGGTAAAATCCTTGTCAGTTCATAGTTGTATGAAGCTGCTCCACTCCCTTCCGTGAGCGCTTTGACCGATACTTCAAACTGTCTGGCCCAGCACACGAAGCTTTGCCTCTCCTCCCCAGAGAAGGCCGGCGGCAATTCAATTCGTACGCTCCTATGGCCTCTGTCACGGTCCAGCGACACACTAAAGCTATCCTCGTCCTTGCACCACATAATTACAAACCGATGACCGCGTGTGTTACTTAACTATAAACTTTTGAAACTATGCTAACTAGTTTAACACCCGCCGGAACACTTTATACACTAGTTCAACAACTTATAAAACCAAAATAAAACCGCTGCCACCAATGTAACCGAGCTTTTATATCGGGTTCGCCTAAACACTTTCACATAATGAAATAAATGAAAACGAGACTTAGAACTTTCATTAACAGTGCACTTTTAATTCTCCCCCATCTTCACCACATGTTCTCCAGGGACTAACAGTAACCTCCTGCGCATGCCCATCCCTCTCTTGCCTACGGCAAGTCCCTAAGGACAGAATGTATTACACACACATAAATGTAACATCCCTATAACCTTAACTTTGACAGAGAATTTATTCTGTTACACCTTTATTTTTGATAAGTATAACTTCTTACAGCAAAATTAAGAGATTAATGTTTAAAATGTTGCATATTATAACATGGAACCTGGATGTGGGAAATAATTACAGTTTGATCAAAAGATGGATGTTTTAGCAACATAGCGCAGGAGCTACAGAACATAGTAGCTTACTAGCTGTATAAGATTGTGTGCTACACTAATATATTACTTCACAAGCATTACTGCCTTGCATTTTTTAATCCATTATATTATACATTTACAGTTTATTGATGTTTTGTTGTTTTAGACTGCTGTATTTTTAAAGATTTAATATTATTTTTAGGTGAGCTTAAAGGGTTAGACTATTATGAACATCACACAGCTTTAGTGAGACATCAATAAGAAAAAGTATAATTTCAAAGATATTTTCAATAATAGCTGTTCATATTAAAATATGTATGAACTTAATACATGACCTAGATTATATATATTTAGCAAAATTGTCCATTTAAATTTAATTTAATATTTTGTATTTGTCACAGATGCATCAGCGTCAGACCTCTACACTCCGCCCATCCGCTCCGCTTCACCCGAGTTCTGATTCACCGCACCTGTGTTCATCACCTGTCCCTAATTCCCCATCACTGCACTTCCTGTTATAAGCACCTTCAGTTCCTACAGTCATTGTCAGGTCTCGTCGATACTACATCGCCATACTGACTCACTCACTCGATCCTTACCTTCAGAAGACTTACCTGTGTTCCTTCATCCGACGATCCTTCCTCAACCAGCCTGCCTTCTTCAGATCACCAGCCTTGTACTTTCACCATCCCGACTTCCATCCTGCATCAGATAAGAGACTCATTCAGAACACTTCATCAGTTACCGCTCCAGTTTATCTCATCACTTCTTCCTGTCTGCCGTGACCATTATATGTTTGTGTTAAATAAATATCCTTTCAACTTACCTGTTTGTGTCATTCAGCAACCCTGACAGAAGACCTGACCAAACATGCACGAACCATCTGGTCACGGCGACGGAGAAGCTTCCACGCCGATCTTCACCACTGGATCCTCACCTGCCACTTCATCACCCGCCATCAATTCTTCTTCGTCTGCCTCTGTCAGTCCCATGGCCCGGCCAGCGCCCTTCTCTGGCGAGGAGGGGGAGTGCAGCGGATTTCTCCTGCAGTGCGAGCTGTTCATGGAGATGAACGCATCACAATTCGCCTCCGAGAGATCTAAGGTAGCTTTCTTCATTTCCCTTCTCACTGGAAGAGCATTGCTTTGGGCACAATCGCTTTGGGAAGCGAAAGGAGCTGTGACTGAGACCCTGAACAACTTTATTAGTCACTTCCGGGTTGTATTTTCTCCAGTCGCTAATGCTTTATCAGTTCATGATCAATTATTTCATCTACGACAAGGCAAGTCATCTGTTTCTTCATATGCCCTTCAGTTTCGAACCCTAGCAGCCTCTAGTGGATGGAATGAGCCGGCTTTAATCACCGCCTACCGGCAAGGGTTAGATCATGAGATCCGGTTACAACTCACCATTCATGATGATGCCATTGGTTTGGAAAGTCTCATTCAGCGTTCCATCAGAGTGGACCAACGCCGCACTGCCTGTCTGCTCGCTCAACCTGCACTGCCTCCTCCTCGTCCTTCCACCACAGTCAACCCTCTAACACCAGAACCCATGGACCTCAGTTCTGCACATTTATCAGCAGTTGAACGCCAGAGACGTATCTCTAACAACCTGTGTCTATACTGTGGATCCGCTGGCCACCTGCTAGTCTCTTGTCCAGTTCGTCCCCCACGACCGGCGGTGAGTACAGTACATCTTCCATCACCCATTTCTCAACTGAAATACACTACTGTTCAGATCTCACATCGTCAGCACTCTCTTCCAGCACAAGCGCTAATCGACTCTGGGTCCGCTGGTAACTTTATCTCCCGTTCCACTCTTCAAAAGCTACAAGTCCACCATGAATCCATCCCGCAGTCTCTTCAAGTGCATTCCATCCTCGGCAGACCGCTCGGTCGTGGGAGGATATGTCACCGCAGCCCCTCTGTAACAATGAAAGTTGGTTGTCTTCATCAAGAGGAATTGTCTTTTCTGGTGTTGGAGGGTTCTACGGCAGATATCATCCTGGGACGCCCGTGGTTGGAACTTCATTCTCCAGATATCAACTGGTCTACGGGAGAGGTTCGTCAATGGGGAAGTAACTGCTTTTCACGCTGTTTATCTCAGGTTAAAAGGGTGTCTCACCATCACTCATTACCCGTCCAAAAGATTTCCATGTGTACTACCTCCATTGAAAGCCCAGCTATTAACGACCATCATGAGATTCCTCACAGTTACCGGGCGTTCCAGGATGTCTTCGATAAGCAGTTGGCCACGAAACTTCCACCACATCGGCCATGGGACTGTGCGATTGACCTACTGCCTGGGGCGGTCCTACCGCGTGGTAAAATCTACCCACTGTCCATCCCAGAACAGAAGGCCATGGAGGAGTACATCGAGGAGGCACTTCACCAAGGATACATCCGACCTTCTACTTCCCCTGCTGCTTCAAGCTTCTTTTTCGTCGGTAAGAAGGACGGAGGCTTGCGCCCCTGTATAGATTACCGGACCCTCAATAATTCCACCGTCAAGTATAGGTATCCTCTTCCTCTGGTCCCAGCCGCCTTGGAACAGCTTCGTGGTGCAAAGGTATTCACTAAACTTGATCTCCGTAGTGCTTATAATTTAATTAGAATTAGAAAGGGAGATGAGTGGAAGACCGGATTCATCACTCCTGCAGGCCACTATGAGTACCGCGTCATGCCCTTCGGGCTGTCCAATGCTCCAGCGGTCTTTCAGGGGTTTATGAATGAGATATTTAAAGATTACCTGAACCAGTTCGTTATAATCTACATCGATGATGTCCTTATATATTCTACCAGCCTGTCTGAACACCGCCTTCATGTCAAGTCAGTTCTCCAACGTCTTCGGGATCATCAGCTGTATCTAAAACTTGAGAAATGTGAGTTCCATCAAGAAACCCTCCACTTCCTAGGGTATGTGATCACTCCTCAGGGAGTCACCATGGACCAGAGGAAGGTGGATGCCGTTGCCAACTGGCCATTACCCATCACCATCAAAGAGCTGCAACGATTCCTGGGCTTCGCAAACTTCTACCGTAGATTCATTCAAGGTTACAGTCAAATCAGTGCTCCAATCACCTCACTCCTGAAAAAAGGGGCCAAGTCTCTGTCCTGGACCTCTGAAGCCACCCAAGCGTTTGATGTGTTGAAGCAATCATTCAGTTCCGCTCCTACCCTTGTGCATCCCAATCCAGATCTTCCTTTCACCGTCGAAGTGGATGCGTCCAACACTGGGGTAGGAGCGATCCTCTCTCAACAGCAGGGGAAGCCTCCTCGACTCCATCCATGTGCCTTCTTCTCCAAGAAGATGTCCCCGGCGGAGCAGAATTATGATATCGGCAACCGGGAACTGCTGGCTATCAAGCTAGCTCTGGAGGAATGGAGACACTGGCTGGAGGGAGCGAAACATCCCTTTATAGTCATCACAGACCACCGAAATCTGGAATACCTTCGAGAGGCCAAAAGACTCAACACTCGTCAAGCTCGCTGGTCCCTTTTCTTTACAAGATTCAACTTCAAGGTAACATACCGTCCAGGGGACAAAAATGTCAAGGCTGATTCACTATCTCGTATACATCAACCCGATACCTTCACTCCAGAACCAGAACCTGTCCTCCCTCCAGCCTTGATTGTTAGTCCCATCCAGTGGGGTATAGATGACCATATAGCCGACGCCACCCGAACCGAACCTGCTCCGCCGGGAGGGCCAGTGGGACGGACTTATGTTCCCACGCGTCTACGTCCGTCCCTCATGGACTCGGTCCATACTTCGCTGGGCTCTGGACACCCAGGCAGTCAACAGACCCTCTCGCTCCTTCAACGTCGGTACTGGTGGCCCAGTATGAGCCAGGATGTGTCCCAGTACGTTAAGGGCTGCTCAGTCTGTGCCATGGCCAAGGTCCCTCGTCGGCTCCCAGAAGGTAAATTAGTACCCTTGCCTATTCCAACCAGGCCGTGGTCCCATCTGGGGATAGACTTTGTTACCGATCTCCCTTCTTCTCAATCTCAAACATGTATACTGGTGGTTGTTGACCGTTTCTCGAAGGCCTGTAAACTCATCCCTATGCCAGGTCTTCCCACTGCCTTCGAAACGGCAGAAGCATTATTTAACCAAGTCTTTCGTCACTTTGGGTTACCAGAAGATATCGTCTCCGATCGTGGACCTCAGTTTATATCCAGGGTATGGAGAGCCTTCTTCAACCTTCTGGGAGTCACAGTCAGCTTGACGTCAGGATACCATCCCCAGTCCAATGGCCAGACTGAGCGGAAGATACAAGAGGTCGGACGGTATCTTCGATCCTACTGCCATGACCATCAAGACTGCTGGAGCAGGTATCTACCCTGGGCCGAGTATGCACAGAATTCCCTTCAACAGTCTACTACTGGTCTCACGCCGTTTCAGTGCATACTCGGCTTCCAGCCGCCCCTGTTTCCCTGGTCAGGTGAGCCTTCAGATGTTCCAGCAGTCCATCATTGGTTCCAGGAGAGCGAGAGGGTCTGGGACTCAGCTCATGTTCATCTCCAAAGGGCTGTTCGGAGACACAAGAGTCAGGCCGACGCTAGAAGATCTGCGACTCCGAGGTATCAACCAGGGCAAAAGGTCTGGCTCTCCACCCGGGACATCCGTCTCCGTCAGCCCTGTCGTAAGCTGAGTCCCCGATATATAGGTCCATTCGCAATACAGAGGCAGATCAACGACGTCACCTACCGGTTATCACTCCCTGCACACTACCGCATCTCACCTTCATTTCATGTCTCCCTGCTCAAACCCTATACTGATCCTTTGTTTCCTCACTCCTCAGAGCCTGGCGCTGATGAGGTACCTCCTCCTCCCGTGGACCCCGCTGACGAGAACATCTACCAGGTCCAGGGCATTCTCGATTCCCGACGACGGGGCAATCAACTGGAGTACCTCGTGGACTGGGAGGGTTTTGGACCTGAGGAGAGATGCTGGGTTCATCGTGATGACATACTAGACCCTATGCTCCTACAGGACTTTCACTCATCTCATCCCAATCGTCCGGCGCCGAGAGGTCGAGGTCGGCCCCGTCGTCGGGTCTTTCGGCCCTCAGGAGCTGGCCGTGGAGGAGGGGGTACTGTCACAGATGCATCAGCGTCAGACCTCTACACTCCGCCCATCCGCTCCGCTTCACCCGAGTTCTGATTCACCGCACCTGTGTTCATCACCTGTCCCTAATTCCCCATCACTGCACTTCCTGTTATAAGCACCTTCAGTTCCTACAGTCATTGTCAGGTCTCGTCGATACTACATCGCCATACTGACTCACTCACTCGATCCTTACCTTCAGAAGACTTACCTGTGTTCCTTCATCCGACGATCCTTCCTCAACCAGCCTGCCTTCTTCAGATCACCAGCCTTGTACTTTCACCATCCCGACTTCCATCCTGCATCAGATAAGAGACTCATTCAGAACACTTCATCAGTTACCGCTCCAGTTTATCTCATCACTTCTTCCTGTCTGCCGTGACCATTATATGTTTGTGTTAAATAAATATCCTTTCAACTTACCTGTTTGTGTCATTCAGCAACCCTGACAGTATTATTTAAAAAAAAGTTGCTGTTCCAATAAAGCTCAGTCTGCTGCCTTTAAGCTCATCCACATTGAACGTCTTTGTAAATAGTTCATAAACAGACTTTAAAGGCACCTATCACTCTATTAATTTTCTGTTTGTCTATTTAATTATATACATATATTTAAAAAAATCCAATGTGTTCTGTTCTAGATGAATTGAGACTGTGATATTAACATGATTAACGTGATAATCTCTGAGCTCCGTCATAATTTCCGCTAAGTGAGGTCAAAATACGAGCATGGTCATAGATATATACGTAGATGCCTCATTAGCGCCTGCACGGATCAGTAGAATGAGGCATCTATGATCGATATATCTATGACCACGCTCGTATTTTGACCTCACTTAGCGGAAGTTATGGCTGAGCTCAGAGATGATCATGTTCGTCTGATAAGAGGTAAAATAATAGCATAAATACTGCTCGGTTTCTGGCAGAAACTGATCGTTTCGCTAGATAAGACCCTTATTCATCATCTGGTGTCGTTTAAAGCCCTTTGAAGCTGCACTGAAACTGTCATTTGGACCTTGAACCGTTTCAAGCCCATTGAAGTCCATTATATGGAGAAAAACCCTGGACTGTTTTCATCAAAAATCTTAATTTCTTTTCGACTGCAGAAAGAAAGACATGGACATCTTGGATGACATGGGGGTGAGTAAATTTTCAGCAAAAGTTTATTTAAGTTTAACTGACTCCACTGTTTTTCATTTTTAGAAAATATTACACCTAGATATGTTAATTTGTGTTTAACATGTTTTCTTTTTCTGAAGAGCAGTCTTTAAGGGGAAACAATACAGATTTATCTCAATTCTTTTTAAGTCCTGACGAAGCAGTGAATGCCTCAATATATCTTATTAATTTGGGTACCTCAATATCATATCATTATAGGCCTACTGATTTATTTTTACATGCATTGCCAAAACCTGGGTGACTAATAAAAATTAAAAATATTATATTGGTGCATGTCTTCGGTAAAATACAGGTTTGTGTACAGTTATCCTCACAGTGGATGATTGATCTGGAGAGGAAAACAGATGATAAAGGTTATCAGACAAATGGAAAGATTGAATAAGAAATGAATGAATGACGCTGAGTGTTTTATGTTGGAAAGTCAATTTGAATGCTCCAATTGTGAAATGTTCAGGTTGTAATAGAAGTTTGAATTACTCGACACATAAGATAATCCAAACTTGCCTTGCACAGAAGGTTGCATATTTAAGTTTATACCTTAAAATGTGAGTGTGTTTTTTTCTTTTCTTTTCGTGAAGTGTTTGCTTTGCTAAGCTTGATTATCATACATGAAAAAAGCCTCGGTCTGTTGACAGCAATGAAATGAGCTTTAAGTGTGAATTTACAGGAGCTGTGAAGACATCATCATAATAAATGAGGTGAAAACAGGAACTATTGAGATGAAATAAAGAGTCTTTTCAGCAGCTCTGTTAATATTGATGAGCCTCAGACTATCAACACTCATTCAACAAGACATTCAGGATCATCAGCAGATCATCTCACTTTATTCTGACTGTTTGCTCTTACAAACACATTATTCCATTCAGGATATATGACAAAAGACTATTAAACTGCTCTACTGAAAGACGATGCTGTTATTTATGGTTAAAACATCAGTAATATAAAGAAGGCCACCCTCTCAAATGGACTCTTCCAAACTCCCCCACCTCTGCTCGTGATTTGGACTGCTCCAAAACTTCCCACAGAGAACGATACTCGGTTACTTAACGTAACCTCGGTTCTCTCTAGAAGAGGGAACGAGTATTGCGTAAGTTCCTTACGCATCGGGAAAGTATTCTTTCTTCGAGATTTCTGAAAAACCCCAAATTATCCTTAATTTTGTAACATTGTCAACGCAGTGCGGCAGCCTGGCAGACCATAGCAGGCTATTCCAGCGTGCTATTGGCTGCTCTGCTGGCAACTGCAGCAGCCTATCGGTGAGCCCGCGTGACGTGGCGACCAATGAGGGCGCTTCGCGCCCACCTGGCTTCATTTGCCTACAGGTGGGGCGTGGCCACGTGTATATAAGCAGGGCTCACGGGCTGCATATTCGGTTTTCGTAGTTCTGAAGCGAAAAAAGCCCGCGGGGCGCACGGCAAGGAACGCAATACTCGTTCCCTCTTCTAGAGAGAACCGAGGTTACGTTAAGTAACTGAGTATCGTTCTCTTACGAGAGGTTCTCTCGTATTGTGTAAGTTCCTTACGCATCGGGAACACATTGTCAACGCCGTGCGCGCCTCGCGTACAGCATATGTATCCCAGGGAACCGGGGACCATAACACTGCTCGGGCAGGGTGGCCGGTAAGGAAAACTGGCCACCACATATACAGACACTTCGTTCGAACTGACGGGTGGTTACAACGGGTGGTTACAACACCCTGTCTTATGAATGAGGGAACGGCACCTGCCGGTCGCCTTCAAATTCACCACACCTTGTCTCATGAATGAGGGAACGGCAACGCCGGTCGCCTTCAAATTCACAATATCTTGTCATATGAGTGAGGTAACGGCACCGCCGGTCACCTTCAAACTCATAACAGCTCTTTTCGTAAATGAGGGAACGGCACCGCCGGTCTCCTTCAAATTTACATAAGCCTCGTACCGAACTTACTACCAGTATGTGAGCTATGTCTGCGCAGAATCACTGGGCAGAACCAACAGCCTTATTGAACTGATAACACTTTCGCCTGTAAGGCAGGAACTTCCAGATTGTAAAATCTCACAAACGTAGACGGGGAGGCCCAGCCTGCCGCCATACAGATATCGTGGATGGAAATCCCTCTGGCCCAGGCCCATGAAGAGGCCATGCCTCTAGTGGAGTGTGCTCTGACACCTAGCGGGCACTGCAGGTGTTTGGAAGCGTAAGCTACTGCAATCGCGTCCACTATCCACCTGGACAGGGTCTGTTTCGAGGAGGCGAGACCTTTAGTGCGCCCTCCAAACGAAACAAATAGCTGCTCAGAACGCCTGAAGGCGGCGGAGCATGTGACGTAAACCCTCAATGCCCTGACAGGGCAGAGGACATTGCCACCATCCCCCTCGTCGGGTGCTGGCAGAGCCGAGAGGGAGACAATCTGCGCCCTGAAGGGAGTGCCTATCGCTTTGGGGACATAACCATGCCTCGGCCTAAGAATGACCTTGGAGTCATTTGGGCCGAACTCCATACACGTCGGGCTCACTGAGAGCGTGTGTAGATCCCCCACGCGTTTTACTGAAGCCAGAGCTATCAGGAACGCGGATTTTAGCGAAAGGAACCTTGGTTCCACAGTCTCGAGCGGTTTGAAAGGATGAGCCTTCATGGCCTCTAGGACCAAGGCCAGATCCCAAATAGGAACCGATGGGGGCCGCGGGGGATTCATCCGTCTGGCTCCTCTGAGGAAACGGATGATGAGCTCGTTCCTTCCTAGCGTGCTGCCTAGCGTCGTCTGAGTGAACGCTGCTATAGCCGCTACATACACTTTGAGCATGGAAGGGGACCTGCCCAGTTCCAACAGCTCCTGGAGGAAGGAGAGCACCCGCTGGACCCCACATTGCTGTGGATCCAATCCCTTGGAAGCACACCACTCAGTGAACACCGACCACTTAGAACTATATAACCGCCTCGTCGAGGGGCTCTAGAGTGTGAAATCGTGTTCATAATCCCTTCGGGCAGGTCAACGGGTATCCGTTGGTCACCCATACGTGCAGAGACCATCGCTCTGGATGGGGATGCCAAACTGACCCTCCTGCTTGAGAGAGGAGGTCTGCTCTCAGCGGAACTGGCCAGGGGGGTGAGTGCGACAGCTTCACCAGCTCTGGGTACCAAATCTGGTTCTCCCAGCGCGGCGCTATAAGGAGCACCGGGCGGCGCGTCTCCCTGATTTTCGCTATGACCTGGGTCAATAGGGAAATCGGCGGGAAAGCATACAGCGGGAGGCTGGGCCAAGGTTGGGACAGCGCATCCTCGCTTTTGGACAGAAACGTCGGGCAGCGGGCGTTCTCTTTTGTTGCAAAGAGGTCGAGCTCCGCTCTGCCGAATAGGCGCCATACCAGCTGGACTGTCTGGGGGTGCAGGGACCATTCTCCTGGGAGAATGAGGCCCCTGGACAGCTTGTCCGGGCCCACATTGAGGTGGCCCGGTACGTGCGCAGCTCTCAGCGAGCGCAGCGAGCTGTGTGCCCACACGAGCAGGCGTTCCGTCTGATTGCCCAGACACCTGGACCTGACACCGCCCTGCCGGTTCACGTAGGACACCACCGTGGTATTGTCCGACCGGACCAACACGTGGTGTCCTCGTATAAATGGGAGAAAATGCTTGAGCGCGTTCTCTACCGCTATCATCTCCAAACAGTTTATGTGTAGGAGTTTTTCTCCGCTCGACCAGAGGCCCGAGGCCGGTCTGCCCTCAAAAACGGCGCCCCAACCCGAGGTGGAGGCGTCCGTCGAGATGACTTTGCGGTGTGAGATGGCTCCCATTGTCACTCCTCTCTGGTACCAGTCGGCTACTAACCAGGGCTCTAGGGCTGAAACGCAGCCCTGAGTCACTCTGATCCTGAAGCCTCCGGACGCCCAGGCTCTGTGAGGCACTCGGGCGTTTAACCAGCATTGCAGCGGACGCATTCGCATTAAGCCCAGCTGGAGCACAGCTGCAGCTGAGGCCATACGTCCCAGCATCCTCTGAAAAAGCTTGAGAGGTGCGATTTTGCCCGGCCGGAAGTACGCAGCCATGCGCCGAACTTGGCGCGCGCGTAGGGGTGACAGGCGGGCTGACATTGCCGCAGTGTCCAGATTCAAACCCAGAAATGAGGTTGATTGCGTGGGCACTAATGAGCTCTTGGTCCAATTGACCGTGAGCCCCAGGCTGTCCAGATGGCTGAGCAGCATTGCCCTGTGGGCGAGGAGCTCGGCCTCTGATTGCGCCAGGATGAGCCAATCGTCCAGGTAGTTCAATATTCGCATCCCTCGATTTCTCAGGGGAGCGAGGGCCGCGTCCATGCACTTCGTAAATGTACGGGGTGCTAGTGACAGGCCGAACGGAAGGACGGTGTATTGATAAGCCTGGCCGTCGAAGGCGAATCGTAAGAATGGCCTGTGACGCGGCGTTATCTTGATTTGAAAATATGCATCTTTCAAATCTAGGGAAATTAGCCAGTCTCTCGGGCAGGGGATCTGCGAGGATCTGCTTGGTCGTGAGCATCTTGAACGATCTCCTCATAAGAGCTTTGTTCAGACGCCTCAGATCCAGAATCGGTCTGAGCGACCCATCCCTTTTTGGCACGAGAAAATACCGGCTGTAAAAGCCTGACTCGCTCATAGAATGGGGAACCGGTTCTATAGCCCCTTTGCACAGCAGCGTGGCTATCTCCGCTCGAAGTAGATGTGCTACTTCCTCGCTCAC
Organism: Gobio gobio; assembly: GCF_949357685.1. NCBI lineage: Eukaryota > Metazoa > Chordata > Actinopteri > Cypriniformes > Gobionidae > Gobio > Gobio gobio. Next base: position 85,635,699 of record NC_137097.1, read on the forward strand.
TCTCGTCTCTGTACGCGCACAGAAGCGCGGAGGGCGGCGAGCGAACTGCAGAGTGTAGCCGTGCTTCACTGTTCTCAGCACCCATTCTGATACACCTGGAATGGCTTCCCACGCTTTCGCGTGTGCCACACGGGATAGAACGGCCTCCGGGCTCGAAACGCTGCGCTTCGCGGGTTTGACGGCCTGTATAGGAGGGGCGGGCGCGGTGCGCGTGCTCTCTGTGCTGTGGGCCAGCCGATCGCTCTCGATGGCTGGCCGCCTTACACACTGTATCTCTGCCGCTTTGAGCGGGGAATGGCTTGTGTGTGGCCCTACACTCATCGCTCCGGCCACCCTGGGCGGAGAACAAATGGTGTGTGGCGCGGCGCGTAGCGCCTGAGGCATAATGTTCGCGAAAATGTGTGAGCGCGTTTGAGCGGGCACAACTCTTACGCGTGGAACATGACCGGTAAAGAGTGGCTGTGTGACAGCGCGTGTGGTGGCTAGGCGTGGACGCAAACAAGCGGACACGTGACCTAACTCTAGCACTCGAGCGGCCGGTGGCCGCTTTATGTGAGTGGGGGACACGGGGTTTATAGTGCTTGTGTGCAGGGGTGAACACAGAAAAGTGGGCGCATTTACTGCATTTGAAACACATACGGCGTGAGCCGTGCAACCAGAAATAATGCAACTTTTGTGATTTCTCTGGTTCGCCGTAAAAACGGCGGTTATTGACAGGCGAGAGGGCGTTTTTGCCGGCTCGTTGGCTGCGTGAAATCCATCTGCAGCAGCCACAGTGGTGGGGGCTGACAGGAAAGAGAGTTTTGACGGTGGTCCGGCCGCGGCGGGACTTAACCGTCGTTTCTTGCCTCTGGCTAGGAGGACTTTGGAGGCTCGGACTTCAGCGCGATCCTAGGCCGGGGGCCCCGAGGGGGAGGCGGCTTACCACGGCTGGAAGAGCGCGATCTGGGGCGGCCGCTCGGTCTTCGCTGAGACGAAGGGGTCCGCGCTGGGCGCTGCGCGGAGCTCGGTGCTGGCTGGTCGCGAGGACGGCGAGCAACGGAGCTATTGCTGGCGCCGGGGCGTCGAGGCAGGAAGAGGTTCATGGCCTGCGTCGTTTTCTGCACTTCAGAGAAACGATCGACGATCCCCTTGACCGCTGGTCCGAAGAGCCCAGACGGGGAGAGCGGGCGTTTAGGAAGGCCGCGCGCTGTGTTTCTCGCATGTCCGCGAGCGTGAGCCAGAGGTGGCGCTCAGCTACCGTGAGGGAGGCCATAGAGCGTCCGAGGGCCTGTGCTGCGGTCTTGGTAGCGCAGAGGGAGAGATCCGTCGCGCTTCGCAAATCCGTGATCAACTCAGCGTCACAGCTCTTCTCGTCCAGGTCGCGGAGGAGATTGGCTTGGAGGATTTGCAGCACGGCCATAGAGTGCAGAGCAGATGCAGCTTGACCGGAGGCAGCGAAAGCGCGGCCGATCAGCGATGACGTCACTCTGCAGGCCTTAGACGGGAGGGCAGCCTTTAAGAGGTCGCGGAAGACCATTCCTCGCTGTCGGAAGCCATGATGGAGCAGCTGTCGGCGCGTTCCGCTGCCGCATCCGCCTCATCCCCGGAGGCGGCAACAGAAATGGCGGCCTGGGATGGGGGCAGGGAAGGCGAGAGTGAAGCGGGCGGTAAGGGTTCCGGCGAGCTTCTCTCAGCGAACTCCGGAGTCCGCTGCGAGCGGCGCTTCTTTCTGCGCGGCTTAGCAGAGACTGGAGGGATGTCGTCCTCGAACTGATTGAGTCGAGCCCGCAGGGTCGACATCGTCAGTTCCTCGCACTCCGGGCATCCGCCGGCGAGAAGTGCGGCGGCGGCGTGATCACGGCCCAGGCAGAGAGCGCAGATCACATGGCGGTCCCCGGAACTGAGCTGCGCGTGACACGAGCCGCAGGTGGAACGAGACATTTTGGAACAAACGCTCGGCTCTTTTTGAGAAAGTGTGACGCAGCGGCGACAACACTGAGCGTGAAAAAGGATATGGGCTGCCGGATAGCAGAGCAGGCACGGATGGCTGAAGGTGGCGCGATGCTGCCGGCTTCTTCAGGCGCTTGTCCTCTGCTTGCTCGTCTGCACGATCACGGCGGCGGGTTCCAGATCCAGCGATGCGAAGGGCTTCGCTGAAGAAAAGAAAATCGAATATGCAGCCGCAGAACCGCAGAACCCATATACATCACTCAGAGCAGTCTGAGGACAACAGCGCCACGCCTCAGCCACATGCCGGAAGTGGGCGGAGTAGCAGCCTCAGATCGGAAGTGGGCGGAGTTAACGAAAACTAAACAATCGGCATGGCGGAAGAAGAGAACACGGTAAACAGTTGTTTTTGTGTTGTGATTTTAATCTATTAAGTTTATTTGTATTTATTTGTTTGATCCATCGTTGTTGTATTAACACTTTATACAGCACGTGGCTTTAATCTTTTTTTTAAACGAGCTTTACGATGTCTCTCGCGTCTGTTGATATGGTCTTGCTTTAAGTTACATATTCATTGTTTGTGAGTTTACTTTGTTGTTGGCGCTTTATTTTTTATTTAAATACCTTTTCTGATAATGACCAATGTGTTTTATGTGGATTTTTTTTCTAATTTATAGAGGCATATTGCGATTTGGAGATACTCAGCTTTACTTCATTTTCATCAATGCAAGACATTCTGCAACAGCTTTTACTGCCCAGGGGTTTTAAACTGACCAGATGGCACTAGTTGAATGCACACCTTCAAATTCACTTCAAAAAGCAACTGTCCATGAAGGTATGAATGTTTTGAGTTATTTGTTTATATACAGTGGCAATAAATACTATTTATTAGTTATCCTTTTGGAATTAGTTGGTTGCATGATTTGGTCAAAAATGTAATCTCATCTTCAAAGTTTCAAGTAGATATATTTATATATAAGCACAATGTGCTTAACCTAACAAAATACAAACTATATTTAATGTGTCTGAATATGTCCTTTTAAAATCAAATTAAATACACAACCAAACATGTTAAATGTATTGCCAATTATAGATATTGTTCATTTTGGATGATGTTCTGAAAGTTTCTTTTATATTCTGAATTTGCAGTGGTTGAAGTGGTAATTTTTGCTTGAGAAAAATGAAACTTGGCTCTCTTGTACAATTTTTATGGTTACATTATATATAATATATTTCGGTTTGATTTTGTTGCAGTAAATTGACAAGCAGACTCACCCCAGCACAGGACAATGGAAGCTGATCAAAAACAAGGTTAGTTTTAAAAGGCTCTCATAAAGACATAAGCTACTTATACAGATAGTGTGTTGTTATATCTGTCACATCTTTTCCAGGAATAACTTAATAATGTTCTATTGTTTTAGACTGTTCCACAACAGTTGGTCAGCTCTATTGACTGTGGGATATTCATGTTAATGGTAAGACATTTTTGTTAAAATAAGAGCTTCTCTTCATTAGGATAAAAAACATGAGGGCTTTTCACACTTGAAATAGTAAACCCCGGGTATACAGAATCCTGGGTTATCTTGCTTCACGTTTCACACTGATCATTAATTAACCTGAGATGAACAATTAATCCTAGGTATTCACACACTGCCGTTCCACACTGTGCTTTACTAAACCATGGGATAACATCCTTATCTGCAGTGTCAGTGTCACTGATTGGACGAACACCGCACACAAAATGTTTACATAAATGCTCAAGATTTGCATGAGGAGTATTACAAGTTTATCCTGAATGGACATTTCAGACTATAAAATAATTTAAATGGTCTCTTCTTCACTGCAATTGTTGCGTTTTCTGTCAGCATTTGACATTTTTCCTCTCCAACGCTGAATGTATTATTTATATAGAATGCACAGTGTTTCAGTGACTGTCAAATGCACGTCAATATAAAAGTGTGAAATGTTACTTCACCCGGGGTTAAAAGTGTCTTTAGAACGACGATAAGCTCAGTGTGAAAAGCTTGCCTTTGATTTCTGTATACATTTTGAACTGAAAATGGTTAATTAATTTGATTTGTGACAGGGTATGATTTGTCACAAAAATAGACATGAGGGAAATTGAATTTCAAAACTTTTTTACAAACTATTATACATGTTAAAAACTTCCAACATTTCATCCCATTTTTTGTACCCTTCTCTCATGAAGGAGCCACGGATCACAGAAGACCTCTGCACTGCAGGTGAACTACCAAACGTTTTCAGAGGTTTCGTGGAGGAGCCGTGCTTTCTGAAATTGAAAGAGGAAGACCAGGAAAAAGCTCTTCAACTTTAACAGGCTGAAATGGTTGACCAACAACTTGCCAAAGAGCCTTTAGTGTTTTTTAAGTATTTGGACAAAAGGAGTCTCAGAATTAATTGTATATTTATGGAGATTTCATTTGATTTAATTTGTCATGTACCTGCTGTGCAATAACTTTGAACCTAGTTCAATATATTCTCTTTGGTCTGATTGTGTATTTTTTTAAAGCAAACCCCAGCTAGTATATGATGCCTTTGGGGAAGTAAATAATTTTTGTGTGTTGTTTTGGGATTTGATTAATCTGAATCTGCTTGAATTATGCATTCCAGTGTATAATTGTGTAATGTGTATTATGTACTATGAAAAAAGTTTCATTCTGAAATGCTTGAGTAAAAAATATTTTGTCATATAAATAAATGTTCAAATGCTCAATCTTTGTTTTCATTTTTAGTGTTTTAAGCTTTATGTTCAATTGATCTAATATAATCTTTAAAGACATAATATGAATAGAAACTTTTTACTTTAAAAATCCTTAACAAAATGTTGCAATGGGGTTTATATATATATATATATATATATATATATATATATATATATATATATATATATAAACTTACATTTTATATATATATATATATATATATATATATATAAACTTACATTTTATATATATATATATATATATATATATATATATATATATATATATATATATATATATATATATATATATATTAATTTACATTACATATATAACTTGCATTATATATATATATTCAATGTGTAATGTGTGTATTTTTATGATTTAACTATGTACTATTAATGAAAAGTGAGTATATCTATCTATCTATATCTCTCTACAATTAGAACGTATTAATAAAACACTTGACATTATTAACATGGTTTTAAACTTGGGTTTTGTAATGAGTATCTATTGTGATGAGTACTGATTTACACTGCATGAAAAGTGGGATTTTCGTCAGTATGTGACACTGTAGATTGCCGTGAAACTTCAGGTTTACGACTGTGCACGGCAATTTGCAGGCAACACCGAAAACTGCCGTAAATTGTGGTAAATTGACGTGGGCCTTGCTTGGCAGTTGTCCCCCCATGACCCCCCCTTCCCTTAATTCTAGGGGAGGCTTTATCATGTAAATGAACATGCTGTGAGCTACACAAATGCAAATCAGAGTAGCAGCAGGGGGAGTTTTATCTAGGTTCTGAATTTTTTTGACTAAAACAAGTTTAAAGTTTAAGTTAAAATGTTATCTTAAATTTAAGTAAAATGTACTCGTTTTAGTACACATTACTAAATTTTTAGGGCAACCAGTTTGCTCCAATTTTTTAAGTAGATTCAACTTGTCCGGGCTCACAGTGTAGATGAATTACTCTGTATGTCATTAGCGATAACCAATGTTATGTAAAAAAAATAAAAAAATACAGGACAGCAGTTCATGTCTTCAACCTTTAGAGAGGTTATGTGATGCAACAAGACAATGAACCAAAGCACACAAATAAATCAAGTAAAGCATACAGTTTACATACCAACATTAATTTTTCCACCCTGCACTGTGAATGATTTTTTAAATGGCTATTAATCATAAATGTGAAAAGTACAAGTTTGTGTGTTTATAGTTAAGTCAGATTGTGTTTTTCTGTAATTGTCATTTAAATTGAGCTCACACCACATTTTATGAATTATCAATGCAGATTTTCAAGAGGTGGTTTCCTGGACAGGGTTTAAATTATGCCAAGAGTAGGCCTTAATCTAGTTAATCGTGAGTTAAAAAATTGTTGCCTGGAACAAAGATTAAGCACAGATTACTAACACCTGGACTATGAGTCCTGAACTAAAATAAACTGGATTCATTTACAGTTTTATCTAATTGCTTACACACAATTTCTGAAAATATGGCTCCATTTCTTGTAACTCTACACACAAAACATCAGACATCTCTTGCAAAAGCAACACTTTGTGCAAAACTATTTTAACTATTTCCAAAAATGTTGTTTTTGCATATATCTAACTACACAATGCACAACTGGGTGGCATTTATAGTGAATCGAAAGTTATCCAGGGATAATGTCATGATGTAGTGTGTGTGTGTGTGTGTGTGTGTGTGTGTGTGTCCGTGACTCTTTAGCTCTGCACGCCTGCATGAGCTCGGGTGTTTTCGAAAAGAATCGGTACAGCGTTATAAATATGATCAAACTAAAGACTCTACAGAGATATGACGGATGCAACACTACTCTATAGGTACTCAAGATTAACATGGAATTTACAGTTGAACTGAAATCAACTGAACTGAATCAACACTGAAGTCACTTGAGCTGAATATTGACACTATATTGGCTTGTTAGAGCCGGTTTACAGCAGAATTTGTTTTGAACTTGTTACTGAAGCTGCTATGAAACAATATATTTTGTTGTATGCATATTCTTTCTTTCTCAAACCTTAGTTTTGATTTCTAAGTGATCAATTTATGTATAAGTGTTTTCACACATGATCATTGGCTGTATGGGTCCTCAGTAAATGAATGTGGCATTTAAATGGCAAAAGTTATTCTTGTCTCTATAACTTATGGCTTCCTAAAGACACGTTTATGGGTAAATAAAATATCAATAATATAAATAAAATGAATATCAAAACATATTTTAAATATAATGAAGTCATTTTATTATAGCACTCATCAGATGTTCCTGGAAACAAAACAGAGACAGAACAGTATAAACAAACTATACAACAAACTAAACACCAAATTACAAAAACATTATTATGTGAAAGTGAATAAAGTTGTGTGTGTTTTCAGTTATAAATATGTGCTGTGTAAATTAGCCTATACTTTTAGAAATTATATATAGCCTAACTTTAAAAAACAAACAATAACCCATATAGATAAATTATAATAATTGTATAATATTAAGCATTTACTTAATATACATTGTAACATTAGGCTACTTTACTCTAGCACAGTAGTCAGTTAAGCAATTAATTAATATCTTATATTAATATGTATGTAGCCTAGGCTACATCTAAAGGTAAGTCTGCTTTAAAAAAAAAAATATTACGCTTCGACATGTACAGAATGTGCGCGTTAAGAAACACGTTCAAATGTGTCTTCTTAACATGTTAAAACTGTGCGTGAAGCGGAAAACAGGGCGTGTTGAAGGTTGAAACAATCATAAGTCACGCGTTTCGTATAAAGAGATTTGGCCCCGGGCGCGTTCCATATCAGAGCCCTAGTCCAATGAGGTGCGAGGTCGAGGTCATGGCCATGACGCGTAGAAGACGAGCTTTAAACTATTTTTTTGATGTTTTTTGCTGCTTTCCTTTTTCGTGATCAACAATGACAGGACACCGTCTTCAACTCAATCTCTGCATGGACGCGACGAACTTTTTGGACTCATTTTCAGGAGGCTGTCTTCGTCTTCATAACTCTGAGGCAAACTGCAGCCGCTATGAACCACAGCATGGGTAATGTAACGTTACGATTTAAAGAATATGCTTTTATTCAGCTGTATAAGGAAATGGATGCGTTAATAGATCCGAGCTTAAAACTGCACATTTTGTTTACACAGACTATCCTCGCCTCATAACGAAGCCGTGAGCTCTTATCTGCTTGGAGCGATTTCCGCGAGTCCAGATTTAACCGCTGATCACGACGAAATTGTGTGTAAGTAACTTCTAATGTGTTTCTCATTCCTTGTTTAATTTTACCGTGACTGTTTTTATTAATACCAGTCTCATGTAATTGTTTTCCAGCTGCCTGTAAGACGTATTATGAATCGACACGCCGGAGCTTCAGATACAAACAACCTGAAACTGCGAAGTTTAGCTCGGAGTCGATCAAGAAGAAAAAGGGTAAGATTTATTATATTAGATCCGTTTTTTGTCAATGTGAGTATTTTTCAGGTTGCTTATTGTCTTTATGGATTGTATTACAGTTGCTGGAAGCAAGAGTGTGCTGGATGAGGTGGACGTTTGGAAGTCCGCGGCCATTGAACTCATGTTTGACGAGGAAGACGGCTTTGTTGACGGGGTGTCTGGATGGATTGTGCGGCCACCGCGCTCTCGCAGCCTGGAGCTCGACGAACTTTACATTACGAGACATTACTGCTGCACTGTACATAGTTGTGTGTTTAACAATAAAGCTCTTTCTTTGAGTAAACCGCTGTGTTTTATAAATGAAGCCCTTTCTTTGAATGAACAGCTGTATGCTTATAAATGAAGCCCCTTGTTTGAATAAACGGCACGGTCCGTATAATTTTCCCATATATTCCTTGATGGTATGAATACTTCATAGCACAATAACATTAATATTAAACAAATTATTACAACATAAATTATATATTTATTATTATTATTATTGGGGTTTACATTTATAATGAGCCAGGGGGACCAATAATGATTGGTTTGCAGTGATCTGCCAACCAATCACGAGGGATTTTTCTTTTTTAAATGTAGTGGCTTCAGCCAATAGTGAGTGAGTAAATTCAAGTCTGGCCGTTGACTCTCTGGTTTCGCTGCTATTCATATGCAAATTAGAGGCGTCGCACCTCCGCGCGGTCTCTCAGCGGGGGGCTCTCCACCTACGTCATGGTTCGTTTACGACAATTTGTGGCACAGACGAACGCGACGTTCGCTGCCTCTAAATTGTCGAAAACTGCCGAAAATTAGGGAGATTTCCAGGAGTATACAGGCGTTTATGGGGTCGAAAATCCCACTTTTCATGCAGTGTTAAGCCTGCAGGTGGCAGTAATGTGGTGTATAAGATGAAGTGCATTCCCTAGAGGAAGAGGTTGTAATGGAGACATGGGCTGCGTTCGAAACCGCATACTTCCCTACTATATAGTATGTAAAAAGCAGTAGGCGAGCGAAGAGTATGCTCGAATCCTTTGTATTCATAAAAGAGTAGGCGAGAACTACCAGGGTTTTGGAGTATTTCTCGCGAGATTCGGACGTGCGTATACTGATGTTGCGTTCGAATATGCCTACTTACCTACTATATAGTAGGCGAAAACAGTACGTGAAAGGAGAAGTATGTTCGAAACCTCAGTAATCATAAAAGAGTAGGCGAGAAGTTCCCGGATGGCTTACTGATTCCGCCCAGATTGTGAAGTACCCATCGTCGGATACACTGCATGAAAAGTGGGATTTTCGACCCCGTAAACGCCTGTATACTCCTGGAAATCTCCCTAATTTTCGGCAGTTTTCGACAATTTAGAGGCAGCGAACGTCGCGTTCGTCTGTTCCACAAATTGTCGTAAACGAACCATGACGTAGGTGGAGAGCCCCCCGCTGAGAGAGCCCGCGGAGGTGCGACGCCTCTAATTTGCATATGAATAGCAGCGAAACCAGAGAGTCAACGGCCAGACTTGAATTTACTCACTTACTATTGGCTGAAGCCACTACATTTAAAAAAGAAAAATCCCTCGTGATTGGTTGGCAGATCACTGCAAACCAATCATTATTGGTCCCCCTGGCTCATTATAAATGTAAACCCCAATAATAATAATAAATATATAATTTATGTTGTAATAATTTGTTTCATATTAATGTTATTGTGCTATGAAGTATTCATACCATCAAGGAATATATGGGAAAATTATACGGGCCGTGCCGTTTATTCAAACAAGGGGCTTCATTTATAAGCATACAGCTGTTCATTCAAAGAAAGGGCTTCATTTATAAAACACAGCGGTTTACTCAAAGAAAGAGCTTTATTGTTAAACATACAACTATGTACAGTGCAGCAGTAATGTCTCGTAATGTAAAGTTCGGCGTGCTCCAGGCTGCGAGAGGGCGGTGGCCGCACAATCCATCCAGACACCCCGTCAACAAAGCCGTCTTCCTCGTCAGACATGAGTTCAATGGTCGCGGACTTCCAAACGTCCACCTCATCCAGCACACTCTCGCTTCCAGCAACTGTAATACAATCCATAAAGACAATAAGCAACCTGAAAAATACTCACATTGACAAAAAACGGATCTAATATAATAAATCTTACCCTTTTTCTTCTTGATCGACTCCGAGCTAAACTTCGCAGTTTCAGGTTGTTTGTATCTGAAGCTCCGGCGTGTCGATTCATAATACGTCTTACAGGCAGCTGGAAAACAATTACATGAGACTGGTATTAATAAAAACAGTCACGGTAAAATTAAACAAGGAATGAGAAACACATTAGAAGTTACTTACACACAATTTCGTCGTGATCAGCGGTTAAATCTGGACTCGCGGAAATCTCTCCAAGCAGATAAGAGCTCACGGCTTCGTTATGAGGCGAGGATAGTCTGTGTAAACAAAATGTGCAGTTTTAAGCTCGGATCTATTAACGCATCCATTTCCTTATACAGCTGAATAAAAGCATATTCTTTAAATCGTAACGTTACATTACCCATGCTCTGGTTCATAGCGACTGCAGTTTGCCTCAGAGTTATGAAGACGAAGACAGCCTCCTGAAAATGAGTCCAAAAAGTTCGTCGCGTCCATGCAGAGATTGAGTTGAAGACGGTGTCCTGTCATTGTTGATCACGAAAAAGGAAAGCAGCAAAAAACATTAAAAAAATAGTTTAAAGCTCGTCTTCTACGCGTCATGGCCATGACCTCGACCTCGCACCTCATTGGACTAGGGCTCTGATATGGAACGCGCCTGGGGCCAAATCTCTTTATACGAAACGCGTGACTTATGATCGTTTCAACCTTCAACACGCCCTGTTTTCCGCTTCACGCACAGTTTTAACATGTTAAGAAAAACATTTGAACGTGTTTCTTAACGCGCACATTCTGTACATGTCGAAGTGTAATATATTTTTTTTAAGCAGACTTACCTTTAGATGTAGCCTAGGCTACATACATATTAATATAAGATATTAATTAATTGCTTAACTGACTACTGTGCTAGAGTAAAGTAGCCTAATGTTACAATGTATATTAAGTAAATGCTTAATATTATACAATTATTATAATTTATCTATATGGGTTATTGTTTGTTTTTTAAAGTTAGGCTATATATAATTTCTAAAAGTATAGGCTAATTTACACAGCACATATTTATAACTGAAAACACACAACTTTATTCACTTTCACATAATAATGTTTTTGTAATTTGGTGTTTAGTTTGTTGTATAGTTTGTTTATACTGTTCTGTCTCTGTTTTGTTTCCAGGAACATCTGATGAGTGCCATAATAAAATGACTTCATTATATTTAAAATATGTTTTGATATTCATTTTATTTATATTATTAATATTTTATTTACCCATAAACGTGTCTTTAGGAAGCCATAAGTTATAGAGACAAGAATAACTTTTGCCATTTAAATGCCACATTCATTTACTGAGGACCCATACAGCCAATGATCATGTGTGAAAACACTTATACATAAATTGATCACTTAGAAATCAAAACTAAGGTTTGAGAAAGAAAGAATATGCATACAACAAAATATATTGTTTCATAGCAGCTTCAGTAACAAGTTCAAAACAAATTCTGCTGTAAACCGGCTCTAACAAGCCAATATAGTGTCAATATTCAGCTCAAGTGACTTCAGTGTTGATTCAGTTCAGTTGATTTCAGTTCAACTGTAAATTCCTCAGTTGTGCATTGTGTGTAGTTAGATATATGCAAAAACAACATTTTTGGAAATAGTTAAAATAGTTTTGCACAAAGTGTTGCTTTTGCAAGAGATGTCTGATGTTTTGTGTGTAGAGTTACAAGAAATGGAGCCATATTTTCAGAAATTGTGTGTAAGCAATTAGATAAAACTGTAAATGAATCCAGTTTATTTTAGTTCAGGACTCATAGTCCAGGTGTTAGTAATCTGTGCTTAATCTTTGTTCCAGGCAACAATTTTTTAACTCACGATTAAATAGATTAAGGCCTACTTTTGGCATAATTTAAACCCTGTCCAGGAAACCACCTCTTGAAAATCTGCATTGATAATTCATAAAATGTGGTGTGAGCTCAATTTAAATGACAATTACAGAAAAACACAATCTGACTTAACTATAAACAAACAAACTTGTACTTTTCACATTTATGATTAATAGCCATTTAAAAAATCATTCACAGTGCAGGGTGGAAAAATTAATGTTGGTATGTAAACTGTATGCTTTACTTGATTTATTTGTGTGCTTTGGTTCATTGTCTTGTTGCATCACATAACCTCTCTAAAGGTTGAAGACATGAACTGCTGTCCTGTATTTTTTTTATTTTTTTTACATAACATTGGTTATTGCTAATGACATACAGAGTAATTCATCTACACTGTGAGCCCGGACAAGTTGAATCTACTTAAAAAATTGGAGCAAACTGGTTGCCCTAAAAATTTAGTAATGTGTACTAAAACGAGTACATTTAACTTAAATTTAAGTTAACATTTTAACTTAAACTTTAAACTTGTTTTAGTCAAAAAAATTCAGAACCTAGATAAAACTCCCCCTGCTGCTACTCTGATTTGCATTTGTGTAGCTCACAGCATCTTCATTTACATGATAGAGCCTCCCCTAGAATTAAGGGGAGGGGGGGTCATGGGGGGACAACTGCCAAGCAAGGCCCACAACAATTTCCGACAATTTACGGCAGTTTTCGGTGTTGCCTGCAAATTGCCGTGCACAGTCGTAAACCTGAAGTTTCACGGCAATCTACAGTGTCACATACTGACGAAAATCCCACTTTTCATGCAGTGATACTTTTCTATCCCTGCCTTCCCATGAGGCCACAGGAAAGGATACGTCAGGCGGAGAAAAGCCAATCAAATGTGAGTATTACAAACCAAAATCACAACCGGTCCTTGTGTTAGAATCGCGTTTGTTGGACTACTGTAGAGTAACGTTAAACTGTTGAATTGTTAAAAGTGTAAAGACGACAGACAGTATAGTGTAGTTGTGATTGGGCTGTAAAAACACGTTTTATTATGTATGAGCTCCAGTAACACACACACACGTCTCCAAAGTGGATTTACATAAACGATATACTTAAAGATAAAGATGCTTACTAAATGTCTATTTAACATCTGACAGGAACATTTTCGATAAGTATTGCAGATGACATCACAGCATGAAATAGACATCTGATCAGAGTGATGTGTGTGTGCTATAATGTAGAGTTCACTGTGGTCAACACTGCTTTACATGAACGTCAGTAATGTTAATAGATCTACATAAAGTAACTAAACATAAGTTATCTTTTTTTATTTGTCCATTAGTACTGTTGATGAATTGAGGAACATTAACACATCAGCAACTACCTCAACATTTAAGGCTATTGAGCACATAAACTTTTATGCTTTTATCAAGGTGTTGTTTAAGATACAGGTAACATGAAAGTTGTCTGATGTTACAGGAGCAGAAGAGCACGTGTGTGTTTATCTGGTGGAGACTGGAGAGAGGCTGATGAAGGAAGGCTGTTATCAAAGGCTTTGAGTATACTACAGAAATGAATAAAACATACATTTAAATCTTAAGTTGTATTTTATTTTAATTTCAAACAGAGTTATTTCAGCACTTTTCTGATTCTTGATGTCTGTGCATTTGCTGCAGAGCTTCTGTGGTTGAGCCTTGCTCAAGGACAAACTGCTGGAGACGGCTGCGGAGATCCAAGCAGAAACCTTCTGCTTATCAGTTCAGTGTTTAGCCCACTACACCACAAAAGTCATAAAGCTACAATACAAGTAGCATGTAATTGTAAAAAATATTAAATCAAATATTGCAAGAAATGGGATGCTGACAACATGAATTGTAAAACGTTTTAAGTAGTCATGCTGATGGAGAGCAGGCACACGGATGTTTGGAGCAGACATCAGCAGTCAGATTGTTCCACACATGTTCTCCACTCTTGCTTCAAGGTTGTGGGGTTCAGAAGGGACAGGAGGGACGGCTAGGACAGGCGAAGGTGTTCACGGTGGTCAACTGCTTCATCAAGCTGTGTTGAGATGGCAGCAGATGTGGGCTTCACCGTCTGTAAATGTGTGATGGTTTGTTAGAACAATACGTTTGAATAAAGCTTTGTTTCATGGTGACTTATTCATTTGTGATGTTTACTTTTATTCATTCTTTTACTCATTAATTCATGTTTCCTATTGTTGTCAGTAAATAAAATATTGTATTAACTCATGCATTTATTCATTGCTTGACTGAAAATTGGTATTCACATCGGCTGCATTTGTTCTAGTGTATTTTCATGCATCGCTATGTCATATGACAACAAGTTGCATTTTGCTTGTTTTACTAAAACAATGTAATTTTCAGTAAAAAAAAAAGTAATATAATTAAGTATTGGTCAGCATTTGTTATTATTATTATTGTAAGTGTTTTAGTGGGCTAGCAATGCAATTAATTCTGGGGTAATCTTAATTTTGAATAGTAATAACTTACATTTTAAGAGTATAAAATCAACAGTGTTCTCCCAAGGTGAGATCTTCGAGCAGCTGAAAGACGTCCTCGTTGCAGACTCTGAGGGAAACTGCACAGGTCGGGCTGTGGAGTTACTGATGCTTTGAGCTGTTACTGCACCTGTCACTCATAGGCCTATCTTTTATTTTATAATTACATGGTTGTATCTTTAACAATCCTAATAATAAAACAAATATCATGGGTTTGCATACATTAAAGAAAAAACAATAACAAGGTTAGATATCTTTGAATAAGGGATTGAGGGATAAAACAGGAGTTAAATTTAAAAAGGAAAATATAAAGGAGATCTAGGCCAATTTTGCTTGTGGATGACATGTTTTGCATATAAAATAAAGAAATTAACAACATATTTAAGAGATCACGATTTTGGGTTTTGGTAAGGATAAAACTGGGTCAGATTAGTAGGGTTAATATCACAAAATAAATGGGCAGCTGTTTCTTCAACAAGCCCACACAATTAGCAAGTTTAATCAATATTAAGATATTTATAGATCGATGAATTAAACCTGTCACTCGTCTTTCAAGTCGTTGCGCTTGAGATAACGTCATAGGTCACATGATAACGTCAACATGGCGCATAAAGTGCGGATCGCATTCATACTTAACGAGATCAGGCAATAAAGTACCTACTCTTTTTATCTTAATATTGATTAAACTTGCTAATTGTGTGGGCTTGTTGAAGAAACAGCTGCCCATTTATTTTGTGATATTAACCCTACTAATCTGACCCAGTTTTATCCTTACCAAAACCCACAATCGTGATCTCTTAAATATGTTGTTAATTTCTTTATTTTATATGCAAAACATGTCATCCACAAGCAAAATTGGCCTAAATCTCCTTTATATTTTCCTTTTTAAATTTAACTCCTGTTTTATCCCTCAATCCCTTATTCAAAGATATCTAACCTTGTAATTGTTTTTTCTTTGTATATAATGTATGCAAACCCATGATATTTGTTTTATTATTAGGATTGTTAAAGATACAACCATGTAATTATAAAATAAAAGATAGGCCTATGAGTGACAGGTGCAGTAACAGCTCAAAGCATCAGTAACTCCACAGCCCGACCTGTGCAGTTTCCCTCAGAGTCTGCAACGAGGACGTCTTTCAGCTGCTCGAAGATCTCACCTTGGGAGAACACTGTTGATTTTATACTCTTAAAATGTAAGTTATTACTATTCAAAATTAAGATTACCCCAGAATGAATTGCATTGCTAGCCCACTAAAACACTTACAATAATAATAATAACAAATGCTGAACAATACTTAATTATATTACTTTTTTTTTACTGAAAATTATATTGTTTTAGTAAAACAAGCAAAATGCAACTTGTTGTCATATGACATAGCGATGCATGAAAATACACTAGAACAAATGCAGCCGATGTGAATACCAATTTTCAGTCAAGCAATTAATAAATGCATGAGTTAATAAAATATTTTATTTACTGACAACAATAGGAAACATGAATTAATGAGTAAAAGAATGAATAAAAGTAAACATCACAAATGAATAAGTCACCATGAAACAAAGCTTCATTCAAACGTATTGTTCTAACAAACCATCACACATTTACAGACGGTGAAGCCCACATCTGCTGCCATCTCAACACAGCTTGATGAAGCAGTTGAGCACCGTGAACACCTTCGCCTGTCCTAGCCGTCCATCATGTCCCTTCTGAACCCCACAACCTTGAAGCAAGAGTGGAGAACATGTGCGGGACAATCTGACTGCTGATGTGTCTACTCCAAACATCCGTCTGCCTGCTCTCCATCAGCATGACTACTTAAAACGTTTTACAATTCATGTTGTCAGCATCCCATTTCTTGCCATATTTGATTTAATATTTTTTACAATTACATGCTACTTGTATTGTAGCTTTATGACTTTTGTGGTGTAGTGGGCTAAACACTGAACTGATAAGCAGAAGGTTTCTGCTTGGATCTCCGCAGCCGTCACCACCAGTGTGTCCTTGAGCAAGGCTTATCCACAGAAGCTCTGCAGCAAATGCACAGACATCAAGAATCAGAAAAGTGCTGAAATAACTCTGTTTGAAATTAAAATAAAATACAACTTAAGATTTAAATGTATGTTTTATTCATTTCTGTAGTATACTCAAAGCCTTTGATAACAGCCTTCCTTCATCACCCTCTCTCCAGTCTCCACCAGATAAACACACACGTGCTCTTCTGCTCCTGTAACATCAGACAACTTTCATGTTACCTGTATCTTAAACAACACCTTGATAAAAGCATAAAAGTTTATGTGCTCAATAGCCTTAAATGTTGAGGTAGTTGCTGATGTGTTAATGTTCCTCAATTCATCAACAGTACTAATGGACAAATAAAAAAAGATAACTTATGTTTAGTTACTTTATGTAGATCTATTAACATTACTGACGTTCATGTAAAGCAGTGTTGACCACAGTGAACTCTACATTATAGCACACACACATCACTGATCAGATGTCTATTTCATGCTGTGATGTCATCTGCAATACTTATCGAAAATGTTCCTGTCAGATGTTAAATAAACATTTAGTAAGCATCTTTATCTTTAAGTATATCGTTTATGTAAATCCACTTTGGAGACGTGTGTGTGTGTTACTGGAGCTCATACATAATAAAACGTGTTTTTACAGCCCAATCACAACTACACTATACTGTCTGTCGTCTTTACACTTTTAACAATTCAACAGTTTAACGTTACTCTACAGTAGTCCAACAAATGCGATTTTAACACAAGGAACGGTGATTTTGGTTTGTAATACTCACATTTGATTGGCTTTTCTCCGCCTGACGTATCCTTTCCTGTGGCCTCATGGGAAGGCAGGGATAGAAAAGTATCCGACGATGGGTACTTCACAATCTGGGCGGAATCAGTAAGCCATCCGGGAACTTCTCGCCTACTCTTTTATGATTACTGAGGTTTCGAACATACTTCTCCTTTCACGTACTGTTTTCGCCTACTATATAGTAGGTAAGTAGGCATATTCGAACGCAACATCAGTATACGCACGTCCGAATCTCGCGAGAAATACTCCAAAACCCTGGTAGTTCTCGCCTACTCTTTTATGAATACAAAGGATTCGAGCATACTCTTCGCTCGCCTACTGCTTTTTACATACTATATAGTAGGGAAGTATGCGGTTTCGAACGCAGCCATGGGCTGTGTTCGAAATCGCCCCCTATACCCTTAAATAGGGCACTATTTGAGTGAACATCCATTTTTAGTGGTGTCCGAAACAATAGTGGACGTTTTTGAGTGCACTCATTCAATCCCACCATGCACCGCAATAACGAGTGTACATTAGATGTACGCGCTGGAGAATATGCTTGTTCGATGCCCGATCGGCGTATGACAGCAAAGTCCCGCGAGAGCATTTCGAGAGCAAACGAGAAACAACTCCTTATGCTTTTGAAACGTTCTCTCACTCAACCAGACGGTGTACTCTCAACGCACTGAGAGTCGCGCCCTGGTGAATGAACTTACCGCTGTCCGATTCGCCCTATGTACCCTCATTCTCCATTACTCCACTACTCCAAAAACGAGCCAACAAGCTTAAAGTTAACCCTATAACTCTTTACTTGTGTGGCACTGAACTTACTTGGAAAGGGGAATAATAAAGTAACTAATAAGCATTTAATTAAAAAAATAACAATAATATTTGTATATGCCGTAGTAGGCCTATATATTTCATACTTTATAGTAGGCTACTATTTATATTATGGGCGTCAGAAGCAAAAAAAATGTCGGTGGGTCCTTTAACAGAAACATTTTACTGGAGTAGATGCAATTTACAAAAAATATACTTAAATATATCGGCTTGTTTAAACGTCTGGTTGACGAAGAGACAGCTACGGAACACACAATCTTCAACAGCAGCAATAGTGTAGCGGTAAGACGTATGGCAATAAGATTTGACGCAAATTGATCAGAGGTTCGAATCCGCCTTTTACCAAACTCGCACTGATCGTTTATCCATCATATATCAGATCGGAAAGGAAATTATTTTCTATGAATATGAAGAAAATATTAGAAAAGTGAAAATAAAGCTACTAACGCGTTTAATCAGTGTTTATCAGGGTATGTAAACAGACGTGCTCAATTAGAGACGATACAAGTGAGTGCGCCCAATATCATTGGTCTTAAAAAGTGTGTGAGTCGATGCCATCTCCTGGCGAAACGCGGGAATTCATTCAATGCACGGCGCGACTCTCACAGTGCATTATGGGTATTCCCTAGCCGTCGAGCATACATCGGTTGCAAACTCGTTATTGTGGTGCATTGTGGGATTGTATGAGTGCACTTAATAACGTCCACTATGGTTTCGGACACCACTAAATGGCTGTTCCCTCAAATAGTGCCCACAGCTGAATCAATCAATCATCCATCCATCTTCCGAAACCGCACTGGTCCAGCCCAATATCATGCATACAGGTATAAATTATCCTTTTTAAGATGATTATTATATTGTTTGATTAAGGTTACATGCTAGTTTCCTTAGCAGAGTTCAGGATAAATCTTTTCATTATTACTGGAGCTGCCAAACAGCAAGCACAAACTGCAAAAACGGCAGCCTTTCCGGCGCACTTAGTGTCCGAAATCACTCACTCGTTTTCGAAGTGGACTATATCAGTGGACTAATGTAGGGAATAGTGAATGAGGGTATAGGGGGCGATTTGGGAAACAGCCATGCTTTGTGTGCCACATGGAATAAAGACGCCAGTACCATCTATTCTTTTTATCTTTATTTGTTGTCTCTGGAACAATACATGGTACCAGGAGTGGGGTTCCGAAAAGCCCAATGGATGCCATTAAACCACCGGGATTGTTGAAGTTGTGTGGAAATGTTGATGCACATTGGAGGACTTTCAAACAGCAGTTTGAGTTGTATGTTGTTGCTATTGGACAAAAAGCGGCTGTGGATGAAAGAAAAATCGCCCTGTTACTTACCATTGCTGGAGCTCATGCCGTGGAGGTTTACAACACCTTTCATTTTGATGAAGAGGCAGACAAGAAGAAACTGGATAAGGTACTGGAAAAATTTGATGCTCATTGTTTGTCAAGGAAGAACGAGACATATGAACGATATGTATTCAGAACACGTGTACAGCATGAAGGAGAGGCTTTTGATTACTTTCTGACTGATCTCAAGATAAAGGCAAAGACTTGTAACTTTAATGAATTGAGAGATTCAATGATTCGTGATCAGATTGTTTTTGGTATCTATGAGAAGAAACTGAGAGAAAGATTGTTACGAGAATCAGAACTCACCTTGGATTATGCTGTCAAATTGTGCCAATCCAGTGAAGTAGCGAGACAGCAAGTGAAGCAGTTTGATGGGACTAATACAGCTGCTATGTCATTTCAGAGTGTAGAAGTTGATGCCATTTCATTCAGAGACAAGAGAAGAGGTAAAACACGAGGTTTCAGCGACAATGATACAAGAGGTTTCAGGGATAATGACAATGAAACATTCTCATGCAAGCGCTGTGGGACCAAACATAATTTCAGACAGTGCCCAGCTTTCGGAAAAAGATGTTCTAAGTGTAATGGCCCCAACCACTTTGCAAAAATGTGTTTTTCAAAAAACATGAAGAGGGAAAATAAAGTGCATTTAGTGGAGGAGGCAGATGACCGTGATTTGAGCGACTCATTTTATGTGAACATGGTTTCTGAAGAGAAAGTAAATCCGGATGCTGAAACGTGTGTGTCAAGTGATGATTCAGTCAAGTCTTCGATGTGGATTGTTCCTCTTGTAACTAATGGGACTGTAGTACCCTTTAAATTAGATATGGGTGCAAAAGTTAATTTAATTAACATCAGAGATGTGAAAGCACTGAAAGAAAAACCTCTAATTAAAAAACGTACAGTTCCCCTCAAAGCCTATAATGGACAACCAATTGAAACGCGAGGAATATGCAGACTAAACGTACAAGTAAAAGGAAAGATGAAGAGTTTGATGTTTGTTGTAGTTCCCAATGGTCATGAATCTCTTTTAGGAGATAAAGCGTGTGAAGACCTTCATTTAGTTAAAAGAGTGTATCAAGTCAATAAGGAAACCGTAGTCTTACAGCCTGTCTGTGACAATATAACTGACATTGTCAAACAATTTCCAGATGTTTTTGAAGGTCAAGGAACACTGCCATTTACCTATAAAATACAACTGAAAGATGATGCTTCTCCAGTCATACATGCTCCTCGGCGGGTCCCTGCACCTCTGCGTGAGGCCTTGAAAAAGGAATTGGATCGCATGACCCAATCAGGAGTAATACAACGGATTGAAAAACCTACAGACTGGGTAAATTCTATAACTTGTGTGAAGAAGCCTAATGGTGACTTAAGAGTGTGCTTAGATCCTAAAGACCTAAATGATAGCATCAAACGAGAACATTACCAGATACCCAGGAGCTAAGTTTTTTAGCAAATTAGATGCATCTCAAGCATTCTGGCAGATCCGATTGGATTCTGAGAGTAGCCAGTATTGTACATTTAATACTCCCTTTGGGCGATATTGTTTTCTTCGACTTCCTTTTGGAATCAAATCAGCTCCTGAGATTTTTCATCGAGCCATGGAAACCCTTATTGAAGGTCTAGAGGGTGTTCGAGTATATATTGATGATATTGTGGTGTGGGGGTCCACCATTCAACAACATAATCAGCGATTAGTAAAAGTGATGGAAAGAGTTTGAGCACATGATTTAAAGCTCAATCAGAAAAAGTGTCAATTTGGAGTCACAGAGATCGCGTTCTTAGGGGACAAGTTGTCTGCAAAAGGTGTGGAGCCACATCCAGCAAAAGTGCAAGCCCTCCTTGATATGCCTCCACCTACAGATAAGAAGGGAATTCTGCGTGCTTTGGGAATGGTGAACTTCCTGGGAAAATTTCTGCCAAATTTGTCAGCTAAAACTACCCATATGAGAAAGTTGTTACAAAATGATCAGGATTTTGTCTGGACTTCAGTACATGATCAAGAATGGAAGCAGTTAAAGAAGACTCTTACTACTGAACCTGTCCTTGTTTTTTTTGATCACACACGACCAACTAAGATCTCTACAGACGCCTCTCAGGATGGATTTGGGGCGGTGCTTCTTCAGGCCTTTGAGGATTCCTGGAGACCTATGGCCTATGCTTCTCGATCTATGACAGAGACTGAAAGACGATATTCACAAATAGAGAAGGAGACTCTGGGTTTAGTATTTGGCTGTGAAAAATTTCATGGATATGTCTATGGCTTACCTACTTTTACATTAGAGACAGATCATAAACCATTAATCTCCATCATTCAAAAGAACTTAAATGATATGTCACCTCGAATTCAACGCATGATGATGAAATTACAGCGATATGATCTGAATCTAGTCTATACACCTGGAAAGTATATCATTGTGGCTGATGCACTGTCTCGAGCACCAGTAGCTTCGGAGATCAGCAAAATGGACGAAGTTGAGAGGCATGTGAGTATGGTGTATTCAGCGTTACCAGTTTCAGATGAGATGTTAAAGCTGATCGCAGAGGAAACTGCAAAGGACGCTGAATTGCAGAGGATTATTGCACACCTTCAACATGGATGGATCAAAGGCAAGTGCTTTCCTTTAAGGGCAGAACTGAGTGTGGTTGAGGGCATGCTGTTGAGAATTAACAGAATTGTCATTCCAGTATCAATGCGCCACGACATGCATCGTAGAATTCATGAGGGACATCTTGATATCGAAAAATGCAAGAGAAGAGCTAGACAAGCTGTTTTCTGGCCTGGAATTAATGTGCACATTGAGAAATACATCAATCAGTGTGACGTCTGTCTAAGTCATCATTATAAACTGGCCAAAGAACCTATGATGATAGCTGCTCATCCTGCTGAACCGTGGCAAAAAGTAGGAACTGATCTTTTCCAGTTGAATGGTAAGGATTATTTGGTGGTTATTGATTATTATTCCAATTATCCTGAAGTTGAACAGCTCCATCATACAACATCGAATGATCTGATTCAATGCATGAAAAGCATCTTTGCAAGGCATGGAATTCCTCATATTGTGCAAAGTGACAATGGTCCTCAGTACACTAGTTGTGAATTCAGACTGTTTGCGGAACAGTATGGGTTTAAACATACTACTTCAAGCCCACTTTATCCAAAGGCAAATGGTAAAGCAGAAAAAGGGGTACAAATTGTAAAAAGACTTATGAAAAAAGCCGCAGCAAGCAGGTCTGATATAAATCTGTCTCTTCTGAGTTACCGTTCTTCTCCACTCAGTTGTGGATTATCTCCTGGTGAGTTATTGATGAACCAAAAACTGCGTGATACACTGCCAAAGTTATCCCTGAAAACAGAAAGCAACAGTCTATTATTGAAAGAGATGCAACATCTTAAAGAGAAGCAGAAAGAATATTATGACAAGGGAGCTCGACATTTGAAACCTTTTTGAACGAGATACAGTTAGAATTGCGGAGCCTACTGGATGGAAAAAGAAAGCTTCAGTCCTAAAAGAGGTAAACCCAAGATCATATCTGGTTCAAACAGAAGATGGACAGACATTGCGGAGAAATCGACAGAGCTTGCTTAAGACTGCAGAGAAATGTCCTCTTGTTGATGAGACAACCCTGTCTGCAGAACTGCAATCTTGTGAAATGCCCCCTGTTGATCTGCAATGGCATGAAATGCTATCTCCAGGTATGTTTAATTCTGCAGAACAAATTCCTGAACTCAAATTATCTGGACCAAAGACTGACATGCCTCTCTTGCGGAGAACTAATCGAGTTCGAAAAGCTCCTGTTCGAATGGACTTATGAAAAAAAAAAAAAAAGGATATGAACTGGTTGTTGACATTTGTTACAGTTGGGCTGATGTGAATGATAAGTACAAAATCTAATGTGTTAAAAAATTGTGTTAAGATTGTATTAAAAAAAAAAATAAAAAAAAGGAAAAGAGATGTAATGAGTATCTATTGTGATGAGTACTGATTTAAGTACAAGAGAACAGCCGAAGAAGAAGCTGCTTGTTGTGTAGCATCTGTACATTCATGTCGGAATATCAGCAGTAGTGAGAGAGCGGCTTTTCTTGCAGCTTGAGTTGTTGTATCTAATACAAATTAAGCATCTCTAGTTGATTAGAAAAGTTAAATAAGGCGATCTAGCGCTGGAATGTGTTTGTGAAATCATGCAGAGCTCGTGGCCGCTGTTTTCAGCAGCGGTGGCTCGAGCAATCGATTGCTGTTGCGGAGACTTCATTCACGAAATATACCCTAATGTGTCCCTGTTCTTGATATACAATTACTGATTAACATCTTTGGTTTTAATGAGAAAATAAATAAACTATACTCAGCGGATCTATGTATTTATTTACTACCATAAAGAATCGCTGGACTGCAAAATATTGTGTTATAGCAGACGTAAGGAACTATCATCCAATTTCTGGACACACACACACACACACTCCTATCGCAGATTTTTTATTTATTTATTGACCTGAGGGAAGGGTTCTGGCAGACCAATCACAGCTCCCGCTCTCCACACACACACAGCTTCTGCTCTGCCACCGCGCGCAGTGTGAAACCGGCGTTACAGAGCGAACAAAGCACAGTTCTATTCGGCTTCTGTTTAAAGTACTCCCACACTTTTGAATGTCGCGGTCTGGCTTTATATGATAAATGATCATTTTCACTATGCCCGGGAGCAGAAGCTGCCATTATTCTAGATCTTCTGTTCCATTCTAGAACGTAAATAATGTGCCGCCGACGCGTCGACGCATTTCACGCACGTCGTTGCAGCCCTAATTTATTTTTATATTTAGTAACTGATATATTTTTGATTTTGTCAGATTCTCTGTTCCTACTGCATTTAATCATCAGAGAAGCTCCTCCCACAGCAGTCACATCATCAGTGAAGCTCCTCCCACAGCAATCACATCATCAGTGAAGCTCCTCCCACAGCAATCGCATCATCAGTGAAGCTCCTCCCACATCAGTTGATCAATAAATGCTGGAATATTCCCATCAGGCTACAAGTGGAGATGAGCATCAAAGCATCAGGAAGAGCTGAAATCTGCAAAGACTGAGTTTATTAAAGAGGACAGCGAGAACACGAGTGATCCAGAACCTGCAGAATGAAACACACTGAAGATCCTGAAGAACAAAGAGGTTGGTGTTTATTCTTCATTCATGATGCTGGAGAACATTCATGTTAGGAAGATTCAACACTTCAGCACATTTAGAGAAACAGTTCACAAGATTAACGGAATGCATAGCTGATATAAAAAAATTGGATGACTAGTAATTTCCTGCAATTTAATTCAGAAAAAACAGAATTTTTAATTTTTGGACAAAAAAGCTCCACAAGTAGTAACCTAGAATACTGTCTAACACAGGGGCCTTCAACTAAAATTGCTTGAAGTCTAGTAAATGAACCCTCGTCCCAAGGTCCGGACAATTATATACCTAAAAACAATCATTTGTTTATTGCAAGACTAAAGAAATTAGTGTAGATAGCATTTGTTCTTAATTTAACAAAATATAATCTGTTCTCATATGGACAAAACATGTCTGTTCATATTGTTAAAGCAAACATGGGTAATCCTTCAAAAAATTGATCTAATTTTGTTGTTGTTCTGTTATGTCCTTTAAAGGGTTAGTTCACCCAAAAATGAAAATTCTGTCATTAATTACTCACCCTCATGTCGTTGGAAACCCGTAAGACCTCCATTCATATTCGGAACACAAATGAAGATATTTAAGTTGAAAGCTGATGCTGAGAAAGGCTTCAGACAGGCCTCCATTGGCATTCAGTACATTGACACTTCCAAGATCCATGAAAGGCACTTAAAACGTTGTTACAAAGTCTATCTCACCACAGTGGCTCCACAATAATCTTACGATGCGACGACAATAGTTTTTGTGCGCAAAAAAAAATCAAAATAACACCTTTATCCAGCTTGTTCTCGACTTCCGTGTGTGCCTCCACGACGCATGCGCGAGAATATGACGCAGATCCGGCGTTCGGACATATGACCCAGAAGCGATTTGTTTACGAGCAGAGGAAGATGCGCGTGTCTAAGCTGTTGAATTCTACATTGATCGTGCTTTAGGTCTCGGCGTAGTTCTCAAAATGGGGCTTAAGTGTGTATTTCATGGATTCCCGAACGCTGGCGCTACGTCATATTCTCGCGCATGCGTCGTGGAGACACACACGGAAGTCGAGAACAAGCTGGATAAAGGTGTTATTTTGATTTTTTTTTTTCGCACAAAAACTATTGTCGTCGCATCGTAAGATTATTGTAGAGCCACTGTGGTGAGATAGACTTTGCAACAACATTTTAAGTGCCTTTCATGGATCTTGGAAGTGTCAATGTACTGAGTGCCAATGGAGGCCTGTCTGAAGCCTTTCTCAGCATCAGCTTTCAACTAAAATATCTTCATTTGTGTTCCGAATATGAACGGAGGTCTTACGGGTGTCCAACGACATGAGGGTGAGTAATTAATGACAGAATTTTCATTTTTTTGGTGAACTGACCCTTTAAGTTGCTTTGGTACAAAATATCTAAATTCAACCAGTAACCATGTCTGACAAAAAATATGATGAACTAAAAATGCCTTCATATCTAAATCTGCACTGAAAATACATTAATTTCAACATTACAAGCAACTAAAGTGCTTTTTCCTGCTGAACTGAGATAAATATATATATATAATAAATATAATAATAACAATCAATGAACGCAAATCCCCCCCCCCCATCCGCAAACATCATATTTCAGCATTTCAAACTTGACATCGCAGCCTGTTTATTATCAACATACAATAGTCAACCTAACACTTTCCAAGCACATTTCTTTCTACAACCCCAAATCAGAAAAAGTTGGGACAGTATGGAAAACGCAAATAAATAAAAAAAAGAAGTGATTTCTAAATTTACTTTGACTTGTATTTCATTGCAGACAATATGAACACAAAATATTTCATGTTTTGTCTGGTCAACTTCATGTCATTTGTAAATATGCATCCTTTCCTGTCATTCAGACCTGCAACACATTTCAAAAAAAGTTGGGACAGGAGCAATTTAGGGCTAGTAATGAGGTAAAATGGTTAAATAATGATGTGATTTGAAACAGGTGATGTCAACAGGTGATTGTAATTATGATTTGGTACAAAAGCAGCATCCAAGAAAGGTCTAATCCTTTAGGAGCAAAGATGGGCCGAGGATCGCCAGTTTGCCAACCATACGTGAGAAAATTGAAATGTTTAAAAACAATGTTCCTCAAAGAAAGATAGGAAGAGATTTGGATATTTCACATTCAACAGTGCATAACATAATTAAAAGATTCAAGGAATCTGGAGGAATTTCAGTGCGTAAAGGACAAGGGTGCAAGCCTAAGCTGAACAACCGTGATCTCCGATCCCTCAGGCGGCACTGCATCAAGAATCGTCATTCATCTAGAAGCGATATCACCACATGGGCTCAGGACTACTTTGGCAAACCTTTGTCAAGTACCAAAATACGTAGTTACATCTACAAATGCCAGTTAAAACTGTACTGTGCCAAAAGGCCAAAAGAGAGAAGCATCGAACATCAGGGAAAACAGCTAGTGTGTGAGTTCTGTTTACATTTTCCTCATTTGATCTGTAGTTCAGCTGTTCTTTAGAAGGCTGTCTGTTTGCTGTAGTTGGCTGTTTGTTGTAGTCTGGTTTGTTATTGTTTGACCTCGTGCGAACTAACGCGTTTCACTGGGCGTGGCCATAAGCCAGCGTGGTATATAGAGCGTTCATTGTTTACTTTGAGTCAGAGAGAAGCATCGAACATCAGGGAAAACAGCTAGTGTGTGAGTTCTGTTTACATTTTCCTCATTTGATCTGTAGTTCAGCTGTTCTTTAGAACGCTGTCTGTTTGCTGTAGTTGGCTGTTTGTTGTAGTCTGGTTTGTTATTGTTTGACCTCGTGCGAACTAACGCGTTTCACTGGGAGTAGCCAGCTGTATTCAATAACGACATTTAATGCGAGTATAAATTGAGTAGTACTCCGCGGCAGCGGAAGCGGCAGCCCTCGTGTGAAGACCGAAGAGTGTAAAGACCGAAGAGTGTAAAGACCATTCGACTCTACTCTGCGCGACTCCACTTGAGCAAGGACACCGACAAGGCACTTGAGTATAGCTATATATATATATATACTTTGTCCACTTTTGTGTTTTTGCTTGTTTTCATCTGCTAATTTCTCTGACCCGTATTCACAATGTGCTTCCAAATCTCTACTATTATCACACACACCCGTAAATCACGCTCTGTACATTCTAGACGCCGTAATCCTACTAATCTGCGTAGTGTACCCATTTCCTCTGCTACATTAATGTCCATTCCAATTGGTCTCTGGAATTGCCAGTCTGCTGTAAACAAAGCAGACTTTATTTCATCTATTTCCACTCATTCACATCTCAGTCTCATGGCTCTAACTGAAACCTGGATCAAACCAGAAGACACTGCCACTCCTGCGGCCCTCTCAAATAATTTCTCTTTTTCACACACCTCTCGCCAGATTGGGAGGGGTGGAGGTACTGGTTTGCTCATCTCAAATGATTGGAAATTTGAGCCCATTCCTTCTCTATCTGGCAACTGCTCATTTGAATCGCACTCAATCACTGTCACTCACCCTGCTAAAATCCATGTTGTAGTTATTTATCGTCCTCCAGGTCAACTGGGTAACTTCCTGGAGGAATTGGATATGTTACTCTCTCACTTCCCTGAGGATGGCACTCCTCTGGTACTGCTCGGTGACTTCAACATTCACCTTGATAAACCCCAGGCTGCTGACTTCACCACTCTCCTGACCTCATTTGATCTTAAGCGAGTATCTACTACAGCTACTCATAAATCAGGTAACCATCTTGATCTTATCTACACACGCTACTGCTCCACAGACGTCACTTTAGTTACTCCTTTACACACCTCAGATCACTTTCTCATCACTCTTAACCTCCTACTAACTCCTAACACAACACACACTCCTCCGCTGATTACCTTTCGGCGTAATCTACGCTCACTCTCTCCCTCCCGTCTATCCACTATGGTTTCCTCCTCACTCCCTCCACCTGCTCAGTTCTCAGCACTGGACACTAACAGTGCTACTGACACTCTTTGCTCCACTCTAACATCTTGCTTAGACAACTTCTGTCCCGTTTCATCCAGGCCAGCCCGCACCACCCCCTCTGCCCCCTGGCTGTCTGATGTTCTCCGCGAACATCGCTCTGGGCTCCGGGCGGCAGAGAGGAAGTGGCGCAAAACTAAAAACACTACTGACCTGACCCTGTATCAGTCTCTTCTCGCTTCTTTCTCTAGTAACGTCTCCACTGCTAAAACTACATACTATCACAACAAAATACACAACTGCTCTGACTCTCGTGCACTCTTCAGAACGTTCTCTTCGCTCCTCTGTCCTCCCCCCTCCCTCCTTCATCAACTCTTACAGCTGATGACTTTGCATCATTTTTCACACAAAAAACCTCCTCCATCAGCAGCCAATTCTCCGCACCACAAACCGACATGCACATCTCAACAACCATAACACATACACTCCCCTCTTTTTCTCTGCTCTCTGAAGCTGAAGTCTCCAAACTCATCCTTTCCAACCACCCCACTACCTGTCCGCTTGACCCTATCCACACTCACCTCCTTCAGGCCATTTCTTCTTCTGTTACTCCTGCGCTCACTCACATTGTCAACACCTCTCTTCACACCGGGACCTTCCCCACAGCATTTAAGCAGGCTCGGGTAACACCACTGCTTAAGAAACACTCTATGAACCCAGCACTTTTAGAAAACTACAGACCGGTATCCCTTCTGCCTTTCATTGCAAAGACACTCAAGCGAGTTGTTTTTAACCAGCTCTCTACGTTTCTTGAACAGAACAACCTCCTGGATATCAACCAATCAGGCTTCAAAAGCGGCCACTCAACTGAGACTGCCCTGCTCTCGGTTACGGAGGCACTTAGGCAGGCAAGAGCGGCTTCCAGATCCACAGTACTTATCTTACTGGATTTGTCTGCTGCTTTTGACACAGTTAACCACCAGATCCTCCTGTCAACTCTCATGAAGATGGGCATCTCAGGAACTGCTCTCCAGTGGCTCAAGTCTTACCTCTCAGGTAGGTCCTTCAGGGTGTCATGGAGAGGTGAAGTGTCTAAGTCACATCATCTAGCCACTGGAGTTCCACAGGGCTCAGTGCTTGGACCATTTCTCTTCTCCATCTACATGTCATCACTAGGATCGGTCATTCAGAAACATGGCTTTTCCTATCACTGCTATGCAGACGACACTCAACTCTACTTCTCATTTCAACCAGATGATCCCACGGTTGGTGTTCGTATTGCTGCCTGCCTAACAGACATTTCTGCCTGGATGAAGGAGCATCACCTGCAACTCAACCTTGCAAAGACTGAACTGCTTGTGGTCTCAGCCAACCCAGCACTTCATCACAATCTCTCCATTCAGCTAGGATCATCAACCATAACTCCGTCCAGGACAGCCAGGAATCTTGGAGTTGTGATCGATGATCAGCTAAAATTCACTGACCACATTACTGCAACAACCCGGTCCTGCAGATTTGCATTATACAACATTAGGAAGATTAGACCCTTCCCATCTGAGCTGACCACACAACTCTTGGTCCAAGCTCTTGTTCTCTCCAGACTGGACTACTGTAATGCTCTTCTAGCAGGCCTTCCGGCATGCACTATCAAACCCTTGCAACTGATCCAGAATGCAGCGGCGAGGGTGATCTTTAACGAGCCGAAGAGAGCGCACGTCACGCCTCTCTTCATCAGACTCCACTGGCTACCAATAGCCGCTCGCATCAAATTCAAGGCACTGGTACTCGCCTTCAAAGCAACCACTGGCTCTGCACCAATTTACCTTAACTCGCTTGTTCAGACATTCACACCCTCCAGGAGTTTGCGTTCTACCAGTGAACGACGCCTTGTGGTGCCATACCAGAGAGGCATGAAATCACTGTCACTGACCTTTTCCTGGACTGCCCCCACCTGGTGGAATGACCTGCCTATCTCAATTCGAGCAGCCGAGTCTGTAGCCATTTTCAAAAAACATCTAAAGACGCATCTCTTCCAGCAGCACCTGACCAATCAAGAATAGCACTTAACATTCTATTCATTTTTCTGTCTGTCTAATTTATTTATATATATATAAAAAAAAAAAAAAATCCTGTGTGTTCTGTGTTAGATTAACTGAGACTTGTTACAGCACTTGCATACTGTAGCCTCTGACTGTTGTAGTTGCTTCTATTGCTCTCATTTGTAAGTCGCTTTGGATAAAAGCGTCTGCTAAATGACTAAATGTAAATGTAAAAGGAAGCCCTATGTTAACAGTGTCCAGAAGCGCCGTCGACTTCTCTGGGCTCGGAGGCATCTGGGATGGACCATCACACAGTGTAAACATGTACTGTGGTCAGATGAATCAGTATTTCAGGTATTTTTTGGGAGGAATGGACGCCATGTGCTCCGGACCAAAGAAGAAAAGGATCATCCAGACTGTTACCAGCAACAAGTCCAAAAGCCAGGGTCTGTCATGGTATGGGTTGTGTCAGTGCCCTTGGCAAAGGTAACTTGCACTTTTGTGAAGGCACCATTAATGCTGAAAAGTACATAGAGATTTTGGAGCATAATATGCTGCCTTCAAGAAGACATCTTTTCCAGGGACGTCCATGCATATTTCAACAAGACAATGCAAAACCACATTCTGCACACATTACAAAGTCCTGGCTGTGGAGGAAGAGGGTACGGGTACTTGACTGGCCTGCCTCAGTCCCGACCTGTCTCCAATAGAGAATGTGTGGCAACGAAGACCCCGTACTGTTGCCCACCTTAAGACTTGTTTGCAGGAAGAATGGGACAAAATTACACCTGAAACACTTCATCACTTCGTGTCTTCAGTCCCTAAAAGTCTTTTAAGTGTTGTGAAAAGGAATGGCAACATTACAAAGTGGTAAATGCTTTACTGTCCCAACTTTTTTTGAAATGTGTTGCAGGTCTGAATGACAGGAAAGGATGCATATTTACAAATGACATGAAGTTGACCAGACAAAACATGAAATATTTTGTGTTCATATTGTCTGCAATGAAATACAAGTCAAAGTAAATTTAGAAATCACTTCTTTTTTTCTTTTTTTTTTGCGTTTTCCATACTGTCCCAACTTTTTCTGATTTGGGGTTGTATATTGGGAGCGAGTGAATATGGAAACATTTGGACACGCTGGTTACTTTCAGTTTCTCATTAAATTATTTAGTTTTGGCTTTATCGTTATTTATATTTTTTCATTCTTGATATGTTATGAATATTGCTACATTTAAAGGATTTTGTGACACATTGTGCAGAGACCGTGTCAATTAGACTCCCCCTGAAATTGCCTCACAGATACGGCATCCTCAATAAACCCGTCTCTGGCGTGATGACTCTGATCTTTCAAATATTCCTTTTTAATAATTTTTTAATTGATATGTCATCCTCATTATCCTTGATTAGAATGTGCAGGTCAAACCTTCCGATGTCCCGCATTCATATGAGTTTGTATGGAAATCAATGAAATTAAACTCAGCGTGACCGGATCTTAGTAATGACAGTTTTTAGTCAAATTAATTAAATATCAATCTAAAATTTGGTGACAAAATCATGGCAATGCTGCAAGCGGCAATGTTAAATATTACATTAGATAATTGTGTCATTGATCAAATATATATTTTCTTTGATTTCAGACGTGATGGAAGAGAGCGAGGAGAGTGAAGAACTGAGTGAAGTGGAGGAGGAACATCATGTCAAACCTGGAGAAAAACCTTTGAGTCACTCTAAGACTAAAAAGACATTTATAAAGAAAACAAGAGCTAAGAAATCTACAACCTGCACTCAGTGTGGAAAGAGTTACACAACAAAACAATGTCTTGAACGCCACATGAGGATCCACACTGGAGAAAAGCCGATCTCATGTGATCAGTGTGGGAAGAGTTTCACACAAAAAGCTAATCTTGATGTTCACATGAAGATCCACACCGGAGTGAAGCCGTTCACATGTGATCAGTGCAGCAAATTTTTTTTTGATGCATCAGTCCTGAAGAGACACATGAGAGTTCATACGAAGGAGAAGCCACATTCATAGCCTGGATGCCAGCTGAACTTAGCCCCGCCCACAACATTTTTACTCGGGCAGTTCGGTCTGGAATTGATCGGTAGAGAAGTAATTATGCCTGAACAGAAACTGTTCGGACCAATGAAATTGTCAGGGCGGGCTTTAGACGATGATGGACAGATGATAAACAGTAACGTAATCATCCACGTCATCAAAAGCCGCTTGGGTTGAGTTTGTTCTAATCCTAAACGGAGAACTTGTTCGTATATACATTCACCTTTACTATTTCTCTCAGAAATGATGATCGTGTTGGTAAGTACTGTGTGTATCCTTAAATTATTTTTTCTACAACACCGGCAAAGATCGTACACTAATCTTGTTCTTCTAACATTAGGCTACTTATTCCAGCGTGCGTGCAGACAGGGTTGCCAAGTTTTTACAACAAAACCCGCCCAATTGCTAACGTTCCTCAAAACTAGCCAAAAACAAGCCCAATAGCTTTCCGGGGGGGGTTCTCCGGGGAAAAAAAGGCATTTGGGGGGTAAAATATGTGTTATTTTGGCAGGGCTGGCAGCTAAAAAT
The DNA here is from genome assembly GCF_949357685.1 of Gobio gobio. NCBI lineage: Eukaryota > Metazoa > Chordata > Actinopteri > Cypriniformes > Gobionidae > Gobio > Gobio gobio. The sequence goes on from NC_137097.1 coordinate 85,669,037, forward strand.
CGCATTCCTGGGTTTGTATATCACATAATTGGGGTCGCTTCAACCCGCGGACATGGCAACACAGTGCAGTTGAGTTCTGTTGACATTTGACAACTAACGTTGTGCGTCGCTCCGTTGCTCTGATTGGTTGTAGGTCTATCCAATTGAGATCTTTCCTGGTTCGGTTGAAACACGCCCCATAATCACAGAGCAGATCAGACTCATATTCTGACTAGAATTGAGTATGACGACGTCAGGCTACCACATTCATGTTCTGTGTGTGGAAAGAGTTTTTCACGGCTGCATCATTTACATAGACATGAGAAAATACACACTGGTGTGAGAGAGTACATGTGCTTTGAGTGTGAGAAGACTTTTACTACAGCGAGCCATTTAAAAGTGCACCAGAGAATTCACACTGGTGACAAACCTTACAAGTGTTCACACTAGGGCTGAACGATTTTGGAAAAAAATCTAATTGCGAACTTTTTTTTTTTTTAACCAATATTGCGATTGCGATTTAATATGCAATTTTTAAAAAAAAGTCTTTCTTCTGTATTATTCAACAATACATAATTGTATAGTAATGGTGGAAATCTTTAATTGGTACCTCACAATCCGATTCCAATTCTGGGAGTCACGATCCGATTCCAAAACAATTCTTGAACTTTTTCCTTTTTAAGTTTTTAATAAGATTAATATTAATAATTAATATGTTTTTTATGATATATGTAATTATAAGCTTTTTAAAATAACTACATTATAACATTTTAATTAAAACAATTGCATGTTAATAATTTTAAATATATAACCTAATATAGCTGCAAAACATAAAGTAATAAATCATAAAGAGAAACAAAAAAACATATTACAAGCAATCAACAAAGAGTGCTTTCAGTATTTAAGAGTGTCTGAACTGTGAGTGATTTTTCTCTTTCTCAGCTTTACTGTTGTTTGATTATTAATGATGACATCATCATTGCCCTGTCTGTTTAATTCATTAAGACATTACTGATGGTGTTTACATTAATTTTGCGTCATAAAAGATGCGTGCTCGCGAGCACTCTTCACAAAGTGCCGTGTGAGCATTTGAAATGGAAAGCCTTCTGTCAGTGAGTTTCTAACGACATGAATGAAGCCTTCGTTGAGCGTTTGTAAGGAAAACACCGGCGGGCGAGAACACACACTGTAAGCGTGACATCAAGCAAAGTTTCTCACCGCGCATATCCTGTGCAAAGAAGCCTGCGAATATCAATGCAATTCGCGCCGTCAACCTTTCCGAACGTTATGAAATATTAGTTTATGGTTCGTGCGTGATTGTGTGTGTGAGAGAGAGAGAGTGTAGTAATGTTTGTTCGTGTGGGAAGAAGGAGGCGGGAACCGGCGAACGGTCAACATACTTTTAATAAAATAAATGAACACAAAGTGAAAGTAAAAGCGGCAGCCCCTCACGGACGACTGCCGCACACATACATAAACAAAACATAAATAAAACTCAAATTAAAATCCAGGCCTGGTCCTCTCTCGTCCTTCACTGGAGTCGCTCGTCCTTTTATGTGTCCGTGCTCCCTCATGAGAGGACTCGAGACCGGTGTGCCTCGCAGATGACGTTCATTCTCAATCACGCACACCGATCTCGCTCGCTCCTCCCATGTCTCTCGCTCGTCCACCTCGCCACAGAGACAGAGAATGGAAGCAATCAGAATACGGGTGTTTCTAAAACATACGCAGCGCCACCGCGCACCTGCAGTTAAAATCTAAGCTCAGAATCGATCCAGAATCATTGGAGAGTTGATAGTAGCCTATAGTATGAACAACGCAATATTAGATAGATCAAACACAAATAGTTTTTTTTCCTTTTAGGCCAGGCATATGATATGTGTAACGTGCCAAGTTGATGCTTCTTCTGCAGACTTTACTCTCGTGTGTCACGTGACCAGACTGTAATCGCAGCCTTTGCGGTTAGGAAATCGTGTTTTATCATGTCGCGATATTATCGCAAATGCAATTAATTGTTCAGCCCTAGTTCACACTGTGACAAGAGATTCAATCAGTCATCACATCTGAAAACACATGAGAGGATCCACAGCAGAGAGAAGCCGCACGTGTGATCAGTGCGGAAAGAGTTTCTCTTTTAAAAGTCACTTGAAGAAACACATGAAGATCCATGCAGTGGAGAAACCACATCACCACAGTCTGAAATAAGTCGTTATTCTTTATGTGCTGAGCAACAAAGTTAGTTTGTGACAGAAATTTTTTTTGACTGCTTGGAAAATTTCTCATCATAACAGTGTCTCATTATTATGAGAGTCTCATTATGAGATATTAAGTCATCAGTGGCTTTCACACCCCATACTGTACACAAATCTTCCTCACACGGAAGGATTGACTACTTAACCCCTTAGATATCGAGATTTGTTACCGTTTTGGAACATTTTTTGATGCTCAACGTTATCGAGGCAGTTCGGTCAGTGCCTAAAAAGTATTTTGCTCTAAACCCAGCCCTACACATCAGAAGGGTCACACTCTGGATTTAGTGTTTTCACTTGGTTTCATGTTGTCACTCTGTGTTGTCATGTACTCTGACTAAATCCTGTCATTCACAATGTTTTAGATGTTTTAATTCTTCTTCTGCCAGATCTTCTTGTGTGAATCCAGATGAATTGGTCGATCTTTTTAACAGTACCTGGACTTCTACCTTCCATCCAAGGTGATGAAGAGAATACATCCTTTTATAAAGACTTGATTCCTTGACTTACCTTAAAGGGTTAGTTCACCCAAAAATGAAAATTCTGTCATTAATTACTTACCCTCATGTCGTTCGACACCCGTCAGACCTCCGTTCATCTTCGGAACAGAAATGAAGATATTTTAGTGTAAATCTGATGCTCTGAAAGGCCTCCATTGGTACAATGCACGGTACACTCTCAAGACCCTTAAAAGGTACTAAAGACGTCGTTACAAAGTCCATCTCACTTCAGTGGTTCTAAAATAACTTTATGAATCGGCGACAATAGTTTTTGTGCGCAAAACACCCCTAAATAACGACTTACATAGTGATGACGATTTCAAAACACAGCATCATGAAGCTTCGAAGCGTTATGAATCAGCGAGGCGAATCAGCAGTTTAAATCGACAAATTTCAGCAGTTTGGCGGTTTGACACGCGATCCGAATCATGATTCGACTCATTGATTCATAACGATTCGAAGCTTCATGAGGCCGTGTTTTGAAATCGTCATCAAATTAAACTAGTATATGTTCAGCTAATTCAGCTAAAAGATACATCTATTATCAATATTGCCTCAGTGTTGTATAGTGTCTTTGGGTGGATTGCGGCAACAGCCAGATTGTTTTGTGATGCGGGTTTAGTGACTTAGGAGTCCTTTTGATTACTCCTAGCTAGCATTTCATGGATTTAAGAGCTAATTTTAGCGCTAAAATGCTTTGTGAAATACTCTTAGAGCAAAATTTTTGGAGTTCTAAAATTAGGACTGACACCCATTATTTTTAAGAGTTTCTCTTAAATCGGCAAGTTAGGAACTGCTTTTAGCCTTGAGATGTTTTGTGAATACGGCCCTTGAGCTCTTTCTGAAGCATGATGGGAGGACAAGAAAATAATCTCCATCCATTGGCTCAGTTTTTATGATACAGTTTGGGGTTTATTGCTAATATATGTTGTAAACTATATTGAGATATAAAAGTTTGATAACATGGCTATAAAAAATGTGAACCAGATATAAATGTAAAATAAAAGAGCTAAAGTAATATTTAGTTTGACAATCAATATGAACGTTTCTCAAACCTCCATTTACTGAGCTTTTGTTGAAAACCAAAAACTAAAAAACTTTTGTACCTATTTGATAGTTTAACTGTTTAATTAAATGTGCTGAAGTGTTGAATCTTAACATGAACGTTCTCCAGCATCATGAATGAATGAAGAATAAACACCAACCTCTTTGTTCTTCAGGACCTTCAGTGTGTTTCATTCTGCAGGTTCTGGATCACTCGTGTTCTCGCTGTCCGCTTTAATAAACTCAGTCTTTGCAGATTTCAGCTCTTCCTGATGCTTTGATGCTCATCTCAATTTGTAGCCTGATGGGAATATTCCAGCATTTATTGATCAACTGATGTGGGAGGAGCTTCACTGATGATGTGCCTGCTGTGGGAGGAGCTTCACTGATGATGAATTCCAATGTCGGAGGAGCTGATTTGCCAAAATCAAAAATATATCAGTTTGTTTTTATATATATATATAAATATATTGATAATGAAACCAAATTCTTCCAAATATAAATAATGGTAAGAAAAACAGTTGAAAGCATAAACATAAATAAATGCACATATTTGTAGTCAACAAATACCCTCAGTCTGTTGACACTAAGCTTGCAAAATTCCGGGAATTTTCAGGCTCGGAAACTTTCAGTGGGAATTAATGGGAATAAACTGTGAATTTCCAAAAATACAGGTTATCCTGTAACAGGGAACTTAAATGTATTTGAAAAAAAGCAGTATAATCTTGGTTAAAACAACCAGATTTAATGCACTTTCAGTTGAATATCTACCTTTATCACACACACACACACACACACACACTCACACACACACACACACACACACACACACACACACACACACACACACACACACACACACACACACACACACACACACACACACACACACACACACACACACTACTGAGGCCACACCCCTGCATGCACTGAGCATTCCTCCATAACATGCACTTTTGATCAAAAATAGAGAAAAAAAACTGTAATATTGTGAAATATTATTACAATTTAAAATAGTGTTTTTATTTATTTTAATAGACTTTAAAATATAATTTATTTATGTAATGCAAAGCTGAATTTATCGTTACTACAGTCTTCAGTGTCACATGATCCTTCAGAAATCATTCTCATATGATGAATATGATTTTTTAAAACTTTTTATTCATCAATGAACTCAGGTTCCAAACAAATATTTAGCAGTGCAACTGTTTCCAACATTGATCATAAAACAGCATATTAGAATGATTTCTGAAGGATCTTGTGACAGGGAAATAAATATGTGCAGAATTGTTGCAATAAACCAATGCAAGAAGTCCCGCACACTATCAACTTGCAATTAAAAATGATTTATTTTTTCATTGCAACGTTTCGATCTTTTGATCTTCCTCAGGCATGATAAAACATAAGAAACTTCCGTTTCTTTTAACAGGTACCGTTGACCAATCACACTCTCCAGGTCAAGGTAAACCAATCACAAGGAATAATAGAACACATTAAAGGTCCCATGGCATGGCATTTTTCTATTATTTTATAATGTTTCCTGAGCTGTACTTATATTGTTAGTATGACTTTTACATCATAAAATGTCATAATTTAGAAATAAAAGGCATTTTTTCTATACTGCTGTTTGCCCTGTGGCTGAATGCCCTGCTTCAAGAGGCGTGTCTGCTGTGAGACTTCAGTAAAAACACCCACTGTTGTGATTGGCTGACATCTTTGCATTTTATATGAGCGGAGGGGGCGTGGTTTATCGAGGCACGAGCAGGCACGAGTCTGCCAGGGAGACGGATGGACCTGAGTTCACTTCACATCAGTTCTCAGCATGTCTGAACTGTTTTAGTTACAGCATATACTTTAGGTTATTAGTCTATTTCTAGTCGGAGGGACTGTCACTCATGTCAGAAAGTTAGTAACTTTAGTAAATTATGGATCAGCGCTGACTGGAGACGCGAACCGTTTAGAACGATTCAGTCCGATTTGGTGAACTGATTCGGTTCACTAAAAAGAACTGGTTCAAAAGAAAGATCGTTCGCGAACCGGACATCACTAATGTATCAGAGACTGAGCTCAGCGATTGCTAACAAAGTTATTTATAGTAACTACTGAGTTATGAGAGCGCTGTCAGTCAGCGCGAGTTTATTGTGTTTGTATCTGAGAGTTCTGAATAAACATTCACACCGAGTCCGTCTCTTCATCATTATTCTACCAACTTTGTAACACATGCAAAGTACCATTACAGCTGTCGAGATGAACGAGTTAAAAGTAAGTGTTGATAATAGCATTATTTTTAAAATAAAATAAAAGCGTCAGTGACGCGCGTTGAGTACACAGCGCAAACAAAGACACAACAGCAGTAATCGGATGTAATCCAGTTTATTGTGGGGATAGCTGGCTAGCCCGGATATGCTCAAGCTTACCCCCCTTCTGCTTAATCTCACGCCGCGTTTGGTGCCTCCGCTGTGGGCCAGATGCAGTACTGTGGGTCGGGGATGTTGAAGGCCGAGCTTCGGCGTGTGTGAGGTTTATCTCTGCTGATGTTGAGCAGAAACTCATGACTGCATGCACATTTTAGAACCGATAGACGCGACGAGGACGTACAAAAACACTGACTCACAAGATATAAAACACGAAAACACCGTTCTGTCTGGAGAGAGAGAAGCCGCATTGTGTGCACGAATAATAAATAATTAGCTACACATCAGAAATCACTGATCACAGATCAGAAGGAACTGAAAAAAGACTTCTGTTTTCATTTGTACATCCAAACACTGAGAAACTGCCAGCGTTCACTCGTTCACAAGCAATGATGCAATGATCTCTCCACGAGCGTTTGCATGGGCGTGCCAGATTCTCTGGGCGGAGGAAAGGGAGGAAACCGTGCCTGCTTGGACGTCAAACCAGGAGACTTCAGGATTGGCTAGTCTGGCCTGTCATTTTCTCAAAGGCAGAGAAAGACAGCCACAACTCGGTTTTACACCGATCAACATTTCTATCCACTTGGGGACAATATTCAGGCTAGGGGAACTCATATTAATGTTGAAAAACCTCATAAAATGAAAATTTCATGCCATGGGACCTTTAACAAAATCGTCACGTCACAATTAATCGTGAAATCATCTTAAGCTCATCACATTACCATGAATGAGTAGAGCACATCCTCAGGAACTCATTATATCACAATTAATGGAAAAACCAATCATCATAAACTCATCACATTACAATGAATGGTAGAACATATCATAAACTCATCACATCACAAAGAATGGCAGGACACATCATCATCATAAACTCATCACATCACAAAGAATGGCAGAACACATCATCATCATAAACTCATCACATCACAATGAATGGCAGGACACATCATAAACTCATCATATCACAATGAATGGCAGGACACATCATCATCATAAACTCATCACATCACAATGAATGGTAGAACATATCATAAACTCATCACATCACAATGAATGGCAGGACACATCTTCATAAACTTGTCCCATCACAATGAATGGCAGAACACATCATCATCATAACCTCATCACAATGAATGGTAGAATATATCATAAACTCATCACATCACAAAGAATGGCAGAACACATCATCATCATAAACTCATCACATCACAAAGAATGGCAGAACACATCATCATCATAAACTCATCACATCACAATGAATGGCAGAACACATCATCATCATAAGCTCATCACATCACAATGAATGGTAGTGTAGCGTCTTAGGGTTACATATATACTTAAATTAAAAATTAGCTCAATAGGGAATTGTGGGTATTAATATTTAGGGATTTATGATTAATCATAACGGGTTATAATCTAATCACAAATCTCCAAAATCACCCAAAAGGGGAATACCTAACCTCGGTATTTATGCAATATACAATATATATATGGTTAACAACAATTTATTGCAATTAACTACAGATATATCTATATTAAATAATCACAGAATAACCTAGGGAGCTGATCCAAAATTCCTCTCCGTTCCGTTTAAAGAACGAGCGGTAATTCTTTATCCACTCACCAGGTCTATTCTTCCTACCCAATTTTCGGGAAGTTTATCCCTCTGGCCACAAAGGAAAAACTTTCCGAGTTATGGTATTAATTAAAGCATTCAACGATGCTTATAAGAGCTCGTAGCTTAGATCTGACATTAAAGGGACTCGTGTTCTGTGAGCAAAACAATGACAATCAAAACGTGGATATCATGGTTTTAATAAAGATTAATACTACGATTACATATGACTAAATAAAGAATACATGTATTTACAGAATAATGGAAGTAACGAAAGAGGACGAAAAGGATAGAAATAGAGGGAGGACAGAGGAGAAGGGAAAGGAAGAAGGGTATGATCGTGTACGATCCGACACCTTCCCAGACATAACCACTAGAGCCAGCAAGAACCATATCACCTTAAACAGGGGTACAATCTTAAAACGCATCTCAATTTCGATAGAATTGATACTTGCATGGTTTCTTGGTGTTGTGTAAAGCAAGATGCATGCGTTGGCGTTTCTCAGAGTGTTCGTGCGCTGAAGCGCTCTCTCTGTTTGGTTCTTCCGGAGCTTAGTTGGTCCGCGGGAGTTTTAAAGGTGTTTGGGAAGGGAGCGTCTTGGAAGGGAAAGTTCTTCTCGTCCAAGCTAAGTTCCTCTGTCTGGTGGAGCGTGCCGCTGGCTGTGTCGCGGAGCGCGTCAATCTTCAAAGGAAACAACAGCTTGGCTGGACCGCGCGGGCTCGCAGTCGAAACCCGTGAGCCGCGCGGATGAGATGGGAGGAAAAGGACATTTGTCTCGTCGGGGTCCTTGCAAGTCGACTGAGCAACAAATGTGCTAGTGTTACTGTCTTTTGAAGTCCATTAACCTACGCCCCTCTTCCTTGAGACGACCAATCGTTGGTGTGAATTTCAGGCGGGAGAGTGTTTCTTTGTTCAGACTATATTACTCAATGGAATGTTCTTGCTGGAAGCCAGAACTAGTAAAGTTTCACTCAAACAGGACTAAACATACTAGCGGTACATCTCATAATCATATACTTTGTACCATTGACTAAGACAAAGAAAAAGGAACATTTAGACATCAAACATGCCTTGGTTTAAAGACATGAATGCAGTGCATCTTCTATACAGAGCAATTTTGAGCGTTTAAGATAGCTCTTACATCACGCAAACATAAGAAATATGGGGAGCATGCATATACTTAAGAAATCATCACATATGTAATTTCTGGGATAGTTTAATTAAAGGCTCAAAGAGAGGAATTCTGGTGTGTGTGTGTGTGTGTGTGTGTGTGTGTGTGTGTGTGTGTGTCATCCCCCGGCCGTTCTCCGAATGAAGGGTGGGGTAGGGGTCCTGGCTGATTAGAATCTGATTGAAGCTCAAAAGGGGCCATCATAGTGTCTTCTGGTCACACTCTAGCTGGTCATTAAACAGTCGGAGGTGCAATCTGACTCAGACTTTTTGGAGCCGTTGGAGCAGGAATTTAATTTATATGCAGAGCTGTTTGGAGGAAAGCATCTCTGATCACTTTGATCCCATGAGAGAGAGAGAGACACTCCAGACGCTACAGTAGAATATATCATAAACTCATCATATCACAATGAATGGCAGGACACATCTTCATAAACTTGTCACATCACAATGAATGGCAGAACACATCATCATCAAAACCTCATCACATCACAAAGAATGGTAGAATATATCATAAACTCATCACATCACAATGAATGGCAGAACACATCATCATACACTAGTCTCCATCACATTAAGTAATATTTTTAACAGTATGAGATTATAACATTACATTATATAGTGCTTCATCATTCATCCCCAAAGGAGATAAAGTGTTTAAAGTGAAAATCCAAAATAACTCACGTCTCTGTAGTAGCAGTTCAATGTTTCCGCCTCTAGGTGGCATTCTGACTGCCTCTATCCCACAGAAGCGTAAAGTTGACACATCATGGTTATGAGATAAGAAATGTGCTGCCACTGGATAATTTAAATCTTTTCTCCTGATGGTACTCTTATGTTCACTAATTCTTTGTTTTAACTGACGTGAAGTTTTTCAAACATACCCCAATCCACAAGGACAACGAATCAAATACACAACATGCGTAGATACACAGGTTATCACAGATTTAATCCTGAATTTTTTTCCCGTTCTAGGATGACAAAAGAATGATGTTTTTGTAGTATTATTACATTGAGCACAGTTACCACACCGATAATTACCACTTGGCAATGGACTCAATAGTCTCTGCGACGGACTGGACTAAAAGATCTTTTAAATTCTTCGCCCGTTTTTATATGCAATCAGTGGAGGATGTTGAAAAACCGTACTCAATTCGGGATCTGAAGATAACAAATGCCAATGTTTTTTAAAAATAGATCTTATGGCAAAAGAATTAGAAGAATAGGTCGTAATAAATGAGAAAGAATGTTTCTTAGCTTTTTTTGTTCTCTTTTTCAATAGTTCGGCACGAGTCTTGTGTAATGTAATATTAAAAGCCTCCTCAATCCATTCAACAGGATAACCACTTTCTAAGAATCTCTTCTTCATAATTGTCGATTTTTCAATGAAATCTGTATCTGAATGACAGATTCTTCTTAATCTAAAAAATTGACTCTCAGGTAGACCTATTTTAAGAGGGGTAGGATGAAAGCTGGTCGCAAGTAACAACGTGTTACGATCGGTTTCCGTAGTGAATAAAGTGGTGCTCAAAAGTCTATCATTCTTTTGTATCCACATGTCTAGAGAATGTACTTTTGAATCATCAACCTCTAGAGTGAATTCTAAATTCTCCACAAAACTATTCAGAACAGACACAAAATCACAAACCTCGTCTTTTTTTCCCACAAAGATACAGAAAATGTCATCAATATACCTGTACCATTTGATGATACGTGAATAGAAAGGATTGGTTACAGGGTTAAAGACATAACATTTCTCAAAAAAAACAATATATAAATTGGCATAATTCGGTGCAAAAATTGAGCCCATTGCCGTACCACTGATCTGAAGATAGAAGTCTTTGTCAAAACTGAAATAATTATACTTCAGCACATATGAGGCCATCTCAAGTAAAAAGTCAGTGGGAGGTGTAATGTCACTTCGCCTGGAAAGGTAATATTTGAGGGCATCAAGACCTCTCTCATGTGAGATGTTGGTATATAAGCTCATAATGTCCAAAGTCAATAAAAGGGCTTCGTCAGGCAGATCACCTATCTCAGAAATCTTGTTCACAAAATCCGTGGAATCTGGAATGAAAAAAATCCACATAGTGGGACAAAGGAGATAGCAGAGAGTTTGTCTGTGCCACAATAGGTCGGCCAGGAGGATCAACCAGTTTTTTATGTATTTTAGGAAGAGTGTAAAAAACCGGTCTAATGGGATATTGACAGTTCAGAAAAATAAATTCTGGCTGAGAAATCCAACCTCGTTCTTTTGCATTCTCTAGAAAAGCAAGAATATCAGTTTGATACACACTGGTCTGATCATTTGGCAGTTTTTTATAAAACCTCGGGTTTTGTAGTTGTGAAAGAATTTCTTGCTGATATTTACTCTTATCCTGTACTACGATGGCCCCTCCTTTGTCTGCTGGTTTTATAATAATGTCTGGATCATTGTGATATGATGAGTTTATGATATGTTCTGCCATTCATTGTGATGTGATGAGTTTATGATGATGATGTGTTCTGCCATTCATTGTGATGTGATGAGTTTATGATGATGATGTGTTCTGCTATTCATTGTGATGTGATGAGTTTATGATGATGATGTGTTCTGCTATTCATTGTGATGTGATGAGTTTATGATGATGATGTGTTCTGCCATTCATTGTGATGTGATGAGTTTATGATGATGATGTGTTCTACCATTCTTTGTGATGTGATGAGGTTATGATGATGATGTGTTCTGCCATTCATTGTGATGTGATGAGTTTATGATGATTGGTTTTTCCATTAATTGTGATATAATGAGTTCCTGAGGATGTGCTCTACTCATTCATGGTAATGTGATGAGCTTAAGATGATTTCACGATTAATTGTGACGTGAGGATTTTGTTCATGTGTTCTATTATTAATTTTGATTGGTTTACCTTGACCTGGAGATTGTGATTGGTCAACGGTACCTGTTAAAAGAAACGGAAGTTTCTTATTCTTTATCATGCCTGAGGAAGATCAAAAGATCGAAACGTTGCAATGAAAAAATATATCATTTTTAATTGTAAGTTGATAGTGTGCGGGACTTCTTGCATTGGTTGATAATTGGACTTTTTTTGTCCTGCTCTCCTACGCACCTATCACACACAGTTGTGCGACGTTTATGTGATTCAGAATTGTTGCAATAAAATATTTATTTTACATATTTACTATATTAAGTAATTAATTGGAAAATATTTTCAATTAGCAAAAAAAAAAAATTAATAAATAAATAATGTCAGCTCATGACCAAATACAATTTTTATATGTATGTTTGTATATGATTTGTATATACATGTTTGTATATATACATTTCTAAATTCCTTTTAAGTCTCCAAATTGGAACAATTCCAAAATGTTAATATTGATGAGCCTCAGACTATCAACACTCATTCAACAAGACATTCAGGATCATCAGCAGATCATCTCACTTTATTCTGACTGTTTGCTCTTACAAACACATTATTCCAGTCAGGATATATGACAAAAGACTATTAAACTGCTCTACTGAAAGACAATGCTGTAATATCTCACAATATGACATGGATAAATTATAATTAAACAACTCTAATCTTCATGAACATCCACAGGTTAATAACTACTGCAGCATATGGATCTGAATTCAGATTTTTTAATAACTACTTTAATTTTATTGCAATACAAATTGAATATTTATAGTAAAATTATAAATATAATTTACTATGTATAAATTATATAATGTTAACACTGTTAAGTAAATATTAGAATATGTGATCTGCCAAAAGAGAAATAAAGGTTTAAGTAAATTAACCAAATTGAATGATCTCAAACTCTTTAGGAGCTGAAGTAGCCACTTCAAAAAATTATGGTATAATTTACCACTATATTCTATTATCTAATTTGGCTTTCACTTAGACACACACACACACACACACACACACACACACACAAACACACACACACACACACACACACACACACACACACACACACACACACACACTTTATAGAGTTTGATGAAGCGACAGGCTCATTTCTGTATTGTTCTCATCAGGCTCAGCGCTACTGGAGCGTCTTTTCTGGCGTCTTCCTCCTGAAATAAACATTTAGTGCAGCAGCAGCGAGCATGAGAGGAACATGTGTTGAGTTCATTCAGACCTGTACGTGTGTGTGTGTGTGTGTGTGTGTGTGTGTGTGTGTGTGTGTGTGTGTGTGTGTGTGTGTGTGTGTGTGTGTGTGTGTGTGTGTGTGTGTGTGTGTGTGTGATTGTTTCGATGTTTGAGTGAGAACTGTGACTGAATGTAAAGTCAAAGTTTGAGATCTGTGAGGGGAATTGATGGGAATCACCTCAAGTGTTGAGCTCACATTTTATCTTTACTTTATTCTTTTCACATTTTTTAACAGATCAGATTTGTTTATTACTTTACATTGTTAAAATATACTAAAACAGATACTGCATTATATTGAGCCACATGAGACATTTTAAATCTATACATAAATGTTAATTTTGAAACTGGAAACATTAAATCTTGCTTTGTGGTGCTCTTTATTATTAAAGGTTTTATGATCATTGTCAGTTTATGTACATAACTAATGTGTTAATGATCTAATTAATTTATTATATTGAATGTAGTTATTATAAAGTCAAACTATAATTAGATTAATGTGGACATTATGGTAGTTATTTGTAGTGTTTTTGTATTGTGTTAATGTCATTTTGTGGTAAATTACTGTATTATCCTTTAATCCCTTAATTAAGCACTTTTATATGATTTTAGTATCCTGACTAGAATAATGTGTTTGTAAGAGCAAACAGTCAGAATAAAGCGAGATGATCTGCTGATGATCCTGAATGTCTTGTTGAATGAGTGTTGATAGTCTGAGGCTCATCAATATTAACAGAGCTGCTGAAAAGACTCTTTATTTCATCTCAATAGTTCCTGTTTTCACCTCATTTATTATGATGATGTCTTCACAGCTCCTGTAAATTCACACTTAACGCTCATTTCATTGGGCTCAACAGACTGAGGGGGTTTGATGGTGCTTTTAACTTTTTTTTTTCTTTCCATTTATTTATTTATTTATTTTTATATTTAGTAACTCATATATTTTTGATTTTGTCAGATTCTCTGTTCCTACTGCATTTAATCATCAGAGAAGCTCCTCCCACAAAAGTCACATCATCAGTGAAGCTCCTCCCACAGCAATCACATCATCAGTGAAGCTCCTCCCACATCAGTTGATCAATAAATGCTGGAATATTCCCGTCAGGCTACAAGTGGAGATGAGCATCAAAGCATCAGGAAGAGCTGAAATCTGCAAAGACTGAGTTTATTAAAGAGGACAGTGAGAACACGAGTGATCCAGAACCTGCAGAATGAAACACACTGAAGATCCTGCAGAACAAAGAGGTTGGTGTTTATTCTTCATTCATTCATGATGTTGGAGAACATTCATGTTAGTGAGATTCAACACTTCATCACATTTAGAGAAACAGTTCACAAGATTAACGGAATGCATGGCTGATATATAAAAAATTGGATAACTAGTAATTTCCTGCAATTTAATTCAGAAAAAACAGAATTTTTAATTTTCGGACAAAAAAGCTCCACAAGTAGTAACCTAGAATACTGTCTAACACAGGGGCCTTCAACTAAAATTGCTTGAAGTCTAGTAAATGAACCCTCGTCCCGAGGTCCGGACAATTATATACCTAAAAACAATCATTTGTTTATTGCAAGACTAAAGAAATTAGTGTAGATAGCATTTGTTCTTAATTTAACAAAATATAATATGTTCTCATATGGACAAAACTTGTCTGTTCATATTGTTAAAGCAAACCTGGGTAATCCTTCACAAAATTGATTTAATTTTGTTGTTGTTCTGTTTTGTCCTTTAAGTTGCTTTGGTACAAAATATCTAAATTCAACCAGTAACCATGTCTGACAAAAAATATGATGAACTAAAAATGCCTTCATATCTAAATCTGCACTGAAAATACATTAATTTCAACATTACAAGCAACTAAAGTGCTTTTTCCTGCTGAACTGAGATAAATATATATATAATAAATATAATAATAACAATCAATGAACGCAAATCCCCCCCCCCCATCCGCAAACATCATATTTCAGCATTTCAAACTTGACATCGCAGCCTGTTCATTATCAACATACAATAGTCAACCTAACACTTTCCATGCAAATTTTTTTCTATATTGGGAGCAAGTGAATATGGAAACATTTGGATTCGAATGAGCTACGTGAGCCTAACGCTGGTTACTTTCAATTTCTCAATAAATGATTTGGTTTTGGTTTTATCGTTATTTATATTTTTTCATTCTTGATATGTTATGAATATTGTTACATTTAAAGGATTTTGTGACACGTCGTGCAGAGACAGTGTGAATTAGACTCCCCCTGAAATTGCCTCACAGATACGGCATCCTCAATAAACCCGTCTCTGGCGTGATGACTCTGATCTTTAAAATATTCCTTTTTAATAATTGTTTAATTGATATGTCATCCTCATTATCCTTGATTAGAATGTGCAGGGCAAACTTTTGTTTGTATGGAAATCAATTAAATGAAACGCAGCATGACCGGACCTTAGTAATGACAGTTTTTAGTCAAATTAATTAAATATCAATCTAAAATTTGGTGACAAAATCATGGCAATGCTGCAAGCGGCAATGTTAAATATTACATTAGATAATTGTGTCATTGATCAAATATATATTTTCTTTGATTTCAGACGTGATGGAAGAGAGCGAGGAGAGTGAAGAACTGAGTGAAGTGGAGGAGGAACATCATGTCAAACCTGGAGAAAAACCTTTGAGTCACTCAAAGACTAAAAAGACATTTATAAAGAAAACAAGAGCCAAGAAATCTACAACCTGCACTCAGTGTGGGAAGAGTTACAGAACAAAACGTAATCTTGAGCGGCACATGAGAGTTCATACTGGAGAGAAGCCATTCTCATGTGATCAGTGTGGGAAGAGATTCTCAAGGAAAGCTCATCTAGAGATTCACATGATGGTTCACACCGGAGAAAAGCCGTCCACATGTGATCAGTGCGGGAAGAGTTTCCCACAAAAAGCAAATCTTGATATTCACATGAGGATCCACACTGAAGAGAAGCCATTCTTTTGTGTTCAGTGTGGAAAAAGTTTCAATCAATCATCAAACCTTAAAAGTCACATGAAGAGCCACACCGGAGTGAAGCCGTTCACATGTGATCAGTGCAGCAAAACATTTTTTGATGCATCAGCCCTGAAGAGACACATGAGAGTTCATACGAAGGAGAAGCCACATTCATGTTCTGTGTGTGGAAAGAGTTTTTCACGGCTGCAACATTTACATAGACATGATAAAATACACACTGGTGTGAGAGAGTACATGTGCTTTGAGTGTGAGAAGACTTTTTCTACAGGGGGTGAGTTAAAAGTGCACCAGAGGATCCACACTGGAGAAAAACCTCACAAGTGTTCACACTGTGACAAGAGATTCAGTCAGTTAGGAAATCTAAAAACACATGAGAGGATCCACACTGGAGAAAAACCTTACAAGTGTTCACACTGTGACAAGAGATTCAGTCAGTCATCAGATCTGAAAAAACACGAGAAGATTCACACTGGAGAGAAACCTTACATGTGTTCTCACTGTGACAAGAGATTCAGTCTTTCATCACATCTGAAAACACATGAGAAGATTCACACTGGAGAAAAATCTTACAAGTGTTCACACTGTGACAAGAGATTCAGTCTGTCATCAGATCTGAAAAGACATGAGAAGATTCACACTGGAGAGAAACCTTACAAGTGTTCACACTGTGACAAGAGATTCAGTCTGTCATCACATCTGAAAAGACATGAGAGGATCCACAGCAGAGAGAAGCCGCACATGTGTGATTAGTGCGGGAAGAGTTTCTCTTTTAAAAGTCACTTGAAGAAACACATGAAGATCCATGCAGTGGAGAAACCACATCGCCACAGTCTGAAATAAGTCGTTATTCTTTGTGCTAAGCCAGTGGTTTTCAAACCTGTCCTGGAGGACCCGCAGCACTGCACATTTTGTATGTCTCCCTCATCTAACACACCTGATTCAACTCATGAGCTCATTATTAGAGACTGCAAGACCTGAAGTGGGTGTCAAATATGGGAGACATACAAAATGTGCAGTGCTGGGGGTCCTCCAGGACAGGTTTGAAAACCACTGTGCTAAGCAACAAAGTTAGTTTGTGACAGAACAATTTTTTTGACTGCTTGGAAAGTGTCTCATCATAGCAAGAAAGTGTCTCATTATTACGAGACATGGAGCCGTTATTATGAGAGTCATTATGAGATGTTACGTCATCAGTTGCTTTCACATCACACACTGTACACAAATCTTCCTCACACAGAGGGATTGACTACTTTGACTACTTAATTTTGGTAAAATGTTTTGATACTCAATGTTATCGAGGCAGTTCGGTCAGTGCTTAAAAAGTATTTTGCTCTGTACCCAGCCCTACACATCAGAAGGGTCACACTCTGGATTTAGTGTTTTCACTTGGTTTTGTGTTGTGTTGTCATGTACTCTGACTAAATCCTGTCATTCACAATGTTCTAGGTGTGTTAATTCTTCTTCTGCCAGATCTTCTTGTGTGAATTCAGATGAATTGGCCGATCTTTTTAACAGTACCTGGACTTCTACCTTCCATCCAAGGTAATGAAGAAAAAACATCCTTTTACAAAGACTTGATTCCTTGACTTACCTTAAGGATATGCCGACAGCAAGAGGATGATTTGTGAAAGGTTTTCAGACAGAAATCCAGTGGATAAACATGGCTCCAGTCGTGGAAGAGGCGTGTGAGACACTAGCTTGAGTCTGGCCTGTAGGAAAACACATCATCGTCTGTTTCTTCTGCAGAAAGACATCAGTCTGAGCATTACATCAGTGTCTGCTCAAAACATATTGTCATAAAATATATGTATACATCCGAAAATTAAATGTTAATGTATATTGACCTGATTCCTTAGATTGCATCAGTTACACAAAATGTGCCAATAAAATGCATTCCTCATGTAAAAGGAAAAGAAGGAGAAGATCCTAGGGGGAATGAGGAATGTAATATAGCGATTAAAGAGAAAACAATACAATAATAATAATAAATCTACCAAAGGATTTTAGTATTCCAGTACAAATATAGTGTTGTGTGTTTTCTGAGAAAGTGAACAAAAGTCAGCGTGTTTATGCAACAAGAACAAATATCTGTCATTGGGTATGAAAATTACTTGCGTTTGAATTAACTTGATTTTTATAAATCCATTGGCAGATATTTGTTCTTGTTTTAGTTACAAGATTTCTTTTTTTTTTTTTTTTGTAAAATTAATTCAGAAGTTATGGAGATCTGTTGGAAATTATATTTTCAAATTTTGAAGTTTCACTAATAAAACTCATTGTGAGACATTTAGAGAACATATTGATGTGTTATGTTCCCTTCAGTTTATTCTTTAACTGCTCTTAAAATTTAAACGTCTTAAATTTAACTTCACAAAACCTGCAGAAAACCTGGATTTAATAACTTGCAATCAATGTAATTATTAGAAAGTCAAACTATAATTAGATTAATATGGACATATGGTGTTGTGGGATAGTTATTTATCTCAGTGTCATTAGTATGTGTGTGAGATAGTGTGAGATATTAGAGCATTGTCTTTCAGTAGAGCAGTTTAATAGTCTTTTGTCATATATCCTGACTGGAATAATGTGTAAGAGCAATCAGTCAGAATAAAGTGAGATGATCTGCTGATGATCCTGAATGTCTTGTTGAATGAGTGTTGATAGTCTGAGGCTCATCAATATTAACAGAGCTGCTGAAAAAACTCTTTATTTCATCTCAATATTTCCAGTTTTCACCTCATTTATTATGATGATGTCTTCACATCTCCTGTAAATTCACACTTAAAGCTCATTTCATTGCTGTCAACAGACTGAGGGGGTTTGATGGTCACAAATTATCTTTTGAGTTTATGCTTTATCAACTGTTTTTCTTAGCATTATTTATATTTGGAAGTGTTAATTTAAGTTAAATTAAGTTATTCATTATTTTCTATATGTCTGCATATTGTATAATGTTTTATTGATTAGAACGGACTTGAATGTAATCTATGAGAATATTCCCAAATAAATTCTACTATTATATATCTAATTTTCTAGATATCTGCCATTACTTTCATGAAGAAACAGAATAATGTTGGTATTATAAAAAAGCTGGTGAAAAGACATTTTACCTCTTTCTCTTGTCTAGTCTAACAGCACTGTAGCAACAATGACCTGATTCAATCAGATTTTGGCCGAATGCATACGTCACCAATGGGCCTTTGCACAGTCTCTCGTGACTTTCCTAATCAAATCAACCACAAACAAAGGACTTTTGTGTGTGATCATGATATCGAAGTTAATTAACAACCAGAGGAGCCATGATGATGTCTGTCGTAAAGAATGTAAAAGAATGGAGCATTGAGTGGTATAGCCCCGAGACATACACATGACTTCACGTCCGCAAACACACACACACATAGCACGCGGGAAAGAAGACAATTCTTGCACAACACGTGTTACTTAAAACATGGGGACTGAAAGAACTGTCTCAATAATGTTCAAATATATATAATCCGTTGATTTCATGTCTTTATACAATGTATTAGAATAACTAGGATATTTACTGTATGTAAATCTAAACCTGTATGCCAGTAACTGTGATAATCTTGTATATCTGTACGCGCAAGTCGCAGAATGACCGTTCTTAGTATCTCTGGCTGCGTTCGAAACCGCATACTTCCCTACTATATAGTATGTAAAAAGCAGTAGGCGAGAGAATAGTATGTCCGAATCCATAGTATTCATAAAAGAGTAGGCGAGAACTACCAGGGTTTTGGAATATTTCTCGCGAGATTCGGACGTGCGTATACTGATGTTGCGTTCGAATATGCCTACTTACCTACTATATAGTAGGCGAAAATAGTACGTGAAAGGAGAAGTATGTTCGAAACCTCAGTAATCATAAAAGAGTAGGCGAGAAGTTCCCGGATGGCTTACTGATTCCGCCCAGATTGTGAAGTACCCATCGTCGGATACATTTCTATCCCTGCCTTCCCACGAGGCCACAGGAAAGGATACGTCAGGCGGAGAAAAGCCAATCAAATGTGAGTATTACAAACCAAAATCACGGTTCCTTGTGTTAAAATCGCATTTGTTGGACTACTGTAGAGTAACGTTAAACTGTTGAATTGTTAAAAGTGTAAAGACGACAGACAGTATAGTGTAGTTGTGATTGGGCTGTAAAAACACGTTTTATTATGTATGAGCTCCAGTAACACACACACACGTCTCCAAAGTGAATTTACATAAACAATATACTTAACGATAAAGATGCTTACTAAATGTTTATTTAACATCTGACAGGAACATTTTCGATAAGTATTGCAGATGACATCACAGCATGAAATAGACATCTGATCAGAGTGATGTGTGTGTGCTATAATGTAGAGTTCACTGTGGTCAACACTGCTTTACATAAACGTCAGTAATGTTAATAGATCTACATAAAGTAACTAAACATAAGTTATCTTTTTTATTTGTCCATTATACTGTTGATGAATTGAGGAACATTAACACATCAGCAACTACCTCAACATTTAAGGCTATTGAGCACATACACTTTTATGCTTTTATCAAGGTGTTGCTTACGATCCAGGTAACATGAAAGTTGTCTGATGTTACAGGGCCAGAAGAGCACGTGTGTGTTTATCTGGTGGAGACTGGAGAGAGGGTGATGAAGGGAGGCTGTCATCAAAGGCTTTGAGTATACTACAGAAATGAATAAAACATACATTTAAATCTTAAGTTGTATTTTATTTTAATTTCAAACAGAGTTATTTCAGCACTTTTCTGATTCTTGATGTCTGTGCATTTGCTGCAGAGCTTCTGTGGTTGAGCCTTGCTCAAGGACACACTGGTGGTGACGGCTGCGGAGATCCAAGCAGAAACCTTCAGCTTATCAGTTCAGTGTTTAGCCCACTACACCACAAAAGTCATAAAGCTACAATACAAATAGCATGTAATTGTAAAAATATTAAATCAAATATGGCAAGAAATGGGATGCTGACAACATGAATTGTAAAACGTTTTAAGTAGTCATGCTGATGGAGAGCAGGCACACGGATGTTTGGAGCAGACATCAGCAGTCAGATTGTTCCACACATGTTCTCCACTCTTGCTTCAAGGTTGTGGGGTTCAGGAGGGATAGGAGGGACATGATGGACGGCTAGGACAGGCGAAGGTGTTCACGGTGGTCAACTGCTTCATCAAGTTGTGTTGAGATGGCAGCAGATGTGGGGTTCACCGTCTGTAAATGTGTGATGGTTTGTTAGAACAATACGTTTGAATAAAGCTTTGTTTCATGGTGACTTATTCATTTGTGATGTTTACTTTTATTCATTCTTTTACTCATTAATTCATGTTTCCTATTGTTGTCAGTAAATAAAATATTTTATTAACTCATGCATTTATTCATTGCTTGACTGAAAATTGGTATTCACATCGGCTGCATTTGTCTTGTGTGTATTCATGCATCGCTATGTCATATGACAACAAGTTGCATTTTGCTTGTTTTACTAAAACAATATAATTTATAATTACTAAAACAATAAAAAAAAAGTAATATAATTAAGTATTGGTCAGCATTTGTTATTATTATTATTATTGTAAGTGTTTTAGTGGGCTAGCAATGCAATTCATTCTGGGGTATTCTTAATTTTGAATAGTGATAACTTACATTTTAAGAGTATAAAATCAACAGTTCTCTTACGAGAGGTTCTCTCGTATTGCGTAAGTTCCTTACGCATCGGGAAAGTATTCTTTCTTCGAGATCTCTGAAAAACCCAAAATTATCCTTAATTTTGTAACATTGTCAACGCAGTGCGGCAGCCTGGCAGACCATAGCAGGCTATTCCAGCGTGCTATTGGCTGCTCTGCTGGCAACTGCAGCAGCCTATCGGTGAGCCCGCGTGACGTGGCGACCAATGACGTGGCGACCACCTGGCTTCATTTGCCTACAGGTGGGGCGTGGCCACGTGTATATAAGCAGGGCTCACGGGCTGCATATTCGATTTTCTTTTCTTCAGCGAAGCCCTTCGCATCGCTGGATCTGGAACCCGCCGCCGTGATCGTGCAGACGAGCAAGCAGAGGACAGCGCCTGAAGAAGCCGGCAGCATCGCGCCACCTTCAGCCATCCATGCCTGCTCTGCTATCCGGCAGCCCATATCCTTTTTCTCGCTCAGTGTTGTCGCTGCTGCGTCACACTTTCTCAAAAAGAGCCGAGCGTTTGTTCCAAAATGTATCGTTCCACCTGCGGCTCGTGTCACGCGCAGTTCAGTTCCGGGGACCGCCATGTGATCTGCGCTCTCTGCCTGGGCCGTGATCACCGGCGTTCGCTGAGAGAAGCTCGCTGGAACCCTTCCCGCCCGCTTCACTCTCGCCTTCCCCACCCCAGGCCGCCTTTTCTGTTGCCGCCTCCGGGGATGAGGCGGATGCGGCCGCGGAACGCGCCGACAGCTGCTCCATCATGGCTTCCGACAGCGAGGAATGGTCTTCCGCGACCTCTTCAGTCCGAGCCTCCGGACACTCTCGAGCGGGTGAGGACGCCGAACTGTTGCGCCTTCTCACCCGGGCTGTCGAGCAGCTAGGCCTCGAATGGGCCCCGCCCAAGGTGGCAGCGCCGAATCGACTTGACGGATGCTTCCTAAACAGTCGCCGCCGTGCGCCCACCTCCAGGACTGCACCTTTTCTGCCAGAGCTTCACGAGGAGCTCGCGAAGTCCTGGAACGAGCCATTCTCCGCAAGGGTCTCGTCTCAGGCTTCTTCGACGCTCTCACAAGTTGACGGCGCGGCTGAGAAAGGCTACAATGCTATCCCTCCGGTGGAAGAGGCGGTCGCAGCGCACCTTTGCCCGCCTTCTGGTTGGCGCTCAAAGGCTGCCCTCCCGTCTAAGGCCTGCAGAGTGACGTCATCGCTGATCGGCCGCGCTTTCGCTGCCTCCGGTCAAGCTGCATCTGCTCTGCACTCTATGGCCGTGCTGCAAATCCTCCAAGCCAATCTCCTCCGCGACTTGGACGAGAAAAGCTGTGACGCTGAGTTGATCACGGATTTGCGAAGCGCGACGGATCTCTCCCTCCGCGCTACCAAGACCACAGCACAGGCCCTCGGACGCTCCATGGCCTCCCTCACGGTAGCTGAGCGCCACCTCTGGCTCACGCTCGCGGACATGCGAGAAACAGAGCGCGCGGCCTTCCTAAACGCCCCGCTCTCCCCGTCTGGGCTCTTCGGACCAGCGGTCAAGGGGATCGTCGATCGTTTCTCTGAAGTACAGAAAACGACGCAGGCCATGAACGTCTTCCTGCCTCAACGCCCCGGCGCCAGCAATAGCTCCGTTGCTCGCCGTCCTCGCGACCAGCCAGCACCGAGCTCCGCGCAGCGCCCAGCGCGGCCCCCTTCGTCTCAGCGAAGACCGAGCGGCCGCCCCAGATCGCGCTCTTCCAGCCGTGGTAAGCCGCCTCCCCCTCGGGGCCCCCGGCCTAGAATCGCGCTGAAGTCCGAGCCTTCAAAGTCCTCCTAGCCAGAGGCAAGAAACGACGGTTAAGTCCCGCCGCGGCCGGACCACAGTCAAAACTCTCTTTCCTGTCAGCCCCCACCACTGTGGCTGCTGCAGATGGATTTCACGCAGCCAACGAGCCGGCAAAAATGCCCTCTCGCTTGTCAATAACTGCCGTTTTTACGGCGAACCAGAGAAATCACAAAAGTTGCATTATTTCTGTTTGCACGGCTCACGCCGTATGTGTTTCAAATGCAGTAAATGTGCCCACTTTTCTGTGTTCACCCCTGCACACAAGCACTATAAACCCCGTGTCCCCCACTCACATAAAGCGGCCACAGTTCGCTCGAGTGCTAGAGTTAGGTCACATGTCCGCTTGTTCGCGTCCACGCCTAGCCACCACACGCGCTGTCACACAGCCACTCTTTACCGGTCATGTTCGACGCGTAAGAGTTGTGCCCGCTCAAACGCGCTCACATATTTTCGCGAACATTATGCCTCAGGCGCTACGCGCCCCGCCACACACCATTTGTTCTCCGCCCAGGGTGGCCGGAGTGATGAGTGTAGGGCCACACACAAGCCATTCCCCGCTCAAAGCGGCAGAGATACAGTGTGTAAGGCGGCCAGCCATCGAGAGCGATCGGCTGGCCCACAGCACAGAGAGTGCGCCCCTCCTATACAGGCCGTCAAACCCGCGAAGCGCAGCGTTTCGAGCCCGGAGGCCGTTCTATCCCGTGTGGCACACGCGAAAGCGTGGGAAGCCATTCCAGGTGTATCAGAATGGGTGCTGAGAACAGTGAAGCACGGCTACACTCTGCAGTTCGCTCGCCGCCCTCCGCGCTTCTGTGCGCGTACAGAGACGAGAGTGAGCGAGGAAGTAGCACATCTACTTCGAGCGGAGATAGCCACGC
The DNA here is from genome assembly GCF_949357685.1 of Gobio gobio. Classification (NCBI taxonomy): domain Eukaryota; kingdom Metazoa; phylum Chordata; class Actinopteri; order Cypriniformes; family Gobionidae; genus Gobio; species Gobio gobio. Next base: position 85,693,549 of record NC_137097.1, read on the forward strand.
TGCTGTGCAAAGGGGCTATAGAACCGGTTCCCCATTCTATGAGCGAGTCAGGCTTTTACAGCCGGTATTTTCTCGTGCCAAAAAGGGATGGGTCGCTCAGACCGATTCTGGATCTGAGGCGTCTGAACAAAGCTCTTATGAGGAGATCGTTCAAGATGCTCACGACCAAGCAGATCCTCGCGCATATTCGCCCGAGAGACTGGCTAATTTCCCTAGATTTGAAAGATGCATATTTTCAAATCAAGATAACGCCGCGTCACAGGCCATTCTTACGATTCGCCTTCGACGGCCAGGCTTATCAATACACCGTCCTTCCGTTCGGCCTGTCACTAGCACCCCGTACATTTACGAAGTGCATGGACGGGGCCCTCGCTCCCCTGAGAAATCGAGGGGTGCGAATATTGAACTACCTGGGCGATTGGCTCATCCTGGCGCAATCAGAGGCCGAGCTCCTCGCCCACAGGGCAATGCTGCTCAGCCATCTGGACAGCCTGGGGCTCACGGTCAATTGGACCAAGAGCTCATTAGTGCCCACGCAATCAACCTCATTTCTGGGTTTGAATCTGGACACTGCGGCAATGTCAGCCCGCCTGTCACCCCTACGCGCGCGCCAAGTTCGGCGCATGGCTGCGTACTTCCGGCCGGGCAAAATCGCACCTCTCAAGCTTTTTCAGAGGATGCTGGGACGTATGGCCTCAGCTGCAGCTGTGCTCCAGCTGGGCTTAATGCGCATGCGCCCGCTGCAACGCTGGTTAAACGCCCGAGTGCCTCACAGAGCCTGGGCGTCCGGAGGCTTCAGGATCAGAGTGACTCAGGGCTGCGTTTCAGCCCTAGAGCCCTGGTTAGTAGCCGACTGGTACCAGCGGGGAGTGACAATGGGAGCTATCTCACACCGCAAAGTCATCTCGACGGACGCCTCCACCTCGGGTTTGGGCGCCGTTTTCGAGGGCAGACCGGCCTCGGGCCTCTGGTCGAGCGGAGAAAAACTCCTACACATAAACTGTTTGGAGATGATAGCGGTAGAGAACGCGCTCAAGCTGTTTCTCCCGTTTATACGAGGACACCACGTGTTGGTCCGGTCGGACAATACCACGGTGGTGTCCTACGTGAACCGGCAGGGCGGTGTCAGGTCCAGGTGTCTGGGCAATCTGACGGAACGCCTGCTCGTGTGGGCACACAGCTCGCTGCGCTCGCTGAGAGCTGCGCATGTACCGGGCCACCTCAATGTGGGCCCGGACAAGCTGTCCAGGGGCCTCATTCTCCCAGGAGAATGGTCCCTGCACCCCCAGACAGTCCAGCTGGTATGGCGCCTATTCGGCAGAGCGGAGCTCGACCTCTTTGCAACAAAAGAGAACGCCCGCTGCCCGACGTTTCTGTCCAAAAGCGAGGATGCGCTGTCCCAACCTTGGCCCAGCCTCCCGCTGTATGCTTTCCCGCCGATTTCCCTATTGACCCAGGTCATAGCGAAAATCAGGGAGACGCGCCGTCCGGTGCTCCTTATAGCGCCGCGCTGGGAGAACCAGATTTGGTACCCAGAGCTGGTGAAGCTGTCGCACTCACCCCCCTGGCCAGTTCCGCTGAGAGCAGACCTCCTCTCTCAAGCAGGAGGGTCAGTTTGGCATCCCCATCCAGAGCGATGGTCTCTGCATGTATGGGTGACCAACGGATACCCGTTGACCTGCCCGAAGGCGTTATGAACACGATTTCACACTCTTGAGCCCCCTCGACGAGGCGGTTATATAGTTCTAAGTGGTCGGTGTTCACTGAGTGGTGTGCTTCCAAGGGATTGGATCCACAGCAATGTGGGGTCCAGCGGGTGCTCTCCTTCCTCCAGGAGCTGTTGGAACTGGGCAGGTCCCCTTCCACGCTCAAAGTGTATGTAGCGGCAATAGCAGCGTTCACTCAGACGACGCTAGGCAGCACGCTAGGAAGGAACTAGCTCATCATCCGTTTCCTCAGAGGAGCCAGACGGATGAATCCCCCGCGGCCCCCATCGGTTCCTATTTGGGATCTGGCCTTGGTCCTAGAGGCCATGAAGGCTCATCCTTTCGAACCGCTCGAGACTGTGGAACCAAGGTTCCTTTCGCTAAAAACCACGTTCCTGATAGCTCTGGCTTCAGTAAAACGCGTGGGGGATCTACTCGCGCTCTCAGTGAGCCCGACGTGTATGGAGTTCGGCCCAAATGACTCCAAGGTCATTCTTAGGCCGAGGCATGGTTATGTCCCCAAAGCGATAGGCACTCCCTTCAGGGCGCAGATTGTCTCCCTCTCGCCTCTGCCAGCACCCGACGAGGGGGACGGTGGCAATGTCCTCTGCCCTGTCAGGGCATTGAGGGTTTACGTCACATGCTCCGCCGCCTTCAGGCGTTCTGAGCAGCTATTTGTTTCGTTTGGAGGGCGCACTAAAGGTCTCGCCTCCTCGAAACAGACCCTGTCCAGGTGGATAGTGGACGCGATTGCAGTAGCTTACGCTTCCAAACACCTGCAGTGCCCACTAGGTGTCAGAGCACACTCCACTAGAGGCATGGCCTCTTCGTGGGCTTGGGCCAGAGGGATTTCCATCCACGATATCTGTATGGCGGCAGGCTGGGCCTCCCCGTCTACGTTCGTGAGATTTTACAATCTGGAAGTTCCTGCCTTACAGGCGAAAGTGTTATCAGTTCAATAAGGCTGTTGGTTCTGCCCAGTGATTCTGCGCAGACATAGCTCACATACTGGTAGTAAGTTCGGTACGAGGCTTATGTAAATTTGAAGGAGACCGGCGGTGCCGTTCCCTCATTTACGAAAAGAGCTGTTGTGAGTTTGAAGGTGACCGGCGGTGCCGTTACCTCACTCATATGACAAGATATTGTGAATTTGAAGGCGACCGGCGTTGCCGTTCCCTCATTCATGAGACAAGGTGTGGTGAATTTGAAGGCGACCGGCAGGTGCCGTTCCCTCATTCATAAGACAGGGTGTTGTAACCACCCGTTGTAACCACCCGTCAGTTCGAACGAAGTGTCTGTATATGTGGTGGCCCGTTTTCCTTACCGTCCACCCTGCCCGAGCAGTGTTATGGTCCCCGGTTCCCTGGGATACATATGCTGTACGCGAGGTGCGCACAGCGTTGACAATGTGTTCCCGATGCGTAAGGAACTTACGCAATACGAGAGAACCTCTCGTAAGAGAACGATACTCGGTTACTTAACGTAACCTCGGTTCTCTCTAGAAGAGGGAACGAGTATTGCGTTCCTTGCCGTGCGCCCCGCGGGCTTTTACGCTTCAGAACTACGAAAACCGAATATGCAGCCCGTGAGCCCTGCTTATATACACGTGGCCACGCCCCACCTGTAGGCAAATGAAGCCAGGTGGGCGCGAAGCGCCCTCATTGGTCGCCACGTCACGCGGGCTCACCGATAGGCTGCTGCAGTTGCCAGCAGAGCAGCCAATAGCACGCTGGAATAGCCTGCTATGGTCTGCCAGGCTGCCGCACTGCGTTGACAATGTTACAAAATTAAGGATAATTTTGGGTTTTTCAGAAATCTCGAAGAAAGAATACTTTCCCGATGCGTAAGGAACTTACGCAATACTCGTTCCCTCTTCTAGAGAGAACCGAGGTTACGTTAAGTAACCGAGTATCGTTTTCTCCCAAGGTGAGATCTTCGAGCAGCTGAAAGAGGTCCTCGTTGCAGACTCTGAGGGAAACCGCACAGGCTGTGGAGTTACTGATGCTTTGAGCTGTTACTGCACCTGTCACTCATAGGCCTATCTTTTATTTTATAATTACATGGTTGTATCTTTAACAATCCTAATAATAAAACAAATATCATGGGTTTGCATACATTATATACAAAGAAAAAACAATAACAAGGTTAGATATCTTTGAATAATTCATTATAATGCAATTAAATGTTATTTCATAAGCTTGAGGGTGGGTGCTTGTGGATGAAATGTTTTGCATATAAAATAAAGAAATTAACAACATATTTAAGAGATCACGATTGTGGGTTTTGGTAAGGATAAAACTGGGAGTACGTTTTGGGAGTTCATTTTAGTCCATCCTGAAGTCCGTTTTGCAGAGATGGACTAAAAATGAACTCCCAAAACGTACTGCCAGATTCTGGAAGATGAATTCTTCAAACAGTGGTGCTAGAGGATGTGGTGCTGGTCCTTCAAGAGTCACTCTCAACCTATCTGTCCATAAAGCCTATAAAAAAACCTTCTTCATGTATTTTACAACACTTCAGCTTGTGATTCTTATCTAGTGGGGGTCATTTTTTAGGATTCTTTACCTAACGGAAGTCTCTGAGATCCTGGCACCTTGCACTTCTGGAGACTCCACGTTTATGCAACAAGAACAAATATCTGTCATTGGGTATGAAAATTACTTGCGTTTGAATTAACTTGATTTTTATAAATCCATTGACAGATATTTGTTCTTGTTTTAGTTACAAGATTTCTTTTTTTTTTTGGTAAAATTAATTCAGAAGTTATGGAGATCTGTTGGAAATTATATTTTCAAATTTTGAAGTTTCACTAATAAAACTCATTGTGAGACATTTAGAGAACATATTGATGTGTTATGTTCCCTTCAGTTTATTCTTTAACTGCTCTTAAATTTTAAACGTCTTAAATTTAACTTCACAAAACCTGCAGAAAACCTAGATTTAATAACTTGCAATCAATGTAATTATTAGAAAGTCAAACTATAATTAGATTAATATGGACATATGGTGTTGTGGGATAGTTATTTATCTCAGTGTCATTAGTATGTGTGTGAGATAGTGTGAGATATTACAGCATTGTCTTTCAGTAGAGCAGTTTAATAGTCTTTTGTCATATATCCTGACTGGAATAATGTGTTTGTAAGAGCAATCAGTCAGAATAAAGTGAGATGATCTGCTGATGATCCTGAATGTCTTGTTGATGAGTGTGAATGAGTGTTGATAGTCTGAGGCTCATTCAATTCAATTCAATTCAAATTTATTTGTATAGCGCTTTTCACAATACACATTGTTTCAAAGCAGCTTTACAGAAAGTGCATTTCATAGATGTACAGTAAAAATGTTAGAAAGACAATGTTAAAGAATAATGTTCGAAAAAGTTAATCAATCGTGTATTAATTTAGGCCATAACAACGCTGGCGTTGAGTCGTCTCTTCACAGGCGTGGAGTCGTCTCATCACAGGTGTCGGGGCATCTGAAGTCTCCATGAGAGGCTGATACAAACTGGAGCTGACAAACTATTTACCTCGGGACTAGTGTCCCGAGATAACAACAGAAAAGCAGATGGGAAATGATTAGCGTAGCTGCTGTTCAGAATATTATATTAATGCTTTTGATCCGATTTAACTGTAGTATAAAAAGATAATTATAATGTGAATGCTTGGCTAAAGAGATGCGTCTTTAATCTAGTTTTAAACTGGGACAGCGAGTCTGAACCTCGAGGATGCAGGACAACCAGCTAATAAAGCATTACAGTAATCTAATCTCGAGGTCATGAATGCATGTTCTTGTAACATATGAAATATGATTTTCGAATGTCAGGTTGCGGTCTAATATAACACCCAGGTCTTTTACTGTAGTGGATAAAGTGACAGGACATCCTTCCAAGGTAAAATTGTATTGTGAGAGGTTTTGTGGGCAGTTTTTTGGACCAATAAGTAACACCTCCGTTTTATCTGAATTTAATAGCAGAAAATTACACGTCATCCAGTATTTAATATCTTCAACACACGCTGTCAGTTTAGATAATTTAGCGTTTTCATCCGGTCGTGATGAAATATATAATTGAGTGTCATCAGCATAACAGTGGAAATGAATTCCATGTTTTCTTATAATATTACCAAGTGGCAGCATATATATTGAGAATAGCAGAGGGCCTAACACGGATCCTTGCGGCACCCCATAGTCTACTGACGTCATCTTTGATTTTTCCCCATTTAAACAGACAAAATGGTAGCGGTCTGATAAGTACGATCTAAACCAGTTTAATGCCTGTCCCTGAACACCAGTATAATTTTGAAGTCGATCTAAGAGTATTTTATGATCTATAGTATCAAACGCAGCACTAAGATCAAGTAGAACTAGTATTGAGATACAGCCTTGGTCAGAAGCTAGAAGTAAATCATTTGTGATTTTAACGAGCGCGGTTTCTGTGCTATGATGCGGCCTGAATCCTGATTGAAATTTTTCATAGATATCATTTTCTTGCAAGAAAGAGCACAATTGAGCGGACACAACTTTTTCTAGTATTTTAGACATAAATGGAAGATTTGAAATTGGTCTGTAATTTGCTAGGTTATTATGATCTAATTGTGGCTTCTTAATGAGAGGTTTTATGACTGCCAACTTGAATATTCTTGGAACATGACCTAAAGATAAAGATGAGTTAATAATATTGAGAAGAGGCTCTTCCACTACAGGTAACAACTCTTTCAGTAGTTTAGTGGGTATTGGATCTAATAAACATGTTGTTGGTTTAGATGCAATGATAAGTTTATTTAGCTCTTCCTGTCCTATAGTTGTAAAGCGGTGTAGTAGTTCTTGAGGGACGATAATTGCGGTTGAATCATAAGACATCATTAAAGATTGTACATTTACAATTTTGTTTCTGATGCTTTCTATTTTCTCAGTGAAGAAATTCTTAAAATCATTACTACTAAACTGTAACGGAATATTTTGCTCAGGCGATGTTTGTTTACTTGTTAGTCTAGCCACGGTGTTAAATAAAAACCTTGGGTTATTTTGATTATTTTCTATTATTTTGCGGAGATGCTCAGCCCTGGCTGCTTTTAGGGCCTTTTTATAACGTGACATACTGTCTTTCCACGCGATTCTAAAGACCTCTAAATTTGTTTGTTTCCATTTACGCTCTAAGTTACGAGTTTCTCTCTTGATAACATGTGTAGCACTGTTGTACCATGGTGCTTTAGTTTTCTCTCTAACCTTTTTTAATCTAATTGGTGCAACAATTTCTAATGTGCTAGATAAAATCGTGCTCATACTGCTAGCCATTTCCTCTAGTTCATCTGTTTGTTTGGGTTCACTGAGCAGCTGAGCCAGATCAGGTAAGCTATTTGAGAATCTATCTATAGTGGTTGGAATGATTATATATCAACTAAACTAACTTCATACTTGCCTTGAAGTTGTCCTCTTTTATAGACAGCTCTTTTCTTCTTGCTGTGTAAATTTGTTTACATTTTTAATATTTTTCAATCATGTAATATTCTGCAGAAGAGAGAAATGAATCTCAGTTCCACTGATCCACAGCATGTGATTGGCTGTTCACTACTGATGTCACAGCTAAACTCCTAAACTCAGGATCAAAGCCTGAGTTGACAGAGAAAGCTGATGATCAGCATCATGGGACCAACAAAGCCTGAATAGATTGGTTTGGTTTTTTCAACTCTAAACTTATCCTGTAACCCTGAGTTTGTTGAACTACCATCATGGTACAGGCCCCGGGTTGGTCTCATTGAGAACACAAAATATCTCTTATAAAAGAGAGCTGACCAAGAATAGTAGAAGTAGATATAAATGGAAAATTTTAAACAATGCAAGGCAAAGACAATTTCATGGGCATTTTCAGAACATAGAAATAATACGTTATTCTAAGCAGAAGGAGAAACAACCTTGAAATTATTTTTAAACAAGAATTTTATGAATTGGCTTACCACAAGTTCCGACGACCTTTATATCATATTTTGGCCAGTTTGGCTCATGCTTCTCCATGTTAGCAGCTCAGGGCCGTGCAGAGAGTTCGTCAGGGGCAGGGGCTCAAATGTAAAAAAGGGGCAATATATATATATATATATATATATATATATATATATATATATATATATATATATATATATATATATATATATATATATATATATATATATACCCTGTTCGGGCGAACCAGCCTCTTACTGCATTTCGTTGCCTTGTACCTGTACTTGTGTAATGACAATAAAGTTGAATATATATATATATATGTATATATGTATATATATCCTTATGCTCATCAAGCCTGCATTTATTTAATCAAAAATACAGAAAAAAACAGTAGCCTAATATTGTGAAATATTATTACATTGTGTTCTTTTTAACTTTTTATTAATTAAAGAATCTTGAAAAGAGTATCACAGTTTCCATCATTGACATTAAATCCTCATATTAGAATGATTTCTGAATGATCATGTGACACTGAAGAGTGGAGTAATGATGCTGGAAATCCAGCTGTGATCACAGGAATAAATTATATTTTAAATTATTTTAAAATAGAAAACCATTATTTTTATATATTACGCAATATTGCTGTTTTTTATCAAATAAATGCAGGCTTGATGAACATAAGAGACTTATTTCATAATGCTACATAATATTCAAAAATGGTAATCAGTCCTTTCATGTAACCATTTGGCCAGCCTACACTTCGCTTAATAGGCCTGTGGGAGCCGGTGGCACTTGGGTTTTGTTAACTTTGATAGTTTCATGAAATAGTAAACGGTGTATCAATATACATAAGTACAAGTGAATTTAACACTACTTACCATTGCGACGTTTGCTGCTGTGGTTTTGTGCAGGGATTTGTTTGTTGTCTGTTAAAATCCATTTTGTCAGTGATGCAATTTATAAAATGAGACAAACCGCAGGAAATCGTTCCACAAACGTTAGTTCGTCTGTCCATGTATTTTTCAACCGATTTATGAATAAGAAAATTACCGTTTCACATCGCCCAATGGAATTTGAACTTGCTTTGCCAGATCACGATTGGTTGTTGTATAGCCTATACATGACAAACGGGCATTGGTGAATTGTGTAATACTTTAAAATATATAGCTAATATATAGATTTGTAATTAAATCAACACATTAGCTCTGATTATGGATGAAAAAAAAAAACATTGGCTTACTTTTTTCCCGCGAGGCCACACACTCTCTGAAAGGACCATATTTGGCTCGAGAGCCATTTCCGAACAGTGTAAAATCAGCTGCCCATCAAAACGCACGCAACCCATATCAACGCGTTATGGCAACGCCTCAACAGAAATTATCCGACTTTTGAGCCGTTCGTTACTATTGTATACATTGTCATGTTATAATAATCACATTTATTTATTATACACGTTTTATTGACCACGATATTATCTTTGATATTTGTCTGAGAGGGGCACTTTTGATTCATTTTGAAAAAGGGCAGGGGCTCGAGCACCCAAAGCCCCCCCCTCTGCACGTGCCTGTAGCAGCTGCCCTTTTCACACGTTCAGTGCTCTTAAAGTTTGGCCAGTACACCATCCCATCATCATATATTATGTCATGAGAGGGGGTTCTGCAAAAAATCAGCCGCTGGCAGCAGGAAGTAGCTGCCACTGGCAGATGAGTCAACCATACCTGCCAATATAACCGGACATTATCTGCTGTTAATAACCAGAAGTCAGAGGTGGATACCGCTTTTAGCCAGGCAAATAAGTTATTATATCAATTTATATATATATATATATTTTTTTTTTTTACTTATTTAAATAAACTAGGCCTACTTCTATTAGTAATTATTTTATATTTTATTAAAAAAGGTTTATCAAATATAAATTAACGAAGATCATAGACATGATACAAAAAACAAACATTAAGCTACATTTGAAATTATGAATTTGTACCTGTATAAATATAATTTATGAATGAGTGTACAAGTCTGTTAAATAATTACATATATATATATATATATATATATATATATATATATATATATATATATATATATATATATATATATATATATATATATATATACATACATACAATATGATTACGTCACACTAGGCATTTCTTTCTGTATATATATATATATATAAAGAAATGCCTAGTATGACGTAATCATATTGTATATTATTACGATACTGTTGGCTGCCACAAAATAGTCCCTCCTAATTTGGCAGGGCTTCCAGCTGGGCAGCTAACAGTTACTTCCTGCTGTCGATTTATTTCGCTGAACCCCTGCTGTGAGAAACTACTATTATTTTGACCTTTAATTCAAACCTGTCTTACAATAGCCTACACTTTTAATGATGTGCACAATTGTGTGATTTTTTTATTTATTAATGTTTTGTTTCCTAGGCTAGGGATATTATAGCCATAAGCCACGCCCATTTAGGCGGGCTCTGACGTGCCAGGGGGGAAAGTGCCCTGATTGGTTAAAGTGTCTGAGACTCCTCGCCGTAGGTTCGTGCAGTTGCTGCAGCACAGCCAATGGCCGCTCTAGACGCTCATCTGTGTCTGCTGTGCAACTTTACTGAGTCACAAAAAATTTGGCTTCAATATTCTCTAGAAAAGGAGTTTTCCCATAGCGTAATATGAGACCTCTCGGAATACAAATTTAATTAGGGTCGTAACACTTGCATATTGTTGTACTGTTAGTTAACTGCTTTTATTGTTCTCATTTGTAAGTCCCTTTGAATAAAAGTGTCTGCTATATGAATACATGTAATTAATATAAAAGTCATTAGGTGTCGCACCGCTGCTCCTTCAGCTGTTTATGAAAAGTCATAAAGTTGTAATTACACGACTCTGCAGAGCTGTCTGTTCTACTGAACTAAAGCGAAATGTCATCCGCTCCCTCTCGAGCAACTGGAACAGCGACAAGACGTCGTACTCGCGAAGTCATGGCAGCCAAATTAACAGTATATTGTATATAATATTATAATATATTTGCCTATAGGCAAAGTGACAAACAGCGGCGAAAGCTGTGACATGAAATCCGTGCACAAGGGTCCCGTGAAATATGACGGCTAACGTTACAGTTTTGCATTGTGGACACTGAATTTGATTAATTTAACTTAACGTTACTGTTTATCAGACCCCAGACGACACAAGAAAAGTTTATATTCATATGGTATGTTCATAAGGTATGGTTTCAATGTAATAGACGGTATAACTAGCAGAAGCCTGCACTTTTGACGTTCAAATGGGCGGCATTAGTTGCCTGAACCGACTCAAACAGTGATTAAAATGCCGAAACTTAATTTTCATTATAAAGAGGATGGCAGACACACACACAAGAACAAAATTGGCAAAATGCAAACTTAGAAAATGCACAGCTAAGTTAGCTAGAAGCTACCATTATCCACGAGTGAACATTCTAAAGTTGTCCTAATATCAAACAACATCATTACAATCATTAGTATACAGTGATAAAAAAACAATGTTTACTGTGAATGTCGCAATATGTCAATACATCAATGCTTACTCAAAAGAGGGTTCAGCACAGCCGTGTCGCAGCAAAAATATTCTCGACTGATATTGGCTCTTGGTGACATGCTACGTAGTTCAACCCTTGCAGTAAAGCCACGTCCGCGCATCCGACATGGGTCCGCTCAGGACCCGCTGTTTGACAGTAGAATTTACGGAGCCGCCCAGAGGCGGAGCTGGTCCTCTGGGCAGCGCCAAAACGAATGTGACAGTCACGCGGGTTTGGCGACTTGAAAGCGGATCTGCATAGGAGACTCCTGCTGTGTGGGTAATTTACAATGTATAAATTATATAATGTCAACACTTTTAAGTAAATATTAGAATATTTGATCTGTCAAAAGAGAAATAAAGTTTAAAGTAAATTAACCAAATCGAATGATCTCAAACTCTTTCGGAGCTGAAGTAGCCACTTCAGAAACTATGGTATAATTTACCACTACATTCTATTATCTATTGTATAATGTAGAATCTCTTTAGTAACTGGAGTTAAATTCTAAAAAATTAAATTGTAAAAATGTGAATATGCTATTCTGGGGTGTCCCATACGCGCGCGCCGCCCCTCCCCCATTGAGTTTCAGCGTCAAGTCTCTGAGGTGAGTCGAGCAGTTTGCGGTATTTCTCCTCATAATTACACGCCATCACACACACACACACACACACACACACACACACACACACTTTATAGAGTTTGATGAAGCGACAGGCTCAGTTCTGTATTGTTCTCATCGGGCTCAGCGCTACTGGAACATCTTTTCTGGCGTCTTCCTCCTGAAATAAACATTTAGTGCATGAGAGGAACATGTGTTGAGTTAATTCAGACCTGAGCGAGTGTGTGTGTGTGTGATTGTTTCGATGTTTGAGTGAGAACTGTGACTGAATGTAAAGTCAAAAGTCAAAGTTTGAGATCTGTGAGGGGAATTGATGGGAATCACCTCAAGTGTTGAGCTCACATTTTATCTTTACTTTATTCTTTTCACATTTTTAACAGATCAGATTTGTTAATTGCTTTACATTGTTAAAATATAATAAAACAGATACTGCATTATATTGAGCCACATGAGACATTTTAAATCTATACATAAATGTTAATTTTGAAACTGGGAACATTAAATATTGCTTTGTGGTGCTCTTTATTATTAAAGGTTTTATGATCATTGTCAGTTTATGCATTTGGCAGACGCTTTTATCCAAAGTGACTTACAGTGCACTTATTACAGGGACAATCCCCCTGGAGTAACATGGAGTAAAGTGCCTTGCTCAAGGACACACTGGTGGTGACCGCTGGGATTGAACCAGCAACCTTCTGCATATCAGTTCCATGGTTTTAACCCACTGGACCACCATGCACATAACTAACGTGTTAATGATCTAATTAATTTATTATATTGAATGTAGTTATTATAAAGTCAAACTATAATTAGATTAATTTGGACATTATGGTAGTTATTTAACTGAGTGTAGTGTTTTTGTATTGTGTTAATGTCATTGTGTGGTAAATTATCGTATTATCCTTTAATCCCTTAATTAAGCACTTTTATATGATTTTAGTATCCTGACTAGAATAATGTGTTTGTAAGAGCCTTAGTAATGAGTTTTTAGTCAAATTTAAAAGACCCCCCGTTATGTGGCCCCACCGTTATGTGAACCCCCCGTTATTTGAACCTCCCGTTATGTGGACCCCCCGTTATGTGGACCCCCCCTTATGTGAATCCCCCGTAATGTGGACCCCCCCTTATGTGAATCCCCCGTTATGTGAATCCCCCGTTGTGTGGACCCCCCGTTATGTGGACCCCCTATTCCACCCACTATGCAATCCCTGTATGTGTTTTTGAATCTTCCCTCAGTAAACTACATTTGAGATACTCCTCTGCCTCTGCCTGTCTTCCTGCCTGAGCCAAACCATAACAGTATTAATGTTTTTCAGTCAAGCGCACGGATTGATTTTTCTCTTTGTCTTTTGTTGTTTTAGTAACATTAAAGGGATAGTTCACTACATAGAAAATTCTGTCATCGATTACGCACGCTCAAGCTGTTTTAACCCAGAATAAAGTTCTTTCTTCTGTTGGACATAAAATATATTTTAAAGAATGTTGGAAACCAAACAGTTGCTGGTCCCCATTGTAGGAAATAATATGGATATCAATTAACTGTCTGGTATTCAACCGTCTGTGTTCAACAGAAGAAATGAATACAGGTTTGGAATAACGTTAGAGAGAGTAAGTAATTCAATAATTTTAGAGGTGAGCAAAAATAAATATACATGAGAACACCTCAGTCTGTTGACAGCAATGAAATGAGCTTTAAGTGTGATTTTACAGGAGATGTGAAGACATCATCATAATAAATGAGGTGAAAAAATTTCTATTGAGATGAAATAAAGAGTCTTTTCAGCAGCTCTGTTAATATTGATGAGCCTCAGACTATCAACACTCATTCAACAAGACATTCAGGATCATCAGCAGATCATCTCACTTTATTCTGACTGTTTGCTCTTACAAACACATTATTCCAGTCAGGATATATGACAAAAGACTATTAAACTGCTCTACTGAAAGACAATGCTGTGATTTATGGATAAAACATCAGTAATGTTAAGAAGGCCACCCTCTCAAATGGACTCTTCCAAACTCCCCCACCTCTGCTGGTGATTTGGACTGCTCCAAAACTTCCCGCGGAGAACCAGAGACCAGAGAGTGAGAAATTCTGAGAATGCAGAGATGTGCTTGTGTATAGTTATTAACAGTTAAAGTAGTCAGAAGGGACAGACTTTGTGGATTGTGTGTAAGTATCTTATCTTCATTAGTGATTACTATATTGTTTACTATAAGGAGCGTCTGAATGTTTACATTAATAACTCGGTTTGCACATTATCTTGTCGCCTAAATACATTGTCTTAATGTCATATAGTCTTCCTGTGTTCTTTATTGGTGAAGTATTTGATGTGCACTTATATTATATTGTGTAGATTTGAAACTGTGTCTCAGGGAATATTAGTCACACAAGTGAGACTTTGATTAAGTTTTTATTCATATATTCAGGGTTATATCTATTTCTTTAACATGCTTGATAAGTTTTATTTCCTGTTGCGTGCCCTTCCCAGTCCAGTGTATTTGGCAGTTAAAGGAATAATTAAAGGAGGTTATAAAATCTTAGTTTATTACAGAAAATCAGAAAGATATAGGAAAGAGTAAAAGAGGCAGATTGTGCATTTAACCAATAAGAGAAAGATTACATCATATAGTTTATAGATCTGGGATTTATAGAGTGTAATTGTTTATAAACTGTGATTGTTTATAGATCTGTGATTATTGTAAGAGAGGATTCTTATATAAATATTGAAAGGTATTGTGAACTTACAAATACACTTCCTGATACATACACGCGCACAAACACATGAGACAAGACCCTAATCCAAATATGGCAAAGAATGAAGAAACCAGCATCCTCTGTCGTTGGGGTGACACAAGACAACTGACAGCCGGTCAGCAGTTTCAGTTCCTCTGGAAAAACCCAAAGAAACTGCATTGAGATGAATGTAAGCGATTCTGTATAAATACCCCTGTCTTTTGTTTCTTGGTTGTGCATCGTTTGATTTGTTTGATAAGTGCATCCTTGTGGAGAAATTAGTTCTCTAGGAGTATTTGCTCAAATTGCTCTGCTGTATTATCTTAACTTGAATTGCTCGGATGAGAAAAAGTTATTTTTTACATCTATTGCTTTGAACTAGGGCTGGGACGGTTACCGCAATACCGCGGTCACGTGACGCCTACCGCGGGTCTGAGATGGTCACCGCCATCACCGAAGAAAAAAAAAAAAAAAAACATTGGCCTGCCCATGTGTGCACGTTGTGTCTAATTCCATGGATTCATTGATTCTAATTCCATGGATTCATTGATTCTAATGACATGGATTGTGTCTAATGACGTGTGTCTTATATGGATTCAAGGTTTTCTAAACAAAACTTAATCAAAAGATGGAGCAAATCCGACCTTTCGCGAGTTGGGGAGCGCAATGTTCCATTATAACATTCCATTTGTACCTGTGTTATGTCTTTTAGCCTATAATTTGAATTTAATTTTACTAAAGCATAAAATACAGGCGCATAAGCAGGGCCTCAGTTTTTAATTGCACGTGCTTAACACAATTCTCTCACGTGGTTGCGCAGCCGACAATAGCGGGTAGGGAGATAGAAGTCATGAAAGCAGAAAAAGAACGCACCGCCCGGGCCATGGGTTTGTGTCGACCGCTGGTGACCGCTTTCTCCCATAGCTGCAAAAAAAAAAAAAAAAAGCCACGGCTTCAGAAAGAACAAACTGAGCTGGACCTGCCTCAGCACTCCTTAGTACTGGTAAGTTTTAACTCTCTTCCAACTCTGTTTGGGAAAGATTGACTACAAATAAGCTGGGCCTGCGAAATTTCATTCAATATAATCAATAAATAATCTATTGTAGGCAATTAAATATAAGTAGGCTATGTGATTCTGAAATTCCAATTTCATTAAAAGGCTATCGAAAAAGATATCCGTCTGGCAGGCTTACAATCACAGTAGTGTGCGACACTTTGTTAAATTAAATAGCCTTCGTTAAATATTTGAACCACTGAGACAAAAGCGCACACGAGATATATAAATTAATATGAATATGTAAACATACATAATATAAATATAAATAATAAGTAATATACAATCACGGTAGTGTGAGCAGCGACACTTTGTTAAATTAAATAGCCTTCGTTAAATAGCACCACTGAGACAAAAGCGCACACGAGAGGCATATAGGCCTATATATAAATTAAAATGTAAAAATAGGCCTAATATAATAATATAATATGTAAAAATTATTTATGTAATATAAATAACATAAATATAAATTATTATTATACATATAGCCTATATAATTATTTATGTAATATAAATAACATAAACATAAATAATATATATATATATATATATATATATATATATATATATATATATATATATATATATATATATATATATATATATATATATATATATATATATATATATATATATTGTAAGAAATTTAATTCCCTGTGTCTTTGTGTGTCTCAGTCTCTGCTCAGCAATCAGTAAACAGCTTCAGGATCCTGGGAGAGTGCAAGTCAACGAATCACACGAATGAAGTCAATATGGTTTATTCAGAATGCAGCTCTCAGAGATACAGCAAAAAGACAGTGATATTTATACCATTAATCCACGCCCTTACAGTTAGGTGTGTGTGTCCGTTATAAGAACAGAAGAGTAACACCATACATAGAGATAAGTTCAACAGTTGAACGTCCTTGGTAGTAACAAAAAACAGGAACAGACTGGTCGCATAGAAATGATAACAGCTAGGTTTGTGCGTTTCTGTACACACGGCCGGAGAATGGAATGTGCTTGCGCACACACCAAGAGCTGAAAAAACAGGAGACACCTGTTGCCTCTCTCATGCTCAGAAAATGAAGTTTGCAGAAAACGTATACTCAGAATATATACACATATAATCTTTCAATCCCCTCTTTTAAGCTGAAAGCTTAACGTTTAGCAATTGGTTCATAACGATGTGATGGTGTTAAGCTAGAGACAGTAGCGTACATATATATATATATATATATATATATGTATATATGTATGTACAATCATTAGCCTAAAGTCTTCGTTAAATAGCCTTGAACCACCTTGAGACAAAAGCGCACACGCAATGTAAATTGTAAATGTAAATTAATAGCCTGAATATTTAAAAATATGTAATATAAAAATATAAATACTATAAAAATAAATAATATATTATATTTTATGGGCGGGTGTGCGCGAAAGTCGTTATAGTAAAAATATTGGAAATAAATAAACAAATAAATATATATTACTGATCAATACCGATAAATAAAAATGTGTTTGTTTGTCTTTGTTTATGCTGTTCTATCTTCATATCTCTCAGTCGTGATCTGATCTGCTCTCTCAGCAAAAAATATGAAGGCTGGGATGTAAACCATAGTCTAGTCATTTCGTTTTGCCAGCACTTTTTTTTCAGATATCATTCCATTTCTGTTCTAATTGTTCCTGTTCTAAACATGAAAAAATAAATGTAAAATAAACATGTTCCTTATTATGTTCAATTGCCTGTGCTGGTGTGTGCGTGTGCGGCTGTGCACGAAAGTCGAGTGGGTGCCGTTTAAAGCGGTTTACCGCTGAACCGCGGGAATTTCTTGCTTTTCAACCACGGTAAGAAAAAATCCATACCGTCCCAGCCCTACTTTGAACTGCATACAAGGTAATTAGCCTGTGTATTCGTCCACTCATACAGGACGGCCCTGTTGAGATTGGATAAAATGAAGTAGGGATGCACGATATATCGGCAACATATCGTTATCGGCCGATAAATGATTATTTTTGATGTTATCGTTATCGGTCCAATAAGAAAATTTGACCGATATAGTCAAGCCGATAGATAATGTATTATTTCCTTCAGCTGAGACGGACGCGCTGTCTACCATGATGGGTTTGAATTGCTCTAAATATGTTTGGAATGACTTCGAAAAGGAAAATACAGTTATGTGCAACATGTGCAGCGCAAGTCTTCTATAATCTACATAAAATGATAATGAGAATAGAATAGGCTGTAAAAGAGCGTTGTGTTTCAGCGCGTTTGTTGAGGGAAGAGCGCGCCCACGGAGTTACACCTTCATGACGAGCACAGTCAAATTCGCTTGTGCATTCACAGCCTTTTGTGCCATTGTAAGTTGTAATATTATATTTATTATTATTCTGTGTATGTAATATCATATAGGATGCGTTTAGTTGAGTTAATAAACGATGCAGTAAAGCACTTCATTGTACCGGTCTTTAGCTTCAGCGCGCGCCCACGGAGTTACACCTTCATGACGAGCACAGTCAAGTTTGCTTGTGCATTCACAGCCTTTTGTGCCATTGTAAGTTGTAATATTATATTTATTATTTTGTGTATATAATCCCATATAGGATGCGTTTGGTTGAGTTAATTAACGATGCAGTAAAGCACTTCATTGTACCGGCGCGCGCATTTCAAACAGAAATGCACAGCATTAATAACTACTGGGACTGTCCTATACATAACACTGCAATGAGAATATTTCTGTTATAAAACGTAGTGAATTCTCTGGGTTTAGTTGTTTTTCAGCGCGCTGTTGTGGGAAGCGTCAACAACGCATTCTGACCAGCACAGTCAAGTTCGCTTGTGCATTCGCGTCATTTTAAGCATATGTAAGTCGTAATATTACGTTTTTGTAGTATAAACATCTGATTAAAGTCATATAGGATGTGTTTCGTTAAGTCAATAACCCGCAGTGCTTCACTGTACCGGTGATCATCTTAAGTTTCAGCGCGCTCTCAAACAGGGGAAGAGCATCCACAGGAGTTATAACCCTTCACCTATGCGTGATTTTGTGCTAATATAAGTTGTAATATTATATTTATTTTGTATAAATATCTGATTGTTCTCATATATGATGCGTTTAGTTGTTAATTAAACTTCTAAGCGCTTCAGTTTATGGTTGTTCGTTCATTCTCTCCAGCTTCAGCGCGCTCTCAAACAGCAACATTATTCCTAGACTAGACTAATATTACAGATGTTTACTATTACTGTAATATTAAACATATTTTTTTTTTCAAAAACACAGAAGCATTATTTTTTATAATTAGCACTTTTATTGTTCTCGTATCATTTCCATCAACAATATGGTTTGATTAAAACCATTTCTTTATCGTCTGTGCGGAGGTTATTTCATGCACTTGCATTCTGATTCTTTATTATGCAGCCTAAGTAATGCTGTTCAAATTACTTGTTTGCATTATTTAGGTATATTATTTTTATTTTTTAGACAATATAATTTTTTGTAACATTTTACAAATAAGGTCTCATTTTATTAATGCATTAACTATCATGAACAAACAGAGAGCAATAACCTTTGTTTCTTTTAGTAATAAAATGTTTGTGTTTTGTAACAGTCCATTCACAGTTCATACCTAATGTTAAAAGACACAACTTTGGGTCTGAATATGTTGAGATTAACATGAACTAAAATTAATAAATCCTGTTGAAGTATTGTTCATTCATTGTCGGTTAACTAATACTAACAAAAATTAAACCTTATTGTAAAGTGTTAAAAAAAAAAATTTGGCCATAGGAGTGTAAAATTAATTTGAAAAGGTAAGGAATCTCACACTGGTTCAAATAGGCTACTGTAGTGTATAGGTTTGATTTATGTTGAAGTGTTTGGGACATGGCTTTTAATGGTGAGCCTTTTGTTTTTGTAATCAGGCTCTCAGAGTTTATTAAAATTTGTATTTAGATTTATCGGCCAATATATCGGTTATCGGCTTTCAAATATTAAGAATTATCGGTTATCGGTATCGGCCAAAATGTTCATATCGGTGCATCCCTAAAATGAAGTATTATAATCTGTAACCTGTGTGATTGTTTACAGATCTGTGGTTGTTTATAGATCTGTGATTGTTTATAGATGTGTGATTGTTTATAGATGTGTGATTGTTTACAGATCTGTGGTTGTTTATAGATCTGTGATTGTTTATAGATGTGTGATTGTTTACAGATCTGTGGTTGTTTATAGATCTGTGATTGTTTATAGATGTGTGATTGTTTATAGATGTGTGATTGTTTATAGATCTGTGATTGTTTATAGATGTGTGATTGTTTATAGATGTGTGGTTGTTTGCAGATCTGTGATTGTTTATAGATGTGTGGTTGTTTTCAGATCTGTGATTGTTTATAGATCTGTGATTGTTTATAGATGTGTGGTTGTTTACAGATCTGTGGTTGTTTACAGATCTGGGATTGTTTATAGATGTGTGATTGTTTATAGATCTGTGGTTGTTTACAGATGTGTGATTGTTTATAGATGTGTGATTGTTTATAGATCTGTGATTGTTTATAGATCTGTGGTTGTTTATAGATGTGTGGTTGTTTATAGATCTGTGATTGTTTATAGATCTGTGATTGTTTATAGATCTGTGATTGTTTACAGATGTGTGGTTGTTTAGAGATCTGTGATTGTTTACAGATGCATGATTGTTTACAGATGTGTGGTTGTTTACAGATATGTGATTGTTTATAGATGTGTGATTGTTTATAGATCTGTGATTGTTTACAGATCTGTGATTGTTTACAGATGTGTGGTTGTTTACAGATGTGTGGTTGTTTACAGATCTGCGATTGTTTATAGATCTGTGATTGTTTATAGATCTGTGATTGTTTATAGATGTGTGATTGTTTATAGATCTGTGATTGTTTACAGATGTGTGGTTGTTTACAGATCTGTGATTGTTTATAGATGTGTACCGAGTTTCATACATGTATGTGCAAGTGTGTTTGATATTAGGCCTGTCGCGATGGGTCGATATAATCGACTACGTCGACGCTGTTACTTAGTCGACGTCAATATTTTTAGTCGACTGGGTAAGTTGGTTACGATATGAAATTGTATTAATACCTGTACTTGACCGGTAAAATGCCACGAGCTCCGCATGATTTCAAAAACGCACTCCAGCGCCAGATCGCCTCTTATGTAACTCTACTAATCAACTAGAGATGCTTAATTTTTACAACTCAAGCTACAAGAAAAGCCGTTGTCTGCTGCCATCACTGCTGCTGATAGTTCGACAATGTAAACAAGCCGCTTCTTCTTCGGCTTTTATTGATACTGTAGGTTACACCATCAACATGCCCATGGACACTGCTAACTAGCGGTCAGTATAAAAGAAAAACCAACGTGTAACTTGCGACGACGCAGAAGTATAAATCAGCAGCCGTGCACACTCAGACAGATTGCTATGCCAGTTTCGCGGATTATTGGTTTTGAATGGTTAAAAATATGTGCAAATTCATGTCCGGTGAGTATTCGGCTAAACGCAGTCGAATATGTCTTTAGTGAACATATACAAAGTTGAATGAGAAATCGGGTGTTACAATGAATTTTGGTCTGTGCAGCTCTTAAAGGGATAGTTCACCCAAAAATGAAAATTGGACATTTATCTGCTTACCCCCTGGCCATCCAAGGTGTAGGTGTCTTTGTTTTTTCAGAAGAACACAAATGGAGATTTTTAACTTCAACCTTTGCTGTGTGTCACTCATATAATGGATGTCAATGGTGACTAAATCTATTAGGGTAAAAGAAACATGCACAGACAACTTCAAACTAATCCATGCAGCTCATGACGACACATTAATGTCTTAAGACTCGAAACGATCAGTTTGTGTGATAAACCGAACAGTATTTATATAATTTTTTACCTCAAATACAACACCATGTCAAACAGCCCTGAAAGCGCAGCACTTCCGGAAAAGAAGGTCAATGTACAAGATCTAGTGTAGTGATTTTTTTTTATCTATTTAACCCTTATTTAACCAGGGAAATCCTTTGAGAACAAGTCTCTTTTGCGAAGGAGCCCTGGCCAAGAAAGCAGCAATAAAAGTTTCACATAGAATACAAAATACAATAAATACAATGAACATACATACAAGACATAAAATCCTATTGTCACCATAGACTTATCCTAATTTGGGAAGCAGGGACAGGTGCCCATTGTGCCTGCTTCCCGGTACTTTACTAACCTCTTAAATTGACCAAAGGAGACCAAGTTATCAAGTTTTAAGTCATTCTGTAACAGGTTCCACGCTGATGGGGCAGAACTTCTAAATGTTTGCTTCCCTAACTCTGTACGAGCCCTAGGCACAACCAGGTGGAGATTATCATTAGACCGCAGAGAGCGAGTGCTGGCCTTGAAGGACATAAGCCTACATAAATAAGGGGGCAGTGTCCCAATGATGGATTTATATATAAATAATCGCCACGGGTTAGCCTGCGCTGGGCAAGGGAGGGCCACTGGACTAGACTATACAGAGTGCAACAATGTGTAAAGGGTTTGCACCCTGTAATAAATCTCAGTGCACCATGATCAGTTGAATCCAGTTGTTGCAAATATTTATTAGGGGCGTGCATGTATAAAAAATCACCATAGTCCATAAGAGACAGGAAAGTAGCCTCAACCAATTTCTTCCTTGTTGCAAGAGAAAAGCATGCCTTATTCCTAAAATAGAACCCTAGCTGTAACCTAAGTTTCTGGGCTAAATTTTGGATATGAGCCTTAAAAGTCAAATGGTCGTCAAGTAAAAGCTCCAAGTACTTATACTCAGCCACACGCTCTATTAGATTTCCCTGCAGGGTAACAATGTTTGGAGGAATAGCTGTAGAGTTCCTATTATTTGAAAGCAGGACCGTCTTAGTTTTATTTGCATTCAACACAAGCTTCAAGTCAGATAACCAAGATTGTACAGTTTTCAAAGGCATCCTGCATGTACTGAAAAGTCTGATGAAGGGTTTCTCCATAGGTATAAATGATTGTATCGTCAGCATAAAAATGAAACAGAGCATTGTGGACATTTTAACCGAGGTCATTTACATAAATGGTAAATAATAGTGGGCCCAGCACCGATCCCTGAGGAACCCCTGATACTTGTAAAAAACCTGAAGAGATACAGTCAAAAGTGACGCACCGAGGACTCTCAGAGTCCTATCTGAGAGATAATTTTCAAACCAACCAACTGCCTTCTCAGAAAGACCAATGTTGAGCAGTCTCTGTTTTAAAATACAATGGTTCACCGTATCAAAAGCTTTAGAAAGATCGATGAAAAGAGCTGCACACATCTTTTTGCTGTCCAGTGCCTCAATGATGTCATTCACAACCTTCAGTGACGTAGAGATGGTACTATGTTCCTTTCGGAAACCCGACTGAAACTCTGAGAGAATATTATTAACACTCATGTATTCTTTCAATTGTTCACTTACTAGTCGTTCTAGGACCTTTGACAGCACAAACAAGTTGGAGATAGGCCTATAGTTGTTTAACAAGGTAGGATCTCCTCCCTTTAACAAGGGGAGGACATGGGCAGATTTCCTAGCCTTTGCTCAAGCCACATCCCTCTCATGAAGAAGTTTGCTAAGCTCCGTCGAAAACCAAGGGTTGTCTCGTCCCTTGACTCTAAACTTACGCAATGGAGCATGTTTATTAATAAGTTGCAAAAATCCATTATGAAAGTATTTCCAGGCTATTTCAACATCATCAATAAGCCTAATGCTGTCCCAATTAAAATAAAATAAATCGTATAACCTTGTAAGGAGAAATGTTTCATATCACGTTTTTCAATGCATCGAGGCCTAGATTTTGGAATTTTGGCATTTCTAACTGCAGCAATCGTGCAATGATCACTGATGTCATTAGCAAACACACCAATTTCAGAGAATTTATGGGGGGCATTTGTCAATAGCAAATCAATTAGAGTAGATTTCTCTGGATGTTTTGGATTTGGATTTGATCTGTAGCTTCCAACAACAGTGACAGTCATGCCTTTGTACACCTCAACATTTAGAGCCAGAAATTCAAGTTGTTTACTCACAGATATGGACAAAACTACATTAGCAATGAACTTGCTCTTTATATATATAGCCAAGCCCCCAGCCTTACGAGGCCGATCAGTTCTAAAGACATTGTATCCACTGACAGCAATGTCTTTGTCTGTGACTGATTTAGAGAGCCATTTTTCTGAAATAATTATAATATCTGCATATTATCATCAGGATTTGGCTGCACATCACCACAGATTATTAATTAATTACATTTATATTTATATAGCGCTTTTCTAGGCACTCACTCAAAGCGCTTTTACATAGAAGGGGGGAATCTCCTCAACCACCACCAATGTGCAGCATCCACCTGGATGATGCGACGGCAGCCATATTGCGCCAGTACCCCCACCACACACCAGCTGATTGGTGGAGAGGAGACTGAGGGATGATACCAATTGTATATATATATATGGGGATGATTAGGAGGCCATGATGAACAGGGGCCAATGGGCAAATTTTGGCCAGGATGCCGGGGTTACACCCCTACTCTTTATCGAAGGACATCCAAATGGGATTTTTAATGACCACAGAGAGTCAAGACCTCGGTTTAACGTTTTATCCGAAGGTCGGTGCTTGTTACAGTATAGTGTCCCAATCACTATACTGGGTTAGGACCCACACAGACCACAGGGTGAGTCTGCTGGCCTCACTAACACCTCTACCAGCAGCTACCTAGTTTTCCCAGTTTGGTCTCCCATCCACGTACTAACCAGGCTAAGCCCTGCTTAGCTTCAGTGGGAAACCAGTCTTGGGCTACAGGGTGATATGGCTGCTGGTAAATTAATAACATAATAATCAAACATCTCTGTTTCATAGTTGCACCAAGGCTCACAGCATTTTTTTTAGTATGTAGTGAGTTAAAAAACAACATAAGATCATTGTCAGATAAAACAGTGAAGCTTTTCAGAATAGCAAGGCACAAAGAGTGGAGAAGGGATTCAGAAGGAGCACCATAGAGGGGCTGTAGTGTTTGCACAGGTAACTCTGGCCTGGAACAAGTCATACTGGGAACAAATGAGGGACCCCAAGCCTTCACTAGAGAGGTTTCATAAGAGACATTCATATGCCCGTGTCCCCAGAGCAAGACAAAACTCAGCAGAAAAAGTGTCATTATCGGCACTGTAGAGTTGCAGCTTGAATTGGAATGCAATTTGCATGGCAGATGACCGCGTGTGCAGGCAATAGAAGGCTGGAGAGTTTGGTGGCTCAACAAACAAGCACAGGTGCAGGCAAAGGAAAAGTCTTACCAGTCGAAGCCAGGTGAAGCAGCAATAAGCGTACCGTAGTTTACCAGTAAGGCCAAGCAGGAAGCCTATGGAAGACCATGCGGCGGGGAGACATGGGCAGCAACAACAACAGCAAGACGGTGCAAGCCAAACAGCAAGAGCAGCATGCAGTGAGGGTTAATTAATTAGCCAGGTCAACGCAGGCAGGCAGCAGCAGCTAACAAATCCAGCAAAACTTAGAAGCTGAGAAGGTGAAGGCAACGGGCAGCAATTAGCCAGAAAGTTGAGGCATTAAAATATAAAAATAAAAAGTAAAAAGTTATTAGGTATTGAGTTAAAAGGTATTGAGGTATTTTAGTCTGGTATCATATCGAAGTCATAATTTTGGTATCATTACAACAATATTCCATATAAAAAGTATTTGCTGATATTCTCTTTTTTTGTTATGTTGGTTTACAAATTTGTACCTTTTTACATTTTGTCAAGGGCTTGTTTACATCTATACTTTTTTATAGAACACTACTGAAGGCCAAAGTTGGAAGTTAAATTAAATGTTTTAAGTAAAATTGTTGAAAATTAGTTGATAGATTAATCATAATATAAAAATAGTCATTAGTGGCAGCCCTATTTGATATATGGACCAAGTTTTCAGACCCCACTTAAGGGGGCGCTGTCGAGACCCCCTGCCACACCAGAGTACCAGCTTTGGTCCGGCCCTGATGACCGCAGATTCCGATGTGTGTGCAAACTTTCAAGAGTTTTCGAGCATGGTAAGGGCCAAAAGTGCCAGAGAAGTAAAAAAAAAAACGATTGTGCAATCGTGCAATGATCACTGATGTCATTAGCAAACACACCAATTTCAGAGAATTTATGGGGGGCATTTGTCAATAGCAAATCAATTAGAGTAGATTTCTCTGGATGTTTTGGATTTGGATTTGATCTGTAGCTTCCAACAACAGTGACAGTCATGCCTTTGTACACCTCAACATTGTCCTTAGAAGAACACTAGGGCCTTTGCCCTTTCAGTGCTTGGGCCCTAATAATTGGAAGATCAGTGTACTTCATTAATGGAAAGTTTCGGGGATGATAATTTATTAAAATGCATCAAAATTATATTTGATAGGAATTATCGATTACATCACTTGTATGTCTTTTCACTTGATTTTCTATTTTTTAATTATTTTGATGTTCAAAAAATAAAATAAAAACTTTGATTTCAGACGTGATGGAAGAGAGCAAGGAGAGTGAAGAACTGAGTGAAGTGAAGGAGGAAGATCATGTCAAACCTGGAGAAAAACCTTTGAGTCACTCAAAGACTAAAAAGACATTTATAAAGAAAAGAAGAGCCAAGAAATCTACAACCTGCACTCAGTGTGGAACGAGTTTCTCAACCAAACAATGTATTGAGCGTCACATGAGAATCCACACTGGAGAGAAGCCGTTTGAATGTGATCAGTGTGGAACGAGTTTCACAACCAACCAAGGTCTTGAAGGTCACATGAGGATCCACACTGGAGAGAAGCCGTTCACATGTGATCAGTGCGGGAAGAGCTTCACAACCAAACCAAGTCTGGTGCGTCACATGAGGATTCACACCGGAGAGAAGCCGTTCTCATGTGTTCAATGTGGGAAGAGTTTCACGCAATTGGCAAACCTCAAAGAACACAAAAGGATTCACACCGGAGAGAAGCCGTTCTCATGTGATCAGTGCGGGAAATCATTTATTAGTACATCAGACCTGAGGAAACACCTGACAGTTCATACGAAGGAGAAGCCACATTCATGTTCTGTGTGTGGAAAGAGTTTGTCACAGCTGAAATATTTACATAGACATGAGAAAATACACACTGGTATGCGAGAGTACATGTGCTTTGAGTGTGATAAGACTTTTATTACAGCGAGCCATTTAAAAGAGCACCAGAAGATTCACACTGGAGAGAAGCCTTACAAGTGTTCACACTGTGACAAGAGATTCAATCATTCAGCACATCTGAAAAGACACGAGAGGATCCACACTGGAGAAAAACCATATCTCTGCACTGCATGTGGGAAGCGTTTCAGTGATTCATCTACTCTACACAGTCATACAAAATACAAACACAGCAAGTAGATGCTCTTCAGATCTAGCACTTTCAGGTCTGACACCGCGTCATCAACAAATGCAACACAATAATGCATCAGGCAATAAAATATCATCTGGATAAATCTGTCATATCCAGCCATAATAACTGAGATGACAAAGAAACATCATCTGAAGTTTTCACAGTGAATAAAGTTAATCTTCATAACCAGTAGATTCAACTGTGAGATTCAGATCAACTTAAAGATGGAGTTTCTCAAAAGTTTTATTCTTGGGTATCATTTTGCTTCATTATATGAATGATATCATTGTGCGTGTTTATGAGTTTCATATGTTCAATTGTCTTATAATACATATGCATCTCTTTCATGAAGAAATGTAGAAGCTTTTTACAAACCGTTCTTGTTCAGGAAGCTTGAATAGAAGAGGCTGTTTTAAGAGTGAGTGAGATTTATTTTTAATGTGGTCTTCACTGTTGTTTCTAAAAAAGGCTAATAACCATTAAAATTAACATTACTGAATACAAGTAAATATATTCAGTCAGCAATAGAATAAAAACAGTGCTAAGAAATGAGAGCTTAAAGGGATAGTTCACCTAAAAATAAAAATGAGACCTTTATCTGCTTACCCCCAGGGCATCCAAGATGTAGGTGACTGTGTTTCTTCAGTAGAACACAAATGAAGATTTTTAACTCCAACCGTTGCATTCTCTCAGTCATATAATGCATGTCCATGGGGTCGAATTCTATTAGAGTAAAAAAAACATGCACAGACAACTTCAAATTTAACCCTGCGGCTCGTGGCGACACATTGATCTTAACCTTCTGGAGTCTGAGCTCTTTTGGGGCCCTTTAGAAGTCTTGACATGCTCTAACATTTGTGTTTTTTTCAGTTGCTTATAAACACATTAATGGCAAAAGTGTAATTACACTGTATTCAGCACAAACTGGGCTACAGCGGCACTACGAAGGGTGTCCCAATGTGAAGGCTGCACCTCTGAAGGCCACATTTGAAGTGCGATTGCGTCACAGCGGCTCTATGAAGTGTGTCCCAATGTGAAGGCTGCACCCTCTGAAGGCCACATTTGAAGTGCGATTGCGTCACAACGGCACTACGAAGGCGGCCGCAAGTCGAAAGCGACTTCAAAATGCGCCCTCTGTTTCTCAGGCAAAGGAAGGGTACAGCAGATGGAACCTTCCCACAACTTCGCAGCCTACCCTATCCCAGAATTCATAGCACACTGGAGACTACAGGATTTGACTGGTCCGCATTCCAGCGGCACTCGATCAGATTTCTTGCGGCGCGGGATTAAATTTCCCAGTATTTTTTCTTTTATCTTTATTTTTTCTGCACTTTCTTTAAATAGCCTACAAATTAGATCTGCGCGGGGCTGTTTTTTTGTCCCGCTCCCGCTATATGATCTATTCCGCACCGCACCCTCCCGCTCTCGCTTCAAATTCACTCCGTACTCACCCACTATAAATTATTTTATACCCGACCCGACCGATCCAGCTAAATTTAGATTTTGTTTCCAGGATCTCTCTTTTAAATTTCCCCTACAGAAAGAGAGAGAGACTGGGGATAACAAAAGTAATAGGCTAGGTTGGCCATGCAATCATTTATTTATTTTTCTTATCATACTGTCAACACCATAGCTATAAAATGTCACTGACAGAAATAGGCTAAATCGAATGCGACATCTGTCACTCAATCCTATAAGTCAAAATGCAAATAAACGAAAACTGCTGACTTAACTAGCTGTACTGCAAAATAAAGTATTTTATATGAATGAATGAATGAATTAATAAATGTCGCTCACTGACGACGGTCCAATAGGCTACCGAAAGTCTCCTCCAAAGGCTGAATGTAAAGTCGTGGCCGGGATGCACAGAACAATTTCTCTATATTATTATTATTATTTATTTTTTAAGCAAGTTATTTGTAAATGAAACAAAGTAATTGCTGTCTATTGTTCTTTTTTGTTAACTTGAAATGTGTATAGGCTAAATAAAAGAGAAGTGGTTGTTGTTTATTTTTGTAATGCAAGTTATAATTTGTAAATTAAACAAATTCATATATGTTCATAGTTCATACATATATTTTCTTGTCATGTAAATTAAAATGTGTAAATGAAAATAAATTGGTCTATACATTACTTAAAGAAGGCTATACTTTTTACAACTATTCATAGGCCTACAATATAACTTAAGTTTAACACCAGAAACAACAGAATTTTAAACTAACAGCTAAAACAGAATAAAACATTTGTATCTACACTTTAATTGAGCTGAGCGGGAGATGCTGGTGGAGCTGGACCGGGATGGGGAATAATGCACAGTAGAGACCAGGCCTGTGACAGCGGGACATCATCTTCTTCTGGGATGAGTTCATATTTCCACTGTCCGCAGGTTTGCGGACCTGAATCGGTCGACGGCTGCCATGTCATAAAAAGTAGGCTACAATGCATCTGAGATGATGGGAATTAAATAAAAAGGAGTACTTAAATAAAGGCATGGACGTAAATGTATAAATGTTTAAAATATATTGTAACAGTTACATTTAACATAATAAACAATAGTTGCAACTTAACGATTAAGTATTTAACCATAGGCTACAGATTTACATGCTTATGGTCCGGTCTCCCATCGTCGCAGGCTCTGAAGCATGTCAAAATCCAATAAAACTCATAAAAAAAAATAAAAAAAACTGCTCCATTTCTCTTTTTAAACCTGGAGAAAAACCTTTGAGTCACTCAAAGACTAAAAAGACATTTATAAGGAAAACAAGAGCCAAGAAATCTAAAACCTGCACTCAGTGTGGAAAGAGTTTCATAAGGAAACAAAATCTTTATGTCCATATGAGAGTTCACACCGGAGAGAAGCCATTCAAGTGTGATCAGTGTGAAAAAAAAAATTTCTTTGTCCATCAAACCTTAAGAAACACCTGACAGTTCATACGAAGGAGAAGCCACATTCATGTTCTGTGTGTGGAAAAAGTTTTTCTCTGCTGCAAAGTTTACACACACATCAGACAATACACACTGGTGTGAGAGAGTACATGTGCTTTGAGTGTGAGAAGTCTTTTATTTCAGCAAGCCATTTAAAACTACACCAGAGGATCCACATTGGAGAAAAACCTTACAAGTGTTCACTCTGTGACAAGAGATTCAGTCAGTCATCAGTTCTGAATTGGTATCTCTGTTCTTAATTGGCCAGCAAACTCGCCTGACCTTAACCCCATAGAAAATCTTTGGGGTATTGTGAAGAGGAAGATGCGATACGCCAGACCCAACAATGCAGAAGAGCTGAAGGCCAATATCAGAGCAACCTCGGCTCTCATAACACCTGAGCAGTGCCACAGAATGATCGACTCCATGCCACGCCGCATTGCTGCAGTGATTCAGGCAAAAGGAGCCCCAACTATGTATTGAGTGCTGTACAGGCTCATACTTTTCATGTTCATACTTTTCAGTTGGCCAAGATTTCTAAAAACCCTGTCTTTGTATTGGTCTTAAGTAATATTCAAATTTTCTGAGATACTAAATTTGGGATTTTCCTTAGTTGTCAGTTATAATCATCAAAATGAAAAGAAATAAACATTTGTTGTATTGACTATGATCACATATGAAGCTGCACCTTTCATTCAATATGAAATTACATTTTGATTTGGTTAACTATGTATAAATGTATTCTTAATCAATGGTCTTTGTAGCGTCTCATCTCACGCATCGCCAGTGAAAATCGCTTGGGTGTGAACATGACGCGCTGAAAAACGTCTCGAAACGATAAGCGCACGCGATAATCGTCCCGGTGTGCACAGGCCTTAAGGTTAGGGGTCAAACCATCCATGACTTCACCTGGTTTACAGATTTGTTCCTCTTTCATGTGTATTCCTCTAGGGAATAAAGTGAATATTATTTGTACTCCTTCCCGTGGTCACACCGGTCTAAATCTAGGAATTGTGCGACAACTGTTTTGACTAATGAGGACATGCTCTCCTATCTATTCATGTGTGGGAAATTGCTTAGACTATATGTGTTCTTAGCCAATCAGAAGTAGTCCACCTGTTGGCAATGATGTAATCAAATGTTATGTAAGGTCGAGTCTGGCCTTCTCGAGAGACTCTGTCGCTGGCTCTACCGATGAAGCTGCAAACTATTCTTCAGTAAATTCTCTTCATTTGATTGAACATCTTGACTCCTGGTCTTCTTTCAAACATATCTGGTCCCTGGGTCCTGAACTGTTCTCCCCAACAATATATTGTTTAAATTGGTACTGCCTTTAATTATTATTTTGTAATACATGTAAAATACGAACTTGATGAAATGCATACTTGGTTTTAATGAATAGAACATTACATAGTATAAAAATACAAAATAGAACTGTATTTGGTATCTTTTTTGGTATAAAAGATGGCGCCGCGGATGGCAGCCTCGGTATGAAGCTCTTCAACTATTGTGTTGTTTTTGTTCTTTGTTCTGCGCTTAGTCATTCTTTTCCGATCAGTTTCACCAAAGACGAACTACTGGACATTAGGATACGCACACCAGACAACATTTCTACAGTTTTTGACTATTCTGACATTTTGTTTGATTTTCTCGTCGGAGCTGTTTGTTTGTTTGTTTGTTAACAGGGAAAACGAGAGGTGGTGGATTGTGTTTCTACATTAACGAAAGTTGGTCTCAGCTTTCCAAAGGTATGTGGCATGTTTAGCTTTTATATTTGAGTTGTTGAGTGTCACTCACTAAATTAAAAAAAAAATCCAGTGTGACGTCGGCGGCACGTCGCACGTAAACGGGTTAACGAAAGTTGGTGTTCAGATGTAACAACAATGAAGAAGATGTGCTCTCCTAATCTTGAGACGCACTTCATAAACTGTAAATCTTTCTACTCGCTGCGGGAGTTTTCCTCGTTCATTCTCGTGAATGTTTACATTCCTCCAGACGCATGTGTGAGCGCGGCGCTACAACAGCTGGGTGATCAAATAGCTGATACTGAACAAAGGTATCCAGACTCTCTTTTAATCATTCTTGGGGATTTTAACAGTGCAAATCTCTTCCGTGAACTGCCAAAATACAGACAGCACGTTACATGTCCCACCAGAGACAGTAAAATACTGGACCACTGTTACACCACAATAAAGAATGCATATCACTCATATCAGCTTTGGGGCTCTCTGATCACTGTGTGGTTCATCTTATACCGACCTACAGGCAGAAACTGAAATCAGCTAAACCGGTAATAAGGACTGTAAAAAGATGGACTAATGAAGCAAAGCTGGACTTACAAGCCTGCTTCGATTGCACTGATTGGACTTTTTTTGAAGCTGCTACCACTGATCTGGACGAGCAAACAGAGTCTGTAACATCATACATCAGTTTCTGTGAGGATGCATGCATTCCTACCAGGACATTCTTATCATTCACTAATGATAAACCATGGTTTACTGGGAAACTCAAACAGCTGCGTCATGCCAAAGAGGATGCTTACAGAAGTGGGGATAAATTCTTGTATAACCAGGCCAGAAACAGACTGACAAAGGAGATCAGAGTTGCTAAAAGAAGCCAGTTTTCAGCAAACGACCCGGCTTCAGTTTGGACAGGCTTGAGGCACATTACCAACTACAGGTCACCATCCCCCCGTTCTGTAGAGAATCAACAACTGGCTGAGGATCTGAATGCATTCTACTGCAGGTTTGAAAAGCCCAGTCTCACACACTCGCTCTGATCTGCCCTTCACACCTTCACTATCACCTCCTGCTCCCCCTCTCCTCCCCCCTCATGTCATCCAACCCGAGCTTAAGGTCTGTGTGGAGGATGTGAGCCGAGTCTTCAAAAAACAGAAGACTAGGAAAGCCTCAGGCCCAGACGGCATCTCATCTGCCTGTTTGAAAGCCTGCGCTGACCAACTGGCCCCAGTCTTCACGCAGATCTTCAACAGATCATTGGAGCAGTGTGAAGTTCCCTGTTGCTTCAAACGCTCCACTATCATTCCCGTCCCCAAAAAAAAAAACAAATCACTGGACTTAATTACTACAGACCTGTCGCTCTAACGTCTGTGAGACAGCTCGAGTTTTTACTAGAACCAGGAAGTATGACCATATTAGCCCAGTTCTGTCAACACTGCACTGGCTGCCTATTAAACATCGCATACATTTTAAAATCTTGCTTATTACTTACAAAGCACTAAATGGTTTAGCTCCCCAATACTTGAGCGAGCTCTTAACACATTATACTCCATCACGTCTACTGCGGTCTCTAAAACTCTGGCCAGTTGATAATACCGAGAATATCCAAATCAACTGCAGGCGGTCGATCCTTTTCCTATTTAGCACCTAAACTCTGGAACAGTCTTCCTAACATTGTACGGGAAGCAGACACACTCTGTCAGTTTAAATCTAGACTAAAAACACATCTCTTTACTCTGGTATACACATAAAACACTTTTTCAATGAAATGATTGTTAGGCTGCATTAACTAGGTCAGCCGGAACCGGGAACACTTCCCATAACACCTGATGTACTCGTGACATCATCAGAAGAATGGCATCTACGCTAATGATAGTCTCTCTGTTTTATCCCGAGGTTTACTGCAGTCAGCCGGATCCGGGCCGTATCCAGATCAGATGGTGGACCTGCGCCCAGACATGACCAACGCAGGACCCTGAAGGGTCTGAGAGACCGTGTCAATTAGACTCCCCTGAAACTGCCTCATCGACACGGCATCCTCAATAAACCCGTCTCTGGCATGATGACTCTGATTGTTCGAATATTACAATTTAACTTCTTAACCCGCATCGGATCGTGGACGGGGGGGTTGACGGAAGTGGGGGGGTGTGTACTTTTATTTACTTTTGTTTTATACAAAATATTCAATCAACTATCAGAAACTATGCATCATTTGAAAGCTAAAACACTCAAGATTCATGTTCTGAACTTGTTTTTGCAATAAATACACCAGAGAGGAAAGGGTTAAATGAAATGCTAAAGGACCGTCCATGTAAACATTAGCATAATATCAGCGTTACTCATCTTTCATCTCCTGTCGTTCAGATCAGATCGGACGAATCCAATAAACACCCGCATACATCTCTGTGTAAGAGTCCATTCTTCAAAATGCATCCCACTTTTTAATCCAAAACAACGAAAAAATAGGGAAAAAACTAAAAATCCTCCGTTGTTTGCAAGAGAGTTTTGAGTTAGCGTGATCAATCATGTCCATTTTCAATGAAATATCGATTCTATTCCGTGTCTGGCAAACTCCCCCTGCTAGAATAGCTTCTCCCACGTATTTTAAACCCTCCCCCGTCTCTCTCCTTCAATCAGAGACTCTCCTGGGATGCATCATATAGAGGAAGTGCCTTACAGGCTTGGTGAGCTGTCAATCATTGCGCCCATGGTTTTCGTTGGATAAAGGCACTCGGTGCCCAGCCAATGCCTTTCCAACAAAGGTTTGATTGATGGACTTAGTAACCAATCAAAAGGCATTATCTTGCGCAGTTTGCGTAAGTAGGCTTTGGTGAATACTGTTTGTGCGCTGTCGGCGCGTTCTCCATGGCGCAACTGCAGTGGAGCGCGCTGTCTCTCACTGACACTTATTATCAGCTAAATGAGTTTTTTACACTTTGTAATCTCTGTAAATAGTTGCTTTAGTTTTTCAGTAACTGTTTATCCATTATAATTAGTAGTATATTGCAGTTTATTGCAGATTTATTTGAATGAAAAACTACTCTTTACAATAGCAAATGTTCTGAAATAAATGGCCTTTTTGAAATGACGCCTAGACTTTTCTTGACATAAAAGCTCACAGAAGCCACATTACTGAGAGAATCATCCTCATATTTGAATCATGACATGATTAGACATTCAGTTTTATATTTAAGTTATTTTCAGGCTCTTAACATTAAATTATAATATTTTTTTCCCTAAGTGAAAACAAAAAACGTGAGTCACTTACATGTATATTTACATGTATATTACTCTGTTCCCATATTACTTTGAGTTATTATGACTCTTGGGTAGCAATATTTCAAGTGTCTAGTTTAAAATAAGACCAGGTTTATGAATATAGACCATAGGGTTTAAGAGCTGCAGACATTTTCATTTGGGTATATCGTTTTCAAAAAATTCCACAAAAATGGGGCGCTTGTTAAGAGGTTAATAGGGGTGTAACGATTCGTTTTAACAACGATTCGATTCGTATCACGATTTGAGGTTGTCGATACGATTCAAGGACGATATTGGTTCATTTAGAACGATACGATCCGAAACGATTCAGTGACTTGAAATCGATTCAGTAACTTTTTAGCCAAAAATTGTGTGACTGAAATAAATATCTGGATACTGGTCAGTGCAGGTGAAGTTTCAATGATTCAATGCAGGAATCAGGTATCAATTAATTATGGATATAAACAAACAAGTAAACAACAATTAATGGCAAATGCATTCAAATTTTATTTGAATAAAGTGCAACCAACAGTTTAGGTTGAATTAAAAGGAAGTTAACCTTTTCTGCTCTCATTTTCAATTTTCAATACATATTCAATAAAAGCACAGTAAGTGCAACCAACATTTCAACAGTAGGTTAACCTGCTACTTCTGCTTTTGTTTTCCAACATAAAAATATTACAATATTAGTATAAAAAGTAAAGTGCAACTAACTACTCTTCAGGTTTAATTAATAGTAGGTTTACCTGCTACTTTTGCTGTTGTTTTACAACATTAAAATAATACAAATACAATATTAATATCAAAAATAAAGTGCAACCAACATTTCTTCAGGTTTAATTAATAGTAGGTTTACCTGCTACTTTTGCTGTTGTTTTACAACATTAAAATAATACAAATACAATATTAATATCAAAAATAAAGTGCAACTAACTTCTCTTCAGGTTTAATTAATAGTAGGTTTACCTGCTACTTTTGCTGTTGTTTTACAACATTAAAATAATACAAATACAATATTAATATCAAAAATAAAGTGCAACCAACATTTCTTCAGGTTGAATAAACTGGCTGAACCTGCTACTACTCTCAGTTTAATAAACAAACAATATTTAACAAAGATAAAATGTAACCAACTACTCTTCAATGACTCTACAGATTTCTTTTTCAAAAATATCAACATGATCTGACCGCAGAACACTTCTCTGTGCGTTCACTATGTCGCCAGCAGTACAAAAACTCGCTCTGCTGGCACACTGGTGTCAGGAATTCACAGGTAACATTTAGCAAGGGTTGAAAGTACAGCTAAAACGTTACTAACTTAGCTCTTTCTCCTGGTGGCTTGATAATTTCTCGCACGTTGGCTTCTCTGTCATCCGCCATGCTATGTTTTGTTTTCTTAGCGCTGCTGCTGGTGCGTGCGTTGCGATGATGTCACAGATAGGCAGACTTAATCGGGTAACGTTTAACGGCTTTATCATTAAAAGTGCTAAGAAAAAATATCCATATAAAGTCTGACGTGCTTAAATCCAATGCGTTATTTCCCATGATCGATACAATCGATTGATTACCTTTTAAAACGATGTTAGATCGATATATGTCGTCCGGAAGGCCATCTTGCCGAGCACAGATCGATGTAGTTAGATCATAGGAAAATAAATCGATACATCGATGTAGTAGATGAATCGTTACACCCCTACAATTTAATAATACTTAAATCGATATGTCATCCTCAATAAACCCGTCTCCGGCATGTTGCCTCCGATCCTTCGATTATTCCGATCTATTATGACCTCTACCCTGTAAAGTTTCCAGAATAATAATCATACGCTGTTTGTTAATTGGCCAGAGGAGAACTGGCACCCCGACTGAGCCTGGTTTCTCCCAAGGTTTATTTTTCTCCATTAGGTCACCTGATGGGGTTTTGGTTTCCTTGCCACTGTTGCCTCTGGTTTGGCGTGCTCATTTGGGGACACTAAATTTTTATAAATTTTTCAACTCAATATCGAAATAAATCTAATTATTAAACTAAATTAACCATATAAACTAAATTACTGCTCTAATTACTGATCTAAAGCCCACACTGTCACTGTATGATAATTGAAATTAACTTATGACATTTTTTCTCCAGAATGGCTAGACGGCTGAATAAAATTATGCTGCATTAAAAGCGCTATATAAATAAATTTGACTTGACTTGACTATGTCTCAGAACAGTTCAATAAAGCCTTTAATTTTTCATCTATACGAGTGTCTTGTACTTTGTGTTCATAAGTTATTGCCTTAAACTGTTCGATTTTATTACTGTGCTCATATCAATGAACAAAAAAAATCAATGATATTATTATTGTAGTACATGGAGTAATATCCTGACCAGAATTGATCAAATACTCTGATATTGACGTATCACTGGACGAATAGTTGATAAGGTGTTAAATATTAATTCTGGATTATTTATATGTAATTCGGTTCTTTTTCTGGTAATGTAATTCAATTCCCCGTTGAGTTATTTGATCCGACTCAGTTCTTACATCAGGCACATTCTGATGTTGGTATTTGGGTATTTTGAGTCCCTCAGCATGTCACCCATATATCTGTTCCTAGATGACCTTAAGGTTACAGGGGTCAAACCATCCGTGACTTCACCTGGTTTACAGAATTGCACCTCTTTCATGTGTATTCCTCTAGAGCAGGGGTCTCCAATCTCAGTCCTGGAGGACCACTGTCCTGCAGAGTTTAGCTCCAACCCCAATTAAACACACCTGAACAGCTGATGCCTTGTCAGACACTGTTTAGCTGGGTCAGGTGTGTTTATTTGAACAGGTGATGCCTTGTAAGACACTGTTTAGCTGGGTCAGGTGTGTTTATTTGAACAGCTGATGCCTTGTCAGACACTGTTTAGCTGGGTCAGGTGTGTTTATTTGAACAGGTAATGCCTTGTAAGACACTGTTTAGCTGGGTCAGGTGTGTTTATTTGAGCAGGTAACGCCTTGTAAGACACTGTTTAGCTGGGTCAGGTGTGTTTATTTGAGCAGGTAACGCCTTGTAAGACACTGTTTAGCTGGGTCAGGTGTGTTTATTTGAACAGGTAATGCCTTGTAAGACACTGTTTAGCTGGGTCAGGTGTGTTTATTTGAACAGGTAATGTCTTGTCAGACACTGTTTAGCTGGGTCAGGTGTGTTTATTTGAACAGGTAATGCCTTGTAAGACACTGTTTAGCTGGGTCAGGTGTGTTTATTTGAACAGGTAATGTCTTGTAAGACACTGTTTAGCTGGGTCAGGTGTGTTTATTTGAACAGGTAATGTCTTGTAAGACACTGTTTAGCTGGGTCAGGTGTGTTTATTTGAACAGGTAATGTCTTGTCAGACACTGTTTAGCTTGGTCAGGTGTGTTTATTTGAACAGGTAATGTCTTGTAAGACACTGTTTAGCTGGGTCAGGTGTGTTTATTTGAACAGGTAATGCCTTGTAAGACACTGTTTAGCTGTGTCAGGTGTGTTTATTTGAACAGCTAAAGCCTTGTAAGACACTGTTTAGCTGGGTCAGGTGTGTTTATTTGAATAGGTAATGCCTTGTAAGACAATGTTTAGCTGGGTCAGGTGTGTTTATTTGAACAGGTAATGTCTTGTCAGACACTGTTTAGCTTGGTCAGGTGTGTTTATTTGAACAGGTAATGTCTTGTAAGACACTGTTTAGCTGGGTCAGGTGTGTTTATTTGAACAGGTAATGTCTTGTAAGACACTGTTTAGCTGGGTCAGGTGTGTTTATTTGAATAGGTAATGCCTTGTAAGACAATGTTTAGCTTGGTCAGGTGTGTTTATTTGAACAGGTAATGTCTTGTCAGACACTGTTTAGCTTGGTCAGGTGTGTTTATTTGAACAGGTAATGTCTTGTCAGACACTGTTTAGCTTGGTCAGGTGTGTTTATTTGAACAGGTAATGCCTTGTAAGACACTGTTTAGCTGTGTCAGGTGTGTTTATTTGAACAGCTAAAGCCTTGTAAGACACTGTTTAGCTGGGTCAGGTGTGTTTATTTGAATAGGTAATGCCTTGTAAGACAATGTTTAGCTGGGTCAGGTGTGTTTATTTGAACAGGTAATGTCTTGTCAGACACTGTTTAGCTTGGTCAGGTGTGTTTATTTGAACAGGTAATGTCTTGTAAGACACTGTTTAGCTGGGTCAGGTGTGTTTATTTGAACAGGTAATGTCTTGTCAGACACAGTTTAGATGGGTCAGGTGTGTTTATTTGAACAGGTAATGTCTTGTAAGACACTGTTTAGCTGGGTCAGGTGTGTTTATTTGAATAGGTAATGCCTTGTAAGACAATGTTTAGCTTGGTCAGGTGTGTTTATTTGAACAGGTAATGTCTTGTCAGACACTGTTTAGCTTGGTCAGGTGTGTTTATTTGAACAGGTAATGTCTTGTCAGACACTGTTTAGCTGGGTCAGGTGTGTTTACATTTACATTTACATTTATGCATTTGGCAGACGCTTTTATCCAAAGCGACTTACATTGCATTCAAGGCACACATTTTACATTTTGTCAGTTCTTGCTTTCCCTGGGAATCGAACCCATGACCTTGGCGTTGCTAGCGCCATGCTCTACTGTTTGAGCTACAGGAAAGCCAGTGTTTATTTGGGGTTGGAGCTAAACTCAGCAGGACATTGGCCCTCCAGGTCCGAGATTGGAGACCCCTGCTCTAGGGCATAAAGTGAATATTATTTGTACTCCTTCCCGAGGAGGAAATGTATTATCAGCATGTTTTGGTAGTCTGTCCTGTTGATAGTTATTGCTCTTAAACCTTGAAGAAGCTGCAATTCTGTGCCAAAATGTTCTGTGCCGGTCTGATATTGGAGTTATGGGACAGTTCAGACCCAAAGACGCCTTTCCACAACCCCCGAGGTCACACCGGTCTAAATCTAGGAATTGTGCAACGACTGTTTTGACTAATGGTGACATGTCTCCTATCTATTCATGTGTGGGAAATTGCTTAGAATATGGGTGCGTTCGATTCGACCGTAAGTGGACTGTGAAGTGGACTTCACAGGGTATTCCGCTATCTCAAGTGAGATTCCAATCCAAAGGGAGCGAACATGTTCAGTCCGAAGGGTATTGCAAACGGCGCTTGGAAGAAGGGAACATCGATACATCACTTCACAGGAAGTGGAGAGTGAAAAACACCCAACTGCCATTGCGCATCGCATCACCTGTCTGAACTAATGATGGAGCAGAGTTTTAAATTATCTGTTATTAAGTTATCTGCCTTACAGAAACTTGGATGTCCGCTGAGATTCCAGACTCAGCCATCGAAACCACGGGGTTCTCCGTGCATCGGATGGACAGAGAAAAAGATCTCTCCGGGAAAAGCAAAGGCGGGGGTGTGTGTTTTATGATCAACCGATC
Source organism: Gobio gobio (assembly GCF_949357685.1). Classification (NCBI taxonomy): domain Eukaryota; kingdom Metazoa; phylum Chordata; class Actinopteri; order Cypriniformes; family Gobionidae; genus Gobio; species Gobio gobio. The sequence goes on from NC_137097.1 coordinate 85,733,873, forward strand.
CTGGTGTGATCAGAGGAACGTACACTCTATCAAGTCTTTCTGCTCTCCTGATCTGGAATTTCTCATGGTTCTGTGCCGACCATTCTGGCTACCGAGGGAATTCACCGCGGTCATCATCACAGCGGTGTATATTCCCCCACAAGCCGACACAGACCGGGCACTAAAGGAACTGTATAGGTCAGTGAGTGAGCAGGAAACCGCGCATCCTGAGGCTGCGTTTATTGTGACCGGGGACTTTAACAAAGCCAACTTCAAGCGCATCGCACCCAAATACCACCAACATGTTAGCATCAACACGCGAGGGAACCGTGTTTTAGACCACTGCTACTCCCCCTTCAAGGAGGGTTACAAGTCCCTCCCTCGCCCACCATTCGGCAAATCAGATCACGCGTCCATTCTACTTTTGCCCGCTTACAGGCAGAGACTGAAACAGGAAGCACCCGCCCTCAGAACCATCCAGTGCTGGTCAGACCAATCGGACTCTATGCTACAGGACTGTTTTGATCACGCGGACTGGGAGATGTTCCGGTCGGCCTCTGATGACGACATCGAGGTCTACGCTGATAGCGTAACGTGTTTCATCAGGAAGTGCGTAGATGACGTTGTTCCGACCAAAACAATTCGGCTGTACCCAAACCAGAAGCCGTGGATAAATGGGGATGTTCGCGCGGCACTCAATGCGCGGACCTTCACTTTTAACTCTGGTAATGCGGAGGAGCATAAACAAGCAAGTTATGCCCTCCGGAAAACAATCAAAGCAGCAAAACGCCAGTACAGGGACAAGATTGAAGGACAGTTCAACACCACCGACTCCAGAAGCATGTGGAGGGGAATTAACACCATCACAGACTATAAAGGGAACACAAACTCCACCGTGAACACCGCTGCCTCTCTCCCGGACGAGCTCAACACCTTTTATGCTCGCTTTGAGGGAAATAACACCGCCCTCGCGGAGAGAGAGCTCGCGGCTGAAGATACAGAGGTTAGTGCACTCTCCGTATCTGAAGCGGATGTAACCCGATCCTTCCGGCGGGTGAACGTCCGAAAAGCTGCGGGTCCAGACGGGATTCCCGGCCGCGTCATCAGAGCGTGCGCGCGCCAACTGGCTGGAGTTTTCACGGACATTTTTAACCTGTCCCTCTCCCTGTCTGTGGTCCCCACATGCTTCAAAACGTCCACCATTGTTCCTGTACCTAAGCAGTCAAAAACACTCTGCTTAAACGACTGGCGTCCTGTTGCTCTGACCCCCATCATCAGCAAATGCTTTGAGAGACTAGTCAGAAACCACATCTGCTCTGTTCTCCCCCCCTCACTGGACCCACTGCAGTTTGCATACCGCAAAAACCGCTCCACTGATGATGCCATTTCATCAACAATTCACACTGCTCTCTCCCACCTGGAAAAGAGGAACACATATGTGAGAATGCTGTTTGTAGACTACAGCTCAGCATTCAACACCATTGTGCCCTCCATACTTGACATTAAACTCCGGGCTCTCGGCTTAAACAGCTTGTTATGCAGCTGGATCCTGGACTTCCTGTCAAACAGACGCCAGGTGGTCAGAATGGGCAGTAACATCTCCTCACCACTGACTCTCAACACTGGAGCCCCTCAGGGCTGTGTTCTCAGCCCACTCCTGTACTCTTTGTACACACATGACTGTGTGGCAACCCACAGCTCCAACACCATCATCAAGTTTGCTGACGATACGACGGTGGTAGGTCTCATCACTGACAATGATGAAACGGCCTACAGAGAGGAGGTGCACACTCTGACACGGTGGTGTCAGGAGCACAACCTCTCCCTCAACGTCAGCAAGACCAAGGAGCTGGTGGTCGACTTCAGGAGGAATGAGAGAGAACACCGCCCCATCACCATCGATGGAGCACCGGTGGAGAGAGTCAGCAGCTTCAAGTTCCTCGGTGTCCACATCACAGAGGAACTCTCATGGTCCGTCCACACCGAGGCCGTTGTGAAGAAGGCTCATCAGCGCCTTTTCTTCCTGCGACGGCTGAGGAGGTTTGGAATGAGCCGCCACATCCTCACACGGTTCTACACCTGCACCATAGAGAGCCTGCTGACTGGCTGCATCACCACCTGGTACGGCAACAGTACCGCCCGCAGCCGCAAAGCCCTGCAAAGGGTAGTGCGCACGGCCAGCTGCATCATCGGAGGTGAGCTTCCCTCCCTCCAGGACATTTATGTCAGGCGGTGTGTGAAGAGAGCTCAGAGGATCATCAGAGACTCTAGCCACCCGAACCATGGGCTGCTCTCACTGATGCCATCAGGCAGACGGTACCGCAGCATCAGATCACGCACCAGCCGACTCCAGAACAGCTTCTTCCCACAAACAATCAGACTCCTTAACTCTTGACCCATCAGGATCATAACACACACTGGACAGAATATCACTCAGCACAACCCACTGTAGATAAACACACATTATATACACATTTATTTATCATACAGCATCTATTGCACTTTGGATTTCAATTTTTCAATCTGTGAATAATATTTTATACTGTACATTGTATATTATTATTACTATTATAGCGTAATGTATATTGTTTAGTGTATGTTTAGTGTATATTGTTTAAAGTATATGTATATTGTAAGTATGTGTATATTGCTTAAAGCTGTGAGAACTACACTCACATTGTGTAAATTATTTATTGTTTATTGTAGAGTTTACTGTGCTGTGAGTAATTGTGGGCGCATCAGTGTAATCTGATGCTGCTTTAAATGTTGTACATGTCATGTCATGACTACCATGTTGCTCGGAACTGCACCTAAGAATTTCACCTACTGTTGCACTTGTGCATATGTAGAGTGACAAATAAAGTGATTTGATTTGATTTGATTTGATAAAACAGCTCTGTGATGGAGGAGTTTATTTGAATATTCATAGGTATTATCCACTTGTAAAGTCGTGACGTAAGGAACGGCGTTTCTGGGTCCAAGCCTCAACTCGCTTCACTTGAGAATGCCGTCGACGGCCGTTTATGAGCGCTATTTATTCATATTAAATTATGATTTAGGTTATGATTATAATTTGTTTTGTAGTATTACACCACATTGTGTGTGTGTATATTAGCACCATTTGTTGTTTTTCTTGTCGTGTGAGAGAGAGCGTTTGGACCCGTAAAAGCGCTGCTGCGTGACGTCAGACTTAACAACCGGATACAAACTAGAGTATTTATGAATGGTTATGGCAATAAATGTTACATTCGCATATTATAATTTATGAATATGCAAACAAATGAAAAGTGTTGAGAAGCAGCTGAAGGCTGTTATTTTAAAAAATATATATTTTACTTTATTTACCTCAGGAATGTTTACTATGTAGCTGCGCTTGGGAAAGAAAGTGCACAAGATGAGACGCTACAAAGACCATTGAATTATACATAGTTAATAGGGGTGTAACGATTCGTTTTAACAACGATTCGATTCGTATCACGATTTGAGGTTGTCGATACGATTCAAGGACGATTTTGGTTCATTTAGAACGATACGATCCGAAACGATTCAGTGACCTGAAATCGATTCAGTAACTTTTTAGCCAAAAATTGTGTGACTGAAATAAATATCTGGACACTGGTCAGTGCAGGTGAAGTTTCCTAGATTCCTGTTGTTTCTTGTAAGGGAATCAGGTATCAATTAATTATGGATATAAACAAACAAGTAAACAACAATTAATGGCAAATGCATTCAAATTTTATTTGAATAAAGTGCAACCAACAGTTTAGGTTGAATTAACAGGAAGTTAACCTTTTCTGCTCTCATTTTCAATATTCAATACATTTTCAATAAAAGCACAGTAAGTGCAACCAACATTTCAACAGTAGGTTAACCTGCTACTTCTGCTTTTGTTATCCAACATAATAATATTACAATATTAATATCAAAAATAAAGTGCAACTAACTTCTCTTCAGGTTTAATTAATAGTAGGTGTACCTGTTACTTTTGCTGTTGTTTTTCAACATTAAAATAATACAAATACAATATTAATATCAAAAATAAAGTGCAACCAACATTTCTTCAGTTTGAATAAACTGGCTGAACCTGCTACTACTCTCAGTTTAATAAACAAACAATATTTAACAAAAGATAAAATGTAACCAACTACTCTTCAATGACTCTACATATTTCTTTTTCAAAAATATCAACATGATCTGACCGCAGAACACTTCTCTGTGCGTTCACTATGTCACCAGCTGTACTAAAAACTCGCTCTGCTGGCACACTGGTCCCAGGAATGCACAGGTAACATTTAGCAAGGGTTGAAAGTACAGGTAACACGTTACTAACTTAGCTCTTTCTCCTGGTGGCTTGATAATTTCTCGCTGGTTGGCTTCTCCTCTGCCATACGCCATGCTGTTTTGTTTTCTTAGCGCTGCTGCTGGTGCGTGCGTTGCGATGATGTCACAGATTGGCAGACTGAATCGAGTAACGTTTAACGCCTTTATCATTAAAAGTGCTAAGAAAAAACATCCATTTAAAGTCTGACGTGCTTAAATCCAATGCGTTATTTCCTATGATCGATACAATCGATTGATTACCTTTTAAAACGATGTTAGATCGATATATGTCGTCCGGAAGGCCAACTTGCCGAGCACAGATCGATGTAGTTAGATCGTAGGAAAATAAATCGATACATCGATGTAGTAGATGAATCGTTACACCCCTAATAGTTAACCAAATCAAAATGTATTTTCATATTGAATGACAGGTGCAGCTTAAAATGTGTTCATAGTCAATACAACTTATATGTAAACTAATAAAACTAGATTATATCTTTTAGATGCATACTGTGTTTTGTAAATATATACTTATTATATGGTTTTGAATTTGAAAGTAAAGTAAATTACAACATTAATTTGTGTTATATTATAATCTGCGCGACCCCGTCGTTGCCTTTCTTTGATGACGTTGCAGGCGTTCCAAATGAGTGATTATTGTCAGCAAAGTCCACTTCAGCTGATATACACTGCTCAGGGAGTAGGGAGCAGTGAACAGTGCGTAGGGACCCTGTCGAATGGAACGCACCCCCTATGTGTTCTTAGCCAATCAGAAGTAGTCCACCTGTTGGCAATGATGTAATCAAATGTTGTGTAAGGTCGAGTCTGGCCTTCTCGAGAGACTCTGTCGCTGGCTCTACCGATGAAGCTGCAAACTATTCTTCAGTAAATTCTCTCTATTTGATTGAACATCTGGACTCCTGGTCTTCTTTCAAACATATCTGGTCCCTGGGTCCTGAACTGTTCTCCCCAACAATATATTGTTTAAATTGGTACTGCCTTTAGTTATTATTTTTGAATAAATGTAAAAATATGAACTTGATGAAATGCATCCTTGGTTTTAATTCATAGAACTTTAGATATAGTGGAGCGGCTAATTGCTTATGTTTGGCAGAATCGTTCAGTTTATGATACAAGCGTGAAAATTGGCATGAGCAGTCTCCATGGGTCACTTGACAAGAAAATTGTCCGAGCCACTTGAAATTTCAAGATGGCGGCCATTTTTCAAGATGGCCGACACCTTAGTGGAGCAGTTAAGTGATATAGTGGTTTATTTGGTGATACAAGCATGAAAATTGGCATGAGCAGTCTCTGATGGTCACTAGACAATAAGCCACCCACAGCTACTTGAAATTTCAAGATGGCGGCCATTTTTCAAGATGGCCACCACCTTAGTGGAGCAATTAGGCTTAAGAAATCATTTAGTTGGTGATACAAGCATGAAAATTGCCTTGAGCTGTTTCTAAGGATTGCTTGACAAGCAAACACTCTCAGCCACTTGAAATTTCTATTTTCAAGATGGCCGACCCCTGGATCCTCAAAAGATCAATTTTCCGATTTTTTTTTTTCATCAAGGACGATTTGGTGTCATTTTATTTTATATGTTTTAGATTATTCTAAAGAACAACTTTTAACGCATCAAAATACAGTTGTGTAAGAGCGGACTCCTGTAGATGGTTCAGTCTACAGGGTTGCCATTAGACTAAAAAACGTTATCAGAAAGATGGAAGAAAACTGTACATTTCTTGTCTATTTCCACCCACTGCAACTCATACCAACGACGGAGATAAGTGCAGTTACAATAGCAAAATATGTGGGAGAGCGTTGCTATAATATGACTATATTGTATTGCAATAGGGAGCACTTCAAAGTCAATACTAAATCAAAACTAGTTAGCACAGTATTTGTAATAAAAAGGATTTAATGACAAAATCTGGTTATGGTTACACTTAAAATAGTTTCAAAATGGATGAATGAGATGATAAACTTATACCATTAATCGTACACAGCATGAATACAATGTTACCTGAGAGAGAGAGAGAGAGAGAGAGAGAGAGAGAGAGGGAGAGAGAGAGAGAGAGAAAGAGAGAGAGAGAAGAGAAGCCCAGATGACTTCAAGAGCCACAGGAAAAGAGAGCGAGAGCCTAGTTTCCAATCTTCTTTTATCTATTCCTTGACCATGTGACTGAAACCAAATGTATTCTTTTAAACTGACCAATCAGACCAGACTTCCCCAACAGTAAAAGGTGTGGCCCCCCCTGCAGCCTACAGGCCTGCCTTTTGTTTCCCAGGTCCTTCAGATAAGCAAATGTGTTGACAACAGTAAAGCAAATTTCTTTGTTGGATTTCAAATATCAAATATCTTTGATTATTTTCAATCCCTTCAGTCCCCCCTTGGCACATTTGGCCACATTCATAAAATGTCCAGAGGTGACACAGTCAACAAAGACATGCTTTCAGTTGTGTAGATGTCATCTTCAGACTTGTCGTCCAGGCATGTTGGAAAAGCAGTTTGTCAGTCCTTACACCTGCTTGAGAACTTCACCAAATGGTGTGGTGCAATCTCTTTGATCACTGATATGCAAAACGTCCATTGAATACCTCACACCTCAAGAACAGTCACTGAAGATGAGAACAAACGCTTGTCTCTCTTTCTGAGGCAGAACACAGGAGGTGAATTCGAGCAGCAGGAATCTGTAACAAATAGCCCAACAAACAGCAAAATAGCATACACTTTTGTCATTTGGCATTTGGTCATTGGCATTTGTCATTGGTCAGAAGTTTGATATGGTCAGATTAAAATATTCTCTGGCAATAAGCCTTTAAATCGATGTACTTAATAAAGTGGTCAAGGTTTAGAATAAAAAGAAGATCTCACAAGCTCTTACATTATTTCTAGAAACCTTTAAATAATCTGCATCATAACAAAACAACAATCACATTGTTGGGTTTACACCCCTCTTTCATTAAGAGTATCAGCAAAATATTGTGTAACCAAATACAGAAATTCAATTGAATTAATGTCCAAAACCATTGTTACATTGTAAAATGGACAAAATACAAAGACTCAGAACTCAAAATCAAAATCAACAAAATTCAAAATCAAATGCATTTTTACAATACACTGATAAAATATTTTTCACTATGTAAGGATGAGAAATACCCTTTTGATATTTAAATTGGTGAGACAAATAATACCTGATTTAGTAAATCAACAGAAAGAAACAAAACAAACAATAACTTGAAGAAATTCACAGTAGTAATACAGTCTAGATGTAAAGACACTTTGTGAGGCAGATGGAGATTTTACTTTGTGTGAAAATCAAATTTATGTGCTTGAATTTAGCTGTGGCTATGTGTAAATCATGTCCAAACACTGGTGAGGAGGGTTAACAATTGTGATGCAAATTTAGCCCTGTTGTAAAACAGGCAGCCAGCAATACAATATCAGTATGAGGTGTGGTCTGGCTCAAAATTCCTCTCACACCAATGTTTTTGTTAAGGAGCATGATAAAATGCAAAGTTTGGAGTTCTTGAATCCTGCGCTGTGATGAAAACATTCCCATGGTTAATGCAATTGTAATTCACACTGTAGCCACATGGCAATTATATGCTCCTGTACGTGGTTTAACTGCAGCTATATCGGGAATAGCAGAGTTTCCAATTCGGAGACTAACAAATTCAACATAGACACACATGCAACTTGAAATTGCTGTACAATTCCAGTATTAAAGTTATTCCAACACAGTAAAAAACGCAGTGTAAAATGAACACTTAATTTTAACACTACTCCGGATCATATATGGTCCCAATCTAATTAGTGTAAAAAGTACACCGTTTGTAGTGTTGAATTTACAGTGTTAATATAGCACCCTACAGTGTAGAAAAATTACACCGTGAGTGTAAAGTGTTACACTTACAATTGTTGTTCAAGTTTTACACTATGGGGTGTTTAACACCCCTGGTGTTGATTTAATTCCACTATAAGTGTTATTAATAAAATATTCTGTTCGGTGCAAAAAAAAATTTACACTATTTTTTACACTATTATATGGTGTTAATGTACAAGATCAGACACAAAATCAAGAGTCTTCAGACGTATAAATCCAAAGTTTATTTAACAAATGGACAAAGCGACTACTTTAAAACATATCAGATGTGTAAATGTCAATTAGTCAATAACATTCTTGAGGTGTTGCACAGAAATACAATTTTTAAAAAGTTAATAAAACGCATAAAATCATCAAACTTGCCTGGACACAAACAAATATAACAGGTAGATTTGAACAAGATTGCAGAAAGCTACTTGTCGACAGTTGTGTAGCATCCATGAATGCTGTTCCTCCCTGTCCCATCAGTGAGCAGGTATGGCTGTGTGGTCTCTTCAATTCAATCAAGGTGTTCTGGTATGTCATTCCTTGCCTACAGATCATAGACAAAAAAAAAAAAAAAAAACACTCAAAGTCAGCTCTCCAATTGGCCATCTTTGTATCAGTTTTCCACAATACATTCAACACAACTGGCAATATTTTGAGGCAGACTAATTTTGAGGAAGTGTGACAGAAATGTCCAAATGTACCTTTTTGAGGATGAAAATATTTTTCAGCTTGATATGAGGACATCTTTCCAGGTCTCTTGCAGCCTCATGGTGATGGTGGAATCGAAGGAAGTAGGAGATGAATTGATGCAGGATCGTTGCGGATTCTAAATAACAAATGTGACAACTTCAGCAAAAAATGCATGAACGTGTATAGATAATCTTATTCTGAATTATAGTCGAACCTGAATCATTGGTTTCATCCTCTTTCACAGCAGATTCCGCAGTCAATCAGGTCCTTGAAGGTCTTGGAAGAAGCCTTTCCGGGAACTTAGCTGAGGTCTTCTCACTAAAAATCAAAACGAACAAAAAGAAAAAAAATCACCAAACAGTTACATAGAATAATGACATGCATAACTCTCAGGAACCATTCTGTTCAGATGATTGTGTAGTCACAGGGTAGTACCATTCACTCACACCTGGCATTAAAGGGTTAGTTAACTCAAAAATAAAAACTCTGCCACCCAAAAATAAAAATGACTTACCTTCATGTCGTTCGACACCCGTAAAACCTTTGTTCATCTTCGGAACACAAATGAAGATATTTTCGTTGAAATCCGAGGGCTCAGAAAGGCCTCCATTGGCAGCAATGACAATTCCTCTCTCAAGACCCATAAAAACTAGCGATGAGATGTCGTGGCGCATGCGTCGTGGTGCTTTGTGAGTTCACGTCTGAGGCACAGAATAAGGTTGAATAAATTCGCTATTTTGATTTTTTGTTTGCACACAAAAACTATTCTTGTTGCTTCATAAAATTATTGTAGAACCACTGTAGTGAGATGGACTTTGTAACGACGTCTTTGGTAGCTTTTATGGGTCTTGTGAGTGCAAAATACATTGCTGCCAATGGAGGCCTCACTGAGCCTTCGAATTTCAACAAAAATATCTTAATTTGTGTTCTGAAGATGAAAGGAACTCGATGTACAGGTGTAAATGCACCCAAGAAGGTCTAGGCCACATTCTTTTATTAAAGGGATAGTTCACCGAAAAAAGAAAATTCTGTTATTTACTCACCCTTATGTCGTTCCAAACCCGCAGGACTTTCTTTTGTCTTTGAAACACAAATGAAAATCTTTTTGATGAAATCTGAGAGCTCTGTCCCTCCATTGGCAGCTAGACAACTACCACTTTGATGCTTCAAAAACATCATAAAGAGATTTTAAAACTAATCCAAATAAATCAATCAGTTTAGTCCAAATTTACTTTTTCTTATTATGCTCGTTGATTAATGTTTATATGTGAATAAAAGTCTACATTAAATCTATTTCAAAATCAATCGAGTAGATTGAGTAAACCACTTCATTTGGATTGGTTTTATGATCTCTTTATTAACTTTTTAAGCTTCTAATTGGTAATTGCATGGACTGTCATATTAATTTGAGTTTTGAAGATGAATAATAAGTCTTCTTGGGTTTGGAATGACATGAGGGTGAGAAATGACAACAATTTTAAACTTTTTGCAGTTTAATATGTTGAATTAACATGACAGTGATTGATGTGTCTTCATGAATCAAGACCAAGCGGCAACCTCCCACAGTTTCTCCTCCCACAGCGGCAACCTCCCACAGCCAATACGGAAGTGCCTTAGGGCCCTTTCACACCGGACGCGTAACGAAAAAGCGAATATTTCGTGTGTGAATAGTTCGCGTCAAAACCATTGACACCAGCCGCAACGCGAGTTTGCGACGTTTCAGAGCTCCAACATTCCAAAACATTCACGCCGACAGCTGAGAAACACGGACACGTAATCATTCAGTGGAGACAAGCTTTTAATTTTCTTTAAAAGACAGAGAAGAAGGTTTTGGGTGCACCCAGTCTTAAAGAACAGAGTCCGAAGGGGAGGATGCTCATCTTCTACAGGAGCTAAAACTTTATCATGGCCGGTTCCGCACTTACTTTCAAATGTCCGTGGGACAATTTGAGGAGCTCCTCCAGACAGAGACGGTAGCAGCGCATCTGACGAGACACACACACACACACACACACACACTCTAAAGGAACGGCTCAATCCGGAGCTGCTGTGTTTCCAGTTGAGTCACAATGTAAACATTTAAGTGCCACAGTCGTACTGACGGAAACACATTCACTTTCTATAGTCGCGGACGCAATTAGATAAAAAAAAAAAAAATCAATGTATTGATTATAATATCTGTAGCCTATAGTGGGCAAACACAGCTGCATCTGTACAGCTGTAAACACAACTACAGCTGTAATCTCATGAGAAATGCCATACCTGGTACAGGTTAATGTTGATTGAATGGCTATTGACATCAACTGGACATTTCGTCACCTTTGTTTCCTTGTATGTGATTGGTTTAGGCATTTTCTGTTGCTGCGAGCGTTCAAAAAAATCGACATCGAAACGAAAAAAAATAAACATCGTTTTTTTGCCGCAGCACATTCGCGTTCGGTGTGAAAGCTCTCATTACACAAACAGCTGATCAAAAAATAAAACCATCGCGCGTCAAAATCGCGTCCAGTGTTAAAGGACCTTTAAACTGCAATTTTACTTTTTTACAGTCTATGATCAAGACACACAATCACCCAAGACACGAAAATTCCAGGTCTGAACAAAGAAACCGTGTTGTTGCCCAGTTACGTTTTAATTTTACATGCTCATTTGTCATGTTTTAAAATTTGTAATGCACATAGAAAAATATATCATGACACTCACAATTCTGGATTCATCTTCAGTATTCTGTTGCTTTCTTGAAGGGCTTCCATCACTCAGAAGAACAGTGTCATCAGACTCAGTTTGCCATCTCATGAGAGGAGCTTCCTTCACTAGACGCTGCAGGGGTCTGGGCCAATTCTATTGGAAAAGGATTTCAAAATAATATTTCCAAAATTCAGTTATGCAATACAATTTAAATTAGTAAAAAATAATTGTGATTACGCTTAAATTTGATTATGCTGAGAGCTGTCTATAAAACATGGGTGTTAAATTGTGAAATTATTTATATTCACACCCTTCGTTTTTAGGATCAATTAAATGTCTGTTAAAGTTTAATAGCAACAAAACTTTGTTCACATGGAGGCCTGAAACCATTTACATATTTATTTAATCTGATTATTAAATACATTTATATAATTTAAATGTGTAATGTTAGTAAGGTATCTTAAAATGAACTTGGTGTACTACATTGTATTTTAGATCTGTAAATACAGATTCATATTATTAAAACACAAAGAGATAAATATTTAGGACATTTTTTATCCCAAAATAAATGCAGTTTGAATTGATAAACACTGATTTCAAGCTAAAGTAACATGCTCTGCCAGTACGTAGGCAAATAACGTTACTTGTTAACTGATTTGGAAGACAAATGGATTTACAGATTAGCTTTAACTCACTTTCACAATGAACTTAACTTTCATTTAAAAAAAAACTGGTACCTTAACATTAGCGTAGATGTGTCTTGACGCAGATGACGACCTGACAGACATGATATCATATTCAGTGCTAAGAACAAGCAACGTACATTTGATGTAATACACACTTAAACATAGGGCGAATAAAAAGTTTAAACGCTTCCCCACCTCAGTCTGCAAAAAGCACTGCACGCTACAAGACGCTTAAACACACTGTTAATAATACGCATGCGTCACACAAACGGAATTCTTAACGCGTTAAATGTATAACACAGACACTTTTACCGTTTCAACAAAAGGACACAACATAATGCCACATTTAATGCTTACAAAACAAATATACAATTACCATTTGAAGAATTATCTCATCTGCGCAGAAAAAGCCCAAATGTTGCTGCTTCAGAGCTTCTTATCGACTTCACTGCCTGACTGACTCGTCGTAAAACCAGGCCTCCGTGTGACTGGAGGCGGGAATGCATTCTTTCATGAAGGCTGTGAACAAACCAAAATTAAATAAGCTAAAATATAACAAATTGTAAACACATCCCAAAAAATATTTTAGACGTAAAATCACCTTCATCTAGGAATTCAAATAGGCATGAGAAAAGTTCACATTCTTCTGTAAGTTAGCCTACATCTCGGCATCTCATGAACTTGACAAGCTTCCTTAATCCTGACAAAAACGCGCAGTTAATCATTTATAAATGTGTTCATAACCATATTTAACTAAAAATGTTAACAAATGTACTTAATATTTCATTTTAGAAAGAAAAGCAATCCAACCCACCGTCTCAGTCGAATGAAGATAAAATGGCGTTGTCGTCTGGAGAGGCAGCAGTCATCGAAGGGCGGAGTCAAAACTATTCGGCGCGTTTTTTTGCACTTTCAGTGTAAAAATAAATTTACACTATGTAGCACCCACATAATTACACTGAAGAAGATTACGCTTTAACACTGTATATTGTTAATTTAACTCTTTGGGAATTAATGACTTTTAACACTGCAATTTTTACACTGCTGATTTTACTGTGAATTTACACAAGATACATGGCCTAGAATGCACAGCATCTACAGCCTTTATCCTAAGTGTTTCATCACTTACAGTAAAGCAATCATGTGTTTTAAAGAATAAACTTGACTAGTCTATGTGTATCTTGTAACACAAACGTCTCGGTTACGGATGTAACCCTCGTTCCCTGAGGAGGGAACGGAGACGTAACGTTAGTGACTAACGAATGGGGGTTTCGCTTAGAAGCCTATCAACTTCGAGTTTTGAGAAAACGCCCAATGGCGTGCCAATGCCATGGGGCATGCGGAATTTGCATACGTAGCTCCGCCTCACTGCGTGAGTATATAAGGAAGTACGAGGCAATATCGCATTATGTTACCTGCTTGAGGAGCCAAGACTGAACTCCTGCGTTCCAGGCAACACAGCTCGATGTGGCAAGGGGACGTTACGTCTCCGTTCCCTCCTCAGGGAACGAGGGTTACATCCGTAACCGAGACGTTCCCTTTCGTTCAGTCACTACGACGTAACGTTAGTGACTAACGAATGGGGGTCCCAATATAATCCCGCCACTCAGCTGTCTTCCAGCGCCCTGCGTAAGTGTGAGTACCCTGTCGTAAGACTAGTACGGACGAAGGACTCCCACTTAACACAGGATTACCAAGGTACACTGGGAAGCATATCCCAGTGAGGGAATGCCAAGATGCCTACCCGTGGGGAGGACTTAAGAGACACATATGACCCGGAGAGGGTTGCATATGGAAGATCTCTAGGGTACCAGCCGAAGGTGGATTTTTAACCCTAGGGGTGGCGGGGACACGCCAAGGGAAGAAACCCGCTCACTGCGGAGACTTACGGTGAAATACACATGTGGGGGTCGCCGGAGGGAACCATGCACATGGGGCACCTGGCCGGACATGAGGGTCTGGGCTCGAAAGGGCAGACTGAACTGATGTCGGCGTCGACAGTGCTGGAGGAGCTCAGGGCTCTCGGGGAACTCACCTGAGGAAATATCGCACGTATCCAGTCCGTGGAGTGGAGTGGCGAGCAAGCGAAGACACCTGAACCTGGTCCTTCACCGGCCCCTCGGGGGAGCGAGTACATAGTCGGACACTGGCTCCACTCGGAGATTATAGAATCTGGCGAATGTGTTGGGTGTCGCCCAGCCTGCAGCTCTGCAGATGTCTGCTAGCGAGGCGCCATGCGCTAGAGCCCAAGAGGAAGCCACACTCCGGGTGGAGTGTGCCCTCACACCAAGGGGACATGGTCGGCCTTGCTGCTGGTAAGCCAAAGCAATGGTGTCCACTATCCAGTGAGACAGCCTTTGCTTTGAGAGAGCACTTCCCTTCAGCTCTCCACCATAACAGACAAAGAGCTGGTCTGAGGTCCTGAAACACTGCGTCATGTCTACGTAGGCGCGGAGAGCGCGTACTGGACAGAGCAATGCCAAGGCTGGGTCTGCCTCCTCCAAAGGCAGCGCTTGCAGGTTCACCACCTGGTCCTTGAACGGAGTGGTGGGAACCTTGGGCACATATCCAGGCCGGGGTCTCAGGATCACGTGAGAGTTAGCCGGCCCGAACTCCAGGCACGCTTCGTCAACCGAAAATGCCTGCAGGTCCCCGACCCTCTTGACTGAGGCCAATGCGGTCAGCAGAGCCGTCTTCATAGACAGAAACTTAATATCAACCGACCGCAAAGGCTCAAAGGGAGGTCTCTGCAGAGCAGTTAGCACTACTGCGAGGTCCCAAGAGGGTACGAGAGGAGAGCGAGGAGGATTCAGTCTCCTAGCTCCCCTCAGGAACCTGATGACCAGGTCGTGCTGACTTACCTTTTTGTTCTCCAAGAGATCATGGTGGGCAGATATTGCGGCCACATATACCTTGAGGGTGGAGGGAGACAGCCTTCGCTCCAGCCCCTCTTGGAGAAACTCAAGCACGGACCCGATCGGACATTTCCAGGGGTCTTCTTGGCGGGAAGAGCACCAGGTGACGAAGAGGTTCCACTTCAACGCATAGGCATGCCGAGTGGACTCTGCCCTAGCGGAAGTGATGGTGGCGACCACCGTAGGAGGTAGGCCACTCAAACCTGCCGGGTCCCGTCTAGGAGCCACACGTGGAGGTTCCAAAGGTCGGGACGCGGGTGCCAATGGGTGCCCCGTCTCTGAGTAAGGAGGTCCGGTCTCAGAGGAATAGGCCAGGGAGGGGCTGTCGCAAGGAGAATGAGTTCGGGGAACCAGGTCCGGCCGTGCCAGTACGGGGCGACCAAAAGGACCTGCTCCTTGTCCTCCCTGATCTTGCACAGAAGCTGTGCGAGTAGGCTCACTGGGGGAAACGCATATTTGCGTAGGCCCCGCGGCCAGCTGTGCGCCAGTGCATCCGTGCCGAGCGTGCCCTCGGTCAGGGAATAATACAGGCTGCAGTGGGAAGAGTCGTGGGAGGCAAACAGGTCTACCTGTGCGTCGCCGAACTGTTCCCAAATCAGCTGAACCGTCCGGGGATGGAGTCTCCATTCTCCCGGGAGAGGCTGAAACCGCGAGAGCTCGTCGGCTGCGTGGTTCAGGACTCCCGGAATATGGACAGCACGAAGGGACCTCAGGCGCTTCTGACTCCATAAGACGAGATGGCGGGCGAGTTGAGACATGCGGCGGGAGCGTAGACCGCCCTGGTGGTTGATGTACGCTACTACGGCCGTGTTGTCTGTCCGGACAAGCACATGTTGACCCTTCAGCAACGCTCGGAAGCGGTGCAGGGCGAACCGTACTGCCAGCAACTCGAGGCAATTGACATGCAGGAGGCGCTGGGGTCCTGTCCAGGAGCCCGCGGCTGCTTGTCCATTGCACATGGCACCCCAGCCCGTGGCAGAGGCATCCGTCGATACGACAACATGCCTGGAAACTCGTTCTAAGGGCACACCGGCCCGTAGAAAGCTGAGGTTCGACCACGGGGTGAGTGTCTGTAAGCAGGCCCGAGTCACTTGGACCCGGAGCGTGCCAGACTGCCATGCCCATCTCGGGACTCGATCGCGAAGCCAGTGCTGAAGCGGTCTCATATGAAGCAATCCGAGCGGCGTTACCGCGGCTGCAGATGCCATATGCCCCAGGAGCCTCTGAAAAAGTTTCAGTGGAACCGCATTCTTGCTCTCGATTTGTCGGAGGCAAGTCAGCAGAGACTGCGCGCGCTCGCTCGAAAGCTGCGCGTACATGGCGACCGAGTCGATCTCCATACCGAGAAAAGAGATCCTCTGCACTGGGCAGAGTTTGCTCTTCTCCCAGTTGACCCGAAGGCCCAGACGGGTTAAGTGGTGGAGAACCAGATCTCTGTGTCCGCAAACCTGCTCTCGAGAGTGGCCTAGTATGAGCCAGTCGTCGAGGTAGTTCAGGATGCGGACCCCGTGCTGCCAAAGGGGCGCAAGGGCTGCCTCGGCGATCTTCGTGAAGACGCGAGGGGACAGAGATAACCCGAATGGGAGAACTGCGTACTGGTATGCCCGCCCCTCGAAAGCAAACCGTAGGAACGGTCTGTGTCGAGGAAGGATGGAGACATGGAAGTAGGCGTCCTTCAGGTCGATCGCTGCAAACCAATCGTCCGGACGAACGCATTCGAAAAGGCGTTTCGCAGTCAACATCTTGAACGGAAGCCGGTGAAGGGATCGGTTCAAGATGTGAAGGTCCAGGATTGGCCGTAACCCACCGGTTTTCTTGGGTACAATGAAGTAGGGGCTGTAGAACCCCGACCTCATTTCGGCTGGAGGGACAGGCTCGATCGCACCCTTCGCCAGTAGAGTGGCAATCTCCGCACGCATGACGGGGGCATGGGCCCCGGTCATGGTATAGCGGACTCCCCTGTAACGGGGAGGAGCCTGCGCGAACTGAATCGCGTAGCCGAGCCTGATAACCCGGGCAACCCAGCGGGACAGCCCCGGAAGCTGAAGCCAGGCTTCCAGAGACTGCACCAACGGGGTCATACGGACGACAGACGTACCCTGGGTGGGGCAGCGAGGCAGCGTTACCGGCGCGGACAGGGGAGGCTGTTGGGCGTCCCCGGGTCGGAGCACGGTTAACGGCTGCGCCCTGACAGAGGAGACCAGGGAAGGATTCGCGTTCCACGGGGTCTGCTCTGCCAGGGGGCTGGCGACAGAGAGGGACGAGAGTGGCGAGACCCGAGGGTGGCGCGCACTGCCGTCACCGATCTCTGGGGGCTCAGGGATGGGTTTCTCAGTTCTTTCTTTAACCACATTAGGGTGCTGCTGACCCGGGGGCCAGCAGCTGAACAAAAGATTCTCCCCCGGCCCTCCACCGGGGGAAGGAGCGGCCCTGCCGCCGTCTCCTGGAAAGAACTGCCCATCCCTGAGCCGTCCGCATCAGGAGCGCCGCTTAGCCTGGCGTTTCTTCGCGGGCTGCGGGGCTGGAGCGGACTGGGACGCCTTCCTGCGGCTGCCTCTGCGCGGCCCGGGTGGAGGCTGCTGCTTGGGTGGCGCAGAGGCGGAGGAAGCCGCGGGAGGGCGTCCTCGGCGGCGAGCAGGCTGAGGCACCTGCGCGGGCGGTGGGGTGGAGGCAGCAGCTGACCACCGGGGCAGGATGTATTTTATAGCCTCAGTCTGCTTCTGAGCGGCCGAGAACTGTTGGGCGAAGCTCTCGACCGCTCCGCCGAATAGCCCATCCTGTGATATGGGGGCGTCGAGGAAACGTGTTCGCTCGGCGTCGCGCATATCAGACAGGGTGAGCCATAAGTGTCTCTCCTGGACCACATTTGTGGACATCACCTGACCCAGGGAGCGCGCGGTCACCTTCGTCGCCCGGAGAGCGAGGTCGGTGGCGGCACGCAACTCATTGCTGAGCCCTGGATCAGCCCCTCTCTCGTGCATATCGCACAGCAACTTGGCTTGGTAAGCCTGAAGAGTTGCCATGGTATGCAAAGAAGCGGCGGCCTGCCCCGCAGCTCTATAGGACTTCGCCACCAGAGATGACGAAAACCTAAAGGCCTTGGAGGGGTGCTTTGGGTCACCACGCCAGGACGAAGCGCTCTGTGGACACAGTTGCATCGCAACAGAACGTTCGACTGGGGGGACCCCAGTGTACCCATGAGCCGCGGCTCCATCGAGAGAGGTGAAGGCGGAAGAGGCCGCCAAACGTTCACGGGAAGACAACGGGGCCTTCCAGGAACGCGCGACCTCTTCATGCACCTCGGGGAAGAAAGGTATTGGAGGAGCGGCCGGACGGGTGTCCGAACGCGCCGCCCCCAAAAACCAATCATCCAACCGCGAACGCTCGGGCTGAGGCGGAGGGTTCCACTCCAGTCCAAGCGCTGCGGCGGCCCGAGAGAGCATGGCTGTCAACTCTGGGTCCGACTCGGGCAATGCTGGGACACCCGAAGGTGGCAGCACAGCCGAATCCTCATCCTCAGATGACTCCAGCCCACCTTGTGATGCGGCGATAGACATCACTTCCTCCTCCGCCGCGCCAAACGCCACAGTCGGGACAGCAGGAGCCGGCCCCGATGTAGACGCCTGAGCGCGGACCGGGTCAAGTGCCTGAGAGGGGGGTGTGGGCCGAGGAACTAGCGTCGGAGCTTTGTTCCACACCGTCACCCTCAGATCACCCTGGTCACCAGCCAAAGTGCCGCCTCCAGAGGAGACCGCAGATTGGGGGGGGACGGAGGGGACTCTCGTTCCGGCATCAGCACGGAATTCACGGAGTCTCGATCGAAGCACTGAGATGGCCAGGTTCCCGCAGAGAGAACATGAGTCATCCACGAGCGCTGCCTGAGCGTGCTGAAAGCCCAAACACGTCACACAGCGCTCGTGCCCGTCGAAAGAAAAAAGCGATCTACCGCACCCAGAAGTGCACGGACGAAACATCCTGAAAAGGACGTGTCACGTGCAAGCTCTTTTGTGAGAGGAAACTTCACAGTCGATGCCGAAGCGCCCAGGGAAACACACACCAGCTGGATGCAGACCACTGCACAGATCAGCAGGCAGGAAGTATGCGATCACTGGAACGCGCCGTCACACCAACACCGACTGGAAAGCTGCTCGTCTCGAAGAAGCTGACAGAGTCTCAGAAGGCTGTAGGAGTGAAGAGGTAGGTACTCTTGGCTCCGAAAGCAGAAACATAATGCGATATTGCCTCGTACTTCCTTATATACTCACGCAGTGAGGCGGAGCTACGTATGCAAATTCCGCATGCCCCATGGCATTGGCACGCCATTGGGCGTTTTCTCAAAACTCGAAGTTGATAGGCTTCTAAGCGAAACCCCCATTCGTTAGTCACTAACGTTACGTCGTAGTGACTGAACGAAAGGGAACAACCATACTGTGTAATCAATGCGCACAATGTGTTATACAATTACAAATTCGAAAATACAAACAGGATCATTGCAATCTGAATATTTTACTATTAAACTCCTTGCTAAGAGGCTGCTAACCCGCTCGCAAGTGAAGTTAATAGCTGAAGGCCTTGCATGAACACTGCAGTTAGCTCACTGAGAGTCTTACCTGCAAATGAGCGCTGATCTTTTCCCTTAGAAAGTTATTTCCTATTTTTCTGAAAGTAAGGAGGAGGCCGACCTCGACCCAGTGACCAGCATTTCAAATCGCCATGACCTATTTTCTGACAGGATATCTGCAAAACCTGTTCTCTTTTTCATGGGGTTGTTTGCTAAGTTCTCCTGGAATTTGAGGAATTTGCTGCACCCGCTTAAGAACTGCAATAGGCACACTTTCTTGGGCATGTTCTGAACTAAACGTTTCAGATTCATTAGAGCAAGTCACCTCATCTATGAAGTGAACATGCTTTTTAATCCCATCGCTGTTAAGCATTATGGGAGGCATGCGCTTTTTAGCATTTAGCTTAGCCTTGAGATCTGCAATGGTTTCTTTGTGCTTTTTACACTTTTCAGTCAGGGCTAACTTCTCAGCTAGTAAGTTATCTAGCTGCGTTTGAAGATCTTGAATCTTTGCCTCAGACTTTTCTGCTTCTTCATTTTTAGAATCCACTTCTTTACATTTCGCATCTATACTTGAAAATAGATGTGTTGTCACATCACGTAGCCTTTTACAACTTATGAAATTTAAAGCCTCAATTATTTCACCATGTTTTGATTTCTTTTGATGTTGGCCATTTAATTCCCAATATCTGAACATTTCATCATGTGAACTTTTAATTCCAATATACTCTTTCTTGAGTTTGGACAAGGTAGGCTCAACTTTTTCACTCCATAAAGCAAACAATATGTCACTAGAAATTTTCCCTTCCATCCCGAGGAGATTATCTGAATATTCACGGATTGTACAGTAATAGGACTATTGAAGCTATTTAAAACCTTCTAAATTCTGTTTCATGCAATTCCTTCAACCATTAAACAATGAAAACAGACTTACCCAAAGAAGGTCAGCTTTAATCCATTCACAAGATCAACTGTGAAAAAATTTCCTCATTCTTACACAGATCAAAGTAAATTTCAGAAAATTCACTGCAAGGGATCCCGGGTTTCGGCACCATCTGTAAGAGCGGACTCCTGTAGATGGTTCAGTCTACAGGGTTGCCATTAGACTAAAAA
Organism: Gobio gobio; assembly: GCF_949357685.1. Classification (NCBI taxonomy): domain Eukaryota; kingdom Metazoa; phylum Chordata; class Actinopteri; order Cypriniformes; family Gobionidae; genus Gobio; species Gobio gobio. The sequence continues at coordinate 85,754,703 of NC_137097.1, forward strand.
ACGTTTTCAGAAAGATGGAAGAAAACTGTACATTTCTTGTCTATTTCCACCCACTGCAACTCATACCAACGACGGAGATAAGCGCAGTTACAATAGCAAAATATGTGGGAGAGCATTGCTATAATATGACTATATTGTATTGCAATAGGGAGCACTTCAAAGTCAGTACTAAATCAAAACTAGTTAGCACAGTATTTGTAATAGAAAGGATTTAATGACAAAATCTGGTTATGGTTACACTTAAAATAGTTTCAAAATGGATGAATGAGATGATAAACTTATACCATTAATCGTACACAGCATGAATACAATGTTACCTGAGAGAGAGAGAGAGAGAGAGAGAGAGAGGGGGAGAGAGTGGGAGAGAGAGAGAGAGAAGAGAAGCCCAGATGACTTCAAGAGCCACAGGAAAAGAGAGCGAGAGCCTAGTTTCCAATCTTCTTTTATGTATCCCTTGACCATGTGACTGAAACCAAATGTATTCTTTTAAACTGACCAATCAGACCAGACTTCCCCAACAGTAAAAGGTGTGGCACCCCCTGCGGCCTACAGGCCTGCCTTTTGTTTCCCAGGTCCTTCAGATAAGCAAATGTGTTGGCAACAGTAAAGCAAATTTCTTTGTTGGATTTCAAATATCAAATATCTTTGATTATTTTCAATTCCTTCAGTTGTGTTGATTTGTTGATTATAGATAGATTAGACAAGAGTGAATATCTGCACTACCAGGGCACACTGGTGATATATCACTGCTGTTAAACTCAGAGTGGGGTTCAATGTCAGCTAATTGTAAAGTTAGTATCCCAAATGCTGTCTAATCTACCCCAAAACAGTTAGATAGCCGCACCTGAATTGACAGGTTGTGCCAGCGCGGGAGAGCCGAGCCAAAGTTAATGGGGTTTTAGTTAACCGGATGGTGTACAGATCGGGATATAAATAGCATTGGATGAACGATCGGACTAAGTGTAGGGTATCCCATACATCAAAGTGCTTGGTAAAAGGATAAACCCTCGGCCTCTGCCTATACATTTACTGCAGACATGGCAGAAGCCATCATAACAGTTGAGAAAACTAACTGGGACAGATGTTTCATTTGTCAGCAGGACACCAAGGAAAAACTCATTCATCCGAGTTTATTCAACAGAGAGCACGATCGTACTGGTTATGATACCATTGCAAGAAATGTTCCATTATTTCATAAGAATATTATTTATATATTATTTAAGTTTAGTTCCTTAGTATTGTTTGAGATACTTTCTGTTTGTCATGGTTCCATGGCTGTGTCAGCCAGAGTCGCTGTTGCCTCTGGATCTGTTCTTATTAACATTCAGTATTAGTCATTGCTCAATTTTTTGTTTGGTGCACTGTCCGTTCAGCACCACAACTGTGCTAATTTATTAATCTTATTTTTGTTTCCTCACCTCTCAGTATTAATTTGACATGTTTAATAACTGTTAGTTATAAAAAAAAATACAAAAATTGTGACTATTACCTTGTTGTGGTAGGGGAGCTTGTGTACCTCAATGAACCCTGAGAGCTATGCCGGTGGGAGGCAACTCCTGACAGGCTTTACCAAACTGGACAGGTCATGAGTGAGGAGTCAGACAAAACACAGTCAAACTACCTCTCTTGACAAGTCTTTTGAGGAACCCAATACATTTCTATGAGAAAATGTATCATTTAAAGATCCACATGGCGGACGGCAGTAATCCAGAAAAATTGCCGCCATCTTGAAATGTTATGTTGCTGTGGGCGGTTTCTTGTCAAATGACCCTTTGAGACAGCTCAAGGCAATTTTCATGCTTGTATCACCAACTAAATGATATCTTAAGCCTAATTGCTCCACTAAGGTGGTGGCCATCTTGAAAAATGGCCGCCATCTTGAAATTTCAAGTAGCTGCGGGTGGCTTATTGTCTAGTGACCATCAGAGACTGCTCATGCCAATTTTCTTGCTTGTATCACCAAATAAACCACTATATCACTTAACTGCTCCACTAAGGTGTCGGCCATCTTGAAAAATGGCCGCCATCTTGAAATTTCAAGTGGCTCTGACAATTTTCTTGTCAAGTGACCCATGGAGACTGCTCATGCCAATTTTCACGCTTGTATCATAAACTGAACAATTATATCACTTAGCCGCTCCATTAATAGTGTAAAAATACAAAATAGAACTGTATTTGGTCTCTTGTATCTAATGTTTATTAAGTGTACACCAGGGACATAAATTAACATTTGATATATATAAAAAAATGTGAGGACTTTGCCTCCTAATAGAACCCCCCCCCCCCCCCCCCCCCCCCCACTAATAATCCTAGGAAGTTGTTTAGTAATAGAAATACAGTTGTAAATCCTTCTATATCTAGATTCATCCACCATAGTGCGGAAGAAATGCTATGGTAATCAATGGCTGCAGATATTCTTCCAAATATCATCCTTTGTGTTCAGCAGAAGAAAGAAATTCATACAGGTTTGGAACAACCGCTTGAGTAAATGAGGAGAGCACTTTATTTTTGGGGGTGAACTATCCCTTTAAAGAAAAAAATCCCTTTTTTATTATTCATTGGATCTGCTAGTGGAGTATCAGTCAGGAAGAACATTGAGAGCAAAAACTCAAAAATGAACTAAAATCCAAGGACCAAGTTAAAGGGATAGTTCACCCAAAAATGAAAATGCTGTCATCATTTACTCACCCTCATGATGTTCCAAACCTGTATGAGTTTCTTTGTTCTGCTGAACACAAAAGAACATATTTTGAAGAATGTTTGTAACAAAGCAGATACAGCAACCATAGTATTTTTTCCCTACTATGGTAGTTAATGGTTGCTCTATCTGCTTGGTTACAAACATTCTTCAAAATATGTTCTCTTGTGTTTAGCAGAAGAAAGAAATGTATTACAGGTTTGGAACAACTTGAGGGTGAGTAAATTTTATTTTTATTTATTTACAGGGACAGTGCATATTAATTAACATTTCTGTCAATATGCCAGAGTTAGCCAAAAGGCTATTTTTCACCTACAGTCCCTAAAAGAGAGTAAAGGATGACAGCATTTTCAGTTTTGGGTGAACTATCCCTTTAAGCCAGAAAGGGGATTGTGCATTAGCAGTGGCAGCGTCAAGACTTTGTGATAGCTTGCCTTCACATGTTAGGGACGCTGACTGCTGAACTGTTTTTAAAATGCTTCTCAAGACACACTTGTTTGCTGTGCCGTATTTTTCTTGATATGTTTTGTTATTAGGGCCCGAGCACAGATGGTGTGAGGACTCGATTGTATTTTCTCTGCCCATTATTATTCTTCCCCGAAATGAATTGCATTTTTGAGGGCCTAAACATGCTCGAAAACTCATGAAACTTTGTACACGCGTCAGAAGTGGTGAAAATTTACGTCTGATGTGGTTTCAGAATTAGCTGTGGCAAAATAGCTCGATAACGCCACTTACAAAATTTGGTACTTTGTTTTTGTATTTCTGTCTGTATTATTTTGCTCCTGATCTTCTAATAGTGCTAACAACTTGTACAAAATACACATTCTTGGAAGAGAATTATAATTCTTGTCTAATCAAGTTTTTGTACCTGATCTGATCTAATATAAATAACACCAACTTTGCTGTTGATGGCACACTTTGTAGAATATATATATAGGCCTAATTTCATATAATAACCCATAAACTGTTACAGAATGTATAAATTACTTTTGATATAATATCCTCCGTGTCATAGTGTAAAATACTACAAATATTCTACTTAATTTTATTTTGACAATTTTGTAGAATAATTGAATAACTGATAACAGAAAAATCTGAATCCCAGTAAAAGATAATCATCTGAAAGGAATTTTCTTTTATGTCATAATAGAAATCACTCAACTAACCTATAGGTTTTAATGAAAGTGAAGATGCCTGAAATGTACATCTTAAGCCCTATTCGCACGGGATTAGTATTATCTGGGGACCTCGTGTGATTTAGAAATTACTCCCCACATCTGAATTTTGCGTGGCGCATTCGCACGGGATACGCAAGCCTGTGATTTTACTCGAATTTACTGACTTATCTCCCGGATATGATGTCAAGACTTGTAAATGTTTTTTTCGTTATAGATATAGCTGTATGCAATTATAAACAGTCGTATCGATATAATTTTGATTGTTTTATAGTAATACAAATAATTTAGTTCAGTTAGAGAACAGACGCTACAATTAAAAACGTAACTGAGCAATAATAACAATATACGGCGGAAGTTTCAGTTTCAAAGCTAAATGTAAAAGCGCCCATTTAAGCGAGTTTGTCATTGTACTGTTCTGTTTTTGTGTTTTTCACTAAGAATAATATTAAACACACCATTCAAGCAATTTACTCCCAAATTGGTGCTCATTCTAAAGTGAAAGTGTAATCCGCGCGGCCGTACGGAATTCATAACGGTGCGCATTATATGCAGCCTAGCTCCATACTTTGTGAAAGATAAAGATAAAAATGCGCATAGGACACAAAAACCTTGCAAAAAATTTATACGATCCGCCTAATCCCGGCCAAATCACAGAGATGCCGATTCGCACGGGACTAATATTATCACAGGACCTCTGTGTTTGGCGAAATATGGTAGGTAATTTGCGGGGGAATTTTTACTTTACAAATTACAGACATGGCCGATTCGGACGGGATTAAGATCAGACATTCTCTGCAATTATTACAAATCACCAGAGGTTCCCAGATAATACTAATCCTGTGCGAATTGGGCTTAATTCATGAAAATATTAAATAATAGCCCCGTTAATTACAATAAGTATTAGGCTACATTTAAAAACAATAACACCAGTAACAACATGCCACTTGGGGCCTTCTGTGCCAAATATGGCTGGGTTATCTTACCCCAAGAGTTTAATCTTATCTTTTTTCTTCAAAATAAAAGCTATAACATTTACTCCACAAATCCTTCATTAACAAATAGATATGTAACTATTTATGTATGTAACATTGTAACATAATACAATGTCATATATCACTATTTTAGATAGACACAAAATTTGATCAAAACTGTTTTGACTGACTAGTAAGAGTAAGATGGATAATTTGTATGTATGGACAAGCACCCAATGCCACCCCAGTGCCCCTTATTTTGGTTTGGGCCACTGCCCCTCAAAATGTCTTTTATATACTTATAGTCTACACAACAGGATCTGTGCTCACAGCGTCGCAGACATTAATATTTTAACGATTTATAAAAGTCTTTTCAGCAGCTCTGTTAATATTGATGAGCCTCAGACTATCAACACTCATTCAACAAGACATTCAGGATCATCAGCAGATCATCTCACTTTATTCTGACTGTTTGCTCTTACAAACACATTATTCCAGTCAGGATATATGACAAAAGACTATTAAACTGCTCTACTGAAAGACAATGCTGTTATTTATGGCTAAAACATCAGTAATGTTAAGAAGTCCACCCTCACAAATGGACTCTTCCAAACTCCCCCACCTCTGCTGGTGATTTGGACTGCTCCAGAGAACCAGAGATCAGAGAGTGAGGATGCAGAGATGTGCTTGTGTTTAGTTATTAACAGTTAAAGTAGTCAGAAGGGACAGACTTTGTGGATTGTGTGTAAGTATCTTCTCTTCATTAGTGATTACTATATTGCTAAGAGACATTAAGGAGCGTCTGAATGTTTACATTAATAACTCGGTTTGGACATTATATGACTTAATGTCATATAGTCTTCCTGTGTTCTTTATCGGTGAAGTATTTGATGTGCACTTATATTATATTGTGTAGATTTGAAACTGTGTCTCAGGGAATGTTAGTCTCACAAATGAGACGTTGATTAAGTTTGTATTCATATATTCTGGGTTATATCTATTTCTTTAACATGCTTGATAAGTTTTATTTTTTGCGTGCCCTTCCCAGTCCAGTGTATTTGGCAGTTAAAGGAATAATTAAAAGAATAATTTTTTATTGCAGAAAATCAGAAAGATATAGGAAAGAGTAAAAGAGGCGGATTATGCATTTATCCAATGAGAGAAAGATTACATCATATAGCTGATGGTCTAGGCATGTGATACATACAGAAAACAAGGCCACATCTGGTTTTCATCTGTTCAATCCTCCAGACTTGCCTTGAGCTCCTACAGAATCCTTCAATGCAAAGAATAGGAACACAGAGACCCCACTTCCATTCTATCCTACACAACCTTCTTCCATATATAGCAGTGGTTTCCGGTTCCATATATGAAAACCATATGTGAGCCGAGAGTGTAACTTCAACTAAAGCGAGAGAGAGAGAGAAAAGGAACCTCTGCTCAATCCATTTTATGCTGAGATTTATATAAAAACTCATCAATGCTATTTAATATGCTACTTATAACTAATATTTAAGTAATTAATATAACTGCTAACTAGCGGTCTGTAATTGCACATTGGGGGCAAACAACGCAGAAGTATAAAAGAAAAACCAACGTGTAACTTGCGGCGTAGAGCATACAGCGTAGGTCCGACGCAGAAGTATAAATCAGCAGCCGTGCACACTCAGACAGATTGCTATGCCAGTTTCGCAGATTATTGGTTTTGAATGGTTAAAAATATGTGCAAATTCATGTCCGGTGAGTATTCGGCTAAACGCAGTCGGATATGTCTTTAGTAAATATATACAAAGTTGAATCAGAAATCGGGTGTTATAATGAATTTTGGTCCGTGCAGCTCTTAAAGGGCCGGACCTAATATTCTGTGTGAAGCAGGGCAGGAACATGCCGGACAAGTGAGTTTTTAGGGTTTTTTAACCCTAAAACAATGAATAGTAAGTTCTATCATATTATTCAATCACTTTTACTGTTTTTTTGCCATAGTATCGACTCAGTATTGGTATTGAGGTATTTTAGTCTGGTATCATATCGATGTCATAATTTTGGTATCATTACAACAATATTCCATATAAAAAGTATTTGCTGATATTCTCTTTTTTTTTGTTATGTTGGTTTACAAATTTGTACCTTTTTACATTTTGTCAAGCGCTTGTTTACATCTATACTTTTTTATAGTACAAAGGCTAAAGTTGGAAGTTAAATTAAATGTTGTAAGTAAAACTGTTGAAAATTAGTCGATAGATAAATAGATTAATAGTTTAATTAAATTAATAGTCGATATAAAAATAGTCATTAGTGGCAGCCCTATTTGCTATATGGACCAAGTTTTCAGACCCCACTTAAGGGGGCGCTGTCAAGCCCCCCTGCCACACCAGAGTACCAGCTTTGGTCCGGCCCTGATGACCGCAGATTCCGATGTGTGTGCAAACTTTCAAGAGTTTTCGAGCATGGTAAGGGCCAAAAGTGCCAGAGAAGTAAAAAAAAAAACAATTGTCCTTAGAAGAACACTAGGACCTTTGCCCTTTCAGCGCTTGGGCCCTAATAATTGGAAGATCAGTGTACCTCATTAATGGAACGTTTCGGGAATGATAATTTATTAAAATTAATCAAAATTATATTTTATAGGAATTATCAATTACATCACTTTTGTCTTTTCACTTAATTTTCTATTTTTGAATTATGTTGATGTTCAAAAATTTAAATAATAACTTTAATTTCAGACGTGATGGAAGAGAGCAAGGAGAGTGAAGAACTGAGTGAAGTGGAGGAGGAACATCATGTCAAACCTGGAGAAAAACATTTGAGTCGCTTAAAGACTAAAAAGACAGTTATAAAGAAAACAAGAGGCAAGAAATCTACAACCTGCACTCAGTGTGGGAAGAGTTACAGAACCAAATGTAATCTTGAGCGGCACATGAGGATCCACACTGGAGAGAAGCCGTTCACATGTGATCAATGTGGGACGAGTTACACAACCAAACAATGTCTTGATGTTCACATGAGGATCCACACTGGAGAGAAGCCGTTCACATGTGATCAGTGCGGGAAGAGCTTCACAACCAAATACTATCTTGAAGGTCACATGAGGATCCACTCTGGAGAAAAACCATATCTCTGCACTGCATGTGGGAAGCGTTTCAGTGATTCATCTACTCTACACAGTCATACAAAATACAAACACAGCAAGTAGATGCTCTTCAGATCTAGCACTTTCAGGTCTGACACAGCGTCATCAACAAATGCAACACAATAATGCATCAGGCAATAAAATATAAGATAAATATGTCCTAACCAGCCATAATAACAGACATGACAAAGAAACATCATCTGAAGTTTTCATGGTGAATAAAGTTAATCTTCATAACCAGTAGATTCAACTGTGAGATTCAGATCAACTTAAAGACGGAGTTTCTCAAAAAGTTTTATTCTTGGGTATCATTTTGCTTCATTATATGAGTGATATCATTGTGCGTGTTTATGAGTTTCATATGTTCAATTGTCTTATAATACATATGCATCTCTTTCATGAAGAAATGTAGAAGCTTTTTACAAACCGTTCTTGTTCAGGAAGCTTGAATAGAAGAGGCTGTTTTAAGAGTGAGTGAGATTTATTTTTAATGTGGTCTTCACTGTTGTTTCTAAAAAGGCTAATAACCTTTAAAATTAACATTACTGAATACAAGTAAATATATTCAGTCAGCAATAGAATAAAAACAGTGCTAAGAAATAAGAGCTTAAAGGGATAGTTCACCTAAAAATAAAATGAGACCTTTATCTGCTTACCCCCAGGGCATCCAAGATGTAGGTGACTGTGTTTCTTCAGGAGAACACAAATGAAGATTTTGCATTCTCTCCGGCATATAATGCATGTCCATGGGGTTGTAACAACAATGAGTTTAGGGGAATAATTAATTCAAATTGTATAAATATTCATGAGTCTATGAATATGATTTACTTGTTGTACAGACAATATTAACTTATAACGGAACCTTTAATCATTTAAAAGTAACCTTTATCCAAATTGATTTCTTCATCAATTATCAATCTTACAAACCTTAAGAAACATTGATCTGCTTGATCAGGACAAATAATATCTCTTATGTTTGTACAATTTGTATTACTGAAGTAGTAATACAAGAAAATCAAGCTTAAATGGGTAGCTAAAATCGTACGTCTCATTGACTTCGATATTTGTGAGCAAAACAATACGGATTAAATTCAATGCAATTATTGGGTTTTAATAAAACAACTAAAGTATACAAAGCTACGAATCACACGGGGTAAATATGCATATATATGTAGGAGAAAACAAACAATATGGTACAAACAAGGAAAAATCAAACAAACGAATAATATAAAGGGGAAAAGAATGATGGAAAGAGAGTTAACGAGGGAGAGAGAGAGAGAGAGAGAGAGAGAGAGAGAGAGAGAAAGAGACAGACAGAGAAAAAGACAGCTCCACAGCCCTTTCAGAGACCTCAAGAAATGAACAGTGAACAGGAATAATTCAGACAACCTTTTACACGCAGTTTGATTGTGAAATAGAATACTAGGGCTGCTCGATTATGGAAAAAATCATAATCACGATTATTTTGGTCAATATTGAAATCACGATTATGTAACACGATTATTTCACATGACTTTGGGAATGTGTTGCAGCCACTATCATGTAGCAAATCTTGCACGTGGCATGTTTCTGCTCGTCGTCTGATTCCTCGAAGCCAAACTGTTCCCAGACAACCAGTGTTGGGCACGTTACTTTAAAAAAGTAATTAGTTATAGTTACTTCTTACAAATAGTAACTGAGTTACATCATCATAAAAGTAACTAATTATCAGGGAAAGTAACTACTGAGTTACTCTTTTTTTTTTTTTCAAAACTTGGATGCCCCCAATATTAAATATGTTGAATGAATTAATTGGACACTAAATAGAATAAATTATTATTATAAAACATTGTACATGAATGTACACTATTGTATTGTTGCTGTGGGACAATGTGAGAGACACCTATCAAATTCAATGCATTATTGTAAATATTATCTGTAGGCCTACTATAGTGTAAATATTGTGTAAATATTATCAGTAGACCTACTATAGTGTAAATATTGTGTAAATATTATCAGTAGGCCTACTATAGTGTAAATATTGTGTAAATATTATCAGTACTATACTACTCCTTTGGTAGTGGAGCGTTACCTTTGCAAGTCATTGGACTTGGTGTGTGTGACTGTGCATATGCGTGTGCGAGTGCGTGTGTGTCATAGGTGTGTGTGTGTGTGTGTGTACCACTGTCAAAGTGACAAAAATGGCATGTCCTTTTATACAGGATCCTGATGTTCACTTGATAATCCTCTAGAAGTAACCTAATAATTCGAATTTCCTTTAGGATGTCCAGTGGTTGGACGCATTGATGACACTCATATTCCCATCATCACACTTTCTGAAAACAGATTATTGTATGGAATGGAAGGATGCTGCCAGATGGTAGTACAAGATATATGGCATAACCACCACCACAGCTGTTAAATACATTTATTTACAATTGTTATGGTCATCTTTATTTCCTACAAATACTTTATTCTTTTTCCTGTTGGATGTTAATATTCTTCCTCCATCTCCTCTTCATCTGTCAGTGGTGCTGGTGTTTGGCTGGCCTGAGTAGAAGTCAAATGTTTAATGTCATTACCCTGATTAATAAATGTAACAGGTGGGATTAGAGAACATTTCATTATGTGAAAAGAGAATAGACCCTTTTCACATTTCTGGGTTTCTGAAGCTGAAGTCGTCATAGTTGGGTTAACCCTTATAGCGGTGAATGAGAGAATACATTAAATATATATTTTTGTGTCTCCATTTGCTCAAATAGCAAAAGAAAAACTCCACAATAGTGATTTCACAACTTTCAAAAAGATGGAAAAATGAAAGTGAGATTGATAACGGCTGTGAAAAGAGAGAAAGATGTTAATTTTCACCATCACTCCCATAGACACTGTATTAGAAACACTCACAGCAGCGGTAACTTGATTTTTGTAATTTGATGCAAAAGTAATATAATACAAAATATTAGTGTTATAAATGTACATACATAAAAATAAAAATAAAAACGTTGCAGGATTTACGATATTGATTACCATTAAAACACGTCATCACAGTGAAAAGGGTCTATGTGGGAAAAGCTGCTGCACATTGGACACTGAATGATATTTATTTAATAAGTCAAATGTTTGTAAAGTCATTAAACCTACACCCATGAACATTTTATGCTTAAAAGCTTTTCCTGATTGAATTATGTTTTTTTTATTTATTTTTTTAGCTGCTGCCACATTCTTTGTTTGCAACACAAACTAAGACAAAGCCATGTGTTCATGCACAACACAAACAAAGACACATTAAACAAAGACAAAACATACAGAGCTGCCAGAGGAGAACCCTGACAACAGCTAAATGTTATATATCATATATATATATATATATATATATATATATATTTTTTTTTAACCATTTAATTTTTTTTAATTAAATGTATTACGTTTATTATTTATGATGATGATCATTATAAGTAAATAATACATAAACATTTAAAGGCTGCATGAGATTTAAAAGTAAACATTGTTTATAAAAAAAAGATCAAGTGAAAAATAATTAACCATTTAAGCATAATGATTATTAGTAGTAGAGATTAGGGATGCAACAATACAGTTAGTCCACGGTTCAATACATACCTCGGTTTTTAACCACGGTTTTTGGTTCGGTTCGGTTCTGATGGCTTGTCACATCAGTTTTTTGTTATTCTATTCTTAGGCGACAGGAACAGCAAGAGGTTAAAGAGAAAAAATACTTCTTTTTTTTGCAATACTCTTTCTTTATTTTACTTAAAAGAATTGAAAAACCTTACTTAAACTTAACTTTACTTTAAAAAAAAAAAAACCCTTGTACACATTCCTAGTGTATTGGATAATATAAAATAAATATATATAAAGATTTACACTGGCAGCTCAGAGCTGTACAGCAGCATTTAAATATAAAATTGAATGAATGAATGTAAAAATAAAACACTACATAGACTTCACTATAAAATATACACTGATTCTTATTAAACCTATACTGAATTAGTTTTTCAGTCAAGAGCAGTGAGTGATTTCCTTTTTTGTTGTATTAACATTAAAGGGATAGTTCACTCAAAAATGAAAATTCTGTCATCGAGAAATGAATACAGGTTTGGAACAATATTAGTGTGAGTAAATAATGACATCATTTTATAGGTGAACTGTCTCTTTAAGGATCGCGTGTTCACTACTGCACTGTCAATTTAAGACCTCCGTGCATCTAATATACAGACACGATTGCGATTTTACTTTCACTTTAGACATAACTGACTGTGTTTATGTAAACCTTGTGTGTATTTGACAGTATTAGCGCAGTAAGACTACTTAGTCCAGTAATCACGTGTTTGACAGGCGTTTAGTGCGCGCGCTCTGAAAAGCGAATGTGAAAACCGCGCACGCAAATGAAACCGGCAAGGCTGTAAAACGCATGCAAAGAATGAACTTTCGTGATTGTGAATAACTATAGTGTTCCGTGAGTATAACTCTACCACTAACCTGTGATGTGAATGTATGTCGCGTTGTTCAGTATTGGGATGGAGGAAAATGATGGAATTTGTAGAAAAATAATTAATTAAATGCGAAACCGAAAAAAAACGCAATTCACAAGCGCGTATTGAACCGTGAATGCCGTACCGAACGGTTCAATATTATATTGAAAATTGTGGCATCCCTAGTAGAGATGTATTATTACTACATAGAGCCGGCGCTAAATCTACAGTAGGCTACAACAGTAGTCTAATATATTCTGTCAATTAATTTTTTTTTAAACCAAACTTTTATTTTGACGGGTTGCCGTTGTCCTTGAGTGTCTGTGTTCATGATATGACAGTTCTCTCAAATGAAACGGTAAATTCTCATGAAGTGACGGTTTATGCGTTCGGCTGATCATCCAGCGCCATGAAGCCCATCATTTCTTTGTAATTGCTTTGGTCTTTTCGCTGCTTATACCAAGAAAAGATAGGAGAGGCTGCAGACCTGTGGCTGGCTCTGAGCTCTGGCCAGCTTTAGCTGTTTTACCTTTACTAACGTTAACTTCTTCAAACTGGGCATGTTCCACGGGGTGATGGAGTTTTAAGTGTCTAATTAGGTTTGTCATGTTGTGCGCTTTCCTGGTGGTTCCCCCGCGGTTTATTTTAACCTTACAAGTTTTACAAATGGCATAATTAGTGTCTTCTAGTGTTTGCATGCGGCTGTGAGCGCGAGTGTGCACAGCCGCATGTAGACGGATCGGCTCAAAATCGGAGACACTGATCGCCGATCACTGATCAGGCCGATCATGCAGAAAATCGGCCAATTCCTATCCCTGGCCGATCAATCGGTGCATCTCTAACACACAGCCACAGATGAAGACGCAGCTGTGCATCTCTTCATCAAGCCAGCGCACAAACTACCGCAAATGAAACCGAAAGCAAGTCGCAGGTGCTCAACATACAATCATATTCATTAAAAGTAAAGAAACTGAATGATCTATTGCCGCGCTCCTATTGTGGTCTTTGATTTTGAAATTAGCAAAGAGATCAGATTTATATCCGTTTTGCGGAGATACATTTATGAGACCAATGTAAATGAAATCATTCTGATAAATCAGATAGATATCTGATATGTAAAAAAGCATGACGTGACCAGGTGTAAATAGGCCCTTTAAGAACTGTAACGTTGATATAATATGATCCATTTTTGGCTGAGCTGGGTCCACCTTGCACTGACAGGCATTAACAGCTCACAATGAATGAAAACAGCTGACGTGGTTTCTCAAGTTAGTGGTATTATTACCCAATGCATGTTTTATTTGTGCGTGACATGATTTACACACAGCGCGTGTCTTCCACAGTTTGTGCTTACCATGTTGTTCATAAAAGCCGAAATGTGTCAAGATGTCTAAAGTAGTTGGAGCATTTTAATTACTCGCACTCGCATCTCGCCAATGCACGCACGTGACAAATGACGGCAGAAAAGTATCAGTACATTATAATCGGTTAAAATCTATTAATGAACCGGTACCGAATCGTCCTCGTCTGCATCGTGGTGCAACGAAGAAACTATTAATTTCGACACTCGTAGTTATTAACAGTTAAAGTAGTCAGAAGAGACAGACTTTGTGGATTGAGTGTAAGTATCTTCGGTAACACTTTACAATAACAGTACATGAATAATCATGTATTAATACATGAAATAATAGTTTATTAAACATGAACTCATGATTAGTGAAGATATAAACAAATGAGGAGCTATCATGAACTAAGACAGGAGTCATAAGGATTCATGCATGAATAACAGCAGCATTAATACATGTTAGTACATGTTTGATCATTAATGCATTAATTAGCATGTATGGTTAAACTAAATCAAACAGGCTCCTTAAGAATAAATAAGAAGTACTCTGACTTTGAATTAAACATGGGATTTAATACTGTCATAATTAAACTGTAATAGCCTATTATAATCTGCCATCTGCAGCTTTGTGATTTTTAGCCATTTTTGTGAGCCATTAATTACACACATTTGTCTAATCAAACGTAGAAAATAGACTAATAACTATCACTAATCATTTTAATTTGATATAAACCGTTTTCAGATTTGTATAGTTCAATTAGTCTACGTTTAGTCACAGCTAGTTTTCTTCCCGGAACTACAGTATGTAGGGTTTGTTTCTGGTGGGACACTCATTAGTGGCGTAGCTCCTAGTGCGTTAGTTGTGTTCCTTCGGTATTGCTGCATTTTCATCAAATAATATATGTCAACTGCTTTGGTTAACCGAAATAATAATTTAAGACATGTTTGTATGATTGTTGTATTGGGATATTTCTGGAGGTGTGTACTTTAATTAACTGTTGTACTTTGTACTTTTTTAATTGTTTAAATGTAACTTATATGCTTCGATTAGCATTAGCCGGTGGATGCGCCCTGTTTTACATGTAAACATGCCTTATGTGGGTCTTTACAGGTATGTTTGGGCTTTCTTTTAAGTCCATATATGTTTCATTATATAAATATAAATAAAAGAACTAGCCTACAAATACTTTTTATCTTTGTTTTTTTTTTTGTAAAGGAATAAGGATTCTTATTATGTTTATTCATTTTGTATTGAATGAATTGTTAGTGCATCATTGTGTCATGACTTTACTTCAGGGGGCACGGCATTACTATCTCATGGTTAACTTACCATACACTAACATCAACTAATGGCTTGTTAATGTATGACTATGTCATGACTTTACTTGAGGGGGCACATCATGATTAATTCATTATTAACTAACCATACACTAACATCAACTCATGGCTTGTTAATGCATCATTGTGTCATGACTTTACTTGAGGGGGCACATCATGATTAATTCATTGTTAACTACTTATCAAATTCAGCTCATGATTTATCATAAACTTACTATGAAATACACATGTGACTAGTATAACTAGTATTCAGCCCAGTTAAGAGAATGGAGGTACAGTATCATCACGGCCTGTGTCTGGGTGAAGAGAGAACTGGACGGATCCCAGCAGACGATCCCTCACTTCCTGACTTTACTGCATGTTTCCTGTGTGGTTATTTTTTGGGAACTGATTTCTCAGGAACTGTTATAAGTCACAGTAGGTTTAGTTTGATGGGAAAGAGAATATCACCAAACAGAGACCTTTTGAGATAAAATATAGCAGATTTGGTATTTTCTATGTTTGATAAGGGTGATCAGTGAAAGTAATGAAAAACTATTCCTGTGGCTTTCAGTAATATTTGTGATGAAGCTTCTGATAATAATTGTTTAAATTATGACAATAATACATTTTAAAATGTATTTCAAAGTCAAAATATTTGTTATTCATTCTTAGAAAGCCTGTTTGATTTAGTTTACCCATACATGTTAATTAATGCATTAATTATCAAACATGTACTAACATGTATTAATGCTGCTGTTATTCATGCATGAATCATTATGACTCCTGTCTTAGTTCATGATAGCTCCTCATTTGTTCATGATTAGTTCATATCTTCACTAATCATGAGTTCATGTTGAATTAACTATTAATTAATGTATTAATACATGATTATTCATGTACTGTTATTGTAAAGTGTTACCGTATCTTCTCTTCATTAGTGATTACTATATTGCTAAGAGACATTAAGGAGCGTCTGAATGTTTACATTAATAACTCGGTTTGCACATTATCTTGTCGCCTAAATACATTGTCTTAATGCCATATAATCTTCCTGTATTCTTTATTGGTTTAATATTTGATGTGCACTTATATTATATTGTATAGATTTGAAACTGTGTCTCAGGGAATGTTAGTCACACAAGTGAGACATTGATTAAGTTTGTATTCATATATTCTGGGTTATATCTATTTCTTTAACATGCTTGATAAGTTTTATTTCCCGTTGCGTGCCCTTCCCAGTCCAGTGTATTTGGCAGTTAAAGGAATAATTAAAGGAGGAAATAAAATCTTGGTTTATTGCAGAAAATCAGAAAGATATAGGAAAGAGTAAAAGAGCTGATTATGCATTTATACAATGAGAGAAAGATTACATCATATAGCTGATGGTCTAGGCATGTGATACATATAGAAAACAAGGCCACATCTGGTTTTCATCTGTTCAATCCTCCAGACTTGCCTTGAGCTCCGACAGAATTCTTCAATGTAAAGAATAGGAACACAGAGACCCCACTTCCATTCTATCCTACACAACCTTCTTCCATATATAGCAGTGGTTTCCGGTTCCATATATGAAAACCATATGTGAGCCGAGAGTGTAACTTCAACTAGAGAGAGAGAGAGATGAGAGAGAGAGAGAGAAGGACCCTCTGCTCAATCCATTTTATGGTGAGATTTATATAAAAACTCATCAATGCTATTTATTATGCTGCTTATAACTAATATTTAAGTACTGTTTTATCATTAAAAAACAAACAAAAAAACTCTGTCCCAGTCATTGAATTGTTTCTGGGGGTTCAACTGGTAAAGCCTGAAATAAATATAATAAGCGAGGCACTATAATAATTTGGCAAGGCAAGTTTATTTGTATAGCAAATTGCATACACAATTGCAATTCAAAGTAGCCTGGTTAAAACCAGACCATTCTCAGTAGAAACTGAGTTATGGTCTGGCAAAGCTTCATAGACAAATCATTTCCAAAGGGGCGTCACCAACGGGCGTCGCTCAAATGCCTCTGGGCGCAATTGGATAGACCTAAAACCAATCAGAGCGATGAGGGAGATGACGTATGCAGAGCGACGGAGAAACAGCTGAGACTATCAGCTGGCCGTTTATCAATATGCGTTCTTGTCTGTACTTGTGTTCTCAAATAGGAAATGTCCCCGGTTTCCATTTCAGAAATCTTACCAAGTTTGACTCCGGAGAATGAACTCCCGAGGACGGGAGGACACTAGTCCGCCAACTCTGCTAATGGAGGCAGCGTTCTTGACAGTATCACTCAGTATATATGTAGTGCAGGCAATGCATATTATCTTTAATGCATGTTTATAACAAAACAAAATATAAAAAACCCAGCCTCTTTTCGTTTACATTTAAAAAAAACACACACACAAAATATAGACATAATATAGGCTATGATTATCACTGTAATAAATTAAATATGACACAAAACACAACCAGTCACTTTTTGTTAAATGTCAGTTTATGTGTGATCATCAATAGCAATTATAAAAGTATAAGTAAAAGGTATAAGAAGCTATACAATAAATAAAGCAATTCAGTCAAAGTCAGCGCTAGGAGACTACAACGGTAAAGTTTAATATCTTAAAAAATATAAAGTAATGAAACTTCACTTTGCCCTCAGACAAAACGATCTGTCTAGGAACAAATTATAGATTAATGAGAGCAAAGATCAGCCGTTAGATCTACACAATACGAGACGGTTTAACCACTACAGAGACATCAGAACCAGCGGCAGACGGCAGAAGGACTGGCCGAGGAAAGGCGCCTCTCGGCGGGGTTATGAGCGATTGAGCGCCGCTGAACCACTGGAGCTCACAACTCCGAAGACGGCAGATCAAATTTAAAAAAAGGCGCTCTCTTTATAAATAAACCACATATTTGAGCTTTAAACAACTACATTCACGCCTGAAAAGGACTTAAAACTATATTTTGTAAAACATTAACACTACCAGAGGGCTCTCGCTAAGACCCATTCGTTTAGCCACCAAAGGGCCAAGCTGGTATCAGACTTTTGCCGAATCCAGTCGGTAAGACAGCGATTATATCTTTTTTAGATATGAAGGCTTCGAGTGTTGTTCTTTGCTCGGGTTTTAACGAAAAGGAAAAGTTTAAATCGCTTAAAACAGACGCGATAGCTGATTCGAACGAGTGATGCTCCACGTACAAATCTGCTTCAATGTCGCTGCGCTGTCGTCATCGTGTAAAGCCCGCCCCAACGTTTCTAATTGGTGCCGCGATTTCTAGGGTTTAGAAATGGGCTTGAAGGGGCTCTTTGCCAGACTACTTGCAGAGCAAATCTAAATTTGTCGGAAGTTGTCTGGGTTTTCCCAGGCTAAATTCAAAGTGCTTTACATAAGAAATAAGAATACCGTGAGTAGGAATTAAAAATAAAAACAAGGATAATTAAAACAGTTGTAATGAGAATTTAAAAGATAAAAAAAAATGGTGACAGATGACAACAATGAACAAAGGAAACTAAAACAGTTACTAAAAGAATAAAAAGATGATGCATAGATAAGATAAGGTGCATCAGTCGGACGTACAGTGGCACAGTGCTCATTCAGTAAATGCACAGCTAAACAGATGTGTTTTGAGTCTGGATTTGAAAGTGGCTACTGTTGGAGCACATCTGATCTGTTCAGGAAGCTGGTTCAGCTGCGGCTGGCATAATAGCTAAAAGCAGACTCTCATTGCTTTGAGTGAACTCTTGGTATTTCTAACTGACTTGATCCTGATGGGTTTGTATTTAATCAGCATATCTGCAATGTATTGAGGTCCTAGGCCATTGAGTGATTTATAAATAAGTTATAGTACTTTAAAATTGATTCTAAATGTAACTGGAAGCCAGTGTAAAGACCTGAGGACTGGTGTGATATGGTCATATGTTCTGGTTCTGCTCAGCGTTCCGTATGAGCTGCAGCTGTCTAATGGTCTTTTTGGGGAGTCCGGTGAGAAGACCATTACAATAGTCCACCCTACTGATGAAAGCATGAACGAGTTTCTCTAAGTCTTGCCTGGAAACAAAGCATCTAATTCTTGATATATTTTTGAGATGATAGTAAGCTGATTTAGTTATTGCTTTGACATGATTACTGAAACTCAGGTCTGACTTCAAAATCACACCCAGATTCCTCACTTGATTTTTTGTTTTTAGACCTTTAGTCTCAAGATATGTGTTCACCTTGAGAATTTCATCTTTGTTTCCAAATGCAATAAGTTTGGTTTTGTCTTTGTTTAACTGAAGAAAGTTTTGGCACATCCAGTAGTTAACTTCATCAAAGCATTTGCACAGGGAGTTAATGGGGCTGAAGTCATTAGGTGATAGTGCTAAATAGATCTGGGTGTCGTCAGCATAGCTGTGGTAAGCCATTTTGTTCTCTCTCATTATTTGGCTCAGTGGGAGCATGTACAGGTTGAATAGGAGTGGTGCAAGAATTGACCCTTGTGGGACTCCGCATGTCATGGATGTCCACTCAGACTTATGGTCACCTATACTCACATAATAACCTCTCCCTTCTAAGTATGACCTGAACCATTTGAGGACCATTCCAGAAAGCCCAACCCAATTTTCTAGCCTGTCAAGAAGTATGTTGTGGTCAACAGTGTCGAATGCAGCACTGAGGTCGAGTAGTACCAGAATTGATGTTTTTCCTGTATCTGTATTGAGGCGAATATTATTTATTATTTTTATGAGCGCTGACTCTGTGCTGCGAAGCGTTCGGAAACCAGTTGGAAAATGGTCAAAGTATCCGTTTGAGCTTAAGAATTTGTTCAGCTGATTGAAATTTTACCATCAATTGCTTCAAAATCAGACATAGTGAGTTTCTGAGGATGTGGTCTGATCTGACTGACCCCAGAGCAACTCAAGGATGTGCTGATCGCATTTCTGATATTATTGATTTTCTCTGTGAAGAAGGAAGCAAACTCACTGCATTTGCTGTCTGAGAGCATTTCACTGGGAATGTGACTCGGGGGGTTTGTTAGTCTCTCTACAGTAGCCAAAAGAGTGCGCGTGTTGTTTCTGTTTATAATATTTGAGAAGAAGGTCTGTCTAGCTTTGCCTAGTTCCACATTGAAAGCATGAAGGCTGTCTTTATAGATGTTATAATAGACTACAAGTTTTGACTTCCGCCACATGCGTTCAGCTTTCCTGCATTGTCTTACTTTGCACTGCTGTTGTGTTTCTCCAAGGTGCTTTTTGTTTGCCACTCTTTTTCCTGACTTTCAGATGAGCAATATCATCAATTACACTCTTAACTTTTGAGTTAAAAGAGTCAAGGAGAAAATTAAAAATCAACAGAGTCTGCAGATATGCTTGGTGTTAGAGATATAGCCTTCATAAACAGCACACTAATGTTCTCATTTAAGCATCTCTTTTTGACAGAGACAGATCTAGCTTCAATGGCAGGAGAGATTGATATATCAAAGAAGATACAGAAGTGATCAGACAGTGCCACATCCTTAATAACTATCGATGAAATGTTTGATGAGAAGGCCTTAGACTTTCTATCACGTAACAGAACAGAAATAGAGAAAGAGACAGGCACACTGGGTTCCCGCTTGTTCTGTAAACATTTGATAAAGTTGCTGGTAACGTAGCGAGGACCCAGGACACATCACTGAGATCTGGTATCAGTTGTTTTTGGTTCACCTACAACAGGTGTGTGCCCTGGCGTTGTGACTGAAGAAATCTCACAGGAGGAGGGGGAGGGTTAGCTGGGCCCACAGGCTTTGGTAGTTGTGGGGCTCATCGCTTTTTGGTTGATATCTGGGGGCTCGCAGTGATCGAGTGTGAAAGTCTGGGCTCAGCATAAACCAATTCCTGCATTTTGTCTGAGAAGCAAAGAAGCGGGGATGCTGTAGAGAGGGATAACATGTCTGGTGAGGGGGGCTGTTGCTCTGGTGTTATCGGAAGCTGAAATATGTTATCGTCCGGTTCATGGAGTGATTTAGACATTTCATCCAGCTTCATGTTGAACTGATTCTACTCTGTTGCTCATATTCAATGGAAGTAGTACTGAGATGGGTCTATATGAATCACATTCCTTACTGTCTTTTCCTTGTTTATGTATCACAGATATAATAGCCTCTCTCCAAGATTGAGGAAGCTCTCCCTCTTTAACCCCTTTGTGTTCAGAGATCGCCGACGGCCCCGCGTTTGATAGTGTTTACATTGATCGCTAGTTTACAATATCATTTTGTCAAGTAATAAGGTCAACCAGTACATTGTTTGAAAGATAAGAGACTGCAGATTCGTATCTGTATAAGCATTATACAATCAAGATAACTTTGCAACGTTTTTTTGTCATTCTGTATGAATCTAAACAATGTGGTATGACAACAAAGAGAGAGGGTGTCCCTTACCTTTTTGTGCTTTGGAAATGTAATGTTTGGCAGAATAATGGTGACTTCGACCTTTTTTCCATGGGAAGAGTCCAGTGTACGATATCCATAGTAAATATTTGTCCAAAAACAAGCAAACTGGTAAAAAAAGCTATAGAACTTCTGCTGTTTACTTCCTGAAGTTTACTAATCACGAGGACGCTGTCCTGTTTATTTGATGAACTGTACTCATGAAGCGCATTATTCAATGAAATATAACGTATCAATGTATTTAGTAGAGTGTCTGGAACTGAATGAGAACCGCCCAGAAGATATCTGATGAAAACTAGCCACGCAATTTTAGAAAAGATTGAAAGATGACAGTCACTTTTTGTGACGCATGATTATCCACATGCAAATGTGTTTGGTAAAAAAAAAAAAAAACAGCAATGGGAAAGTCTTGTGTTGTCATCTAACATGTAGTCAATGCAATAACGAATACGCCGATGTGTTGATTAGCATAAATCTCGCGAGTATCACATTGTATTTTTGTTTGCGTAACCATTTGCATCCTGGAAAATTACTCACGCACGCCCCTCGTGACGCACAGAGGTTCCATTGCTACACTTGCTCACTAGCGCTCGCTCTGTCATCATTCGCCTGCAATGGATTCACGTCGAGGACAGAAGTTATTTTCTCCTGCTGCTGTATTGGAAGAACTTTTGCGAAGCAGTGATGAAGAAAATGTGGAATATTCAGAAGAGAGTGCTGTATCCAGCGTCGACTCTGAAGAAGAGGAAATGTTTTTGGAAGGTCTCGATCCTGTTTTAGATCGGTAAGTGTCTACATTTAGTACGTTTTTGTTGCTTTGTTTTGTAGTTTTGTGTTTCTACACTATTACGGCTTATTAGTACATTCAAGTACCGCAAAATTTCTTTTTTATTCAAGTGCTGAGTTAGAAGCTAGTGATGTAAGTTGTAACAATGTATCGTGGATAGTGAAAATCTGTATTGTGTATATTTCACCCAAAATAAAAATGACAGTGTGAGGAAAAAGTTAAATTTCACAGTGTTTTAGTGTCAGTACTACATTCAATTACTATAAAATGTTGAATATAATGTATAGTAATGCAATGGGGGAATATTTGTGGGACCTGATAATGACAAATGTCTTATGTTGCCACTAAAAAGTGACCAGCAATATTTTAAATATGTCTAGTCAGTGAGTGGGTGAGAGTGTAAGCATATTTGTCTAAAATAATTCAGTCTTTTCGGCTATTATCACCAGAATAGTTTTTACTCTGTTGTCACCATTGTCCTGTGCGTTTGGTTATCAGCACCAAGTCCAAGCCTATTCATATCCACCCCCAATGTAATACCAAATTTAGCATTTCGGTATATTTTTTGTTATCCTTTTTACAATATGCCTTGGAGTATCGCAATAATATTGTATTGTGAGTTCAGTATTGTGCTATTTATCGAAATATGACATGGGAGTATTGGTAAACCTCTAGAAGAAACCATGTACAACGTACTTGAGCATATAACTTTATGTATGTACAGTTGTGTATGTAGAAAGCAGGACAAAGTTCAGACCAAATGTGTCAGAGGAAAAAATGCAATAATATGTGCTATTTTCTGTGCAAGATAATCTGTTATGTTGGCTTTATTTCTAATCCTTTTTGTGTAATTCAACAGTGAGGAAACTTCAGATGATGACAGGGTACCAGAGGCCTCTGGAAAACAGACAAAACGTCCCTGCCTGGCTGCAACATCTCTCGCTGCCTCCAGAAATTCCAGGGGAGGAGGAAAGAAAGGAAGACAGAGACAGCGCAGTACTTTGTGGTAAGCAAATAATGTGAAGCAAGTAATGTTTCTTGAGAGAAGAAACTGTTTTGGGGTATGATTATTGTCTGATTACAGTCTGAGTCATTAGCTGGTAGTGTAAATGTTTCAATAAGGTAAACAACAGAGTGGGTATGGAGGTAGATCACTGTATGTGAAAGATCCTTTGAATTTGAATAGAAAATTTGTAAGCTTGTGTAAATGTGCCATCAGGGCAACAATAGAGTGGGTATGTAGGTAGATCACTGTATGTGAATGATTCTTTGAATTTGAATAGAAAATCAGTAAGCTGATGTAAATGTGCCATCAGGGCAACAATAGAGTGTGTATGGGAGTAAATTGCTGTAGTTTTTTCTATGTGTAAGATAAACAGTTGTGTTGGGTGTATTTCTAATCCTTTTTGTGTAATTCAACAGTGATGAAACTTCAGATGATGACTGGGTACCAGAGGCCTCTGGACAACCGACAAAACGTCCCTGCCTGGCTGCAACATCTCTCGCTGCCTCCAGAAGTTCCAGGGGAGGAGGAAAGAAAGGAAGACCGAGACAGTCGCCTCCTGATGACTCACCCAGTACTTTGTGGTAAGAAAATAATGTGATGAGATCCTTATCTCTTGAGAGAAGAAAATAATGTTTTTGGGCATCATTATTGCCTGATTGCAGTCTGCATTATGAGCTGGTGGTATAAATGTCAATAAGGGTAACAATAGAGTGTGTGTGGAGGTAGATTGCTGTATGTGAATGATCCACTGAATTTTTATGAATTATGAATATGGATATAATATATGTATATACCTAAATTTCTGTTCATGTTTGTTATTCAATAGTGATGGCACTTCATATGATTCACCCAGCCCCTCAGGGATGGTATGGTGCAGTAACATGGACAGCACAGAACCTCCACAAATTGTCTTTAGGCCTCTTCACTCTGTCGGAGCAAAGGTTATAAAAACAGCTTTGTACAGTCCTCTGCAGCTGTTCCAGTTGTTCTTTTCAAGTTCGTTGCTGCAGACATTGCTGGCTAACTCCAATGCCTATGGATCAATGTGCCAGGCGGCCAGTGGAAAGCCATGGACTGAAATAACCATGAATGACATGATGTCATACCTGTCACTTGTTATTTACATGGGAATGGTGAGGCTGACTTCACTGTCGGACTACTGGAGGAAATCTGAGCTCTACAATTTGCCCATGCCATCTGAAATAATGTCAGGTAGAAAGTTTCGTCATGTTTCAACCTCCATTCATCTGAGTGATCCTAACGCTGATGCAGAGAACGAGAAGAACAAGGGATCACCAGCCCATGATCGACTCTGCAAAATAAAGCCCATTTATGATTTCATCAGGGAAGCAAGCAAGGCATACTTCCATCCCAATCAGCAAATTTCTGTTGATGAAAGGATGGTGGCATCCAAAGCCAGATCTGGACTCAAACAGTACATGAAAAGTAAACCCACCAGGTGGGGATATAAACTGTTTGTGCTGGCTGATTCACTTACCGGCTATACTTGGGACTTCTTTGTGTATGAGGGCAAGTCTGCAGCTAATAAAGTCACAGATAATGGACTGAGTTATGATGCAGTCATGGCACTGGTAAATGAGAAGGTGTTGGGAACCGGTTACAAGTTATATGTTGACAACTTTTATACCAGTCCAACCCTCTTCAAAGACCTCCTGAGCAAAAAGATTTATGCTTGTGGCACCATCAGACCTAACAGGAAAGGCTTTCCCAAAACAACTTTGAACAAGATGCCCAAGAAAGCACCTCGTGGCACCATACGCTGGATAAGGGACGACAGTGTGTTGTTTGTGGAGTGGAAGGACACAAGGGAAGTGTTGGTCGCCTCCACCTTCCACAAAGCTTTCGCTGGTGACACTGTGAAAAGAAGGGTCAAAGGGAGTGACGGTTCTTGGTCACTTATGGATGTCCCCATTCCAGCTGCTGTGAAGGACTACAATAGGTTAGTATTATATTATATTATATTATATTATATTATATTATATTATATTATATTATATTATATTAATTATATTATATTATATTATTTGCTTTTTCTAAATGTATATTTTTTGCTTCTTTTTCCAGGTACATGGGTGGAGTGGATCACTCTGATGCACTTATTGGATACTACAATGTCCTTCACAAGACCAAAAAGTGGTATCGCACATTCTTTTATCACTTTGTCGACATTGCAGTGGTGAATGCTTTCATTCTGCACCAGTATTTGGCAAAGACTAAAAACCAGAAGCCAATGTCTCAGAAAGCATTCCGGGAAACACTGATTTTGGAGCTGGCAGGACATCCAACCAAAAGCAAGGTGCCTGACACTCCTCCTCGTCCTTCTTGTGAGTGCCACAGTCCTGTGCACATCACCAACGACAGCACTGCAGGTGGACGCAAATGCAAGGTGTGCCGCCGGAATTCTCCCGTGAAGTGCCACAACTGTGATGTAGCTTTCTGCTACCTACCTAAAAGGAACTGCTTTATGGAGTATCATTCACAGAACAACCTCCGTGTGTGACTACTGTGAGAGTATATGTTCAGGTGGACGAGTGGGCCGTACACTGTATTTCTCTACATATAGCAGAGTGACAGTAAAGCTCTCCTGACTTGAACAGCACTGCCAAACACTGCAATACTTTGTAAATAGTACATTTTACATCTTTAAATATAACAGCACTGCCAAACACTGCAATTCTTTGTAAATAGTACATTTTACATCTTTAAATATAACAGCACTGCCAAACACTGCAATACTTTGTAAATAGTACATTTTACATCTTTAAATATAACAGCACTGCCAAACACTGCAATACTTTGTAAATAGTACATTTTACATCTTTAAATATAACAGCACTGCCAAACACTGCAATACTTTGTAAATAGTACATTTTACATCTTTAAATATAACGGCACAGCCAAACACTGCAATACTTTGTAAATAGTACATTTTACATCTTTAAATATAACAGCACTGCCAAACACTGCAATACTTTGTAAATAGTACATTTTACATCTTTAAATATAACGGCACAGCCAAACTCAGTACTTTGTAAATAGTCCTTTTTTTGTTTTTGTTTTTTTTTTGGGGGGGGGTGTTGTTTTAGCACTGTGTTGAATAACTAAGGAACAGTTGTTTTTTGCTGTATACAATATGTACATAAATAAAACTTTTTATTAGCTAAATAATGTATGTCATTATTCTAAACCTTTAAATTAATGGAAGTGAACAAAGACTTTGTTAAACGTCTTATACGTTACCAAGTGTCACTTTGGTGTCCTTTTGGAGCTCTTTCAAAAAAATATTATTTTACAAAAAAATATGCACATACATGCATTTTTATAAACATTTAGGGGTGAAAAATATACCAGAGAAAGTATATAAATTGAGCTTTGTCATGTTGTAATGAGAAAATAGATTGAAATGATCAAACAAACCGGTTATACCGCATGGTAAAAGGTGGTTACCAAGTGTCCCTTTGGAGTCTCCAAGTGGCCTTTTTGGAAAGGTGCCTAGACATACTCCGAACTAAATGCTTGTAAAAAAGTCATTTTGGCTTGTATCAACTTCAAATTTGAAACATACATTTAAAAGACATGTGGCTTTAGTTTACTTGTGTTTCCAGATCCATATATATTTCTGCCTTATGTATTTTTCTTGTTCATAAACCGTTATAATTTTTTTTTTCAATTGTCCATTGTGTTTGAGCTTATTTATCTCTCTACTAGTAATTTCTAGAGTAATTTTGAGTCTTTCATGGTAAACTGTCAAGTGTCAGCTTTCAAATGATTCCTTTGATTTGTGTGTAGTCAAAAGGACTCATTAGCAGCAACAATTTTATTTTGGGTATGTCATTTTGCACTCATTTGCCAAAAGTGGGGGTGACTGGTAAGGGGTTAAGTGTATTATTATTAAAAGAACTAAGAAGTAAGGCGGTTAGTGCGGAAAATGTTATACCATTCAGACGGGAAGCCATCTGTTCAAGGAGATTTACATTTACATTTATGCATTTGGCAGACGCTTTTATCCAAAGCGACTTACATTGCATTCAAGGTACACATTTTACATTTTGTAAACTTTCCCTGGGAATCGAACCCATGACCTTGGCACTGCTAGCGCCACACTCTAATGTTTGAGCTACAGGAAATCTGATTTCTACATCTACACCCCACTCGCTTTTCCATCTCATCCACTCTTTCCAAAGTTGACTGTAAAGATTTTGTCGCTTCGTTCAGCTTTAGATTGATTTCTTCTTTGAACTCTGTCAAGTCATTTCTGATGTTGTTCCTAATTTTCTGCTGAAAATCAGTCATGTCATTGTTAAGATCTGAATGTAGGGCAGTAATCCGACTGTGGATTGCCGATATACTTTCTTGGATCAAAGCAAAGACATTCTGGCATCGCCATCTTAATCGTCGTCATTTTTCTGGTCTCGTCATTCACCATCTTCCCCTTTTCCATCTTTTTCATGTCTCATAATCGACTTTCCCCATACTTTCTTATGTTTGTCTCCCTCTGCCATCTTGCATGTTAAGATTTTACCTTTTCCGAACTTTTTGAATCAAGGGAGAATATTATTGACTGGGAGCGGTTCCCTTACGCCGCCATCCCCTGCATGGCTTAACTGGAAAATCAGGTTGAAGTAGTTTTAACGGTTTTAAGGTTTGTGTTGTATTTTTATACTGCTTTATACCATCCTAAAATACCATCTACCATCTACACATCCCCATAACCTATAACAATCATACACAGCTTCTCACCTGAAGGTTAAAGATGACAGGAGCAGGTGTTGCTTTAGGGTCCTTGGCGGTGTCCTTAAACCAGCTCAATCTCGAGTGCACTGGGCAGGATGCTAATATATATTTTCTCTGTTAAGCAGCACTATATGAAACATAATGAAATATTTCATAGGGGGCTAATAATTTTGTCTTTCACTGTATGTCCTTTCACAAGATTGAATGTTGATGTAATAAAAGTTATATTAATTTTTATCTCATTTCAGACGTGATGGAAGAGAGCGAGGAGAGTGCAGAACTGAGTGAAGTGGAGGAGGAACATCATGTCAAACCTGGAGAAAAACCTTCGAGTCACTCAAAGACTAAAAAGATATTTATAAAGAAAACAAGAGCCAAGAAATCTACAACCTGCACTCAGTGTGGAAAGACACTCTTGATGTATATATGAGATTTCACACGGGAGAGAAGCCATTCGAATGTGATCAGTGTGGAAAGAGTTTCACACTATCAGGACTCCTTAAAAGACACATGAAAATCCACACAGGAGAGAAGCCGTTCTCATGTGATCAGTGTGGGAAGAGTTTCACGGAATCAGCACACGTTAAGAAACACATGATGATCCACACTGGAGAGAAGCCATTCTCATGTGATCAGTGTGGGAAGAGTTTCACACGATCAGCAACACTTAAAGAACACATGAGGATCCACACCGGAGAGAAGCCATTCAAGTGTGATCAGTGTGAAAAAACATTTATTTGTCCATCAAACCTTAAGAAACACCTGACAGTTCATACGAAGGAGAAGCCGCATTCATGTTCTGTGTGTGGAAAGAGTTTTTCACTGCTGCAAAGTTTACACACACATCAGAAAATACACACTGGTGTGAGAGAGTACATGTGCTTTGAGTGTGAGAAGACTTTTATTTCAGCAAGCAATTTAAAACAACACAAAAGGATCCACATTGGAGAAAAACCTTACAAGTGTTCACACTGTGACAAGAGATTCAGTCAATCATATCTGAAAACACATGAGAGGATCCACACTGGAGAAAAACCTTACAAGTGTTCACACTGTGACAAGAGATGTAGTCGGTCATCAGTTCTGAAAACACATGAGAGAATCCACACTGGAGAAAAACCTTACAAGTGTTTACACTGTGACAAGAGATTCAGTCAGTCAGGAAATCTTAAATCCCATGAGAGAATCCACAGCAGAGAGAAGCTGCACGAGTGATCCGGGGCGTTTCTTCTGAGGAGGCAAAAAAAGTAAACAAAAATAAAAATAGATGACAAAATATTCACTATTACAAAAAAATAAAACAAAGCAAATATTAATAAAATTGACTAGGCATGCATGATATATCGGCAACATATCCTTATCGGCCTATAAATAATAATTTTTGATGATATTGTTATCAATATTGGGGCAGTCGTGGCCTAATGGTTAGAGAGTTGTACTTGTAACCCGAAGGTTGCGGGTTCGAGTCTCAGGTCCTGCAGGAATTCCAGCGCTCTCCTCCACCCTCAATACCACGACTGAGGTGAGACCCTTGAGCAAGGCACCGAACCCCCAACTTCTCCCCGGGCTGCCCACTGCTCTGGGTGTGTGTTCACTACTGTGTGTGTGCACTTGGATGGGTTAAATGCAGAGCACAAATTGCAAGTATGGGTCACCACTTGGCTACACGTCACTTCAATCTGATTAAGAATATTTGACCAATATATTCAAGCCGAAAGATAATGTATTATTTCCTTCAGCTGAGACGCGCCGTTTGCTGTGATGATGGGTTTGAATCGCTTCAAACATGATTGGAATCACTTAAAAAAGGAAATCAAACTTGAAATCTCTCGAAACGTTTGTAGCTTCTAAAGTTACAGTAAAACACCACATGGTGGCGCTCAAGCAAAAAACGGTCTTATAGAGCACACATTGATGCGATGGAGAGGAAGTAAGTAGACAAAGGGTGCGTTCGCCCTGCAGCGTCATCAAAGAAAGGCAAAGACAGTGTCGCGCAGATTATGACATAACATAAATTAATATTGTAATTTAGTTTACTTTCAAATTTAAAACCATATAATAATACGTTTATATTTACAAAACACACAGTATGTAGGCTATCTAAAAAATATAATCAAAACACAGGTGCTGGTCATATAATTAGAATATTATAAAAAATTGATTTATTTCACTAATTCCATTCAAAAAGTGAAACTTGTATATTATATTCATTCATTACACACAGACTGATATATTTCAAATGTTTATATCTTTTAATTTTGATGATTATAGTTGACAACTAAGGAAAATCCTGAATTCAGTATCTCAGAAAATTTGAATATTGTGAAATGGTTCAATATTGAAGACACCTGGTGCCACACTCTAATCAGCTAATTTTAATTCAAAACACCTGCAAAGGCCTTTAAATTGTCTCTCAGTCTAGTTCTGTAGGCTACACAATCATGGGGAAGACTGCTGACTTGACAGTTGTCCAAAAGATGACCATTGACACCTTGCACAAGGAGGGCAAGACACAAAAGGTCATTGCAAAAGAGGCTGGGTGTTCACAGAGCTCTGTGTCAAAGCACATTAATAGAGGCGAAGGGAAGGAAAAGATGTGGTAGAAAAAAGTGTACAAGCAATAGGGATAACCGCACCCTGGAGAGGATTGTGAAACAAAACCCATTCAAAAATGTGGGGGAGATTCACAAAGAGTGAACTGCAGCGGGAGTCAGTGCTTCAAGAACCACTATGCACAGACGTATGCAAGACATGGGTTTCAGCTGTCACATTCCTTGCATCAAGCCACTCTTGAACAACAGACAGCGTCAGAAGCGTCTCGCCTGGGCTAAAGACAAAAAGAACTGGACTGCTGCTGAGTGGTCCAAAGTTATGTTCTCTGATGAAAGTAAATTTTGCATTTCCTTTGGAAATCAGGGTCCCAGAGTCTGGAGGAAGAGAGGAGAGGCACACAATCCACGTTGCTTGAGGTCCAGTGTAAAGTTTCCACAGTCAGTGTTGGCTTGGGGTGCCATGTCATCTGCTGGGTTTGGTCCACTGTGTTTTCTGAGGTCCAAGGTCAACGCAGCCGTATACCAGGAAGTTTTAGAGCACTTCATGCTTCCTGCTGCTGACCAACTTTATGGAGATGCAGATTTCATTTTCCAACAGAACTGGGCACCTGCACACAGTTCCAAAGCAACCAGTACCTGGTTTAAGGACCATGGTATCCCTGTTCTTAATTGGCCAGCAAACTCGCCTGACCTTAACCCCATAGAAAATCTTTGGGGTATTGTGAAGAGGAAGATGCGATATGCCAGACCCAACAATGCAGAAGAACTGAAGGCCAATATCAGAGCAACCTCGGCTCTCATAACACCTGAGCAGTGCCACAGACTGATCGAATCCATGCCACGCCGCATTGCTGCAGTAATTCAGGCAAAAGGAGCCCCAACTAAGTATTGAGTGCTGTATAGGCTCATACTTTTCATGTTCATACTTTTCATGTTCATACTTTTCAGTTGGCCAAGATTTCTAAAAATCCTTTCTTTGTATTGGTCTTAAGTAATATTCAAATTTTCTGAGATACTGAATTTGGTATTTTCCTTAGTTGTCAGTTATAATCATCAAAATTAAAATAAATAAACATTTGTTGTATTGACTATGAACACATATGAAGCTGCACCTTTCATTAAATATGAAAATACATTTTGATTTGGTTAACTATGTATAAATGTATTCTTAATCAATGGTCTTTGTAGCGTCGTATCTTGTGTGCTTTCTTTCCCACGCACAGCTGCATAGTAAACATTCCTGAGGTAAATAAAGTAAAATATATAAAAAAAATTACAGCCCTCAGCTGTTTCTCAACACTTTTAATTTTTTAAACATATTCATAAAATATAATATGCGAATGTAAAAGTTATTGCCATGTAACCATTCATAAATACTGTATGTATAATAACTATGAATATTAAAATGCTAAACTCTTCCATCGCAGAGCTTTTTTAAAACTCTGCACCATCATTAGTTCAGACAGGTGATGCGATGTGCAATGGCAGTTGGGTGATTTTCACTCTCCACTTCCTGTGAAGTGATGTACGATGTTCCCTTCTTGCCTACACCGTTACCAGTACCCTTCGGACTGAACATGTTCACTCCCTTTGGATTGGAATCTTACTTAAGATGGCGGAATACACTCTGAAGTCCACTTTGCTTATGGTCGAATGGAATCATGACAAGCGAGTGTCAGAAGCGTAAAGTGGTGCAGCGCCACCTTGTGTACCAGGAGCTCAATCTCGCCTCACCAGTGAAAATCGCTTGGGTGTGAACACGGCGCGCTGAAAAACGTCTCGCACGCGATATTCGTCCCGGTGTGCACAGGCCTTAAGGTTAGGGGTCAAACTATCCGTGACTTTACCTGGTTTACAGAATTGTACCTCTTTCATGTGTATTCCTCTAGGGAATAAAGTGAATATTATTTGTACTCTTTCCCGAGGTCACACCGGTCTAAATCTAGGAATTGTGCGACAATTATTTTGACTAATGGCGACATGCCCTCCTATCTATTCATGTGTGGGAAATTGCTTAGACTATATGTGTTCTTAGCCAATCAGAAGTAGTCCACCTGTTGGCAATGATGTAATCAAATGTTATGTAAGGTCGAGTCTGGCCTCCTCGAGAGACTCTGTCGCTGGCTCTACCGATGAAACTGCAAACTATTCTTCAGTAAATTCTCTCCATTTGATTGAACATCTTGACTCCTGGTCTTCTTTCAAACATATCTGGTCCCTGGGTCCTGAACTGTTCTCCCCAACAATATATTGTTTAAATTAGTACTGCCTTTAGTTATTATTTTGGAATAAATGTAAAATACGAACTTGATGAAATGCATACTTGGTTTTAATGAATAGAACATTACATAGTGTAAAAATACAAAATAGAACTGTATTGTATTTTATGTAATGTTTAAGAAGCCATGTTCCAACTTTAAATGTGAAATTAGTGAATGAGCATCGGCATGTGGACCTTCACATCTAAAGCAGAGAAACATTTTTCTTTTCGATATCCGCTCAGGCGTTACTCGGCAGTTCTTTCACTCTTGGAGACTTTTGTTTGTCCAACATCTATGTTGTAGACGGTGGTCTGCAGGAATGTGTAGAAGTTGATGAGAGCGTTGTCATAGGATATGTTAAAAACATAGTAGAGCTCATCCAATGCACCCAGAGAGCCAGCCGTTTGACAAGGGTTAAGCTTGTTATCCAGGGCAATATAGTAGCTGTCAATCTCGTCTCGACTCCTCCCCATGGCTAGAAGATATGGTTGTTGACTTTACCTTTTCCCCAGGTGCTCATCAATTGTCACATGTCTTGTCTGTCTCTGTTGTAATAGGCTTGTTCGACTTCACCCAGCGATGCGCAGACCGATCGGCGGCTGACTTGAAGCAGTGCATGCCGGTTAGAAATGTTGTCCGACTTGAGGCAGCGCCGACGCCACGTGACAGTGACGTATGTCAATAAAGTGCCGCGAGAGCGATTCGAGAGCAGCCGGCGAATACAGCCGGTGCAGTTTCTCGACAGCGACTGCATGAGGCTGCACGGGCTCTGATGACGACACAGCCGTTCCACGATTGGCCAGATTCACCGCATGACAGCGATCACGTGTGTTTTGTGTTTATAAAACCTTCAGCTCCACTAATGCGCACAAATCTGTTTTTTATAACAGTAAAACCTCCTTTCGTGTAGTCGCGATGTTATATTGTCATGTTTATCAAAATAATCAAAAACATAGACCCCACTTCATTGATAGTGTAGGCTTATATTTTGAACTTTATTCTTGTACAAACACACCCTGTATTAAGCAGTACATGAAGTATTACATGACAATAATGTCTCTGAAACATCTGTGTATTGCCAAATATTGCATTTATTTCACTTCAGCTGATAAAGTATGCAAACACAGTGCGAGCATCACTGCGGGAAGCAGAAAGTGTCCGACTTCACGTCTCCGTTTGCAGCTCCTCCCCACCTGCACGCGGCTACTCTCGCCGATCAGTTGCATCCAGCCGCAGCCGATGTAGAACACACCTAATGTTCTTCTTCTTCTTCTTCTTTAGTTTTTTATGGCGGTTGGCAAACCAACTTAACGGTGCATTACCGCCACCGACTGGACTGGTGTGTGAATCAGGAGATATTGGAACTTAACTTAAAAAAAAAAAAAATTAAATCCTTTTGTCTAAGTCTGTGTCTCTCAGAAATTTAATAACAAATTGATAAATGTTACTGGATGTTTTCCCTAATAAACCTTGCATTGTAAAATTATTCTGATTGACCATTCTGAGAGACTGAAAAAGCTGGTTTCTTTCTTGGCTGTACTTTGTGCAATGAAATAAAATATGCTCTACAGTTTCTAAATGACTACAATGTTGGCATTTCCCTGTTGGATGTTTCCCTATTATCTTCAATGAAGAATTGAGCCCTGTGTGTCCTATTCTTAACCGTGTAATTATACTTTCCTCTCTTCTACTCCTACACTCTGTCCTTCCTATATCTACTTCTGGTTGTATATTATAGAAATGTCTCCCATTTTCATGACCCACCCAATACTCCTGCCATGTTGATCTTGCATATGCTTTAATAAACATTTTAGCTTCAGATTTACTATATGGTACTTGTAATATTCTATTGTGTTTCAGAGTTTGTTTTGCAAGTTTATCAACCTCCTCATTTCCTTTCACTCCAACATTTGCAGGTACCCAAAGAAACCTGATTTTTAAATCCTTTGCATTTAACTTATACAAAACCATACAAATCTTATGAATTATATCATTTCTTATAGATTTCACAGATTTCATACTTTCTAAAGCTGAATAACTATCAGATATAATCACTGAGTTATTTAAATTATTTCCCTCTACCCACTCCAAGGCTAACAAAATTGCAACCAGCTCTGTTGTGTATACTGATAAATTATCTGTTATTCTTTCCTGACATATTACCCCATTCGTTGGACTATATACTGCTGACCCAGCATGTCCTGTCTTTGGATCTTTGGAACCATCTGTAAAAATGAATGTATGTCCAGAAAAATGCATATCCAGATAATATTTAACAATATCCCTCACTGCTACTTCATTAGATTTATTTTTGATTTCCTTATGAAGGCCTAAATCTACATCTGGTATAGGGAAAAACCATAGAGGAATAGGAGGGACTGAAACTGTTGAACAATACTTTAACTTATGTAACCCTATATTCTCAGCTTTCACATCACCAATCCACCCAAAACTTCTGAAATTGGACTTACTATGTTCCCAGCAGTCTTTTAATATAGCTTTAGCTGGGTGGCTATCAACTTGTCCCTTCACATTAACCCAGTATGCTAACATCAGTTGTACCCTTCTGATCCTCAAAGGCATTTCACCCATTTCCACTTGCATAGAAGACACTGGGGATGTTTTAAAAGAACCACTACATATCCTTAGAGCCTGAGCTTGCATGACATCCAATGCTTTGATATTAGACTCTGCTGATGACATATATGCTATACATCCATAATCAAAGACAGACCTCATTAGTGCCCAATATATATTTTGTAAAGAAGCCCTGCTTGCTCCCCATGCTTGTCCTGATAGACAGCGTAGTATATTAACAATCTTTTTACATTTATTAACCATTTTTTCCAAATGAATCTTCCATGTCAATTTTTCATCAAACCACATCCCAAGAAACCTAATAATCTTCTTTTGCTCCAGAGGCTGACTATACAATTTTAAGGATACAGGTGTAATCTTATGCTTTTTTGAAAAACATATGACTTGTGTTTTAGACACTGATAATCTAAATCCCCATTTATTTGTCCATTTTTCCACCTCATTAATTGCATCTTGCATTTTTGATTTAACATAAGATTCATTACGACCTCGAAACCATAATGCTCCATCATCTGCATACAATGATTTCCCAATTTTATGGTCAATATTTGAAAATATATCATTGATCATAATGTTGAATAATAATGGGCTACATACACTTCCTTGTGGAGTTCCATTCTCAACTGTATATACCTCAGAGAATTCTGCACCTACTCTTACCTGTATTTTCCTATTAAACAAAAAATCCAAAATCCAATTGTATACTTTACCACCAATTCCTAATCGTTGTAATTTAATTAATAACCCTTCTTTCCAAAGCATATCATATGCTTTCTCAACATCAAAAAATACTGCTATTACCACCTCCCTATTAGTCTGAGCTTTCCTAATATCCGATTCTAAACATAATAATGAATCCATTGTACTTCGGCCCTTACGAAACCCACTCTGATATGGGGAAAAAAGGTCATTGCTATCTAAATAATGAGTCATTCTATCTGTAATTATTCTTTCCATTATTTTACACAACTGCGATGTTAAAGCAATTGGTCTATAACTAGACGGGTCAGATGGCTTTTTCCCTGGCTTTAAAATAGGTACTATAATCGCATGTTTCCACACTGATGGAAGCTGACCAGTTTCCCAAATTTTATTAAAAAATTTTAGTACTATTTTTAGTGTCTCATCTGTCATATTTGCTACCATTTTATAACATACCATGTCTTTTCCTGGAGTAGTTTGTTTTGCATTAAGGCCTGCTTTTTTCAACTCAAACATATTTAAAGGTACGTCTAAAGGATTTCCTGAATGTTCTTTCTTTTCTAAAACATCTGGGAAACTTTCTAACACTTTCCTTCTGTTCACTTGCGCTTCCTTAGTGAGGTTCTCAGAACTATGCACTTTCCTAAATGTTTGAGCTAAAACTTCAGCCTTTTCTAAATTAGTGACTGCCACTTTATCACCACTATTTAATACAGGTAATTCATAATTCCTTCTAACTCCTCCCATCCTCCTTATCATTCCCCATATATCAGATAACTTCACATCCCTTCCTATACTATTACAGAATTTCCTCCAAAAGTTGCGCTTTTGTGTCTTGATTGTTTTTCTTACTACTGCTTGCTTTCTTTTATACTCTATCAAAGCATCTTGAGAATGATATTTCTTAACATATTTAAAAGCTTTGTTTCTTGCTTTAACTGCTTTACTACACTCATCATTCCACCATGGTACATTCTTACATTTCCTTTTTCCTTTACTCTTAGGTATTGTTTCCTCAGCTGACAATATTATTTCATTTACTAATGCATTATTAAACTCATTTATTTCTATTTCTTTAATCTCATTAAGTTTTAGACATTTTGCTGCACAAATGATCTGAAAAAATTCCCAATTTGCATTCTCTATTTTCCACCTAGGAATATTCCTAATCCTTTCTTGACACGTCCCTAATCCAACTTGAATTAGAATAGGGAAATGATCACTACCTATTGTAGTTTCCTTATCTACATTCCATGTACTAATACCGTCTCGGTTACGGATGTAACCCTCGTTCCCTGAGGAGGGAACGGAGACGTAACGTTAGTGACTAACGAATGGGGGTTTCGCTTAGAAGCCTATCAACTTCGAGTTTTGAGAAAACGCCCTATGGCGTGCCAATGCCATGGGGCATGCGGAATTTGCATACGTAGCTCCGCCTCACTGCGTGAGTATATAAGGAAGTACGAGGCAATATCGCATTATGTTACCTGCTTGAGGAGCCAAGACTGAACTCCTGCGTTCCAGGCAACACAGCTCGATGTGGCAAGGGGACGTTACGTCTCCGTTCCCTCCTCAGGGAACGAGGGTTACATCCGTAACCGAGACGTTCCCTTTCGTTCAGTCACTACGACGTAACGTTAGTGACTAACGAATGGGGGTCCCAATATAATCCCGCCACTCAGCTGTCTTCCAGTGCCCTGCGTAAGTGTGAGTACCCTGTCGTAAGACTAGTACGGACGAAGGACTCCCACTTAACACAGGATTACCAAGGTACACTGGGAAGCATATCCCAGTGAGGGAATGCCAAAGATGCCTACCCGTGGGGAGGACTTAAGAGACACATATGACCCGGAGAGGGTTGCATATGGAAGATCTCTAGGGTACCAGCCGAAGGTGGATTTTTAACCCT
The DNA here is from genome assembly GCF_949357685.1 of Gobio gobio. NCBI lineage: Eukaryota > Metazoa > Chordata > Actinopteri > Cypriniformes > Gobionidae > Gobio > Gobio gobio. Next base: position 85,792,777 of record NC_137097.1, read on the forward strand.
AGGGGTGGCGGGGACACGCCAAGGGAAGAAACCCGCTCACTGCGGAGACTTACGGTGAAATACACATGTGGGGGTCGCCAGAGGGAACCATGCACACGGGGCACCTGGCCGGACATGAGGGTCTGGGCTCGAAAGGGCAGACTGAACTGATGTCGGCGTCGACAGTGCTGGAGGAGCTCAGGGCTCTCGGGGAACTCACCTGAGGAAATATCGCACGTATCCAGTCCGTGGAGTGGAGTGGCGAGCAAGCGAAGACACCTGAACCTGGTCCATCACCGGCCCCTCGGGGGGGGCGAGTACATAGTCGGACACTGGCTCCACTCGGAGATTATAGAATCTGGCGAATGTGTTGGGTGTCGCCCAGCCTGCAGCTCTGCAGATGTCTGCTAGCGAGGCGCCATGCGCTAGAGCCCAAGAGGAGGCCACACTCCGGGTGGAGTGCGCCTTCACACCAAGGGGACATGGTCGGCCTTGCTGCTGGTAAGCCAAAGCAATGGTGTCCACAATCCAGTGAGACAGCCTTTGCTTCGAGAGAGCACTTCCCTTCAGCTCTCCACCATAACAGACAAAGAGCTGGTCTGAGGTCCTGAAACACTGCGTCATGTCTACGTAGGCGCGGAGGGCGCGTACTGGACAGAGCAATGCCAAGGCTGGGTCTGCCTCCTCCAAAGGCAGCGCTTGCAGGTTCACCACCTGGTCCTTGAACGGAGTGGTGGGAACCTTGGGCACATATCCAGGCCGGGGTCTCAGGATCACGTGAGAGTTAGCCGGCCCGAACTCCAGGCACGCTTCGTCAACCGAAAATGCCTGCAGGTCCCCGACCCTCTTAACGGAGGCCAATGCGGTCAGCAGAGCTGTCTTCATGGACAGAAACTTAATATCAACCGACCGCAAAGGCTCAAAGGGAGGTCTCTGCAGAGCAGTTAACACTACTGCGAGGTCCCAAGAGGGTACGAGAGGAGAGCGAGGAGGATTCAGTCTCCTGGCTCCCCTCAGGAACCTGATGACCAGGTCGTGCTGACTTACCTTTTTGTTCTCCAAGAGATCATGGTGGGCAGATATTGCAGCCACATAAACTTTGAGGGTGGAGGGAGACAGCCTTCGCTCCAGCCCCTCTTGGAGAAACTCAAGCACGGACCCGATCGGGCATTTCCAGGGGTCTTCTTGGCGGGAAGAGCACCAGGTGACGAAGAGGTTCCACTTCAACGCATAGGCATGCCGAGTGGACTCTGCCTTAGCGGAAGTGATGGTGGCGACCACAGTAGGTGGTAGGCCACTCAAACCTGCCGCGTCCCGTCTAGGAGCCACACGTGGAGGTTCCAGAGGTCGGGACGTGGGTGCCAATGGGTGCCCCGTCTCTGAGTAAGGAGGTCCGGTCTCAGAGGAATAGGCCAGGGAGGGGCTGTCGCAAGGAGTATGAGTTCGGGGAACCAAGTCCGGCCGTGCCAGTACGGGGCGACCAAAAGGACCTGCTCCTTGTCCTCCCTGATCTTGCACAGGAGCTGTGCGAGTAGGCTCACTGGGGGGAACGCATATTTGCGAAGGACCCGCGGCCAGCTGTGCGCCAGTGCATCCGTGCCGAGCGTGCCCTCGGTCAGGGAATAATACATGCTGCAGTGGGAAGAGTCGTGGGAGGCAAACAGATCTACCTGTGCGTCGCCGAACTGTTCCCAAATCAGCTGAACCGTCCGGGGATGGAGTCTCCATTCTCCCGGGAGAGGCTGAAACCGCGAGAGCTCGTCGGCTGTGTGGTTCAGGACTCCCGGAACATGGACAGCACGAAGGGACCTCAGGCGCTTCTGACTCCATAAAATGAGATGGCGGGCGAGTTGAGACATGCGGCGGGAGCGTAGACCGCCCTGGTGGTTGATGTACGCTACTACGGCCGTGTTGTCTGTCCGGACAAGCACATGTTGACCCTTCAGCAGCGCTCGGAAGCGGTGCAGGGCGAACCTTACTGCCAGCAACTCGAGGCAATTGACATGCAGGAGGCGCTGGGGTCCTGTCCAGGAGCCCGCGGCTGCTTGTCCATTGCACATGGCACCCCAGCCCGTGGCAGAGGCATCCGTCGATACGACAACATGCCTGGAAACTCGTTCTAAGGGCACACCTGCCCGTAGAAAGCTGAGGTTCGACCACGGGGTGAGCATCTGTAGGCAGGCCCGAGTCACTTGGACCCGGAGCGTGCCAGACTGCCATGCCCATCTCGGGACTCGATCGCGAAGCCAGTGCTGAAGCGGTCTCATATGAAGCAATCCGAGCGGCGTTACCGCGGCTGCAGATGCCATATGCTCCAGGAGCCTCTGAAATAGTTTCAGTGGAACTGCATTCTTGCTCTCGATTTGTCGGAGGCAAGTCAGCAGAGACTGCGCGCGCTCGCTCGAAAGCTGCGCGTACATGGCGACCGAGTCGATCTCCATACCGAGAAAAGAGATCCTCTGCACTGGGCAAAGTTTGCTCTTCTCCCAGTTGACCCGAAGGCCCAGACGGGTTAAGTGGTGGAGAACCAGATCTCTGTGTCCGCAAACCTGCTCTCGAGAGTGGCCTAGTATGAGCCAGTCGTCGAGGTAGTTCAGGATGCGGACCCCGTGCTGCCAAAGGGGCGCAAGGGCTGCCTCGGCGATCTTCGTGAAGACGCGAGGGGACAGAGATAACCCGAATGGGAGAACTGCGTACTGGTATGCCCGCCCCTCGAAAGCAAACCGTAGGAACGGTCTGTGTCGAGGAAGGATGGAGACATGGAAGTAGGCGTCCTTCAGGTCGATCGGCATTCGAAAAGGCGTTTCGCAGTCAACATCTTGAACGGAAGCCGGTGAAGGGATCGGTTCAAGATGCGAAGGTCCAGGATTGGCCGTAACCCACCGGTTTTCTTGGGTACAATGAAGTAGGGGCTGTAGAACCCCGACCTCATTTCGGCTGGAGGGACAGGCTCGATCGCACCCTTCGCCAGTAGAGTGGCAATCTCCGCACGCATGACGGGGGCATGGGCCCCGGTCATGGTATAGCGGACTCCCCTGTAACGGGGAGGAGCCTGCGCGAACTGAATCGCGTAGCCGAGCCTGATGGTCCAGGCAACCCAGCGGGACAGCCCCGGAAGCTGAAGCCAGGCTTCCAGAGACTGCACCAACGGGGTCATACGGACGACAGACGTACCCTGGGTGGGGCAGCGAGGCAGCGTTACCGGCGCGGACAGGGGAGGCTGTTGGGCGTCCCCGGGTCGGAGCACGGTTAACGGCTGCGCCCTGACAGAGGAGACCAGGGAAGGACTCGCGTTCCACTGGGGTCTGCTCTGCCAGGGGGCTGGCGACAGAGAGGGACGAGAGTGGCGAGACCCGAGGGTGGCGCGCACTGCCGTCACCGATCTCTGGGGGCTCAGGGATGGGGTTGTCAGTTCTTTCTTTAACCACATTAGGGTGCTGCTGACCCGGGGGCCAGCAGCTGAACAAAAGATTCTCCCCCGGCCCTCCACCGGGGGAAGGAGCGGCCCTGCCGCCGTCTCCTGGAAAGAACTGCCCATCCCTGAGCCGTCCGCATCAGGAGCGCCGCTTAGCCTGGCGTTTCTTCGCGGGCTGCGGGGCTGGAGCGGACTGGGACGCCTTCCTGCGGCTGCCTCTGCGCGGCCCGGGTGGAGGCTGCTGCTTGGGTGGCGCAGAGGCGGAGGAAGCCGCGGGAGGGCGTCCTCGGCGGCGAGCAGGCTGAGGCACCTGCGCGGGCGGTGGGGTGGAGGCAGCAGCTGACCGCCGGGGCAGGATGTATTTTATAGCCTCAGTCTGCTTCTGAGCGGCCGAGAACTGTTGGGCGAAGCTCTCGACCGCTCCGCCGAATAGCCCATCCTGTGATATGGGGGCGTTGAGGAAACGTGTTCGCTCAGAGTCGCGCATATCAGACAGGGTGAGCCATAAGTGTCTCTCCTGGACCACATTTGTGGACATCACCTGACCCAGGGAGCGTGCGGTCACCTTCGTCGCCCGGAGAGCGAGGTCGGTGGCGGCACGCAACTCATTGCTGAGTCCTGGATCAGCCCCTCTCTCGTGCATATCGCACAGCAACTTGGCTTGGTAAACCTGAAGAGTTGCCATGGTATGCAAAGAAGCGGCGGCCTGCCCCGCAGCTCTATAGGACTTCGCCACCAGGGATGACGAAAACCTACAGGCCTTGGAGGGGTGCTTTGGGTCACCACGCCAGGACGAAGCGCTCTGTGGACACAGTTGCATCGCAACAGAACGTTCGACTGGGGGGACCCCAGTGTACCCATGAGCCGTGGCTCCATCGAGAGAGGTGAAGGCGGAAGAGGCCGCCAAACGTTCACGGGAAGACAACGGGGCCTTCCAGGAACGCGCGACCTCTTCATGCACCTCGGGGAAGAAAGGTATTGGAGGAGCGGCCGGACGGGTGTCCGGACGCGCCGCCCCCAAAAACCAATCATCCAACCGCGAACGCTCGGGCTGAGGCGGAGGGTTCCACTCCAGTCCAAGCACTGCGGCGGCCCGAGACAGCATGGCTGTCAACTCTGGGTCCGACTCGGGCAATGCTGGCGCACCCGAAGGTGGCAGCACAGCCGAATCATCATCCTCAGATGACTCCAGCCCACCTTGTGATGCGGCGATAGACATCACTTCCTCCTCCGCCGCGCCAAACGCCACAGTTGGGACAGCAGGAGCCGGCCCCGATGTAGACGCCTGAGCGCGGACCGGGTCAAGTGCCTGAGAGGGGGGGGTGGGCCGAGGAACTAGCGTCGGAGCTTTGTTCCACACCGTCACCCTCAGATCACCCTGGTCACCAGCCAAAGTGCCGCCTCCAGAGGAGACCGCAGATTGGGGGGTGGCGGAGGGGACTCTCGTTCCGGCATCAGCACGGAATTCACGGAGTCTTGATCGAAGCACTGAGATGGCCAGGTTCCCGCAGAGAGAACATGAGTCATCCACGAGCGCTGCCTGAGCGTGCTGAAAGCCCAAACACGTCACACAGCGCTCGTGCCCGTCGAAAGAAAAAAGTGATCTACCGCACCCAGAAGTGCACGGACGAAACATCCTGAAAAGGACGTGTCACGTGCAAGCTCTTTTTGTGAGAGGAAACTTTGCAGTCGATGCCGAAGCGCCCAGGGAAACACACACCAGCTGGATGCAGACCACTGCACAGATCAGCAGGCAGGAAGTATGCGATCACTGGAACGCGCCGTCACACCAACACCGACTGGAAAGCTGCTCGTCTCGAAGAAGCTGACAGAGTCTCAGAAGGCTGTAGGAGTGAAGAGGTAGGTACTCTTGGCTCCGAAAGCAGAAACATAATGCGATATTGCCTCGTACTTCCTTATATACTCACGCAGTGAGGCGGAGCTACGTATGCAAATTCCGCATGCCCCATGGCATTGGCACGCCATTGGGCGTTTTCTCAAAACTCGAAGTTGATAGGCTTCTAAGTGAAACCCCCATTCGTTAGTCACTAACGTTACGTCGTAGTGACTGAACGAAAGGGAACTGCTATTACACTGGACACAAATGTTAAATCAAGTACTGATTCAGTATTATTTATACTGTTAAACCGTGTTCCCTCACCATTGTTAAGACATACCAACCATTTGTCATCAATATATTCTTCTAAAACTGAACCATTTGCATCTGTACTATTGCTTCCCCATAACGTATTGTGTGCATTAAAATCCCCACACCATATTACCTCATTGATTGGTAATTCCACAATATTTTCCAAAATACTACCCTCTATTTTCCCACAAGGATTATAATAATTGATTACATCTATAGAACCTTTACTAGTCCATATCCTTATCGTAATTGATTCATTATTTTCATTTATATTTATAATTTCATAACTTAAACCATTTTGTATGAAAGTTACTAATCCTCCCCCTCTACCATTCTCTCTATCTCTTCTGACTGCTGAATATCCCTTAATAGTAAAATCTAACTCTGATTTCAACCATGTTTCTTGTACACATATTATATTAGGTTTCTCTTTTACCTCATCTAAATATTTTTTAAATTCTTGGCCGTTTGCTATCAAACTTCTAGCATTCCATTGTAGTATACCTACATTTATCACCATTTAATCTATACCAGCATTGTGCTGGGTAGTCTGAGTGTCTGTGCTTAAGTTATCCCGAACTGTTTCCCAAACCATTCCTTTTATCCCCAAGTATTTTTCAGCTGCTTTCACAATAATTTTAATCCTTTCAGTACGACTCGTTGTCTGTGCAGAACAATTGATAATTTCAACCATAAAAATCACAAAATCATGTTTGCTGACAACTAAATTGTCTTTCCTTATCTTTCCATCCTCTTCATTTATCTTTTCATCCTCTTCATTTATTATTTCATTTCCAATGCCCTCATTTTGATTTGGTATTACATTCACTCTGGGGACCAGCTTTACTGCTTCAGAGTAGCTAATACCTTCAGTTACCTTAATTCGTTGTACCTCTTTGGCTCTTTTACTAAATTCACATCCCTGATATGCTGCACTGTGCTCCCCTCCACAATTGCAGCATTGATTGCGAACTTTGTCACATTTATCATAATCATGATCTCCTCCACACTTACTACACCTCTTCTTTCCTTTGCATACAGCCGCGATATGCCCAAACCGTTGACATTTATAACATCGAAATGGTGGAGGGATGTACAACTTAACCACATAACTCATAAAACCAATGAAAACCTTATCTGGTAACGTTTCCCCTTCAAACGTAATCATAACTGATAAGCTGTCGCAAATGTCTCCAAATCTCTTAGTTTTGAGTCTTTTGGCTTCACATACTTTAACGTGCTTAATGTTTGCTACTATATCATCTGTCTGTACATTTACCGGAATGCCAGTAATGACTCCTCTAACTAACTTTTTGTCATTAGCCTTTGAACATTGCACAATTTTACCATGAATTTTACTCATCTTAACTGCTTTTTTGAGTTGTTCTTCGGTTTTACAAAACACCAGTTGTTGTCCATTCCTTAATATTTTTGCACTCCTTACCTCTCCAATTTCTTTACTTAGACATTTTGTAAGTTGTATCGGATTCCACTCTCTGAACGTGGTACCTTCTTGCCCCAACTTAACAAATACCTTATATTGTTCCCCACCATCCTTTAAAGAAGCACTCTCACCACAATCAGATGTATTATTCTTTTTCTTTTTACTTTGATTTATATTCCACTCTTCGTTACCCTCGCTGTCTTCCAACTCTCCAGTGCTCCCCACCTCTCCTGTCTCACTTACTACTCCGTCACTTCCTTCCTCCATCTCCTGACCATTCCCAGCCCAGCTGTTGCCATCCACCTGACACAGAGTTAGTTTCCGTTTGCGCTGACGTCCACCCGCCATTCTCTCCTCCCCGTGGCGACCGTTCAGGAAGCCTGCACCTCAGCTGACTGTGTCAGCTCCATCAAGGTCCCTAGAGCCGCCCACCCAAACTCCACACCTAATGTTACATTTACTTCCTGGTTTCAGTTGTCACATGTTCCTTTGTCTGAGTTTCCCGCCACTCCTGTGTTTCCTTGGTTACCCATTCTGTTCAGCTGTGTTTTGTTATCATCATCTGTGTCACCTGTGTCCCTCGTTAGTCAGTCATCAATGTTTGTATTTAGTTCCCTCTTGTTCATTCCTTCCTTGTCTGGTCTCCGTTATACTACCTGTTGTACTTACACGTTGTGTGTATGCTGTGTGGTGTTCTGTCCGATGTTTAGCCGAATAAAACTTATCTTTGTGGAAGTCCCAAATCTCCTCTTCACTGCTGCACCATACAACCGTAACATCAATGCTGCAGCATGACTACAAAGGTGAGAGAACCCACAGTTTTAGTCTCTTAAAATACTTGTAATTTAATAAAATAAAAGACACTTTGTAATAGTATTACTATATTTTCCAGACTATATGTTGTTTATGGAATAAGCTGTGACTTATATTCGAAAGCATCTTATATAATGTGATTTATTTCGAGTACCCAAAATGGTGTACACAAATTTATGCAAAAAACACCAGTTCTAGCATTGCTAATCTGACATTGCAGCAGAATATGGAAGGCAGTCTGGTGGAAGCTAGATAATAACTTTATAATGTGTTAAATAGGGATATTTTTCTTACACAAACCCATTGATTTTACTATTATAATGGATGGATGCTCTATTTTTGAGATTCAAACTGGCATTCCCCATTCACTGCCATTATAAAGCTTGGAAGTGTCAGGATATTTATTAATATAACTCTGATTGTGTTAATCAGAAAGTCATACACCCCTAGGATGGCTTGAGGGTGAGTAGATCATTGGTCATTTTCATTTTAAAGTGTTAAACTAATCCTTTAAAGGGGTCATGAATGAACTTTCCCTTGAGTTTTTTATATATAAAAGGTCATGGTAATATAAGAATTTCCTGTAAGTTTCAGAGCTGAAAACTTCCTTGTTAGTCAAAGAAAAGCTTGTATTGACACCAGACCCAACAAACGCTTGATCTCAGAATGTGCCACCCTGTGATGTCAGAGTTCAGTGAAACGCCTCCTTAACCGAAGAAGATGAAACGCCTGATTCTGTAGCCCCACCCACCAATTCACACGTGATAGGCCAATAACATTGGCATACGTGGAGCTAAACCGGATCAAACTTCCAAGCAATAAACATGCCATTGAAGATTACAAAATAGAGTGCCTGGTTGTGTCAAGATTTTGGACTTCTATTTGGTGATGCGACCTCTGCAAAGTTGTTGAAGTGGTCTACCAACATGAAACCAAAGGTTATTGCACAGTGCCCAAAGTCACACAGACTAGTGAGCTCCAAGACCTCATCCAAAATGCTGAAGCCACTGAAGTTGAAGAAGGTAACTACATTGTGCTATTCCTTAAATTATTTAAGAGGAAGTTTATTCAGATCTATAGAGTTTCAACTGTGGTCACAACTTTTCCCAATAGACATGCATGATTCATATGCAACACAGACTTGCAATGGGTAAACTGTCAGAATGAGAGACTGTTTTTTTTCTGTGTCTTCAGGTTGGGACAGCGACATGTCTTCAGTTTTGATGCTGGTTCACCTTTTGCCACCCTCAAGTCAAGACCGCAAAAGACCGGGGAAGATCTCGGCTAGACAAGCATGTTATTGTCTTGTGAAATTCATAAGGGTGATGCTACTGATGAAGCAGATTAAATTACACCAGTTCATAATGTTGTTACTGTGACCTTGAACTTATTTCTTAGACAGGTTCTTATAGATCACTATCTTCCAAATTGTTGTTCTTGTACTATTTTTTTTCTGCTTCGTAACACTTGCAACAGATTATGTAATAGAGAAACTTTGGTGGTAGACATCACTGTATCTGTATTCATGCTTTATATTGACTAACTGTTAAGTCACATTGGCACTAATGTGTTTTCATTCTTTCACAGACTGGTACCAGTATCCTAGGGCACTTGGATAGCTTTGGAGAGAGTATTCAGCCGTATCTACTTGTTGTTGGGCCAAGAGAAGTAGGGTCCAATCTTGTTTTATTGTAATTGACCAACATGCTCTACCCTGTAAGGCCTCTAATTCACTGGCCTGTGTTGATGAGCTTTTCAAAGCTCACTTTGTCTTTGGCCAATCATACTGTCAGGAATTGAACAAAGTGTATAGCTTTCTACAAACCACTGTCTACAACATAGATGTTGAAACCACCAAGGTGAATCCCAGAGTTTCTGAGTTAAAGGGATAGTTCACCCAAAAATGAAAATTAGCCCATAATTTACTCGCCCTCAAGTCATCCTAGGTGTATATGACATTCTTCTTTCAGACGAATAAAATCGGAGTTATATTACAAAAATCCAGGCTAATCCAAGCATTAAAATTGGATTCATAGTTGCTCTGTTTTTGAAGTCCATTAAAAAGTGCATCTGTCCGTCAAATAACGTGCTCCACGCGGCTCTGGGGTGTTAATAAAGGCCTTCTGAAGCGAATCGATGCGTTTGTGTAAGAAAAATATCCATATTTAAAACTTTATCATGTAAACTTTCGGCTGACCGCCTTGGACTTGGGGGTGAGTAAATTATGGGCTAACTTTCATTTTTGGGTGAACTATCCCTTTAAGAGCTAGAATGCAGGGGGCATGCTAGTAGGGATGGCTGACGCGAAACAGACGTTTCGGCGCTTTGCCGAGACCCCGAAGCGCGGATGTTTCAAAACACTGCTCCGAACTGTGATTCGAAACACGCATGTCACGTGACTATGGCTAAATGAAGCTTCGAAGTGTTTCATCAGGTGGCGCCTGTCGAAACTGCGTTGATTAAAGGGGGCGGGAACAAACCACACAGTCACACATCAGGTATAAACCTAATTCACCACAGTTTAAAAGTGAAGTAAATCCATCTTCACCTCGTCGGTTTTTGTGAGGAGACATTTGTGATATAAGTGATAGTATATAGTATAGTGGTATAGTGTGCTTTGGTTAGTTAGGCTAGATTTAAATGAGATATATTGACTGATAGGTATAGACAGTGACAGATAGGATAGATATAGTGACACATTCATATAGGCTAAATTAGATAGTGACAGATAGCACAGCATAAGTTAGAGATATAGAATTATATAGATTCATAGGTGATGTATAGATAGATATATTAATATAATAGATAAAAATGGAGGCTCCACATAAGAGATGCCGTACATTTTTATTTTATTTATATATTGCTGAACAAATAATCATTTAAAAACAGCATGGCAATAACAGAACATTTTTGTATTACAAAATACAGATCAGGTGCTTGAAAGTACAGTAGAAAAATATATCAGGCAAATCATAATAAAAGAAACAAAAAAACATTAAAGGGGCTAGGGTTTTGTTTGAAGATCATATTCTTCTGGAAAAAAGACTGATTGCATTTTCATAACTTTGAGGGCTTTTGTATAAGAGTTAAATTCATTATGAAATTAATAAAATCGTGGTTTCACCTTTAAGAACTTTCATTTGTGTATATAAAATGTTCCCAGCATGAGGATGTTGTTAATCAGGAAGTTATCTTTGTTATTGTCCATTACAAGAGATGCCGTACATCTGTGGTGTGGGAGCATTTCCATTTGGAAACGCCAAATAAAGTGAGATGTGTGTATTGTGATAGGCAGCGAGCCTTGATGCACCATTTGAGGAGCTCATCCTGGCATTTTGGAGGATGCAGACTCAGAGGACAACAAGTGTCACATGTGAGGATTTTTTTCAAAGGCTGGAGAAATTATATGTAAAAAAAGAAGTCCGCTAACTCCTTCAACAGCAGAGCAAGTCATATTTTTGAATAAAAATGTTACGTAACAAATGTGACGCATTGTGGATTTATTTATTTTATTAATGTTCATTTTTTCATGACCACAAAAAAAAAAGTTATTCACAATGAGGAGGGTACAGGTTTCAAAACCAAGATCATGTAGTTTTTTATTTTTACATGGATCATTGTCAAGGTATTTCAGATCAACACATGCAAGTGACCACTAGATGTCGCCGTAGAGACGGGTGTCGGATTGATTCGAAGCTTCGAAACAATATGGCACATTTGCTTCAACTGTTTCAGTACTTCATGAAGCCTCGGTCTGCCCATCACTACATGCTAGTGCCAATGCCCTTATAAGGCACTTTAAGTTAGTTCATGGCCTTTGTCCAGGAAAAGATCTGAAGTTAAAATGTGCTTAAAGAGGTTGTTCACATGTTTACCATAGTTTTTCTGGATTACGAAAGCATCTTAGCAAGTGTTGTGCGATTGACAGTTCACGCACCGATTATGGTGAATCCTCCGCTAACTCCATTTCATTAGGGGATGTAGGTGTTTTACCAAACCAAAATTCAATAGTTGTGCAACAGTGGTAGCTGAAGTTGCTGGTGTCACAGAGACAACTATTAACTATGTTTGGAGACATTCATAGTCAAAATCAAGAATCTGTGAAAAACAGCCTTTAGAGGAGCCCCTAAAAAGTGTTGTTGAGTCTCGAATTGATCAGTGTTTTGAAAAAATGCAAAATCCTTTTGTGACATTAAACACTGAGTACAAGAGATTGCAGTACTTTTCAGATAAATGGGGAAAAATAGATCCAGTTGTATATGTTCTCGGAACAAGATTCGCTACAGATTCCATTGGTTTCCAGTGTTGAGATATCCTTGACAAGAGGCTCTAGTATTTTATCAAACCTATATGTTTTGATATCTTGGGCATGAAATAAAGCAACTAAATAGATATTTAGTTAACTCGAGTTGTATTTAGGGGAAATATTTCTAAGGGTAAAATAGATAGCTCCTAATTTATGGATTCCTCGTTTTGATCCAAGGGGGTTTGAGCATTGTCCAAGTTACTGGTGACAACCTTGGTTTCCATTCTTTATTTGGTTTTGGGGAATCGTTCAGTGCTAGGTACTGTTGTTGCTTTTGCCTAGGATGACTTTCAGACAGAGTTCAGTGAAGATAGTCCAAAGATGTCTTCATGCTGAATACTGCCAGAGAATGCAGATCAACCCCAGTCTACCTTATGTAATGGGGGTAAAAAAGTCATGCCTTTTAAATTCATGGCAATATTTCCACACCAATGCAAATTATTTTTCTGTTGATATCGTGCATGATATATTAGAGGGAGTTGCTCAGTATGAGATTAAATTACTCATTCAACACCTGATTGAAAATTACACCACATCAGCAGAGGTACACAGAAGAATCCAGAGTTTCAACTATGGCTTCATGGAACAAAACAACAAACCTCCTGGTGAAGCATTAAGAGAGGGTTCCAATGACTCAGAGCTGGTGTTTACTGCGTCATCTACCCATTATGTTTGGTGATCTTGTGTATCCTAATGATCAGCACTGGGATTTGTTCATTTTATTGCTTTGGATAGTCAATACAGTGTTTTCTTCAGTTATATCCACTGGGATCACCATTTATTTGAAACGCCTGATTGCAGAGCATTACAGTTTGTTTAAGCATTTGTTTCCTGATAAGAACTTGTTGCTAAAGCATCATTTTATGGTGCATTACCCCAGTTGTATGCAGAAAATAGGACCACTGCTACATTGTTGGTGCATTCGTTATGAAGCAAAGCATAACTTTTATAAAAAGCAGTTGAAAAGCTTTAAAAACATAAAGACATTAGCAAAGGAACACCAGTGCCAAATGGCTTAAGTTTGGAAAACATTTGATCCAAATGACATGAAATAGGTCCTGGAAAAATGAATGCAGGTCCCCCTTGAATGAAATGGAAGTTGGCGCTGAGATGGCTGAGAAGCTTAATGTGCCTGTGTGGACTAAGGTCCTAAATATGAAATGGGTCAAGCGCTGTGGAAATACTTATCGGTGCAACCACACAATTTTGTGATGCTGTTTGCGAATGTTCGTTGTAACAATGTTTTTCAGGAAACACAGACTCGTTGAACTATGTAATGATGGAACTAGCGACCATAGTAGGCTAACAATGCTTTTAGGAAACGCACCCCTGGGCGGCTCCATACATTGATGACTTCACAAGTATGACATTTATTTAATCAGTTTATTAGGAGAAGATCAACAAATAAATCATATCAAGATGTTTCCATAAAGTTGAGTGATATATTGTAAACCTGATTGCTGCGTATCCCAAAGTTCATTGCGTTTCACACACTTTCTTGATCTTGAGTTTTGTTCTGAATGTGTTCAGGTTATCCCTGTAACCCTCCCAAATCACAAACGTTTACTTCACATTTTTTTATTTGGTTATATAGAGTAAAAATTAAGTATGCACTTAATATGAAGATACAATTTAATTCAAATGATTTAACAAGCTGTATTATTTGCATATTTAGTAAAGATTCATATCTCAGTTTTTCTAAATATTAAATCAGCTGCTTTGACTTTTCTCACTGCTGACCAGCGCATGAATATTTGATTCAATAAAGCATGACAATCGGTTTTATATTTAATAAGAAACATGCAGTCTTTATCTGATTAGTAGCTAACCACACTCCAAAAAACTGTTAAAATGAATAAAACGTCAAAAAAAGCAACTTGGTTTCCTCTGTTTGCTACAGCACAGTTCAGGAAGCTTCTTGTTGTATAGCTTTCCAAAGTGAACACAGTTTCACACCAGGGATCTTTCTGCTCTGCTCTTGTCTTCACATCAGTGACTTTAAATGTCTCATATGGAGGAATCAGCACCTCTTCCTCTCGAGGAAACGTTGAGTATATTGTCACATCAGCACCTTCACAAGTTCTGATTTCAAAACAAGATGTATTTCCAAAACGTTCTGCTTCTGTACGATCTAGAGAGGATGAAGCAAATGAGCCAAAACGAACTTCTTTACCCTTAACATTCTTATCAAATTGAACTTCAGTAGCACGGTAAGTATGGAAGCAATTAGGTTGTGTTTTCTTCAGAATCTGTATCGCTTCTGTTAACCAAAAGTGAAGTGAATACCATGCATATGTCCCGTCTTTATATTTTTGTTTATCAGTGCGAACAGCATAATTGAATCTTTTATATAGATCAAAACGTGAGTTAGTGTACACATACATGGCAACTGAATGATACTTTGACAAATCATCTCCTGGTGGTTTGTGATTCTGTTCAGCATCTTTCCAAACATTTGCAAATGTTGGATTGTTAGACATTTCCTCCATCAGAAATTCTGCCTGCACTCGATGTTCCATTTTCTTTGTACACCAGTTAAATTCATCATCAACTGAATTCTCTTCCATATCCAACAGAAGTATCTGACCAGCAGCAGTTCTGTGATCCTGCAGCGACAGGAATCATAATGATCAGTCATCAGTATTCATATGTAATATTAATACTAGAACACAAGCTCACCTGTCCTAGAGCAGCTGAAATGAGCAGAAGAGCTTCAATGATCAGCAGCATCTTCATTCAGTCCAATCCCTCAGATGATCCAGTACATCTATTGTGAAGTGCAGACAACAAGAAACACAAGCGGGCAGCCATTAATTCATTTATTCATCCTATCCAAGAATCCTGAAAAAAGCACAGCAGTTTCCAACATTGATAATAAATCTCATATTAGAAGGATTTCTGAAGGATCATGTGACACTGAAGACTGTATGTAATGGCTGATGAAAATTCAGCTTTACATTAATACATTATATTGTATATTAAGTATATTAAAATAGAAATCCATTGTTTTAAAATCTAATAATATTTCACAATATTGTTTTTTTTTCTTCTGTAATTTTAAAATTAATTTTAAATAAATGCAGGCTTTGTGAGCATGGGACTTCTTTCAAAAACATAAAAAATAGTCACGTGTCCAATCTTTTGACCTGTACTATTTATAATTTAAAATATAATAGACCTAAACAAAAATGTGTTCATATGCTGTGCAATAATATATGCATGAGATGACAAGAACCATGTTTTCTGTTAAGTGTGGACATTATAAAAACATCAAAACATGCCTTTGGCTTTCACTTTATATTGTTAACTAATATAGTAGTGCTGGGGAAAAAAATAGTTATGATTAATCGCATCCAAAATAAAAGTTTGTGTTTACATAATATGTGTGTGTGTACTGTGTATAATTATTATGTGTATATAAATACACACATGCATTTATATATTTAAGAAATATTTACATGTATATACTGTATATATAATTTATCTTATCTATAAATATATTTTTTCAATACAAATATAACATATTTTACTTAAATACATGCATGTGTGTGTATTTATATATAGCATAATTATACACTGTACACACACATCTATTATGTAAACACAAACTTTTATTTTGGATGCGATTAATCACAATTAATTTTCCCCAGCACTATAATATACATATATTTATTTTGTCCTGATATTCTCTTATAGCTCCCTCTCACATGCCCGACTCAAAAGCTTATTCATTATGTGGTTCTTTTGTTCTCTTAGGTGTAAATCACAGCATTATTCATGATCATTCATGCCTCTTCACAAACAGGCTTTGTAAACAAAAGTGTCTTACATCATTTAAATCCATATATTGTTTTATTTGAGTAGGCACAATGATTTTTGCATCATTTTAAAGCAAAAACTTGTAACGTGGTCACCCAGATATTTCAAAGTTTCAGTTCGGGCGCCAGACAGTTTAAATTACTGTCGAAAAAAAACCTGACCCCACCCAGCATTTCAACACATTAAATCACTCTCAAAAAGTTCCGAAAATAAGTGTTATTATTCTTTCAGCTCAGTTCAAACATATATAGCATGAACTCTCTTAGAGAATTTGCAATTCAAAAACTTAAATGTCATGATATTCTAGAACACCGTTTTCATTCGACAAAAATAAATAAAAAAATAAATAATTAATTAACAAAAAAGACAAAACAAAACAAACTTCTCCAACCAAAAATATTCAATTTAAAGTGATATATTCGTAGAGTTCTGTTTGTATCGGGGCAAGGGTCTAACTTTATTGAAGATGAGTGAGAGATCGGATCGAAGGAAGCTTTAAAAGCGTGGAAACAGTTTGATTTGAGCTCTCCTCTTGAGAGTCACGGGGGAGTTTGTTCAAGAATAATTATGCCAGCAGTCAAGTAACAAAAAAGGGTAGAAAATCAAAATCCCTCAAACCCGTTCGGCGTGTGTCGTTGAAACCTGGGTAGGTCCGGTTCCGATTCCGTTTCGATTGCCACAATTCTTCCCTGTGCAGAGGACATCCGAAGATTTCAGCACGATCTTCCTGGTGTACCCACAAGGTTTTGCAGTTCAATCGAATGTGGTTAAACTCCAACGACAACTAATTATTCTCGGCAACTGCTCAGCAACTCCATCCCACCATTTCCACTGGGCTCTCACTTCCGCGACGCGTCTCCACTTCCTTCCCTTCACGCATGTTCATTTTTGATCTCCATTAGCGGACCACACCCTTTTCTTCCTCATTTAATTTTTATTTTCGTTCAGATAATTCATGAAGATAATTATCATAATGATTTGGTTAAAAAATGAGTTATTAGCTTGGATTATTCGTTAGTTGAAAGGGATATGTGAAAGAAAACGGAAGTAGCATCAACAGTGTAATGCTCCATTACAAACTATAAGCAACAACACTGGCAATTATTAACATAGGCCTATGGTAATTGTCAAAATAGCTTTTCCCACTTGTCATCCTGGCATAATGTTGCCTATTCTTTTAGTTTTTACAGTTAAAATACAATAAAATGAAAAATACACTGTTGTGGATGTGGTTAACTTCATAAATGTGTGTTTACATACATTCATACAAATAAAAAAAAAATGTGATTCAGCATTTCTTAGTGCAAGTTTTTGTGTGTGTGTGTGTGTACACACAATGTGAAAACCTTTGGCCTAGGCTATTTCATTATATTTTATCCAGACAATGCACAGTATTAATTACTGCATTTGTCTAGTTCAAAGATGTCATGGAAGAGGCAAATGGCAAATTAATATTCCATAATAATTTGGACATTTTTTAGTTTATTTCCTTTCCCTTTTCTTTACAAATAAGAAATGTTGGAAAGAAAACATTAAACTAAACCACCAGTAGGTGGCAGCAGGATGAGTGAGTCAATCATTCAAACGATTCATTCAAATGGCTGATTCATTCATTGAATATTTGATTCAACTGATTCATTCAAAACACTGAATCATTCAGTAACACACACTGTTGCTGTGAGAAGCATTATGGTTCTGCTATGATCTTTGTTTGGAATAATTTTTGTAGTGACTTAATGTTAATTGATTTCATATGACATTTCCTTAAACAATCAGTATCATTTTCAGTTGTGATGGCATTCAGGAAACCAGCACTCTTGGTTGTGTGATGTTGTTTAACTGTTTCATATTTTATAAATATAAAAATGTCACAATTTGTAATTTTAACTGTGTATGTTAACTGAGTTTCTTTGTGTGACTTGTCATCATTTGTTTTCGATTCCTCCACGAGAGGCTGCGCGAGCATCAACAGCTCACCATTGTTCATTTCAGTTCATTATACATTACATTATAAATGATCATCCACTATCGATCACCACTTACACTTAATTAATGCAGAATCATTCTTGCATTTTGTTGATTCTCTAGTTATTTTTATCATCTACGTTTTAATCAGGAGAATTGTCCGGTTGGAGCCACTTCAAAACCGACACTTGTCCCGGGCAAGCATTCATTTCTAAATGGGAACGAGTTATTGATCCGGGAAGATAAATAGTCTGTGAATATATTGCCAACTTTGCTGAACTCATTGAAGTAAGCACTGACTGTAGGGGAGGGAGAGTGGGGACGGTTGCAACACTTTTTGCATTTTCTTCAGTTTCTCAGAGACTGTTTTATTGGAAAGGCAAATTTATAACACACTAAACCCAAATCTGTCAGCTACCCACGCACACCTGTAACATGTGTACATATGATAATATACAGAGAATTTATACTTGAATAGAAAAAGTCAAATGTTGCAACTGACCCCATAAAAGGGGCTGGTTGCAACATTCATTAAGATGTAATAAAAATAATTCCTTTAACATTGCAATTTCTTTATTTTATTTGTACACAGACAGCGTCTTCACTAAGCTAAATTAACTTTTAGAGTAACTTACACAACGCTGGTTATATAGCTTACATTAATGTGGTCACAGGGCATGACAACACTGACAGCCATGATAAAACTTGCTATGCTAGCTTGACACAATAACCTTGACACATGGTAGCTATGTCTTTTAGAAGCTGAGAAAATACTGATTCAAATGATATAACTTGTAAATAGTGCGTTGGCCCTTGGACTCGTCCTCACTTTCCCCCCCTTAGCAGCGCCCCGATCATCACACTAGCTCATTCCTGATCGAAGGAATAACAAATGTTGCAACCGTCTCCACTCTCCCCTATTTCTACATAACTACAGATCCAGATGTGCATGAGATTTGATCACACGAGAGTAAATATCAAGCTTTTTGCTGTTTATCATAAACATTATACATTTGCATGCTCCTTCTCCTCCGGGAATATTTCAGAACTGCTTCACAATCATACACATCTCATAGCGCATATAACGTCTATATGTCATACCTGTGATGATGTGTGGAAGAGAGCAGATGATAGGAATGAAGAGATAATGAATCGCGACACACAGGCAGCGCATTATAAAGAGAGAGTGTGAGACAGTCTCCTCCTACTTTGTGTTCTCTCTCCGCTAGACCTAATATAACACACCCTTTCATGGTAATGTTTATGTTAAGTTATCATGGCAAATGAGTTATTTGTGTACAGGACACCAAAAGACACCCTACAGTAGGGCTGAACGATTAATTGCATTTGCGATAATATCGCGATATGATAAAACACGATTTCCTAACCGCAAAGGCTGCGATTACAGTCTGGTCACGTGACACGCGAGAGTAAAGTCTGCAGAAGAAGCAACTTGGCACGTTACACATATCATATGCCTGGCCTAAAAGGGAAAAACAACTGTTTGTGTTTGATCTATCTAATATTGTGTTGTTCATACTATAGGCTACAATAGAGGTGGGAGAAAAGATTCTTCTCCAATGATTCTGGATCGATTCTGAGCTTAGATTTTAACTGCAGGTGCGCGGTGGCGCTGCGTGTGTTTTAGAAACACCCGTATTCTGATTGCTTCCATTATCTCTCTCTTTCTCTCTCTCTCTCACACATACACACACACACAATCACACACGAACCATAAAATAATATTTCATAACGTTCGGAAAGGTTGACGGCGCGAATCGCAATGACATTCGCAGGCTTCTTTGCACAGGATATGCGCTGTGAGAAACTTTGTTTGATGTCACGTTTACCGTTTGTGTTCTCGCCCGCTGGTGTTTTCCTTACAAACGCTCAACGAAGGCTTCATTCATGTCATTAGGAATGCAGTGTGCTTGTATATTAAAAAATAAGTAACTCACTGACAGAAGGTTTTCCATTTCAATGCTCACGCGGCGCTTTGTGAAGAGTGCTCGCGAGCGCGCGTCTGTGTGAGTCTCAAAATGCTTTTATGACGCAAAATTAATGTAAACACCGTCAGTAATGTCTTGATGAATTGAACAGACAGGGCAAAAACATCTTATATTTCAAAAGAGATCTGTGCATTAGTGTGAATGCAGGTCTCCCGCTGTCTATGATGATGTCATGATTAATAATCAAACAACAGTAAAGCTGAGAAAGAGAAAAATCACTCACAGTTCAGACACTCTTAAACACTGAAAGCACTCTTTGTTGATTGCTTGTAATATGTTTTTTGTTCCTCTTTATGATTTACTAGCTTATGTTTTGCAGCTATATTAGTTTATATATTTAAAATTATTAACATGCAATTGTTTTAATTAAAATGTTATAATGTCCTAGTTATTTTAAAAAGCTTATAATTACATATATCATAATAAAAAACATTTTTTAATAAAGTTTTTAATAAATTAATAAGATTAATTAATAAGGAAAAAGTTCAAGAATTGTTTTGGAATCGGATCGTGACTCCCAGAATCGGAATCGGATCGTAAGGTACCAATTAAAGATTTCCACCGTTACTATACAATGATGTATTGTTGAATAATACAGAAGATAAAGAGTTTAAAAAATAATCGCATATTAAATCGCAATCGCAATATTGGTTAAAAAAAATCGCAATTCGATTTTTTTCCAAAATCGTTCAGCCCTACCCTACAGTGACCCGTATGGTAGATAGGACAGAACAAGAAAGGCTATTAACAATATTTCAGTGTGCATTGAGTATTGTATGAAGGCTTCAATAGAGCGTCACAAAGCGTGTATGCGCATCCCGCAGAGAGTCGCAGTGTTTCGTGTTGAAATGATGCATAGTGTATTATATCATGCAACATTGAGACTTTTCTTTTTGCAGTTTTAAATTTAAGTTACTGTGTGCTTGAAAAACAAATGCCCTCTCCTCCAGTGTTGTGATCTATCAGACACCCGGGAGAAAGTATAGGTAACATGTAAAGCGATGAACTCCAGCAAGATAAAGTCATTTTATGCGAAACCATAGAGCGTTATCTACAGATCAAGCATAATAACAGCAACATTGAATCATCTTGGAGAGAGTTTTATTGTGTTGACTGTCATATCCGAGTGCGACACAGTTTAAAGCTGAATGAGAAAAACATGTGGATTGTCATATAAATTTATTTAAAGAGAAGTATTATTTTCTCATTTGTTACCCAAAAGTTTCATTCATACTGAAGCCAGAGGGCGCCCTCGAGCAGAAACTCCACATTCGCCTCAGAGAAGTAATCGTTTTCAGGAAATCCCTACAGGAAATCTCTAATGTGAAGCTAAGCTAGCACTGTAGCTGAATAAAAATAAGATATTTAGAATACTATAAAATAATGCATCAGCTGCCTCATTCTGTGAAGAGAGGCCACATCAGCTCACAAACACTCAACTGATGATATGAAGTGAGTTAAAACATATTAAACATTGTCTTTTGTTGGACAACAGGTTTATGAATGCTTCACATTACTAGTTTGAGAAGATGTTTGACACGTGTTGCTTTTATTTTATAAATGCACACTGTGCATTTATTTAATTAAAATCGCAGCCTTTGTGCTTTCTTTCATAATCACACATAACCCAAATAACGATTGCGGTTCGATTTCGATTAATCGTGCAGCCCTGATGTAAAAATAAGTAAAAATGATGCACCGAAATCTGCGTTCTGATTCGTTCCAGTTACAGGCCATATTGGCACCAGACTTCAGTACCCAACCCTACTGTCGATGTCACGTAGGGGGGAAAACATTTAAAAATTGTGTCTGTTACAGATTCAACCCCTGGAATTAACTTTTTCTTGCTTAAATCACAAGATTTGAGAGTAGTTCAAGCAGAAACCACTCCTGTCAAACCCTGTATCCCGTCCCGTCACACTGATGGTACTCAATTTTTTGGCAGGTTGGCAGGTCTGGATCAGCAACGGTCCAACTGAATTGAGCAGACATGTTCAGTTTTTGATTGTTCGGTTTGATTGTTTGATTGTTTTGATTGCACGTTCAGCACCCTTGTCCCATCCCTGAAAGTTCCTGAACTTTGAAAAAGTATTACCTCACGAGCAGGGCCATTTTGAGGGGGAAATCTTTACTCTGAACTTATTTAGACTCCAGTTCCTGCGGTCGAAACACACCGAGTACGCCCCTAGAGTCCCTGGCTCCTGGGGAAAGTTCCTGCGGTGGAAATGCAACTATTAAAAAAAACAGGCAATGTCCAGCAAGATCCCTTCTCCATGTTGCCTGCAGAGCAGCACTATCTGCTGACTAACCCAATCGTGTGTGTTCATTGTTGTTCTACAGCACTTTTAGCTTTAGGCCACATCTTGAAAATGGCAGAAAGGATGGCTGGTCAGAATTTGGCAGAAAGGACTGGAAGTCTGAATTTGGTGTTACTGGGAAGAACAGGATCTGGGAAGAGTTCATCAGGAAACACGATCCTGGGACGAGAAGCTTTTGTGTCAAGGAAAAGCTCCAGATCAGTCACACGAGATGTTGCTGTGGAATCTGGAGCTGTGTGTGGACTTGCAGTCACTGTTTATGACACGCCAGGATTATTTAACACAGACATGAGAGAAGAGGAGATTCAGCAGAAATGTGAAGAGGTTCTCCAGAGATGTGAATCAGGTCCCTGTGCGTTTCTGCTGGTCATCAAAGCTGACAGATTCACAGAAAAAGAGAAAAAAAACTGTGGAGAAGATTGAGCAGCTACTGGGAGAAGAACGGCTGAAGAAAACCTGGATTCTCTTCACCAGAGGAGACGAACTGGAGGAAGAAAACATTACAATACAAGAGTTCATCAATGAGACTGAAGCACTGAAGAAACTCATTCAGAAATATGATCAGAGATACCATGTGTTCAACACAGGGCCGGCCCAAGCCCTTATGGGGCCCTAAGCAGAATTTTTTTGGGTGCCCCTCAGTGCCACCAATACGACTGATTATTGTCAGTTTCTTTATAATTCGCACACCCATTATCAATGTTATTAGATGTAGCTGTGTTGCTTACATCATGTCTGCCTGTCACGTAGGGATGCAGCGATTAACCGGTTTCACGATTAACCGCGCTTACAAACGTCACGGTTAATGAATCGTAAAAGTTCCACTACACAGCGTTTCTGTAGTACGGAATGAAAACAAGGTTACACCAGCGGCGCGCCAGTTTAAGGGTGCGTCTCAATCAGCTCCCTAGTTCAGGAGTCAGCCCATTGACTTATGTCCTGATCAGTGCCCTGACTACTGAACTAGGGAGCTGATTGAAACGCACGCTAAGTGACGTGCTTATCGGAGACGCGGAGGCTACTGCTTTACTACCGTAGATGAACTATGGCAGAGGGATGCAGGCACCTGCGGGATCATCGCCCAGCTTTGCTCGCTCAATTAAAGGTAATACATAATAACTGAGTTAAATTGCGTGGCAAACATTGCGTTGAATATTGTATAAATATCTGAACATGTAATACATAGAAAGAGAGAACGTAGTCTCTGCTTTTAAACATACAAATCTGTTTTATTCTAGCTTAATGCAATCCTTTTTAATCAACACTTGAACGTGGGCACGTCTCATTAAAAAATGCAACATTTTGAGCATAAAGCTGAGAAAATCACGTTCTTGTCAAAGACTACATACAGATCAAATTCAGAGCGATGATCAAACACAGATGGAGTAGATCGAGTCCATCTACACCCCGGAGCTTCACAGTCCTGTAGCTCATCCTGGCATTTTATTCAGTAACATTAGGACGTTTTGTTAAAAACTGTTTAATGTTGATGATAGCGTTATTTTACGTATGCATCTGCTAGCATGTGAGTTTGTTTCTTTCTGCTTCTTCGTCTGTTTTGATCTGGAGAGTCGGCATCATTTCAGAAGATGCGTAATAGCGCCCCCTAGCGTATAACATGAGATGTTTCTTTCCATCATTTTTACAAAAAACTTCAAACAGACAAACCTATATAATAGACATGCTTTTCTCAAGCCACATGTAAAATGAGATTAATTATTAAAAAGATCGTTAAAATTACTACATATTAATGACAATAACAGTTCAGTTTATTCCCCCTAAAGTTAATATTAGTTTTATATTAATAATAATAATAATACTTACATTTTATAGAAATATAATCGTTAATGTAATCAAATATTGAAAATCAACTTAAGTCATTACTCATAGTCATTTAGTTATTAAGTCCAGTCAAAGTTCATCTTTGTATGGATTATTTATTTTCATTTTTTCTTATGCTCTTTTAGCTTAAGACTGGTGGTGCTGTAGCTGCAGTTCAACAACCAACTGTTGCAGAATCCTTTTTTACCATAATTTCCAAGTTCTCTACCCCAAGTCCAAAAGGAATGTAGATTTTGATTATTATTTTGTGCTGTAGTTTTTGGCTACTGTGTTCTTTCTATTTCAAAAGTCAGCAATAAATAACACTTTAAAATCTAACGAGTGTTCATGTGGTTTTATACATTAGTAGTTTTATAAAAATTAATGAATGCATAATAATCGTGATAATCGTGAAACCGTGATTATTAATCAGACTATAATCGTACCAACAAAATCTATAATCGTTGCATCCCTACTGTCACGTTTACGTTTTTTAATTGTAACAGTAGCAAACCCACAAGAGTGCTCAGATGTTAACTTGCACTTTAATATTCCAAGTCTTACAGTACTACAGTTCAGACTGGGATATGTACACTTTTTTTTTAAATATATTTTTGAAAGAAGCCTCTTATGCTGAATATGCTCACAATTTTTGCCCCAGAATTATTTGATGAATAGAAAGTTCAAAAGAAAAGCATTTATCTGAAATAGAAAGCTTTCAAAGATTCCTAAAAACTACTTTTTACACAACTGTTTTCAACACTGATAATAATCATAAATGTTTCTTGATCATCAAATCCTCATATCAGAATGATTTGTGAAGGATCATGTGACACTGAAGACTGGAGTAATGATGATAAATTCAGCTTTGATCACAGGAAATAAATTACACTTTACTATATATTCACATAGAAAACAGCAATTTTAAATTGCAATAATATTTCACAATATTACTGTCCGTTTTTACTGTATTTTTGGTCAAATAAATGCAGCCTTGGTGAGCATAAGAGACTTCTTTTAAAAACAAGAAATGTTGAAGGATTTCTTTAAAACGTTAAATGGCTTTTATTTTGGCAGAAACACGCAGGAAGACCTTTTACTCATTTACAAATTATTCTCATTACGAATTTGGGAAGATGTTTGCAGCATGTTGCGTTCCCAAATTATCATTTTGAGCGACTCAAACATATAGTAGCCCACTTGCAGAGAAGCATTTACTGTGAACAGAAACTGAAAGCTATGCTGTACTCCGTCCAAAACATGCAGCACGTCAGATAAGATATTCGCACTAAACTATATCAGATTTTCAAATCCATCCATTTATAAAAAGGTGAACTGACGAGTAGCACAGTTTCAGCGCTGATTTTTCTCGCACTTTGGACTTTGAACCCTGGCTAACAATAGTGCCCAGCCAATGGTGCTGCGTGCTGGTGTAGCGCTGTCAGAATCAATTCGTGCATATATTAGAAAACTTTTTTCAAAAAAAGTGCAGTTTATCTAGTAATTGTTTAAGGCCATTTCACGATTTCAATAAAGCAACATGCAGCAAGTAATTTCAAGTGCTCTTGGGGGCCCCCTGGTGGCGAAGAGGGCCCTAAGCAGCCGCTTAGTTCGCTTGTGCCTTGGGCCGGCTTCTGGTTCAACAACAAGCAGAAAGAACCAAGTGATCAAGCTAGAACTCTACTTGTAAAAATCTCCCAGAGGTCTTTGTGGTTAAAGGGTGAGTGTTATTAAAATATTCCATAAACTTTTTAGTTGGATAGTGGATCACATTTAAGATTTTTTTTACTGAATGTGTCTTTTGAGTTTCATATGTAACTCGACAGCTACAGGACAAACTTCTAGTTATTTAAATTAAGTTAATTAAACATCACATGTTTGCATATAGTGAGAGAATTGTGAGTTGAGATAAATAGGTTGTCACTTTTTTGCACTTCCTGCTTCGCTACTGTTTGGACGCTCTTGCTTACTGCTCCGCGCTTTGCTCTATCGCTTCTATATTTTACAACTTCAGCAAATCAGCACATTGCTCAAACGACATAGCTTGACTCCAATGATAAAATTAGATACTCTGGTGACTGAATTCCTAAACAAAAAGTGGAATATTTCAACCGACCAGCCTCCCACTGCCTCCAGCTTACATTCCGGAGAAGGGAAAACACAGCTGCCTACATTCAAAAGGATAAGAAAATGCCTCTTCTAGAATCTACTTGCTGCACAAACTGCCACAGACTTTTACAAAGGATTGCAGTTCTTGAAACAAAGTTATTTGCGGAACCATCCAACCAGACGAATCACACAGCAGAGCTTCATCATGATCGCCCTCTGCACACTGCCGGTGAGTCCCATAAATGTAGTGCTACTCAACATGTAGAGAAACAAGTAACTGATCAACACACTAATCGATGGCACAAACCGGGAGCAAGACCAAAAGGCACTCGAGACATCAGATTGTCACGAGCATCACATATTGCCGCATTAGCATGCTCTACCCCAGACACAAGGATTGCAAACACTAGTTTTCTACCACCAAATATACATCTTGAAAACAGATTTGAAGTGCTAATGAATGTGGGTGAGGAATCCCCAAACGTGATAAATGTGACCGAACACAGATTGAATCAGCCCGCAGCTAACACTAATGCTAACAGGCGCTCAAGGTCAAGCAGACAGCGGCCCTCAGCTCAGAGCGCAGCCGAGCCCAGGACTCTCATAGTGGGGGACTCAACAATCAGAAACATTAGCAGCAGGGATATTACCACATGCTGCCTTCCACAAGCAACAGTTTCTGATGTCAACAGGGAACTTAAGAACATTCTGATGAAACACAAGACTGCAAATCGACTCATCATTCATGTGGGAAAGAACGATATTCAGAGAGAGGAGTCAGAACTTCTAAAGAGGGATTTTAATGAACTTTTTGAAACACTTAGAAAACTGAAAGTTCAGCCGTTCATCAGTGGACCACTTCCAGCAAAAGGAACAAATAGGTTCTCACGGCTACTTGGGCTTAATACATGGCTGCAAAAAACCTGCAACATGAAGGGAGTGAACTTTATCGACAATTTTAATCTCTTCTGGAGTCAGAGACAACTGTTTACATCAAATGGCCTCTACCCAAACAAACTCGGTGCAAGAGTGCTAAAGGACAATATTTGTTTTTCCCTTCATCATCCTTCAGCTGTGTGTGCTAACCCACTCAACCTGGATGGCACATACACACACCAGTAAAGTACGATCACAGGACTTCATTTCAGCATCTGAATGGACACGCGGTTGATACACCCCACAAGGACAATGATAACGCCACGCAGCCACAACAACCACTTCTCATGGACACACTCCCAGCAGAGCCCCGCCCTCAGAGCTCACCACAGATAGACTGTGACGAATTAGAACTGGTCCAAATGACACAGATCGAGGCACTAAACAGTAACATCTCAGCCCATACTGTGGAGTCTGTGGAGGCACTGGTAAAAATGGACCATCAGGAAATCAGGACCATCAGGACCATCAGGGACCACTGGTGAAATTTTAAAACTTATATGTAATATAAGCAATATGCTGGAAGAAATGTCACTCCTTGAACCGGACGATAACATATTGCAGTTTCCGGTAACACCAGAGAAACAGCCCCCCTCACCAGACATGTTATCCCGCTCTACAGCATCCCCGCCTCTGAGCTTCACAGAGAAAATGGATTTTGTTTATACTGGAAACAGACAATCATACTCGATCGCTGCGAGCCCCCAGATATCAACCAAAAAGCGTCAAGGCCCACAACCACCAAAGACTGTGGGCCCAGCTCGCTCTCCCCCTCCTCCTGTGAGATTTCTTCGGTCACAGCGCCAGGGCACACACCCTCCTCCATCTGCACCAAAAACAACTGATACCAGCTCTCAGTGACGTGTTCTGGGTCCTCGCAAAGTCACCAGCAATCTTATCAAATGTTTACAAAACATGCGTGAGCCCAGTGTGTCTCTATCTTTCTCTATTTCTGTTCTGTTACGTGATAGAAAGTCCAAGGCTTTCTCAGGCCGTATGGCAAACCCATCTAATCTGCTGCCTGTTAATTGTCAAACTAAGATTACTATGGGGGAAAAAATTAAAATTAATACTGTTAAGTTAGCACTCTTAAACATCCGTTCACTTAAAAACAAATCATTTCTAGTCAACGACTTAATATCCACAAACAACCTAGATTTTTTGCTTCTAAATGAAACGTGGCTAGAAGACAGCTGCAGTGCAACAGTCCTCAATGAAACAGCCCCTCCTAACTTTACTTTTATGAGTGTCTGCAGACCAGTCAGAAGGGGGGGGGGGTCGCAGCTCTATTTAAAGATGTCTATCAATGTAAGCAAGTATCATTTGGTGACTATTTGTCTCTAGAATATCTGGGCATTGTGCTAAAAGGTGCACCACGCATCCTGCTTATCATTATTTATAGGCCTCCGAAATATTCTCTGGCCTTTATTGATGACTTTACAGAGCTGTTATCAGCAATCTCATCTGAGTATGACTGTTTTGCTATTGCTGGGGATTTTAACATTCACATTGACAATGCTGAATCCAGTACAACAAAAGATCTCATGACTGTTCTTAACACTTTTGATTTGACACAACATGTTCACGGACCCACACATGATCGTGGACACACTTTAGATTTACTTATCAGTAAGGGTCTAAATATTTCATCAATAGTTATTAAGGATGTGGCACTGTCTGATCATTTCTGTATTTTCTTTGATATATCAATCTCTCCTGCCATTGAAACTAGATCTGTCTCTGTCAAAAAGAGATGCTTAAATGAGAACACTAGTGTGCTGTTTATGAAGGCTATATCTCTAACACCAAGCATATCTGCAGACTCTGTTGATTTTCTCCTTGACTCTTTTAACTCAAAAATTAAGGGTGTAATTGATGATATTGCTCCTGTAAAAGCCAGGAAAAAGAGTGGCAAACAAAAAGCACCCTGGAGAAACTCAACAGCAGTGCAATTAATGAAAAGACAATGCAGGAAATCGGAACGCATGTGGCGAAAGACAAAACTTGTAGTCCATTATAAGATCTATAAAGACAGTCTTCGTGCTTTCAATGTGGAACTAGGCAAAGCTAGACAGACCTTCTTTTCAAATATTATAAACAGAAACATAAACAACACACGCACTCTTTTTGCTACTGTAGAGAGACTAACAAACCCCCCGAGTCACATTCCCAGTGAAATGCTCTCAGACAGCAAATGCAGTGAGTTTGCCTCCTTCTTCTCCGAGAAAATCATTAATATCAGAAATGCGATCAGCACATCCTTGAGTTTCTCTGGGGTGAATCAGATCAGACCACAGCCTCAGAAAGTTACTATGACTGATTTCGAAGCAATTGATGGTAAAATTTTAGAAGAAACAGTACAGCACCTTAAAACATCAACCTGCGCCCTTGACACACTCCCCACTTCTTTTTTCAAAAGTGTGTTTAACTGTTTAGAAGCAGATCTCCTAGAAGTTGTAAACTCCTCACTTCTTTCTGGGACTTTTCCAAACTCCCTAAAAACCGCAGTAGTAAAGCCTCTCCTGAAAAAGAGAAATCTGGATTACTCCATATTGAGCAACTACAGACCAATCTCAAATCTCCCCTTCATAGGCAAGATCATTGAAAAAGTTGTTTTCAGTCAGCTGAACAAATTCTTGAACTCAAACGGATACTTTGACAATTTTCAATCTGGTTTCCGACCGCATCACAGCACAGAGTCAGCGCTCATAAAGATTATAAATGATATTCGCCTCAATACAGATACAGGCAAAACATCAATTCTGGTACTACTGGACCTCAGTGCTGCATTCGACACTGTTGACCACAACATACTTCTTGACAGGCTAGAAAATTGGGTTGGGCTTTCTGGAATGGTCCTCAAATGGTTCAGGTCATACTTAGAAGGGAGAGGTTATTATGTGAGTATAGGTGACCATAAGTCTGAGTGGACATCCATGACATGCGGAGTCCCACAAGGGTCAATTCTTGCACCACTCCTATTCAACCTGTATATGCTGCCACTCAGCCAAATAATGAAAAATAACAAAATGGCTTACCACAGCTATGCTGACGACACCCAGATCTACTTAGCCCTATCACCTAATGACTACAGCCCCATTGACTCTCTATGTAAATGCATTGATGAAGTTAACAGTTGGATGTGCCAAAACTTTCTTCAGTTAAACAAAGACAAAACTGAAATTACTACATTTGGAAACAAAGATGAAATTCTCAAGGTGAACGCATATCTTGAGGCTAAAGGCCTGAAATCAAAAAATCAAGTCAGGAATCTTGGTGTGATTTTGGAGTCAGACCTGAGTTTCAATAGTCATGTCAAAGCAATAACTAAATCAGCTTACTATCATCTCAAAAACATATCAAGAATTAGATGCTTTGTTTCCAGGCAAGACTTAGAGAAACTCGTTCATGCTTTTATTACCAGTAGGGTGGACTATTGTAATGGTCTCCTCATCGGCCTTCCCAAAAAGACCATTAGACAGCTGCAGCTCATACAGAACGCTGCTGCCAGGATCCTGAGCAGAACCAGAAAATATGACCATATCACACCAGTCCTCAGATCTTTACACTGGCTTCCAGTTACATTTAGGATCGATTTTAAAGTGCTATTACTTGTATATAAATCACTCAATGACCTAGGACCTCAATACATTGCAGATATGCTGATTAAATACAAACCCAACAGATCACTCAGATCATCAGGATCAAGTCAATTAGAAATACCAAGGGTTCACTCAAAGCAAGGAGAGTCTGCTTTTAGCTATTATGTCAGCCGTAGCTGGAACCAGCTTCCTGATCAGATCAGATGTGCTCCAACAGTAGCCACTTTCAAATCCAGACTCAAAACACATTTGTTCAGCTGTGCATTTACAGAATGAGCACTGTGCCACTGTACGTGCTTTGTCCGAACTGCTTGCATTTTAATTTATATGCTTAAATTTAACCCTGTTCTTATTTTTATTCTTAATTATACTCTTTATTTTTATCTTTCAATGTTTTCTTTATTTTTTATTTCTTTTAATTCCTATTATAACTGTAATATTTTTATTTCATTTCTGTGTAAAGCACTTTGAATTGCCCCTGTGTATGAAATGTGCTATACAAATAAACTTGCCTTGCCTTGCCTTGCCTTGCCTAGTGTAAAAAGCCTTGATCAAGCAAAGACATGATTCTTAGATGCATATCAAGTTTATTCACTTTCTGTTTTTTTTTCTGATATTGTCCTGAACCAGACGCTGCAGTCTCCAGACTCCCCTCCAGACGGATTGTTCTTCTGGGTCACTCTGGTGTTGGAAAGAGTGCAGCTGCAAACACACTACTGGGACAGGTCAAGGTCAAGGTCTCATTTATTGTCTCCCTTAGGAGAAATTTGTTTTGGATTAGAGAGCTGCTGCAACGTCAACGCACGACACATATACATACCACATTAACAACCATCCTAATCCAGCAATCCTGTATCATAAAAAGCAATGAAACAGGAAGTGTTCAGATCTGAGATGAGTACGAGATCAGTCACCAGTGAATCCTCAGATGCTCACTCCACTGTTTCAGGCAGATCTGTGTGTGTAGTTGATACTCCTGGATTCTTTCACACAGAGATGAATCCTGAAGAGTTAATGATAGAGATAGCCAGAAGTGTTTATATATCCAGTCCTGGACCGCACGCTTTTCTCAATGTGTTTTCTGTGAATATGAGATTCACTGAACGGGAGCAGCTGATTCCTCAGCAGTTTGAGGTGTTGTTTGGTCAAGAGGTGTTGAAATACTCCATCATTCTCTTCACTTATGGAGATCATCTGGAGAAGTCCATAGAGAAACTCATTGAGGAGAACTGTAAATTAAGAGATCTAGTTGATCAGTGTGGAGGCAGATTTCATGTCTTCAACAACAGAGATAGGAAGAACAGAGAGCAGGTGAAGGATCTACTGCAGAAGATTGGCTCAATGATAGAGCAGAACGGAGGAGGACACTACAGCAATCAGATGTACGAAGATGCTCAGAGACTCAGGTGAGAGAGAGAAGAGACAGAAGAGACAGAGATTGGAAGAGCAGAGAAAACAAAAACATACCTGTGTCTGAAGTTGATACTCCTGGATTCTTTGACACTTCTATTAAAACCTGATGGATTAAAGACAAATAACTTTCACTTCTGGTCTGCACGCTTTTCTCGTTGTGAAGTGAGACGGAACAGAACACATGGGGTCACATGGGAGACGGAGATGGAGAGGACAGGAAATTTCAAGAGGACAAAACTAAGACCAAGTGAGAGAGAGAAAGAACGAAGAAAAGAGGATTCAGAGATTGAAGAATTGTATTAAACTGCTGATATCAGGTCACCAGCGCTGTGCTCCAGCTGAAGAACAGCACAGTATAAGACACTGTCATGCAGCAGAACAGCTGGACATGAACATCTACATCCAGCTGATGACATTCAGTCAGGTATATAGATGTAGATTGTTTATATTAAACTGTGTTTTTACAGTTGTTGCATTAAGCCAGATGTTGAATCATCATGTACTGTCTCTTGTGTCCACACAGCAGAACCTGTGTATCTTTCAGTCCATCTCTCTCAGCGCTGTTCAGCACATCTGGACATCTGTTATTCAGTGTCTCAGGCCGCATGAGGATGAGGTGAGCTGCTGTCACGTCTTTGGTTCTGCTGTTGATAAGGCATTAACAATGCTTTATTAACACCAAACCATGCTTTTTTCATGCTTTCAGAAGTCTGTTTGACCACCTTCTGTTCTTTAATTCTGGTGTCGTTTGCTGTCATCATGCTCATTATATGATTAAAGTTTGCTTTATCATTATGATCCATGAAGACATTCTTAAACCGTTTTAGGAATCCTTCATCATTCCTCATAGTTTTAAAGCAACATAACTATTAGGGCTGGGACAAAAAATCGATTCACCTAACTATCGCAATATTTTAGTTTTTTTATTCCAGAATTGATATTAATTCAAAATTGCTTTATTTTAGTCCTTGAGGTTATTAATAGGGGTTCCAACCATTTTTCCCCAAATTTTGGCGTCTTCCTGTACAAATTTTCAGATCATTGTCTTCAAAGTTTGATTAAATCGTTTCACTAATCCATCCGTCTGTGGGTGATAGATGCTGGCGCGGATCGATTTAATGCCCAATCATCCGTAAAGTTTGCATAATGTACGTGACATAAACGCCATGCCTTGATCAAGTCAAGTCAAGTCAAGTCAACTTTATTTATATAGCGCTTTTCACAAAGTAGATTGTTTCAAAGCAGCTTTACAGTGTTAAACAGGAAAATAATGCAGCATAATTTTATTCAGCCGCATAGCCATTCTGGAAAAAACGCTGATGTCGTCAGCCCATCTCAACCATCACACAGCGACAGTGTGGGCTTTAGATCAATAATTCGTTCAGTAATTTAGTTTAAATGGTTAATTTAGTTTATTATTTAGATTTATTTCGATGTTTATTTGAAAAATATAGTGTCCCCAACTGAGCACGCCAAGCCAGAGGCAACAGTGGCAAGGAAACCAAAACCCCATCAGGTGACCTAATGGAGAAAAATAAACCTTGGGAGAAACCAGGCTCAGTCGGGGGGGCAGTTCTCCTCTGGCCAATTAACAAACAGCGTATGATGATTATTATTATTCTGGCAGCTTTACAGCTCAGAGGTCATAATAGATCAGAATATTCGAGGGACCGGGGGCAACATGCTGGAGACGGGTTTATTGAGGATGATGTTGATTAAATAATTATTAAAGTGCAATATTCGAATGATCGGAGGCAACACGCCGGAGACGGGTTTATTGAGGATGACATCGATTTAAGTATTATTTAATTGTAATATTCGAACAATCTCAGTCAACACGCCGGAGACGGGTTTATTGAGATGCCGTGTCGATGAGGCAGTTGCAGGGGGCGTCTAATCACGGTCTCTCAGACCCTTCAGGGTCCTGCGTTGGTCATGTCTGGGCGCAGGTCCACCATCTGATCTGGATACAGCCCGGATCCGGCTGACTGCAGTAAACCTCGGGATAAAACAGAGAGACTATCATTAGCGTAGGTGCCATTCTTCTGATGATGTAACGAGTACATCAGGTGTTATGGGAAGTGTTCCCGGTTCTGGCTGACCTAGTTAATGCAGCCTAACAATCATTTCATTGAAAAAGTGTTTTATGTGTATGCCACAGTAAAGAGATGTGTTTTTAGTCTAGATTTAAACTGACAGAGTGTGTCTGCTTCCCGTACAATGTTAGGAAGACTGTTCCAGAGTTTTCAGTGAGGATCAGTGAGGATCTCTTTCCGGATCCCCACCCGGGAGATTAAACTCCGCAACACTCTTTGCAGAAATGGTACGGAGGGCAATTTCTTCGGGGTATCGTGTTGCATAGTCCACCAGGACCAATGCAAAATGATGCCCCCGTGAGGATCGCTCCAATGGTCCGATGAGGTCCATGCCAATTCTCTCGAAGGGCACCCGCATAAGCGGTAGAGGGCGCTATGATGCTTTTGAAACGTCCGGTGGATTTACCAGCTGACATTCACGACACAACGCGCACCATCTGCGCACGTTCTCGTGAATGCCCGGCCAAAAAAAACGGGCCGCTTGACGCAAATGACTGGCCATAGGATTAGAATGAGCCGCCTGGAAAAGCATTTTACTTTTTGGTACTAATAACTGGGTTGTATCTTGTTTTGACTGAGTGTCCTGGGTCACTCGATACAATCTGTCTTTTAATATGGCAAAATAAGGATAAGAGTTGTTGGCTGTTCAGGATGGAGAACCTGCCCGTCGATCTATCGGACCTGGGCAAACGCATTCTTCAGCGACTCATCTTGGGACTGCTCCAGAGGAGAATCATCGTGGTCAGTGAGGATCAGCCTCTCTACACCACTCCGTTAACTGCCACCTCCACTCTATGTTTTTGTCCCCGGAATTTAATTATAACCGTCACCAGCGGATAACTCACCACATCCCCGTGCACACACCGTACCTTAACCATGCGGCTATTATCCAATGCCAATGATTGTATCAGGCTTTGATGGATAGAGGTCTGGTTACACCCTGAATCCACCAAAGCCGGATATGTACCCCCCTGAATACCCACTGGTATTTGGTACAGCCCGGCTTGATCAGGGGCAGCCTGAGACGCGTTGGGGACCAGGATCAGCGTTCCGACCTCCATCACTGGGCAACGATCTATAAAGTGACCCGGGTCCCCGCACCGCCAACAGGCCGGCCCAGACTTCCCCGCCGCCCCACTGGCAGGAAGGGAATCAACGGATTGGTGTGGAGAGAAAGGGGAATTGGGACCGGAAGCTGGAGGGAACCCGGTTGGCTCCCTGCCCCTTGAGGGCGCCCGCGAGCCCGAGGCTCCGCCCTGGAGTTCCTCGAACCGTCCTCGGGGCGGACCTCGGGACTGGAACCCTCCCCTCGTCTGAGGAGCTGGAACTGGCCTAAAAGACAGGGAAGCAGAAGGAGAGGGGAGGGAGAGAGAAGCCGCCGGCAGGGGTTCGCCGACCCCTGGGCACTAGGGCTGTCAAAATGTCTGAAAAGCTAATTTCGAAATTCTTTCATAAATATTAGCAAAATTCTAATTATATTCGAATTCTAAAGGCAATATTTAAATGTTAGATTGAAAATGTACTGTATTGTCTCCTATGGCCACAAGAGGGCGCAAGCGAGCGCAACAAGCAAATGTAAACCAAATCAAGCATCGCATATTTTATTGAAATGAAATGACATTCACTTTTTACAGTGCATTAACTTTTTTTAAACTATTGTTGTTAAATAAAATAATATTTCATTAATGAGCATGTAAGGAAAATTAGGTAACAAAAGTGCATAAAACTGCAAGTGCATCAGTAACCTGAGAAGACACGCTTCAACAGGCAACGTAATGTGGACACAAAATAGCAAACGGACATTCAGAAACAATCCATTTCCACTCACTAAACATCTACATATTGTTGGTGAAAAACACCAAACAGTCAACTTGACCTGCAGCTCGTCCTCTGACGCTTTTTGGTGAGGTATGATCAAGTATGTCTTTGCCAGCTGCGCAATATGTGGATACACAACGTTATACCGCATGATTTTTGACACCAACTGAGAGGATTTTCGTCAGCAGGAAGCGCATCTTCTCTTTCATTTATATCCATCTCATGCTCCAAAGCCCTGATTGCCTTCTTCTGCACTGCTCTGTGTCTGACTGAATACGCTGTTGAACAGGTTGCCAATTTTTTACGCCTTTTTACAGCTGCACCGCTATACTGGATAAACAAACCGCGTCAGTTACGTCATCATCATGTCTCGCGTGCCTCTACCAAAAATTCAAATGCACAGTTTTTGCATTCGAATGTGCTTTTTTTTGTGAATTCGACGAATATTCAAAATTCAAATTTTTTTTTGACAGCCCTACTGGGCACCCCACCATTTGATCCTCCGCCAGCTCAATGGCTTTGTTCAGCGACGCCGGCCTGTGGCACTGGACCCATTGTGCGGTCTTCCTGGCAACCGCGCAATAAACTGCTCCCGTGCCACTCGATCGATGATCCGTCCCGGAGCTGCTGGGCCAACACGAAGGGCCATGTGTTCTCCCCTAGTGTCAGCGACCGCAACCGCTGACAATTTTGTTCAGGGGAGAGCCCGACCCGCTGGAGAATGGCCTGTCACAGGTCGTCATAGACCAGGAGGTTCTGGACTGGTAGTTGTTGGGCCGCTAACTGCGCCTCACCGGACAGCAGCGGGATGAGGCTCACCGGCCAGTCCAGTCGCTGCCACCCACATGCCTCCGCTCAAACAAGTCCAGAAACTCTTCCAGATCATCCTGCGGCCCCATCTTTGTGAGCTGCATGTGGGTGGATTTGGCCAGGGTAGATGTTGTTTCCCCGGCCGGAACCTCGCGGTCGATGCAGCTCCGGAATAGCTTGCGGTCCTGCTGCTGGACCAGGAGGAGCGCCTGGAAATGCTGCTCCTCTCTGCGTCCATGTGGCTACCAGTCCCAGAGTGTCTCTCTCTCCAGTCCTCATTTCCAGGGTGGCTTATATCCTGTCTCTCCACGCCAATCACTGAAACGAGACAGGTGTTTCTCATTTGGCCTTGATTCACTTGCGTGCCGCTCGTCCTCTGACTCTCTCTCCCGACACAGACTTCGCTAAACCACGCCCCCCTCGCCACAGCGACACTGTACATTTTCTCGTCAAAATGCGTGCTGCTCCCACAAATAGTCGAATAGTATTGTGACACTGACATGTCAACTCCAAATTTGCTTTGTAAAATGTAAATGCTGAACTAATTTGTACATGACTGTAGTAACAAGAAAAATTAATAAATAAACAGATAAAGTACACATGAATGCAAGACAACAGAGTACTGACGGATAAACGTTATCTAAACACGTGTCATCGATGCAGCTCATCATATAACTGGATGTTAGGCTTTGACAAAATGTGTGTTAAACACTGCGTAAATTAACGTTTGACATGCAACGTTTCTATTCGAGCCCAAACATGCATAAAAAAACTCCCTTTGCATTCAGACAAATATCAATTTCATAGCACAAGACACATTTTAGGATCATTTTAAAACGTTAAATGTATGTAATACATACTTTTAATCCATTAAATTCAAGAACACTGAATGAACATCTTCATGGAAAGACTGTGATTTATGAAGTAGGCATGTCATAGCTGTATGGGGGTCGGCGGAGCAGCATGTGTTTTGATGAGAAAATGACACTCTGGCCATTGAGTCTGTTGGGTCGTTTATCAGTCACAGATACTGTACGGACAATATGATTGAATATGGCTCAGTTTTTCTATATATCTTGCTCTGTCAAGTGGCAGAAGTGATTCTACACAGGCTATACTGAGTTAGCCCCATGCATTTACAATGTGGGTGAATAGACTGTTTTCCCCCACGCCATGCCCTCAGCTATGACACGATGCCGACCAAGTCTATCATTATTTCTGATTCAATAGTTCAAATTATCATAGAAGTACTGGGATAAAAGATTATAGTTCAAATATAAACACTGATGTATAAGGTAGTGATCAAAATAGTCATCGCTTTTCAAATAACGACTGTATCTATTACATTGTTTCACCACTAGGTGCTGACAAACCACTGTTAAAAATGCATTTGTTATTAAATCACTTATTCAAGAGAATGTAGTTCTGTATGATGCGTCTGAAATAACACTCGAGATGTGATGAATATGACTAATCTTACACATCATGTACAATCTGTATAAGTGTATGATTTAACTTTCCCCCATGGACTAGTGTTAAAAAAACATTGCAATTCTTAAAAAATCATAACGCATATCGTGACAGATGGGTGTATCGCCCCAGCCCTAATAACTATTCTGTTTTTATTGAATAAAGTGGGCCACAAGCATATTATACTGCATGCTTAACATTTATATGGTAATACAATCACCAAAATCACTTCTCTAACAGAATATGCAACTCATTGTGTTTTAGGGACTCGACCCAGTGAGATCTT
The DNA here is from genome assembly GCF_949357685.1 of Gobio gobio. Taxonomy (NCBI): domain Eukaryota; kingdom Metazoa; phylum Chordata; class Actinopteri; order Cypriniformes; family Gobionidae; genus Gobio; species Gobio gobio. Next base: position 85,831,355 of record NC_137097.1, read on the forward strand.
GAAGACATCATGAACTATCACCATTATTTTTGTCATTTTTACATGTTTGCTCTGCGTGATAGAGCAGCAGAAGACACATGGATGATAAGAAGAGCTGGATGTGCTTGATTATGAGTTATTAAAGCACAATAAACCGCGACAGAGAACTGAATTCTGGCAGGTGTTTCTGTGGAGCACATCCGAAGCGCACACTGAATTCAGCTCTCCTTCACGACTTTTTGCGCTTGAAATTACAAACACACATTGTGGTGAGGTGGACGAGCGAGAGACATGGGAGGAGCGAGCGAGATCGGTGTGCGTGATTGAGAATGAACGTCACCTGCGAGGCACACCGGTCTCGAGTCCTCTCATGAGGGAGCACGGAGACATAAAAGGACGAGCGACTCCAGTGAAGGACGAGAGAGGACCAGGCCTGGATTTTAAGTTGTATTTTTATTTATGGTTTTATTTATGTATGTGTGCGGCAGTCGTCCGTGAGGGGCTGCCGCTTTTACTTTCACTTTGTTTGTTTGTTTATTTGATTAAAGTTTATTGTTTATTGTTCGCCGGTTCCCGCCTCCTTCTTCCCACACCCACACGAACCTCATTACACACATTTATGTCAAAACGCCCCTCTTGGTGCGTATTCACATAAACACAGTAAGTTATGTCTAAAGTTGGGCAGAATTGCATAATGCCTGTTGTTAATGTTAATCAGACAACAAAAGAACTGCTCTTGATGGAATATATTTTACAGCTTTATCAAGAGTGTGTGTATGTTGTGTTAGAAGGGTCTTTGACTTTAAACACCCCGGTCTAAATAACAGTCATTTTTCTGCATGAAAAATGAGAGTTTTGAGTACAATTAAAAATAAAAAAACTACTTGTAAAAAATGTGTAATGTATCTTGTACCTGGTTTTTGAAAATGCCTCTTGCGTTCACGAGCGAACCTTTCACTGATTGTTTACGGTGTAACGGAAGTTACTCCCAAAAATTGCGCAAACCGTCATGGGGTGTAGGAAAAACACTGATGCAAACAGCACAAAAGCCAAAACACCTGTCACACACTCATTTCTGATGTGATACTGAAATTTCAGCTAGTAAGAACTCAATTCCTGATATCAACATTTACATTTGAATGGCAGCCTATGGTGACGTTTAACTAGTGAAAAAACAATTACTGATATCAATATCTTTATTAGTTTTTTTTGTTGTATATTTTATTAGTTGAAATTGAATTCTTGATACCAAGAATTCTTTTTTCTGCGAGTGACGATGTCATTGTTGATATCAAGAATTAATTCCTTCATTTCACCATGGATTCGATTGTAAACAAGAGACTGGATTTGCAGACAGGATGAAATCACTAATGTGAGTCAAAATGTTTTTATATGTGATAGTGTTGCATTGTTACAGATCGTTTGATATAGATCTATTGATTGTGTACGTGTCTAACTTAACATAGATAAATCAATGTCTTTGTTTGATAAAGACATTTTGCGAGCCCTGTGGGTGAATCATTCCGGTTGCCGTTTCCCCACACGCTTTCAAAACAATTCCTCACGTGTACTCACGGGGGAGTCGAAGCTCATTAAATATACAAAGCTTATCCAATCATAGCAGTGGGCGTTTACTTCCAAGTCTTCAGTGCGGCACGCCCATAAAAACAGAGCGTTCCAGGAGAGAGCCTCAAAACCAGGGTAGAAAATAGCCTATTACTGATTCATTATGATGTTTCTGAATGTAAAAAACACATGAGCGTCATAAGTTGACCTCAGACAACAGTATGAAAAAATAAAAAAGCTAGTTCATGACCCCTTTAATATTGTGCCTGATAACAGTCTGGAGAGACTACCTCCTAGACAGGCCACTTCTGTTAACTCCAAATTGAAAATATTCATGGACAAATTAGTTGTCTTTGATATTTGGAGGGAAAAATGCCCAAATATTAGGTTATATACATGGAGTAACAAAAGTTGTTCTAGACAGTATCTCTTCATAACAAATTTCAGGATGGTTTGTCAGAAGTTGAGCTATTAGAACTTGCTGAACTGCAAAATAAGTTAGACTCAATATATAAGTACAGAGCGGATGGCTCCTTTATTCGCTCTAGAAGAAGTTGGCTTGAGCAGGGAGAGCAGAGTACAGCTTATTTCTTTAGAATTGAAAAGAATAACTAGAAATCTAACTGTTGGCTCTGAACATTAATGGTAGAGTGTCTTTTGGCCCTAAACATTTTTTACTTTCTGTGCAAACTTTTATACTAATCTTTATAAAACAAATTATTGTGAGGACTCGGCATTGTTGTCAAATTGTTGTTCAGTCTTTAAAGGAGATTAAGACACTGTCTAGTGATGAAAAGATCACTCGTGACTGTGATATAAATATTGCTGAAATAATTGAATGGATTGAAGCTCTTAAGAGAAATAAGTCTCCAGGGTACTGATGGGCTGACGTATGACTTATGTCCTGATCAGTGCCCTGACTACTGAACCAGGAGCTGATTGAGATGCATGCAATGACAATGTAAACAAGCTGCTCCCTGCTACCATCAACATGCCTGTGGACACTGCCTCCTAGCGCTCTGCATGTGTAATTGCACATTGACGCGGACAACAACGCAGAAGTATAAATGAAAACCAACGTGTAACTAGCGGCATAGAGGATACAGCGTAGGTCCAACGCAGAAGTATAAATCAGCCTTTACAATGGCCTCTGCGTGTCCGTTAAGTCCATGAGACCGCAGGGTGTCCCATTTGTCTCTCGAGCACCCCTTTTGAGGTTGATATGTGCCCTCGATGGGCACTTCAGCCGAGCCCGGACTGGTGTTAGTTACACAGCGGACTTCTTCCCAGCACTCAAAGCGGCATTACGTCATGAAAGTGAGGACTCAGAGGAAGAGCGCGAGGGTTTAGGGTGCCATTTGGGACAGGGCCTTACACAGCGCTAGCTTCACATTAGGGATTTCCTGCACACTATTAAGCCGCGTTTCCACCGAAATTACCCGGAATGTACCAGGAACTTTTTTCCCAGGAACTTTTTCTCCCCCAGACCTGCTACAATCTGCGTTTCCCCCGCGGTCTAAAGTACCGGGGAGATTAGGCAAATTAGTCCGGTGACGTGGGAATGCGCGCGACTGCTCCTCCCAGTTACCGACGGACAGTAATCACGTTTGCGCGATACTGTCTGCAACAATAACAAGTGGAGGTGATGCAAGCAGCGCTGCTTTTGCTGGTTATATATACACATTACCAACACTGCTTATTTAAACGTGCACTTTCACCTGGTTTGACCATTTTAATGCAAAATGGGATGATGGGCAATCCAGAATCTGAATGTGTTGTAATAGCTCAATTCCAAAACAAAAGATTTTCTATAAAAGGATAATGAGGTCAGTCATTCATGACAGATGTGTGAAAAGTTAATTGAATGAAAACAATAGACTGAATTAAGCGGTTGAAAGATTAGGTACTAGACTGCAAGTATTTTACTTTTTATCACAATAACATCTCTTAGCATTCACAAAAAAAAAAAAAATCACATGACTAGTATTACAATATGCTTCATTAAATGCATAATTTTAGAGACTTCTTCCTCAAATTTGAAATGAAGCAGGACCACACTTATGGCTTCACTTAAGTTGTGGTTATAAGTTATTATACTACATTCACATAGTTATACATTTAAAGGGGTGGTAAAACACATTCTTTTGAAGGCTTGACTGTGTTTGTGGGCTGCACTGTAACATGTGTTCATGCTTCGTTTAAAAAAAAATTGCCTTATTTTTCATATATTTGACCTTTATTCTACACTGCTCTGTCCCTCCTTGTAAAACGGTCTGATGCTTTCCGGGTTGTATGAAGCCAGTCCCTCAAAAATACGCAGTGGGTTCTGATTGGTTAGCTGGCCCAGTGTGTTGTGATTCGCTAAGCGCCTAGTGCACGTTTGTCGGAAACATCACGCCCCTTACCTGAGGCTGTGCTTTGGTCAGTATTAGAAACAACGGCGTCAATAAAACCATATGAGCCCGAATCAGACCCAGAACATTTGAGTGAAGATGATCGAGCAGAACCTGTTCAGTCCTCAAGAGTAAAGACTGCGGATCTATAATGATCGCTACTGAATGGCACTTTAACTTTTGTATTTTTAGAACGATTATAGCCAAATATCTGTCGCAAGAACTAACCCAAAACGAACACTAAGCACTGGCTTTAACTAGTAAGTTAGCCAAATCACACACAGAACCATGTTTAGCATGCCTGTAGATAAACAATACATAAAAGCTCTAATCAAAGAATCATTTACACTAATGTCAGGTTCGCTGTTGAGATTTTAACGTTAGTGTTTGTAATGTTAGGTGTTCGTCGGATAACGTTAAGTATGAATGAGCATTTAACAGACTGGTTTGCAGAACAGCGTTGTCATCTGTTTACTTCCTTGCTACAACCTATTACAGGAAAACACATCGATGAAATATAAATCAGACTTACAGGTTGTGGCCGTAAACAGCTTCTGTTTGTAAATCCAGCTTTCAGGACAAGCCGTTGTGCATATCCTGTATTGAACTCGCGAGTTTGTGGAAGTTTGTGTTGTCCTCCGTGAAATGTGCAGCGCGCGCGTCGTGCATCCACGCACCGGCAGTGTTTTTTTCACGCAGCTGACGTTGTGCAAATCTGGCATTGAAATCGCGAAGACGGTGGATGTTTTCCTCTGTTAGATGTGCTGCAGGGAGCCCTGCGCGCGCCTGATTCCCCGCTGACTCAAACACACGTGCATATAACATGTATGTTAAACGCTCTGCAACGCACCCCCGTCCCTAGGAAGGCTGAACAGAGCAAGTACCCCAGACCTGCAATCCGGATGAAAATAACAGCGTTTCCTTGGCATCGCGGCAACAACACTCCAGCCTAACTATACCACAACAGCGCCGCGATACAAAATGGCCTCACCCCCCCTTATTTAATATTCTCGGAGGAGGGGTTTATGTAAATATTGAGCCTGTTGATGTCACCAACCCTGGAGGAATGTGTGTAGTCGCCTACTGGCCGTTTGCTGTAGTTCTTAGAAACTTATTTCTTTAAAAGCAAATATCTCCCTTTGCTTTAAACTTTGAGCGTTGTAACTTTGCAGATGTTGTTTACGCTCAAGCAGCAACATTACACGTTAGCTAAAGTTAGAATAGTGAAATCGTGGTTTACCACCCCTTTAAAAATATAATATTTGGGTTTTCTAGATATGTTTATGTGCATATTCAGAAAGACTTGCGAGCAGCAGCCCTTTCATTTGCTTCCTACACTATATGAATACAATTAGAATGTGGTTATATAGTTAGAATGTGGAAATTAAAGACACAGTGACATTTTACACGTTTGACTTTATTTTAGACAGATTAGTTTTTACAAAATTAAAATAAAAGTGTGCAAAGACAAATAAATTACTAGAACAACAAAATGAAAATATAAAATGTGAAAACAACAATATAAAAAAAGTGTATTTTTCAGTAACCTGTCCAAGAGCTGTGCCAACAGGTACAATATATAAAGTACAAATGTGGTAGTGCAAATGCTTCATTCAAGCGGCTGGTCATTGTGGCTACTTCTTGAACGACTGGACAAACTGTCCAAGAACAGACAGAAACCCGGTCTGAAAGTCCCTCTGCTGCCGTCTGCTTTCTTCCGCTTCTGACTGGTGGAATGCCAACTCTTGCCTTCTCATCTCTCTCTCTCTCCTCGGCCTGGCTCTCCAGTAACAGCTGCATATATTGGTCTCGCTGTTCTTGTCCATGCTGCAGGACGGCCCGTTTAGCATCCTCCATGTCCCTCAGTGCATCAAGAAAGTCACAGTCCCTTTTCCTTTTCTCTAAGTAGAAAAATTGCACAGAAACACATGTAAATTAATACACAAGGCAACCATGAAACAATAGAAACCATCAATTAATTATTTAAAGTGTTTTCTACGGTGGCCGAGACAGCTCAACGCGCTGCAAATGAAGAAAACACATGCAAATAGAAAAAACATCTTCTTCAGTTTGACAACACATGTGCTGCAAAAGTTCACAACACATGCGAATACAAAAACGCGCTGCAAAAAGTTCACAACACATGCAAATAGAGAAACGCTGCAAATACTCACAACACATGCAAATAGAGAAACGCACTGCAAAATGTCCACAACACATGCAAATACAAAAACGTGCTGCAAAAGTCCACAACACATGCAAATACGCGCTGCAACACATTCCAGGTCCGGCGAACTTGCCCTTTCTGCAATGATCTGAATGATGATGATGATGATGATTAGGCTACTTTTAGAGTTAAATTAATATTTTAATTTGCACTACAATAATTTATAGTGCATCACATAACTGACGTGCTGTAATAAGATTAGCTAACTCCTCATTAAAAAAAAAACTTGTATAACACCTATCTGTTCTCATTTCTTTTAACTACGGGCCACAAAGGAAATATTAAAACATTTAGGTTAAATAGTGTTATCAGAACATGTTGAAGAAGAGCTTGCATCGCTGACTTAGTTTCACTTTCTGCAGTGAATAATTAATTGGGATTTGAGTCATAAAATCAAGTAAATTATAAAAAATATATATTATTAATAAATAATAATTTATTCATAATATTTTTTAACACAAAATAATACCCCAAATCGTTTGTTCTGGCGCCGGGACTGGCATACCAAAACGAAAGTGTTAAGGGAACACCAACAACGAACATCTTCGGTGGGGTAAGCACCTGAAAGGTGTTTGTTTGTTTATTTTAACATTCTGATTGTATGTGCATTATATGAGCAGGCCTATTTGCAGCTGCGTTTTTGTATTTGCATGTGTTGTGAACTTTTTGCAGCGCGTTTTTGTATTTGCATGTGTTGTGAACTTTTGCAGCGCGTTTCTCTATTTGCATGTGTTGTGAACTTTTGCTGCGCGTTTCTCTATTTGCATGTGTTGTGAACTTTTGCAGCGCATGTGTTGTAAAACTGATTAAGATGTTGTCTTTATTTGCTGGTGTTTTTTCTATTTGCATGTGTTTTCTTCATTTGCAGCGCGTTGAGCTCTCTCGGCCACCGTAGTTTTCACTACAAATAATGAACAATTGTTTGCCCAGCTTGAACAATGCCCAGTGTGCAATTTTTATCATGGGCAATTTAAGTTTAAAATTAAATCAACAAAACTACTCAAAACCATTAAGGATTACACATCAGTTTTTAAATATATACACTTTTTTGTCAGCTTGATACCTCGGCGTGTGTGTGTTTCGGCAGGAGACACGGGACGCGGGCTAACGTACTGGTGACCGCGGGGGAAACACTCTGGTCTCCGTTGCCTGCAATTCAACGGGGCCACTCGTTACGTCTGGAACATAGACCGTAAAAAAATATGGACGACGCGACTTCATTGACTTCCGCTTACCATAGTTGAAGCTTTCATAAGCCGCTCACGGCGCTGACATCTCGGGACCGGAGTTGCGCAGTAGAAGAGCAGGAAGTAGAGGCGCGATTATCAAAAGCCCGCCCACAATCACACAAATGCAGAACAATTAATTATGATGGTATGAAATAAACAGTTACGGAAATGTAGAAATGAAAGCTAAAGCTCCAATCTCCTCCCAAGAATCCCGAAAAAAGTCCGTTAGTGCCTCAGTGACAACTTCACTCAGAGAAACCGTCAATCTCAGCTGTCAATCATGACGTCACACCCCCCGTTTTTATAGCATCAAAATAACTCACTAAAACTAAACTTATTTAAAAAACGAACACTTGAAATGAAACATTGTGATAAAAACTGCCTACAATGACAGAAACCATCTTTTGGAAACAATTATTTGAAGTGTAATTGAATTGTTTAGTTTGTCTCGTGTCCATTGAAATACATGGGGAGGTGGAGTTTATGAGCTATACTGGGACCGGCCACCGGGGGGCGATCGAGGCGCAGAAGCTTCAGTTTCTGAGAGGAGCACTAGAGGCTTGGTCTGGAAAAGCACGTTGAAAAAAGTTACTGCAACGTGTTTAAACACTGCAACGAGTTTAATAGATGATACCAAGATGAGATATTTACCTTCAACCCACTCGGATTCCTGGATGGTTTCCAACAACGCACTAGCCGAGTCTTTCGTTACCGCTGCACCAGAAAAGGAACGGTCTGTCCCAACAACGCGTCCAGGCGGTCATACCACTTGTTGATACGCTGGTCGGAACCGCTCCGGTTGTTATGATCCTTTAATTTCTTGTAATCTTGTCTTAATTTCTTCAACTTCTCTCTGCACTGTTTTCCAGTGTGACTGGAACCGAGTCGATATCTTCAGGTATACCTTTTCATTGCGGGTCGCCGTTTCCAGTTCCCGCTGGATGTCCTCCTCCGCATATATCCTCAATAAAGCCTGAACCTTTTCGTCGGTCCATCGGTCGAATTTCTTGTTGAACTCCATTGTTGCAAAAAAAATATTTACTGAACGCAGAACCCACGGAACCCACCTCGCAAAAGACTTGTAAATATGGTGGTGGGAAAAAAAAATGCTGCGAGAGCTCAACCAATCAGCATGTTCAGCGCCCAAGTCCCACCCCCGAAAGTTCGCAAACTTTTAAAAAGTACCACCTCGCAAGCAGGGCCGTTTGGAGGGGGAAATATTTACCCAGAACTTCATTTAGACCCTGGTTCCTGCGGTCGAAACACACGAGTTCCCCCCCAAAGTTCCTGGTTCCGGGGTAAAGTTCCTGCGGTGGAAACGCGGTGTTACTCTGTTTCTGCTCGAGGGCGCCCTCTGGCTTCCAGTATGAATGAAAATTTTGGGTAAAAAATAAGAAAATAATTATTCTCTCTAAATAAATGTATATGACAATCCATATGTTTTTCTTCAATGTACAGGAAATTTTATCCCCACAGTGGATGCATAAGAGGCTCATATTTCATATTAAAGACAGAGAAATTGATATTGCAGATAAAAAGCACAGATGTTTATAATAATAATTTAGTTTACCATAAATCCTTAGACCTTTCTAATGATTTTTAGTCATAGGCTGTCTGCATATTAACAGGTAACCCAGCAGTTGTTGCTGTTTTTTTTGTTTTTTAAACAAATTTTCTATAAAATATTATTATGATTATTATTAAATTGTTATATTTATTCTTAAATACTCTATTTTTAATTTTTAATATTTTTTTATAATGAAAGTGTTATTGTAATAGTAATATTTCTTATTTTGTTAAATATTTTTATTTAGCAATAACAATAATCATAATAATTATTATTAGTCATATTAATATATAAACACAAAAAGTTATATACACCATACTTTTACATAATCTTCTGTTATTGGAAAAACTGTTGCTTTATTTACTTTGAACAAAACTGAAAATCATTAACAAGACCCTTGTCTCAAAATATAAATAAAAAATTTTCCTAAAAAAAATCCCGATCACATCTCAGGTGATGGTCGAATAACATTTTCCATGAGCAAAACACGCACTGGTGAGCTCGTGTGAAGATATTTTTACCTGTATGGATGCGTTCGTGCAGATATAGTCCAAAATGACACTTCTAAGAAAACAAATCCACCACAAAACAGTAATAAATCACACTCTTTATATGAAATATCAAGAGGAACCATTTAGTTCAGTTGATGTCTAATCACTCACTAATAATGTTCTCAGAAAATGAAAGCATTCTTGGGTCTTAACTACAGGTCATTTTGTTAAAATCTGAAATGAAAGTAATTATTGAGTGTTTGTTCTGCAACAGCAATGTTGGGCAAAAGAAGAATGCAAGTCAGTTTCAACTGAGTTCAATGTTAACTACTTGATTGGCATGATTGTGTCTACAATACGGTCAAGTCATTACTACACAAAATAAATAATGACAAGAAAATGAAATGTACAATATAGCAACAACAAATATTAAAGTAGAATAAGCTGTCAATCAATTAATAAAATAAGATCAAAAATGTAACTAATATAATGTATACAGTAAAATACACATGAAAACGTGAACAAAATCAGTATTTGGTTTACTCCGTCACCTCTTTATATTTGTCATTGTGAAGGAGAACATGTCTAGCAATGTTGTAAAGCAAATACAAAATCACTGAAAAAATATATACAATAGAATCATGAGCAAATATCTATTAATATCTCATTGAACACTGTTCCCTCAGATACATATTTGGAAACTCATCCTTTAAATGCATTATTCTTAAATGTGGAAAAACATCATAATAATAATGAGAATATCTACAAAAAACACACAAATTGGAAAAATAGGATATATGGTTTTCAATAATGTAGGAACTGAAAAAGGGAAATACATCAAAACCTTCCTCAAAGTATCGTGTAATATACAGAATTGTAGCGTTTTCCTCAAGTCAGTGTCATAATGTGTCACATGGGATGTTCCTGTTGAACACATGACCGCTGCTTTTCTGTTCAATCCAAGTCGTGCATTTATAAAAAGTAATAATAATAAAATAATCAAACGTTGTAACGTCAGTCGCAATTGTATTTCTTTTCATCTACAGATGGTCAGTCCACACACACACACACACACACGCACACACACACACACACACACACACACACACACACACACACACACACACACACACACACACACACACACACACACACACACACACACACACACACACACACACACACACACACACACACACACACACAGGGAGATCAAACACAACTCACTGTGCACGATCACTGTGATCAGTATGAGCTGCTTACATTGTAGGGCTGTAATCTCCCAGTCGATTAGTCGATTATTAGTTGAAATTTTAGTGATTATTAGTTGAAACCAAAATTCTGATTGGTCGATTTTTTGCCGCGTTCATTTCATTCGTTTTGCTGCGTTCATTTAATCAGTTTTGCCGCGCCACGTTCATTTCATCAGGTGGAAAGCACTAATTGCTAATGGGGGTGTTTTGAGAGCAGCCCTGTTTCACAGGTAACAGTCTGCCTTCAGAACACCCCCATTGTTTCCACTTCTTTTGGATTAGCCCAACCCACTGGCGAAGAGAAGTCTCTCGCGGGTCCTTTGTTTTTCATTCCCGCTGGCTCAAACGCACACCCATAGCGGTAAATTTGAGGAACGCCCATCAACATACACATGAGGGGAATCGTCACAACACCGCGCTAAGTGGATCTGTACTGTCAGTTTTGCCGCGTTCATTTCATCAGTTTTGCCGAGCCACGTTCATTTAATTAGTTTTGCTGCGTTCATTTCATCAGTTTTGCCGCGCCGCGTTCATTTTCATCAGGTGGAAAGCACTAATTGCTAATGGGGGTGTTTTGAGAGCACCCCTGTTTCACAGGTAACAGTCTGTCTTCAGAACACCCCCATTGTTTCCACTTCTTTTGGATTAGCCCAACCCACTGGAGAAGAGAGACAGATTGAAGAATGCTAGTTTTCTTGTATATTATTTATTTAATTGTGAGAGCGTTTTTTCTGCTCTTGATCTGGCTTGTTTAATAAATATTCCTTTTTTATTAAAGTGGACGTGCCTTTTGTGTTTAAGAGTAAAAGCTTTAAGTTAATAGTCTATTCGTGTCTCAGCCGCGAAGCTGAGCTCAGCTGAGCTCCTAACGTTATATGTTTGAGCTGCACAGAGCGGCTGAAATGATAGTGTCTGTCAGTTATTATAATACATACAAAAACAATTGTCTAAATTATGTTGCATATTCCTCAAACGTTCTTGTGATGATATCTAGTTGACAACACATAGTACTATATTCTAGGATGTCATAGGCTATGATATTGCGCAGGTGCACGTGATGCAGCGCTGTCAGAGCCGAGAGACTCGTGTCAGACTCATTTCAGTGCAAAATAATCAGGTCAAAAACGATTTAATATTCTGCAAATAGCCTACTAGTTTTTTATGTTTATTTATAATTAATTTAGGCAGACAACAAGGCTACCAAGTACTGCGCACAGTGCGCAGCTTATTCATTTAACGTTTTTTTTCCTAACGTCATTGTAGTCGATTTTTAGTAGTTTCAGGACTTCAGTCGACCAAGATTTTCTTTGGTTGATTACAGCCCTATTACATTGATTCTTATACAAACTCCTTTTCCTTCTGCACCAGGATTTTTCCTCCAATGCACTTTAGATATTCCGGCCGCCATTTCCTCTTTGATTTCCATTTCTTCGAAGATCGGCCCAGAGTCTCTCTGAATATCTTCAATTGTCACCTTGTATGGTTTCATATATTCTCGTAATTTCTTTGTTATTTTGTGTTCTAATCTGGGGGCCTATACAATTTACTGTTGAATCACAAACTCTTTCTGTCCTTCTGGCTGATTCTCTCTCATTGGCCATCACATAACATTCTGGTTCTAGTATTTCCATGTCATTATTTTCCACAATTATCACCTTAAACAAGTGAGTTAATACTGCTTTCCCTCCCAAGATCTCATATTCCACACGCCTTTCGATTTTATTTTTATCATTATTATCTTTTGACTCTCTGTCACTCGATAGGTAGAGTGGTCCTGTGTACACATGGACCTTACGGACATTCATTTTCTTAGCTATTTCCCGACATAGTTCCTCCAAATGGTTCCAGATGCCAGAGTTAAAGTTACACTGCTGTGGTATAATGTTGCTTATAACATAAGTGTCATCGTAGGCTTCCTGACACCACTTGTGATTGGCAGCCGCAGCGAGATGACCTCGGTTGTATTCCGTATTCGTATACGTTTCCTTAGATGGCTGGAAGAGTGGATGGACTGAGGGATCCTCTTTAAATGGACCTCTTTTTTGAACTTGTATAGATTCTGGACTCTCATTCAATATCTCATACACCCATGCAGCATTCCTGGTTTGGTTGTCATATAACGTAATGTAAGAATTCTTTTGTAGTATTTGAGTAGGTAAAGGAACTTTGTCTAGTAATTTATATTGTTTTTACCCTAACCCTTTCTTTGCAACTGTACGTGAGGCCGTGCATTCTTCATCCTTTTCAACTGTGTGTTTTTTGTTACTCATCTCTGAGAGTGGGATGCGTATGTAGACAGGTTTATTAGCACTGGGATCTTTTCCAGACTGCTGATTATCCTCCTTCACATCAGACTGTTCTGTCTCTTCTTCTGTCTCACTCACATCATTTTTAAAATATTAAACAATATTCCATGTTAAACAGCTAAGTCATAGATTTGATGTATTGGGCCGTTGACAGCATTTCTTATAGTGTCAATGGAACTGAAACGAGTCCTAACCTTGTCTATCCTTTAGAAACAGAGAAAATCATGCAAACTCCAGTCTAGGGCCCAGTAACCAATAATCTTCTAGTAAATGATGTGTTTCAGTTGTGACAGTGAAACTTCAATTTATTGCCAAGTTTAGGCGCACTTCACAAAAGTACTTATGTACCATCCTAATGAAACTAAGATTAGGGCTCAGCAACAAGGATATTGCTTTCAGATTTAATGTCATAGAATGTAACATCTCTAAAATTTTTAGAAGTTAGATCCCTGTTAGCCTATGTCTGCAACTTTGAAGCCTCTCATCAAGTGGCCAAGCAAGTGTGCAATATTAAATAAAATGGCAAAATGTTTGAAACCTAAATATAAACGTTGCAGGTGCATTATCGACTGTACAGAAATTTTGATTCAGACCCACAAATTTAACACCAACACTGTTAAATATTTGGTTGGCATGTCACCTGCAGGAGCCATTACTTTTCTGTCGTCAGGTTGGGGTGGGCGTGTTTCGGATAAACAAATTACAGCTGAGTCCGGATTTTATGACCTCCTAGAGCCTAATGACGAGATACAGGCAGATCGTGGTTTTACCATCAGAGATGAGCTTGCCACACGTGGTGCCACCCTTAGGATCCCTCACTTTACCAAAGGTAGAAAGCAGCTCTCTGCTCAAGAAGTGCATGTATCAAGAGTTATGACCCCTTGGTCTAGGGGTGCAGGGGTGAACATAAAAGCAAGTAACAAAGCAGGTTTACTTTTAAAAGGAACTTTCTCGGGTTCCTGTTTTTATTTTTGTGAGGTTAAAGGGGATGAGCATCGCCAGAAAGTCAAAAAGAAAGCAAATAAATCAGAACGCAAGAATAACTTCAGGACTAGGCCAGGCCAAAATAATAAACAAAAACCCAACTAACTTATCCCAAGAAAAACTAAATTTTCTGTCAAAAGAAAAATAGGACAAAAAGGAAAATACAACATCTTCCCTATCTCCTTAACTAAACATAAACAGGAGAAAAAGTATCTTGAAAGCAAAAGGCACCTAACCCCTACAGCGCTCATAAAAAACAAATGGTGGGTATAACAGTGGAACACACGCCATTAACAAAAAGAAAATGATAGCAATGAGAGGGAGTAAATTCAAAGAAAGAAAACATCAATGGCTCACTCAACAACAGCCGTTCGCCAGCACAATTTCACAACACTGCACAGGACTAGAAACACTGATCAGTCTCTGGCTCTCTCCCTCTCGCGAGGACACACTTCCACTCCTCTTTTAAAAGGACGCCGCGCTGCCCGTAACCAACCACCGCGTGCTCTGACGGCACGTCCAATTTGGGCAGAATGACCTATGAGAAGCAGGATAGGAGGAGAGACAGCGGAAACAACGAGGAGAGAAAAAAGCACGCACATCCGAAAATACAGTCACAGACGTAACACAAGGCATTTGTCTAATGTAAGAATTCACATTGAAAGAGTAGATGGAAAATTCTGACAACTGTTATTCCACTCACACAGGTTGACCTCTTAGATGATATAGCAATTATCTGTGGAGCATTAACAAACCTTTGTAAATGTATAGTCCCAAGAAGATAGCTTGATATAGATTTATGTAACTTTATTGTAATAAACATTTTATTGCACATTCAAGTGTTTCAATGTAAAATAGTAGTACTATATTAAATAATTTGCTTTGAAGTACATTTCAATCTGACTTATTGTTTTTGCACTGTAAATCTCCATCCATTAGCCCAAAAACCGAAAACTAATGACGTGGTCAAAAGGAATTCTGCGTGTAAGCCTTTTCAGCCTTTCGGTGAAGTTCTCCTAATTTATTGATATCTCATTTTAAATCTGACTCCATTAATAATTTTATCTGACTCCAATTCTAAGTGACTCCATAAAGTGTGCTACATTTAGAGTTTATCAGCTGATTTTACGATTAGTTGCGATTTAATTTAGATCGTTGATTTTCTTTATATCTTCCTAGTTTTTATATTCGTTCATCGAGAGACCCTAAATCGCACAGAGACATGACGCGTCCGGATTTCGCGCGCTCACGGGCACAAAACGGTTACTTCTGTGATTAGTCAGAGGGTGCAGGGTGAATATTTTACCTTTAAGTGGTTGCACATGCTCACTCAACAAAAAGTGTAATTTTAGCAATATTCACGGACTACAACTTGCTAACCCAGCGATAGTCAGAAATCGGAATATCGCGCACGCTGCGCTCCATGCTTCAGTCGTGGCGTCATCGGTGTGATCTATCATAACCCTAGATTTTGCGGTAATAAAGGAGTCTACATCGATCCATACTAGAATAATGATTTCGGAACCATACAAGAGAAATCAAGGTTAACATTTATTTTGGCCAGACAGGAAAAGTAAATACGTAAACAAGAATCCATGGTACACAACTGATCAGCGTAAAAACATAAAACACAATTGCAAAGCAATATGAAAATAATTTAAAAGAGTCATCATGTCTGGCACATCTACATGCAGTTTGCACGGGGGGTCTGACTACAGAATATTCCCCCAGAGAGTTAGAACATCCAGCCTTAAATACTCCAACCAGAACAAAAGGGCTGTAAATATTTGCAACACCCCCACCTGGTTTTGGGGGAGTGGATCAGATATCTTTGAAGAGACTACTCAAAGGAGAACTGAATTCTCATTAGTTTTCCAATCTTTCTAATACTACCAGTGACTGCAGTGAAACTGAGACCATTTTACCATTCGCACTGAGACCTTTAAAAAGACATCAAACATGAAAGGGATAAAACAATAGATTTACAAAATACATCATCACTGATATATCTGCATTTGGTGACTTGAAACCAGGACAAGGAGAGGGCAAAATGGGGAATGGGGAGGAATGTTTGTCAGGGTGTTGTCACAGTTTCTGTGAGATCTTTTCCTCAAGATTAGTGACTTTTATTGTTCAATTACTGAGGTGTGTATCTCAGCTTTTGTCTTAGCACCAAAACCGACTCTTACAGCACTGTTCACAATACCAGTCCACTACCTTTCTTCTTACCCTGGCACATGTGTAGTGGAAATGGTTCTTGCACTTCGCACAGTCCATCATCATTCCAAAGTTTGGCCTTTGACAGTGTGGGCAGATTTTAGGTGTATGCATCAGTGGATCCATGCTGCGCGTTAACAGCTCAGGCAAAACACTCTGTTTGAAGAACACTTCAGCTTTAGGCAGGACTGCTTGCAGCATTTCTTCATCTCTGCTGATGCGGTTGATGACAACAACTTGCTTAGTCCAAACCACAAAATCGCAGTACTGGGTGTTGCATACATACATGTGAAGCTGAACTTGATGGTAGTATTCATGATTCTTCTTTAGCTGTAGTGCTTTGTCTAAACAGAACTGTGTGTCCTCACTACTCCCCATCAGACCATCACGGTATTTGTAAGGGCACTTAATCTCTACAGTTGCTTTCCCACAGCAGGTACAGCTTGCTATTCCATCCGGCGATGCCCCAAGATGTGGTTTGTCTGGTCTCACAAGAAGACCGCAGAGCTCCACGTCAAAGTTTTGATGTTTTGCTTTCATTATTTCTGTATATTGTCTCCTGGCTGTGTCCTCCATATCCTTTCCCCAAAGTACTGCTGGAACATGGGACAAGTCTCGTTTGTTGTAGTGCATCACCTGTTTTACAAGGTTTGTTTTAGCGCTCTCAGTCACTACAGTCCATACACGGTGTAGGGTTGTGCTCGTTATCCTTCCAGTTCTGTGTGTGTGCCAGGCCTGAGAGTGGGACTGATCTTTAGTCGTAAGCTCAAGGTTTACACACTGCTCATTAGTTAACTCCATCCCCAGTCTTTCAAAGGTCTCTTCACTTCTCTCTTGCAGTTCATTTTGGCAGAGGCCTCTCAGATTGGCATCATACAGAGCTACCAGTGGCTCTGGCAGGTCTCCGGTGTCCATGTCCGATTCTGACGCGGAATCTGTGTCACTGCATTCAATGCTAGTGAGCACAACTGCGTTAGGTGCCAGTACTCTCAGTTCTGCAATGTCTTCATCTGTCAGTCCAGAAAACACAACAAAATAAATGTTAGATAACTTATTTTAATACAAATTGCAATCAAAGATGGTTACATAATGTCATTAAAGGATTGGTTCACTTCCGAAACAAAGATGTACAGATAACTTACTCACCACCTTGTCATCCAAGATGTTCATGTATTTCTGTCTTCAGTTGTAAAGAAATTGTTTTTTTGTTTTTTTTTTAGGAAAACATTTCAGGAATGTCAAAAAAGGTTTAAAGGTTTCTTCAAAAAACTATTTCTTTACTTTGTTCTGGAAGTGAACTAAACCTTCAATAGTTACATGGCACTGATTATAACTTGTGTTTTTACATTAATTACACTACTGTTCAAAGTTTTAGAACATCCCTATTTTATAGTTTTATTGACATAAAAGCAGTTCAAGTCCTGTGAATGGTACAAAAGTAATCAGCAAACTGCCTAAGTTAAAGACCTGTAGAAATGTGTTTCAAGGCTTCATTTACTTCCATTGCTTAAAAAAAAGACTTTTAGATCAGTGAAACTCAGAAATAATGTAATTTTTAGATATGTACAATTTTCAGGGATAAAGTAATGAGTTAACAACGGCAAGATATTCGGCAGCAATAGAAGTAAACAAAGCCATTAAAGTTAATGCAAAAACACATTTCTACAGGTGGTCCAATGTGTAAACACCTTGGAAATGATATTGTTAATACACACTGAGAAGCTTATATGTACAATATTGCAACTAAAAAGTCAATTCATTCAAAAAAAAAGTTATAGTTAATAGCTGCTTGTTGTATGTAGGGGAGAGGGGGGCACAACCTGACGCTTTTTGACTTTCTCAGTTTGTGTAAATCCACTTGGGGTTCAGAGTATTTATTGTTTCCCACATTAATTGCACACGTCTAGTACAATTATGTGGTTTTATTACATTAATACAGTGTATTCTTTTTTCTTGATTTACCCCGAAAGAATGGAAGTGAAATGTGACAACATGCCCAATAGGTGGGGTACATTGTAACATGTGAGGGGTATTATAATCAAAAAAAAATATACAAGACAAACTAAAATATTTTGTCAACAAAATACAATTAATAACTTTTTAAAATAAAATAATGGCATTTTTTAATCATTAAAAATATAAGCATTTTTGAGTTTGACTACAAACACATCGCTAAATACAGCTAAACAGCATAGTTCAAAACATAATAATAATAAATAATTTCTGAACATTAACTCTCAGTCATTATTCACCCTTTTCTCATGGTTTCTCAAAAGAATTCATGAAAGTATAGAATATAATGGCATATTTCTAATAGGGGCTCATTGTAACGCAGTGTTAACACACCCCACCTGCTCAACTGGGATGTAAACCCGCGGCTCGTGTCTTCTGCTGTTAGATCAGCATTAAAGAACATCTCAACTGTTAAATAACAGAAAAAACTAAACTTAAGTAAGAAATTTACTTTTGCTATGGTTAAATACATTCAGTAATATCTTCCAAAGATTGTTTAATTTTGGCGCTATTTTGGCGCTTCACTAAGTTTCGTCATGGCATGTGTGGAAAGGGTTAAAACATGCGTGTTACAACTAACCCCGCGTTAGGTTGTGCCCCGCGCTCCCCTACATGACCTGGAATGACCTGGTCTCCTCTACACTCAGATTGTGTCTACCTTTTACATTGCTCTTTCTACATTTCACTCTGACTGGCTGCATTTGGGTGTCTGTCCTCTTAGCCTTTCTGAAGCTGATCTCACTCAGTCTGGCTGGTTTCACCTCTCTCCTGGATGGCTGGATCCACATATTTGTCCCTGAAGAACAACACTGTCCATCTTTCCTATCCTGACCCATACTTTAAACATAAGTGCAGCTGCATGGCTGCAGCATGATCCTAACCTGCACAAAATGTTATAAAGTATGAAACACAATGGTTTAAATCGTGCTTTAGGCTATACATATAACAACAGTTGATTAAATGTTTGATTCCGTTGCTGACAATGTATGAAAATGTAAGATTTTGGTTACATACCCAGCCATACAGGTGCAGTAAGAATACAGCTGTTTTTCTTGTTGACAATAACCCAGGGCTTGTACAGTTCTGTCTTCTTACCCTGTCTTTGGCTATAGGCAGAACCTCCGTCTTCAGCACTACGAAGTTGTGAATGTGGTAATTGTGAAATTGTATGTCTTGGACATGACCACACAGAACGATGTTGTACGCATCAAGAGACTTGTACGCTTTTACCTTATCCCTGGTATATGCACTTGGAGTGTCGATCAGGTAATTATATATCTCTGGCCACTGGATGCTTGGCCAGTTCGTTTCATCGTTTACCCATTGACAAGATGGTATGGCAAACGGATCAGTAAGACGTATTCCACTCACTAGCGTTCATTTCGTTGACTAACACTCCTTGTCGCTGGGTGACAAGGTAGTGTAATATGCGGACAACATTTTGAAAATGACGTATCTATAATTTATAAATATATATCTATAAATAATCTATAATCTTTTTTAAATCTAACGATTTAGTATCGTATCCATTAGGGATGCCACAATTCTCAATATAATATTGAACCGTTCGGTACGGCATTCACGGTTCAATACGCGCTTGTGAATTGCGTTTTTTTCGGTTTCGCATTTAATTAATTATTTTTCTACAAATTCTATAATTTGCCTCCATCCCAATACTGAACAACGCGACATACATTCACATCACAGGTTAGTGGTAGAGTTATACTCACGGGACACTAGAGTTATTCACAATCACCAAAGTTCATTATTTGCATGCGTTTTAAAGGCTTGCCGGTTTCATTCGCGTGCGCGGTTTTAACATGCGCTTTTCAGAGCGCGCGCACTAAACGCCTGTCAAACACGTGATTACTGGACTAAGTAGTCTTACTGCGCTAATACTGTCAAATACACACAAGGTTAACATAAACACTGTCGGTTATGTCTAAAGTGAAAGTAAAATCTTAATCTGTATATTAGATGTGTAGAGGTCTTAAACTGACAGCAGCGCAGCCTATAGTGAACACACGGTCCTTAAAGGGACAGTTCACCTATAAAATTATGTTATTTACTCACTCTAATATTGTTTCAAACCTGTATTCATTTCTCGATGACAGAATTTTCAGTTTTGAGTGAACTAACCCTTTAATGTTAATACAACAACAAAAGACAAAGAGAAAATCACTCACTGCTCTTGACTGAAGAACTAATACAGTAGCTTTAATAAGAATCAGTGTATATTTTATAGTGAAGTCTGTGTAGTGTTTTATTTTTACATTCATTCATTCAATTTCATACTTAAATGCTGCTGTACAGCTCTGAGCTGCCAGTGTAAATCTTTATATATATTTATTTTATATTATCCAATACACTAGGAATGTGTTCAAGGGTTTTTTTTTAAGTAAAGTTTTAAGTTTAAGTAAGGTTTTTCAATTCTTTTAAGTAAAATAAAGAAAGAGTATTGCAATAAAAAAATAGTCTTTTTTCTCTTTAACCTCTTGCGGTTCCTGTCGCCTAAGAATAGAATAACAAAAAGTTTATGTGACAAGCCATCAGAACCGAACCGAACCGAAAACCGTGGGTAAAAACCGAGGTATGTATTTACATTTACATTTACATTTAGTCATTTAGCAGACGCTTTTATCCAAAGCGACTTACAAATGAGAGCAATAGAAGCAACTAGAACGGTCAAGGGCTACAGTATGCAAGTGCTGTAACAAGTCTCAGTTAATCTAACACAGAACACACAATTTTTTTTTTTTTTTTTTTTTTTTTTTTTTTTTTTTAAATAAATTAGACAGACAGAAAATGAATCGAATGGAATGTTAAGTGCTATTCTTGATTGGTTAGGTGCTGCTGGAAAAGACGTGTCTTTAGCCGTTTTTTGAAAATGGCTACAGACTCGGCGGCTCGAATTGAGATAGGCAGGTTATTCCACCAGGTGGGGGCAGTCCAGGAAAAGGTCCGTGAGAGTGATTTCATGCCTCTTTGGTATGGCACTACAAGGCGTCGTTCACTGGCAGACCGTAAGCTCCTGGAGGGTGTGTAAGTCTGAACAAGCGAGTTTAGGTATATTGGTGCAGAGCCAGTGGTTGCTTTGAAGGCGAGCACCAGTGACTTGAATTTGATGCGAGCAGCTATTGGCAGCCAGTGGAGACTGATGAAGAGAGGCGTGACGTGCGCTCTCTTCGGCTCGTTAAAGATCACCCTTGCCGCTGCATTCTGGATCAGTTGCAAGGGTTTGATAGTGCATGCCGAAAGGCCCGCTAGAAGAGCATTACAATAGTCCAGTCTGGAGAGAACAAGAGCTTGGACCAGGAGTTGTGTGGCCTGCTCTGATAGGAAGGGTCTGATCCTCCTAATATTGTATAACGCAAATCTGCAGGACCGGGATGTTGCAGTAATGTGGTCAGTGAATTTTAGCTGATCATCAATCACAACTCCAAGATTCCTGGCTGTCCTGGACGGAGTTATGGTTGATGATCCTAGCTGAATGGAGAGATTATGATGAAGTGCTGGGTTGGCTGAGACCACAAGCAGTTCTGTCTTTGGAAGGTTGAGTTGCAGGTGATGTTCCTTCATCCAGGCAGAAATGTCTGTTAGGCAGGCAGCGATACGACCACCAACCGTGGGATCATCTGGTTGAAATGAGAAGTAGAGTTGAGTGTCGTCAGCATAGCAATGATAGGAAAAGCCATGTTTCTGAATGACAGTTCCCAGTGATGACATGTAGATGGAGAAGAGAAGTGGTCCAAGCACTGAGCCCTGGGGAACTCCAGTGGCTAGATGATGTGACTTAGACACTTCACCTCTCCATGACACTCTGAAGGACCTACCTGAGAGGTAAGACTTGAGCCACTGGAGAGCAGTTCCTGAGATGCCCATCTCCATGAGAGTTGACAGGAGTATCTGGTGGTTAACTGTGTCAAAAGCAGCAGACAAATCCAGTAAGATAAGTACTGTGGATTTGGAAGCCGCTCTTGCCTGTCTCAGTGCTTCAGTAACCGAGAGCAGGGCAGTCTCAGTTGAGTGGCCACTTTTGAAGCCAGATTGGTTGATATCCAGGAGGTTGTTCTGTTCAAGAAACGTAGAGAGCTGGTTAAAAACAACTCGCTCGAGTGTCTTTGCAATGAAAGGCAGAAGGGATACCGGTCTGTAGTTTTCTAAAAGTGCTGGGTTCAGAGAGGGTTTCTTAAGCAGTGGGGTTACCCGAGCCTGCTTAAATGCTGTGGGGAAAGTCCCGGTGTGAAGAGAGGTGTTGACAATGTGAGTGAGTGCAGGAGTAACAGAAGAAGAGATGGCCTGAAGGAGGTGAGTGGGGATAGGGTCAAGTGGACAGGTAGTGGGGTGGTTGGAAAGGATGAGTTTGGAGATGTCAGCTTCAGAGAGCAGAGAAAAAGAGGGGAGCGTATGTGTGATGGTTGTTGAGATGTGCGTGTCGGTTTGTGGTGCGGAGAATTGGCTGCTGATGGAGGAGATTTTATTTGTGAAAAATGATGCAAAGTCGCCAGCTGTAAGAGTTGATGAAGGAGGGGGGGGAGGAGGACAAAGGAGTGAAGAGAATGTTCTGAAAAGTGCACGAGAGTCAGAGCAGTTGTTGATTTTGTTGTGGTAGTATGTAGATTTAGCAGTGGAGACATTAGCAGAGAAAGAAGCAAGGAGAGACTGATACAGGGTCAGGTCAGTAGTGTTTTTAGTTTTTCGCCACTTCCTCTCTGCCGCCCGGAGCCCAGAACGATGTTCGCGGAGAACATCAGACAGCCAGGGGGCAGAGGGAGTGGTGCGGGCTGGCCTGGTTGAAACGGGACAGAGGTTGTCCAAGCAAGCAATTGAACAGTGGACTAACTGTATTGTTGCATCCCTAGTATCCATGTAATCTTCTATATGTAAACGCTGCCTCTCTAGTGTTTTCTGCGACCTAGTTGCGCACGCATCCTGTTTGTTTACAAACAGTAAATTGGTCTATTCCACATACTTTAGGTGGCCGTTACAAAATGCAGAGGCTGGAAATAATTTATCCTTTGCTGAAACTTCTTAGACTTAATGGAGAATGCGGCTCATAATAATAAACACCACTGGAGCGCACGCTCCCGAGCTCTTGAAGAGACGAGAAAGCGACACAGCTCGCATTTCCACACGTTTTAGACGCGACATGTGAACGGGCCATTAATACGCGTTAAGCACTTCCGCATTGAGCATTTTAGAATCACTGATTTGCCTAGGACCTGCGCGAGACATGCATGCACAACATAAAACACAGGCTATAATTCTGAACAATCTGTTCTGATCTAAAATCTGTTCTGGTGATGTTCCAACAGAAGTAACATTCCCAGAATGCCCCAAGAATCAATAATGATTAGATGGGTTTAGTAAAAGTCAAATATCAAATAAATGTAAATGTAAAAAAACCTGAGGGAATCTGTGTTGCTGAGTTTTTCTGCTGGATGTGATGTAAGAGATGCGTCTTGTTTTCTTGAATTCTTTTGCTGTACTCTTTTGCCACTACATTTTGGGCTTAAATAAGTGTAAGCCCACTCATGTTATGTAAGATGCACGTCAGCCAATCAGAAAGGATCTGCATGTTATTGAGAATGTCTCTTTTTCCAGTAAGTCACATGAGTTTCAGGAAAAATACCACAGTATTTGGTCTGGGCGGGCGAGTGGGAGGCAGGACTTGTGACTGTGGAAAAGAATATGAATGTCGTCTTTGTCTCAAGACACGTAATCTGTGTTGAATGTTCACTGAAGGCACTGTTTCTCATTGTTATATCACATAGCTGCATATTATTGTCATTTTTTACACTGATTTGATGCCAGGGGAAGGATGTGCTTCTTTTTGTAATTAGCTTTTAGTTTGTAATGATATCGTTTACGCTGTTGTCTTCTTCTAGCACTCGTGCTCTTCTTCACTGTAGTCTTCGTCTGTCTCATCTCTGCTGGCGGTTTCAACACGTTCTCTTCACCCTCGGATATCCTCTCGAGAATCTGTGTGGTTGGTTATGAAACATTAAGTTCAGGAAACAAACTTTCACAACTTTTGCTCATCTCATCCTGCTCTATAAAAAACAGCCCTAGCTACTTAAATTGAATAAGTAGTCATGCAAGTACTTTTAATAAAGTACATTTCAAATCAAGTACTTTTTTTAACTTAAGTAGGGTTGTCATTGTGGTACTTCTACTTTTACTGAAGTAAATATGTCTCTGGTTATTTGTAACCTACTTTTACTTCCACCACTGGTGATAGAGAATGCGTTATACTCGTAGCTCATAAGAGGCTGAACTGTGACAGGAGTCGCATTGGAGTGATGTAAACTTCCCTCTTCCATTGATTGGCTAGAGGATGAGCTGTCAATCTAGAACTAGTGGACCAATGGTGATGCTAAGACCCGCCCTAATTTACATGAAACTCTAACTGCATCATTTGGAAACACAAGTGCAGAATGTGGAAACAAGAGCAAAGGAGAAAAGAGCACGGACATACAAAAAATGAAAATAAGAGCAGAAAACATGATTTTGTGTGCGATTCAGATCATTTTGAATTCATGATTCAGTTTTGAGCAATATCATGTTAAACTTGTTAAAATATTTGATTTACGCTCATTCTTTTTTTATGCGTGACCGCAAAACATTAGGTGGGAATCTGATCCCATAAACCACCAAAGTGAATTTTGCATAACATGTTTCTTTTAAGTGGGGGATCAATGACAAAATGATCAATGACAAATCATACTATGTTAATGACATCATGAGCTGATGACATCACCATTTTCTCCGGAGCGGCTGTACGGC
Source organism: Gobio gobio (assembly GCF_949357685.1). Classification (NCBI taxonomy): domain Eukaryota; kingdom Metazoa; phylum Chordata; class Actinopteri; order Cypriniformes; family Gobionidae; genus Gobio; species Gobio gobio. The sequence goes on from NC_137097.1 coordinate 85,856,366, forward strand.
TGAATAAAATTATGCTGTATTATTTTCCTGTTTAACACTGTGAAGCTGCTTTGATACAATCTGCATTGTAATAAGCGCTATATAAAAAAAGATGACTTGACTTAATACAGCTGTTCTGTTAAAGAAAACTGACTGCAATGCATATTTATCATGAAATGGAAGATTGTATGTATTTTGGTGTAACTGGGTGGCAGATCCTCTTCAGTTAATGACATTGGTCTGTGTCTGTTTGGTTCACTGGAAGGGCATTGCATTTCTGTTTTGATGCATGTGTTCTTGCACAGCCTTCAGTGCTCCTCATCTAGTCTTACTGCAGATACACTCAAGGCAATATAATTGTTGTAGTGGAACCCACTGGACACTAGAGGGCACTCCAGTTTAGTAAAAGAGATAGAGAAATGTGCATAGAAGGAAAATAAAAATGTATGGATGTTTGTGTTTGCGTGTCCTGATGTTTCACCTCAGAGTTGATAACCAATCTGTTAAAATTGTCATAAAACATGTTACACAAAGAGAAATGGATAAATATAGGCTACATATACAAATGTGATCACAATAAACAAGTCGTGCCAATCACACAAAACATGTATGACTTATTAACTAATAGGCCTAAGTTATATATTTTGTGTCATTGCTAATTATTTTCTGTTTAACTCTGGATGTTTCTAACTCATGTGATCAGCTAAAGACAGAAAAGAAGGGATGACTTTAGATGACAGGCAGCAAAACATCTGAATCAACACTGAACCCCATGTTCTCCGTCGGGTTGCTTTCATCTAGAACATCTTTTGCACTTTTATGATGACAGGGCTGGACTGGGGCTAAAACTCGGCCCTGGCAAACCTAGCCCATCCGGCCCATGAGTTCCTCTTGAATGTTTAACTGGGGTTAGGGCCTTAAATTGGAGTAAATAAATAAATCTAGGACAGGGACAACTAATGATGGATATTATCGAATTTACTGCAAATGCAGATAACAAACGTAATATTGCACTTTTGTCACACAGAAATGCACTTGACAGTAAACCACTGATTTTGAGCTAGGATACATTAAAGTGAATTTACTGCTTTTAAAATCTGTCGTCATTTACTCACTCTCATGTCGTTCCAAACCTGTATGACTTTCTCTCTTCCGTGAAACATAAAAAGATATTTTGAAGAATGTTTGTAACAAAGCAGATAGAGCAACTATTGACTACCATAGTATTTTTTTCCTACTATGGTAGGTAATGGTTGCTCTATCTGCTTGGTTACAAACATTCTTCAAAATATCTTCTTTTGTGTTCAGCAGAACAAAGAAACTCACACAGGTTTGGAACAACTTGAGGGTGAGTAAATGATGACACAATTTAAATTTTTGGGTGAACTATCCCTTTAATGCATGGGATCCAGGCTTTAAAGCTGTTTTGTTGAATTATAATTTAATTACCCTACACTCTAAAAAAAAAAAAGGTTCTATATGGCACCAAAAATGGTTCTTGGCTCGTAATGATAGGGGAACCTTTTTTAGTGCTATATAGCACCAATTTTGGTGCTTCAGTGGTTCTTCAGTGGTTCTTCAGAGGTGCTATAAAGCACCTTAGTCAAAGAACCGGTGAAGAACTTCTGAAGAACCGCTGAAGAACCACTGAAGCACCAAAATTGGTGCTATATAGCACTAAAAAAGGTTCCCCTATGATTACGAGGCAAGAACCATTTTTGGTGCCATATAGAACCTTTTTTTTTAGAGTGTAATGACATTTTAACTGAGTTTAACTGTAGGTCAGTTTCATTTAACTGTATGGGCATGGTAGTCACAGGTAAAATCATGCTCCTCATTACCATAGGTATATGGTTTCGAAAATAAATAAATAAATAATAATAAACTATTAAATTTGGTTGTGCTGGAGTGACAAGTTTGTAGTTGTGTGTATTGCTGTTTTCCAATTTACCTCGTAATGTAGGCTATTTACATGGTCGCGGCTGTTTTCAGCTGATTCACCACAGAACCTTTAATGTTCCCATATCACACGATTGTATAAAACAACATTCGGAGTCAAAGTGCCGGTTCATCACTTCATAGAGCAGTAGAAACGCAGCGCACGTTCGTCGGCGGCAGCGCTGTTGCGCGGATATTCGCCTTTTGCAGTTCATGCGCCCACATTTTTAAACAGCGCCTAATATTAAATATGGACACAGTCTATGGAGGAGGGAAGGTCTCTCTCGCTTTGGCCTGTCAATTCAGAAAACAAACCAATGGGACGCTGTCCCTGCATGATGGGCCAGTCCGTGGCAAAAAAATTAATAAATAAATAAATAACCTTGTATCGGCCCCAAAGTGCGTCGGCCCACCGGGAAAGTGCCCGGTATGCCAGATTACCAGTCCAGCCCTGTATGATGATAGATGCACTTTTATGATGGACAGATGCACTTTTATGATGATAGATGCACTTTTATGATAATAGATACACTTTTATGATGATAGATACACTTTTATGATGATAGATACACTTTTAGATTAGATTAGATTAGATTCAACTTTATTGTCATTACACAAGTACAAGTACAAGGCAACGAAATGCAGTTTAGGTCTAACCAGAAGTGCAATAGCAGCAAGTGCAGGATATACAACGTTTGCATAAGTGCAGGACACTAGATAGGTGATAAGTGCGTTTTGATGCCTTGCCTTGCCTTGCCTTGGATGTGCTCGATGGCAGGTAGTGGAGTCCCTGTGATGCGCTGGGCAGTTTTCACCACCCGCTGCAGTGCCTTGCGCTCCGCAACAGAGCAGCTCCCATACCACACTGCGACACAGTTGGTCAGGAAGCTTTCTATTGCGCAGCGGTAGAAGTTCACCAGGATAGCCGAGGAGAGCTGATTCTTCCTCAGTGTCCTCAGGAAGAAGAGGCACTGGTGAGCCTTCTTGACCAGGCTGGAGGTGTTGGTCGTCCACGACATGTTTTAGAGATGTGGATCCCCAGGAACTTGAAACTGGAGACACGCTCAACAGCCATTCCATTGATGTGGATGGTGTCGTGTGTGCCTCTTGACTCCTTCCTGAAGTCCACGATGAGCTCCTTCGTTTTGGTGGTGTTGAGGAGCAGGTTATTTTCGGTGCACCATGTGGCCAGGTGCTGGATCTCCTCCCTATAGGCAGTCTCATCGTTGTTGCTGATGAGACCAATCACCGTAGTGTCGTCCGCAAACTTGACGATAGAATTAGATCCATACACAGGGTTGCAGTCGGAGGTGAAGAGGGAGTAGAGAAACGGGCTTAGCACACAGCCCTGTGGTACACCAGTGTTAAGAGTTATGGATGTGGAGCAGGTGAATCCTGAACGAACATTCTGGGATCTGTCAGTTAGGAAGTCCAAAATCCAGTTACACATTGAAGTGTTGATGCCCAGGTCTCCAAGTTTGGCTATTAACTTGGTTGGGATGACAGTGTTGAATGCTGAGCTGAAGTCAACAAACAGCATGCGTGCGTAAGTGTTTTTATTGTCCAGGTGAGTGAGCACAGAGTGCAGTGCCATGGAAACGGCATCCTCTGTGCTCCTATTGCTGCGGTAGGCAAACTGGTGTGAGTCCAATGTGGATGGTAGAGAGTCTTTTAGGTGTTCCAGGACCAGCCGCTCAAAGCACTTCATGACGATGGGTGTGAGTGCTACAGGGCGGTAGTCATTAGGGCACCTCGGGCTGGAGTGTTTCGGCACTGGCACAATGGAAGTGCGTTTAAAGCATGAAGGTACAGCTGCTTGGGCAAGAGACAGGTTGAAAATGTCTGTAAAAACCTCAGCGAGCTGCTCCGCACATGCCCTGAGAACACGTCCAGGGATGTTGTCTGGTCCAGCAGCCTTGTGCGCCCTGATCCGGCTCAGTGCCTTGCAGACATCTGTGGTGGAGAGTGTGATTGGTGGGTGGTCAGCTGAGGGTTTGAGCTTGGTGGCAGTTTCTCTGTTGTCTCTTTCAAAGCGAGCATAAAAGTGATTTAGCTCGTTCAGGAAGTTGACATCAGTGGCTGCGGGGGTGGAGTGGGGGGTTTGTAGTCACTGATGGCCTGAATGCCCTGCCACATGCGTCGAGGGTCAAAGTTGGAAAAGTGTCCCTCTATCTTTAGCTTGTAGCAGTGCTTGGCCTTTTTGATGCCCCTCTTCAGGTTTGCTCTGGATGTGCTGTACGCTTGTGCATCTCCTGATCTGAAGGCAGTATTGCGTGACTTCAGCAGGAGTCGCACTTCCCTGTTCATCCATGGCTTCTGATTTGGGTATGTGGTGATCTGTTTCTGGGTTGTAAAACTGTCAATGGTGGTATTGATATGATCCAATACAGAGGAGGTGTAGAAGTCAATGTCCGTGTGAGCGCCACTGGTGGCTTGAGAAGCAAACACACTCCAGTCTGTGTGTAGAAACCTTTCCTGGAGTGTGGAATCAACCCCCGCAGGCCACACCTTGATGGTCTTCACTGATGGCTTCACACGGTTGATGAGGGGTGCATATTTGGGGATGAGGAACAAAGAAAGGTGATCTGACTGTCCCAGGTGGGGGAGGGGTGTCGCAACGTAAGCGCCAGCCATGTTTGTGTAAACATGGTCTAAGGTTTTGTTTCCTCTGGTGTGGCAGGAAACATGCTGGTAAAACTTGGGTAGCACTGACTTTAAGTTTGAATGATTAAAGTCACCTGCAACAATAAAAGCAGCTTCCGGGTGATCAGTCTGTTGTTTACTGATGGCTGCATGAAGTTCTTTCATAGCAAGCTTGGCATCAGCATCCGGGGGAATATAGGCTGCAGTTATAATGGTGGAAGTGAACTCCCGCGGTAGATAAAACGGTCTACATTTAAACATGAGAAACTCGAGGTTAGCTGAACAATGACTCCCAACAATAGCAGAGTTTGTGCACCAGGCTTTGTTAATGTAAATGCACAATCCACCACCTCTGGTCTTACCGGAGCCATCTAATGTTCTATCCGCCCGGAGCGTGTGGCATCCCGCTAGCTCAATAGCGGTGTCCGGTATTCCGCTGTTTAACCAGGTTTCCGCGAAGATTAGGACGTTACAGTTCAAAAGTTTCTTGCTGTATGTGATGCTGAGTCGAATCTCCTCCATTTTGTTCACTAGCGACCGTACATTGGCAAGGAAAATACTGGGTAAAGAGAGCCGATGTGGGGTTAGCCTTAGCTTTAGCCTTAGCTTAGCTCTCAGACCTCCGCGTTTCCCCCGCCTTTGTTTACGATCTCGGCGCCGCCTGCGAGCACTTCCGCCCGGCCAGGTAGAGTGCATTGCCTCGGGTGTCCTAGCGATCTCAGGAAGGAGTCGAAGATTGTCCATAAAACTGTCGGAAATTCGCAAACCAATATCCAAAATCTCACCACGGGTGTACGATGTTAAGGCACAACTATTCTGAACGAACAGACCCGAGATGAGCAGGAAAAATACCGCAAAATTGCAGAATCTGGAGAGACCCAGAGCCTCACGAACTACTCGCGCCGCCATCTTGGAATGAGATGGCGGGCGAGTTGAGACATATGGCGGGAGCGTAGACCACCCTGGTGGTTGATGTACGCTACTGTCGTCTGTCCGGACTAGTACATGTTGACCCTTAAGCAACGCTAGGAAGCGGTGCAGGGCGAACCGTACTGCCAGCAACTCGAGGCAATTGACATGCAGAAGGCGCTGGGGTCCTGTCCAGGAGCCCACGGCTGCTTGTCCATTGCACATGGCACCCCAGCCCGTGGAGGAGGCATCTGTTGATACAACAACATGATGGAAACTCGTTCTAAGGACACTCCGGTCCGTAGAAAACTGAGGTTTGACCACGGGGTGAGCGTCTGTAAGCAGACCCGAGTCACTTGTACCCGGAGCGTGCCAGACCGCCATGCCCATCTCGGGACTCGATCGCGAAGCCAAAGCTGAAAACTTCAGTGGGACTGCACTCTTGCTCTCGCATTAATGAAGGCAAGTCAGCCGAGACTGCGTGCGCGCTCGCTGGTAAGCAGCACGCACCTGCGACCGAGTCGGAAACCACACTGAGAAAAGAGATCCTCTGCACGGGGCAGAGTCGCTCTTCTCCCAGTCGACCCGAAGGCCCAGACGGGCTAAGTGCCGGAGCACTTGGACTCTGTGTCCGCAGACCTGCTTACGAGAGTGACCCAGTATGAGCCAGTCATCGAAGTAGTTCAGGATGTGAACCCCGTGCTGCCTGAGTGGCGCAAGGGCTGCCTCGATAGACCATGTAGAGTCACGAGGGGACAGAGCTGCCCGAATGGGAGGACTGCGTACTGAATGTCCGCCCCTTGAAGCAAATCATAGGAACGGTCCGCGTCGAGGAAGGAGACATAAAAGTAAGCGTCCTTCAGGTCGATCGTTGCAACCAATCTACCGGACGAACGCATCCGAGGAGGCGTTCGCTACCGACATCCTGAACGGAAGCCTGTGAAGGGATCGGTTCAAGATGGGCAGATCCAGGATTGGCCATAACCCACCGGTTTCCAAGGGTACAATGAAGCAAGGGCTGAGAAGTCGGACTTCACTTCGGCTGGAGGGACAGGCTCGATCACACCCTTCGCCAGTAGGGTGGCAACCTCCGCACGCATGACTGGGGCATTAGGCCCCATCATGGCGGGCGGACTCCCCAGAGCGGGGAGGAGCCTACGCGAACCGAATCACGTAGCCGAGCCTGATGGTCTTCGCGACCCAGTGGACAGTCCCGGAAGCTGTGTCGTCCCGGAAGCTGACCAGCAGGATCACTCCAACCACAGACGTACCCCGGGTGGGCCAGCGAGGCAGCGTGACTGGCCCAGACGTGGGAGGCGTAGTGTCCCGGTGTGGGGGCACAGTCAGCAGCTGCGTCCTGACAGAGGAGACCAGAGAAGGATGCACGTTCCACTGGGGTCTGCTCTGAGAGGAGGCTGGCGAGAGAGAGGGACGAGAGCGGCGCGGCCCGGAGGTGGCGCACACTGGAGGGAAGGAGAGGCCCTGCTACCATCCCCTGGAAAGAACTGGAACCCATCTCTGAGTTGTCCACCTCCAGCCTGGCGTTTAGTCAGGCTGAGGAGCGGACTGGGCGTCATCCTGCAACCACCTCCACAGCGCGGCCCAGGTGAAGATAGCCACGCCATGTCAAAACCCTCCGTGGACACCGTAGTGCGCAACAGAGTGTTCAACAGTGAGGGGACCCCAGTGTACCCTTGGCCGCGGCCCCATCGAGGGCAGAGAAGGCGGAGGAGGCCACCGAACGGTCACAGGAGCACGGGGACCTCCAGGACCGCGTGATCTCCTCATGCATCTCGGGAGTGAAAGGCATTGGGGGCGGGGCCCAACAGCTGTCAGGTGCCGCTCCCAAAACCAATCGCGCAACCACGAGCGCTCGTGACAGGGCGGAGTTCCACACCCGCGCGAGGCTCGCGGCTGCCCGAGAAAACATGGCTGTTAACTCTAGGTCGGATCCGGCAGTGCTGACACACCCGAAGGCGGAGCACAGCCTAATCGTCATCCCCAAAGGACTCTAGCCCACCTTGAGATGCGGGGATCGACATCTCGCTGCTATCTGGAGTGTGAACAAAACGAACGGGGCGTCCGAGACGGTCTCGCCACTTCAGTCCAGCACTCGCGGGAAGCGATGTGCAAGAGAGGGGCGTGGCCCGAGGAATGATCGTCGGGGTTCTTAATACCACAGCACCACCTCTCTCTGAGACGGTAGATTGGGGTGTGGCAGAGGGGACTCTCTCTCCTCACGGAGATCACTGAGTCTCGACCGCGACATCACGATGGTCACGTTCCCGCAGTGGGAACATGACACATCCACAAACACTGCCCGAACGTGCTGAAGCCCAAACACGTTGGGTAGTGAATGTGCCCATAGACAGCAACGGAGATCGATCGCACCCGGAAGTGCACGGGCGAACCGTCTTGAAAAAGACGTGCCAATCGCAAGCTCTTTTTGTGAGAGGAAAGCTCTGCAGAGTGCCGAAGTGCCCAGGGAAAACACACACAGCTGTTGCAGATCAGTGCACAGATCAGCAGGCAGGCAATGCGAGATCACTGGAATGCGCCGTCACACCAACACCCTGGAGAACTGCTCGTCTCGAAGACTGAAGAGAAGATGTCAGAATTCAGGCTTGTAGGAGTGAAGAGATGCTCTTGGCTCCGATGCAGAAACATAATGCGATGTTGCCAGCGTACTTCCTTATATACCCACGAGGTGGGGCGGAGTTACGCATGCAAATTCCGCATGCCCATGGCATTGGCACTGCCATTGGGCGCTGTTAAATTCTCGAAGGTAATTGGCTTCTAAGCGAAACCCCCATTCGTTAGTCACTAACGTTATGTCGTAGTGACTGAACAAAAGGGAACAGGTAATGTAGTGGATAATGGCATCACAGTGAATTGCGGACGGGAGGTTTGGCGCTTATGGTGGTTTGGTGTGATATTGGTGGGAGCGCGGAGAGTTTCTGCACACCGCGTACAGCTCGTACCAGCTCATGTTGTTTGATTTATTATGTGTAAAAGAAAGTCGAGTTGTGTGTTTGAGCGTGTACGTTTTTGCGTTGTAGCAACAACCTGCCAGCAAGGTCATTGATCTGGATCTGTATGTCTCTGATCATTGCTTTTCCCTGTCCATGTTGCTGATAATACTCTGGTAGGTCAGTTGAGTTTTATCATGTGCCATCAGTAGTTGATCGCCGCTTAAGCAGCGGAGTAAAGTTAATTTTATGTTTGATATTCGCCGGATTTTTGTTTTCCCTTGATACAGTTCTAAAGAGTCAATCTTTGAGAGACATAAATACCATGAATAGTTTTAACAATTACGCAACTACTGTATAGCAACATAAACAATTAATTCAAAACCACTTACGTGTATTACAGCTGCATATTTATGCTGATTTATACCCGGGAATGCTTTGATCACCTTCATGACAAAGGGAATGTCTGGAAGTTCCCCAACAGCGTAAAAACGTCTAATTTGTAGAAGTTAAAATGACTTTTAAAATAAAAAATAAATACAAATAATTCGAAGTTGTAGTACATTAAAAATATTTTAGACTGACTTACAAGTATTAGCGCTCATCATATAGTGAGTTACTGTATTTTTTTCTATAAATATTAGTGTACTGTACGTACAGTAAGGATGATATTGTCTAAAACGAGATATTGGCAAAATATAATAAATATTTTCGCCCGCTAGGCATTTACATAGCCCTGTAAAAATGTATTTGAATGAATTGTTGAGACTCGATTTGCACTGTGTGGTGAATTTGCAGACGGTCCCTTAAGCAGCCTATGCGGATATGTGGCTAATATCAAACCTAAAACTAACTTTACCTCGCTTTTTTAGCGCGTTTTCTTTTTTCATTGTAGTAAATGAGGCAGCGTGGTTGCTGAACTTGATTGATTATGAGCTTTTGTGGAGGTAATTTGAATATATTAAAAGTTTTATAAAGTACTTCATTAAAATAAATGGTCGAAAGGCAATTTTTTTCATTTGTATAGTGTTCACTACCAGTTGATGTATTTGATGATTGTATATTAGCTTGCACGTGTGGACTTCACAAGATTTTATGCTTGTACTAGAAATAGCTGAGACTGTTACTTACAATTGAAGACTTTTAGTCTAAATGAGTCCATCTGGTCCCCTTATTCCTGACATTTTGTTTGTATTTATTTTGCATTGTATTTTGTTGATATTGATTTTATTTTATATATTGGATTCTATATGGGTTTAAGAATTGTTTTTCTTTTAAAGAAATAAAGACCATGTACTGCACCATGCATGCACAACATAAAGCACAGGCTATAATTCTGAACAATCTGTGATGTTCCAACAGAAGTAACATTCCCAGAATGCCCCAGGAATCAATAATGATCAGATGGGTTTAATAAAAGTCAAATAAATGTAAATGTAAAAAAGTCAAACCTGAGGGAATCTGTGTCGCTGAGGTTTTCTGCTGGATGTGATGTAAGAGATGCGTCTTGTTTTCTTGAATTCTTTTGCTGTACTCTTTTGCCACTACATTTTGGGCGTAAATAAGTGTATTGTAAGATGCATGTCAGCCAATCAGAAAGGATCTGCATGTTAATGAGAAGAGTCTCTTTTTCCAGTAAGTCACATGAGTTTCAGTAAAAATTACCACAGTATTTGGTCTGGGTGGGACTCATCACCCTCGGATATCCCCTCGATAACTGTGTGGTTGGTTATGAAACATTAAGTTCAGGAAACAAACTTTCACAACTTTTGCTCATCTCATCCTGCCCTACAAAAAAGAGCAAGTCAAATACATTTGTTTCTACATTAAAACCATTTTAGGTATTGCAGGTTCTCTCTAATCAGCAAAAACCAAACACAAATAACGACTTTATTCAACTATCTCTTCTCTTCCATGACACTCTCCTACACGATTCACGCAAGCACCACATGTATGTGATCATGTGATCGTGCTCGGCCAATAGTGGGTCGGCATTCTGCCGTAGAACCCGGAATCTCTCCCGGAGAGTGACAGGGAAGACAAGGCATTGTTGAATAAAGTGGTTATTTGTGTGTGTTTTTGAACACTAAAGTATTCTCATCTCTTCATCACATTAAGGCTGAGCCACTGAAGTCACATGGGCTATTTTAACCTTGTCTTTACTGTCTTTCTGGCCCTTGAAAGTGTTCATTACGTTGCTGTCTGTGGAGGGGTCAGCGAGCTCTGGGATTTCATCAGAAATATCCTGGTAACCACGCTCACGTCCATATTGACAAATGCCAAGTTTTACGAGGAAACAGCCATATGCACAGTCATACATTTGTTTCATAAATGAGACCCAATGCGTGCATGATTTAGTAAAACAAGGAAATGTATTATTATATCCTGTATTCATTTTCTCATTTTAATAAATCATGTGCACAATATAATAATTAATCTACTAAATCAAAACTCTGCACATTTTTGAAACAGATCTTACAGTCGAAGTGAGAATTATTAAAGGGATAAATGATTATATACATTTCAACAAAGGTTGAGTAATCTTTGAAGTTATGTCGTTATGTGCATGTGTCTCATGAGGATTCAGTGACGGAGAACAAGGGCTTTTGGGGCTTTTAAGAGCCAGAACTGAGCAAGCTGAACTTTATCTGTGGCGTGAGCTTCTGTCCTGTTAAAGGGGTGGTAAAACACATTCTTTTGAAGGCTTGATTGTGTTTGTGGGGTGCACTGTAACATGTGTTCATGCTTCGTTTAAAAAAAAAAAAAATCATTATTTTTCATATATTTGACCTTTATTCTACACTGCTCTGTCCCTCCTGATGCTTTCCGGGTTGTATGAAGCCAGTCCCTCAAAAATACGCAATGGGCTCAGATTGGTTAGCTGGCCCAGTGTGTTGTGATTCGCTAACCGCAGAAACGTCACGCCCCTTACCTTACCGGTAGCCGGTAGACTGTGCTTTGGTCAGTATTAGAAATGATGGCGTCAATAAAACCACACCAATCTGAGCCCGAATCAGACCCAGAACATTTGAGTGAAGATGATCGAGCAGAACCTGTTCAGTCCTCAAGAGTAAAGACTGCGGATCTATAGTGATCGCTACTGAATGGCACTGTTACTTTTGTATTTTTAGAACATTATAGCCAAATATCTGTCGCAAGAACTATTAACCCAAAACACTAAACACTGGCTTTACTATAGTAGCCAAATCACACACAGAAGCATGTTTAGCATGCCTGTAGATAAACAATACATAAAAGCTCTAATCAAAGAATCATTTACACTAATGTCAGGTTCGCTGTTGAGATTTTAACGTTAGTGTTTGTAATGTTAGGTGTTCGTCGGATAACGTTAAGTATGAATGAGCATTTAACAGACTGGTTTGCAGAACAGCTTGTCATCTGTTTACTTCCTTGCTACAACCTATTACAGGAAAACACATCGATGAAAAATAAATCAGACTTACAGGTTGTGGCCCGTAAACAGCTTCTGTTTGTAAATCCAGCTTTCAGGACAAGCCATTGTGCATATCCTGCATTGAACTCGCGAACATTGTGAAAGTTTTCCTCCGTGAAATGTGCAGCGGGAGGGAGCCCCGCGCGCGTCGTGCATTCACACACTGGCAGTGTTTGTCTCACGGACTCACGCAGCTGACGTTGTGCAAATCCGGTGTTGAACTCGCGAACATTGTGGAAGTTTCCCTCCGTGAGATGTGCTGCGGGAGCCCCGCACGTGCTTGTTCCCCTCTGTCTCATACACACGTGCATATAACATGTTGTATGTTAAACGCTCTGCAACGCACACCCCCGTCCCTAGGAAGGCTGAACAAAGCAAGTACCCCAGACCTGCAATCCGGATGAATATAACAGCGTTTCCTCGGCATCGCGGCAACAACACTCCAGCCTAACTATACCACAACAACACTCCAGCCTAACTATACCACAACAACACTCCAGCCTAACTATACCACAACAACACTCCAGCCTAACTATACCACAACAACACTCCAGCCTAACTATACCACAACAACACTCCAGCCTAACTATACCACAACAACACTCCAGCCTAACTATACCACAACAACACTCCAGCCTAACTATACCACAACAACACTCCAGCCTAACTATACCACAACACCACTCCAGCCTAACTATACCACAACACCACTCCAGCCTAACTATACCACAACACCACTCCAGCCTAACTATACCACAACACCACTCCAGCCTAACTATACCACAACAACACTCCAGCCTAACTATACCACAACACCACTCCAGCCTAACTATACCACAACACCACTCCAGCCTAACTATACCACAACACCACTCCAGCCTAACTATACCACAACAACACTCCAGCCTACTAACTATACCACAACAACACTCCAGCCTAACTATACCACAACAGCGCCGCGATACAAAATGGCGCCCCCGCCCCCCCTATTTAATATTCTCGGAGGAGGGGTTTATGTAAATATTGAGCCTAGTGATGTCACCAACCCTGGAGGAATGTGTGTAGTCGCCTACTGGCCGTTTGCTGTAGTTCTTAGAAATGGATTTCTTTAAAAGCAAATATCTCCCTTTGCTTTAAACTTTGAACGTTGTAACTTTGCAGATGTTGTTTATCCTCAAGCAGCAACATTACACGCTAGCTAAAGTTAGAATAGTGAAATCGTGGTTTACCACCCCTTTAATATTTCATGAGGAGTGAGACAAAAATGGCCACAATTCTGTTGTGTTGGAGGTACTAAAACAGTCCAATACATAGTCAAATTCATTTTATGTTGAAAAAAAAGAGGATTTCTGTGCCAGACTGGTTTTCACTCACTGTAAGAGCTGAATAAAACACAGTACAAGAAGTGTGCATTAAAGTCTTACCCATAATCTCTCTCTCCCTTGCGTTACGATCAGCATACACAGCGAGTTACACAATAACACTCCTTACAACTAGTAAGCAAATACAGACTTTATGTCTTTTCAGTGGGTGTTTAATAAACCGGTAAACTTTATGTCTGTAAAACTCTAACAACTTGTGTGTTCTCCCTCTCAGGACTGCCGTGACCAGTATCACTCCAGAGACCATAAACTGGATCACCAACAGTTTGTACAGATCCAGCCTTGACTTTTTAGCAAAGCCTGCCTTGTATTACCCCTTGTTCACAAAGCGGTCTGGAGTGAAATGAGTCCCGCAGACAGAAACAAATGTACTTTGTTGGCGCATTTTCACTGTGTCCTCAGTGGCTCAGCTGTTGGAGGAAATGAAGACTGCCATGTTCACTCTTACATCCAATAACAGAACACTGGGATTGCTTACGAGACGTTGGCCCCTCAATACTACAGAAAACGGCAGATAGCATACAACTCACTGAGGGCCGGAAACTCTGGTAATGCAGGACTGCCAGTCAGCAGCCGTGGGCGGGGCCTAGAATAAAAACATGTCTAATGTGACTGCTTTGGTTTAAAGGGGATTAAAAAAAGGAGTGGATGGATTGTGTACACACACTGCCAACATTTATGTCCAAACCATTATGGGATCAGATTCCCGCATGAAAAAATAATAAGCGTGCAGTGAATCAAAATTTTAAAAACATGTGAAAATATAACACACAAAACTGACAATTCAATGGAAAGTTAACCAGAATCACAAACCACCAGAAGACATGGGGGACAGAAATGATTTTGACAACAGTAAGTTTTGTTCTGATGAAAGCCTTTCTTTTAAGTGAATTCCGTTTTGTATAAATTGTATCTTAGTATTAATCAATGTTTTATCAACCATTTGCCTGGATTTAATAAATAATAATCAAATATAGTAGAGTAAGCTGACAATGACATGGAGGCGCCAGCGCTGTGTGAACAACGGCTTAAATGAACAACTCGGCTACTAGAATTTTTTTAGCTACTTAAATTGAATAAGTAGTCATGCAAGGACTTTTAATAAAGTACATTTCAGATCAAGTACTTCTTTTTAACTTAAGTAGGGTTGTCATTGTGGTACTTCTACTTTTACTGAAGTAAATATGTCTCTGGTTATTTGTAACCTACTTTTACTTCCACCACTGGTGATAGAGAATGCGTTATACTCGTAGCTCAACAGCGGCTGAACTGTGACAGGAGTCGCATTGGAGTGATGTAAACTTCCCTCTTCCATTGATTGGCTAGAGGATGAGCTGTCAATCTAGAACTAGTGGACCAATGGTGATGCTAAGACCCGCCCTAATTTACATGAAACTCTAACTGCATCATTTGGAAACACAAGTGCAGAATGTGGAAACAAGAGCAAAGGAGAAAAGAGCACGGACATACAAAAAATGAAAATAAGAGCAGAAAACATGATTTTGTGTGCGATTCAGATCATTTTGAATTCATGATTCAGTTTTGAGCAATATCATTTTAAACTTGTTCAAATGTTTGATTTACGCTTATTATTTTTTTATGCGTGACCGCAAAGCATTAGGCGGGAATCTGATCCCATAAACCACCAAAGTGAATTTTGCATAATATATTTCTTTGATCAATGACAAATCATACTATGTTAATGACATCATGAGCTGATGACATCACCGTTTTCTCCGGAGCGGCTGTACGGCTGAATAAAACACTGTGAAGCTGCTTTGATACATTCTGCATTGTAAACAGAGCTATATAAATAAAGCCGACTTGACTTAATACAGCTGTTCTGTTAAAGAAAACTGACTGCAATGCATTTTTATCATGAAATGGAAGACTGTATGTATTTTGGTTGGCAGATCCTCTTTAGTTAATGGCGTTGGTCTGTGTCTGTTTGGTTCACTGGAAGGGCATTGCATTTCTGTTGTCACGCATATGTTCTTGTACAGCCTTCGTTGCTCCTCATCTAGGCTGCGTTCGAAACCGCATACTCATTGAGTAGGTACTCATTTTCAATAAGTACTTACTTAACGAGCTCTAAAAGAGTAGGTACTTTATTGCCTGATCTCGTTAAGTATGAATGCGATCCGCACTTTATGCGCCATGTTGACGTTATCATGTGACCTACGACGTTATATCAAGCGCAACGACTTGAAAGACGAGTGACAGGTTTAATTAATCGATCTATAAATATCTTAATATTGATTAAACTTGCTAATTGTGTGGGCTTGTTGAAGAAACAGCTGCCCATTTATTTTGTGATATTAACCCTACTAATCTGACCCAGTTTTATCCTTATCAAACCCACAATCGTGATCTCTTGAATATGTTGTTAATTTCTTTATTTTATATGCAAAACATGTCATCCACAAGCAAAATTGCCCTAGATCTCCTTTATATTTTCCTTTTTAAATTTAACTCCTGTTTTATCCCTCAATCCCTTATTCAAAGATATCTAACCTTGTTATTGTTTTTTCTTTGTATATAATGTATGCAAACCCATGATATTTGTTTTATTATTAGGATTGTTAAAGATACAACTATGTAATTATAAAATAAAAGATAGGCCTATGAGTGACAGGTGCAGTAACAGCTCAAAGCATCAGTAACTCCACCGCCCGACCTGTGCGGTTTCCCTCAGAGTCTGCAACGAGGACCTCTTTCAGCTGCTCGAAGATCTCACCTTGGGAGAACACTGTTGATTTTATACTCTTAAAATGTAAGTTATCACTATTCAAAATTAAGATTACCCCAGAATGAATTGCATTGCTAGCCCACTAAAACACTTACAATAATAATAATAACAAATGCTGACCAATACTTAATTATATTACTTTTTTTTTACTGAAAATTATATTGTTTTAGTAAAACAAGCAAAATGCAACTTGTTGTCATATGACATAGCGATGCATGAATACACACTAGACAAATGCAGCCGATGTGAATACCAATTTTCAGTCAAGCAATGAATAAATGCATGAGTTAATAAAATATTTTATTTACTGACAACAATACGAAACATGAATTAATGAGTAAAAGAATGAATAAAAGTAAACATCACAAATGAATAAGTCACCATGAAACAAAGCTTTATTCAAACGTATTGTTCTAACAAACCATCACACATTTACAGACGGTGAACCCCACATCTGCTGCCATCTCAACACAGCTGTGCCAGTTCTGTGGCTTTATATTGATGAAGCAGTTGACCACCGTGAACACCTTCACCTGTCCCAGCCGTCCATCATGTCCCTCCATCATGTCCATCATGTCCCTCCATCATGTCCTCCTGAACCCCACAACCCTGAAGCAAGAGTGGGAGAACATGTGTGGGACAATCTGACTGCTGATGTCTGCTCCAAACATCTGTGTGCCTCCATCAGCATGACTACTTAAAACGCTTTACAATTCATGCTGTCAGCATCCCATTTCTTGCCATATTTGATTTAATATTTTTTACAATTACATGCTACTTGTATTGTAGCTTTATGACTTTTGTGGTGTAGTGGGCTAAACGATTAACTGATAAGCAGAAGGTTTCCTTGAGCAAGGCTCAACCACAGAAGCTCTGCAGCAAACACACAGACATCAAGAATCAGAAAAGTGCTGAAATAACTCTGTTTGAAATTAAAATAAAATACAACTTAAGATTTAAATGTATGTTTTATTCATTTCTGTAGTATACTCAAAGCCTTTGATGACAGGCTTCCTTCATCACCCTCTCTCCAGTCTCCACCAGATAAACACACACACACACACACACACGTGCTCTTCTGCCCCTGTAACATCAGACAACTTTCATGTTACCTGTATCTTAAACAACACCTTGATAAAAGCATACACGTTTATGTGCTCAATTGCCTTAAATGTTGAGGTAGTTGCTGATGTGTTAATGTTCCTCAATTCATCAACAGTATAATGGACAAATAAAAAAGATAACTTATGTTTAGTTACTTTATGTAGATCTATTAACATTACTGACGTTTATGTAAAGCAGTGTTGACCACAGTGAACTCTACATTATAGCACACACACATCACTCTGATCAGATGTCTATTTCATGCTGTGATGTCATCTGCAATACTTATCGAAAATGTTCCTGTCAGATGTTAAATAAACATTTAATAAGCATCTTTATCTTTAAGTATATCGTTTATGTAAATCCACTTTGGAGACGTGTGTGTGTGTGTTACTGGAGCTCATACATAATAAAACGTGTTTTTACAGCCCAATCACAACTACACTATACTGTCTGTCGTCTTTACACTTTTAACAATTCAACAGTTTAACGTTACTCTACAGTAGTCCAACAAATGCGATTTTAACACAAGGAACGGTGATTTTGGTTTGTAATACTCACATTTGATTGGCTTTTCTCCGCCTGACGTATCCTTTCCTGTGGCCTCATGGGAAGGCAGGGATAGAAATGTATCCGACGATGGGTACTTCACAATCTGGGCGGAATCAGTAAGCCATCCGGGAACTTCTCGCCTACTCTTTTATGATTACTGAGGTTTCGAACATACTTCTCCTTTCACGTACTGTTTTCGCCTACTATATAGTAGGTAAGTAGGCATATTCGAACGCAACATCAGTATACGCACGTCCGAATCTCGCGAGAAATACTCCAAAACCCTGGTAGTTCTCGCCTTCTCTTTTATGAATACAAAGGATTCGAGCATACTCTTCGCTCGCCTACTGCTTTTTACATACTATATAGTAGGTAAGTACGCGGTTTCGAACGCAGCCCTAGTCTTACTGCAAATACACTTTTGTCAATATAATTGTTGTAGTGGAACCCACTGGACACTAGAGGGCACTCCAGTTCAGTAAAAGAGATAGAGAAATGTGCATAGAAGGAGAATAAACATGTGTGGATGTTTGTGTTACAATCGTCATAAAACATGTTACACAAAGAGAAATGGATAAATATAGGCTACATATACAAATGTGATCACACGTGCCAATCACACAAAACATGTATGACTTATTAACTAATAGGCCTAGGTTATATATTTTGTGTCATTACTAATTATTTTCTGTTTAACTCAGGCATGTGATCAGCTAAAGACAGAAAAGAAGGGATGACTTTAGATGACAGGCAGCAAAAGATCTGAATCAACACTGAACCCCATGTTCTCCATCGTGTTGCTTTCATCTAATACATCTTCTCTCTCCTGCTTGAATATAACTTGATTTGCATCTCATTCTCCCAAGTTATCGGATGAGCTATGGTCTGAGGCCCTTGCTAGAGCTCTGTATGTGCTTGGCTAAGTCTCATTCGGCTAAAAGTCTTGCATTAAATTCATCTGTCCAAAGCTGCACTTCATAAATCGTTCCCAGAAACAGTTTCACCAGATGCTCCTTCTCTCCTGCTGATCACACCCATACATTCTTTATCTGCCCAAAACTGGACTCATATTGGGCTTCTTCCTTTGACTTCACGTCTAGGGTTCTGGACGTTCGCCCATGTCCTGTAGTTGCCATCTTTGGGATATCTCACTATATCTCCACACTACTCAACTGCTCAACTGATGGATAGATGCACTTTTATGATGGACAGATGCACTTTTATGATGGATAGATGCACTTTTATGATGGATAGAGGCACTTTTATGATGGATAGATGCACTTTTATGATGGATAGAGGCACTTTTATGATGGATAGAGGCACTTTTATGATGGATAGAGGCACTTTTATGATGGATAGATGCACTTTTATGATGGATGGATGCACGTTTACGATGGATAGATGCACTTTTATGATGGATAGATGCACTTTTATGATGGACAGATGCACTTTTATGATGGGTGGATGCACTTTTATGATGGATGGATGCACTTTTATGATGGATAGATGCACTTTTATGATGGACGGATACACTTTTATGATGGATAGAGGCACTTTTATGATGGACAGATGCACTTTTATGATGGGTGGATGCACTTTTATGATGGATGGATGCACTTTTATGATGGACGGATGCACTTTTATGATGATGGATGCACTTTTATGATGGATGGATGCACTTTTATGATGGATGGATGCACTTTTATGATGATGGATGCACTTTTATGATGGATAGATGCACTTTTATGATGGATAGATGCACTTTTATGATGGACAGATGCACTTTTATGATGGGTGGATGCACTTTTATGATGGATGGATGCACTTTTATGATGGACGGATGCACTTTTATGATGGACAGATGCACTTTTATGATGGATAGATGCACTTTTATGATGGATAGATGCACTTTTATGATGGACAGATGCACTTTTATGATGGGTGGATGCACTTTTATGATGGATGGATGCACTTTTATGATGGATAGATGCACTTTTATGATGGACGGATACACTTTTATGATGGATAGAGGCACTTTTATGATGGACAGATGCACTTTTATGATGGGTGGATGCACTTTTATGATGGATGGATGCACTTTTATGATGGATAGATGCACTTTTATGATGGATGGATGCACTTTTATGATGGATAGATGCACTTTTATGATGGACAGATGCACTTTTATGATGGGTGGATGCACTTTTATGATGGACGGATGCACTTTTATGATGGATAGATGCACTTTTATGATGGATGGATGCACTTTTATGATGGATAGATGCACTTTTATGATGGATAGATGCACTTTTATGATGGACAGATGCACTTTTATGATGGGTGGATGCACTTTTATGATGGATGGATGCACTTTTATGATGGACGGATGCACTTTTATGATGGACAGATGCACTTTTATGATGGATAGATGCACTTTTATGATGGATGGATGCACTTTTATGATGGATAGATGCACTTTTATGATGGATAGATGCACTTTTATGATGGACAGATGCACTTTTATGATGGATGGATGCACTTTTATGATGATGATGCACTTTTATGATGGATAGATGCACTTTTATGATGGACAGATGCACTTTTATGATGGACAGATGCACTTTTATGATGGATAGATGCACTTTTATGATGGATAGATGCACTTTTATGATGGATAGAGGCACTTTTATAATGATAGATGCACTTTTATGATGGACAGATGCACTTTTATGATGGATGGATGCACTTTTATGATGATGGATGCACTTTTATGATGGACAGATGCACTTTTATGATGGACAGATGCACTTTTATGATGGACGGATGCACTTTTATGATGGACAGATGCACTTTTATGATGGATAGATGCACTTTTATGATGATGGATGCACTTTTATGATGATGGATGCACTTTTATGATGGATAGATGCACTTTTATGATGGATAGATGCACTTTTATGATGGACAGATGCACTTTTATGATGGATGGATGCACTTTTATGATGATGGATGCACTTTTATGATGGATAGATGCACTTTTATGATGGACAGATGCACTTTTATGATGGACAGATGCACTTTTATGATGGACAGATGCACTTTTATGATGGATAGATGCACTTTTATGATGGATGGATGCACTTTTATGATGGATAGATGCACTTTTATGATGGATAGATGCACTTTTATGATGGATGGATGCACTTTTATGATGGATGGATGCACTTTTATGATGGATAGATGCACTTTTATGATGGATGGATGCACTTTTATGATGGATAGATGCACTTTTATGATGGATAGATGCACTTTTATGATGGATAGATGCACTTTTATGATGGACAGATGCACTTTTATGATGGATGGATGCACTTTTATGATGATGGATGCACTTTTATGATGGATAGATGCACTTTTATGATGGACAGATGCACTTTTATGATGGACAGATGCACTTTTATGATGGACAGATGCACTTTTATGATGGATAGATGCACTTTTATGATGGATAGAGGCACTTTTATAATGATAGATGCACTTTTATGATGGGTGGATGCACTTTTATGATGGATGGATGCACTTTTATGATGGACGGATGCACTTTTATGATGGACAGATGCACTTTTATGATGGATAGATGCACTTTTATGATGGATGGATGCACTTTTATGATGATGGATGCACTTTTATGATGGATAGATGCACTTTTATGATGGGTAGATGCACTTTTATGATGGACAGATGCACTTTTATGATGGATGGATGCACTTTTATGATGATGGATGCACTTTTATGATGGACAGATGCACTTTTATGATGGACAGATGCACTTTTATGATGGATAGATGCACTTTTATGATGGACAGATGCACTTTTATGATGGACAGATGCACTTTTATGATGGACAGATGCACTTTTATGATGGACAGATGCACTTTTATGATGGATAGATGCACTTTTATGATGGATAGAGGCACTTTTATAATGATGGATGCACTTTTATGATGGACGGATGCACTTTTATGATGGACAGATGCACTTTTATGATGGATAGATGCACTTTTATGATGATGGATGCACTTTTATGATGGATAGATGCACTTTTATGATGGATAGATGCACTTTTATGATGGACAGATGCACTTTTATGATGGACAGATGCACTTTTATGATGGATGGATGCACTTTTATGATGATGGATGCACTTTTATGATGGATAGATGCACTTTTATGATGGACAGATGCACTTTTATGATGGATGGATGCACTTTTATGATGATGGATGCACTTTTATGATGGATAGATGCACTTTTATGATGGACAGATGCACTTTTATGATGGACAGATGCACTTTTATGATGGACAGATGCACTTTTATGATGGATAGATGCACTTTTATGATGGATAGATGCACTTTTATGATGGATAGATGCACTTTTATGATGGATAGATGCACTTTTATGATGGGTGGATGCACTTTTATGATGGATGGATGCACTTTTATGATGGACGGATGCACTTTTATGATGGACAGATGCACTTTTATGATGGATAGATGCACTTTTATGATGGATGGATGCACTTTTATGATGATGGATGCACTTTTTTGATGGATAGATGCACTTTTATGATGGATAGATGCACTTTTATGATGGACAGATGCACTTTTATGATGGATGGATGCACTTTTATGATGATGGATGCACTTTTATGATGGATAGATGCACTTTTATGATGGACAGATGCACTTTTATGATGGACAGATGCACTTTTATGATGGACAGATGCACTTTTATGATGGATAGATGCACTTTTATGATGGATAGAGGCACTTTTATAATGATAGATGCACTTTTATGATGGATAGAGGCACTTTTATGATGGATAGATGCACTTTTATGATGGACAGATGCACTTTTATGATGGACAGATGCACTTTTATGATGGACAGATGCACTTTTATGATGGATAGATGCACTTTTATGATGGATAGATGCACTTTTATGATGGATAGATGCACTTTTATGATGGATAGATGCACTTTTATGATGGGTGGATGCACTTTTATGATGGATGGATGCACTTTTATGATGGACAGATGCACTTTTATGATGGATAGATGCACTTTTATGATGGATGGATGCACTTTTATGATGATGGATGCACTTTTTTGATGGATAGATGCACTTTTATGATGGATAGATGCACTTTTATGATGGACAGATGCACTTTTATGATGGATGGATGCACTTTTATGATGATGGATGCACTTTTATGATGGATAGATGCACTTTTATGATGGACAGATGCACTTTTATGATGGACAGATGCACTTTTATGATGGACAGATGCACTTTTATGATGGATAGATGCACTTTTATGATGGATAGAGGCACTTTTATAATGATAGATGCACTTTTATGATGGATAGAGGCACTTTTATGATGGATAGATGCACTTTTATGATGGACAGATGCACTTTTATGATGATAGATGCACTTTTATGATGGATGGATGCACTTTTATGATGGATAGATGCACTTTTATGATGGATAGATGCACTTTTATGATGGATCCAGACAGACATATAAACAACATTAAAGTACTTGATTTTCACCACAGGGGGACTGTAAGCAAAGCTGGGGTCTTGATAAAGGCAAGTTCATCAAATGCAGAAGAATGATTAAAGGTGGACACTGTGTAACTTGGCAAGGATCTCCATCAACAGGTCAACATCTGAAACACTTCCAGGACTGTGTCACCATGAGCAAGCTAAAGAAATGCATTCACCTTTGCTGAGAAGATCCAACCGCACAGTACCGCCTCCTGAGAGACTGAACCTCTGAATATTGCTTAAACACATCTGAAGCATTGGAAAGTAAATAATTCTGGAGATTGTTATTTGATACATTACGTCCTGTATAATGTGTACAGTGCTTACTTAGTGGTTAGACCATCTAGAAGTCATTAGTAATAACTTGTTCTCTGTGTCTAATGGAGAGGGGATGTAGTGATAGTATAGTTGTATATACAGAAACTAACCACTAGGTATCAGTATTATTATACTCGAAATAAGAAACATTACAGATTGCATTCAATCTGATTAAATATAACCTAAATGAGGGACAGCCTGCTCTGTTTATTGTGTCAGATTTTACTGTTAAATGTTAAAACAGATCATATTTGTATGTTTCATTCATTAAGAAGAGTCTCTAAGTGTAAATATATACTCTCTAATACAGAATATTGAGTCTTATAACATCATGCCTTACTGCATATTCAACAGGCATTCATTCACAGCAGCTTTCTGCTCATTTGCATAATACACAATATATCTCAGTTGAGAAATGAGAGAATAATGCTTTACTGTAAGAAAGCTTTCTGTCAAAGGTTACAGATCCTCGCTTATAGTTTTTATGCTTAGTAGTCTGGAAACCTTCCTTATAATCTGACATATTATTCAGAGTGCACCTATTCACACCTGACAGATCCGTACACATGTGTAATATCTATAAAGATAATAAACATTGTCCTGTGGCTTTATCTGAACCTACACTTTTCACAAGCAACACTTGTGAAGTCTTTTATTGTAAAACACAAGCAACATCTATTATTAGCAGTAAAACCTTCACAAATGAATTATAATTCATTGTTATATTATTAGTAGATATTTCTCCTAGTGCTAATGAACACAAATCATTTGATGATGATGTTATTATCTCTAATGCTCAACAGTTTGCATTCACAGAACAAGCATTCAGACGCATGCGTACTGCTGATCACAGCATGAATATGGTTATGTGTACTGTATATTGTTATCCACACCGAATGCAGATTTAGACCTTAACTTTACATCATTCACTCTAATTCCCTCCTACACTCATCCGACCAGTTGTATCACGTGACTCTGCTCTTCTTCCGGTGATGTTCGTGTTTGAGGAAGAGTCGCCATCTTACAACAGCGCGTCATGTCGTCTTCAAGTGGCACAAAATAGACAAAAGGTAACTTTCTGTCTTTATTGTGAGATTATTTTTGGTCATACTAATTATACCACACTAGTAGATGTTATCTGTTCAGGGCACACGAGTGTGTTTACCTCAGAACCGTCGAGCTGTTTTACTTTCGGTTTGTAAAGCTTCACATACTGACCATACTGCCCTTAACTCTGTTTTTCTCCTATAGGAGAAAAAAAACAATCTGTTTTTTTAAATCTGTTCCCACAAATTCATAATCCAAAAAATAAAATAAAAAAGTGAGTAAAGTTTTTACAAACCCGTGCGCACGGATTGTTAAAGCGAAAACTTTACTCACGGATTCATTTCAGAAGAAGAACAGCAAACTCCCATGAATATTATTGTTTTATTGTGTATTATTCATCAGATTATATGAACTGCAGTGATTCTCTATAGTGTGTTTTCACGATACGTCATCATTTGGCGATACTGAATGTACACAATGCCACTGAACCGAACGGAACTTTCGCTGATTATTTCTGCTGAAAATGGTCAATTATTGTCGTGTTTTAGGCTGCACTAATTGGTCGGACCGGGAAAAACATTTGGGGTTTTATAGACTGCCAAAAGTAATAACAAATCAAGGAGAAGAGTGCAAAAACTGAGGAAAGAAGGCGTTTGTGTTTGGCCAAACTGAACCAGGAGTTCAAGGGCAAGAATCTTGAAAGTTGCTGTTTTAGGCCATGTTTGTAAAAATAATCCTTTGTAAATTGTATTTTTGTGTAATACAAACATACATAGTATACCATTAAAACAACATGGCAGTGACAGCAACATGACTTATTAAAAGAGCAGCTGGGTATGGTACGCCACAACTTTTTACTTTATTATATGATGTACAAATTATGTGAAAATGTACTCTATTAAATAAAACTGTAACAACAGAAAAAATAGCGTGAATTGTCATTATAACACATTACATTTTCAAAAGGAAATAAAATAAATATTAAAATAAATCTTTCAGCCTAATTGAAAAAAACAAACAAAAGTGAAGTGCTTAAGGAAAGAAATGACTATGCTTGGCTACACTTAAGCTGTACATCAGAGATATAAATGAAAACGTGAAGCTACAGAATGATTCACTGCATATAACAAATATACACATGGTTTTTTTACTTAATACCTTTCTAATGTGGCGTTCACACCGGACGCGATTTGCGCGAATAATTCGCGCTTATCGTGCGAAGGTGGACGCTTGAACATTTTGAGTTTACTCGCTTCATTCACGCGTGACAACTACACAACAGACGCAAATTCGCATCATGGGAGGGGCTTCTGCCCTATATGAGTCTATGTGAGCCTATATGGGCCCTATTTGAGCCCTATATGAGTCTATATGAGCCTATATGAGCCCTATATGAGCCTATATGAGCCCTATATGAGCCCTATATGAGTCTATATGAGCCCTATATGAGTCTATATGAGCCCTATATGAGCCTATATGAGCCTATATGAGCCCTATATGACCCTATATGAGCCTATATGAGCCCTATATGAGCCCTATATGAGTCTATATGAGCCCTATATGAGCCTATATGAGCCTATATGAGCCCTATATGACCCTATATGAGCCTATATGAGCCCATATGAGCCTATATGAGCCCTATATGAGCCTATATGAGCCCTATATGAGCCCTATATGAGCCTATATGAGCCCTATATGACCCTATATGAGCCTATATGAGCCCATATGAGCCCTATATGAGCCTATATGAGCCCTATATGAGCCTATATGAGCCCTATATGAGCCCTATATGAGCCTATATGAGCCCTATATGAGCCTATATCAGCCTATATGAGCCTATACGAGCCCTATACGAGCCTATATGAGCCCTATATGAGCCCTATATGAGCCTATATGAGTCTATATGAGCCCTATATGAGCCCTATATGAGTCTATATGAGTCTATATGAGCCCTATATGAGCCCTATATGAGCCCTATATGAGCCCTATGAGTCTATATGAGCCCTATATGAGCCTTATGAGTCTATATGAGCCCTATATGAGCCCTATGAGTCTATATGAGCCAGCTTGTCTCAGTCACTTGAAGTCTTTTCTGTAAAAAATACTGCTATTAATGTGTGACAAAACGTAGTTTAAAGACTTTTTCAGGCGATAATATAGTTGTTTAAAGCTCAAATCTGTGGTTAATTTATAAAAAGAGCCTATTTGAGCATTTTATCTGGCGTTTTGGGAGTTCTGCGCTCGTTTACCCGGCGAGACCCGCCTTTCCTCGGCTAGTCCTTCTCTCATTTGCCGCTGACTCTGGCTCTTTTTTTCTGCTCCAGTCTCGTTGTGAAATGGCTGACATAGATTGTGTTGAGAGGGTAACTCACTTTCTTCCAAGCAAGATCCTTTTTATTCCTGTTCCTGTAGTGATAGGATGATGTATCACACAGCTCCGGGTCTCCACATGCGGCCACCCTTATCTTGTCCTCCATTGTTGTTGGGATTTCTGCCTCCGCTTGTAAATGCGTCACTGCTAAAGCAAGCTCGTGATTGGTTAACGCGGCACGAAATATCCGCCAAAGTTCAGATTTTTCAACTTGAGCGATTAATCGCGCAAATCGCACGTTCAAAACGCTCAATTCACGTCATTCGTGCCGCCTCATTCGCATGAATCGTGCCGCAGAATGCCATTTCGCGTCTCTGCATTGACTTAACATGTAAATCACTCGCACGAATCGCGTCCGGTGTGAACGCACCATTAGACCTTTTTTGAAGAAACTGAGGTAGCTTACAGCAGTTAGAACAAAACCATTTTCCTTTTGGAGCAACCTGAACATTAACACATGCATAGTGAAACCACTGAATAGGACATTTTGCATTGTCACACATAATCATCTGACCAAACTCAACCTGGCCACAGTGACACCAGCTTTTTTCTTGCCTACTGCCACTTGCACCATTGTCAGAACCATCCGAATCAGGGACGGATACACCAGGTTGTGCTGACACATTAGCCATGGTCGATGAAAGCCAACTAGTTCTGGCATAATGCACATGTCGTTGATGAGCTGATGCTGTGCCTCTCTCACCCATCCACACACCATCTGGTTGTAGGCCTCCAAACCTTTGTAACATTTGAGGTCTTCAGCTGTGTATGGGCTTGGCGAAAAAACGAAGTAGTTCACTGTGTCCGGATAAGAAATCGAAGGGAGAATTGTCAGGTCGTCAGTCCACGACAAAGGAGCTAGCTCGTACGGATCTTTACCGCCTATTAACTTAAGTTTCTCAAAATATCGCTCCCTTTCCTGCTTACTAAGTCCTTCTCTATATGATTTCGCAGCTTCCACACGTTTTTTCCATGGTTTAGACATCATAAATTAGTAGAAATTAGTCTTCAGTGGTATATTATCCCTTTTCTTCTTCTAAATGCATGTAGCATAAATGCAACAATAGGCAAATAATAATTATAATAATAATAACAACAATTATTATTAGGCAACGCGGGGCTCAACCTAACGCGGACCACACACGCCAGAATGACGAAACTCAGTGTATTTACTAGTTGCCATAGCAACATTATTTAGAGAAAAAATAGCGCCAAAATGAAAACATCTCTGGAAGATATCACTGAACATTTATTTAACCATAGCAAAAGTACATTTCTTACTTAAGTTTAGTTTTCATCTGTTTTTTGTGTTTATTAAAAATAAGACAAATGCGATATTATTGTAATCTTCTATCTGTTATTTATCAGATGTTGTTTAATGCGGATCACTGCGTTACAATGAGCCCCTATTAGAAATACGCTATTATATTCTATACTTTTATGAGTTCTGTTGAGAAACCATGAGAAAAGGGTGAATAATGACAGAGTCCATGTTCATAAATTATTAATTATTATTATGTTTTGAACTGTTTAGCTGTATTTAGCGATGTGTTTGTAGTCAAACTCAATTTTTATATTTTTAATGATTAAAAAAAATGCCATTACTTTATTTTAAAAAGTTAATAATTGTATATTATTGACAAAATATTTTAGTTTGTCTTGTATATTTGTTTGATTATATCAGGTCACATGTTAAGCTGTTATTTGGTCATGTTATAATGCACCCCACCTATGGGGCATGTTGTCACATATTTCACTTCCATTCTTTCGGGGTAAATCAATAATAAAGTAAACACTGTATTAACGAAACAAAACCACATAATTGTACTAGACACGTGTGACATTAATGTGTGAAACAATAAATACTCTGAACCCCGAGTGGATTTACACAAACTGAGAGAGTCAGAAAGCGTTAGGTTGTGCCCGCTCTCCCCTATTTATTGTATTTATGTATGTATAAATGTATTCAAAATCAAATCAATCAAATCAAATCAAATCACTTTATTTGTCACTCTACCATATGCACAAGTGCAACAGCAGGTGAAATTCTTAGGTGCAGTTCCGAGCAACATAGCAGTCATGACATGACATGTACAACATTTAAAGCAGCATCAGATTACACATCTGATGCGCCCACAATTACTCACATAACAGTATACACTACAATAAACAATAAATAATTTACACAATGTGAGTGTCGTTCTCACAGCTTTAACCAATATATACATACTTACAATATACATATACTTTAAACAATATACACTAAACATACATTAAACAATATACATTAAGCTATAATAATAATAATATACAATGTACAGTATACATTATTATTCACAGTGGAGATCCACACAACAGAGTTATGAGAACCATATGTACAATAGGTGCTATATGATAGATGATAAATAAATGTGTATATAATGTGTGTGTATCTACAGTGGGTTGTGCTGAGTGATATTCTGTCCAGTGTGTGTTATGATCCTGATGGATCAGGAGTTAAGGAGTCTAATTGCTTGTGGGAAGAAGCTGTTCTGGAGTCGGCTGGTGCGTGTTCTGATGCTGCGGTACCGTCTGCCTGATGGCAGCAGTGAGAGCAGCCCATGGTTCGGGTGGCTAGAGTCTCTGATGATCCTCTGAGCTCTCTTCACACACCGCCTGGCATAAATGTCCTGGAGGGAGGGAAGCTCACTTCCGATGATGCAGCTGGCCGTGCGCACTACCCTTTGCAGGGCTTTACGGATGCGGGCGGTACTGTTGCCGTACCAGGTGGTGATGCAGCCAGTCAGCAGGCTCTCTGTGGTGCTAGAGAGAGAGAGAGAGAGAGAGAGAGATAGAGATAGAGATAGAGATAGAGAGATAGAGAGAGAGACATTATTTGAATCTTTTAAAGTCTATTTTGGGCAAAAAGCATAGTATAATAAAATCACTAAAACAAGTCTTTCATGTTAAAAATGAATAGTACACAAACATTTCTAAAACTCTACAAACTTTTTTTTTTTTTTAATAGCGCATTAATTATTTTATGATAAACATACTGTTTTAAGTGCACTCATTTATAGTCATAAATTAAAAATAATTGATAAATAAATACATTTAAAAATAAATACAATAAATAATAATTGTTGTTGTTGTTGTTATTATTATAATTATTATTTGCCTATTGTTGCATTTAGAAGAAGAAAAGGGAACAAATAAATGAAAAGTCAGTCATAATACACAATGTCAGGTTTATTAATAAAGTGCTAAGATTATTACAGTTAAACAAGATTTTGACGCACATAATTCTTATTAAATCGTTGCATTCCGCCGTTTATAGAGAATCACTGCAGTTGATATAATTTGATGAATAATACACAATAAAACAATAATATTGGTGGGAGTTTGCTGTTCTTCTTCTAAAATGAATCCGTGAGGAAAGTTTTTACAAACCCGTGCGCACGGATTATGAATTTGTGGGAACAGATTTAAAATCTGAGGGTACGGTTTACAAAATCTGAGCGCATGGATTGGAAATTCATGGGTACGGTTTATTAATCCGTGGGCACGATTTGTTAAACCAAGGGAACAGTTTAAGAAATCGTGATCACGGTTTATAAACTGAGGGAACGGATTGCAAAACCGTCGGCACGGATTGTGTTTTTTTCTCCTATAGGTGACCTGCCGGGCTCTGTACTATTCCCTGCATCACTGAGGTTCACAGGATAGGGATGGGGAAATGAAGCCTCATAAAGCTTTGCAGCTTTTCTCTGATTTAAGATTTGAAGCACCAGGGGTTATAGAGAATGGGAACGTGACGTCAGCAACGCAATGCATTCCTGGACTTTAGGACACAGACACTACACTACATGTTTTGCAGAAATCATTTCTTTAAAGTGAATTTCGCTTTCTATAAATTGTATTTTAATTTTGATCAAGGTTTCAACCCACTGGCCATGTTTCCTGAAAGCGTCTTTCTTTTGAATGCATTTCTTGAATGTCTTAATTACAGTAGGCCTATAGCTAATAATGATATTTGTGGCTGCACCGGGTCCATCATTATTAGGTTAAAGCTCCGCGCTAATCATGAGCGATCCATGGCTCCTGCTACCCGTGGCTGTTAAGAACATGGGCTACATCAATACATTACAACAATCTCGTGCTAATTGAGTGGGAAAATGTTTTTTATTTGGCAGCAATGCGTCACCGCACACATATTAATGTTTACTTATTTAATTGCCCATATTTTAATTGAAGATATGTCATAATAAAAAATAAAAAACATAGGCCTAATAAATTTTGTCATAATAAAAATCACTCAACTAACCTATAGGTTTAATGAAAGTGAAGATGCCTGAAATGTGCATCTAATTCATGAAAATATTCAATAATAGCCCCGTTAATTACAATAAGTATTACATTTAATAACAATAACACCAGTAACAACATGCCACTTGGGGCCTTCTGTGCCAAATATGGCTGGGTCATCTTACCCCAAGAGTCTAATTTTATCTTTTTTCTTCAAAATAAAAGCTATAACATTTACTCTGCAAATCCCTCATTAACAAAGACACAAAAACTTTATTCAACATAATACAATGTCATATATCACTATTTTCGATAGACACAGAATTAGATCAGAACTGTTTTGACTGGCTAGTAAGAGTAAGATGGGGAATTTGTATGGACAAGCACCCAATCCTCGCCCCAATGCCACCCCGCCCCACTGCCCCTTATTCTGGTTTAGGCCACTGCCCCTCAAAATGTGGCCTATATATATATATATATATATATATAATATATATGCACACACACGTAGGGGGTTATACAAGAAGGGGTTAGGCTAAATACCATGGCTGGGTATTGACACCAATTTCACAATTCGATTCTATTTCGATTCGGTTTAATATCCATTATTTTGGATATATATACAATACATGACAATTTTTCTCAAGGAAAACAAATCTCTAAATCTAGGTGTAAACTATGGGAGTCAGTTGGTACTACATTAGCCTACTAATATTGAAGGTACAAATGAACTGATTTGTATACAAACACTTAAATTATACTGTTTTTTTTTTTAACTTTACAATTACATAATCATAATTCTACTCCAATTAGGTTTTTGAAAGATAAACATTTAAATGGTGGCTGTCATAAAAACATGCCAGATTTATCCATACATGCATTAAATATTGAAAAACATTGACAATGAATATCCTATGTAATGTGTTGCATATATTTAGCTAAATGCTCCTCTCTAGATTTCATGTTTCTGCTGACTAGCGAGTTTATGGACACTGGATATGGTTTTTCTGAGGTAAATGTGACGTCACATGATATTGTTTACAAGCTGTTTTACTGCAGTTAAAACACTTGAGCTATTCCATATGACATGATATGGATCTCGGTAAGTTGTCCTGTATCTTTGACACACTTTCAGAAGCTCATTCGTGTTTATTTCCCGCTGATACTGATATTAAAGCGGAAGAGAAGATCCGTTCATGTTCTCTCTGCGCTGCTGCTTCTCTTGAGCTGAGCTGAGCCAGAGCGGTATTTATGTTTTTGAATTTCTTAATAAAACGGACGTAATTTCAAATCTGAGACTTTGTTTCATATCAAATGTAACAAATCACAAAGAGTATTGTGATTTATTGGACGGGAGCTGCGCTGTAATGTTTATTTCATTCATTAACTGAAAACAGGATGACTAATCGATTTGGGATTTAAGAATCCATATTCTTTTGTAAAAATGAGAATCGATTAAAATCGAGAAATCAATATTTTTTTTACCCAGCCCTACTAAAAACTGACTTTAGCCGGACTGAGGTAATTAGAAATCGCTGTTTACATCAGAGTATGGTCTTAATCAGAGTATGGTCTTAATCAGAGTATGGTCTTAATCAGAGTATGGTCTTAATCAGAGTATGGTCTTAATCAGAGTATGGTCTTAATCAGAGTATGGTCTTAATCAGAGTATGGTCTTAATCAGATACTACGTTTACATGGACAGCAGTAATCTAATTATTGACCTTACTCTGAATAAGGCAATAATCTGATTAAGGTGTTTACATGAGTTGCTTTTAGAATATTACGTTCATGTTCCCGTTTTACATGTTACAGAACATAGTTTGATTAATGGTACGTCATTACGTCCCCATGCCACGCTACGCTGTCCGGGGTCCAATCATAGCGCGACTTTCGTGGGTGTGTTCAAATCAATGGGCTCAGGCAACCCACTGTAACTTTACCTGCGGGTGTCGCTGTTGGACAGTGTGACTTTATAAAAACGAGTGATTTTTATACTTTTTTTTTTATGATATTATGATATTATATATATATATATATATATAGTTTTATTTTTTGTAATATTAAATATTGTCTTTCAGGTTTTTTAAGAGACACTGCCCATCTTGCCTCCTTCTTGACAGCCTACATTTCGAATAATAGTTATGATAAATGATGAAAATGTGATGAAAAGGTTTCAAAATCGTGATTGTTTGGATTGTTTTTTTTTCTGCTATCGAGCCACAAAGCGTTCACTGAATGGCATATGGCTCGCAAGCCTAGAGGTTCCCGACCGCTGTTGTAAGTCAGACAAATATGAATCTGGGATTACAGATACAAAATGATCGTATTTTACTTTTAAAATGAGCATTATTGCAACACAAAGAAAAAAAATATAGAGGAGGCCGTGTCCGAGTGAGCAGAGTTTTTACGGTCTATGAGCAAGACACGCAGTCACACACCATAGCAACACGTCATGGCAACGACATTTCAGACTGAAAGGTACGTAAAAGATAAACGGGAATTTAAGCGCATTGTTTTGTACGTGCGGTTATATTAATTATAATTCAAATTCTGTTTTATTTGTCACAATATTATTGATGATTGTTTAGAGGGGCACTTTATATACTTTTGATACGAGCCCCCAAAGCCCTCCCCTCTGCACTTGCCTGGTGTGTGTGTGTGTGTGTGTGTGTGTGTGTGTGTGTGTGTGACCTGTCACAAAACGCGGCGGAAACTCCTTCACGACGTTAATAGTTAGATTAAGGTGTGTACATGTCTACAATGCACTTAGATAATGCGACTAAAACAGGCATACTCCACATGTCTTAATTCGATTTTTGTTTAATTCGAGTATGGCTTTAACCGGATTAAGGTAATTAGAAATCGCTGTTTACATGGTAGTTTCTTAATCAGAGTATGGTCTTAATCAGATTAATATCGGAGTATTGTTGTCCATGTAAACGTACTGAGAGTATGGTCTTAATCAGAGTATGGTCTTAATCAGAGTATGGTCTTAATCAGAGTATGGTCTTAATCAGAGTATGGTCTTAATCAGAGTATGGTCTTAATCAGAGTATGGTCTTAATCAGAGTATGGTCTTAATCAGAGTATGGTCTTAATCAGAGTATGGTCTTAATCAGAGTATGGTCTTAATCAGAGTATGGTCTTAATCAGAGTATGGTCTTAATCAGAGTATGGTCTTAATCAGAGTATGGTCTTAATCCAGGGCTGGACTGGGGCTAAAATTCGGCCCTGGCAAACCCAGTCCATCCATGAGTTCCCTGTGAATGTTTTTGCTGACGGTAAATTGGAGTAAATAAATAAAACTAGGACAGGGACAAATAATGATGGATATTATCGAATTTACTGCAAATGCAGATAACAAACTTGCACTCACACAGAAATGCACTTGAAATGAAATTCGAGATGGACTCGGTAGCCAGCCCTTTAACAATCCTGATACATTATAAAACT
Organism: Gobio gobio; assembly: GCF_949357685.1. Lineage (NCBI taxonomy): Eukaryota > Metazoa > Chordata > Actinopteri > Cypriniformes > Gobionidae > Gobio > Gobio gobio. The sequence goes on from NC_137097.1 coordinate 85,891,135, forward strand.
GTACACAATAATCATTCACACCATACATACCACGCACATTCAAATGTGTAGAACGTAACTAATCCATATTCAACAATCTGATTGATACAAAATCAGTTTATAACGGAGAACTCTACCTTCTCCCGGGGGGGAAGAGTTCATAGCATGGATAAATGGGATAGTCTTTCAGTCCGATCATTTTCATCAGAATTCGAATTATATTCATTCTCTTTGATTACCAAACCAGGAGGACAGGCCATATCTGATGACACTTTCTAGTACAGACTGATAAAGAGGAACATGATTTTCTTATCAACTCCATAAAACTGCAGTCTTCGTTAAAAATACAATCTCTGATGACGTCTTTTACACACCCAGTCAACATGTGTGACTTGACAGTAAAGCACTGATTTTGAGCTGCGGTAAAGTCTTCGTTTACTCACTCATGTCATTCCAAACCTGTATGACTTTCGTGAAACACAACAGCCAAAATATATTTTGAAGAATGTTGGCAAACAAACCATAGGCTACCATTAGACAGTTCTGAACCACTGAATCGACTCACTGACTCATAACGCTCTGAACCACTGAATCGACTCACTGACTCATAAGGCTCTGAACCGCTGAATCGACTCGCTGATTCATAACGCTCTGAACCGCTGAATCGACTCACTGACTCATAACGCTCTGAACCGCTGAATCGACTCACTGACTCATAACGTTCTGAACCGCTGAATCGACTCACTGATTCATAACGCTCTGAACCACTGAATCGACTCACTGACTCAAAACGCTCTGAACCGCTGAATCGACTCGCTGATTCATAACGCTCTGAATCGACTCACTGACTCATAACGCTCTGAACCGCTGAATCGACTCACTGACTCATAACGCTCTGAACCGCTGAATCGACTCACTGACTCATAATGCTCTGAACCGCTGAATCGACTCACTGACTCATAACGCTCTGAACCGCTGAATCGACTCACTGATTCATAACGCTCTGAACCGCTGAATCGACTCACTGATTCATAACGCTCTGAACCGCTGAATCGACTCACTGATTCATAACGCTCTGAACCGCTGAATCGACTCGCTGATTCATAACGCTCTGAACCACTGAATCGACTCGCTGATTCATAACGCTCTGAACCACTGAATCGACTCACTGACTCATAACGCTCTGAACCGCTGAATCGACTCACTGACTCATAACGCTCTGAACCGCTGAATCGACTCACTGATTCATAACGCTCTGAACCGCTGAATCGACTCACTGATTCATAACGCTCTGAACCGCTGAATCGACTCACTGATTCATAACGCTCTGAAGCTTCATGATGCATTGTTTTGAAATCGGTCCAAATTGAGCCGTGTGTTTATTAAGGTCTTCAATAAAACAAGATGAGAACTTAAATATTCAATTAAAAATATTAGCTTTTTTTCTCTTTTTCATCAAATCTCAGTTTTTGCGAGTTTTATCGCATAAAATTGCATAAATATCTGCATTTTTCATCGCATTTTTTAAGAAAACGTGCCGCATAATCAAGGATTTTTGCCGCAACAATCACAAAAAAAAGCCGCATTTTTCTGGAAGGACTGATAAAAAATTGTATGGACAAAAAAACAGACTCAAATGATTTTCTTTTATGTTACACAGAAAGAAATTCATTCAGGTTTGGAATGACATTAGGGTGAGTAAACGATCACATTTTGGGGTTGAACTAGCCCTTTAAAAACAATATTTTTCAAGAGTGAACACCTAATTTATGAAAGACACTGATATCCATCTTTCACGAGGCTCTCATTGAAATAACATTTACTTAAATTTCATTTAACGCATTTAAAGAGAAAAAAGCCGTGTCCTTAATTCAGGGGATCCAGGCTTTAAAGCTGTTTAGTTGAATTATCCTTTAATTACCCTAATGACATTTGAACTGTAAGATCATGGTAGTCACAGGTAAAAGAGCGCTCCTCATTACCATGGGCCTATAGGGTTCCTAAAATAAATAAATAATAATAAATGTTTGAATTTGTAATAAAGTACAACACTGATTACAATAAATACAGACAAAATATAACAAGTTATTGGTTATTTTTCATGTTTCCCTGTTCCAGTGATTGCAGTGGAGCGTCTGCTGTGATTCTTAATCATGGCGTCCTCATCTGAGACACAAGGTAACTGTGTGCCTTATTAATAATCTGATATTTTTGATACTTTTGATTTGCATGTGCATTGTAAAGTGCTGTTCACCTGATCAGAAAATAGCATTCATGACAATACAAAATGTAGTAAACAATGAAGAAAGCCCAATGAAAGTTAAGTAAATAAAGTCATTTATATATAAAATGTTACCCAAGGAGTGAAGTGGAATGAGTCTAATAGTAACCAAGTAGTAGTGGTGTAGCGGTTCTCCACGCACGGTTCATCGCAAATCTGAAATCATGATGTCTCAGATCTCATCTATAATATAGTTTGTTGAAAATAACGTGTAAAACAGACAGACAGAGTGAAGGCCTGTTCACACCGGGACGAATATCGTGCACGCTTATCGCCAGCGTTTTTCAGCGCGTCTTTGTGTTCACACCCAAGTGATTTTCACTGGCGATCCCAGTACACAAGAGGGCGCTGTGCCACTTTACGCTTCTGACACTCGCTTGTCACGCAGAAGAAGAAGAAGAGAGACAGGCGCTGAATCCAAAATCGCCCCCTAAACCCTCATTCACTATCGCCTACGTTATCCACTAATACAGCTCACTTGAAGGAGTGAATGAATACGAGTGTGTGTAGTCGGACATTCAGCGTGTAGTACATCAGCTGTACACTCGTTATTGCAGTGCAATGTGGGATTGAATGAGTGCACTCAATAACGTCCACTATGGTTTCGTTCACCACTACAAATGGCTGTCCCTTCATATAATGCACTATTTAACCCTCTGGGGGACTTCGGGTCAAAAGTGACCCAAAGCGCTTTATAACTAAAAAAAAAAAAATCGTAGCTTCATCGGAATGGTCCGAAACTTGATGACTTTATTGGTACTTGGCATATGAACACACAAAAAAAATTGGGGACTTGAAAAGTCTATGTGGTTGTAAAAAAATAGTCTCACTCAGGACCTTCGGGTCAAAAATGACCCCCATAGGAAATATGATATACATAAACATACAATCTACAAATAAGACAGGATGCAGAAAAAAGGACTCAACAGTGAAGGGGTGAATCTCTAAAACATCAAGAGTGCAAAACAGACAAAAAAAACTCTCACACACACACACACACACAAAAGAACGCGTGTCATTCCAAAAGCTAATTTTGGGAAATGTGTGAAATAAAAGCAATTATTCATCAATGTAAGAAATAAAGATTACAGCAATGAAAGCATGAGCCTGTAAGCCATCAAGGTTGCAAAATACACACATACACACACACACACACACACACATAGGGGAATATGAGAAATGTGAGAATATGTGAAATAAAATCAATGAATCAAATAAAACTATGGGTAACAAAATGCTTTCCATTTGTTCTCTTTCTAATGCAATGTTCAGGTTTGACTGTATTATAAAGTAAAACTGGCACTTCAAATGACCATTCAAACCAACCAAACAAACAGAACACTTGACAAAAATAGTCTTTGAGAATCTCTTATTATATATTAAAATCAACAACCTGAAAAAAAATTGGCAAATATGTGCAAAAATCACTAGAATTCACAAGCCTTTCTTCAGAGAGCTGTAAATCCACTATAGTGGTTCATTAAAAAATAGCTTTCATGAGGCCTAGGCTTGACTCTAAAATGAAATACAGCTTTAATAATTAAAAGTAAAAAATTATATATATAATGTATATTATATACATTTTCTATTATATTCAATGGGAAAAAATGGGTCATAATTATTGCATACATATTAATTATAAATCATAATATTATCTCAAAACAAGACAAAAAAAAATATTATTGAACAAAAATATATTTCATTGATTTTACTCACTTTTTTTTTTTATCTTAATCCCGTCCTCCGGGTAATTTTTGACCCGAAAGTCCTGAGTGTGACCCATAAACGAAGTACCCCAGAGGGTTAAGGGTTTAGGGGGTGAAAATCATTCACATACTTTTTGCTAACTGACAAGCAGCATTAGCAGCTCATCTTCTCCATTGTCTACTTAAGCCCCGTTTCCACCGAAATTACGCGGAACAATTTGTACCAGGAACTTTTTTCCCAATAACTTTTTTCCCCCAGATCTGCTACTGTCTGCGTTTCCATCGCGGTCTAAAGTACCGTGAAGATTAGGCAGATTAGTCCGGTGATGTGGTACTGCGTGCGGCTGCTCCTCCTAGTCAGAGACGGACAGTTATCATTTTTGCGCGATACTGTCTGCAACAATAACAAGTGGAGGAGATGCAAGCAGTGCTGATTTTGCTGGTTATGTATTGGTTTACTAAATAGGTCATTAACAAAATTGCGGAAAAGAGACGAGCACTGATACTAAAGCATATTCTGAAAGCTCGTAAAGCTAGATTTAAAATAAGACAACGTATGTTATTATCAGCTATTACGGACATTGACCGTGAGATTGCTGAGATGAATGCTCGCCATCGGACAGAAAGAGCAAGACTCATATTTACTGAATGCAGAACGAACCTCGCAAAAGACTTTTAAAAATGTTGGTTGAAATAAAATACTGCTTGAGCTCAACCAATCAGCATGTTCAGTGCCCATGTCCCACCCCCGAAGGTTCCTGAACTTTGAAAAAGTACTACCTCAGGAGCAGGGCCGCTCGGAGGGGGAAATATTTACCCCGAACTTCATTTAGACCCCGGTTCCTGCGGTCGAAACACACAGAGTACCAGCCCAAAGTTCCTAGTTCCTGGGGAAAGCTCCTTCGGTGAAAACGCGTCTTTACTTCCTCTCCGTCGTATCAATGTGTGCTCGGCAAGACCGTTTTGTGCTTGAGCGCCACCAAGTGGTGCTTTGCTGTTACTTCAGCAGCTCCAGGCACATGAACAAAAGCGCCAATCTCATTGGTCGGACAGTTTTTAATGCGCTGCGTCAAAACGAAAAAAAAACCCACCCAAGGCGTTTTTTAACAATTATGCTTTTACACCTGCCGGTGTGCACACTAACATTGCCGCCCTTTGTTTAGTCACAAGGTGTTAAACGTTGGCAATAAACGCGCGCAAAAATCATTCCCGGTGTGAACAGGCCTCTAGGCTAATGTATGTTTCTGTCAATGGATACACACTCTCGCTTGCCAATACATTACAGCAACAGCGATGATCAGTAGGTGGCGGCAGGTGACCGTCTTAATGAGTGAGTCATTGAGTCGTTTATCTTTGACTCAACCGATTCATTCAAATGCTGAATCATTCAGTAACGCACCGTTGCTGTGAGAAGCAATATGGTTCTGATGTGATCTTTGTTTGAATATTTTCTATTGTTTATGGAGCTGCCGTTTGAAATCAGTGTCACATTTTCAATCGTGATGGTGTTCAGGAAAACAGCACTCTTGGTCATGTGTTGCTGCGTAACTGTATCATATGTTATAAATATACTAGAATTATACTAAAATATACTAATATACCAGAATTTTTACAGCCATAAGATAACTGAGTTTCTCTGTGTGAGCAGCGCTCATTTGTTTCCATTTCTCCTCATGAGGCTGCGTGAGCGTCAACCTTGTTAGTGTCAGTTCATTACATTATATATTGTCCACTATCAATCGCCACTTACACTAATGAATGCAGATTCATTCTTACATTTTGGTGGTTCCCTAGTTATTTTTTGTTATTGACGTTTTAATCAGGATACTACACACACATATATATATACACACACACACACACACACACACACACACACATGTTTGGTTTTCATCTTTTATGGGGACTTTCCATAGGCGTAATGGTTTTTATACCGTACATACCGTATATTCTATCCCCCTACACTGCCCCTGCCCCTAAACCTAACCCTCACAGGAGACATTCTGCAATTTTACATTTTCAAAAAACATCACTTAGTCTGATTTATAAGATGTTTTCCTCATGGGGACCTAAAAATGTCCCCACAAGGATGAGGATTTCGGATATTGCTATCTTTGTGGGGACATTTTGTCCCCATAACGTGATGATTACCAGTCCACACACACACACACACACACACACACACACAGGGGTGTTTTTGTGAAATGTGGGGACATTCCATAGGCGTAATGGTTTTTATACCGTACAAACTGTATTTTCTATCTCCTTACACTGCCCCTAAACCTACCCCTCACACACACACACACACACACACACACACACACACACACACACACTGACCCTGCCCCTAAACCTACCCCTCACAGGAGACTGTGCAGTTCACTTTCTGTGAAAAAAACCTCATTCTGTGATTTATAAGCATTTTGAAAAGTGAGGACATGGGGAACGTCCTCATATTTCACCCTCTTTTTGTAATACCCATGTCATTATACACATTTGTGTCCTGATATTTCACAAAAACATGCCCCCACACACACACACACACACACACACACACAGTGGCGGTACCCTTTTGGTCCGTGGCGAAGAAAACGTATAACTGTACCTTTTTAAAAGGACACAATCGGTCCTTAGGGCACAGTTATACCATGGTTTTCCTCTACTTTCCTCTACACAGAGAGCTACTGTCCTGCAGAGTTTGGCTCCAACCCTAAAAGATATCAAATTAAGTTTAGATGTTGGTTTAATTTAAAATGTTCACCATTATTGTGATCAGTGTTTCCTTTTGTTGGCCAGTTTGACTGGTTTGACAGGTTTTTTTTTATGTGAGTTTGTGGTTTTTATAACGCTGTTACCAAAACACATAATCTGTTGCAAAGGAAACCATAAACAAACTGTATCAGGTGATATAGTTTTCATCATCATAAAGAAAAATGTTTGACTAAGCTCACCCCTGACCAAAACTAATACACTAATAAATAATATTCACCAACAGTACTTTCTTGCCACTGATCAGACATTCTGAATTCTAATTTTTAAATACATTCTAAGGGGAAAAGACGCACACATATATCAATAATTGGCATATGAATCACAACAATGGTGACATACTTAATGCTGCAAAGCATGCTGGGAGCCATGAGTTCTATACTGTGGTGGCTTAGTAGGGTTGGAGCTAAACTCAGAACATCAGCTCTCTAGGACCGAACTTGCCTACCCCTGACTTAGAGCTACAAAAATGTCCCCTTAAGGGTCCCACCCCAGTGACGGCCACTTGTACCTTTTTTTCAGAGTGCATATCTATAATCAAATGATTGTCTTCTCATTTTTTGTAGGTAGAAGGGGAAGCTTTAATAATGAAATTCCAAATAGTGAGTATACCTATACATTATGCTCGTAATATAATGTCTTTTGACTTAATTCAGTTTGTCTACAGCAGATCAGCTCATTTTCTCTTTTTCAGTGTCTTTGAGACTGGTGTTGGTGGGAAGGACTGGAGCAGGTAAAAGCTCTTCTGGAAACACAATCCTGGACAGAAACGCCTTCAGAGCTGCAAAAAGTTCTTCATCTGTGACTAAAGGGTGCTGGAAAGAGACTGGAGAGGTGGCTGGAAGACAAATTACCCTAGTAGATACTCCTGGTCTGTTTGACACTGATGCTTCAGACGAAAATCTGAAGCAGGAGATCAGTAAATGTGTGAACATGACGGCACCTGGACCTCACGCCATCCTCCTGGTCATTCAGCTCGGCCCCTTCACAAAAGAAGAGAGACTCTCAGTGGAGAAGATCAGAGCTGTATTTGGAGAAACGGCTGATAAACACACAATCGTCCTCTTCACTCACGGGGATGAACTGACCGGCTCTATTGAAGAATACGTTGATGGAGCCAGTGAAAACCTGAAAGAAATCCTGAGGCGCTGTGGGGGAAGATATCACGTCTTCAACAATAAAGAGATGGAGGATCGTAATCAGGTTGTGGAGCTCCTGGAGAAAGTGGATGACATGATCACCGCTAATGGAGGAGGATTTTACACCAGCGACTCTTACCAGGAGGTGGAGATCATGCTGAAGACCACAGTAGAGGAACTGAGACGAGAATACGAGAAGAAACTACAAGAGAAAGAGAGGGAACTGGAGTCCAGATTTGCTGAAGAGAAGAGACGTCTGGAGGAGAGAATAAACGCGCCAACAGCATCTGAGCAAGAGAAGGAAAGGAAGATCCAAGAGCTGGAACGACTGAATCAGAGGAACAAGATTAGAATGATTGAGTACAAGCGATCTTATGAAGCAAAGCTCAGAGAGGCCAGAGAGGAGGCAGAACAGACCCGTATTCATGACTATAAGTTGATGGAGATCCTTGCCAAGTTACACAGTGTCCACCTTTAATCATTCTTCTGCATTTGATGAACTCTTAAATTGCCTTTAAGCAAAGCTGGGGTCTTGATACAGTCCCCCTGTTTTGAAAATCAAGTACTGTTGTTTATATGTCTGTCTGGTGTTTTTAACATGCTTAAACACAAACCATGTTCAAACTCATCAGTACACTTTTACTGAGCAGTTTTGCCTTAAAGCATTAGTTCACTTTTAAATCAACTTTAGCTGATAATTTACTCACCCCCATGTCATCCAAGATGTCCATGTGTTTCTTTCTGCAGTCGAACAGAAATGAATGTTTTTGATGAAAGCATTTCATCTATATATATCCATATAATGGACGTCAATGTACCCCAGATGGGGCAAGGTCCAAATGACAGTTTCAGTGCAGCTTTAAATGATTCCAGACGATGAATAAGGGTCTTATCCAACGAAACAATCGGTTTCTGTGAGAGATCGAGCATTATTTATGCTATTATATTACCTCTTATCAGACAAAGGTTTGAATCTCTGAGCTCCGGCATTACTTCCGCTAAGTGGTCAAAACACTATCGTGGTCATAGATTTATCGATCATAGATGTCTCATTTGGCATTAGCGCCTGCACGGGTCAGTCGAATGAGACATCTATGATCGCTATATCTATGACCACGCTCATATTTTGACCTCACTTAGCGGAAGTTATGGCGGAGCTCAGAGATTCAAACCTTCGTCTGATAAGAGGTAAAATAATAGCATAAATACTGCTTGATCTCTCACAAACGGATGACATGGGGGTGAGGTAAATTATCAGCTAAAGTTGATTTAAAAGTGAACTAATCCTTTAAGACTCAAAGTCCGTTTGCTACCACCACAAACATGTAATCAATCCAGTCAACTTGGTCCAAGGTGGGGTTTTTCATATCATTATCAACATGTTTCTACCCAGATGCTAGCAGTCTGAGATGGCAAACGGGAACATGGTGTAACATTAAGCAACACATTATTAACTGTGTGATTAGCCTTTGGTTTGACTCTTAAGATATCAATAGACCCTTTTCACACTGTGATGAGGGGTTTTAACGGTCATCAGCACTGTAAAATTAAATCCTGCAAAGTTTTTGTTTTCTTTTTAAATGTACAGTTATATACTTAGCATTATATTACCTTTGCATCAAATTACAAGACATTAGTTAACTGTGAGTTGTAATACAGCGACTGACAGTAAAATCTCTCTTCTGACTGCGGTTATCGATCTCTTCTTTTTGAAAGTTGTGAAAACTCTGTTGTGGAGTTTTTCTTTTGCTATTTAAGTAATTGGGAACACAAAGAAAGCTGAGGATTTTCTCAACACATCCAATATTTCACTTAGTTTTCATTTTGATTGTATGATTTACTAATGATTTAAGTATTTTGCTTAATTTCACAAATGAATCTAATGGGGGAACACTAAATGTTCAACTAAATTACACTGTCACTGTATGATAATTGAATGAACTGATGACATCAGCGTTTTCTCCAGAATGGCTGTACGGCTGAATAAAATGATGCTGCATTATTTTCCTGTTTAACACTGAAGCTGCTCTGAAACAATCTACATTGTTAAAAGCGCTATATAAATAAAGGTGAAGGTGAATCTTGATGGTTGTGAGATATGAATAATATACTAATAAACACTGAACTCTGATCTTTCCTGGTAATAAATCATGATGCAATAACTTTTGTTGAAAATGGTATGTTGATACATTTCACATACCAGCTTACAAAGCCTCTCAGGTCCTACAAACCCTCGTCATTTTCCAAATCTCTGGGCGTTCAACACTAGCAATTAGAAGGTGTTTTTTTCATGTGAAATTATAATATTGCAAAGTAAAAAAAAATTTTTTTTAAAAGAAATTACAATAAATAATACATTGTTTTATTATTAGGGGCCAAGGTGCAAAGGCACCTATTGAAATCCTTAGCGTTATTATTATTATTCTTCCGCCAGTGATGGCAGCCCATAGAACCTTATGGTAAAAAGATGTAAATTTGTCACACTCATAGAAGACAGTCTAATATGTCACTATAGTAAATATATATAACTCAATCCCTCCAGCTCCACCACCTGTCCAAACTTTCACTCATGTTTAATCTTATAACTTTTGAACCCTAATGGTGCGTTCACACCGGACGCGATTCTCACGAGTGATTTACATGTTAAGTCAATGCAGAGACGCGAAATGGCATTCTGCATAATTGAGGGTTTTGAACACGTGATTCGCGCAAATCGCTCAAGTTGAAAAATCTGAACTTTGGCGGATATTCGCACCGCGTTAACCAATCAGGAGCTTGCTCTAGTAGTGACAGCAATGAGGAGAGAATCTGTATATTAATATCTGGTTCAGACAATATGATCATCACTGTGATAACATTAAATGACATGAAACAACCCAGTCTCTTTTTGTTAAATGCAAGTTTATGTTTGATCAATAATACAGAAGTATAAGAAGCTACACATGAAATAAAGCAAACAATTCAGTCAAACATTCACAGTCAGCGCTAGTCGACTACAACGCTAAAGTTAAATAGCCTAAAAATAAACAAGTAATGAAACTTCACTTTGCCCTCAGCCTAAACGATTTGCCAGGGAACAAATTATAGATCCATGAGACCAAAGATCAGCCGTTAGATCTACACAAGATTAATTATATCTGGAGCCGCCACAGAGACATCAGAGCCAGCGGCAGAAGGACTGGCTGAGGAAAGGCTGATCTCACTGGGTTAATGAGCGCCGCTGATCCACTGGAGCTCACAACTCCACAAACGCCAGATAAAATGTTCAAATAGGCACTCTTTATATAAATAAACCACAGATTTGAGCTTTAAACAACTACATTATCGCCTGAAAAGTCTTAAAACTACGTTTTGTTGTAGAGTTGAACAAAAAAGACGTGTAAACACAGCCCATGTCAGCCATTTCTCAACGAGACGAGCCGCTGGCAGAAGCTCCGCCCATGAGGTGAATTTACATCTGTTGTGAAGTGAATGTCACACGCCAATGAAGCGAGTAAACTCAAAATGTTCAAGCGTCCACCTTCGCACGAATAGCACGATTTATTTGCGTCAATCGCGTCCGGTGTGAACGCCACATAAGGGATAGAAACAAAATTAACAAAACCTTCTGATTCCTTGGACACACACACACACGGACACACACTCACTCACTCACTCATTCGCGCAGACACACTCACTTGCACAGACACACTCACACGGACACACACACACACACACTCACTTGCACACAAACACACACACTCACACGGACACACACTCACTCACTCACTCACTCACTCGTGCAGACACACTCACTTGCACAGACACACTCACGCGGACACACACACACACACACACACTCACTTGCACAGACACACTCACGCGGACACACTCACGCGGACACACACACACACACTCACTCGCGCTCACATAAGTGTGTGTTCAGAAGGAAGCTTATGCAGGGACTGTGTTCTTCTACAACCAGGCACAGCACAATGTGTTCCTCTCTTCGGCATGTTTATAGAACCTTAGCTCACGAGTCAGTGGGCGGGGCTACAGAATCAGGTGTACTTATTTATCTGTAGAGGTTGCGTCCGCATCCCTACCGCATATTCTGAGATCTCTCGTTTTCTAGGCCTGGTGTCAATAAAAGCTTTTCTTTGACTAACAAGGACAACTTCAGCTCTGAAACTGACGGGATATTCTTATATTACCATGACCTGTTATATATCAAAGGCTCAAGGGAAAGTTGATTTCTCAATTCATCAGCCCTTTAAACAAAGAACAATAAGAGTGAGGATAGGATATCATATCAAGGAATAATCAAATATGGCACTCCTGAGGGAAGTGTAATAAGTCCAGTGTGTTTTATAATGATGATATTTTAGTAAGGTGTTTAGGAGTATTGGAAGAGCATTGTTTGCAGAGGTGTTTCAGAAGTATATAATGCAGAAGACAAGAGCATGAGGTAGTTAATGCTCATAAACAGACACAAACAAAGAAAATAGATAATGAATGGAAGAACAAATAAATGGCACAAGTGACATCTATTAGATTCCATAATTATGACTTTAAAACTCATATTTTCGATTTAGTAAGTCGTAATTTGTATTTTCTTATGTGGTGGGAATGGGCTTCCAAACACACAAGACTAAACAGTGCACTTTATAAAATGAGTAAACACGATACGGGGAAGAGTGGGCAAGAAGAAACTGGAACATCCCAGATAGCACACACACACATCTCGGAGACGTCTATTTGATGTGCGTGTTTACATCTTTAAGATGTATTTTTTAGAGTGTTTGCTCATCTGCAATACGTCTATTGGACGTTTCCTGTCAGATGTCACGTTTAAACAATGTCTTTAAGATGTTTATGATTTAGAATGTATGAAAAACTGACATCTTATAGACGTCTATCAGATGTTTGTAAACAGCCTAAAGAGAACCTTAGATTAAGTGATCTTTAACAGACCTTTTAGCAGACGTACGTGTGCTATCTGGGATATGTTATACTGTCAGAAATATGAGACTGAAAGAGGGCTTTTAATACAACAAAAAGCAAAATAATTCAGGAATGTTATGGTTTAATTTTTCAATATCTTAAAGTGGCTACTTTGTGGGAGAGAATATAAAAAGGGAGGAAATGTGTGATGTTGATCCACACTCCAGTCCAGTCGGTGGCGGTAATCAGTGTTGCCAAGTCCGCGGTTTCCCCGCAGTATCGGGCTACTTCATCACTGTTGCCGCGGGCTGATTTTCATGTCCGCGGGTTGAAGCGACCCCAATTATGTGATATTTAGCACCGGGAATGCGAATTTTAGTAGGCAACCATGCCAAAAACACATATATTTAACCCCTAAATGCGATTTTTTAGTAATGGCCAAATGAAGCGTTTCGAAGCATTATTGCTTTCTGATACAATTGTGTCGAAAATGGTTCATTACTCGAAGCTTCATTCAGATAGAAATTGCAGCACCATCTCCTGGTGAAGTAAATGTAATGCAACAAAGCTGACAACCATAAAATGCAAGTAGGCTTATATGCTAACGTCCCGTTTATTACGTGTTAACCGAGGCGATCAAAGCTGAAGCAGTGTTAGTGCTGTGAAACTCATTTATGTAGGTGAATTTTACAGATACTGATGATTTTCATGTGTTCACATTAAACATTAAGGATGATGTGTGTGTGTGTGTGTGTGTGTGTGTGTGTGTGTGTGTGTGTGTGTGTGTGTGTGTGTGTGTGTGTGTGTGTGTGTGTGTGTGTGTGTGTGTGTGTGTGTGTGTGTGTGTGTGTGTGTGTGTGTGTGTGTAATTATTTCTTTAGACAAGGACAGAAGATCAGACCAGCTTAAAAAAAGTTGGAAACCATCACAGAAATTCTAATGGTTTCTATTACAATACCAATAGGAACCTTTGGCTTTTACCATTTAAACCACTACAGAATTATTTTTGTAGTGTGTTTGGGACATATTAATGCCCCCACCAATAGAACCCAACACATATCAGTAGAGACCCACAGAGACCACCATAATTCCCATTACAACCATTATATCCAATAGAATTTCTGTAATGGTATCTGTAGTTTTTTTTTTTTTAGCAGGGCAGTTTCATGTGTGAAAGCTTTATCTTGTTTAGCTGTGGGAAGCAGAACTTGTTAACTGGTGGGACTGATATTTTTGTATGTTGAAAAGGATGTGCTTGTGTAACTGGTTGTACTTGTATAGTGTAGCAGAGGGTTTTTGAAGTTGGCTTCACTTTTATAAGAAATACAGCCGTCAGGTTTCAAACCTGTCAACACTGGATTGGGCTGTCAGAGCAGTCAGGTGGTTCACTACAGGAGTGAACCAGTGTGTTTGCTTCAAAAGTCATTTTCACGTGACTAGTGATGTAATGATACAAGCTCCGAAGCAGTGGTTCATTGCAAGGACCGTTCGAGTTTGAAGCAAGAGCGTCGGTGTCAGACGTAACATCACTACGATTTTGACTGGCGATGCACCCCTGAAACGAGATCGGGCTTGTTTTGGGCTAGTTTTGAGTAGCAATTGGGCGGGTTTTGTGGAAACCTGGCAACCCAAACACACCATTGTAAAGAAGAACAGAAAGTGGAAGACGCGGAAGAGGGGAAGAAGAGGCAATCAGAGAAACAGGCCGCGGCTGTACTACTTATTTTCCTATATATTGTTTTATTCTCATCCGAGGTAAGATTTAATTATCATTTACAATCATCATAATCATTTTATTACATGGTTAGAGGTTTTGTGTGGATGAATATGGAGTAATAGAGAACTGCTGGAGTTCTGAAAGTGTGTGAGCACTTCTGCTCGGGATTATATAAATTACTAAAACATAAGGAGCATGTGCTGTTTGAAAGTTGTCGTATATATACTGTTATATTGATGCATATTTAGTTATCATAAACTAATGTTTCTTTGCTAATCCAAGCGATAGGGCTACGGGTAAAAAGAAACTAAAACTCGACACATTGCGCAGACTATAGAGCTGTGTCTCAAATGACGCCCCGGCTAACAGGGAACGTTCTCAGAACATTGGCTAACGTTCTCTGAAAGTTCTCTCAGTTATCAAAAAACGTTCTTGCGGTAACGTTATTAGAACTTTGTGTAAACGTTATATACTATTGATAAACGTTCTAAAAAATGTTAGCTTTAAAACGTTATTCTTACATTGTTAGAGGAACGTTTTTAAAACGTTATTACATTAAAACTATTAATAGTCATTACAAATTAGTCACACAGCGTTTTCTTCTGCAAATCAACTTCAGATACATCATTTGTATATCCAGTGACACAACTAATGACACAATGCACTTAAATGCAATTTTTCGTTAAAATATTTTTATATTGTCAGAAAAAAAATCCCAAATTGAACGTTCTCAATAACGTTCTTATACCCTAACAAGAACGTTAATACAACGTTTAAAAAACTGGACGCTTTTAACGTTCCTAGACCATTCAGAAATAACGTTTTTATAACTAAATGGGAACGTTGTGTTTGTGGGGTGCACTGTAACATGTGTTCATGCTACGTTTTTAAAAAAATTCAGTATTTTTCATATATTTGACCTTTATTCTACACTGCTCTGTCCCTCCTTGTAAAAACGGTCTGATGCTTTCCGGGTTGTATGAAGCCAGTCCCTCAAAAATACGCAATGGGCTCAGATTGGTTA
Organism: Gobio gobio; assembly: GCF_949357685.1. Lineage (NCBI taxonomy): Eukaryota > Metazoa > Chordata > Actinopteri > Cypriniformes > Gobionidae > Gobio > Gobio gobio. The sequence goes on from NC_137097.1 coordinate 85,906,673, forward strand.
GCTGGCCCAGTGTGTTGAGATTGGCTAACCGCCTAGTTTACGTTTGTCGGAAGCGCCACGCCCCTTACCTTTACCGGCAGCCTCAGGCTAAGCCTGTGCTTTGGGTACAATAGCCTCAATAAAACCACACCAATCTGAGCCCGAATCAGACCCAGAACATTTGAGTGAAGATGATCGAGCAGAACCTGTTCAGTCCTCAAGAGTAAAGACTGCGGATCTATAGTGATCGCTACTGAATGGCACTGTTGTATTTTTAGAACGATTATAGCCAAATATCTGTCGCAAGAACGAACACTAAACATTGGCTTTACTATAGTATAACACAGAAGCATGTTTAGCCTGTAGATAAACAACACATAAAAGCTCTAATCAAAGAATCATTTACACTAATGCCAAGTTCGCTGTTGAGATTTAAAACAGTTTGTAACGTGAGGTGTTTGTCGGATAACGTTAAGTATGAATGAGCGTTTAACAAACTGGTTTGCAGAGCAGCGTTGTCATCTGTTTACTTCCTTGCTACAACATAGACTACAATTAACAACACAACCTATTACAGGAAAACACATCGATGAAAAATAATTCACACTTACAGGTTGTGGCCCGTAAACAGCTTCTGTTTTTAATCCATCTTTCAGGACAAGCCGTTGAGCGAATCCTGCATTGAACTCGTGAAGATTGTGGAAGCTTTCCTGCGTGAAATGTGCTCATGTATTGCAAATACAGACGAATATTGTCCATTATGTCACATTTTCCGGTCTTCTCCTCCAACCCCTGTCTGTCTCGTGCTTTGATTTATGATGGGCAGCATATATCTGCTGCAAATGCGACCTGTTCCCCTCTGTCTCATACACACATGAATATCACATGTTGTATGTTAAACGCACTGCAACGCCCGCTACAACACTCCAGCCTACTAACTATACCACAACAACACTCCAGCCTACTAACTACACCACAACAACACTCCAGCCTACTAACTATACCACAACAACACTCCAGCCTACTAACTATACCACAACAACACTCCAGCCCACAAACTATACCACAACAACACTCCAGCCCACTAACTATACCACAACAACACTCCAGCCCACTAACTATACCACAACAACACTCCAGCCTACTAACTATACCACAACAACACTCCAGCCTACTAACTATACCACAACAACACTCCAGCCTAACTATACCACAACAACACTCCAGCCTACTAACTATACCACAACAACACTCCAGCCTACTAACTATACCACAACAACACTCCAGCCTACTAACTACACCACAACAACACTCCAGCCTACTAACTATACCACAACAACACTCCAGCCTACTAACTATACCACAACAACACTCCAGCCTACTAACTATACCACAACAACACTCCAGTCTACTAACTATACCACAACAACACTCAGTCTACTAACTATACCACAACAACACTCCAGTCTACTAACTATACCACAACAACACTCCAGCCTACTAACTATACCTTAACAACACTCCAGTCTACTAACTACACCACAACAACACTCCAGCCTACTAACTATACCACAACAACACTCCAGCCTACTAACTATACCACAACAACACTCCAGCCTACTAACTATACCACAACAACACTCCAGCCTACTAACTATACCACAACAACACTCCAGTCTACTAACTACACCACAACAACACTCCAGCCTACTAACTATACCACAACAACACTCCAGCCTACTAACTACACCACAACAACACTCCAGCCTACTAACTATACCACAACAACACTCCAGCCTACTAACTATACCACAACAACACTCCAGCCTACTAACTATACCACAACAATACTCCAGCCTACTAACTATACCACAACAACACTCCAGCCTACTAACTACACCACAACAACACTCCAGCCTACTAACTACACCACAACAGCACTCCAGCCTACTAACTACACCACAACAACACTCCAGTCTACTAACTATACCACAACAACACTCCAGCCTACTAACTACACCACAACAACACTCCAGCCTACTAACTACACCACAACAACACTCCAGTCTACTAACTATACCACAACAACACTCCAGTCTACTAACTACACCACAACAACACTCCAGCCTACTAACTATACCACAACAACACTCCAGCCTACTAACTATACCACAACAACACTCCAGCCTACTAACTATACCACAACAACACTCCAGCCCACTAACTATACCACAACAACACTCCAGCCTACTAACTATACCACAACAACACTCCAGCCTACTAACTATACCACAGCAACACTCCAGCCCACTAACTATACCACAACAACACTCCAGCCCACTAACTATACCACAACAACACTCCAGCCTACTAACTATACCACAACAACACTCCAGTCTACTAACTATACCACAACAACACTCAGTCTACTAACTATACCACAACAACACTCCAGCCTACTAACTATACCACAACAACACTCCAGCCTACTAACTATACCACAACAACACTCCAGTCTACTAACTATACCACAACAACACTCCAGCCTACTAACTATACCACAGCAACACTCCAGCCTACTAACTATACCACAACAACACTCCAGCCTACTAACTATACCACAACAACACTCCAGCCTACTAACTATACCACAACAACACTCCAGTCTACTAACTATACCACAACAACACTCCAGCCTACTAACTATACCACAGCAACACTCCAGCCTACTAACTATACCACAACAACACTCCATCCTACTAACTATACCACAACAATACTCCAGCCTACTAACTACACCACAACAACACTCCATCCTACTAACTATACCACAACAATACTCCAGCCTACTAACTACACCACAACAACACTCCAGCCTACTAACTATACCACAACAACACTCCAGCCTACTAACTACACCACAACAACACTCCAGCCTACTAACTATACCACAACAACACTCCAGCCTACTAACTACACCACAACAACACTCCAGCCTACTAACTATACCACAACAACACTCCAGCCTACTAACTACACCACATCAACACTCCAGCCTACTAACTACACCACATCAACACTCCAGCCTACTAACTATACCACAACAACACTCCAGCCTACTAACTACACCACAACAACACTCCAGCCTACTAACTATACCACAACAACACTCCAGCCTACTAACTACACCACAACAACACTCCAGCCTACTAACTATACCACAACAACACTCCAGCCTACTAACTACACCACAACAACACTCCAGCCTACTAACTATACCACAACAACACTCCAGCCTACTAACTACACCACATCAACACTCCAGCCTACTAACTACACCACAACAGCACTCCAGCCTAGTGAGCCTACTAACTACACCACAACAGCACTCCAGCCTACTAACTACACCACAACAACACTCCAGTCTACTAACTACACCACAACAACACTCCAGCCTACTAACTACACCACAACAACACTCCAGCCTACTAACTACACCACAACAACACTCCAGCCTACTAACTATACCACAACAGCACTCCAGCCTACTAACTACACCACAACAGCACTCCAGCCTACTAATTACACCACAACAGCACTCCAGCCTACTAACTACACCACAACAACACTCCAGCCTACTAACTACACCACAACAACACTCCAGCCTACTAACTATACCACAACAACACTCCAGTCTACTAACTATACCACAGCAACATTCCAGCCTACTAACTATACCACAGCAACACTCCCGCCTACTAACTATACCACAGCAACACTCCAGCCCACTAACTATACCACAACAACACTCCAGCCCACTAACTATACCACAACAACACTCCAGCCTACTAACTATACCACAACAACACTCCAGCCTACTAACTATACCACAGCAACACTCCAGCCTACTAACTATACCACAACAACACTCCAGTCTACTAACTATACCACAGCAACATTCCAGCCTACTAACTATACCACAGCAACACTCCCGCCTACTAACTATACCACAGCAACACTCCAGCCCACTAACTATACCACAACAACACTCCAGCCCACTAACTATACCACATCAACACTCCAGCCTACTAACTACACCACATCAACACTCCAGCCTACTAACTATACCACAACAACACTCCAGCCTACTAACTATACCACAACAACACTCCAGCCTACTAACTATACCACAACAACACTCCAGCCTACTAACTACACCACAACAACACTCCAGCCTACTAACTATACCACAACAACACTCCAGCCTACTAACTACACCACAACAACACTCCAGCCTACTAACTATACCACAACAACACTCCAGCCTACTAACTACACCACATCAACACTCCAGCCTACTAACTACACCACAACAGCACTCCAGCCTAGTGAGCCTACTAACTACACCACAACAGCACTCCAGCCTACTAACTACACCACAACAACACTCCAGTCTACTAACTACACCACAACAACACTCCAGCCTACTAACTACACCACAACAACACTCCAGCCTACTAACTACACCACAACAACACTCCAGCCTACTAACTATACCACAACAACACTCCAGTCTACTAACTATACCACAACAACACTCCAGTCTACTAACTATACCACAACAACACTCCAGCCTACTAACTATACCACAACAGCACTCCAGCCTACTAACTACACCACAACAGCACTCCAGCCTACTAATTACACCACAACAGCACTCCAGCCTACTAACTACACCACAACAACACTCCAGCCTACTAACTACACCACAACAACACTCCAGCCTACTAACTATACCACAACAACACTCCAGTCTACTAACTATACCACAGCAACATTCCAGCCTACTAACTATACCACAGCAACACTCCCGCCTACTAACTATACCACAGCAACACTCCAGCCCACTAACTATACCACAACAACACTCCAGCCCACTAACTATACCACAACAACACTCCAGCCTACTAACTATACCACAACAACACTCCAGCCCACTAACTATACCACAACAACACTCCAGCCTACTAACTATACCACAACAACACTCCAGCCTACTAACTATACCACAACAACACTCCAGCCTACTAACTACACCACAGCAACACTCCAGCCTACTAACTATACCACAGCAACACTCCAGCCTACTAACTATACCACAGCAACACTCCCGCCTACTAACTATACCACAGCAACACTCCAGCCTACTAACTACACCACAACAACACTCCAGCCTACTAACTATACCACAACAACACTCCAGCCTACTAACTACACCACAACAACACTCCAGCCTACTAACTACACCACAACAACACTCCAGTCTACTAACTATACCACAACAACACTCCAGTCTACTAACTATACCACAACAACACTCCAGTCTACTAACTATACCACAGCAAAACTCCAGCCTACTAACTATACCACAACAAAACTCCAGTCTACTAACTATACCACAACAACACTCCAGCCTACTAACTACACCACAACAACACTCCAGCCTACTAACTGTACCACAACAACACTCCAGTCTACTAACTATACCACAGCAACACTCCAGCCTACTAACTATACCACAGCAACACTCCAGCCTACTAACTATACCACAACAACACTCCAGTCTACTAACTATACCACAGCAACACTCCAGCCTACTAACTACACCACAACAACACTCCAGCCTACTAACTATACCACAACAACACTCCAGCCTAACTATACCACAGCAACACTCCAGCCTAACTATACCACAACAACACTACAGCCTAACTATACCGCAACAACACTCCAGCCTACTAACTATACCACAACAACACTCCAGCCTACTAACTATACCACAACAACACTCCAGCCTACTAACTACACCACAACAACACTCCAGCCTACTAACTACACCACAACAACACTCCAGCCTACTAACTACACCACAACAACACTCCAGCCTACTAACTACACCACAACAACACTCCAGTCTACTAACTATACCACAACAACACTCCAGCCTACTAACTATACCACAACAACACTCCAGTCTACTAACTATACCACAACAACACTCCATCCTACTAACTACACCACAACAACACTCCAGCCTACTAACTACACCACAACAACACTCCAGTCTACTAACTATACCACAACAACACTCCAGCCTAACTATACCACAACAACACTCCAGTCTACTAACTATACCACAACAACACTCCAGCCTAACTATACCACAACAACACTCCAGTCTACTAACTATACCACAACAACACTCCAGCCTACTAACTATACCACAACAACACTCCAGCCTACTAACTATACCACAACAACACTCCAGCCTACTAACTACACCACAACAACACTCCAGCCTACTAACTATACCACAACAACACTCCAGTCTACTAACTATACCACAACAACACTCCAGTCTACTAACTATACCACAACAACACTCCAGCCTAACTATACCACAACAACACTCCAGCCTAACTATACCACAACAACACTCCAGCCTACTAACTATACCACAACAACACTCCAGTCTACTAACTATACCACAGCAACACTCCAGCCTACTAACTATACCACAACAACACTCCAGTCTACTAACTATACCACAGCAACACTCCAGCCTACTAACTATACCACAACAACACTCCAGCCTACTAACTTTGCTGTAGTCCTTAGAAATTGATTTCTTTAAAAGCAAATATCTCCCTTTGCTTTAAACTTTGAACGTTGTAACTTTGCAGATGTTGTTTATGCTCAAAAAGCAACATTACACGCTAGCAAAAGTTAGAAAAGTCAAATCGTGGTTTACCACCCCTTTAAAGGTCTATTTGACATCTGACAGGAAACGTCCAATAGACGTATTGCAGATGAGCAAACACTCTAAAAAATACATCTTCCAGATGTAAACATGCACATCAAATAGACGTCTCCGAGATGTGTGTGCTATCTGGGTATGAACTCAACCGTGTTGGTTATTTAGTGCATCATCCAGGTATTTAAAGTGCACTTTTTCTTTTTGTAATTTTCAGTGTGAACACACTACTTAAAACCGTAGAATAGTGCGAGTTGGGACGCAAAATCACACAACGAGAAGCAATGTGACATTAACTCTGAAATAATGTGATGCTCTTTATTTAAACATGGCTAAGTGAAATGATCTAACACGTCTGTGTTCGCTCTCAGGTTTTTGCTATATTACTGGAAATGGCAGAAATGATTGCAGGTCTGAATTTGGTGTTACTGGGAAAAACTGGAGCTGGGAAGAGTTCATCAGGAAACACGATCCTGGGACGAGAAGCTTTTGTGTCAAAGAAAAGCTCCAGATCAGTCACACGAGATGTTGCTGTGGAATCTGGGAGTGTGTGTAGACTACAGGTCTCTGTTTATGACACGCCAGGATTATCTAACTCAGAGCTGAGAGAAGAGGAGATTCAGCAGAAACATGAAGAGGTTCTCCAGAGATTTGAATCAGGTCCCTGTGTGTTTCTGCTGGTCATCAAAGCTGACAGATTCACTGAAGAAGAGAGAGAAGCTGTGGAGAACATTGAGAAGCTGCTGGGAGAAAAACACCTGAAGAAAACCTGGATTCTCTTCACTGGAGGAGATCAGCTGGAGGAAGAAAAAATCACAATACAAGAGTTCATCAATGATAATCAATTCTTAAAAAAACTCATTCAGAAATATGAGCAGCAATATCATGTGTTCAACAACAAGAAGAGGGGATCTAATGAACAAGTTCAAATGCTGATTACTAAAATCCTTACAACATGTCTACACACAATGGGTGAGTCTTTTTCTTCTTTACAAAAACACTGTTAAAAAGAGTTAATAAAACATTATTATTATTATTGTTTATCTTTTTATTCAGAATTATTTCCATCATTACTGGTATAGAGTTTGTCCTCTCACTGACCTTTCAATGCAGTTGCATATTTTGTTGAATTGAGTGCTTACATCATCACAATGATGATATCACGATGCACTGCATCCTCATTTATATAATTTTGTCAGTCAGTTATATGAACTGAACCTTTAATTTGACCTGCTCAAAGAAAACACGCTTCTTGAATGAATCAAACATCAAATAAAACTCACGACTCGCAGCACACAGTCATCATTCCCCACATTCTCGCTCGAGCTTCTATTTTGCTATTTTTCTATTATTCTTGTTGGGCGTGGGGCGGGACTTTACTTATTACATTGTAACCTGAAATGTCATTGGTTAATTAACTTTATTGATTATTTTTATGGAGCTGTAGCTACTGGGGAAAATGAGAACATGGTTATATTTGCTGTAGTTCACCGCTACATTACCACTGTACTTCAGCTAAACAGTATCTATGTTTACCCAGCCACAATTATATCAGTTCTGAGAATATTAATAATAATTAAAGTTAATAGAGTATCTGGTAAGGACATATTATATTAATAATGCAATCAATCAGTCAGTAAATGAAGTTTAACTCTCTTGCATCTGGTCTGTTGATGAAGCCATGTCTAATGGTTTTACAGCGGCATACAATCACAACTGTCTTCTGGAAAAACGGAATTAACCGCGCGCGGGTTTAAAAAGAGCTTGTGTGCTGCCGTTTCCTCGCGTGTCGATCTGTTATTCTCTCGCTGGAGTGATTTACTGCGCACGCAAGCATCAGTTGTGCGCTCGGTTATTAATGGCAGTAAAATGCCTCCATAGCAGTGTAAAATGTCCCAGGCTCTCAACCCGCCCTGCTTCACACCACAGTAACGGTAATACATCAGCTCATCCATGAACATGGTTTCTGCCTGAGTTAATAAAATATATGAATTAAAAAAATAACATTGTTACTGTATGTAAGAGGTGAGGAAACTGTCTTAAAACTATTAATGTTTTGTTTCTTTTTATTCCAGGTAGAGTAAAGGGAGCAACAAGACCAAAGCTAAAAGCAACACTTGCTGACAGTCTCTCATCCAGACGGATTGTTCTTCTGGGACGAGGTGGTTTTGGGAGGAGTGCATCTGGAAACACAATACTGGGACAGAAAGAGTTCAGATCTGTGAAGAGGATGAACTCAGTCACCAGTGAATGTTCAGATGCTCACGCCACTGTTTCAGGCAGATCTGTGTGTGTAGTTGATACTCCTGGGTTCTTCGACACACAGATGAAAGAGGAAGAGATCATGACAGAGATAGCCAGAAGTGTTTATATATCCAGTCCTGGACCGCACGCTTTTCTCATTGTGTTTAGAGTAGATGACAGATTCACTGAGCATGAGCAGCAGATTCCTCAGCAGATTGAGATGATGTTTGGTGAAGATGTGTTAAAATACTCCATCATTCTCTTCACTCATGGAGATCATCTGGAAGAAATGTCCATAGAGGAGCTCATTGAGGGGAACTGTAGATTAAGAGATCTAGTTGATCAGTGTGGAGGCAGATTTCACGTCTTCAACAACAGAGATGAGAAGAACAGAGAGCAGGTGAAGGATCTACTGCAGAAGATTGACTCAATGATAGAGCAGAACGGAGGAGGACACTACAGCAATCAGATGTACGAAGACGCTCAGAGACTCAGGGGAGAGAGAGAAGAAGAGAGGAGACAGAGAGAGGAAGAAGAGAGGAGACAGAGAGAGGAAGAGGAGAGGAGACAGAGAGAGGAAGAGCAGACAAACTACAAACTACAAGTGGAGAAACAAATACAAGAGGAGATTGAAAGAGGGATGAAGGAGAGAGAGGAGCGATTCAGACCAGAAAGCAGTGGACTTAACAGTTTTTTTACCAGGCATAGGAATAGACTTTTAGTGCGTGTTGGAGCCACTGTTGGAGCCATTATTGTTGCACCAGCTGTTGGTGTTTCTGCTGCTATTGCTGCTGCTGTTACTGGTGGTGCTGCTGCTGGAGTTGTCAATGCTATTGCAGCCAGAGCTGATGACCCTCGGAGGAGGCAGAGAAAGGAAGAGGAGAGAAAACAACAGGAGCTTGAGAGACTGAAATAAAAAGAAGTTCAGAGTGTAAATGCAGACAGAGGAGGATGAAGGGGAGCAATAACAGCTGCTACCTGCTGAACGTCTGATGGGAAAGGCCTGAGAAATGCCCCTCTCTGCTTCAGATGGTGTTTGAACAGCTGATGAGACGACACCGCACCAGAGACCATGAGGTAGAATATGATTGAGTTTACTCTGATTTTGACATCTGCTGCTTGAAGTCAGTAGTTCATCTTTCTGTGATTTGTGTTTAACAGCAGACCCTGCGTCTCCATCAGCGATGTGATGTTCATCAGTGCTTCAGCTGCAGGTGAGGAGTGTTCACTGTTTCCATTCAATGGCCTTTTAAAGATTAAATGTTGTGCGGAATGACGCCATCCCTAAAAAACGCATTGTCGCATACGATTGGTTGTATCACTAAAAAATCTACCCTCAAGCCGTTTCCATGCGTAATTTCACTTATATCGCATATATTGTATTTTTCCTGTCCCGAAAATTATTAAAACAGAATAATGAGAAGATTGAAATGTACTGCTAATAAAATGCTATTACTAAATTAGGGAATATGAATCAGAAGATGATGAAGTGGGACAGCTGGTCTGACGGGACTGATGAACGGCCTTTATGATGAAGCTCTTGGGTTTGGACACAGGGCCGCTCATTTGTTCATTTGTTTCTCTCAGAGACAGAGGCAGCGGTAACCTAACCGTTTTATTTGTGTAAATATTTAACTATTTTAAATAGTCTAACTTAAAGCTTGACTATGTAACTTTTCCGTCCCCTAGAGGTCACCTATTCAAAATAAATGTGTAGTTTGACGGCAAGCTGGCCCGAGTTTTGTGGAGCTGAGGAACCGCTGGAGCGATTGTTAAAGGGTCACTTCAGTGATTTAGCATTAAGCTTTGTGTCAGTAGAAACCCGGTAGTATTAGGGATGCACAAAATTATAGGCACGATATCGGAATCGGCCGATAAATGCTTGAAATATAAAAATTGGTATGAAATATGAAAAATTATGCTGATTTGCCTTGCCGATATGATAAAGTGTTGATATGAGCTTGCAATAACTCACGTGTGCAAGGACTGCTATAGCGATAAGATCATGTCATCCCTGTGCTCATTCTTGAAGTGAAAACAAGCAAATGCATTGCATATATGGTGATTTATATTGACAGTTTTTAAATGCTGCCTTGAATTTCTGAATAAACGCAGGATTGCCAGGTTTTCACAACAAAACTAGCCCAAAAAAAGTACAATCGCGTCTCCTCACTCTCTAGCGCGCGCACAGCCTCTACAGCAGCTGAAGCTCCTCCAGGTCCTAGTGCCCGCCCGCTGGAGTGTTTTTTATATATATATATATATTAGTGCTGGGCATCGATTAAAAAAAATTAACTAATTAATCACACTTTTTTCTGTAATTAATCGCGATTAATCGCAAGTTTTTAATATTTTGCGTTTTTAATATTTTGATATTGTAATAATTTCAGTTACTCTCCAAATGAATGTATAAACAATTTAAAGACAGCATATTTTAAATATGTGTTGTATTGTCATATTTTTATGAATAAAGGCCAGTATCACTGATACTAAAGTGTCTATGAAACATTAATGACGTTACATTACAGTATAACTGAAAGCTCCCAATTTCAACATTTATTAGGCTTTAAAAAAAAACAACTTTTTAATTTAAGTGAACTTAAAACAATCTTTACATAAACCCATTATAATAAATGTTATATTTACCCATGGCCTTCCCTGTTATACATATACAGAAATGTTATCTTTCTTAACTGCATAAATAATCAATTAAATATAGATGAATCATCATTAAAGCTAACATTTTCTCTGTTCCTGTTGTTCTGTGATGAACATTAATGACATCATCATCAGTGCTCCTGTCACTTTAAGATCGGCCGCTGACGAACATGACGCGGATCTCACGCGCTGTCCCGCGCATCTCATTTCCTCACAACTCTTTAAGTTAATTTAAGACGTTATTTAACTAATTTAAGACTCTAATATGAGAATACTCAAAATCCTCTGTGTTATTGTTTGTTCAAGAGCAAAAGAGAACTCGATGTGAGCAGGAAACTGACGCGAGTCTATCCATGCGTCGTCGAGTGTGTGTTTGTGTGTGTGTGTGTGTCCCTTGATTAGCTGACATGAGACGCATCCACACACACAGGACACACACACACAGACAGGACATTGGCATACTTCGCATTCTCTTGTCTTGTCGCTTGGAAGCATTTACATGAATAAGAGCGTGATGATCATGTAACGCTAAGCAAAAAATGGATATAAAAACGGACGCTGCGTTATTTGCGTTAAATATTTTTGATGCGTTAAGCTGAAAAAATTAATCGCCCGCGTTAATGCGTTAATTTGCCCAGCCCTAATATATATATATATATATATATATATATATATATATATATATATATATATATATATATATATATATATATATATATATATATATATATATATATATATATATATTTTAGGGGTGTAACGGTACACGTATTTGTACCGAACCGTTTCAGTTCAGGGCTCTCGGTTCGGTGCGTGTGTGTACTGAACGGTTCCGAATGCAATCTTTAACAGTTCACAGTCGGCTTGTTTTAAGCGCGGAACACACTTCAATCCTCAAGTTCAAGTCTTTATTTTGCCAGAACGACCCACATCGCCTGGAATTCATTTTGGTGAATTAGCTCACACAGGACAATGCAACATAACATATACAATAAAAAACATAAAAACCTAAACAGAGAACAAATACTTTAATTACTGCTAATAAATAATAATAAAACTAGTCAGACAAAGTGCTAGTGCGTTTAGTGACCCTAAGAAGAAGGAAGGCATAGCTGTGTTTGTATAAGTAAAGTAGATAGAGATTGTTGTTGTGAGTTGAGAGCCCTCACAACCTGCGGGTAAGTGCTATTTGAAAAACGGCTGGTTCTGGATCTGATGCTTCCCAACCTTCTACCACATGGTAAAGGGATGAAAAGGGAATTAGCAGGGTGTGATGAATCCTTGAGTATTTTCAGACCAGTTTTGAGTAGACGGATGTTATAAATGTCACTGATCTTAGGGAGGTCCAACCCAATTATTCTTGACGCAGAGCTAACTACCCTGTCCAACGCAGACTTATCCTCCGCCGAGCAACTACCCCACCATACAGTAATGGAGAAAGTGAGAATGCTCTCTATCACAGCCCTGTAAAAGTGGAGCATTCCAGCCTTGGACACTTTAAATTTCCTAAGTTGTCTCAAAAAGAAAAGTCGCTGCTGAGCTTTTTTATCAATCTGGCTGACATTGAGGTTTCATTTGAGACTAGAGGATATAACGGTCCCAAGGAACCTGAAACTTCCCACCCACTCTACAGCTTTGTCCTTGAGGGCCAGGGACTGGAGCAACTTAATATTGATGATCCTAAAATCAACAACCATCTCCTTGATTTTGGAGATGTTAAGGGACAAGTTGTTAATTGTGCACCACTCAGTAAGCAAGGACACTTCTGTTCTGTAGGCCGATTCATCATCATTAGTAATGAGGGCTACCACAGTGGTATCATCTGCAAATTTAAACATTTTGACTGAGTCATGATGAGAAAAACAGTCATTGGTATAAAATGAGTATAAAAGGGGAGACAGAACACACCCCTGGGGGGCGCCAATGCTGGTGGACATTGATTTTGACAAAAGGTTATTAACCCTAACCACTTGCGATCTATTTGTTAAAAAGTCAAGAATCCACTTACATATGGACTCCTTAACCCCCAACCCCAGGAGTTTGTCACACAATCTCTTTGGTATAATATTATTAAAAGCGGAACTAAAATCAATAAACAAAACCTGTGCATATGTAGCTGGCCCCTCCAAATGTTGAAGAATATTATGGACACAAAGAGAAACTGCATCTTCAACAGACCTGTTCTCCCTATATGCAAATTGGTGAGGATCAAGTGACGTAGCTGAGAGATGATTAGCCACCAGTCGCTCAGAAACGTTCATGATAACAGAGGTAAGGGCCACTGGTCTGTAGTCATTCAAACAACTCACATTCGACTTCTTGGGCACAGGAATGATTATAGGGGATTACAGATAGGGGATTTCATCTTTATTTTTTATTTCCTTTTAATTCCTATTATAACTGTTATACTATATATATTTTTATTTTTTCACTTATGACTATTTTAACTTAATTTCTGTGTAAAGCACTTTGAATTGCCACTGTGTATGAAATGTGCTATACAAATAAACTTGCCTTGCCTTGCCTATAGCTGATTTAAAACATGCTGGGACCTTACATACTCTAAGGGACCAATTAAAAATGTCAGTAAAGACATACGACAACTCATTGGCACACCATTTAATAGTGGCAGCAGAGACCTGGTTGGGGCCTGATGCCTTCCTACAATTTTGTTTCCTCAACAGAGATCTGACCTCTGTTTCTTCTATCAGAAAAGGTGGTTCAAGAGGACCTATGTCATTGAGGAAATTATAGCTGACTGAACATTCAGGGCCCTATCTTGCACCCAGCGCAATTGACTTTGTACACCGACGCATGTGTCATTCCTATTTTGCACCCGCGCAAAGCGCGCTTTTCCCTCCACAGAAGCACGTCGCTAAACTAGTGAATGAACTTGCGCTACCTGGGCGGTTCAGCGCAAAAAAGGAGGCGTGTTCCGGCGCAAACAATCCCTGGTGCTATTTTGCTGTTCCATTAAACAATTGCGCCACTGACCAGAAAAAACCTAGTCTAAAGTCAGTGGCGCGTTGCGCGTTGTTCATTATGCTATTTTAAGGGCGCATGCTTGACCATAATGTATAGCGTGCACAACGCGCATACACTTTGCTCATGTAATCTACACAGATGCAACAGTTATTTTTGCAAATCATAAATTGTTACACTAAAAAATATTAACACATGAGATGACGGAAATCATTGTGGTGTGCCACGAAGATGTGAAAAAATAGGCATAAATCTAGCTTACAAATGATTCAGGCTAATTGTAGTCTAATAATTAAGGAGACCTGTTTGCCCAATAGTGGCAACTTCTGGCAAGACATATATGTATATAAGGACATCTAACAAATTGGTTTGTCCGTCAAGAACCAGGAAAAGAATCGGTGAGGGTGGACGCAGCGATGTCCTCTGCTGGCGTCAGGTCCTGAGTAGAGGCAGATCCACCTCCCGTTACACGGCGTGCCTGATTGATGCTGGCAAGCTTGGACTTTCCCCGTCTTCTGATGTCATTGTAGCGCTTGCGGCACTGGTGCGACGTCCTGGGGATGCCAGCTGATGAAACAATTGTGGCTATTTCCTCCCACGCCTGTTTAACCGACGCTATTTTGGGTGGGTTTCTCCCATCCCCATACAACACAACTTCTCTGTCTTTCACTGCTCTTACAAGCACATCAGTCTCCTCGGCTGTGAACCGCTCCTGGCGTGCGCCTGGTAAATACGCCATAATAATAGCAATCCATAATGGAACTTGCGCACCTGCTTTTAAAGGGAATGTTGGGTGACGCTCTGATTGGTTTATTCACGTTACGCCCAAACCACACCTATGAATAATGAAGCTACTTCAGACCAACCCATTTTAGATTTGCGCCGGGCGCAAGAGCCATTTATCCCGCCGGGAAAATAGCAACAGCGCCGAGACCCGCCCACAAAGTTACTTGTGCTTCACGCTTTGACACTTGCGTTTCAGATCGTTAAAATAGGGCCCTCAGAGTTGCATTCAAATCTAAAATAAAATTAATTTAGTTTATTAGGTAGAGAAGGGTCATCATCAGAAACTGTATGATTGTTTTTATAATTAGTAATCTGTTGAAGTCTTTGCCAAACACCCCTGTTATCATGGACATCAAGCTTAGCCTCAAGCTTGGTCCTATAGTCAGTTTTAGCCTTTCTAACAGCCCTTTCAAATGCATATTTAGCCAGAGAATACTGACAGATATCTCCACTCTGAAAAGCACTTTTTCTCTCCAGATACAGCATTCTAATATCCTTACTAAACCATGGCTTGTTATTGCTATAAACAGTCAGTTTTAGAGGGAAAACATACATTTTCAGCAAAGTGAATATATGAAGTAACAGCATCACAGTATTCGTCCAGGGTAGTGAACTCATCCCTGAAGACAGACCAGTCAGTAGTATGAAGACATTCTTTTCATTCGTTTTGTGCTTTTATAGACCATTGTTTGATCACTTTTTTTGTCGGCTTATTAGATTTCAGTCTCTGACGATATCGAGGGATGAGGAAGATAGTGTTATGATCTGACCGTCCCAAAGGAGGCCAAGCAATCGAATGATATGCATTAGAAATTACACAGTAGCATTTATCTAGTGTCTTTTCACCCCTGGTAGCAGTATGAATCTGCTGCTTGAACTTGGGTAGTGATTTCTTTAAGTCCACGTGATTAAAATCATCTAAAATTAAAAGCACAGAGTCCGGGCTAGAATTCTCCACCTCTGTTATGAGAGCCGCCAGCTGCCTGCAAGCCTCCTTGGCTCCCGCTTTAGGTGGAATGTAAACAGTGGCGAAAATGACGGAGGAGAACTCCCGCGGGAGATAAAAGGGTCTGCATTTAACAATTAAGCTCCAGTGAACAATGTCGCGAGAGAACGACAGAGTTGGTGGACCAGCTTTGGTTTATATTAAAACAGACACCCCGCCTTGCTTTTTCTGTGAATCCTGCTGCGATCGATCCGCTCGTAGTAGAGTGAAACCCGGCAGTAGAAGACCCTCATCCGGCGTGCTGCCATCCAGCCACGTCTCGGTCAGGCATATTACAGAACAGTCCGAAGCGTCCCGCTTGGATCGAATCAGGATAGCCAGCTCGTCCTGTTTGTTAGTCAGGGAGCGGACATTCGACAGGATCATGCTGGGAAGCGGAGAGCGGTGAACCCTCTGTCTTAGTCGAACCAAAACGCCCGCTCGTTTGCCTCTCTTCCTTGGAGGTCGCTTGTGTCTGTAAGCATTGGCTTGACTGCCAATATTTCCGGCAACATTCCTCCAGTAATCGGAGGCCGGTAAGTTTTGCAAAGTATCCCGAATACATAATAGTTCATGTCTGTCATATTCAATTCAATTCAATTCAATTCAAATGTATTTGTATAGCGCTTTTCACAATACACATTGTTTCAAAGCAGCTTTACAGAAAGTGCATTTCATAAATGTACATTAAAAAATGTTAGAAAGACAATGTTAAAGAAAAATGTTCGAAAAAGTTAATCAATCGTGTATTAATTTAGGCCATAACAACGCTGGCGTTGAGTCGTCTCTTCACAGGCGTGGAGTCGTCTCATCACAGGTGTCGAGTCGTCTCTTCACAGGCGTTGAGTCGTCTCTTCACAGGTGTCGAGTCGTCTCTTCACAGGCGTGGAGTCGTCTCTTCACAGGCCTGGAGTCGTCTCATCACAGGTGTCGAGTCGTCTCTTCACAGGCGTTGAGTCGTCTCTTCACAGGTGTCGAGTCGTCTCTTCACAGGCGTGGAGTCGTCTCTTCACAGGCCTGGAGTCGTCTCATCACAGGTGTCGGGGCATCCGAAGTCTCCATGAGAGGCTGATACAAACTGGAGCTGACGAACTATTTACCTCGGGACTAACTGTAGTTTGTTTATTGAGGATGCAGGACAACCAGCTAATAAAGCATTACAGTAATCTAGTCTCGAGGTCATGAATGCATGAACTAACTTTTCTGCATCAGAAATAGATAGCATGTTAAGTAGCTTAGCAATGTTTCTAAGATGGAAAAATGCCGTTCTTGTAACATATGAAATATGATTTTCGAATGTCAGGTTGCGGTCTAATATAACACCCAGGTCTTTTACTGTAGTGGATAAAGTGACAGGACATCCTTCCAAGGTAAAATTGTATTGCGAGAGGTTTTGTGGGCAGTTTTTTGGACCAATGAGTAATACCTCCGTTTTATCTGAATTTAATAGCAGAAAATTACACGTCATCCAGTATTTAATATCTTCAACACACGCTGTCAGTTTAGATAATTTAGCGTTTTCATCCGGTCGTGATGAAATATATAATTGAGTGTCATCAGCATAACAGTGGAAATTAATTCCATGTTTTCTTATAATATTACCAAGTGGCAGCATATATATTGAGAATAGCAGAGGGCCTAACACGGATCCTTGCGGCACCCCATAGTCTACTGACGTCATCTTTGATTTTTCCCCATTTAGACAGACAAAATGGTAGCGGTCTGATAAGTACGATCTAAACCAGTTTAATGCCTGTCCCTGAACACCAGTGTAATTTTGAAGTCGATCTAAGAGTAGTTTATGATCTATAGTATCGAACGCAGCACTAAGATCGAGTAGAACTAGTATTGAGATACAGCCTTGGTCAGAAGCTAGAAGTAAATCATTTGTGATTTTAACGAGTGCGGTTTCTGTGCTGTGATGCGGCCTGAATCCTGATTGAAATTTTTCATAGATATCATTTTCTTGCAAGAAAGAGCACAATTGAGCGGACACAACTTTTTCTAGTA
Organism: Gobio gobio; assembly: GCF_949357685.1. Taxonomy (NCBI): domain Eukaryota; kingdom Metazoa; phylum Chordata; class Actinopteri; order Cypriniformes; family Gobionidae; genus Gobio; species Gobio gobio. Next base: position 85,925,131 of record NC_137097.1, read on the forward strand.
TTTTAGACATAAATGGAAGATTTGAAATTGGTCTGTAATTTGCTAGGTTATTATGATCTAATTGTGGCTTCTTAATGAGAGGTTTTATGACTGCCAACTTGAATATTCTTGGAACATGACCTAAAGATAAAGACGAGTTAATAATATTGAGAAGAGGCTCTTCCACTACAGGTAACAACTCTTTCAGTAGTTTAGTGGGTATTGGATCTAATAAACATGTTGTTGGTTTAGATGCAATGATAAGTTTATTTAGCTCTTCCTGTCCTATAGTTGTAAAGCGGTGTAGTAGTTCTTGAGGGGCGATAGTTGCGGTTGAATCATAAGACATCATTAATGATTGTACATTTACAATTTTGTTTCTGATGCTTTCTATTTTCTCAGTGAAGAAATTCATAAAATCATTACTACTAAACTGTAACGGAATATTTTGCTCAGGCGATGTTTGTTTATTTGTTAGTCTAGCCACGGTGTTAAATAAAAACCTTGGGTTATTTTGATTATTTTCTATTAGTTTGCGGAGATGCTCAGCCCTGGCTGCTTTTAGGGCTTTTTTATAACGTGACATACTATCTTTCCACGCGATTCTAAAGACCTCTAAATTAGTTTGTTTCCATTTACGCTCTAAGTTACGAGTTTCTCTCTTGATAACATGTGTAGCACTGTTGTACCATGGTGCTTTAGTTTTCTCTCTAACCTTTTTTAATCTAATTGGTGCAACAATTTCTAATGTGCTAGATAAAATCGTGCTCATACTGCTAGTCATTTCCTCTAGTTCATCTGTTTGTTTGGGTTCACTGAGCAGCTGAGACAGATCAGGTAAGGTATTTGAGAATCTATCTATAGTGGTTGGAAGGATTGTTCTGCCTGGTCGATAACGTGGCGCAACATGACAGATTTCAGCAGTACGCAGTATGCAAGTTACCATGTAATGGTCAGTGACATCATCACTTTGCGGTATAATATCTATATCGGTTGGGTTGGTTCCATGTGATATAATTAAATCTAGTGTGTGATTAAGACGATGAGTGGGACCAGTGACGTTTTGCTTGACCCCAAAGGAGTTTAATAGATCTGTAAACGCAGCCCCTAACGCATCATTTGTGTCATCTACGTGTATGTTAAAATCTCCAACAATTAATGCTTTATCGACGTTGACCAATAGATCTGAGAGAAAGTCTGCAAACTCTTTTAGGAAATCAGCATAGGGCCCTGGAGGTCTATACACAGTAGCCAAGGCTAGAGATAATACGGATTTCTTTCTTACATTTAAGAGCGTAACATTTAGCACTAGTACTTCAAACGAATTAAACCTGTGACCTGTTTTATGAGTAACATTAAGAATATCTCTATAGATTGTTGCAACACCGCCGCCACGACCAATCAGACGGGGCTCATGCTTATAACAGTATCCTGGTGGAGTAGACTCATTAAGACCGAAATAATCATTTGGCTTAAGCCAGGTTTCAGTAAGGCAAAGTACATCGAAACTATTATCTGTGACCATTTCATTTACAATAACCGCCTTAGGTGTGAGCGATCTAATGTTTAGAAGACCTAGTTTTAGAAATTGTTTTTGTTCACTAATATTGAGATTTTCTGGTTTAATCACAATTAGATATTTCCTAGATCTTACAGTAGATGTAATGTTTGACCTCACTAAACGAGGAATAGACACAGTTTCTATATAGTGTTCTACACAGTTATGTTCAGACACAGTTTCTATATAATGTTCTACATTGGTACTTATGTCAGTTAAGTTAGGACAGCAAAGACTGTGATCTGGACTTTGACTTACTAGTCATATGGTGGTGTGTAACGCCCTGGAGATGTTGTCCGACAGAAGAGGCGCTCCGATTCTGCTGGGGTGAAGGCCATCAGGACGGAAATGTCTGACAAAAACAGCAAACTGTATTTCTTCTGTCAAAAGTTGATTGATAATAATCAAAAGGGAGGAGCGGATATTAATTGAGCTTTATGCAGAATGTATTTACTTTATATTGTGCATGTGTTTGCATGACAACAAACACCTGATCTTAGTGGAAAATCACTGTTTATGTGAGCTATCTCGTGTGTCTACTACACATCCTGCTGTTTCTTAGAAGTGGCTCCTCTATCCGGGGCCTAGAGAATGAGAGATAGGTCTTGTCTCCTTATGGAATAATATATCTTCAGTTTATTCATCATAACAGGAAGACAGCAGGGGGTAAGATGTAAGGAAGCCTGCACTGGATGAGGCTGTCCTTCTCTGCAGAACCTTTGTCTGTATGTGAATGGCCTTTGTGAAAGAATAAAGTACTTCAAAGACAAGTGGGGTTGGTTTTCATTACAATCTCACCACTAAAGTTTCCCCACAAATGTCCTCGACTGTCACATTGCATATCCTCAGGCCTGGTTCTACGGTGCTAAGCTCTCTCAAACTCAAGCAAGAGCACCCTCAGTTGATTCTGTAATAATATATTAGCGAAACAGATTGGGCAAATGCTCAGCATAACGCTATGGAGAACGTCAAATGCATCTATTTACAATGTGTTTTTGCAGCGGTGGGCAATGTAGCCAATCACAGACACAGTTGTTGATCTCTTGAACGCGATGGCCAATCAGAGGTGTTTAAGTTAGTTAGAATCCACTCGCCGCTCAAAACACCAGAGATTTTATTCAGTGTTGAATTATGCAGTATCACGAAACCTCTCGCTAACAAAGTAAGAGATTTATTGTGCATTGTTGACAGCTCCGTTTATTATAATGGAACTTTGTGAGATCGCGATGAACTGACAATGCGACTCTTTCGAGAATATACAGTCTATAAAATCCATTTTAAACGTCTACAGATAAAGGCTGGATGGGACAGAAATGATCAACCTCGCAGATCTAGTAAAGTCTTTATTATGTTCATTTTTTGAAATATTTAATTCATATTTCTAATGCAGTACTTTGTGTTATTTTACATTGGCAGAAAATTACCCAGCTATGACGATGTCCGCTTCTGAGAAACCTGGAAATGTGAGAAGAGCCCATAAGCACACCATTGAGGCGATTCAGTGACTGAGTGAGACTGTTTTATGCAGCTGAGCGTTCGATATCAAAAGGACTTAAAGGTAGCCTAATATGAGAACGCTTTCAGTGGTCACTGCTCATTTAACTGATATATTAGAATAATCCAATCGATTATTGTTGTTTCATAGCTAATCATCACGAGCGTGGCGCGTGGATCAAACAGCTCATAGAGTGTAAAAAAGAGCCTGATCACAGGAAAATGTGTATAAATAATCTAACTAGTCCCTAAAATTACACATATATAATGTTAAATTACACATATAATTACATACAACTGTTCCATTGTTCTGTTGAATATTTACTTTATAGAAATGGTTTAACGTTAGTGTCTTCGGAAAAAGATCTCAACCATTAGGCTAACGTTATGAGAGGTAACTTAGGCTAACTATAGCCTTGAGCTCTTATTTATGAAAGTTTGGGGTTTTAATCACATATTATGATTAGATAAGAGGGCTTTGATAGTTTTGTTAACGTTGTGCTGGCAATGTGTGAATGGATGAATGGAAGTTAATCTAATTATTTAACCTAAAAGTTTGCACTGTAAGGTTAATCGGTGACGTCACTCACATGGAGCGTAAAAATGGGCTGAAACTATTTCAACCACCTTTTTTCTTTTATCTTTCATGGTTTTCCATGAATTATTGACCGCGTATATATCTCCATGCATCTGTAAAACCCCAAAACATAAATTCTGGTATCTTAAGATATTATATATATATATATGTTGTATATCCTGTATATTCTTACTTTTTTCAGCATTTTAACCACATGCTCTAATTTATTTATTTCGAATAAACCTGACATTGTATACCACATATTGTTGGCTCTGTGACAAATTGTTTATGTTTCCAGATTCTGATGGATGTGCAGAGAACATCTCTAAAGTACTATGAACCATCTGACTTGTAAGTAAAACCTCAAACATACAAACATTCCTGTGTGTATATGATACAACAAATGTTGATAGTTCTAGTAAATGAAATGGTAAAATGTTCATGAAGTGACTCTGAGAGCAGCTCTGCAGGTGAAGTTCATGTATAGAGAGACAGCAGACACTGAAATCATCGCAAGCGTTTAGTTTGTGTAGTAGTAGTCGAAACTGCAGCGCTCATTCACACAGACATGGCAGAACATAAAGACTTCAGATTTCATTAGCAGTTTTTTTAGCTTTAATATTCACAGGTACTAGTCTGTATCGATATCTGATTCATTGTACAGCCCTACTTATAATTTATTAATTCAAAAATTGCCAAATTCTGTGGCGTTCCGCTTTATACAGTAAATTGTGACTGGATTCTGTGGTTTCATGCATGTTTTTGCATCACGGAAATCATATGACTCTACGTGGTATTTGCAGTATTAAAGAGAGTTAGTTTTGAGAATTATTTATTGTTGTGTCATAAATTTGTTACCATTAGTATAAGAAGGGTATGAATGACTAAAAGACTACATTTCATTCCGGCAGAATTCTCTGTACACTTTACCACAGAGGCCAAATGAGCATTTTGAATGTAAGAACCTCACGTTATATTTATAACAATCCTTGTTGATATTTGAATTGTATTTCAGGGCAGTTTGTGAAGACAGATGAACAAGAGATGTTGGTTCCAGATCCACCTTCCACACCAGATTTCTCTCTCATATGGATTGCTGTCTGCTGGCATATTATATGTTCTCTGCAGAATTAGGTTCATGCAGATATTACTCAGGAACATGACTAAACTTTGTTTGCTATAATACATCTATTTAGTGCACCAGTGTGAAACATACTTCCCCCCCACATTTGCTGTATATCTATATCTTTGTCATAGTATTCTTTCAGTGGTTAAGAGGATTTTACATGACAGGCGTCAACGTTAGTAAATGCAATGATCTCTATGAAATGAAGCGTCCGATTTCTGGTGTTGTGCCGAAATCTGACCTACCAAATCATGTGACCCTAGTTGGCTGTTACAACTAAACCCATCCCTAATCCTAACCTTATAACTAGGGTCACAGATAGGGCTGTAGTCGATTATTAGTCGATTTGTTCTGGCTCGACCAAAATTCTGATTGGTCGATTTTTTTGCCGCGTCCATTTCATTAGTTTTGCGGCGTTCATTTGATCAGGTGGAAAGCACTAATTGCTAATGGGGGTGTTTTGAGAGCACCCCTGTTTCACAGGTAACAGTCTGTCTTCAGAACACCCCCATTGTTTCCACTTCTTTTGGATTAGCCCAACCCACTGGAGAAGAGACACAGATTGAAGAATGCTAGTTTGCTGTATTTATTTTTTTAATTGTGAGCGTTTTTTCTGCTCTTGATTTGGCTTGTTTAATAAATATTCCTTTTTTATTAAAGTGGACGTGCCTTTTGTGTTTAAGAGTAAAAGCTTTAAGTTAATAGTCTATTCGTGTCTCAGCCGTGAAGCTGAGCTGATCCTGTGTTCACAGAGCGGCTGATAGTGTCTGTCAGTTATTATAATACATATGACAAAAACAATTGTCTAAATGATGTTGCATATTCCTCAAAAGTTCTTGTGATGATATCACTAGTTGACAACATAGTACTATATTTTGGGAAATCATAGGCTATGATGGAGCACGTGAGGCTGTCAGAGCCGAAAGACTCGTGTGTCAGACCCACTTCAGAGCAAAATAATCTGCTCAAAAACCATTTAATATACTGTAAATAACCTACTAGTTTATGTTTATTTACAATTCATTTAGGCAGACAACAAGGCCACCAAGTACTGCGCACAGTGTGCAGCTAATTCATTTAACGTTTTTTTTTCCTAACGTCATTTTTAGTCGAAAATTTCAGGACCTCAGTCGACCAAGATTTTCTTTGGTTGATCACAGCCCTAGTCACAGAATTGAGCACTATAACAGAATGAATCAGCATTGAATGAATGGTTTACTTGCTAACTCACTCATTAAGACAGCCCCTTGCAGCCCCCTACTAGCATAACAATGATAAGCTATGAAAGCGCTGAAAAATCAAGTATGCCATTATAAACCTTATATTTATATTATAAACATATGTAATGTATATGAATTAATAAGTTATAAATTGTATTTTAATTATTATAACAATTGCAATAAAATAATTTGTAACTAGTTAATATGAGAAAGTTTACATTTTACAGATGAAATGCAGTTTTTTTTCTGTTATAACATCTGTGCACTCAAATTTCTTGGATTTTTCTATTTGTTAATGTTCTTATATATAAATGTGCCAGTCATTTCATGATTTGCATGTGCTGTACTTTATTTGTACCATTTTGTTTTATTGGCGTAGTTTTATTTATCTGTTTAGAATTTTCTGTTATTATTAATGAGGGCGCTAATTGTAGTCTTTGAAAAAAAAATCTCAAGGAAAGTACTGGAATTGAATTATACATTATCTCTACAAACAGGTGAATGGTGAATAAGGAACATTATGCTTATCTCCTGACTAAGGTTAACATTAACACCTCCCTTTATTCAACAGAGGAAAGAAAGTCATACAGGTTTACACTGGAATAACGCAGGGATGAGTAAATGAAAGATTTCTCTTTTTTGTGAACGACCTCAATCATATTTATTTTTATATTGTGTGAATAAATACAATGAGTGACTAAATTTGTGTATAGTATAAATTATTAGTGCTACATATGTTAATGTAGTTTTATAAAATGGGCAACAACCAGAGGTCTACAGGTAAGGTGAAATGTAAAAAGTGTTTGTAAATGTACAGAAATATTGTAACATGACTAGCCTATGACGAATTATAAAGAGACCTGTAAATACCACTTAATCTATTTCTCTTACTGTAGTTATAATATTGTTTTATATTAAAGTCATTTTTCAAAGATAACAGTAAAAAAAAAAACATTTTGATTACATGTGTGAAGTGAAGAACAGTTTGGACGTGGTAAGTACGTTTCTGCAACGTTGAAATGAGACGTGGTAACGTGATAAAAGCGTTATAAATACGTTTCTGCAACGTTGTGAAAAAACGTATTTATAACGTGAAAAACCCCGACATCTGTCGTATTAAATACGTAGGATAAAAACGTTATCACAACCTTTTCACAACGTGAAAAAAACGTTTTTACAACTTTGCTGGGTGTGTACATAAATGCCCACTGTCCAGAGGAAACATCAACATTATGAAGCTGAAGCCTCGGAGCCAGCTGCATCTACAGTCCCGCATTCTCAGGCCCCTCGTTTTTCGAGACTGCGCCTCCTGCTGTTCGGAAGATCGTATAACACCCTTATCCAAATGCCACTGAAAACAATAGGATGAAATATTACAGTCTCGTTTAAAGTTATCCAAAGAAATGCGTTCCCTGATTAATGCATGTGCCAAAAAAACCTCATTGTGCTCTCTGACTAACAAATTACCCAGTAGTTATTTTTTGAGCATTAGTGTAATTGAAAGTAAATTACTGATGGAAGGGATACAATTATAGATGTGATATATTGCTACAATGTTTTTTAAAAAAAATTCAAATTCCAATGTTTCTTTCAGTTCAACCTATAATGGTCTAATTAACATTATACCATGCTAACATTACAAAACCTGTTTTCTGAGATTTTGAATGCGAAGCAAAACTCAAAAAAGAATAGACAAAACGCCAGTAATACATTCTGTACTTCATTTAAAGATCACCTAAACATCATCTTGCTGTAAACAGGACAAAGCAAAGAAAAAAGGAAGAAATAATTGTGTTAGTGACTTTACTTTTCATCTTCAGTTGCATTAAAACAATCTCCTAATTTATAAGTCGCTCTGGATAAAAGCGTCTGCTAAATGAAGGAATGCATAAGGTAAAATAATTACTTTCTGGTAGGCGAATGTTTCTTCTTTTTACAATCGCTCTGTCAAATTCCTCGACTTCACTAAAATAAAAGATGAATGCCATTGTCAAAAATATTGTGCAATAAAAAATCATATTTATTTTTGCAAATGCAAATTACAAGCATACCTAGGGTGATAAGTAGGGCCACGGAGGAACACCTCCTCAGCTCCTGCCAGGATAATGCCTGCATCTCACACAGGTCATGAATGATGGCCTGTCCATAGAAATAAATACATTAATTAATATATAAAACATTGCATATATGGCAATAATAGAAACAATCCAATTGACAAACATGTTCGGGCCTACCTCAGGAAAAAGAAAACTACAAATGAACTCAGTTGAGTTTTAGTCTTATCCAGCAGAGCTTGGATGTGTTCACACTGCTGCTCACTGTCCATGTAGACTGGCACACGCGGCTTTAGGGGAACCACTTTGACGGTTTCCCATTGAGAACATCCTGCGGGGCAAACAAAAAGTATTGTTTTATATATACACACAAGCTCTGATGTGCAGTGCCGTCATGAATAAAAGAAAATATAAAGAAACATATTGACCGTAAAACACACAAATCAACCAATTCAGGACATTAATGCCAGTTTCCACCTTGCAAGCCAGTGTGTGGATAAATCTAATGGCATATTCACCGTGCTTAATGTTGCACGAGGTCAGAGTAATCCTCTTCATGTCCAGCACAAAACACGGGGAGAACAGCAAAAAGTCTGCTGCGAATCAAATGAATGCCAAGTAAACATGGAAGTAGCACGGAGGAGTGGTCTGTTATCATATCAGTGTATGCATGTCAGATCTCTAAGTTACTGCACATCCTCAGCTGAAGAAGTCTCTCTAAAGGAAGAAGTTTTAACGGAAATGGTGAGAGCAAAGTGGTTTGGTGACGAGAAGAAAAACGTATGCCTTGCTCGTCAGCAGCTTGCCATTTCTAGCAGTGTACCACTGTCTGTAGAAACCTCAATTGGCAGCCCTCAAACTAAAACGTTCATTTCTGTGTTTGAGCCAAATGTGTCCTATTATAGCCGGCTGGGGCGTGTCATTGTTGTTTACAACACCAAATTAAACACCTGGCACTGCCGCTGTTCCCAAGTGCGCCGCTCATGTCCACATAAGTATATTGCGAAATGGCATCTATTTCAAACGGACCGTGAGCTTTTCCGTACTGTCTTCAGCAGAGAAGAATCCCCACCCCAAAAGGCACATACTCAGTCAGAGGAGAGCAATGTCACAGAAGACCATCCGTTGTATCCTCCACATGATCTGGGACTGAAACAAATGGTGCAGTACATTCTACAGAACAAGAAGATACCTGCTCAGACAATATACGTGCACCATCAGTAGGCAAAGAATACCCCAAATATCTTTGTCCAGAAGAAACTATGTGTCAGAGATGTCCAGGTGTCGTCCCACTTAGTGACCCTATTCTAATTACAAAGAGGGCTAAAATTCTCTCCAACTGGTGCATTGCTGAAGGTAGGATTTTGTTATTAATGTGGATATGTTACGCTGATGCTTGATTTGAATGATAGATGAATGATAGATGTATCAACCTACTGTAAGCAGTGTCCGCTGTGTGGAATGTTTTATCGCTACCAAGAGTGGAAAGACAAGCTCCACAACTTTAACGACCACATCATCCTTGACATACATTTATGTCTTACCTTAAGAAACCTTCTACAGGTAACCTTGAAAGTATGAATGTGTTCAGTAAGAACAGCACATTTCAATGTCTCAGTGTGTACATTGATATTTTTTTTGTAACTTTTTGTTATCAGGCTCATACTGCTGTGAGCAGAGCAGTTGAGTTTTTACAGGATATGACAGGTGTGAAGTTTCCGCCAGCAAACACAGTGCTTCATGCATACTTGCACTTTGAGGCCCTTACGGATCACGAATACAAGTATTCCTGCATTACTTGTGGTGATCACCCCCCCCCCCGTGGTGATCATGGATCTACACAAAAAAGGTGTTTTCCATTTACCAGGTATGACTACTGTTATACTCCCCTTTAGGGCTGTCAAACGATTCATCCCAATTAATTGCATCCAAAATGGAATTTTGTGTTTACATAATATTTGTATGTTTGTACTGTATATGTTGATGTATATTTGAATACACACACATGCATGTATTTAAAAGAACTTTGCTTGCGTGTGTGTATATATATACTTGCTATATACACACATGCTATATTATTATTGTTCTTATTATTATTATTATTATTATATTTTTTTAAAATCTGAATTTGACAGACACTTGTTAATTGTTTATTGTAGTTTTCTCAGTTTGACCTTGTCATAATGCACTGTTTATGTCAGGTCCTGCAGAGAATTTTAATGGGGAGGTCAACATGGAGGAGTTTTGGGAGGCCATGTCTTGTGATATGATTGGTCGTGGATTTGTTGCAAGTATGAACACAGTGCTTTGTACATTATTGGAAAATATGTCAAAATGCAACATGATACCATGTTTTTTTGTTTTGTTTTTAGGTGGTAGACAAAATCCATGTGCGGTATCACCAACATACCATTTTTGGGCTCCTTGGATAGGGAAGCACACACGGTGTTCAGGCTCTGTACTAAACACAGAGTTTGAAAAGATTCATGTTGCGAAATCTGGATCCGAAATTTCGGAAATTACGGTTACAGAGGACAGACTCTACTATACAAACAAAAGGTATGGTTTGTTAGTCAAAAACTGTGTTGTGTTTTTAATATTACCTTGTTAACAAAATTATATATTTTTTTAGGTTGCCATTTGGTCATTAGGAAGTTATGTAAAGAATGTGGTTTGGACCCCAATGGATCCCGCAGCGATCTTCTTTTGAGGTTGTCAAATGAATGAAATCCAGACAAACGTATGACAAAATCTTTGACAAAATCTGGGCAGCCTCTGGTAAGATGCACATCATTTTTCATTAAATCTGGTTAATGTGCAGTTATAAGCAAAACAAACTAAATTAAACTTTGATTTTCTGAATGAGATTAATATCTTGTCTTATAGGAGGCTGGGCTGTGATCATGTGCCCATGTGGGATTGTTTACAGTGTAAAATGCAATCTGCGAGCTGAGAGCCCTCGAGACTTTGCAGACTTACTGTTATCCTGGAAGCATATGCCAAATGTCATAATTTATGACTTTGCACAGGGTCTTGCAACACACTTGAACTTACGAGCACCAGAAAAGGTACCCATCTCTCCATTTGAGGGTCGTTTGGCAGAACCCACTCCGTCCAACATAGCATTGGCCAAACGTGGACAGCTTAAAGTATCGCTACCTTGGCTGAACACTAAAAAGACAGTGCCAGACCTTAATGGTCACCCAGTGACGGGTTCGTCTGATCACTATGTGCTATATGATCGGTTTCATGAAGCCAATACAAAAGACAGCAAAGATGTGCTGAGGAAGCTCACTCTAGTACCTCAGTTGTCTGGGAAAGTAAACAGCCAGGTTGCAGAGCAACTCTTCGCGAAGATGAAAAAAAACAATTACTTTTTGAACATGTCTTTGCCATCAACGCATCTCTTTCAAATTAGGAACATAATTCATCACTATAATGAAAAGAAAAACAACAAAGTGCTGGAAAGATTAAGGAAGACTTTTGGGGCCACGTTGGTAACAAATGTTTATGGACAAGCAATGTTTGGTAAATTTACCTTGTTTTTTATATCACATTAACCTACCAAGATTTGTGACATTAAAATCCTATGTTATAATAATGTAATGATCCACTAACCACTGATGAATTCAGTTCAGTACAGTTCATTTGGGTAACTCTCTTAAACAGGTAATCCATGCTTCACCTCCGAGGAACCAGGTGGGACTGAAGTAGTGATGGAGGACAGTACCCCGACTGCTGCAATGGCTACAACTGCTGGTGAGTGTTTTCATTGGGCGGTGTGGTTGGGGGAGGGGGTTAAATGGAGGTAACACATTGTTGAAGTTTTATGCTGTATTTTATACATTGTGCATAATTTATTTTCAAAATGTCTACACTTCTACAGGACATATGGTTTGTGACATTAAACACTTGTCTGCCAGTAGAAGTTGTTGGGATTTCCAGCTAAATGAGAGGCAGTCATCAATGGTAATATTGTTTGTTTTTATAGCACTTTTCATAACACATGTTGTGTATTCTGTTGTGAATGTAATTTTGGTCTCTTTATCTTTATCAGTGGTAAAGCTTGACCAGGTTTTGAGTAGAAATGACCCAGATGAGAAAATTGCTCAAGTTGGAAGCATTACACTGCAGCGAAAAGATTTCTTGACCTTGGGCCTTGAGGCAGAGCTAGAGGCGACGGTAAGTCCACCCACAATGATTTAAAAAATAGAAATATTTACTATAGAACTGATATTATATATACATATACATATATACATATATACATATATATATATATATATATATATATATATATATATATATATATATATATATATATATATATATATATATATATATATATAATTATTATTATTTTTTTTTAAACAGATTGCAAACTGCTGTCTTAATGCAATCATTGGGGTGGCTAAGGAACAGGTATTTTTCCCTACAACCTATAACCCGTGATCACCTGGAGACATAATTGTCTTTTGTAATGGCTGTTCAAATGAATGTTATGCTTATAGGGAATGGCTGTGTTTGCAGCAAATTCGTATGTTGTTGTAACCTGGCTACCACCACATGATTTGGATCCATTTTTATCATTTCCAGTAAGTCAATAAATTTGTATTTTATCTAAAACCGTTACGGTTATAAATGCAGATACAACAAAGTACTCAATCTTGTGCCCCCTCCAACAGGATGACATCGCATCCAAGGATTGTATTCTGCTCCCTGCTTGGAAGTCAGGACACTGGATGCTATGTGTATGTTGTTTTCTTAATTTTTGGTCAATGTAATGATGCATACATTTTCACATATTGCTTTTGTTTCTATTTAAACTGATTGTTATGATTTAATTGAAGTGATTTTAGGATTCAATATGCTAACAACTGTATTTCACAGGTTCTGAAGCCTAAAAACAACACTTTGTTTTTTTTATTTTTATTCAAAACATCCCTACGGGATTGGTGACACAGAATATGTGACAGTATTCAGGTTGCACTAACAAATATAGATATTATGTTCAGAGTTCAGAGTTCTCAGTTCAAGGTTTGCTGTTCGAAGTTCACAGTTCATTGCTGTTTATGCTTGGTATGATGTTCAGTTGCATGATGTTCTGCATGTTTCTTTTATATTCAGAATTTTAAATGTTGTTTTTGCAGTGCAGTCAGTGGTAATTTTGCCTTTAGAACAACGAAACTTGGCTCACTTGACAATTTTTTATGGTTATAATATATTCATATTTCTGTTTGATTTTGTTGCAGTAAATTGACAAGCAGAATCGCTCCAGGAACATGGAGGCTGATAAAAAACAAGGTTTGTTTTATCAGGCATTCATAAAACATAAGCTACTTTTTGTGTGGTGTTATATGTTTGTTACATCCTTTCCAGGAATAACGTTACGATATTCCATTGTTTTAGAATGTTCCACACCAGTTGGCTGGCTCTGTTGACTTCATGTTGATGGTGAGAAAATATTGGAGAGTAGGGAAAGTTATGAACTGGAATGTCTTTTTCATAAGAATGAAAAATGAAAACCAAAGAATGGTTGATTGTGAATTGAACTTGACTGAATTTTTTATTTCAGTATGCTCTGTACATGGTCTTTGAGACACCCTTTGATTTCACAGCTGTAAGTCTTGGTTTAAAAAATTCTCTATTAATTAGATAATATAATCTATTAAATTTGTTGATCTATTAACACCCCCCCCCCCCTCCCCAATATGAAAGTATGATTTTCCCCTCATTCGAAAATGGTGGTGTCTTATTCTGATGGAGAATTTTGCCATTGTAAGGTAACTCTCTTGCTCTCAAGTTTATCTCTGTCCATGTGTCTATAAAATAACTTCATTAATTTGTCACAGGGAAGATGCTGCCATTGAGGTGCAGGTGTCACCTAAAGGACAGGACACTGAAATCTGTGACAAGGTATGTTTTTATTGATACAGGGGAATTTCAAAACTTTAATATACATGTTACATCCTGATTAAAACCGGTATTGTTAAGGACACTTTTAATCTGCCCAGGTACAACATATGGAAATTAGCCACAGCTAAATCTGGTGCACACAACTTCTCCACTTGTGAGAGAATTTTTAAATATTTAATCCCTTATTTGTATATTTCTCTCATGAAGGAGTCCCTGATAGTGAAAGAGCTTTGGGCCGCAGTTGGATGGATGCAGAAAAACTGCCATACCTTCAAAGGTTTCGTGGAAGAGCCATGGTACCTACATTTGAACAAGGAAGACCAGGAAAATGCCCTTCTTCAACTCGATAAAGCAGAAGTTAATGAACCTTTCATGTTTCGTTTCCAATTCAGAGAAGACATGGAAGCTTTTCTTTATGAATGCTGCGAAAAAAACGGTCTCAGGGTCAACTCAATAATTATGGAGGGTTAGATGTGTGCCTGCTGTGCCTTAACTTTTGTTAGATTTTCTGTTTTGATTTAAATTTGGTTTGAATTTGTATTTTTATTTCATTACTTGTATTTATTTATTTATTTGGAGCAGGTGCAGCTATTGTGTTATGCGTTTGCTGTTTAAGAGAACAAGAAATACATTTAATTAAACATCAATTATGTGTCTTTTTTTCAGGCAATTATGTTTTGTGTGTTCTATGAAAAAAAAAAAGTTTAGTTACCGTAAATGGATGTATAAACACATGTTCAAACACCAAGCTTTGTGTTTTTTGTTCAATTTATTTTGTTTATTATTTATGACAACAAAACAAATAGATAATAAACAATCATTTTAACTATATAATTGAACAATTTGTCTATGGTAGTATATTGTCTTTTGTTAATAGGTCACAGCATAAGTCTTTTATATATCTTTATATCATATAATATATCTTTTATATCATTGATTTATACATGTACACACACACACACACAATTAAATTGTTTTAATAAAAATCTTGATAATAGCAACGTTGTTTTAAACTTTGAAACGGACCAAAACACGGAAGTAACGCGCAATGACCTTGCTCCGCCCACTTCCGGCGTGGTGACTGTGGAGAGTCTGACCTCTCAAACTGTTGTGAGTGACGTATATGGTTCTGCAGTTAGTCAAACGCAGAGAGAAGAGTCGCCATATTGCCTGATCGCCTGCGCAGTTATCTGCTCTTCATCATGTCAAGCGCCACTACAGAAACAAAAGGTGACTTTTTAAGTTTATTGTGCGATACATTATGAGAATAAATAGTGTTTAGCTGAGCCTAACTATTTGGCACACGTCAGTGTCTTCGTGCTGTTTTACTTTCGGTTTCGGTAGTGGCCTATATTACTGCAGTTATTTGGGTTTTATGTGGTGTGTGCAAACTTACATGCTTTTCAAGGGCCTGGGAATAAGTCCTGGCATAAGACGTGTTTCCCACATCACTGAAGGCGATGTTGAATGTGCACTTTTCCCTCGAGTTATAAAAGCTGTGGCGCACATTTGCCTCGGGAAACGGCCTCTAGCGGCCTTTCTAATATATTACATCCGCACTTCAAATATTGCATTGGCTGCAGCATTGCTGTTCATTTTAAATGTTTAATTTGTGTAGCTTTTCAGTGGAAATGTATTTTGTACGCATAAAACCATGGTTTAATTTTTCGCGCTTTCTGTCTGTCTCAGTTTGTGTAAATCACTCGGGGTTCAGAGTATTTATTGTTTCCCACATTAATGTCACACATGTCTAGTACAATTATGTGGTTTTGTTTCATTAATACAGTGTGTACTTTACCCCGAAAGAATGGAAGTTAAATGTTATAATGTACCCCACCTATGGGGCATGTTGTCACATGACCAAATGACAGCTTAAAATGTGACCTGATATAATCAAACAAATATACAGGACAAACTAAAATACAATTATTAACTTTTTCAAATAAAATTTTAATCATTAAAAATAAACTCATTTTTGAGTTTGACAAACACACCGCTAAACACAGCTATACAGCATAGATCAAAACATAATAATAATAATGAATAACTTCTGAACATTGACTGTTTCTAAATATAATTCATAAAAGTGTAGAATATAATATCATATTTCTAATAGGGGCTCAGTGTGACAACATGCTTTTTCTATGGTTAAATAAATGTTGTGATATCTTCCAAAGATATTTATAAAAATGTTTCTCTAAATAATGTTATGTTTTATCATCCTGGCATGTGTGGAAAGTGTTTAACCATGTGTGTTAACTAACCCCGCGTTAGGTTGTGCCCTGCTCTCCCCTACACATTTATTGGATGCTGAATAAAACCTTATGGTTTGTTTTTTTCAATCTCTTAACAGAAAAATAGGTATTTGTACGCGGTCACATTAAAGGAGCAGTGTGTGAATTTTAGTGGCAAGCACAAACATGTGGTCGTCTGAGACAGCAGAGAGTAGCTAGTGCAGAGAGAAGTTTGTCCCTTTAGGGCCACTGTAGAAACATGGCGGCACAAAATGGCGTCTTCACTGTAAGGGACCCGTGGTGTGTGTAGAGAGAAGCGGCTCATTCTAAGATCATAAACACACAACGCTCTTCATACTCCACTGAAAACAGAGTTATGTTTATTATATTGCATTTCTGTCAATAGAGCCTCATAAATACTACACACTGCCCCTTTAAGAACATCATTAACATTGCAGGAAAGATACAACTTTATTGATCTTTACATGGAAATACTTCATATACTGCATTTCAGTAGTTCCCCACAGTGGAAGTGATTTCAGACATGAAAATGTATTATGTGTGTTACATAATGAATAATAATAATTTTATCGATTCCAATTCTTCTTATTTATTCCAATTCTTAGCAATTAGTTTCAAATTTCAAGTAAACTTTCGGCCTTCCCTGTTCAATTTATGGAAAAAGTGTTGAAAGTTCCCCTGCCGATGGAAAGACTAACGCGAGCAGGTCTGCTTGTCATGACGTCACAAACGCATCTTGAGTTTCACTTTTCAACAATCAACACTTTTCCACGGAAGGCAGTCGGCCGAAAGTTTACTTTATAAAGTTTTAAATATGGATATTTTTCTTACACAAACGCATCTATTCGCTTCAGAAGGCCTTTATTAACACCCCAGAGCCGCGTGGAGCAGTTATATGACAGACAGATGCACTTTTTATGGACTTCAAAAACAGAGCAACTATGAATCCAATTCTAATGCTGCGTTCACACAATACACGAATAGAGCGTCAAAATCGCGTCTAGTTTCACGCACGAACATTTTGAATGCATTCGCGGCGAATTGGACGCACGTAGAAATTGAGCACTGGAAGCAAAATTGACGAGCGCTCAAAGCACTCCAGGAGAGATGTCATAAAACACCACTCTGCCTCTTTTCATTTTCATTAAAAATGTATATTAAACATTAATAGCCACACAAATGTGGTCCAGGCGACTCCTACATTATCTTCACTGCATGTGTATTTAATTATCCTTAAAAAAATAAAGTTATGAAACTTCTCTTTGCCCTCAGTCAAAATGATTTGGCAGACGACAAAGTATAGATTCATGAGAGCAAAGATCGGCCGTTAGATCAGCACAAGATGCACCACTACAGGACATCAGAGCCAGCGGCTGAAGGACTGGCCGAGGAAAGGCTGCTCTCGCTGGGGTTAATGAGCACTGAGCGCCCGGTGATCGCCTGGAGCTCACAACTCCAAAAACACAAGATTATTTTTTTAAAGGTCCCGTTCTTGGTGTTTTTTTGAAGCTTTGATTGTGTTTACAGTGTGCAATATAACATGTGTTCATGTTTCGCGTGTAAAAAAACACAGTGTTTTTCACACAGTTTACTGATCTGTGTACGGCTGTTTTCACTGTCCTAAAAACAGCTGATGAGTTCCTGTTCTATGAAGTCCCTCCTTCAGAAATACGTAACGAGTTCTGATTGGGCCAGCGGTTCCCGTGTTGTGATTTGACCGCAGCTTAGCGCACGTAACTTGCACGGAAAGGTCACGCCTCTTAACGGGAGATGCATGCACTCAATGATCTCTAAGTACAGCGTCCCTGGGAAAGCCAAACAAAGGTGATTTGACTCCGGCATGAAAATAACAGCGTCTCGACGACATGGCGACAAACACACTCAAACGCAACACTTCAAGACCACGCCCCCTTTTTTGCGTATTCTTGTGGGCAGAGGTTAGTCTGTTCTACTGTTCTATTGACGTAATTAATGAAGGAAGTACCAGGATGTAGTCCAAACCAGCCGTTCGCTGTAAGCTTTGAAAGGGAACTTCTGTTAAATAAAATATCTGGCTTGGCATTGAACTTTGAGCTTTATAATTTTACAGTTATTATTTATGCTCTAACAGCAACATTACACACTAACTAAAGTCTGAACAATGGGATCACGAAGAACAGGACCTTTAAATAGGCGCTCTCTTTATAAATAAACCACAGATTTGAGCTTTAAACAACTACATTCTCACCTGAAAAAGTCTTAAAACTACATTTTGTGACACAATAGTAGTATTTTTTAATGATGCCGGGTTTCTCATCACATCACTTCACCACGTGACAGCAGCGAGCAGGCTCCTGATTGGTTAACGCGGCGTGAATTGACGGCAAAGTTCAAATTTTTCAACTCCGGCGTCAGACGCAAATTCGTTTCAAACGCGTGAATGCACAAAAGCACCACTCACGTGTATCGCGCAAGACGCTCAAGTCGCGTCATTCGCGCGAACGAGGCGGATTCGCATCCTTCGCGCCGCGGGACTTCCAGGACCTCCGTCAACGCGCCTTTCCATTGACTTAACATTGAAATCACTCGTGCCAGACGCTCTATTCGTGTTTGGTGTGAACGCAGCATAATGCTTGGATTAGCCTGGACTTGTGTAATATAACTCAGATTTTATGCGTCTGAAAGAAGAATGTCATACAATCCTTGGATGAGCTGAGGGAGAGGAAATTATGGGCTAATCTTCATTTTTGGGTGAATTATCCCTTTAATGTTCTGTACCATCTGTTCTTCCGGCACTGTAGAAAACATGTCCCATCAGGATTTGAAAATGTTGGTACCGAAGTATCGGTTCTTGTGACGTCCGTACTGCTTACCGCTGCTCTCTAATGGTTTAGTTGATTTTCAGATAGCGGACCATTGTGATGCGGTGCCAGGCGGAAGTATAAATGAGGCTTTATAATGATTCTGCAGCTATTTCTGTGTACTATAAGGCTAACTTCTTCCCAGAAACTCTCAAAATGTAAATTAACTAAAAGTCTATTCTTTTTGTTTTTTAGTATGGAGAAGGGGAAGCTTCGATATAAATCAACCAAATAGTGAGTATACACCTACAAATGTTTACAATATAAGCTGCTGTTTGCAAATATGCATTTTGACTTATTAGACAATCAATGAATCTGTGTGTAATCTGTTTAGTTAAATGAAATGATCTTAACTTCTCACTCTTGTTCAGTGTCTTTGAGACTGGTGGTGGTGGGAAGGACTGGAGCTGGTAAAAGCTCTTCTGGAAACACAATTCTGGGCAGAAGCGCCTTCAGAGCTGCCAGAAGTGGCTCATCTGTGACCAAAGAGTGCTGGAAAGAGACCGGAGAAGTGTCTGGAAGAGAAATTACAGTGATCGATACTCCTGGTATGTTTGACACAGATGTACCTGAGGATCTCCTGAAGCAGAAGATCAGCAAGTGTATAAACATGACTGCACCTGGACCTCACGCCATCATCCTGGTCATTCAGCTGGGTCCGTTCACAAAAGAAGAGAGACTCTCTGTGGAGAAGATCAGAGCTGTATTTGGAGAAGAAGCTGACAAACACACAATCATCCTCTTCACTCACAGTGATGAACTGACCAGCTCTATTGAAGAATTCATTAAAGCCAGTGAGGATCTCGGAGAAATCCTGAGGCGCTGTGGGGGAAGATATCACGTCTTCAACAATAAAGAGATGGAGGATCGTAATCAGGTTGTGGAGCTCCTGGAGAAAGTGGATGATATGATCACCGCTAATGGAGGAGGATTTTACACCAGCGACTCTTACCAGGAGGTGGAGCTCATGCTGAAGACCAAAGAAGAGGACCTGAGACGAGAATATGAGAAGAAACTACAAGAGAAAGAGAGGGAACTGGAGTCCAGATTTGCTGAAGAGAAGCAGAAACTACAAGAGACAATAGAGACTCTAACAGCATCTGATCAGGAGAAACAAGAGAAGATCAATGAGCTGGAACGACTGAATCAGAGGAACATGAACAAATTGTCCGAGTACAAGCGATACTATGAAGCAAAGCTCAGATTGGTCAGACTGGAGGCAGAACTCACTCACATTAATGAGGGGAAAATGATGGAGATCCTTGCCAAGTTACAAAGCCTCCAGCTGTAATTATTTCTGAACTTTAATTCCTTGCAAGTGCTCATACACACAGCTCTATATGTAACTCTGAGAATAACGCATTTCTCTTTGTGCACAGCTAAATAAAACGGGCCAATAATATTACAGTGAAGGTTACTCAAATCAAGCCACCTTTATTTCTATAGCAGAATTTAATACAACGCCGATTGTTTCAAAGCAGCTTTACATTGATGACAGGAAAATAATGCTTTATAGTGTTTCAATATTACCGGTATTGGCGATAACCGTGATATTCGAAGCACGAAATATCGACATTGTGTTAATTTAGGGTGTGGCATTATACCGGTATTGGCGATAACCACAATATTTAAAATGAATAGGACTCTTATGATAACATGACACGTAAATACTCCTGTGTCCCGAGTCTGACCAAGTTGCAGCCATAAAAATAGTTCAGCTTTGTTTTTAATGTCAAAATAGTTATATTTCGTTTCTTTATTACGTTATCCATCCATCCATCTTCTTACGCTTTATCCGGGGCCGGGTTGCAGGTTGTCATTTATTACGTTAATTTAGAAAAAATGTTTGGAGCAATTTTTGTTTGTTAAATGAACGTTTTTGTTTTTTAAAGTAACGACCAAATGGTTGACAGTGAGTTAACCACATGTTTGATCAATGTATCCTCTCAAATCAACACTTGACTTCTCTTGCCTATAATAAAATCCATAGAT
The DNA here is from genome assembly GCF_949357685.1 of Gobio gobio. NCBI lineage: Eukaryota > Metazoa > Chordata > Actinopteri > Cypriniformes > Gobionidae > Gobio > Gobio gobio. The sequence goes on from NC_137097.1 coordinate 85,946,142, forward strand.
ATGAAACGCTTCAAGCATATCACACTGTTAGTTTAATGTTTACTATCACCACCACAGTAAAAACACACGTTTGAAAAGCTGAGGCTGATGCTGCCCGCAGCTCGCAAATGAAACGGGCTATACAATCTAATCTAATAAACTAAATAAAACTTAAAACATGCAGGTTGTCTTGCCTTACAACTTTCCTCAAAATGAATATAAATCCGATCTTCGATTCCCGCGTTATAGGCTAGACAAAATCAGTTCACGTCAACAAAAGCAAAAGATGCGAGCTACATTATATTCATCAGCTCATTTCAAGATCATAGAGCGACCTAAGCACTGGTGAGAGTGTAACAGTCTCATTAGTTTTAAAGGGATAGTTCACCCAAAAATGAAGATTCTGTCATCATTTACTCACCCTCAAGTTTGAGTTTCTTTGTTCTGCTGAACACAAAAGAAGATATTTAGAAGAATGTGTGTAACCAAGCAGAGAGAGCAACTGTTGACTACCATAGTAGGAAAAAAAATACTATGGTAGTCAATGGTTGCTCTCTCTGCTTGGTTACAAACATTCTTCACTCTTTCTTCTTTTGTGTTCAGCAGAACAAAGAAACTCTTGGAACAACTTGAGGGCGAGTAAATGATGACAGAATCTTAATTTTTGGGTGAACTGTCCCTTTAATGAAGATGATTGTGTTTTTGAGCATCTGAGACTTGGGCTACTTTCAGTTTCCCTGGCGGCCGTTTGCGTGTTGGCTTAGTAGTGATAGTGGACTCTAAGCACCAGTCAGAGCCAGTCGCCGGTCGCGGTATCATGGGCTTGTGTTGTTTCCACCAGTGCAGCACATCTCACAGTTTCTTTTAATTAATCAATGTCTATTTACAGAGGCTAATGTATATTTTTGTATTTGCAATCTAGTCATGGTCAATCCTGCATTTATGTATTTATTTACTGTTGAACGTGACATTCCTCTCGTTATTTCATAGGGAGTTTCAAACAAGATGCCCTGTGTTTATCAGTATCTAATTATGTTTGCTGGGTAAAAAAAAAAAAAAACTAAGTCAAAATTAATTTGATAACTTTTCCCCCCAAGGTTTCTATAGATATCGCGATATATACCGATATCGTGAATTCTTTTGGCCACAATAATCGTGGTGTGAAAAATCTAATATCGTGACAGCCGTATTTTGAAGTATCAATAATTGTGGAAATTCACTCGTATCGTGAAATAAGACTGTAATCATATTGCCTTAATAATCTTGTTAAATAACTATGATTTCAATATGGTCCAAATAATTGAATGATATTTTCCCCCCATAATCAAGTAGCCCTAAAATGTGTCATATTTTAATTTGCACATATATATATATATATATATATATATATACACACACACACACACACACACACACACACGGTATATAAATACACATACACATACATCTATATATATCTCAAATAAGGCAATTAGCCTCACTCCTAATAATAATAATATTACTACTATAACTATATTATTACTATAACCTACTACCATAACTATTAATTCTGGTCCCTTTGTCCTCTGATTTTTCTTTATGTATTAAACTGATTTCTACATGCTTTGCTCATATGACATTTCTTGTAATTGTCCCTGATTTGTAAAGGGTCTATTGAATAAAAATAAAATCAGCTTTATAAATACATGTGTATGTACCTTGACTGGCTTTTTCTTTGTTTTGATATTATTGGATAATATCAATAAATGTTCATATTCCATTAGATGCAAATATGTTTGTCTATACAACATATCCTTCAAAAAAATAAAACAATATCAAAATGTAGGAACATTTCCCTGACTAACTTCACATCTTCATCTGATATCTAGAGCAACAGTGTGAGTTGAGGATTATAGTCGGGTTCACTGTTATAGCGGTGAATGAGAGAATACATTAAATATATGTGTTGTGTCTCAGATAGCAAAAGAAAAACTCCACAATAGTGATTTCACAACTTTCAAAAAGAGGGAAAATAGAGTGAGATTGATAACGAAAGTGAAAAGAGAGAAAGATGTTCATTTTTCCATCACTCGGACATTGTATTAGAAACTAAAATACAAAGTATTAGTCTTATAAATGTACATACATTTAAAAAAAAGTGAAAATACAAAAACTCTTTAATTTATGATATTGAAACGCGTCACCACAGTGTGTGCTGTGACTCCTCCACTCCAGCTGGTGGCGTGACAAGCCCGAGCACAGCCTACCAATAAACCCACGAAGAAGAAGAAGAAGAGGAAGAGAGGAAGACGAGAAAAGGCTGATGAAGAGACTCTTTCCCTCCTTTCCGTGTCGCTTTATTCTCCCATGAGGTAACGGTTCTGGAAATTAGGCATTTTGTGAAATGTTTGAGGCTCGCGCTGTCCTAAGGAAGAAGATATTAATTAGCCTAGCGTTAGCCTAGCGTTAGCCGCTACCACAGAGAGTCAACAAAGCGTTTAAAACTTCAAATCTGTGTGATTGTGTTTAAATAAGTAGAGTTTGTAATGTTCAGACGTCGACTCAGTGTGTTCAGGCCCTTAGCTAGAGAAAGCAGGGGTTCTTTTTCTCCAAAAACTGGACCCTATTTACTATAATGTTGTCAAATTACTAATCAAGATCATGTAGCACTTTTTTCTTTCCCAGCCCAAACACACACACAGTGTGGATAATATTGTGAGTGTATTATTGGCATGGATAATCAAAACTTGCCCACAATGTTCAATTAACTATTAAACATGTTTTAGTTTTGAAGAAGTCACTTTGTGTGATCAGTAACTTTTATAATTGGTCAGCAAACAAAGGCGCTTTAGTTTATTTATTAATAAAGAGCACTAGGGCTGGGCGACATGGCCCAAAAACATTATCACGATATCATTTTCCATATCGATAACTAGCACGATAAATCTCAAATCTTTATTTCTTTAAAGTTTAAAGGTTGCAGTTTAAAGTGAAAGATGTAGAAAACAGACCGTTAACTGTGGTTTAAACGATCCTTTACTGTCTAAACATGACCAACACTTCCAAAAACTGAGGTAGAGTTATTTATTATTAATAAGATCAATATTAATAGACTAGAATATTATTAATATGAATTCTAGAAGTGTAATGATGTAACGTGGCTCTGCTCTGCACGTGCTGTAAAGATCATGTGTGTCACTGAACAGAAATGGAGCAGTAGAGTTAGCGCTGTGTTGGGCTCAGTCCATATGGAAGAAGCCAGATAACTGAAGAATGATATCACCGTGTGTGAGCCTATGATAAGCAGTGCACAGCGCTCTGTTTTATGTCTGATTGCAAATATCTCCAAACCTTTCTTGTCAACGATATCGGTGTCCTCCGAGCTGGGGTCTGTTCTTCATACCTCGCTCAACACATCTGAGATGATCTGACAGATCCCAGATCTTCTAATCATGATAACTGATGTCTGGCTAATTTGGTTCTTCAAACGAATTTGCGGATTGGATTAAATTATCTAGGATTACTGCGTGTTCTTGTGTTCCCTGATGAGGGCAGATGCATCAATACACGATCAGTAAAGCAGTGATTGGCTGCTGACAAGACCGCAACGTAATGACATCATGTAATTAAAAACCCCGTACAAATTACGCACAAAAACCCACACATTTCTGGACCTTTATAAGGAAACAGCCAAATGACCAAACCAATATAAGTTTTAATAGATAAGCAATCCGTGTATCATTCGTTCAGTCGATTTCTGATTTATTATTGAAAGTTGAAAAATGAGAAAACGGCTTGTTTTAAATTTTTTCGTTTTTTTCAGAAAAATGAGATTTAGACTTGATTTTTCGTTCAGAGGTAGAAAAATGAATAAACAGTTTGAATATTCGATTTCTACACGTGGGTGGGAAATATACGGCCCTTTCTGCTGATTGGTCAGCTGAAGATCAAACTATTCCGTCATTGGTTGTTCCTCAGTTCCGCTCAGCAGAATAAAAGCCCTGCTTCTGCAGCTGTACGGACTCTTAACGCGTTTATTGCAACTACATTTCTGATTTTTCTCACAACCGGACTAACGAATGGCTCGACACAACCCGTCCCGGGGCAGAGCCTAGACAGGGCTTTCTTCACCTCTATTATTCACTTCTTTGCATCAGCTGGCAGTATATGACGGCTGTCATAGCCTACCTTGGTTAAGTAAATATTATATATATTAATGCAAAAAGGAAAGAATAATGCGTTGGAACCAGAAAAACCGGAGAACAACAGAGATATTCAAATACATACTCATAAACATTACAGTGATTAAGCCCAAAGTGAATGTGAGTGGGGATAATTAACACAGTGTAGCCTACAGCCTATAACGCATCGTATGCATATTGTAATAATAAAGCACATTTTATAACTGACCGTATTTGCCAGAAAAGTCTCACTGAGTGTAATTGTTGAGAGAAAAACACGCAAACGTAGCATTGTTTTATTATTAGCATACATTCAGAAAAATACCGGTAAATAAAATACAACATTAGCATTATAAACACTATTAACACGTACGCTATGTAGGCTATGTTTAGGCTATTTTACTTCCCATCACTGTATGACTAATCCTTAAATGAATGGTAGGCCTATTCAGAAAACAACAAGAATGAAAAATATAAGTAGCCATATAATAAAAATATACATAGAAGCCTAGCCTATATAAATAGTCTATATATTATGCCATTTATTACAAGCAACGTTTAGTTTAAACACCAAGCCTAAATGAGTTTATTTGAATTGAAACGTTGGGCTCGTCGCTCGTGCATCTTTCATTCGGTCCACAGTTTCCATATTTGCAATGTGACATTTGGATGCTATTATACTATTTATGTAAGAAGGCTTCGTATTTCAGTCCAGTCCCATACGGCTAAATCGGCAGCTTCACATGCAGAGATATGAGTCTGGAATAACAGCAAGTACTGACTTGCACAGCCTTAATATTTTACAACAGACACATTAAATTAAACCAAACTTTTTATATGTTATGTGATCTTGCGAGTCGCCAGCGCTATCACTTATTTTTTTCCTCATTCGAAACAGTAAAATATTTATTTTATTTGTGTACATTTAAAATGACTACAAAATGTCATGCCTTTGTAAAATAAAGGAAACCGGATGCACCGCTTTAGCGCGTCTCGGGCTCAACATCTTCTGCCGCACAACATAACCGAAATGTTGACTTTAGCCTATTTTAGTTAATTTGACAAATGCATTAATTAAGTCACTTTGGAATAAATCACGGCATGTTTCATGATAAAAAAACGTGACTTTACAGTACGGAAAATATGGTAAGATATAGCAAATTATTTCACGGACCTGGACTAAAACCGCTGGTCTACACAGAAGAAAGCCCTGTCTAGGCTCTGCCCCGGGATGGGTTGTGTTGAGCCATTCCTTAGTCCGGTTGTGAGAAAAATCAGAAATGTAGTTGCAATAAACGCGTTAAGAGTCCGTACAGCTGCAGAAGCGGAACTGAGGAAGAACCGATGACAGAATAGTTTGATCTTCGGCTGACCAATCAGCAGAAAGGGCCGTATAATTCCCGCCCACGTGTAGAAATCGAATATTCAAACTGTTTATTCATTTTTCTACCTCTGAACGAAAAATCAAGTCGAAATCTTTTTTTTTTTATTTAAATGCAAAAATGAAAAACGAGCTGTTTTCTCATTTTTCAACTTTCAATATTAAATCAAAAATCGACTGAATGAATGATACACAGATTATAAGCGATCAATGTTGTTGTTTTTTTACTGGAATTCGCGCTCACACCTTCAGTCAACATAAAGCCCGCCTACTTTGTGTTTTGATTGGCCCGTTCGAGCCCCCCCTGCCTATATAAATAATGGTATTTATTTACATATTTTTCCGTCTCCGTTATGAAGGAAATTTCTGGACACTTTATAGCGACCTAAAGAAATGTAGACATTTACTACATTACGATTGTTTTATTGTCTATTACATTTATAACTTGAGCGGAAACATATTGGCACTGTCTGTCAAACAGTTTCTGATTTACTGTTATGTCTTATGCTTTTGTTATTCATATTTTCAAGTTTTATTATGTTTTATTCTATTTAGGGGAAAATGTATTGTAACGAGAATTGTCGTTGTTAGGATCACAAATGTCATGTTAATGTAGTTCAGCCAGAAATGAACATGAGCCCATGATTTACTCTCCTATGTGTATGACATTCTTCTTTAACATAAGAATATATGAGAAACATGGATAAACGCAATCCACACAGCTCCGGGGCGTTAGTTGACGTATGTATTTTTCACAAAGACTGGGACAAGTTTGTAGATTTAAAACATTACATATAATGTAAAATGGCAACAGCTGACTGACTATGGAAATAAACATGGCATAATGTTTCCCTCACACTTTTAACACTTAATTCAAATGTGGTGATGTAAATGCTATAACGCATGATTGCTGTTATTCATACAGGCTTTTAACAACATTTTGAAAATGGCCTCGAGTATTGGAGGTCTGAATTTGGTCTTGTTCGGAAAAATGGGAGCTGGGAAGAGTTCATCAGGAAACACAATCCTGGGACGAGACGCATTCAATTCAAAGAAAAGCCCCACACCAGTCACACGAGATGTTGCCGAGGAATCTGGAGCTGTCTGTGGGTTTACAGTCTCTGTTTATGACACGCCAGGATTCTGTCACTCAGAGCTGAGTGATGAAGAGATTCAGCTGAAATGCCACCGCATTCTCCAGAGATATGAATCAGATCTCTGTGCGTTTCTGCTGGTCATCAAACCAGACAGATTCACTGAAGAAGAGAGAGAAGCTGTGGATAAGATTGAGAAGCTGCTGGGAGAAAAACGCCTGAAGAAAACCTGGATTCTCTTCACTGGTGGAGATCAACTGGAAGAAGACAACATGACAATACAAGAGTTCATCAATGAGACTGAGCAACTGAAGAAACTCGTTCAGAAATATGAGCAGAGATATCACGTGTTCAACAACAAGCAGAGAGGATCTAGTGGACAAGTTAAAATGCTGATTACTAAAATCCTCAATCCACGTCTTAATACAATGGGTGAGTCTTTCATACCAATTATTACAATGTGTTAATTACAATAGCTGTGAATAAGGTGAATGTTAAAACTGTACTTTTCTTTTTTATACAGTGAAAATGAAGCCAAACATTGTTAAACCGGACACTCGTGACAGTCCTTCATCCAGACGGATTGTTCTTCTGGGTAGAGGTGGTGTTGGGAAGAGTGCATCTGGAAACACAATCCTGGGACAGAAAGAGTTTAACTCTGTGATGCGTATGAGCTCAGTCACCAGTGAATGCTCAGATGCTCACGCCACTGTTTCAGGCAGATCTGTGTGTGTAGTTGATACTCCTGGATTCTTCGACACACAGATGAAACCTGAAGAGCTAATGACAGAGATAGCCAGAAGTGTTTATATATCCAGTCCTGGACCGCACGCTTTTCTCATTGTTTTTAGAGCAATTGACAGATTCACTGAACGGGAGCAGCAGATTCCTCAGATGATTGAGATGATGTTTGGTGAGGGAGTGTTAAAATACTCCATCATTCTCTTCACTCATGGAGATCATCTAGAAGGAGAGTCCATAGAGAAACTCATTGAGGGGAACTGTAGATTAAGAGATCTAGTTCAGCAGTGTGGAGGCAGATATCACGTCTTCAACAACAGAGATGAGAAGAACAGAGAGCAGGTGAAGGATCTGCTGCAGAAGATTGACTCAATGATAGAGCAGAACGGAGGAGGACACTACAGTAATCAGATGTACGAAGATGCTCAGAGATTCAGACGAGAGGAAGAAGAGAGGAGACAGAGAGAGGAAGAAGAGAGGAGACAGAGAGAGGAAGAAGAGAGGAGACAGAGAGAGGAAGAAGAGAGGAGACAGAGAGAGAGAGAAGAGAGGAGACAGAGACGAGAAGAAAGCAGTGGATTAAACCGTTTTTTTACCAGGCATAGGAATAGCCTTTTAGTGGGTGTTGGAGCCGCTGTTGGAGCCATTATTGCTGCACCAGTTGTTGCTGTTGCTGCTGCTGTTGGTGTTGGTGTTGGTGTTGGTGTTGGTGCTGCTGCTGGAGCTGTTGGTGGTGCTGCTGCAGAAGTTGTCAATGCTATTGAAGCCAGAGCTGATGACACTCGGAGGAGGCAGAGAAAGGAAGAGGAGAGAAAACAACAGGAGAAAAAATAACAGGAGCTTGAGAGACTGAAATAAAAAGAAGTTCAGAGTGTAAATGCAGACAGAGGAGGATGAAGGGGAGCAATAACAGCTGCTACCTGCTAAACGTCTGATGGGAAAGGCCTGAGAAATGCCCCTCTCTGCTTCAGATGGTGTTTGAACAGCTGATGAGACGACACCGCACCAGAGACCATGAGGTAGAATATGATTGTGTTTACTCTGATTTTGACATCTGCTGCTTGAAGTCAGTAGTTGATCACTCTCTGTCAAACAGCAGACCCTGCGTCTCCATCAGCGCTGTGATGTTCATCAGTGTTTCAGCTGCAGGTGAGGTCACCACTTTCTACACTTCTCTTTAACTTGCTGTTGGCAAGGCATTAACAATGTGTTATTCTTGATATCCAGCAAACCTTAGCCAAGTTTCCATCCACCTTTTCCACTGTTTTGTTATCGACAAAGTGAATATGCGTTAAAAAAAGATTTGCACAATTACAGCTGTTTCCATACAATGCAGATAAAATGGTGTGACGTCATCACTAAGAAAACACATTGTTCATACCTGCGATCTTTTTTTGGCACTCTAATGTGGCGTGACGTTCACAGATCACTTAGACATGTTACTTAAAACAAATAAAAAACATACAAGGTTTGGATTGAGGCAGGCCTGCTATTTTTATTTGATGGAGAAAAACAATTTCGGTTCTTCAAAGCTTTTGTCATCTTAATTTGATTCCGTCTTTTCCTCTTTTGTCAGAAACGCTGCAGGTGCGAACATGTGATCATGTGAATCCAGATTTACGTGTGACGTTCAAGTAAATGCACACAAACACAGGCATAAAAGACACAAGCATAGCGTTAAGAGTTGGAGTCAGATTTTAATTGCAAGTGGCGATCCTTCTCTTATGTGGTTTAGGCAATAGTAGAGCCAGATCACATGACTCGCTGTTTGGTTGAAGAAATGATGCTATTCCGTACCGCTGAGAAAAGAAGAGTCGAGCTCAACCTGCCCTAACATTGCTTAGTTCTGATGAGTTGTGCTAAACTTCGAGTCTTATTTCTTTAGACGTTGTTTCTCAGGGAACAGTCCGTGGATATGAACGCACTCGTCCAATCGCAACTTGTTGAAACTTTGAATCATTTATTCCACCAAAAATGGATTGCAAACGATGACAAAAACTGTTCCATAATTCCTATTAAACTCAAAAGATATCGAAAAAACAACAAAGTTATAAAAAATACATACATTTTTTTCATATTATTGTTGTTAATATGTCTAATCAGCCTATGTTAATAATTTTTTTTTTTTTTTTGGCGAATACGAAATGAAATAACGAAATTGAAAATCCTGTGAATAACTGGACAAAACTTATGGAAACGCCAATCAATGCTCTGAATTTCTGCTGCCCATTTACATGATCAAGATCAGACTTTATTGATCCCCAGCTGGAGAAATTTGCTTGTTATAGCAACTCCAGATACAGCACAACAGATAAAATACACATTAAATAAAGAAATTGAGAATAAGAGCATAATATAGACTACAAAATACACAGCGAAAAGGAGGTAGTGGCGCGTTTTAGAAATAAATACATTTTGCATAGGACGAAAGTTATGTGTTCAAATCACTCAAATAGTGCGTTTAGCAAACTACGGAGAAACTGGCAGCCAGGCGACACGCAAGTGATCGATCCTGAGTGGCAACACACACACACATTCTAGTAGGGCTGCTCAATTAATCGTATTTCAATTTCGATTTTGGCTTCCAACGATTATGAAAATAAGAAAATGGAGGTAAAACGATTTAGGGCTGTCAAAATTGCTCAAAAATGACGTTCGAATATTCCCTCTAAAAAAAGCACGAATATTCGAACTATTCGAACAACTGGTTGCGCATTTTATCAATGACGCGCATTACGTCAATAACAGGACAAATGAATACAAAGAGACAACTACTTATATAGGTAGTCTATTTAAGTTTAAACATATTTGACAACGTATTACCTACACAAAAACAAGTAAATCAACTAATGGCTAAGACCGCAGACCTCACTCTCTCTCGCCCTCACGCTCTCTGCGTATAACGGCTTAAATGAACACACACATTTTGAGGCTGATCAAGAGTTTTGTGCAAGCAATTTAAGGTCGCGACTCTTGTCCCAAATATAGCAGGCTTCATTCAGTGATTGAAACAAATATTAATATAAGTTTTACAGCATATTATTGAACGCTCCGAGCGAGCTGTGCTGTGGTAAACATGGAACTTTTCCTTGACATGAAACGGTAAATAATCAAACCAGTGGAAGCAGTGCATTTATCCTTCATTCATGCAATATCCCTTCAGTCAGTACCTCGGTTCCACTGCTTGACAGAACTCCCTGAAGCCGCCTCATCCACGACACTGATCGCTCTCATGTCCTTATGAATGAACAAAATTAATTTCTCCGTTATGGCCTCTTGTCGTGTTGCAGACAGAGAGCTTGTGGCGGGCGATGCAAAGTAAGGCTGGTCCAGTTTGCACATACAAATTAGTTGCATATATTTACAAAACGAGCCTACAAAAGCATAAAAAAGCTTGTTTAATAAAGAAAAGTTCACGAAACTAAGTGAAAACTCACTAAAGTGTTTAGTGAAATTATGAAACATTTAGATATCATAAATTGAGTTGTATAAGTTAACGTTACATTTCTACATACATTTTGTTCTCATGTCACAAGTAATATCAAGGTTTATTTTGATCTGTTTTACATGATTCTTTTGTAGTGTGGTTTTCGGTGAAGTGTACTAAAATAAATATTGTCACCTGTGTACATTAGCCCACTTCTTCTCGACGCTTTTCCTGATAGTTTATAGAACAATTACTCCGAGTCGCCCTCTGTCGTTTCAAAGAAAAGCACAACGGCGAGCGCGTCAAGTATAAACACCTCGTCCGCTTGGGGAGGAGCGCGCGCAGTCAGCGGAGGCTCGCGCTGCGGAGACAGGCCATAGTACACAAGGCTGCCCACTCGCAAAGCAGACAGCCACGCCTCTACTACCGCGGGCGTTTTTTCCCCCACATTTTTTTATTTATTCGAATATTAATTTTCACCTTCGAAATTCGTTTTTTAAAAACTATTCGAATATATATTCGAATTTAGAATATTCGTTGACAGCCCTAAAACGATTACTGTACGGCTTCCCGCGTTCAGTCCGCACACTCTCCTTTCCTTCACAGCAGACAGCAGTGCGCTTGCATTCCTCTCTAACCCAAAACTTAACATCCAAATCAGCTGAATAAGAGAGTGATGTAAAATGCAGTCTACTGTTGATAAACTGCAGGACGTGGTTGATAACAAACAATGCTATTAAAAGTGCATTAAGATGCGAAAGAAATGCTGCATAAGCAAAGTATACTATGGGCTTCAGATACACGCCTAAACGCTCAAATAGTCTAGTACACACAAATATATTGGAATGCCTTTTTGGTAAGTATCCTCGTAAACGCAGTGGGTTATGTCTTAAATGAACACAGAAAGAGTGCGTGTATAACAGTGGGCCTATGATAAGATTTTGATCATATGACCCACCAATAATCGTGTTAAATAATCGTGATTTCAATATTGACCAATACAATCGTGATTATGATTTTTGCCATAATCGAACAGCCCTACATTGTAGCACTACAGTAGTCGGTGGAGGGAAACTCATCATACCCCTTCGTCCGAAGTGTGGTCCTGAAAAATCTTTGTTTGAAAGGCTATCTGGCCCTTAGCCCTACCACTCCAGCCAAAAGAGAATCGAGACGCCCCTACCCCTTCACATGAATGCGCAAAACATAGGGGTAGGGGTGTCTCGATAGGGAAGGGCTAAGGGGTAGAAATGGGATTGGGTCTTAGTGCGTCTGTGAACTAGAGGAACGCTGCTTTAGCGGGAGAAATGCCACACGCGAACGCTGCACATGATGGGCTAATTCTGTCATGTAACACCACATTTATTTGCGTTAAATCTTTTTTTCTTGACAGAGTGTTTCCAAACTACTTTTCGCAACATTTGAAGTATCGACATATTTATACGCTGAAGTTAAGCGGAAAAAATGATCAATTAATTGGCATTTCCATCAGCTGTAAACATTTTGATGTGCATGGATGTAAAGCTGGCTAATGTCATGCCTTCAGACGTCTGTTTCACCTCACTGTTGATCATCATCACTGTCATCATGCTCATTATATGATTAAAGATCTAATGCGCTTGCTAAGAACGAAGAACATTTTAATAGCTTTATTAAATCCCACTGGATTATTTCTAAAATCAGTGTCATTTATTTCCCAGTCGACTTCGAGTACGCAGAAGGCGAGAGAGGACATGCAGCTCACACTAAAACAAGAGGTACGTTATTTCTTTAACATTATGATCTACACTTTCTTCAAAGAATTCATTTTAGTTTAACGAATGTGATATTTTAATGAATAAAATGATGACCACAAGCCAATTTTTGCATGCTTAGCATTTAAATGTTAAATTTCCTGATACTGATTTATTTGTATGTGGTTGAGTGGACTTTTTATGTTTTTAAAGTACATTATTACTTTTTTTTTTAAAAAGTTCTTAGCTCCTGGAATGGTAACACATAAAGACTGTTGCTCGTCTGGATCCTGGTTCTGGTCTTGGCATCCATTATCTGCCATGTGACGCCGATCACTTCCACCAGAATCGCTCTCCTTCTGCTTCGGTCCTCTGGACCCTCTATGGGCTTGGACCCGCTGGGTTCTCCACCTGACGTGAGAAGGCCGTCAGCCAATGGAGGCAGAGGAGAAGAGGACAAAGAGGCGGCATTCGATTACGTCGAGGATAGACCTCCCTTGCCAGCTCGCAGGTTGAACTGGATGGCTTCTCCCTGGTTCAGGCCGATCGTTCGGCAGCATCGGGCAAGAACCGAGGTGGAGGTTTACTGAGAGATCCATAACATGGAACCCTGATATTGACCTGCTATGTCTAAGCGTAAGGCTGTTCTATCTACCCAGAGAGTTGGGTTACATCCTCTTATGTGGGGTTTGTTCCACCTCTGGTAATGCAGTAAGAGCAGCGGAGCACATTAATGACTGTGGTCAACAACTGCTACACTCACCCAATGCACCTGTGTTCACACTGGGGGACCTGGAACTGTCACTACCTGGATTTGAGCAATATGTGAAGTGTGGCACAAGAGACAATAGAATCCTAAATAAATGTTGTGGGAATAAATAATCAAAGCTCTCATTAGCGATCTCTGACCACAACACAGTGCACATTATTCCAACTTATAGGACCGTCTTAAAAAGTTTGAAACCAGTCACCAAAGAGGTTCTTGTGTGGTCTGAAAAACATCGAATCCCTGAAGGGTTGTTTTCTGTGTCCTGATTGGGATGTTTTTAATAGTGCTGACCTCAATGAAACTACTGATTATGTAAATGTTCGTACGGATGATGTAGTCCTCATCTATCAAAATAATAAAGTTTATATTATTAAAGCGATAAAGCATTGTATTAATAGGAAAAAAGCTGTGTATTAGAAACTGTGATCGTGTTGAATTATAATCCGTGCAGAAAGAACTGAATCAGTTACTGAGAGCGGCTAGGAACAAACAAACAAATATTTTAGAAGAGAATTTCAATCAACCTTAAGGCCTGTGCACACCGGGACGAATATCGCACTCTTATCGCCAGCGTTTTTCCAGACGTTTTTCAGCGCGTCGTTGTGTTCACACCAAAGAGATTTTCACTGGTGAAAGACTGAGAAAACCTGCATAACGCCAAGATGTCTGGTGGAAGACAATTACTCCCTGAGAGGAGACTTCTCACAGACGACACACTAGTGAATCAACTAAAAATGGCTCTTATTTGCATTTAATAATAATGCATTTCCCTTCCCCTGAATTTCCCCCATCATACTCTACTTAATTTTGAGAGCTCACCTAGAATTCACCCAAACTCTGATTTAAATGTCCACTCTCACTATACAGTATTATATGTGTTTGATATAGTTTGAAATGTCTCAGTGCGACTGGCACAAAAATCTCATCACCACTGAAGTATACAAGAAGGTAATAAGAGTTTTTAGAGATATTTTGCTCATGACGGTGGGTGTGGCTGCTGGAGCCATTTGGTTTCTTTTTAAGACAGACACATGGGAGTGCGACTCAATTTAAAGGGTAACTAAACCCCTGCTCAGAGCTTAACTCCACCCACTGGCAATTTTCAAAAAATGCTGGAAAAGTGGGCAGAGCCCGGCGGACACAGAGGGGACGAACCGAGGGCGGGGCTGAGCGGAGGGTGTGCACCTGAGACCCTCAGGGACGGATTGATTGACAGCTGTCAGACTCGTGAGTCGCAAAGATGGAGAATGACTGGAGTGACGCCAGCTTTGCAACAGAGCGGTCATTCTCCTACCTTCACCTGAAGTGGAGGAGGGTGGATTGTCTGTAACAGACACAAACCCGGAGCCTTATCAATGCGAGCCGCTGCTCAAACTGCGTTAACTCCCGATGCCGACGATGCCAGTGAAGCAGCCGCGAAAGAGAACCGACCTAATCTATCTGCGTCCGCGGCAACCACTTGCGTGTCCGGGTTTGAAAGCGCGTCTCATGTATGAAAATTATCTGTACACATGACGGGCGGCAATAATATCGCAAGAAAAGCCTGACGTGTACTGACAACTGCATTATTTAACCGTATTTTCTTCAATACAATGTTAAAGCAAGTGTCAAGTGAGTTTCATTCATAATGTTTACTTCATGTAATATGACAGTTCATACTGGAGTAAAGCCGTTCTCATCGTGTGATTGGGGGAAACATTTCTGAGGGCGTGGTGAGCTCGTGCTAGGGGCGCGGATAGTGAGCCGTTTGAAGTGCCATCATACGTCACGATGTACCACAACGTCCAATAGGAAAATTCAACTGCAGTAGCCACCGTTCAACCTTAAGAGGGCAGCACTTTGGCGGTTTTACACCATATTTTATAGAATTAAAACACTTTATACTCAAATGTCAAAGCATTTACTCGAATCAATGAACAGCATTAATAAAGCCCCAGTATTACAGATCATTAACTAAAAAAAGTTGGTTTAGGGTTTAGTTACCCTTTAAATACCCTTTATCATGTTTCCATTTGAAAGAGGTTTCTAGTCTGAGCTACTTAAAGCGGTGTAGCAGAAAGATCAGGGCTCGATGCTGTAGTATTATTCAGAAGTCAGGTATCAATATCTTATTCTTTGCTGCAGAGTATTTGATGTTGTGTATGGATTATCTTTGAATTAATTGGCATTATACATTACCTGACTGTTAATAAATTGTTACATTTTGATCTATTCTGACTTGATCTGGAGTTATTAACTATCTCTAGTAGATTATGAACGGGCATAATTTCAACAAAGGGTTAAACAGAATGACTAAATATGTGACTAATTATTAAATATAAATGACCAAACAACCAATTGGCAGTTTAACCTAAATTCGAGATTATGATTAATGGAGTCAGATTAAAGATAAATTAGAATTAATCCATTCTGCCCAGCTGGAAACACCTTCAACCACAGATCGTTAGCCTCCATTGGAACGAATCCAGCTTGGTGACCCCGACGTGATGTTCAACTTGGATGAGCAACGTGTTTCAGCAAAGTATTGGATTTAAAATCGACACGAGGTTTGAGCTTCTCTTTCTTCAGCTGTTGTGGTAAGTCAAATTCTTTCTGCCTTTTTAGAAATGTTGAGGGAAAAACAGATGCACTCCATACAGACACATTTAGCATGAGATAGTGTAAAGTCCACCCACTGGCTCAATGACGAAATCCAGCAGCTGGTCGAAGGACTTCTGCGTGTATGTCTTTTCTGGCGCTTCTGTAAAAATCACTTTAATTCATTAAAATGTGAAGATCCATTTCCTCAAATCTGACTCCATATATATATAAATTAATCTGACTCCAATTTCATGTGACTCCATAAAATGTTTTACGTTTAGAGTTTATCAGCTGATTTTAAGATTAGTTGTGATTTAATTTAGATCATTGATTTTCTTAGTATCACTTATTTTCAAATATTAATATCCTCCATGGGACACGGAGTCGCAAATAGGCTAAGCGTCCGGATTTCGCTTGCTCTAACGGTCACAGATTAGTCAGTTCTGATATTACAGAGGATTGCAGGGTGAACTATCTTACCTCTAAGTGAGTCACACATGTGCACTCATAATAAAACATGTAATTTTAGTGATAGCCACGGAAACTGCAACTTATAATAACAGTGGCAGGTCAGAAATCAGGTTTTCCCTCATGCATGGCTCAATGCTCCCGCTATGGAGTTCCCAGTATGGCCTGCCCTGGCAGAGAGATCTGCGGTAACCCCTACAAAACCCCGCATGGACATGAATAAAATAATGATTTCAGAAGAATACAAGATAAATCAAAATTAATGTTTATTTCGCCAGGCAAAAGATCAAATAAAGGAATTTAAAAAATCCAACATACACAACTGATCAGCATAGAAAACAATTCATAATTACCAAATAATAGTATCAAAATAGTTTCAAAATAGTTTCAAGGAGTCATACCTGGCAGTAGAGACACACCGCAACAGTGTGGGAAGTTCTGATTACAGATGCTTCCTTGAGCGGTTTGTCAATTCCCCTTAAATACTCACCCAGAACAAAAGAACAATAAACATTCAGCACCCAAATATTTATGCAGCTTTTGGTGGAACTTTTCTCGTGCCCAAATGGTCACACCTATTTTGGGGGGATGACAGCAAATGTTTATCAAAAGATCTCTATGAGCATCTCCCACATCCGGAGAACAAGCATTGTTTTCTTTATTTGGACCTGTTCTACTGATGTGGGACTGAAACCTCTTTACCATTCGCACCAACAGTATTTATATTGACCCTCAAGAAAGGGCCTGCAGGGTCTGAGATTTGCATGATTGTCTAAGCCCTGAGAAAGAGAGGGTGAAAAAGGTCAGGCCTCAGCAGGGAGAGGAGATAAGGTTGAAACAGGCGGTGTCCTGTTTTCTCTTGTAGATCTCCTCTTCAGATGAGTGGAGTTTTATTGTCTTATTGCACCTTAGATCTTGTGAGTTCATTTCCAGGTGAAATCCATTCTTACAATAGCATAGCCAGATAGCATGGGCCGGAATGCCCAATGTTTGACTGGGGCCGTAAATCCGGAGTATTGTGAAATTAGACAAAAACACATATCAGGGACGTAATATCGCTAGCGCAGATGAGGAATGAAACTCGTGTTATGGATTGCTAAGGATCTCATTGTCTGCATACGTAACAATGAAATCTAAATTGGAATAACGTCTATTTTCTGGGACTCAATGAAGAGCTGCAAATTAGTTTAAAATGCCTAAAGTTTTAAAATCAGCTAACCGCTTTCTCTATTGTTTTATTAGAATTAATAATAATATACTAGAGTTAATTACATTAAGTTCTTAGGAGTGTTTATAGATCATAAAATGGCATGGATATACCATATACAAAATGTTCAAAAGAAAATATCAAAAACAATTGCAATTTTATATAAATTGCAATATATTTTTAACAAAAGTGCATTATATATATTGTACAGTACTCTCATCACTCCAAATGTAACCTATAGAATAGAAATCTGGGGAAATGCATAAAAATCTAGAACTACCCCAGTTTTTCTACTACAAAAAAGGCCATCAGAATAATTACACATTCTCCATATAATACCCCAACGAATTCTTTGTTTACCCAGTTGAAAACATTACAATTCTACGACTTGGTAGATTTGTACACTACTAAACTTGTATATAAGGCAAGACAACACTCCCTCCCTCAGTCCTTGCAAGCTATGTTCAGCTTGAGAGACAGTAATTAGTTAGTTAGTTAGAATCTTTATTGTCATTGCAGTACAACGAAATTATAATGCCCATCTGATCAGTGAAAACACAAACACACATAGCAAAAGACAATGAAAACCATAAAATTTTAAGTTAAATAAATAACACTAAGTGAATAATCATCTATAAAAGTAGTCACATAACATGTTAAAAGATATATTGGTTTATTGCACCTTAAAATGTAGTGACCTTAGAGGGACATATGTGTTTAATATTCCATATTGTAGAACTCATTTAAGAAGAAACTGCCCATCAAATAAAGGTTTTCAGCTTTGGAATAGCTTCCCTGATGAATTAAAAAAGGCTAATTCATTAATACAGTTTAAAATACTTTATAAATGATTTTTAATGAAAAGATATATTGAATAGTGATGATAATAATAGTAGTAGTAGTGATGATGTTAATGGTGACAGTGATGGTAGTGGTAATGATAATAGTGATAATAATAATGATAATAATAATAATAATAATAATGTTCTTTCAAATACACCTTGAGAATATCCTATATTTGTCATATTAAATGAATGTTAATTAGTGCTGCTTGTGTGGAGTTAAGGGTAGGCATAATAAGCTTTAGGTTCAGCCTACACATTTGGTCAATAAAAATGTAAACATCTTGATTTATTTTTTTATGGTTATGTATGTATGCTTGCATATACCCAATTGTATGTATGTACCTGTATGTCATGCTTTCCTGTGTAAAATGATTGCAAATGGAATTTTGCTTGTTGACCAAAAAACAAATAAATAATAAAAACAAATAAATAATAATTAGCTTTGTTGCAACAGACTAGCAACGCGCGATGAGATAAAAAAAAACAACAGAATTTAAAACTCAAGTTTGGAAACAATTGGAAAACATGCGATTTGATAAATATGCATTTATCGATGCATTTGTTTATAAAAAGCAAAATTGGGAGAAACAAGGGTGATGTGTTGAAAAGTTAAGAAAACATTTTTGTTTGACCAATAATTAGCGACAAAATTCTAAGAAAATTCTTTGAAATGTGGGCGTTTACTCTTAAAATTAACTAAAAAATCCTAGTAAAGAAAAAAGTAATTCAGAAAGCATCTTAACCCTTAAAAGAGGTCTTAAGGTCATATTTGTTAGGAGCACAGACGAGGACTTTTAAGAGGCTTAAGAGTTTCTTTATCAGCGGAGAAAATGGCAGAAAGACAAAGAGGGAGAAGAAATGTGTTGCAGACAATGGATGACAGTGACTTAATAAGACGCTATAGATTAGATCGTGCAGGGATCATGTTTGTTGCATTAAACCCAACTTTCACCAATTAAATAGACATGCCAGCAATCAGTGTAATTGGAAAGAGTGGAACAATGTTTATCGTTCTAAGCCAATCAAATACCTTATAGAAAATTAACAGCATGGTAAATAATAAAAGGATTTATATACATATAATGTGTGTGTGTGTGTGTTTGTGAATGAGAGAGAACGGTAAAATAGGACTTTGCACTTGTAATTTGAAAGTGAAGGCTTAAAATAGACCCTATACTTAAAAGCGCTTCTTTTTTCCCCTTTTTGGACAACCAACCAATCACCGTCTGCAAAAGACTGTGTCATACGTAACAACGGGGTCCGCCCCGCTCTTCACTAAGATACAAGTTTTTGTATTTTCCTTGCTCAGAGTTGCTCTCAGATCGGTCCCGAATAGCTCTTAAGCTAAGACTCCTACGTAAAAGTGTTTAAGCTAAATTAGGAGTTTTCTGAGAGGACTCTTAGAGCGAATTGAGCGTCTTGCGCGATACGCGAGTTACACGCGAATGATGCTTTTGTGCATTCACGCGTTTGAAGCGAATTCGTGTCTGACGTCGAGTTGAAAAATTTTAACTTTGGCGTCAGTTCGCGCCGCGTTAACCAATCAGGAGCCTGCTCGCTGCGGTCACGTGGTAAAGTGACGGGATGAGAAATCCTGCATAATTTAAAAATACTACTATTGTGTCACAAAATGTAGTTTTAAGACTTTTTCAGGTGAGAATGTAGTTGTTTAAAGCTCAAATCTGTGGTTTATTTATAAAGAGAGCATCTATTTAAAAAAAATAATCTTGTGTGTGTGGAGTTGTGAGATCCAGGCGATCACCGGGCGCTCAGCGCTCATTAACCCCAGCGAGAGCAGCCTTTCCTCGGCCAGTCCTTCTGATGTCTGCTGCTGGCTCTGATGGCCTGTAGTGGTGCGTCTTGTGTAGATCTAACGGCCGATCTTTGCTCTCATGAATCTATAATTTGTTGTCTGCCAAATCGTGTTGACTGAGGGCAAAGTGAAGTTTCATAACTTTATATTTTAAGGATATTTAAATATACATGCAGTGAAGATTATGTAGGAGTTGCCTGGACCACATTTGTGAGGCTATTAATGCTTAATATTTATTTTTAATGAAAATGAAAAGAGGCAGAGTGGTATTTTATGACATATTTCTCCTGGAGTGCCTTGAATGCGCGTCAATTTCACTTCCAGCGCTCAATTTCTATGCGCGTCCAATTCACTGCGAACGCGCGAATGCATTCAAAATGTTTGCACGTGAAACTAGACGCGGTAGACGCGATTTTGACGCTCTATTCACGTTTGGTGTGAACGCAGCATTACAGTGCCCTTATTACAGGGACAATCCCCCTGGAGCAACATGGAGTAAAGTGCCTTGCTCAAGGACACACTGGTGGTGACCTGGTGGGATCAAACCAGCAACCTTCTGCATATCAGTTCAGTGGTTTAACCCACTGGACCACCATCTCACACTACATGGGAAACCATGGCATGACTAAACCAAAACTACTATTAGAGAAAGTATTGGTCGACTTATAGCTATAGTAGTGGTCGTGACCTCTGACTAGAGATAACGTAACTTTAATTCAAGTGTACACAGATCTATGGGGACTATAATACAATACTTTTAGGCCTAGTCCACACGTACACAGATATTTTTATAACCAGAGTTTTTCCTCCTCCGTTTTAAAAAACAATCGCGTCCACACAAGCACGGTTTAAAAAAATCTTCGTCCACATAAAAACGCAAAACCGCGCTATGATTGGCTGCCTGATTTCCATGGTCCCATCCATGGCACCGTTGCACTGAGGGATGCCATAGGCTCAGTGAAACCCTTCTACAAGTTTACTTTGGACTCAGTGACAGGTAACTGTACACAGGGGCAGGGCCCAAGTGGACTGAAGCTTCACACACTTGCCTTACTATGTTATATTATTGCATTCTGTCGCCTCTGTTCTGCAATACAACGAGATAACTGCGCATGTATCTGTATACATGTGATAAGCGCTATTAGCAGAGTTATTAAAAGCTACGCCCGCAACTGCATAGACTCCACTCATGTAAACAAAAGCGATAACGGCGCACAAACTGACGTCAAACAAAGGAGAGAACAGCGCACATTTCGACTTAACATGCCTAAATCTCCGGTTTCACCATCTACACGACAACGCTGTAACCGGAGTTTCTAAAAAACTTCACCCTGGCCGGAGTTTTCAAAAAAGTCCGGTTTCAGTAACCGGATACTGCGTTTGCGTGTGGACGAACAGCCAAACCGCATAGAAAAAGCTGTGGTTTTGAAAATACCCGTGTTCGTGTGGACAGGGCCATAGAGTGAGTGTGCATGAGAGCAACCCTCTAAATAGTCATTACCTCTGTCTAAATGACCAAGACTGGCGAGTTTGTGACGTGGGCCCGCATAAATGGCCAGTGTGAGGACTCTGAGCGACGATGAGAACCGAATAAACAAGTCCAATAAGAGTGAAGAGTTAAATAGATGTAAAGAGTTTTTTAGTTGACATGAATTGCTTGATTGAGTAGTGTATGCCGGAGTCAGAACCAATGAAATGTGACCAGACCAGATGGGTAGAGGTGGTGCCTTATATCCATGCTGGACATATCTACAAACATGGTCGGTGTGTTTTTCCTGGAGGTGGACACTGGCCATGCTGGTCATGTTGGGAGGGCAGTCTTTAGACAGGCTATAAAGTCTATCTTCTGGCATCGAACACTCGAGTGATTTTTCACCTGGTTTCACTTTTGCTTGACGTCAGACAAACATTGGGTTTAGGCGTTAACCTGATTTTCATTTTCAACCAGAATTTGATGTCTGACCGACGTTGGATTAGTTGTTTAATAATTCTCAGGATATGAATTCTTGATATCAACAATGACGTCACTCGCAGAAATCGAATTGTTGTTATCAAGAATTAAATTTAAACTAGTAAAAAATTTTAGTCTTGATATAAACAATTTATATCCCGGGAATAGCAATAGGCAAGCCGTTTTGACTTTTAATCAATTGCAAGATATGTATTTCTGATATCAACTATTACATTTTCACTAGTTAAAATACTAATTTCAGATATCAATAATTACATTGTTACTAGTGCAAATATCTATTCTTGATATCAACAATTGAATTGCTACTAACAATGTTCATTTCTGATATCATGAATGTGATTGTAGGAAAGCCATTTTAGATTGAGATCAGAAATACATTTTCTGATATGAAATGAACATTTTACTAGTAGCAATTCAATTGTTGTATCAAGAATAGACATTTCAACTAGTGACAATCAGAAATCCGCGTTTTTACCAGTAACAATGTAATTATTGATATCAACAAAGGCCGTTGAAATTGCCCTTGCAACTAGTGGAAATAGAATTACTGATATCTTAATATATAGTAAAAATACTCTTACAGATATCTAGAAATGCCATTATTACATGTAAGAATAGCTATGGTAATGAGTTCATGAATATTAATGAGATCTGGTTTTCCTATAATCCCCTTTAGGCCGAAGATGGAGGAAGAACGTCCACGCAGAGAAACGGCTCCTTCTTTATTTATTTTGTAACGTTCAGCCAAAGTGGTTGTGTTACAATATTTAAAATGGGGTCAGATTTTACTGTGTGAGATCTTTAGGTGTTAAAAGAATGAGAAACAGAGATGAGATTAATTAGAAATGGTGTATTTACAATGTTCACTTGAGACTTTAAAACAACACGGTAAAACCAGGAAAACTCAGGCTGTTAAAAGAGTCCAATGTACCATACCCTAAAACAGTCCAAGCATCCTAATGTGCTGTTAAGTCCCAATGTGAGTGTCCTCCAGTGTATATACACAATCCAAGAAAAAGATCATCCAAACGTGTGCAGTTGTGTCTGAAAAGGGGAGTCCACAGGCTGGAAACTCCACAATCCAGAAGGTAGTCTTTAGTGACTGTTAGTGATTGTGGAGTTTCCAACGGCAATAGCTGGGTCTCCATCCAACTTTTTAATGTACATTTTAACCATTTGAAAAAGAAATCCTGCCTGGAAATGGTTAAATATTCTAATGGGAAGTTGTTGTAATATATAAGTTGTTAATGTTAAATACATCAAGGTCAATTTCTTCTATGAGCAAATACATTTTTTTTTCTTCGTTTTTTTAATTCAATTAAATTCAAATTTATTTGTATAGCGCTTTTCACAATACACATTGTTTCAAAGCAGCTTTACAGAAAGTGCATTTCATAAATGTACATTGAAAAATGTTAGAAAGAGAATGTTAAAAAAAATGTTAGGATAAGTTAATCAATCATGTATTATTTTAGGCCATAACAACGCTGGCGTTGAGTCGTCTCTTCACAGGCGTGGAGTCGTCTCATCACAGGGGCATCTGAAGTCTCCATGAGAGGCTGGATACAAACTGGAGCTGATGAACTATTTACCTCGGGACTAGTGTCCCGAGATAACAACAGAAAAGCAGATGGGAAATAATTAGCATAGCTGCTGTTCAGAATATTATATTAATGCTTTTGATCCGATTTAACTGTAGTATAAAAGGTAATTATAATGTGAATGCTTGGCTAAAGAGATGCGTCTTTAATCTAGTTTTAAACTGGGACAGCGAGTCTGAACCTCGAACAATATCAGGAAGACTATTCCAGAGTTTAGGAGCTAAATGTGAAAATGCCCTCCCTCCTTTAGTGGACTTAGATATCCTAGGAATGACCAGATCAACAGATATGAAAACTTGAAACCTTTTCTCTCTCTCTCTTTGAGTTTGGGTGGATGGGCTAGTAGTGGTGTGAGCCTTTACAGTCCTTTAATTGCTCCTATAATTTTCTTTTTTTTAATTGTTTGCCAAGTGTGCCAGTCTACATGGACAGTGATCAGGAGCTTGCCATTCTTTAACACCTCAAAGCTCTGCTGGATAAGTCAAACTCAACAAACTCAAGTACAGTTATTATTTTACCTTATGCAATTGAAGATGAAACATGATGTTTAGGTGATGGTTAAATAAAATACAGAATAATTTATTATTGGTGTTTTGTCTATTCTTATTTGAGTTTTGCTTTGCATTCAAAATATCAAAAAACAGGTTTTGTAATGTTAGCATGTGTATAATGTTAATTAGACCATTAGCATAGGTTGAACTGAAAGAAACATTGGAATCAGAATTTAAAAAAACATTGTAGCAATATAATATCACATTACATTTTTCAGAAGATAGTTCAATCTGTAATTGTATCTCTTCCATCAGTCATTTTCTTTCAATTACCACCCACACTCAAAAAATAACCACTGGGTAATGTGTTAGTCCGAGAACACAATGAGAGTTTTTGGCACATGCATTGAACAGGGAACGCAAATATGTTTGCAAAATCGTTATTTTGTGTAAATGTATTTGGAAAACTAGCCGAGCATGACGTCTCATCACACCGGCACACAGTTTGCACATACAAATTAGGGGCTTATATTTACAAAATGAGCCTACAAAACCAGAAATAAGCCCTTTTAAGTAAAGATCCATGTTTAATAAAAAA
This sequence comes from Gobio gobio, assembly GCF_949357685.1. Taxonomy (NCBI): domain Eukaryota; kingdom Metazoa; phylum Chordata; class Actinopteri; order Cypriniformes; family Gobionidae; genus Gobio; species Gobio gobio. The sequence continues at coordinate 85,971,001 of NC_137097.1, forward strand.
AAAATCACTAAACTAAATGAAAATGTTTAGTGAAATTAGGAAATATGTAAGAGAGAGTTAATTTAGTTGTATACATGTGTACATATATTTTGTGCTTCAGGAAGCCTCATTTTGGCATCACTAGAAAGAGTCAAGAGCTCATATAAAGGAGGCCGTGATTGGCTGACAAAAAAAAAAACTACCTGTTAATCTTTACGTTTTTAATAAATTTACATTTTATTTTTGTATTTACTTATTTATTTCAGAGCTTTTATAGGGTACCATTTAAAATATACCTATAATGTTTTTGATAAACACAAACTGCCCTCCACCCAGAGTTACATTTGAACATACTCTATGAGTTGAATCTACACGTGTCAAACGACCAACTGCCATCATTTTTTAACACTTTTTACAGTGCATGATGTAATATATCACATTATATTTTGCAGTATTTTTCCATATATTTTGTTCCATAAGGGTAACTAAGCATTGTAATGAAGTTAATATTAGACTGTAAGAGAGAAGAAGAATATCAGGGGGAAATATTCAGCAAATCCTGTACAAGGTGCTTTCTTTACCAAGTATTGACCTTAATATCTTTGTATTTCACAACAGTGGGGGTTGCTTTTAAATTAAATGCAGCAATTTCTGAAGAATTATGTCTATTGGAGCTGCTTTTGTGAGTCATTTTACCAAGCAATTGTTTGTTGATTTGAAGTTTCGAAATCAACAAACAGTTATATAATTAAGACTTTCGCTTTCAGTTAAAATAAAGATTTGTATTTGGTTATGCATGCTTTTCTCTTCAGTGCTTTCATTCCCAGTGTATATCTGTTATTATATGTTCCCAGAACGTTCTGGAGACTTTGGACTTACACAATACACTGAAAAAAAGTCACCACAGTTTTTGCAGTGTTCTTTTGTGATAACATGCTATAAATCAAATAAATGTGAAAAAGACAAGCCATAACTTGTAAGATCTCAAATAAAGCATTATTTTATGTTTTATATTGATAAAGTTTGTGTTTTTATAGCTAAACAATATTAATTCTGCATTAAAACTTTAAGGGGTAAAGTGTATGTGTATGTATATATATATATATATATACATACTGTATGTGTGAATGGGTATTTATTGTTTAAACTAAAGCGATTTACAAATGAGGAATATACAACAAATGATTCATCATAAAAGGTGCTCATAATACAAAGTTTCATACATAGTTCAGATAAGAAATTAAGTGATGACAGAAGAGATGACTTCAAGTGTTTTATTGAATATTGTCAGAGATTCAGCATTTCTGTTTCTGTCTACATGATTTCATGTAATATAAACATTAAAGGTAGTACATGACTACATGATTGAACATGACACTTCATTACCCAGAAGAGAGATGCTGGTTTTCTCACCAATGGAGAATCCAGTTCCCAGGAATTTTATCTCCGCCCCAGTTGGACCAATAGTTGCACCTGTATCAACTCCAAGTCCCACTTTCACAGCAAGTGGACCGGCTTTAGCTGATGCACTGGCGACTTCAGCCCGAGCTATTGCTCCGGCTCCAATCACATTGGCTTCAGCACTAGCTGAGGCGTTGGGGCCTTTGGCTTCTGCCTCAAATACACTGAATTCAGCACGAGCTCGTCCAACTCCTGCTTCTGCAAACGCTCCAGCCTTGGGAATTCTCTTTCCTGGTTTGTTTTCAGGAAGCCCTGCATATGCTCCAGTTCGAGCATAGGTGTCTTCTGTATAGGCATCTGCTGGTCTGTCAAATGTGTCAATCATGTTTATGGTGTCGAGTAGATCAACATTAGCAGATGCAAGTTGCATTCTTGGCCGTTTTTCCACTTTAAACACTGTAAAAGATAAATAGTTGAGAAAATAGTTGTGAAACTTGTCACAGTTGTTTCCTGGATGGAAACAAATTAATTAGCAAAATTAAGTGACACCACACTACAATTCTACAATTATTTTACGTCTATTTAAAAATGACAGAAATTGAGTTATTCCTTTATCATTTTAGTTTAGTTTTAAGCACATGCCTGCATGAACAGATAGTGAAATGTTATAAAATTCCTAAAGGGATAGTTTGCCCAAAACTGAAAAATTGTCATCAGTTACTCACCCACAGGTTATTCCAAACAGTCAATTTCTACAGTCAACTGTTTGGTTATCAACAATCTTCTAAATATCTTCTTTGTGTTTAACAGAAGACAGACACATGAAAGTTTGGAACAGCCTTTGTGTGAGTAAATGACAATTTTTCAGTTTTGGGCAAACTATCCCAAAATGTTTTGACATTATTGTTTTACTATTTTAAGGCATATCAATATGAGAGTGCAGTGTTTCATTGTAAAAGAGCTTGAAATCTGTTTAACTGTAATTAAAAACATTTTTAAAAAAGGATCCACAACACCGCAAGGCACAGTTTTCATGTTTTCATACAGTTTCTTTTGAGTAAAATTGTCCATTTAAACTTTAGTCTGTATAAAACAAATGCTTGTTTTGTATTTTTAATGTCTCAACAATGTAAAATCTTAAACTCTTTAAAAACATTAAAAGAACTGGAAACACTAGTCCAAATATGCCTCACCAACAACCATTTTTTAACAGTAAAAAAAATGTTGCAAATCACCTGAAATGCTGTTTTGGTAATTCAGAGCTCTGTTGATTATGTTCTCTTCGACTCACCGGATGGAAACGGTGCTTTATTTGCAAATGTTTTATGCAAAATTGCAATTTTGCGCAGAAGTTATATTCGCAACTTAGGATGGGAACATAGCTAGTGTACATGTGTCCACCCTACAGAGTGTTAAAGTTAATGAGATGATCAAGAGATTAATTAAGTGATGATTGACCATTAGTGATTAACACCTGATGATAACGAGCAGAATATTCACAACCTGATTACACACACAAGCTGATTAGTTAAGCTTGTTTCTATATTAGTTAATAATTAGTAGCTGAAGTGTTAATGTAGTGATACTTCTTAGTCCTGCATTACTTCCTGCACAGTTACCTATTCATGACGGACCATTATTCTAAAGTGTTACAGAGTCCAAAGACAAAGTCCTTTTTCTGTACCACACTCTACCAAGTTAAGGTCTTTTGCCTTTGTAGGGTAGTATAAAATACTTACAGTATAAATAATTTGTACATTTTCCTGGTAGTTACTGCTTTTAACCCAAATATTACATATTGTTCCCTTATACCTACATGTACATATTATAGTTACACAATAATTACTGAAGTTACGCTGTAAATTTGTTTTACTTGCGCAGTACTTTCCGGGCTGTAATCTAAAGTGAGCATTTCTATGCTGGTGTCAGTCACTAATGCCTTGCTTGAAAAATCAGGAAAAAAGTCTCGCAAAATCCTGGTGGGACTGCTTGTTAATTTAAGATGTCATATTTCATTTTTATTACATTAATCACTGATTCTTGAGATAAGGGATAAAACATATCCCGAACACAAAAGCCCTATTTGTGTTAAAAAGAATATCAGCACAATAAAAATACTTAAGTTATATCTAAGGGAAATGTGTATACTCAGGACATTCATTGTTTATTCTTTTAAATAATTTCTTTAGTATTATTTTAAAAGCACACTCTATACTTGGAAACACATGTAATATAACCTGTCCTCATGAGGTCACAATGTAAAACTGCCAAACAAAGTGTTTAAAATGCAGCAAATTAAAAAAATACACAGTTACATTAAAAGGCGGAGATCTTTAAGATATCAAAAAATACAACAAGTAAATATTGAATAATATTTTCCATTAAAAAATAGCTTTAAAAGTTGTGTCCTCACTTTGCGTCAACACTGTCCGGATGTTTTATAATTCTGAATAAATCAGGCAGTGTCATGGGCAGCTTTTGTCACAGTCATGGTCTGTTTGTTTTGGTTTTCTGTTATCACATGTTCCTTTGTTCTGTCTCCCCGGTTAACATCAGAATTAGTTCATCTGTGTCAGCTGTGTGTTATCATTATCCTCTTGGTGTTCACTATATAAGTTCCTCCCATTCCTTCAGTCTCTGTCCAATCTCAGTTATGTCATGTGTGTTGTGCGATCATCTGACTGACTTCCTTGAGAATACTATATTAAACTCTCTGTTTGAGAACTACCGTTACCTGTCTTCGCCTTCCTGCCTGCACAGTTTGTAACAGCTTTAACTCTGAGGAGCTCTTACTGTTTCCTGTTCATTGTGGATCTCACAGTAGGACACATAGTCCTGGAAGTTATAGATGTTTTTATATTTTAAACAAACAATATTGAAGTTTCTGCGGTCACAGCCTTTACATGTCAACTCCGTCATCGCAGTGTTATAGTTTCTGTAAATAGTTGTGGGATAAATCTTGCCATTTTGATATGTTTATTAAGGCTGCAACTGAGGAAAAAAATGAAACTGCTCCACTGTACAACCCATGAGTAAGGTGGAAAAACATTAAATTTTGTCAACTCCGTCAGGTTTTATGTCTGATAGTTGACAAGTGCTCTCAAAAAGTCTTTATTATGTGATTTAATACGTTTTTTGCATGTGGGGAATTCTTCTAATGCTGTTTCATTATTATATTTACATATACTGTATATCTGGCCTCAGCTTGACCTTTGTCAGCATCGTCAGGTGAAGGTTTTTGTTAATTTTGAAAGAAATGTCATGTTCTTTTTTCAATTTCTTGTGTAAAAATGTTAACATCAATGAAACTACATAATGATATGTCTTAATTACCTAAGAACATTGGCGATATATGTTTAATATTAAAGGGGTGGTAAAACACATTCTTTTGAAGGCTTGATTGTGTTTGTGGGGTGCACTGTAACATGTGTTCATGCTTCGTTTTTAAAAAAATCATTATTTTTCATATATTTGACCTTTATTCTACACTGCTCTGTCCCTCCTTGTAAAACGGTCTGATGGTTTCCGGGTTGTATGAAGCCGGTCCCTCAAAAATACGCAATGGGCTCAGATTGGTTAGCTGGCCCAGTGTGTTGTGATTGGCTAACCGCCTAGTGCACGTTTGTCGGAAAAACCACGCCCCTTCCCTTTACCGGTAGACTGTGCTTTGGTCAGTATTAGAAACAAAGGCGTCAATAAAACCACACCAATCTGAGCCCTAATCAGACCCAGAACATTTTAGTGAAGATGATCGAGCAGAACCTGTTCAGTCCTCAAGAGTAAAGACTGCGGATCTATAGTGATCGCTACTGAATGGCACTGTTACTTTTGTATTTTTAGAACGATTATAGCCAAATATCAGTCGCAAGAGCTATTAACCCAAAACGAACACTAAACATTGGCTTTACTATAGTAGCCAAATCACACACAGAACCATGTTTAGCATGCCTGTAGATAAACTATACATAAAAGCTCTAATCAAAGAATCATTTACACTAATGCCAAGTTCGCTGTTGAGATTTCAACGTTAGGTGTTCGTCGGATAACGTTAAGTATGAATGAGCATTTAACAGACTGGTTTGCAGAACAGCGTTGTCATCTGTTTACTTCCTTGCTACAACCTACAATTAACAAGTCAATTAACAAGGGCAGTCGTGGCCTAATGGTTAGAGAGTCGTGAAATGTGCAGCGGGAGCCGTTGTGCTTCATACTGGCAGTGTTTGTCTCGCGCAGCTGAACCGCGGCTCGTTAATTGCAAAAGCAAATCTTAATCTTTAAAAGCAAATATCTCCCTTTGCTTTAAACTTTGAACGTTGTAACTTTGCACACTGTAAAACCTAACAGTTGTATGTACTAAAAAAAAATGAGTTCACTGCACTCAAACATTACAGAATGTTGTGTGGACACAATGACTGAAACAGAACTCAAAATGAATGAGTTATAGAACATTTCTAGTTCCCAATATGATAATTGGATAATAATTGTATTGTTAAGTGATTAAATAAGTAATAATTGCAAATTGGTGGTGACACCTGATGATGGTAATGAGCAGAATCACTGAAGGAAAGAGAAACACAAGAACTACAACTGACTTCAGCCACAGCTTTAGATGAAATCAACTGAAGGATAAAAGAAGACATTAAATCTCTGAAGATCTCAGCAGAGGAGGATTAAACAACTCCACAAACAGCATTACCAGCTTCACACATTACTAACCAGACTAACTTTATTTCTGTCATTTCTGATATATTGAAAATAATAGCAGTCACCATGATGGTGTTCAGTGTTTGCGTTTGTTGGGATCTTGACCCTTGACAAAACATGTCTTGCTCTGGCTGCTTTAACGAAGCACATTTGTTATGATAAGAAAAGCCAAGAGGAAATGTGATCAGCTGGTGTTGGTTGTTTTTTGCTGATGATATTATCGTTATGGAATGACTAAATCACTTATCTCATTCAGAGTTTAATGCTCGGGTTATAGAGGTTTTATGTTGTTTTTTTTAATAATTATTCATTAAAGAACCTATGTAATCCTACAGCACAAGATCCAGGATGGTTGCAGAGATCAAACAGGATATAAATGAATAAAATTAATGCACAGAAGGTTTTAATCTACAACAGTACCCTGACACACACAGACATCAGGAATCAGCGTATGAATCTCAACAATGGTGACAATCCAAAAATATATTCAGATAAACAGATCAAATTTGAACATAAAACAAGCTACAAAAACATCACAACAAACACAGCAAAAGTAAAAGCAAATAGTAAGAATCAAAGAAAATGAGTCACAATTCAGATGCATATTTTATTCATGCCGCAATGCATGCTGGGACCCATGAGGGAGTTTTGATTGGTGGTATCCAGCATGCACTGCAGCATGAAGCTTTTCATTTATTGTCACCATTGTTGAGATTCATACGCAGATTCTTGATATCTGTGTGTGTCTAAGTAACGTCATAGATTAAAACTGCATTACAACTTTTGAGCACTACATGATTTTAAAATTTTGCATATTATTCAATTACCACAACAGTGCTGGATCGTGTGCTGCTGAATCACGTAGGCACCATTATGAATAATACAAATATTAAGAGCACAATACTGCTATAACCAGAGAATAAAACTCTGAGTGAGATCAGTGACTTAAGCCACCACATGATGATTGTACCAGCATCACTGTATAGCCAACATCACCTAATCACATTTTCTCTAGGCATTTCTTACCATAACAAATGTGCTTTCTAAACACAAAGTTAAAGCAGCCAGAGGGAAAAAAATTAAAGTTAAATGTTTAAGGGTCACGAGCCCAACTAAAGAAAAGACTCATCTCCATCATGGTGACATGATGAATGAATGATCAATTTAATTATTATTTTCATTAAAACAGAAATGACAGAAATAAAGTCAGTCTGGTTAGTATTGGATAGTGTTGTTTGTAGAGTTGTTTAATCCTCCTCTGTTGAGATATTCAGAGATTTAATGTCTTCTTTTATCTTCTGTTATTTCATCTAAAGCTGTGGCTTAAATCAATTGTAGTTCTTGTGTTTCTCTTTCCTTCTGTGATTCTGCTCATTATCATCAGGTGTTCATAATTAAATCAATCAGTGCTCAATCATCACTTAATTACTCAACTGCAACATATATTAAGAATAATTTAAAAAAATGTCTATTATTGTACTCAACTGAAATGAGCTTAGAGTACTCATAACTGTTGGTTTTTAAACTCAAATTATTTGAGGTAAAGTTTCCTCAAATGTAATGAGTTTGCTTAACTCATTGGGTTTGACTTTGTGTGTGCTATTGTGAGCTAGCAGTAACTAGCAAGCTCTCTGAGTTAATTTAAAGTTTGTTATTTCTGTTGTTTTACTCATTATAGTGAAGTTTTAGCTGTAAAAATTATTTGAATGCAGTGTAAAGTTTAATTGGATATTAAGAAATATCCTTGGTTTAGTGGACTCAATTAAAATAAGTTCAGAGTACTCATAACTACAGTTTTTCTTTACTTCAATTAAGTTTGTTAAACTCAATTTAATTGAGGTAATCAGTTTCCTCAAATTAAATGAGTTAGCTTAACTTGTTGGGTTTTACAGTGCAGATGTTGTTTATGCTCAAGCAGCAACATTACAAACTAGCTAAAGTTAGAAAAGTGAAATCGTGGTTTACCACCCCTTTAAAAGGAGGGAGGAAAATTAAGGAATTTAGAAACTGGGTTGTTCATAATAGTGTGAAAACAAACACAAAATAAACATACGAGAATGTATTTGGATGATTTACTGAAAACCAATATTTCATAACTAAAGACTTTACACTGTTTTTGGATATATTAAATTAAATTAGCATGCTTTTTAGTGTGTCTGACGGAGTTGACACAAATTAAGTTATGGACTGAATACATATAATTGTTTAGAAAAACAAATTTAGAAAAAAGCTGTTCCCTTACATGGTTTCTTATCCGAGACCTTTGTATACAAAAATAACAGTGTTAGTTTTTATATTTTTTTTACATCTAATGCATGTTTTGTCCCTTTTCTCAATAATCAGTGTAATATAACAACATTCACCAATCTGTCTGAGAGTACTTGAGATTATATACATAATTGACATACCAAAGTTAAGAAAGTGAAAGAAGTAAATAAACACACAAAATACAAAAACTACTAAATATAGGCCAACTATTAAAATAGAGTTACCTTGTCTTCTGTGGTTTTCAGACCTTTCTGTTTGTCGCAAGTCTTAAAAGCTCACTAGGTCTTTGGTGGTGTCGCAAGAGCTGTACTTTGATCCTTCAAAAGTGCAGCTTCTGTCAAACTGTTTCTGGGTTGCCAAGTCCCAGAAACATTTATAGCCAAAAGACGGACTCAAAACTCGCCCAGAAGGAATGAAAACTACAGCCCGTCCAATCACAGTTGAGAGCTGTGGGATTCCCATAAAAGCCCTTAAAATAAATTGTATTTATTCTGTTTAAAATAGATATGAGTAACACTGTCCCAACAATCAGTGAGAGTCTGAGAAACTTCAAGCAGTAAACAATAATGCCAGTAAAGTACAGTTTTTTAATGAATAGAATTGATCACAGATTTAACTTGAGCTTCTTCCTTAATATTTAAAGGTCAATCAAAGAATGTTGTCCAAAGAATGTTTTCTGCTAACATTATGAGGATAAAATAAATCATCAAATACTAATGACAATATATCTGGTCATTTCATGAATGGAAATTAACACTTTCAAAACAAACACTTGAATAACCTTTCCATAAGCTCAAGAGAAAATTGAGAACAATGACTAACTAATGACTAATAATGACAATAACTTTCTCATGTTCCAAGGATGTTCTTTTAAAACATCACACACAACTTTATTCATTTGAAGTTAGTTATTCCAAGAATATTGTTCTAAGAACGTTTTCTCCCAACATTATGATTTTTTTACTTCTACAAGCAATGTATAAATAATGTTTTAGTGCTAATCTTTTTAGAACATTATTGACAACCAGATAACATTGAACATTAATGGTCCTGGAAAATAACTATGAGAGAATCTTGACAGAACATTAACCAAAGTTATGAGAATGTTCCCTGTTAGCTGGGAAATCACGTGGACAGTAAAAGCTCTTAGTCACCAAGACAATTATTGCAAACATGACCTCAAACAGGAACAAAACTTGTGATCACAGCTCACAGTATGCAAACTTCAAATGGGGTGACGAGAGACAAAAAATATTTTACAAAATCATCAACCTTAATCATTTGTCACTGTGGCCTCAAAGCTTCAGCACTGCCACACTGAGCCCAATTGCTATGTCTGAGGTAAAACACACCCCCTCATTACCATATGGACAAAGAAATGTGGAAATAAATAAATGTCCACAAATAGAAATATACATAAATGTGGAAATAAATAAAAGTGGAGGAGATGGTGATGTGCCTGTGACGATCTCGTGAGACATCGTGTGCGATCTAACATGGCGGCGCCCTGAACACAGCTAAAAACTGTCACGGTTCATGAATTCATCGTCTCATTCTGCCTGTGTTGTGTGGTGTTGTTGGAGGCGTGGTCACTGATTACTCATCACCTCATCACACTCACCTGCTGTACCTGATTACCAGGGCTATATCACCGTGTGTCTCACTCAGTCTTGTTGTCAGATCGTTGCAGTGTGTCCTGTGGGTTTCCTGTGTGTCTCGTGTTCTTCGTGGGATTGCTTCACCCCGGTTCCGGTTCCAGCCGACCGTGTCTGCCCATTTGCCTCCCTGCTGCACTGAGTTCACCAGCGTCCTGCCATCCTGCCATTTGGACTGTGCTGCTTTCTGCCTTCAGATACATTACTGTTCTGATCTACCTTGTATGTTGAGTAATAAATCATTGTTGATTCGCTATTGGATCCTTCTGCTTATTTCTACCAGCGCTCACGACAGAACGATCTGACCAACCATGGATCCAGTGAAGAGGGCGGAATTACAAGAGTATTTGACTGCCAACAGTCAACGTATGAAGCGGCAGGAGAAGCATATCACCGCCAATGCACAGGCTGTGCAGGTACTCGTGCAGCAGGTGTCCGAGCTCTCGACTCAAATCCAACACCTGACATCGCCCACTGCGCCCAGCCCACCGTCCGTTTTCCCAGACCCAGTCGCCGTCACCAACCATCACGAACCCCGCATCCCCACACCAGAGAGGTACGCGGGTGAGTTATGCAGACCTTTTTTGACTCGCTGCTCTCTATTCTTCTCACTACAGCCTCTTACGTTCGCTACTGAGAGAGCGAAGGTGGCGTTGGTGATCAATCTACTATCTGGCCGAGCAGCGGTTTGGGGAACGGCGGTGTGGGAGACTGACCATCAATGCTGTTCTTCGTTCCAGACACTCTCAGCGGAACTTAGAAGGGTCTTTGATCGAGCAGCAACAGGTCGCGAGGCGGCTCGCACACTCTCGGAATTACGTCAAGACCAGCATTCGGTGTCGGAGTACATGATTCAGTTCCGGAACACACTGCAACGAACATGTGCCGGAGGGAGTTCGGTCCGACGTTATTCGATGGGGTCATGGTTCCAATGTGGCTTGTCATCCAGGAGTCAATAGAACCAAGTTTTTGGTAAAGCAACGGTTCTGGTGGCCTGGCATGGCTCGTGACATCCGGGAATTCGTATTGGCTTGTTCAGTTTGTGCCATGGGTAAGACTTCCAATCGCTCCCCAGATGGGTTACTCCAACCGCTGTCTGTTCCTTCGAGACCCTGGTCCCACATTGTGCTAGATTTTGTTACCGCCCTCCCGCCCTCTCAAGGCAAGACGGTCGTTTTGACCGTTGTGGACCGGTTCTCGAGAATGGTTCATTTTATTCCCTTGCCTTCGGCCAAGGAGACAGCGGTGGCTGTCGTAGATCACGTCTTTCGTTTACATGGCCTTCCGATGGACGTGGTTTCCGACAGGGGGCCCCAATTTATATCCAAATTTTGGCGTGAATTCTGTAAATTACTGGGGGCGACAGTTAGTCTGTCTTCGGGGTTCCATCCCCAGAGCAATGGTCAAACAGAGCGAGCCAATCAGGATCTTGAGAGAGTGTTGCGATGTATTGCTGCCAAGAACCCTTCCTCTTGGAGCCAACTGATTTCTTGGGTTGAGTACGCTCACAACTCGTTACCAGTGTCGGCCACGGGCCTCTCTCCGTTTAAGTGCAGTTTAGGTTACCAGCCACCTATCTTTCCTAGTCTGGAGTCCGAAGTCGCGGTCCCCTCCGCCCACGCCTTCATCCAGAGGTGTCGTCACACATGGAATAGAGTCCGTGAGACTCTGTTCCATGTGGGTAGACGCACCAAGGCCCAAGCCGATCGCCACCGGTCTAAGCCTCCCGTATACGTCGTGGGTCAAAAAGAGTGGCTTTCATCTAAGAACATTCCTCTGCGGTCCGTAAGTAATAAACTGGCTCCTAAAATTCATTGGCCCGTTTCCTATCACCAAGATCATTAGTCTGGTGACAGTCCGCCTCAAACTACCTCCAGCGTACGGGAGGATTCATCCCGCCTTTCATGTCTCCAAATTGAAACCTGTTTTTCACTCCCACATAAATCCGCCAGTCCCGGTTCCCCCCCCTGCCGCGTCTCGTAGATGGGGAACCTACTTATTCGGTCAACCGTATTCTGGATTCTAGACGGAGGGGACGCGGATTTCAGTACCTGGTGGACTGGGAAGGTTACGGTCCGGAGGAGAGAAGTTGGGTTCCTGCCAGGGACATATTAGATCATTCCCTTATCGATGATTTCAATCGACAGGTAGGTCCTCCTGGGAGCGCTCGGAGGCGCTCCTAGGGGGAGGGGTACTGTCACGGTTCATGAATTCATCGTCTCATTCTGCCTGTGTTGTGTGGTGTTGTTGGAGGCGTGGTCACTGATTACTCATCACCTCATCACACTCACCTGCTGTACCTGTTTACCAGGGCTATATCACCGTGTGTCTCACTCAGTCTTGTTGTCAGATCGTTGCAGTGTGTCCTGTGGGTTTCCTGTGTGTCTCGTGTTCTTCGTGGGATTGCTTCACCCCGGTTCCGGTTCCTGCCATCCTGCCATTTGGACTGTGCTGCTTTCTGCCTTCAGATACATTACTGTTCTGATCTACCTTGTGTGTTGAGTAATAAATCATTGTTGATTCGCTATTGGATCCTTCTGCTTATTTCTACCAGCGCTCACGACAAAAACAAAAAAGTTCATAGACGGTAGAGCCTGACCTACAGTATATATCGGTGGGACAATATTATCGGTAATTATCTGATATTATCTGCCGATATTAGGCATTTTCCAGACTATCGGTATCGGCATTTATGACGGCCGATAAATTAATATTTAAAAAAATAATAAAAACGGACGAAACACCGCTCAACCACATTATGAGTTTGGCGTTTCATAGTTTTTATACATTTTATTTATCAGAACTTACTGTATATATTAAATATATTTTTATGTTTCTCTGTTATGTTGTGACAATTAAACTGAATTATCATATTATTTTAGAGAGGCTGAGGGATCATGAATAATCTGTTTAAGTTTTTTTTATGCGTTTCTGTTTTTTATATATATATATAAATAATCGGCCGAAATATCAGAATATCTGATTTTTTAATCACCAAATATTTGCATTGGTATCGGCCTTAAAAATCCTTTATCGTTTGGGCTCTAATAGACGGCTGCTTCGGAGACTGCTTTATTCACTGGATTAAAAAACTATATAATACTCCACTAGCATCTGTTATAACGAATGGCATAATATCATCACCATTCCAACTCCAGCGAGGCACTTGCCAAGGCTGCCCCTTATCACCATTACTTTTCGCCTTTTTTATAGAACCTCTTGCTGCTGCAATAAGACAGAATGTTAATATTTTTGGAGTTTTATCAAACAACACTAATCATAATGTCTTTATACGCAGGCAACATACTATTTGTACAAATCCTAAAACATCACTCACAGAAATAATTAAACTCATCAACGAATATTCTACCATATCAGACTACCCCATAAACTGGACTAAATCAACAATTTTACCACTGAATATAAAACAAAGACAGGAGCATACAGGACACACCGTTCAAAATTAATAATATTACATTCTTAGGAATAAACATATCCCAGAACCTCTCTGACTGAAAACAATAGAATATGATTTAACTTGATGCACTGAAAAAAATAATTAATTCATCCAATTAAAAAAAATGCAGGGTAATATTTCACATCTATATTTTATAACTTGAGCCAATGAAAAATAAATAACTTTTCAGTCTGGTTTTAGATCAATGCACAGTACGGAAACTGCTTTGTTGAAGGTCAGCAATGACCTTTTGCAAACCCTAGATACCGGTTTGCACGCAGTGCTTGTCTTATTGGATTTAAGCGCTGCAACCATAGTATCTTGTTACATCAGTTGGAAAAAGTGGTGGGTATTCAGGGTGTCACGTAATCAGGATATTCGTCTCCGGGAAAAAAAAGGCATTTGGGGGGTAAAATATGTGTTATCTTGGCAGGGCTGCCTGCTCAAATTCGCATTCCTGGGTCTGTATAATCACATAATTGGGGTCGCTTCAACCCGCGGACTTGGCAACACAGGGCAGTTGAGTTCTGTTGACATTTGACAACTAACGTTATGCGTCGCTCCGTTGCTCTGATTGGTTGTAGGTCTATCAAATTGAGGTCTTTACTGGTTCGTTTGAAACACGCCCCATAATCACAGCCCAACGGAGCAGATCAGACTCATATTCTGACTAGAATTGAGTATGACTACGTCAGGCTAGAGCGTACCTGGTTGTGTTAGTCTTTCGATCGGCAGAGGCACTTTCAACACTTTTTCCATAAATTGAATACAGAAGGCGTACTTTACTTCATAAAGTTTTAAATATGGATATTTTTCTTACACAAACGCATCTTTTCTCTTCAGGGGTCCTTTATTAACACCCCAGAGCCGTGTGGAGCAGTTATATGACGCACAGATGCATTTTTATGGACTTCAAAAACAGAGCAACTATTACTTCTATTATAATGCTTGGATTAGCCTGGACTTTTTTAATATAACTCAGATTTTATTCGTCTGAAAGAAGAATGTCACACACCTAGGATGAGTTGAGGGAGAGTAAATCATGGGGTAATTTTAATTTTTGGGTGAACTATCCCTTTAACATTCATTGTTGTTAGAGTCCATTTCATAGTCAGTTTCTACATACTGATGATGACAAGAGGAGAAACACTTTGAGTTTGCGTTTGATGATTAATGATTCTGTCATTGAACAACACACATCTGCTGTTTTGCTAGTGTCCAAAATTTTGTTAGTGTCTCTAAATGCCAGTCCTGCAGCCGCTCTACGACTGATTCCCATGCTCTCAGCCTCCTTTATGGCGCTTTCTTTCTCTTCATATGTCACCACCCTCATCCCAATGAGGTTAGCTATAGCTGTTATGTACACGTCAGTAATCATAACCCGTTCAGCTTCCTGTCGTGACTCCTCTGCTAAACTCCAGTACATTTCCTGCCATTCTGTTAAAATGCCCCTTTGTGCTTCAGTTTGAGCTGCTTTATTGTGTTTTTCTCCTCCTCAGTGAATCGACCCACTCTAATCACGATAATAAAAGCGTGTGGTCCAGGAGACGAGTATGTTGCAAATTTCACTATTTCTTTCATAATTCAGTTTTAACCTCGTTATCACTGAGTACATTATCATAAAGTCCAGGCGTGTCGATCACTGTGATCTCTTTACCCATCCTCTCTGTGGTTTCTGAATGACACTGTTTCGTCTGAGAGGTTGAACCGGCTGTAGATTTGAACACATTTCTGCCAATGCTGTTTCCTGCTGCACTTTTCCCAGATCCAGTTTTTCCCAGCAGAACCAGCCTGAGATCTTTCCTCTCAGGAATCTGATGCTCATCTGGATCTTCAGCTGTTGAACTTTCTCCTGAAACTACAACAGAAAACACAAATCAGTCGCTGTATCAGTGAGTTTTGAATTCCACAACACATGTGAGGCATTTGCAGAAGCTCTTAACTAATTACAGCACAACAGATATCACTGCTTTACATCTAATGAACAGGTGAGCATAATCCTCCATCTATTACTGAAATTATTACACCAAAAGAATAATTTACAGTTGATGTCAGTCTCCTTGCTGTTGCTCCTCTTCATCTGTTCCATGCTATATTTCCCACTGTTCTCCGTCATCATTCCTTCAATCTTTAAGTAGTAGTTCTTGCTTCTGATCGTCTGATTTACTCCTGTTATTGAAACAGTGAAACTTTCCTCCACATTCTGTCACCAGTCGCTGGAGATCCTCATGATCTTTGTGTTGTAGATGTTCCTCAATGGTCTGATCCAGATCCTCCAGTTCATCTCCACGTGTGAACAGATCTCATGATGTACTTCTGAACTTCAGGACCAAATAAACACTTGATATAATCCAGGATCTCTTCCTCATTTCCCACAGGTTTCTCTAGAGGAACGGCTCGCTGACATCTCTGAAAGAGACGGAAACATGTATAGTATGTATTATTACCCACATTTGCATCTGCTACAAACACACAAGAGAAAAACAAATGCAATAAATTATTCTCAGGGCGTTTCACACTGGCAGTTTAGTTCTAAACGGGTCACGGTTAGCATGAAAAACTGTTAATGTGAAAGCTAATGATCATGCGGACCCGGGGGACCGAACCCGAGAGTAGGAGGAATGAGTTCGGTGGCACTCGAACTGTGCCATGATTCACGTGAATGAGAAAGCAACACGGACTCTGGTGTGCACTTGTTCAGGAAGTAAAGTAGCCTGTGCATGAAGCTTTAGCCGACGCCGATGTATTTAGGGATGATTGTGTTGATGATTTACTTTGAACAAAACCAAAAATCATTAACAAGACTTTTGTCTCAAAATATATTCAATAATTTTAGCGATTCTCATTTGCTACATATATATACATAATTAAAAAAAAAAAAACATTGAATATGAGATCAAATTAGTGCAGAATCAACTTTTTGGAAGCATACAACCACAACTGTTTTTACAATATGATTGTAAAAGGTTTGTTACTCATTCTCTATATTAAGATCAACCCCCTTATAGTGCCCCCTTTTTTTGGTCGAGCCACTGCCCCTCAGAATTGCTTACAAGTACAATTTTGGCTGTATTATTTTGCTGTTTACATTTGCATTTTGCACCGTACTTTTAACTGTAATATGCAACCACTTTCCACTGCACTTTTACACTTTTTTCGGATAACTTCTGTCCATAATTTATTGCACTACCTTAATCCACTACTATATTCCTCATCTTAGCCTAACATATCATTGTATACCTCTATCTGTAAAATTCTGTTTATAGTAATTGCCATCTGTATATTATATTATATTCATAATACATATTCACCTTTAAATTCTGTTTATAGTAATAGCCATCTGTATACTTATTCACTGTACATATTCACCTGTAAATTCTGTTTATAGTAATAACCATCTCTCTATTTATATATACTCAGTACATATCCATGTCCTGCACTTATGCAAACGTTGTATATCCTGCACTTGCTGCTATTGCACTTCTGGTTAGACCTAAACTGCATTTCGTTGCCTTGTACCTGTACTTGTGTAATGACAATAAAGTTGAATCTAATCTAATCTAATCTAATCTAATCTAATTATTTGTGTCCCCTTTATACATTTTATTGCTATGTTTTTTTCACTACTGCATGAGTTCAACAGAGCTCAAAAGGTTGACTGTGCAATAAAAATGCTGCCTATGCAAATAATTGTGAATTACTTTGGCTCCCACCCACAATCTGTAAATATGTACTTAAATCAACATTTACAGTAAACATTACAGTTCCAACGATTACAATGTTGGCAGATGAGTCAGCAAGGCAGTTATCTTGTGGCCAGCTGACACATAAAATACAAAAAGCAAATTAACATTTTTGATATATTAAATAATTTGTGCATCATTAGTTTTTTTATTTATTTCTCTATTATGACATACATTCATTCATCCTATGCATATTGCCTAGATTCCAATAGGGTCACATAGAGTAGTGGAAAACAGAAATATGTACACATGATTTGAAAGTTTATTTGAATAAATATCTAAATGTAAATGGTGTGCCTCATAGCTGACACCAGCACTTTACAGTTGGTTTTGTGGCTGTAAATCATTCTCTTCAAATGCTATTGAACTTAGAAACATGTATATCAATGTCGTATGTAACTTTAGAGAGTAGAGACTGTCCCTAAATTTGCAAATATCGAACGTCAAGCCAACTTTTAAGCAATCTTTTAAGGTACAAGTGGCCGTCACTGGGGTGGGACCCTTAAGGGGACATTTTTGTAGCTCTAAGTCAGGGGTAGGCAAGTTCGGTCCTAGAGAGCTGATGTCCTGCAGAGTTTAGCTCCAACCCTACTAAGCCACCACAGTATAAAACTCATGGCTCCCAGCATGCTTTGCAGCATTAAGTATGTCACCATTGTTGAGATTCATATGCCAATTATTGATATATGTGTGCATCTAAACTGTTATGCAGTTATACAGTTTGTTCCTCAAGGAACTAAATTGTACCTCCACTGTAGGAAAAGGAAAAGGAACAGGCGATGCTATCAATAGTTTAATGCATTTGGTCTTAAATCACCTGGAGGATTCAGATGCTTATGCACAAGCACTTTTTATTGATTTTAGTTCAGCTTTTAATGCTATACAAACACATGTCTTAATTAAAGTTAGATGTCAATCCTACAATATCCGAATCATTCAAGTGCAATCATACAAGTACTGAGGTGTGTACACAGACATCTCTTTATGTGGGACACACATGTTGATTAGGTGTGTGAAAGACTTCACCAGAGATTGTATTTTTTATGAAGACTGCAGCTTTATGGAGTCTGTACTAGAAAGTGTCTTCAGATATGGCTTGTTTTCCTGTTTTGGTAATCTCTCTGTTAAATCTAAATCAAAGATAATGTATATTGTTGGAACTGTGATGAAAGACTATCCCAGTATTCAGACTCTGTACCTTTGAATGAGGCAAAAGGGATCTGAAGTGACCCGTCTCATGTACTTTACCGCTGTTATGATCTCTTGCGCTCTGGAAGAAGGTATAGAGTTCTCCTTTGTGCCCGTCTCAATCAGATTATTGAATATGGACGCTCTACCTATTCTCATGTGTATGGTGTGAATGATTATTGTGTACAGTTTTATAATGTATGAGGTGCTGCTCAAATGCTGGCTATTGAAGTCCATCACAAATAAAGGGACAATAAAGTATATTTCATATCAATACTATCGGCAGAATGGCATCTTTAACAGCATGTATAACCCGTTTAGTTTTAGGCAGTCAACACAGTGAGCTCTTCAAGACACATATTGAACTTTGACCTCATAAGATTGTCATCAAGAAAGTCTTCTATTCACTCATGTTTAACAACGCTTTGCTCAGGGTATGAGAAGGAAAGGTAACACAAGCTACAGATGCCACAGTGTGTTATTATAAAGTGTAATGAACGACAGGTTTTGAGCTAGAACAGAGTTTTCTGCCATTTCAGTAACTGTTCTCACTGTCCGTATGACTGAATATATACTGTAGTTGGAGATGCTCTGACCCAGTCGTCTAGCCGTCACAATCTGGCCCTTGTCAAACTCGCTCAAATCCTCACGCTTGCCCATTTTTCCTGCTTCTAACACATCAACTCTGAGGACAAAATGTTCACTTGCTGCCTAATATATCCCACCCACTAACAGAGATAATCAGCGTTATTCAATTATTACATGAATTTACAATTTCAGTCAGTGTTGCATTGTACGTAAATGCATATGGGCTTTTGTCTGCCATTGGTCTACTTGCTTACGTTCCATGGTTGCAAGAAACTGCTTTCAGCCTTGTGTGTAGATTATGCTTTGAGCCGCTATGGAAGCTTTTCATTCGTTTCTTTCACTGCAGTTACACGTTATTACCAAATGTGTAAAAATAAAAGGCAAGTTTAAAAAATATTCTGGTTCTTTTAATGTAAAAGGTGTAAATGCATTTTACTCAGGAAAAACTTTTTACAGAACGCTTCACAACATTGTTCATTAATAACCACGAAAATATACTTTCCCCTACATTCATGCAAAAAAATTAAAATTTAACACATTTTAAAATATATCTACAAGATGACTGTGCCAAACTGTTGAAAGATGGACACCGGCAGAAAGGAATGATGATGAATCACATGGTTTCCCATCCAGGAGGCCAACATAACAACCAAAACATCCCACTGACCACAAAAGAACAGCAGTATACATATTCATACCTTCAGAAATGAAGATTCAACGGCTTTCTATAAGCACAAAACAGAGATGATCATATGCCTACAGCTTTCAGTCTTAAAGAATAAAAAAGAGGTAAAGAATAATCTTTTAATTACATAAGTACATACAAAACTGTCAAATTCCCCTTACATTGTAAACACTCCAGATATTGCTACTTAAAAAAACTGTTTATCCATTTATTGCAAGAACTCAAATATTGTAAAATGTTTACTCTGATGGTAAATCAGAAGAAATGTTGTAGTGGCAATCACACAAAAACACGTGATTAATGACTAGCATTTCACATTTGCTCATCTTCACTAGTGTTTCCAGACATGATGTGTCAGATTCACACTCATACAGCTATAATCAAACACTGACATAACGGATTAACAATGCAGATTCATATTACAGTTTTACGGTGCAAATTGCAGTACATGCAGTGATTGCTGAACTAACCAAAATGGCGGCGCTTTGCTCGGCTGCACTGGCTCTCGATAGTAGTAGACATTTAACAACAAATAAGCCACTTAGACAAGTGACTTCAACAAGTTATGTGCAGCGTAGCAGGGCTAAATAAATATATGATCACTGTTTCATGCTAGAATCACGTGAAATCAGCAGTTTAGGGGCCGTAGATGCGATTACGTTGGACGCTCTGCATAGCAGATGCTGTAGTGGTCTCAAGCCATTGCTCTTCGGACATTGAGTTTTTGACTATTACATTTACATTTACATTTATGCATTTGGCAGACGCTTTTATCCAAAGTGACTTACAGTGCCCTTATTACAGGGACAATACCCCTGGAGCAAAATGGAGTAAAGTGCCTTGCTCAAGGACACACTGGTGGTGACCGCTGGGATTGAACCCACTTGACCCACTGGACCACCATCTCACATATTACATGCAGATAATTTTATCAACTGTCCTCATCACAGCAGTGCATCCCACCCAGTGAAAAACTTGTCTGGCTATCACCAGACCAAGCTCAATTTAAAATTGAACATTGGTCTGGGGAGTCTGCTATGTATTTTCTACTGCACAAGAGGCGTGATCAACGAGCATTATTCACGCAATTGGATAGTCCTTCAACCAATCAGGCCAACGATCAGGGTGACGTACTTTGCAGAGCGACGCAAAAACTCCAGACAGGTTAGGTTTGTATTGGTTAGTAGCATTGGTCAGCGGTTTGCAGAAGCAGCAATGGCATCGAGCGATTTTTGCAGGTTGTGCAAAAAAAACATGAAAGTGAGTGGTACCCACTCGAGCGATTTGTTTGCTAAACTAAAGAAATCAATCAGCATCGTCGAGAGGTTAAAAGGAATTGGATTGACGGTTGTGCGAGAGACGGGTAGATCAGATAGAATGTGCAATCGGTGTGCAACAATCATTACAGGAAATGGGTAGAAGAGAATGGGGGAGCGACATCTTCATCCACCGGAAATACTAGTGCTGATAAGAGAGGACGGGAACCTACTCCCACTAAAACTCAGAGGGATGTAAAGGGATGAGTCCTGGTGGAGCAACTAGGCCTACTGCATGGAGAAGCACAACAAAGGTAAGTCTATTTTTATCCAGTACAACTTGCTACATAGACCTACAATATTTTGTGTCATCATAGCACTCTATTAACATCTCAGGATATCACCGTGGTTTACGTATTGTTGTATCATGTGTAACCCTGTCAATTTTGCCCCAATAACGTCCTGAAATTACCTTTAATGCAAACACTTCAAACTATAGTAAAGTGCAATATCTAGTTCGCCACTAGGTGGCAGAGCACAATAAAACGTTCTTCTTCTGCTGTTTTTGGGCATTCGCGTGGCTTTAGGAAAAAGCCTGGAAAAACGGGAGCCAGAGCAGAAGTATATACTAAGATTGAAATTGATTTAGAAAATGAAATATATCCTCGAGGTTGAACTACATTGAAAGTTAGATGACACCTGTTGTAACACAAAGTTATCTCGGTGAGTGAAAACTGTAATTTTGAGTTGATTTGTTTGAAGCTAAAATGAAGCATTTCAATGTTACAGTGGATTACAGTGGATTAAAAAAAAAAAACAGTCTGGCTATCTACAATAGCAGTGGATGTTACCCCACAGGTACATTTTGTTGTATATTCAAATTTTGGTATAATGAAAAAATGCATTTTGAAAGGAAATAATTCTGTTTTTGAGTCAAGTATGTCAGTTTGAGTTACTATGCTATACTGAATTTTTTTTGTGTCCAATTCCATTTCATTGATTTTAATTTCTAAGTTGTATTATTGAACATATGGACTTTTAAATGATGGAAAGATGGAAAAAGGTCATTTAATTGAACATTAGTTAATTTTCTGCACATTTTTGTGTAGACTGTTTTTTTTTTTTTAGGTTTCTTCTGGTCCTGGATCCCTGGTGTCCTTTCCACCGAAGCTGGATTCCTCTCTGTTCGCCCTGGTGCCTGGTTCCCTGGTCCACTCTCTCAACTAACAGCGCTGCAACGATTTCGTTGGGTGGTTTGATATGGATGCTAAGTATTTAAGGGGTGGTTGGACAGTTAAAACATTTGAGTGCACTCAAGGGTAATTAATTTTTCTTTGAAAGATCTTCCTTTTTGTTTTTTGTTTCATGAGATCTCAAAAGTTGTGGCTGATTTGTTAACATCAATGGTACTAATGCTGTGTGAACTGAACTAAATATTGAATCTTGAATAAGAAAATAAGGAAAATAAATTGAATAAGAACTCCATTCAAACTTTAATCCATTGTCCTGTGCTTCCTTTGGAGTGGAATCTATGAGTCTTTTGACCATATGATTAGTACATAACCAACCTCTTCATTGAATCTAGATTTATATAACTCCTACAATAGATTCTTAGCCTGCCTATAAGCAGAACTACCACCGTAGGGTTACACATGCATCATGTTTTGCAAGTTTTATGTCGTGTAGTCCCCTCTGACTTTATATCTATGAGTGAAGTTGGTCATGTTGAACACTGCATGAGTGTTGAGCATGGTGAACACTTAAAACCATGCATCCTTCAGCTCATTCAGCATGAATGCACACTACTCTGCAGCCCAAAGGAGGGGTTCATGCTTTGGAGGTCTTCACCTGGGGACTTGGCCTGTTTCTCAGTTTCTGCATTAGAGGCAGATCTCCATCGCCTCTCTCCATTCTTGCTGTCCGTGTTCAACGCTACTTCCAGCCACTCCCGCCTCACCCCCATTGCCATCAGAGGCAGACAGCCCCAATTGTCTGCATTTGTCTACTATTTGAACAGCATTCTTTCATATGGTAGGGCAAAGAAGGCAGTGTTTAACAGGCTGTCCAAAATGTCAATCACCACCTCTCACAAATGTGCTATAGGAAAACAAAAAGAATTAGCAAACACGTGCGAATCGTCTACTCCAGTTGAAGCAGCAAAATGAACACTTCCTGCACATTTGAACAGTTGTGGGCATTACTCAACCAGACGACATAACGGATAATGAGAAGGCACTAAACAACATCTACAGCAGCCTGGAAGACCTTCAGTTGTCAGGTGAGAAAACAAACACACACGCACTCAAAATATTATCCTCATATTCTTGTCATCTATATGTAAAGAAAGATGGATCTTGAATTTTTGTATGAATGTGTAATATACCCAAACATTGGAGGTGACCGAAACTGGAGATGAGGGTAGAGCCACAGGAGGAGGGAATTTGATGTCAACAACCCTTGCATTGCCAGAGACACCGCCAACTCCACCGCCTACATACTCCATTATATTTGATCACCTGGATTTCTTCCTCCGTACTAGCCATCAATCCTTCCTACACAGTAACCAAAACATACACTGGATTCACCCCACTCATCATATTACCAATGAAAAACCGGTTAAAGACAGACTGCAATATGACCTTACCACATCTCTCCCAGGACAGGAAACACACATTTTTTACACAGAGAATTCATTATCCTAGGAAGCAGAATGCTGTGTAGGTACTTGTCCGTATTCCAACCATTCTCCAACATTGTGGTGCATCACATGCCACACCAATACTCCAAGGAAAGTCACAGCGGTCCACTGATGTAAGTACTCACCCCAATATCCCACTAATGTCAATTTACCACCAGCGTTTTTGTGTATGTCAACATTTTATTTGTGTTTCACTGAAGTTATTTTTCTTTATCTAAAGCTCCCCTTGGGACTGTTGTTCAAAAACGAGAACAAAACGACAGACTTGGTGGATGTGCTTCACCATATTCAGGAGAAGTAATTATTGAACAAGGCCTCAATGTTACTCTCTGTTTGGATATGGCCTTATGCCATAAAATATTTATGTTATTGTGTCACTATTTGCATCATCTATGCAGGTATGTGCCCAAGGGTCCAGAAGGACTAACCGAGTTGTTAGTCAGAGGTGACAGGTTGACTGAGGCAAACAGCCGAAACATTCAGTGGGCCTTTTCAGATGGTGACACGAAAGAGGAAAGGACGGAAGGCATGGTCTTCAAATTTGAGGACTGGCATGCTATCAGAGTAATTTTTGAAGTGAGTAAACCTTTCAAGATTCATACCAATCAAATCATACCAATATTAAAAATATATGTTGATTGGCAGTGAGGAAATACTCATTCTTAAGTAGTTTCAACACAGAGGACACAATATTTTCACACATTCATAATAAAAGTAAAGATTTTTATTGTGAATGCTATGCATTTACAATTATCAACAGTGTTTCAACATCTAGTCTGAGCTCTTAATCAAAGAAAAGGCAGATTCAGAGCTGCTACATGTTGATAGCATGTGGTCATGCTAACAATCCTCCTCATCAAAGTAGCCCAAGAAATCCATATCTGTCATCAACGAGTCATCATGACACTCAGCAGACTCACCTAACTCAAAGTCTCCAAATACCTCATAAATTATCCTTAGAATTTCTTGCACGTGTTGTTTTTTGCATACAGGGAGATTATTCATGATGTATTTATGATCAAATATTGCACTGCAGTGTTCAACAACTGAATCAATAAGCTCAGTGCTAAATCCTTTAGCTGTGGCAGTAGTGTACCAATGTGCGATTTCTATAACCAGACTTTCAGTGTATTTCTGCAAAAGATCTCTAATTAGCTCTTGGTCCTCTGAGGTAACTTTTCTATATTGAACAGGTGAAGAAATCTCTTGTAAATCTTCATAGTTGGGTAGTGGCACTGCACAACCTGCAGAGTTACACTTACAGACAGTATGTACAACAATGATGTCCAGGTTCTACACTTTTTGGATCATTTTCAAAGTTAGAGTAAAGGGCATGTCGAAAGCAGCCATTTCCGCTTTGGTCAATAACTCTCTGTACTGCCTCATCAGTTCATGGGTGCAGTTTGGTGGCATAGACAATAGCATGTGCCTGTGTGCCATCTCTGACAGCCCTGCCAACCTGCTGGAGCATGGCCTCCACATCATCAGGTACCCCATACATGATAACATGTGACACTTTGGTAAAGTTCACACCCAACCCAAGAGCAGTTGTGGCCACAACTACTCTGCAACTGCCCTCTCGAGAGAAAGATGATAGCACTCTGCTTTTGTTGACTGGGAGTGTCTGGCTGTGGAACATTCCTATTATTAGATTGTCCAGGGAATCATTGGCGACTTGTCTCAGGCCAAGCCTGATGTTGGTCCTGTTGGGGCTCACAGTGATGGTAGTTGCAGAGTCCAAATGCAACTGTTTCTTCACCATTGCTCTTGATTGAAAATCAGCCGATGTGGTCAATGCCAACACAGGTGTACCTAAAACACATAAATGAAACCCATCAGTGAGCAGCAATGGGAGTGTCTAAATATTATGTTGAAAAGGACTTGAAATGTAATTGTGTTTTTTCTGATGAGTGGTTATAGAAGTAAGGGTGGGGGAGGTTATCAAGGGAGAGGAGGTAAGCACCCCGAAAACACACAGCAGCTTTGAATAGTTAGTTTACATAAATGTTCTTACCGAGACAATACAAATCCAGTGACATGTTACACACAGGACAACTATTATTGTTTTAATTACCTGGTTTGACAATAGACCTAAGTTCCCCCAGCCGAACTCTCTCTGAATGCCGTCTGTCCTTTTGCAGCTATTCCCCTGGTTGGGAAATATCGGAGCTCAATATAAATTTACACAGCAGTCTAACACAACTGTATTTTCAAACCAGGGACATAAGTGCTGACTTGACTCACGCCAGATCGCATCTCAATCTTGTTTGCAATTGAATCATGACTATATTTTAGTGAATGTACTTTCCCTTACTTACCATTTGTAAGGGAGATGCCACTCGTCGACCACGATGCCAATTAGGTTGACTCTGTAGACCTCGGTGGCTAGCATCTCATGGCATTTTCGGCTTAGCCAAGACTCCAGACTGCGGAACAAAATCTGGTATTCGCCTCCTCGGATTAATTCCTCCACACCAGAACCAGGGTGTGCAGCAGAAATTCCAAGGTTGGTTGCCTCCCGGACCTGGTCCTCCATAAGCGCGACCAACTGTGACACGACCACAACAACAGGGTTTGAGCTGAGCTCCATGCTTTTGGCCACCAGCGGGGCTAGCTGGTAAATTAGGCTTTTACCAAAGCCGGTCGGTAGTAAGGCAAACACATCCTTCTTTTTTAGGAATTGTTCCAGGGCAAGTTTCTGTTCCGTTTTCAAAGAAAACTTGTCTTTGAAATCAAGGTGCTTCGGGGGCCGCCAGGTTCAATGTAAACAAAAAGCTGCTTGCCGTCGTTATACCCGCCAATAGCGAGCAAGATGGATAAGCCAGTCTGTGATTGGTTCCCGCAAAAGTGTAACAGAAGCAGCAGAAATGAATGTACGGGTTTCCAGACTGAGTTGCCGGGCGAAATCAAATCGCCGACAGATCAGGCTGGGTTTACCCAGTCTAAGTGTAAACACTTAAGAGGCCCTGAATATCAGCAAAGTGTTTTCATTGTAGCTGGGGACTTTAACAGGGCTAACATGAAGACAGTTCTCCCTCATTTCCATCAGTATGTGGATTTCGCTACCAGGGGTATGAACAGACTGGATCTAGCCTACACTTAGCCTGACAAGCCAGACCCACATCAAGATGTTTGGTCTGGGAACGCACCATTAACAGGGCTCAATCCGAGGGGCGGGATAAACGGTTGTCTGTCAAATTCCCTCTGCACGCAATTGGATAGCGCCACAACCAACCGAAGCGGAGCTAATGTTAGTTGATAGATTAAACTCCGAACACATCATCTTTTCTTACGAATGACTTCAGTGCCGTTCTTTGTTCTTTCCTCAAAGAAAAGCTTAACTCCAAGTCTTCCAGAGTCGCAGCCAAAATGCTGATCGCCAGCTTCTTTGTTTACCTGTAGCACCAAGAAAGAACCTCCTCCGCTCCGTCATTATGTTAAGCCTGCCCACTCTACACACGCTGTGATTGGCCTGACCAGAGTTTGGTTTTTCCAGCTCTGAGGTCTACCGAGAGTTGCTAGACTACACTCGCAGCAAAATAAACGTTCTGCCCCTAGGGTGCGTCTAGATTTCTAGGCTAGCCTACACTAACATCAAGGAGGCATTTAAGGCAGTACCCCATCTCCACATCGGCTCCTCTGACCACCTCTCTGCCAGGCCCGGTTCTACGGGGGTGCTAAGCACCCTCAAACGTAAGCAAAAGCACCCTCAGTTGATACTGTAATATTGGCGAAACAGATTTGGCAGATTTGCAAATTTGTTTCCTCTGGAGAGCGTCGATTGCATCTGTTTACAGCATGTTTTTGCAGCGGTGAGTAATGTAGCCAATGATTGCAATCACAGATATAGTTATTGATCTCTTGAACGCGATCAGAATCTCCCCGCTCAAAACGGCAGCGTTTTTAGGCTATGCAGTGCTGAGTTAATGCAGGCTCGCCTCACCTCTCATTAACAAGACACGATGTAGGTAAGATATTTATTGGTGACAACTTAATTTTTATAACGGAGCTTTGTGAGATCGCGATGAACTGACAAAGCAACAGCATTTTAGTGATCGTAGCGATCTTGGCTCACTTTCGAGGCTACAGTCCATAACATTCATTGAATAAAACTATTATTGCTAAGAGGACCGACGGCCAATCGCATGCTGCAAAGATTAGGAAGTGACATATAAATATAAACGCCACTCTGCACAAGACTGAAATATCCTCCTGAGACCCAGAATAGAGGTTTTAATTATATTTTAGTGAATTTCTCTGACAACATGCACAGTTTTAAGTCTGGATATTCTTATGAAATATGATGTTTTATAAACATAGTTCGGGAGGAGCACGTTCAGATAATTGACACAGGTGGAGAGCACTCAGCTAATCAACAGTAAGAGGTGTATATATACACGCAGCAGTCTTACCTCCATTTATTGATAGTTTTCTAGCATCCCTCCACCACCCCTTCTCCACACTTTTATTTTATCAACCACTTACATACACGGGGGTACTCTGGGTTCGGGCCAAATTCCGAGCTCGAAGCCCTCCCCCCGGACAGCACGCCAAATACGCAGTTAAATTATTCTCCATAAATTATATGTAAGTGTGAACTCGTGAAATTAGACATTCTTATGAAAATATTATTACACGTCTTTTTACATTTACATATTGTATCAAAATATCATTAATATGCAAATTATATACAGTGTATAGATGCGTTGCATAGAATGGGAATGGCATATGGCCATGTTTACACACATATTGCATAGTAAAATGGTATATCAAATTATTATTTTGTATCTTTCATAACATTGAGAATCATTTTTATACAAAGTTTGGATAAAAAAGCTTGAAGCATAAAAATTGACTGGGGAATGAAAAAAAAATCCAATTGTTTTTGTCTATTCATGTCTTTTCATTTTCTCAATAAATAGATCTGGTGTCCTCTACAGGGCAGATGATATACCATATAACAAGGATTTTTTTTTAATATCCATTTGTTTTTTTTATCCTCCAAACAATGTAATGACCTAAAAAAAAAATCTAAATTCACAAAACCTTTTTTTCTGGTTCTCAGGAAGACGATGTGTTAAAATACTAGTAACGTATTAAAGCAATGTAAAGGCAGACTAATAGATTAATAGACAATTTGTAGCCAAATATTTGTGAAATTCCAATTATTGGTCAAATAAATAATCATACATTTCTCACTGTACACTGTTGTGGTGGAGCACATTTACTAGAGCACCCTCAGTCATTTCAGAAGCACCCTCAGTGATTTGATTCTGGCTCTCTGCTATGCTAATTCCTGCATACAAGCCCTTGCTTATCAGGAAAAAATATGTCAGCATTACAGGACTGCTTTGACTTCACTAATTCGGACATGTTCAAGGAGGCTGTGACCGACGATCAACACATCAATGTGGAGGAGTATTCTGTCTTGTCCGCGTATAGTATGCGTCACCAAGATCCAGCATCTGGTAAGCAAACTGGGACCCATGGACCATGGACCACCCTGTTTAACTGGCTACTGGACTTTCTAACAGAGAGACCTCAGTCTGTGAGGATTGGAAATAACATCTCCAGTGCCATCTCCCTGAGCACTGGTTCCCCTCAGGGCTGCGTCCTGAGTCCATTAGACAGAGACTCGTTCGTTCTTTTCAAACTCCCAGATGGTATGGTGCTGCGGAGCGCCACTGAACCCTATACGCTGCTGTCCATAGATATGTAGAAGTAGATGCCTCATAGCGACTTTCTATGGGCCGCTATACGTTTTCGAACTGTCAAAGCCGGTTGTGAACGCGCTTTGTGAACATTCAAATGTTGCCTGTGCGTCTCTAACCGTAGTTATACGCATGCATTTATGATTATCTATATCTGCAATAGACTGAAGCAGAGGATTTTATAGGATTTAGTTCATCATTAATGGTAGATGATTCTGCATATGCTAAAAAAAATTTGGTTAAAGATCTTGACATTATTTTAACATTGTTAATATTATCATCAGAGAAACCTACAGACACATTGCTCAGCTTTTAATTAAAACAGTGATCTCATTATAGACAAGTGAATTGGAAATAAATCATAAACCATAAACCAATCAGCCATCAAAATAAATAAATTATAAAATTAGTAATAAATTAGCTTATGCGTTTAATAAACATCAATATAGACTATTTATTCAAACCAAGTTTTAAGTATGCCTAATCATTATATGTATTATTTGAAAGCTTAAATTCTCAAAAATCACCCTGTTTTACAATCGTTTTATAAAAAACATCACATAACTGATTTTAAACAATTTTTAAGAACAGGGAAAATATTAAATTAGGAGTCAAAATGATAAATTGTACATTTATTTAAAATATGGTTATATATAATATTCTAGATACATTATTATTCTACATTATTTGAATGCACATAGCTTATCAATCCAACAGTTAACATCCACTTACAACACTGTAAGCTGTGTAAAAATAGGGGGTTTTCTTTTGCATTCGTCTGAATTCGTCTGACTCCGTGAATGAAAAAGCAGAAATATGTTGGTTTCTCTTCTTTAACTACTCTTAAACTTTGTTTAATTTAAGCACTTTCTAAGACCAATGTTTGTTTCCACATAATTGCCAGTCCTTGAATACTGTGTCTGAAATTCAAGAATCGTGAACCATGTGTTTTTGTGTAGATCCAGACATTATAATTGCTAAACTAGCACAATACATGAAGAACGCGTTAGCTAATACCATTCTAATCAAAATATCAAATCAACCTAGTCAACCTTAAACACTGGTCTATTAATAAGTCATTTAGGCATAACAATAGTTTTCTGGTTGAATGTTTAGCTCAAGTCTAGAAGGCTCTACAATGATGCCGAACATGAATCAGAATAAGTTCAGGTATTGCACATCTTTAGCAGACCACCCCAAACTCCACTAGAATGCAGGAAATCACATCTACTGAATCCAAAATGTCCTGGGGGTGGACCTTCAGCTATGTCTGCTTCACAGAATATTGTCCATCTCCAGTGGGCTGCCCATATCAACGGCTTTGGGCCTCCCCACAAACCACCAGAATGCAGGGTATACATGGGTACAACATCAAATTAATCCCAATTCTCTGATATCTTGTGTCGCTGCGTGTGCGGCATAATCTCCCCTGACAAAATCTCACTCCAAGGTTTTTTGAAAAGTTGGCAGGTATGGTTATTCTTTTCAAAAAGGTTTGAATCTCTCCGTCATTTAGACACACAGAGACATAAAGACTCAGCGTATGAATCTCAACAATGGTGGCCATCAAAAGCTTTTCGCCATGCATTCTGGCTGGGTGCACCAAAAAAAACTCACCCATGGCTCCCAGCATGCATAGTGGCATGCATAAATTATATTGTTTTAGTAATTTCTTTTATTCTTACCATTTTCTTTTATTTTTGCTGTTTGATGTGACTTTTTAGTGTGACAAAGAAATTAAGCCGGCAAAATATTTCTCTGTTATCGTCGATTCCACCTCAGATCTTGTGCATGTTGATCAGCTGACATTTGTGTTCCCATTCGTTAATGCAAGTGGGAAAATGGTTGATGGTTCATAGGATTTGAGCCCCTTCACAGCCACACAGGCCTTAGTTTAACTGAATCCGTCATTAGCATGGACTGGACTGAAATGTATTTGTTTTTAAAGAAAGAAGCGTTGTATGTAGTTTCGAGAACATTTATTGTGCAAAACTGTAATTATACACCATAATGTTGCAGATTCAAGTAAATTCAAGTACACTAGCTGCAGAGACTTTAACAAAGAAAAAGCAGAACGTTTTAAAAACGTCCTTCCAGTATAAGACAAAGACAATCCTTTTGTGTAATGCACAGACACTTTAAATAAAAACATATTTCAAACAACGTTTTTTCCCTGCAGCCTAATGTAGCGTATTTGGTTTTAAAGGGGCTATATGCGTTTTTCTGAAATTTAAACTCGCGACTGACACCTGTGGCCAAAAAAACAGAACTGCTCTTATTTTCTGCTCGCTCTCGCAGCGGTGGTGACGTCACATCTGCAGACAGCGCGGGAAAAGACGACCCGCTAGAAAATAGGAAAAATTGGATACAGGCTTATAGGTGCACCCACTGTGAGCGGACAAGGTGTCAGTATGCTCATCAGGAGATGTTTGAGTCATAAATGGTAAAATAAAAAGGCTATTGTTACATTTATTTTGGGGAAAAAGTTGCATATAGCCCCTTTAAACATTGTGTTCTCTTAATGAAATGAAAACCGGTGTGTTAATAAAAGAACGGATACTGTGAATAAGGGAATAGAGATGTCACCATACCCAAATTCCAGTAGTCGGTACCAATACCATAAACATTTTACGGTACTCTGTGCCAATTTCAGTACCACAAAATGTTTTTATTTTATTTAACTATTTAAAAATATAAATAAATACAATTCAATAAGTTTATTATTTATGAGTAAATAATAAATAAACATTCAAGAGCTGTATGTCGTTTAAAAGTAAACATCGTTAATAAAAAAGATCAAGTGAAACATAAGCATCCATCTAGGCATAATTATTATTATTAGTAAAGATGTAGCTAAATCTACAGTAGGCTAATACATTCTGAATTTTCTCACGTTAAACCGAACTTTTATTTTGATGGGTTGCCGTGAAGATCTTTGAGTGTCTGTGAGGTCAAAATACGATCGTGGTCATAGATATATCGATCACAGATGTCTCATTCGGCATAAGTGCCCGTAAAACGTTTATTTAAAAGTGAACTAATCCTTTAAGATAGTTTTAAGGGTAGGTATTTTAATAAAGCCTCAAATCACATTAATATGATGCTAATCGGATAGGTAGCATTTTACATCAATATTTAATATGCATTTAAAATATTTAGGTAGTTTTAAGGGTAGGTTTAGGGTAGGGGTAGGTGAAAGCCTCAAAGCACATGATGCTGGTAGCACAATCAGAGGCTGTCGAGTTGTGCTACCTACTGTTTTAATGGGAGGTAGCAAAATCTGACAAGGTAGGACAAATCGACAGAACGCCGGCATGAAAGTCGGACGCTCTAACAAGGAGGCTAAAGGCTGCAACCCCTAGAGTCAGTCAAGTGACACTTCCTCAACATAAAAACCACAATGTCACAGACCAGACTTACTGCACTTTCTTTGCTGGCCGTAGAACATGATGTTGTTGAAGGTTTGGATTTTGATGATAATGTGCACCAGTTTGCATATTTAAAGTCTAGTCTTGAGTTTACACAATTTAAGTCATGGATGTGACAAGTCAAAACTTGAAATATAAATTCTTAGAGAATGCATTTAATACCAAAATATTGAGCAGTTCTTTTTCTATATCCATAGTCCCTTAATAAAGGAGTCCAGACATTTCAAAAATTTCAAGTTTTATATTTTAGATGAGGGAAATATACATGCGTTATGGACGTGACAAAAAAAGTCTCTACGTTTTAGGTGATGAATTACACTGCGTAAACCAAAAGTAATAATACCCCCTGAAAGAAGAAGGGTTAGCTCTCCACAGAACAGAACAGATTCATTTTATTAGATTAGATTTATCATTATTTGATTTTCCGTGTTCGCGTTAATGAAGAAAGAACAGTATTACGGACTTGACCGGTCTGAAAGCGTCACTAAAAGACTGCTTTGAAACTTTCTCAGAGACCTCGAGTGGGCATTTAAACCACCAAATATTGACATAATCTGCGACCCCAGTGTGGTGAGATTGCACAGTTAATCAACTTTATTATACTCATTTATTTATTTATTTATTTTATTTATGCATTTGGCAGACGCTTTTATCCAAAGCGACTTACATTGCATTCAAGATACACATTTTGTCAGTTCTTGCTTTCCTGGGAATCGAACCCATGACCTTGGCGTTGCTAGCGCCGCGCTCTACTGTTTGAGCTACAGGAAAGCCATTTGCTGTATTTCAAATGGTTTGGATTTCTCATGTTGACAAGCGCACTCGATTTAGAGACCATGATTTTCCTTCTAACACAACTGCTTGCTAAAATTCATAAAGAAATATGAATGTTCATCATATAGGAGTTCAAATCGCAGGTTTCCCCACAGTCAGGTGACCCGATTGACACTATAGGTGTGAGACACACGATCATGACGGTTTTATGTTTTCAGCCGGTTTATGCAGTTCAAAGTACAAGTCGTGAGTCAAAATGATTGCATTAAAAAAAAATTTAAACATTTAAAAATGATTGCAATAGGCCTCTCATTATTATTATTTTGTCAGCTCAATCACAGGGTTATTATGAAGAGGTCTATCATGTTTTAACCCAGAGGGGAAAAGGCGATATCCCGAGTGTCCTATGAGACACAGTGCTCTTCTGTAAGTTGTGCTGTATCATATAGCCGACCTTCTGACTTTCATATTTCATTCTGATTGGTTTATGTGCGTGTGATCCGCTTGATCTGCCGCTTACACTGATGGCGCTACAGTCACGCTTTATTAAAGAGCGCTACATCTAGGCTATTGGTGGAATTTTGTTATAAAATCGACTTAACTTGAAAGTTGAGACCTTTTTTCGTATTAAAATTTGACCCCTCTTTCGAAAGCATGAAATACGATTGGTTGAAAATATTGTTGTTCATCTCCAGGGTTTCTGCAGGTTTCACCAAGTCAAATTTAAGACTTTTTAAGACCATTATGAATTCAATTTAAGACCTATATCACGCAATAAAAAAACGTACTAAGGAAATGCAGAATAACAAAATTACTTGCAAAGCAAATTAATTTATTCAAATTGAACAAAGTATTAGTAAACTTGCACTTCCTCATAGCTCAATCTCAGGATTTCACTATATATATATATATATATATATATCCTCCTTCTGAGGTCAAAATGACTGATTTTGTGGTGGTCATTTTCAGTTTTGTTATTTTTTTCATAGGATGCCACATTTACCATATTAGATGCACAATAGTCACACATGACAATAAAACACAATGCATGAATCTTGTTTGGTATTACAGAAAAAGGCTGGTCCAGTGGTGTGCTATCTAGCTTTAATAACATTATCGCTTAGGGTGCGAAATATGACCAAAATCTTACAAGTAAGCAATTGCTTAATATAAGTAGAAAGTTCTCAAGTAAACGGTCATTAATAAAATAAGAACTTATTAACCAATTACAATACACTCTAAAAAAAAAAGGTTCTATATTGCACCAAAAAATGGTTCTTGGCTCGTAATCATAGGGGAACCTTTTTTAGTGCTATATAGCACCAATTTTGGTGCTTCAGTGGTTCTTCAGCGGTTCTTCAGAGGTTCTTCAGAGGTTCTTCAGCGGTTCTTCACCGGTTCTTTGACTAAGGTGCTATATAGCACCTCTGAAGAACCGCTGAAGAACCACTGAAGCACCAAAATTGGTGCTATATAGCACTAAAAAAGGTTCCCCTATGATTACGAGCCTTTTTTTTTTAGAGTGTAGGACAAATAAATACAACCTAAAGATACGGATACAAACAGTGCTTTAAGTTGAAGTACCGTTTTCCCCTTTTCTTGTTAGTTTAACATTAGCACACAGACAGCAGCGGGTATAAGATATATTAGTATGCTTTCACTTTAAGAACTACAGTAATGTGCAGATCCAATACTGACACACACGTCCCAAACTTTTTTACTCAAGACATAACCACCAATAAGAGCATAGGGATATGAATGTGTGTATGACCGTTCAAGAGTTCGTGGTTTACATCGCTTTTATTAACTCTTTTTAGAGGACGTATCATACTTTTATTTGGTCATGATGTGAGATGGCAGGTGAGAAAGATTCACCTTCGCTTTCACGATCTCGTGAACTGGAAGAACTGGAGAACTGAAGCTGAAGAATAAAATCAGTTTGATGTGTCTGTGGTACAACCCGAAAGAGACTCGCGCCAATAACACGAAAGCTGATTGGCTGCAATATAAGATGCATGCTGGTCTCATTTGTAGTCGTAATACAGCGAACTATAGTAGGACTAGCGAAAGAAAGAACTACAACAACCCGGAATAAACACACACACACACACACACACACACACACACACACACACACTTAAGCGCTGCGGGAGCAGTTCAATGAGCATTAGAGGTAGCGTTACATGGACGTAGGATAATTTAAGACCTGTTTAAAACTATTTAAGACCTAGAACTCAATACTTCAG
Source organism: Gobio gobio (assembly GCF_949357685.1). NCBI lineage: Eukaryota > Metazoa > Chordata > Actinopteri > Cypriniformes > Gobionidae > Gobio > Gobio gobio. The sequence goes on from NC_137097.1 coordinate 86,006,782, forward strand.
AGAATTTAAGACATTTTAAGACCCCGCGGGAACCCTGATCTCATATGTGGTGGATAAACAAGGCAATTTTTTTTACAATTTCTGTTACAGCACATTAATACAGTTTATTACAGACCTAAATGGACAACTTAAAAAGGGTTTTGTTCCTTTGGTAAATTCATGGTAAGGATGACCTTTGCCCTCAAGAAGTCCGTAGTGAAGGTTGATAGTGGTATGAATGTAGGCCTTTATTAAAGTCAAGAAGGCCAGTTATTATGCTCACCTGTTAAAAGAAGAGAAATGATTATAAGGATTAATATATGTGTGTTAATATCAGATGTTGTGCGTGGATTTAGGTAAAAGTCAAGGAGTCCAGTGTGTTAGGGTGACCTGTTAAAGGTCCCATGGCATTAAATTTTCATTTTATGAGGTTTTTCAACATTAATATGAGTTCCCCTAGCCTGAATATTGTCCCCAAGTGGATAGAAATGTTGATCGGTGTAAACCCGAGTTCTGGCTGTCTTTCTCTGCCTTTGAGAAAATGACAGGCCAGACGAGCCAATCCTGAAGTCTCCTGGTTTGATGTCCAAGCAGGAACGGTTTCCTCCCTTTCCTCCGCCCAGAGAATCTGGCACGCCCATGCAAACGCTCGCGAGATCATTACTTGTGAACGAGTGAATGCTGGCAGTTTCTCAGTGTTTGGATGTACAAATGAAAACAGAAGTCTTTTTTCAGTTCCTTCTGATCTGTGATCAGTGATTTCTGATGTGTAGCTAATTATTTATTATTCGTGCACACGCAGCGGCTTCTCTCTCTCCCGACAGAACGGTGTTTTCTATCTTGTGAGTCAGTGTTTTTGTACGTCCTCGTCGCGTCTATCTGTTCTAAAACGTGCATACAGTCATGAGTTTCTGCTCAACATCGGCAGAGCCACATCTTTAGAGATAAACCTCACACACGCCGAAGCTCGGGCTGCACTGGCCGGTGGCCTTCAACATCCCCGACCCCCAGTACTGCATCTGGCCCACAGCGGAGGCACCAAACGCGGCGTGAGATTAAGCAGAAGGGGGGTAAGCGTGAGGGTATCCGGGCTAGCCAGCCTAGCCCCACAATAAACTGGATTACATTCGATTACTGCTGTTGTGTCTTTGTTTGCGCTGTGTACTCAACGCGCGTCACTGACGCTTTTATTTTATTTGAAAAATAATGCTATTATCAACACTTACTTTTAACTCGTTCATCTCGCTGTAATGGTACTTTGCATGTGTTACAAAGTTGGTAATAATGATGAAGACGGACTCGGTGTGACTGGGACTCGTGTTTATTCAGAACTCTCAGATACAAACACAATAAACTCACGCTGACAGACAGCGCTCTCATAACTCAGTTGTTACTATAAATTATTTTGTTAGCAATCGCTGAGCTCCGTCTCTGGTACGTTAGTGATGTCCGGTTCGCGAACGATCTTTCTTTTGAACCGGTTCTTTTTAGTGAACCGAATCAGTTCACCAAATCGGACTGAATCGTTCTAAACGTTTCTGCTCCTGCCTCGTAGACCTCGTTAAACCACGCCCCCTCCGCTCATTTAAAATGCAAAGATGTCAGCCAATCACAACAGTGGGCGTTTTTGCTGAAGTCTCACAGTAGACACGCCTCTTGAAGCAGGGCATTCAGCCACAGGGCAAACAGCAGTATAGAAAAAATGCCTTTTATTTCTAAATTATGACATTTTATGATGTAAAAGTCATACTAACAATATAAGTACACCTCAGGAAACATTATCAAATAATAGAAAAATGCCATGCCATGGGACCTTTAAACAAAACGGAAAAGATATAAGAGTTAATAGACATGCATTATTAGTGTAGAGTTATTCAAGTTCTGTGAAAGATTCATTGTAAAAAGTTATGTTAAACATTTGTGCGTCTGTTCTGTCTCTGCACTGAGGCTATTACATTCATCTCCACTCAGAAGCCTGATGTGTTAGTATAGAAGTCTAGTATACTACCTCTAGTGTAAGTATACAGCAGAGCATTATGTCTAACCACACCTTTTAATCTGAATTTAGGGACCGTCTCTAAACACAACCTCAACAGCATTTCAACAGAATGACTTACAGTCACAAAACCACCTGTGTAGATGTCAGCCATGATGCACAGCTCTTCATTTTTTGATATTTATGGAAATAAACTATCAAATCATCATAACTGACACCTAGATGAACACTTCACTGTTGGTTTTGTGACTGTAAATCATTCTGTTCAGATTCTGTTGAAGTTAGAAACGTGTTTCTTTACAGACGGTCCCTAAATTCGCGAATAGGGCGTTTCCGATTTAATGCTTGAAAACTTTTTCCCTCTCTCTTCACACACACACACACACACACACACACACACGCATTAAATACGAGCCGACATAACGGGTATCACAGTCTAATATTCACACGAAAGTAACCCAAATGATCAACATACACCATAAACAAACTCATACACCCATAAAAAAACGTATTTTGCTCTTTCTTCCTCTTTTCCCCTCCCTACTTTAGCCTTTCAGGCACTTTTTGCGTCTCTCGCTTCCTGTTCTCCTCAGATGTAAGTCGCTTTGGATAAAAGTGTCTGCTAAATGAATAAATGTATGGTTCAGGCCTCGTCGCCATTTTGACTAGAAAACATTTCACATCATGAAAACCATCATCTCGATATAGCCTATGTTTGCAATGGTTTATAAAGTTCAGTAAATTAATATATCTGAATAAAACCCGTAGAAGCAGGAAAATAATCTCACCAGATGTACTTTAGATCTGCTGCTGTTCAGAGTTTGTTCAGTTTTACTTTCACTTCTGTTCTGTCAGATCGGAGGTGTGGCCCCGCCCCATGTCTTCTCTGATTGGTTCTGTCGCCTGTCAGTCATCCGTCATAGGAAATGTGTTCGGAGTGTCATTTAAACACTGGACAAAGCCTTCATTAGAGGCTGTTTCATAAATTAATCTGGTCTTTAGACACAACATTTCAAAAAGTGAAGTGCTTTATTATCCACAGCAGGAGGGTCAGGTCTTCAGGTACAGGGATGAATTATGAATTAAATGATTTATGGATATGTCCAGAGTAAGACATGAAATGAAAAGGATGTATAAATATCAGTAACACGACAAGACACACATCGTATAAATCCCACAGAATGATGTTTCCTGAACAGTTTTCTGTGATGGGGTTTGTATTGTATTGTATAGTTAAGGTGTTGTCACTGTTTGTGTGAAGTGTTTCGTGAAGTTTTTTATGTGTTTGTTTTACAGTTTTATCAATAAATGCAGAGGGTTTCTATTCGCAGTTGTGTTGATTGTAAGGCAATCAAGAGATTTTTAAAGTAAAATTTGAAATATACTAAACTACTTCATTATTATTAGAAAAATGTAATTACAAATATATTCAATTATATAATAGTGCATGTAAAGTGTATTTTAGTTGACATGAATTGTTCATCTCATCATGACTGTTGGAAATACTGTGGATGTTGTTGAGGAGAGACCCCTGACATGATTATAAATTGCATACAGTAATAAAGCACTATATATAAATGCCTCATTCATTCATAAAATCAGAGGATGTCCTATTAATTCAATAGAATGTGGGAGAATACAAGGGCGTCCCATTATGTGCCTTCACTTTTACAGACGTCATGAGCAATCCAGTCATTTATATGGAACTGCGCAAGCCATTTAGTCTATTCTTGATATCAACACATTACTCTTCTTCAGATTATTGATATTTAAAATCGATCTCTAGTTATCACTAAAACAGACAGACAGGAAGAACTCATGTTTCATGCAGTGTTTACTTCTATAACACAAGATTATTAATATTTCCTCTGGCGACAGTGAGCATTTATGAGCACATGTATCCTAAAGAACAAGAGAAATAAGAGATTTGCCTTCATTTGAGTTTTTAAAAAAAGGACAAAATTCACAAAGTTGGTCACATAAAATCACAATCAATTAACATATTACACAATATCACTGGACTTTCAATTTAACAATATTTGTAATATTAAAATGTTATGTTTATATTATTAGTTTTCAGGAATTATTTATTTGTTTAATTATTAAAATGAATTGATATATTGTCCCAGCCAACCCAGAACAGATCCAGTGGAAACCCTCTTGATATTTAACCTAATCTGTTTCAGTATATGAGGCCTTATACTGTGGTTTTAAAGAAAGGCCTTATTTTACAGATATTTTCTGTGTATGTACGGGATTTCCTTTTCATAATCCACAGCTCGCCTTGCCGCTTCTTGTCTGATGTCCGACTTAAAATGCAGTGAATGGTCAAACTGTTTAAACGCTTTAAACGAGTGCCCTTCTCACATTTCCAGGTTTCTCAGAAGCAAAAGTCGTCATAGTCGGGTAAACTTCTCTAGTGGTGAATAGGAGACAACAGCAAATATAATTTTTGTATTTGCACTTGCTCTAATAACAGAAGAGAAAAATCTGTGAAAGCGTTTCCACAACTTTCCAAAAGAAGGAAACAAATATAAAGAGAGATAGATTCTGTTGGTCAGAAGAAAGAAACGTCACAGTGCTAATTCAGTTTTTTGTAATTTTCTGTCAATGTTAATTAGAAATGTGAATTAAATATTTCAACATATTAAAGACTTTACTAGATCTGCGAGGTTGATCATTTCTGTCCCGTCCAGCCTTTATCTGTAGACGTCACTACTGAAACTTCATGCAATTTTTGTTAATGGATTTTATAGACTGTATATTTTCGAAAGAGAGCCAACACGCTACAATCACTCAAACGCTGTCGCATTGTCAGTTCATTGCGAAAGTTCTGTTTTAATAAACGGAGCTGTCAACAATGCACAATAAATCTCTTACTTATATGGCGTTTGTTAGTGAGAGGTTTCGTGATACTGCATAATTCAACACTGAATAAAATCTCTGGTGTTTTGAGCGCGAGTGGATTCTAACTAACTTAAACACCTCTGATTGGCCATCGCGTTCAAGAGATCAACAACTGTGTCTGTGATTGGCTACATTGCTCACCGCTGCAAAAACACATTGTAAATAGATGCATTTGACGTTCTCCAGAGCGTTATGTTGAGCATTTGCCCAATCTGTTTCGCTAATATATTATTACAGAATCAACTGAGGGTGCTCTTGCTTGAGTTTGAGAGAGCTTAGCACCGTAGAACCAGGCCTGAGGATATGAAAGTTGAACTCTTTAGTGGTGAGATTGTAATAAAAACCAAACCCACTTGTCTTTGAAGCACTTTATTCTTTCACGAAGGCCATTCACATACAGACACAGTTTCTGCAGAGAAGGACAGCCTCATCCATACATCTCACCCCTCACCCTGCTGTCTTCCTGTTATGATGAATAAACTGAAGATATATTATTCCAAAAGGAGACAAGCAAACACAAGCATATTATAAAGTAAATACATTCTGCATAAAGCTAAATTAATTTCCACTACACTCCTCCCTTTTGATTATTATTAATCAACTTAAAAGGTAGCCTATTTTACATTCTTTTACACATATTCATCAGAAATATATTCTTTTAGACAGAAGAAATACAATTTGCTGTTTTGGTCAGACATGGACATCCCTGACCCCAACAAAATCAACCTTTTCTATTTAATCGTTAGCTTTTAATGCAAGCAGGCAATAGTTTTAGTCAAGTCAAGTCAACTTTATTTATATAGCGCTTTTAACAATGTAGATTGTTTGAAAGCAGCTGTACAGTGTCAAACAGGAAAATAATGCAGCATCATTTTATTCAGCTGTATAGCCATTCTGGAGAAAACGCTGATGTCATCAGTTCATTTCAATTATCATACAGTGACAGTGTGGGCTTTAGATCAATAATTAGATCAGTAATTTAGTTTAAATGGTTAATTTAGTTTATTAATTAGATTTATTTCGATGTTTAGTTGAAAAATTTTGTGTCCCCAACTGAGCACGCCAAGCCAGAGGCAACAGTGGCAAGAAAACCAAAACCCCATTAGGTGACCTAATGGAGAAAAATAAACCTTGGGAGAAACCAGGCTCAGTCGGGGTGCCAGTTCTCCTCTGGCCAATTAACAAACAGCGTATTATTATTATTATTATTATTATTATTATTATTATTATTATTATTATTCTGGCAGCTTTACAGCTCAGAGGTCATAATAGATCGGAATATTCGAGGGACCGGGTTTTACTTAGTAAGCTCTATTAGTAAGATCTAACCAGAATATATTGTTTTAAAAGATGTAGTTATTTAAAATGATCTTCTGTATGACCCAGCTCTTGCCATGAGAATCATGTTTCCGGTTCAACACTTTGGCCACATCTTTCTTGGTCGAAGGTTTAGCTTTGTTCTCCCTACATAACTTGTTTTAATTCATGCTCTGAGCTTGATTAAAACATTCAATTCTTTAGCAATATGTTGTACATTTGGTTATGCTAAATGTCACAAGAGTTCCTACAAACACGAGTGGTCTTTTCTGCAACCAATAGCACACTTCACAGATTTTCAGAGTTTACCAGATTTTATTTTTGCCCTGTATTGTGAGCTTTAATCGGATTGCAATTACAAATTACAAATAAAGTTTATTCAATAATGTGCCTAGTAGAGTCCCTATAGTTCATAGCATTAATTAAGAGATTGTCCTATTTTTTCCCTCTTTTTGTTCCATATACCTGCTATATTTTCTAACAAATCAGTAACCAATTAAATAATGATGTCTATATAAATACTCCACCCTATGATTCAATCAATTAAATCACCACACAAACAGATTCTCCTGTCACACGCCCCAAACATTTCACAGATGATTGTGAGACTTTTCCGAGCTCCCAACCAGACCCCCACTGGTCCTTATTGGTTGACTTAACCCTTTCCTGCCTGCTGTCACATGTGAATGAAGACCTTAGGAATTTCTGTTGGTGATAACATGTATTAACTCATCTTCTTATCTGGCCGGTCGTCCTTATTAGTGTGACCTGTGGAAATTTAATGTGGGCTGAGGGCTGTCCTGGCTCTTTTGGGATCTTATACTTTCATTGCCATCAATGCAGTGAGCAGGACTTGAGCCAAAGTCATTTTCTGTCATGCACAATATTGGGTTTTTGCATCTAATTTGCATTCTCACTATTTATCCATCTTGTGGATGATGAATTTCAAGTTTAAGCTTTAACATTCATTGTTGTAAGAGTCAATTTCATAGTCAGTTTCTACATACTGATGATGACAAGAGGAGCAACACTTTGAGTTTGTGTTTAATGATTAATGATTCTGTCACTGAATTCCACACATCATCTGTTTTACTAGTTTCCGTGTGGCTCTGATTGCCAGTCGAACAGCCTCTCCACGACTGATTCCCAAGCTCTCAGCCTCCTTTATGGTACTCTGTTGCTCTTCAGGGGTCACCACCACCTTCCCCATGAGTTCAGCTACAGCCATGTGCAAATCACTTATCATAACCCGTTCAGCTTCCTGTCGTGACTCTTTTGCTAAACTCCAGTATATTTTCTGCCATTCTATTAAAATGCCCCCTTTTTTCTTCTGTTTGAGCTGCTCCACTTTCTCACGCAATTTCTGCTTCTGGATCTCCCAAATGCATCTCTCTGTTCCCTCAAACATCTCATTGGTGAAGTGCGTTCCTCCATTCTCTTCCATCATCTTCTCTATTTTACTGATCAGATCTCGGAACTGAGGGAAACTGGCAGACTCATTATCTAAACAGAAGAATCTGTTTCCACAACTGTCAACAAGTTTTCTAAGATCTGGATCACAATCCTGTAGAAACTCTTCAATGGTTTTCTTTTTCTTCTCCAGCTGATCTTTATGGGTGAAGATGATCATGCTGTATTTTTCTATCTGTTCTCCAAACACTTCTTTGAGCTCCTTTATTGTGTTTTTCTCCTCCTCTGTGAATCGACCCACTTTAATCACGATAATAAAAGCGTGTGGTCCAGGAGAGGCGTATGTTATGCATTTCGCTATTTCAGTGATAACCTCCTCTTTATTGACTTGAGTATCATAAAGTCCAGGTGTGTCGATCACTGAGATCTCTTTACCCATCCTCTCTGTAGTTTCTGACTGACACTGTTTCGTCTGAGAGATTGAGCTGATGGAGGATTCAAACACATTTCTGCCGATGATGGTGTTTCCAGTGGCACTTTTCCCAGCTCCAGTTTTTCCCAGCAGAACCAGCCTGAGATCTTTCTTCTCGGGAATCTGAATCTCATCTGGATCTTCAGCTGTTGAACTTTCTCCTGAAACTAAAACACAACGGAAAACACAAATCAGTCGCTGTATCAGTGATCTTTGAATTCCACAACACATTTAAGGCATTTGCAGAAGCTCTTAACAAATTACAGCACAACAGATATCACTGCTTTACAGCTAATGAACAGGTGAGCATAATGTTATTGAAATTATTACACCAACAGAACAACTTACAATTGATGTCAGTCTCCTTGCTGTCACACCTCTTCATCTGTTCCATGATGTATTTTCCACCGTTCTCCGTCATCATTCCTTCAATCTTCAGCAGTAGTTCTTGTTTCTGACTCTCTTTGATCTTTGGTTTACTCCTGTTATTGAAACAGTGAAACTTTCCTCCACATTCTGTCACCAGTCTCTGGAGATCCTCATGGTGTTGTAGATATTCATCAATGGTCTGATCCAGCTCATCCAGAATATCTTCATGTGTGAACAGAATCATGATGTACTTCTGAACTTCAGGACCAAATAAACGCTTGATATAATCCAGGATCTCTTCCTCATTTCCCACAGGATCCTCTAGAGGAACGGTGAGCAGAACCGCACTGAGACCTGCTGAACATCGAGAGACCAGCTGATCTTTCAGTTCCTCCACCTTCTCTTTATTCAGATCTGGATCCAGTAGATCTGGAGGATCAATCACACACACCTGCTTCTCTCCTATCTGGGTTACTTCCTCACACACTTCAGCTTCATCCTTCTTTTCAAACCTTCTTCCTCCCAGTATAGTGTTTCCAGATGAGCTTTTCCCAGAACCGGTTCTGCCCATCAGAAGAATCCGGATCACTAGATCATCTGGACCGAAGCAGCTCGCTGACATCTCTGAAAGAGACGGAAACATTCATATTATATATCATTACCCACATTTTTATCTGCTACAAACACACAAGAGGAAAACAACTGCAACAAATTATTCTCAGGGCGTTTCACACTGGCAGTTTAGTTCTGAACGGGTCACGGTTAGCTAGCCTGGTCTTACCAGACTCTCGTATATTGTCATATGCTTGGTATGATAAGAATAAATGCTGCCGTAAGAATTAATGCTGCTGTAAATAACGGCCCAATTCAAATGTTTACGTGCTTTTCTTCTTTTTATTTTTTGAGCGGTGCTGAAATATATTGCTCTTGTAAATACTTGCCAGCATTTAAAGAAATACAAGTCTAGAAATGCGTCCAAATTACAGAGAAGCGCAACCGTACGGTGCTCTGCAGGGGTCAAAAAGGATATAAACAGTGAATTTTGAAGTGATATATTCTTGAAAACTCAGAGATGTGGATTTGGACAGCAGTTAAATGACCACACGACCTGGTGTTTGTCTAAAGCAGTCGGTAATTCGGCTGGGGATTTTTACACGAGTGGTGGGAGACAGACGGCAAAAAAATCACTGACTAGCCGCTGTAAATGATGACAATACCTTCTGACCACACGCGAAACAATTACTGTCCGAATAGGGCTTCAGCAACTCCTTCAGCACTAATGGAGCGAGCTGGAAAATCTAACTTTTCCCGGGACACAACATCATGGCCTCCAAAAAAACTCAGCACAGATTGTTCTTGCTCCGGCTTCTGGATATTCAGCAGCTGTGCCACAACGGAATGAATGGCTTCGCTCGCATCTTTTCTCCGTCGCCATTACTGAACTAAAACTCAAACTAGCGCATGACATCAACGTCATCATTCTCAAACACGCCCTCTGTTCGCTGATTTACCGGCTGGAAAAATTTGTTGGGAGAAAATCTAAGGCTATACAGCAGTCCCAGACGGAGTATTGAAGGAAAAGGAAAATTGAGCGGAAGTACGTAGGAGGGCGGAGCCAGGCTAACAGTTAGCCTGGCTCCTGGTTCTGAAAAACTGCTAATGTGAAAGCTAATGATCATGCGGACCCGGGGGACCGAACCCGAGAGTAGGAGGTCTGAGTTCGGTGGCTCTCGAACTGTGCCATGATTCACGTGAATGAGAAAGCAACACGGACTCTAGTGCACACTTGTTCAGGAAGTAAAGTAGCCTGCGCATGAAGCTTTAGCCGACGCCGATGTATTTAGGGATGATTGTGTTGATGATTTACTTTGAACAAAACCATAAATCATTAACAAGACTTTTGTCTCAAAATATATTCAATAATTTTAGCGATTCTCATTTGCTACATAAATATACATCATTTAAAAAAAAAACATTGAATATGAGATCAAATTAGTGCAGAATCAACTTTTTTGGAAGCATACAACCACAACTGTTTTTACAATATGATTGTAAAAGGTTTGTTACTCATTCTCTATATTAAGATCAACCCCCTTATAGTGCCCCCTTTTTTTGGTTTGGGCCACTGACCCTCAGAATTGCTTACAAGTACAATTTTGGCTGTATTATTTGTGTCCCCTTCAAAAATGTATACATTTTATGGCCAGAGGTGTAAAGTACTTCAGTAATTTTACTTGATTACTGTACTTAAATATTATTTTTTGGAGATTTTTACTTTACTTGAGTACAGTTAAAAATCAATACTTTTACTTTTACTTAGTTACATATTTTAAGAAAAAAAGTACTTTTTACTCCTTACAATTTTATTTACAGTCAAAAAGTACTTATTTTTTGGAGATCATTCTATTTTCCCTTGCTATTATCAAACCAATTGAATTGCGCTGATGCCCAGTATAGGGATGCACCGATACCGATACCAGTACTCGGGTGTCGGTCCGATACTGTTGTCAAGTACTCGTACTCGTAAAACTACCCCAATACAACTGCACCCCATACCATTTTATGGCAACGCATCTTCGGATGCGGAGCCGCAAGGAAAGTTACATAATTTGCCGTGCACACCCGCACACCACGCCGCCAAGTGCAAAGGGGTCTCGCTCTCAAAGCGCACGACGGCCATAGTATGGCTTCATTTTTGCCGTGCGCACCCGAGCGCTAGTGCGGACGCGGCGATTATAAACCAAGCTTAACCGCTCGTGAGGCAGATCCTCTCAGTAGTGAGTGCTGAAAGTGAAAGGCTGTTTAGTAGGGATGTGCGCAGTGACTAGCCTAACCCCGGTAGTAGAACAAGCCTGACGTTACAGACCCACTTTTGCGGCACGACTGAAGCGTGGTGTTGTGACGCTTCCCCTCATGTGTGTGTTGATGGTTTACCGCTATGGGTGTGCGTTTGAGCCAGCGGGGAATGAAAAACAAAGGACCGGCGAGAGACTTCCCTCCGTCTCCATGTGCTCTACTTCTATTGGATAGTCGCGTCGCGTTCAACGGATTAATTTGCATAAAGTTGAGCTTCGGCCAGCTTTTTTGACACGCGACATTTGTTCAAATGCAGCGCCGCCTTCCCGGAATGCTTTGCGGCCACGTTAAAGTCGCTTGACGTCACCCATAGGAATAAAGTGGAGTGCGGCGCGACAGAAGTGTTGCACGGACAAGTGGACAAGAGCACCTTGAAGCCCCGTTCACACCGCCAGCGACACACAGCGACAAAACGACACGATCCCATTCATTTCAATGGAGCGCTGGCGACTTCCGGCGACATGAGCGACAGTGACCGTTGGCGACAGAATGTGGGCGTGTCAAGCGACGCGACAAAAGTTCAGAAATTGCAACTTTATGCAAATGAGAAGCGATTTTCGCAAGCGACAACCTATAGGAGTGAAGTCAGTGGAGTGCACGTGATCCGTCTGCTGTTTTTTTACTTTTTTTTACATTTACATTTTTTTTTTGCTGTTCTGCTACTGCGGTGTCGTGTCAAGATAGAGGAGAAGTTGATTTTAGCTGTTAGAAATGTCCCTGTTCTTTACGATATGTCTCTGTGTACATACAGAGACACATTTAAAAAAAATGATGCATGGAAGGACGCAGGTGATCTGCTAATGACGTTTATAGGCAACCCGTAGTGGGAACGCCCACTAGCGGCATGAATCTCTGGTGCTGGCGACATGCAGCGACATCATCGCTGGCGGTGTGAACGGGGCTTAAGCAAGCAATTGTTATACTAGTTTGACATGACATGGAAGCTTTCAAAATCCTCCTTCACCCCAGTGGAGATTAATCTGAAGCCTCCGCGAGCTCCAGAGAAAACCAATGCATGCAAAACCTGAGGTAAAATTACATGATTTTGTTTTGCTGCAGATATACACTTTTCAAAATAATTTCAAGATATAACATTAACACGACAGTAATTTAAACATAGCCTTTGTAAAAAAAGATACACTTAAAGCAAAACCTTAAATGTGCCAAAAAAATGTAAACGACTAGTATTTTCCAAGTCATCTTGCAGCAGCGCTAACGTTTAATCGACTAGTCTCGCACATCCTTAGCTCAGTGTCACATATTGTAGATGAAAACAGAAACAGGCTCATAGCTGATAATGCAGAGAAGCTTCTTTCCATCAAAAAAACCTGCCTCTCACTTTTCCAAAAAGGGCTGTATGGCTGTGATAACTTATAATAATTTAATTCAGTTGTTCTGCTACTATGTTGTGTGGTACTGGAATCCACAAAAATGTCACAGGCTACATTTATGTGAATGTTTGTTTAGGAAAACACCAAGTTGAATGTTAAAATGTCAGCAACAGCATCAATTTGTGTATTTACTTTGTTACAGTCAGAAAGTGAAAAACATCTGATGAAAATAAAACATTGTTTTAATAAAACAAAGTAAAGTTCCAGCCGACCGACTTCCGTAGAAAAGTGTTGAAAGCAACTCAAGATGCGTACGTGACGTCTGACAAGCGTAACTGGTAACGGAAGCCTTATGATCGGCAGAGGCACTTTCAACACAATATAACTCAGATTTTATTCGTCTGTAAGAAGAATGTCATTTAGACCTCGGATGACTTGAGGGTGTTTACAGGCCCTGTACGAATGTAATGTGCGAGGCCCAGGGGTATAGCCTATTAACGGGGGTCTATTGTTGCTATAGTGACGAACAATGTGTAAATTGAAAAAACAGAAATTATGTTGTAAATTATGAATGGGTCAAATGCGTTTGCAAACGTAAAATAAACAGACAGTATTGAGAGGACCAGCACTGTTTTTCAGTACTTCCTCTGTGAACATGCACTAAATGGATGTATGACAATTTTGTTGCTTTTTGCAGTTTTCAGATTTAAAAATGTTTAAAACGTCTAGAGATGGAGCACTGATGTATTTTTTACAAGCAGAATAATACAACATCACAATACACATATTTAGCTATGTCCTTTAACTATCATAGTATTTTGAAAGACAAAAACATGAACTTTAACTATTGGCTTTTACATTAAGTCAGCTGTCACTTTACTTTGCGAGGTCCTGGTGAGGGTCGAGGCCTTGTGCGGTCGCACACTTGGCACAGGCCTTGAGACGGCACTTGGGTGATTAAATCATGGGCTAATTTTAATTTTTGGGTGAACTATACCTTTAAAGGCTTGTTGGATGTCCCATATTCGTGAATCTAGGGACCGTCTCTAAAGTTACACATTTCTAACTTCAACAGCATTGAACTGTCTAATTGACCTATCGGTAAGCCCCGCCCCCCTTAGTTACTGTTGCTAACTCGGACAAACAAGCGGAGTTGCTATATCTTACAATGACAGCTGTCAGTGTGAAAACCTTATCCCAAGATGTTTTTGGACACAGATTGTAGCGTATATCCCGTCTAAATGATGGCCAAACTTTACTGATGGTTTATCAAGTTTATTATGTCCTTTTTCACTCCAAAAAATCATCGTAAGAGCTGAACAAACAAAGCATAAGAAGTGCGCATTAACGTCTCATTCACAAACTCTCTCTCTCTGTTGCATTAGCATTAACATACACAGCAAATTACACAAAAACACTCAAACAACTAACAGTAAACAAACATACACACAGACCTTATGCTTTTCGGGGGTGCAGTTAATAACTGGTAAACTTTGTATCTGCTGAACAACTCCGATAAACTGTGTGCAAGCTCTTCCTTTCACTACCCGTAGACTATAATACCCATCAAAATAGAGTCCTCCTTAGTAGGACAGATATGAATGTAGACCTTAAACTGAAAGGCACTGAAATGTGTTTTTGACCTACAGTGTTACATGACGTGAGAACAGTTAGTTATTACGGTTTGTATGTTAGCAGGGACTTTAATCGTAACTTAACGAGAGTATGACAAACAGAAAATCCTCTCAGGATCCCTGGAGTCAGTGTTACAGTTCCTCAGGCACAACATTTGAGGATTTTTGTAGCATAAACACCATCACACCGATGAGCCAACTTTCTGCTTGAAAACTGCAGCTCGCTTTCCCTCTCCACATACAGACACAACAACACGTTGTTATTAAAGCTACAGCTCATGTTTCAGTTGTAATTTAAGGTTTTAAGACGAATTTGAGCCGCACTGACAAATCTAGCACATGACAAAAATACCACAAAACAACAGCATTAACCACGAGCCAAAATAACTGCAGTCTAATATTCACACACAACTAACCAAAATGATCAATGTACACCATAAACGTCGTAAACAAACTCTCTTACCAGTTCCTGGATCGGGCCTCGACGCCATTTTGATCTCACTTGATCTGACGATCACACGTTCATGAAAATGCTTCTAGAAAACAATTCACATCATAAAAACAATCCTCTCGTTATAGCCTATATTTACAAGGGTTTATAAAGTCAATAAATGAATATACCTGAATAAAACACGCAGAAGCAGGAAGATAATCCCACCAGGTGTATGTTAGATCTGCTGCGGTTCAGAGTTTGTTCTTGTCTGGCTATCCCCAGATCGAGCTGAATCTGTTCAGATTGAACTTTGGTCTGCTCTGTATTTTCTATTGCACAAGAGGCGTGATCAAAGGACAACGACCCATCCCTTCTCTATCCGTCATCTATAAACCCGCAAATACACCTTACCATATTTCAAAATAAATATAAACATGTACTAAAGTCCCACTTAAGTGGTTCAAAAAATCACTCCAAAGATCAACTGATTGCATCTAGTATGAAGTTAATCTGTGATGCATTCAAAATTAATCACAAATAAAAATGCACTTAAGCTGCGAAAACTTTTCATTTAATTCACACTTAAGTGTGCTCTTTTAAAGTTTATTATTTACGCAATAAGTACACTTTATAAAAGTATAGTATAATAAGTGCACTTCTTTTTCACAAGGGTTATTGAAATCATGATGTCTAAATGCACTGTTCTGTTGAATTAAATAAAAATTTAACTTTATCTTAGTTAAAAATTAATTTCAATATTTACTAATGCATTATTAAAATCAAAACTTGTATATGTTAATTAGTTAATGCATTGTGAACTAACACGAACGAGGACTATACATTTCATTAACTAACAAACTATTTATTTTATTATAACTATATTGACGCCAAGCTCAGCTTAGATGAGGCAACAAAAAAGTAAAATAGCACAATACTTAAGGGGTTAGTTCACCCAAAAGTGTAAATCCTGTCATTAATTCCTCATGTCAAACCCGTCAGCCCTTCGTTCATCTTCAGACACAGATGGAGATATTTCTGATGACCCCAGAGCTCACTGACCCCTCATAGACAGCAATGTGATGAACACTTTCAAGGGCCAGAAAGGAAGTAAAGACATGGTTAAAACAGTCCATGTGACTCCAGTGGCTCAGCCTTAATGTGATGAAGAGATGAGAACACTTTAGTGCGCAGAAACAAACACAAATAACCACTTTATTCACCTATTTTCACCACAACACATGTGCGGGAGCTGCACTGTATTCACAATGGAAACTGCAGGAGACTGACAGAGCAGAACTAAATTGTTAAATAAAGTAATTTTTGTTTGTTTTTGCGCACAGAAAGTTTTCTCGTGGCTTCATAACATTAAAGAGGTCATATGATGGTTCTAAAACGAACGTTATTTTGTGTATTTGGTTTAAAGCAATGTGTTTACGCAGTTTTAGGTTTAAAAAAAGTCATTATTTTACACACACAGTACATTAGTGTTGCTCCTCTATGCCCCGGTGTAGATTTTTATAAAGCTCGTCGTTGTGAAAAGCGCGGTGTGCTCTGATTGGCCAGCGGTCCAGGGTATTGTGATTGGCCCGAATATCTTAAGCGTGTGATGGAAATGCCACGCCCCTTACCATATTTGGAACATCAGCGTGACTTAGAGAGAAAAACACTGTGGCGGAGGGGGCGTGGTTCTGCGAGGTCTGTAGCGGGAGCGAGCAAAGACGGAGACGAGCGGTGAGTAAGTAGGTCAAGTGCAGATCACTAACACCTGTGTCTGATTCCAGTGATTGGCGTGGAGAGACCGTAAAAGCCGCTCAGTAGAGAGAGAGAGGAGAGAGAGATTGAGACTGGGACTGCGAGCAGACACCTCACTGCCAGAGATACGAAAAGAGAGACTGAGTTTGAGAGAGACTGAGTTTGAGACTGACGTGGATTGTCAGTGTGACTGTTTTGAGTTAAAACGCCATCGTGCGTGTGAATTTGAGAAAAGGTGAAACAAATAAAGAGAGAGCAGTCCCAGTAAGCCGACCCCGTCTTCTTCCTTCCTACACCCACACGAACCAACAACATTACAAACACAATATAACCTATTATAAACAAAGCATTTGTTGCATCCATTGGGGACATAATTCCTGATTATAATGACTTATACCGTCTTTTTATGCATCACACCGCGCGACAGGGGGAAAACACTATGTAAACATAAAACACGTCTGCATTTGTGATCGTAGAAATGACAAACAAGCGCTCTTCTATACTGCACAAAATTCGCATTTGAATACAAGTAGCAAACTCTTGTTTACACTCTTGACTTGATATTTGAAGCAAAAGTACAATTGCGGAGATTTTGAATATGCTGATTTGTCTGAGGTGAAGTTTTTCACGGTTATATCCACCGATCGGGCAGCCAAGTAATAATAAATGACATCCCAATCAATTGCGGGTGGATGAGAGATAAATCATTGTGTTTGTTTGATAAAGACATTTTGCGAGCCCTGTGGGCGAATCATTCCGGTTGCCGTTTTCAAAACAATTCTCCTCATGTACTCACGGGGGAGCTGAAGCTCATTATAATATGCAAAACTGTTATCCAATCATAGCCATGGGCGTTTACTTCCAAGTCTTCAGTGCGGCACACCCATAAAAACAGAGCGTTCCAGGAGAGAGCCTCAAAACCAGGGTAGAAAATAGCCTATTACTGATTCATTATGATGTTTCTGAATGTAAAAACCACACAAACGTCATAAGTTGACCTCAGACAATTACAAAAAGTCAGTTTACCAGCAGGAAATACAAAAGATAGAGATATATTTAAATAAAAGAAAACAGTTCTGTAATAAAGAAAAAACTAATTAAAGACTAATATCTGTCAGATTTTCAGCAGTGGTGGTTTGTATAGGGAGTTACTCAAGACAGCAGGTGATGATCAGGCTTTTTATTTAAAGAAAACAAAAACTGGTTAAATATACAGTTGAACCAAATGAAACCCAACTCTCCTGAGATAGATTAAAATAAAATCCATAAAAAAATTTTTTTTTTTTTGGACCTGTATTTTGAATTTTGTGAACTTCACTGTTGCGTTTTAGAGATGTCTGTAAAATGAATAATATCCTGGCAGAAGATTACCAGTGCTTTTTGATTTTAACAGTGTTAAAAACCTCAACCATAGTAATGCAGATGAAGTCACCAGGTAAATATTACATCACACTCAGTGTTCTTTTGTCTTATTACAAAACAACAGTTCATATTTACAACAATTACATCATTTCAACAAAAAAATGACACTGAATGTCCGTATTCAGAAACAGAATTAGTCAGCTTGTGACGTGCAAGCAAACATTAATCAGAACATGATCAAACGCATAGCTGAACACATTTAACACACCTGACACAACAGACATGACATGGAAACAAACAAATTTAGAGGTCTTTAGAATCACGTGAAAAGATAGTATGTCACGTTATAAAAAGGCCCTAAAAGCAGCCAGGGCTGAGCATCTCCGCAAAATAATAGAAAATAATCAAAATAACCCAAGGTTTTTATTTAACACTGTGGCTAGCCTAACAAATAAACAAACATCGCCTGAGCAAAATATTCCGTTACAGTTTAGTAGTAATGATTTTATGAATTTCTTCACTGAGAAAATAGAAAGCATCAGAAACAAAATTGTAAATGTACAATCTTTAATGATGTCTTATGATTCAACCGCAACTATCGCCCGTCAAGAACTACTACACCGCTTTACAACTATAGGACAGGAAGAGCTAAATAAACTTATCATTGCATCTAAACCAACAACATGTTTATTAGATCCAATACCCACTAAACTACTGAAAGAGTTGTTACCTGTAGTGGAAGAGCCTCTTCTCAATATTATTAACTCGTCTTTATCTTTAGGTCATGTTCCAAGAATATTCAAGTTGGCAGTCATTAAACCTCTCATTAAGAAGCCACAATTAGATCATAATAACCTGGCAAATTACAGACCAATTTCAAATCTTCCATTTATGTCTAAAATACTAGAAAAAGTTGTGTCCGCTCAATTGTGCGCTTTCTTGCAAGAAAATGATATCTATGAAAAATTTCAATCAGGATTCAGGCCGCATCACAGCACAGAAACCGCACTCGTTAAAATCACAAATGATTTACTTCTAGCTTCTGACCAAGGCTGTATCTCAATACTAGTTCTACTCGATCTTAGTGCTGCGTTTGATACTATAGATCATAAAATACTCTTAGATCGACTTCAAAATTACACTGGTGTTCAGGGACAGGCATTAAACTGGTTTAGATCGTACTTATCAGACCGCTACCATTTTGTCTGTCTAAATGGGGAAAAATCAAAGATGACGTCAGTAGACTATGGGGTGCCGCAAGGATCCGTGTTAGGCCCTCTGCTATTCTCTATATATATGCTGCCACTTGGTAATATTATAAGAAAACATGGAATTAATTTCCACTGTTATGCTGATGACACTCAATTATATATTTCATCACGACCGGATGAAAACGCTAAATTATCTAAACTGACAGCGTGTGTTGAAGATATTAAATACTGGATGACGTGTAATTTTCTGCTATTAAATTCAGATAAAACGGAGGTGTTACTTATTGGTCCAAAAAACTGCCCACAAAACCTCTCGCAATACAATTTTACCTTGGAAGGATGTCCTGTCACTTTATCCACTACAGTAAAAGACCTGGGTGTTATATTAGACCGCAACCTGACATTCGAAAATCATATTTCATATGTTACAAGAACGGCATTTTTCCATCTTAGAAACATTGCTAAGCTACGTAACATGCTATCTATTTCTGATGCAGAAAAGTTAGTTCATGCATTCATGACCTCGAGATTAGATTACTGTAATGCTTTATTAGCTGGTTGTCCTGCATCCTCAATAAACAAACTACAGTTAGTCCAAAACGCGGCTGCTAGAGTTCTTACTAGGTCAAGAAAATATGATCATATAACACCAATTTTATCATCTCTACACTGGTTACCTGTGAAGTTCCGTATCAATTACAAACTATTGCTACTAACCTATAAAGCCCTAAATGGTTTAGCTCCAGTGTATCTAACGGATCTTCTATCGCCCTACAATCCATCGCGCTCTTTAAGATCACTAAACTCGAGGCTTCTGGTCATTCCTAGGATATCTAAGTCCACTAAAGGAGGGAGGGCTTTTTCACATTTAGCTCCTAAACTCTGGAATAGTCTTCCTGATATTGTTCGAGGTTCAGACTCGCTGTCCCAGTTTAAAACTAGATTAAAGACGCATCTCTTTAGCCAAGCATTCACATTATAATTATCTTTTTATACTACAGTTAAATCGGATCAAAAGCATTAATATAATATTCTGAACAGCAGCTACGCTAATCATTTCCCATCTGCTTTTCTGTTGTTATCTCGGGACACTAGTCCCGAGGTAAATAGTTCATCAGCTCCAGTTTGTATCAGCCTCTCATGGAGACTTCGGATGCCCCGACACCTGTGATGAGACGACTCCACGCCTGTGAAGAGACGACTCAACGCCAGCGTTGTTATGGCCTAAATTAATATTAATATTAATATTAATATTAATAATTAATTAACTTTTTTGAACATTATTCTTTAACATTGTCTTTCTAACATTTTTACTGTACATCTATGAAATGCACTTTCTGTAAAGCTGCCTTGAAACAATGTGTATTGTGAAAAGCGCTATACAAATAAATTTGAATTGAATTGAATTGAATTGAAAGACTGGTTCAAATGTACTGAAACAGATACACTCTTGTGCATGAACATAAACATTAAAAAAAAAATGTAACTCTTTTTGAGTTATCTTTTTGCACTGGCTCAGATCAGTTGAATTTACTTGGAATTTTAAGTACTTTCAACTCGACAAATGTAGTTATTTGAACATATAAGGTTTAATAGACATATTATTTATTAATAAAAAAATGTATTTAGTAGAACTTTTCTGATACTGGTGTTAGGGTTAGGAATCATGCACTTTTGCTGTTTTCCAGCTGTATTTACTCTGTTTTATTATTGCTTTTGTTGTTAGGTGTAGAAACTTGCATTTTGTGACATTTGGAGTTCATTTTCTACTCAAAATGACATTCAAAAATGTAGATTTGATGTTAAAAAGCACACACTTTAAAAGTGTGGTTTAATTCAGGGTTATGTTGTTTGAGTAAAACGTATTGCCAAGGAAACTTCAACTACAGAAAGTAACTAGAGAAATGCTCAAATTAAGTTTATTTGATGTGCAAATTTTCAGACAGAAAAGCTCAGTAGTTTTGTACAAAGACAAGTTTTGTTTGATCTATGTTTTAAGTAAATCAAGCTGAAAATTGTTATCAGTGTAGGATTTTCTTTGTCTTACAGCTAAAACAAGAGAAGGATTGCTTTAAAATGTTTAGTAAATATACATTTCAGTGAATATAGAAATAAATATTCACTTCAGCATCTTTTTGTTTCACAATCAGATTTACTTCTGGCTGTTCAGAAAATGTTTGTACATCAGTTTTGAAATCCAGAGTAAGCCTTACATCTGTGTCCTGTTATACGTCACATTCACTTGAAATAAAAGATTAACAATCCTCTGAGCTAATGACAGCAACTTCTGAGCGAAAGCAATAAAATGCCTGAATTTTGTATTGACAAATTCTTTAACAGTCTTCCATGCTCTCTTAATCCAGCTTTCATTTGTTGTCTGTTCAGTTTGTTGATCTCTCTGTTGATCTTCCTCTCTCTCTCCCCTCTCTTCTTCCTCTCTCTGTCTCCTCTCTTCTTCCTCTCGTCTGAATCTGTGAGTGTCTTCGTACATCTGATTGCTGTAGTGTCCTCCTCCGTTCTGCTCTATCATTGAGTCAATCTTCTTCAGCAGATCCTTCACCTGCTCTCTGTTTCTCGGGTCTTTATTGTTCATGATGTGGTATCTGCCTCCACACTGCTGAACAAACCGGCTTAGAGTTTCATTCTGTCTGATGAGCTCTTCCACACTCTTCCCCTCTAGCTGATCACTGTGGGTGAACACAGGGATTGTGTACTTTCCTGCTTCTTCTCCATAAATTCTTTCAATATTTTTGATGTCATGTTCATCTTCATGTCTGATTCTGCCTGTGAGAGACAGCACGTAGAGGAAGGCATGAGGTCCTGGAGAGCAGAGGGCTACACTATGAGCCATTTCTTGAGCTAAATCCTCAGGTTTTGAAGTTGGATCTGAAAATCCAGGAGTATCAACAACAGACACTTCTCTCCCAAAAACAGCCGATGTCTGAATGTCACAGTGTTCTGTAACTGAGTTAAAGCTGCGCTCAGACTTAAACAGGTTTTCTCTCAGGATGGTGTTTCCCGTTGCACTCTTCCCAGAGCCGGTCTTCCCCAAAAGAAGCAACCTTCTGACACTGGTGCTGGTGTCCTGCTCCTCTGGGGACTTTCTCTGTAGAAAAGCCTCTGTCTCTGGAGCTGTTCCACATGGAAAAAGAACAGAATAACACCGGTAAAAAATGACATATTAATACTGACTATAGCTCTCATAATAGGACTAATTAAAGGATTAGTTCACTTCCTGATAATACTCGCCCCTCATCCCAGATGCTCATGTCTTTCTTTCTTCAGTTTTTTGAGGAAAACATTCCAGGATTGTTCTGCTCATAATGGACATAATTTGTCTAGATCAGACTCTAATCCTTGTCTGGGATTGGTCAGAGCCTCTGAAGCCCTTCCTCTGAAACTGCAGTGATCTGGACCTTCAGCCGTTGGTTCCCATTGAAGTCCATTATGAGCAGAACAATCCTGGAATGATTTCCTCAAAAAACTGAAGAAAGAAAGACATGAGCATCTGGGATGAGGGGCGAGTATTATCAGGAAGTGAACTAATCCTTTAATTTCACTAACAGTGTTGATGTTTTTGTGTTAAAGTCTATGAATAGAAGTAGTGATGCTAAGAGATTATTTAAAGTAACTCAATATTACAGAGGAAAGAACTTTGACATGTTTAATTAATATTGACCGTAACACTACTTACATTTCTGAGGTTGAACATTTCTAATGGCGTCAATCATTCTTTTGACTTGGTCATGTTCAGGAAGTTGTGTGACATTATTAAACACAAAGTATCTATTGTCAAATTTCTGGATAACTTTTTTTAGATCCTCTGATTCTTCTATTAAATCCTCTATGGTCTGATCTTCTCTCTCCAGCTCATCTCCTCCGGTGAAAATTATCCAGGTGTTCTTTATGAGCCAGTCTGGCAGATACTCTTCAATGATCTCAATGGTGCGTTTCTCTTCTGGAGTGAATCTTGAAGGTCTGAGCACCAGCAGAATCACAAGCGGGTCTGCAGTGTCTAACTCCGGAAGCCCCCGATATCTTGTAAACATATCATCAGGGGTCAGTTCATTTTCCGGGTCAAAGAATCCTGGTGTGTCATAAACTTTAAGATCCACTCCATCTCTGGTAATGCTTTCACACTTGACTTCTTGTGTTACAGTTTTAAAACTCATCTTTGAAAGGAAAGCTTTTCTTCCCAAGATGGTGTTTCCAGTGGCACTTTTCCCATTTCCTGTTTTTACCAGTAGGACAACATGATGATATGGAACAGAGGATGACTCCTCTTCAGCCCCATCCATTGCTGCAATCTTTTACAATGATCTACAGATGGGGATGGAAGGACATCACATTCAATCAGTTATGAAAACAAATTCAGCTTTATATACAGTGGGTACGGAAAGTATTCAGACCCCCTTACATTTTTCACTCTTTGTTATATTGCAGCCATTTGCTAAAATCATTTAAGTAATTTTTTTTCTCATTTATGTACACACAGCACCCCATATTGACATAAAAACACAGAATTGTTAACATTTTTGCAGATTTATTAAAAAAGAAAAACTGAAATATCACATGGTCCTAAGTATTCAGACCCTTTGCTGTGACCCTCATATATTTAACTCAGGTGCTGTCCATTTCTTCTGATCATCCTTGAGATATCCATTTGAGTCCAGCTGTGTTTGATTATACTGATTGGACTTGATCAGGAAAGCCACACACCTGTCTATATAAGGCCTTAGAGCTCACAGTGCATGTCAGAGCAAATGAGAATCAAGAGGTCAAAGAAACTGCCAGAAGAGCTCAGAGACAGAATTGTGGCAAGGCACAGATCTGGCCATGGTTACAAAAAAAATTCTGCTGCACTTAAGGTTCCTAAGAGCACAGTGGCCTCCATAGTCCTTAAATGGTTTGGGATGACCAGTACCCTTCCTAGAGCTGGCCGCCCGGCCAAACTGAGCTATTGGGGGAGAAGAGCCTTGGTGAGAGAGGTAAAGAAGAACCCAAAGACCACTGTGGCTGAGCTCCAGAGATGCAGTCGGGAGATGGGAGAAAGTTGTAGAAAGTCAGCCATCACTGCAGCCCTCCACCAGTCGGGGCTTTATGGCCCGCCGGATGCCTCTCCTCAGTGCAAGACACATGAAAGCCTGCATGGAGTTTGCTAAAAAACACCTGAAGGACTCCAAGATGGTGAGAA
This sequence comes from Gobio gobio, assembly GCF_949357685.1. Taxonomy (NCBI): domain Eukaryota; kingdom Metazoa; phylum Chordata; class Actinopteri; order Cypriniformes; family Gobionidae; genus Gobio; species Gobio gobio. Next base: position 86,031,005 of record NC_137097.1, read on the forward strand.
ATAAGATTCTCTGGCCTGATGAGACCAAGATAGAACTTTTTGCCCTTAATTCTAAGCGGTATGTGTGGAGAAATCCAGGCACTGCTCATCACCTGTCCAATACAGTCCCAACAGTGAAGCATGGTGGTGGCAGCATCATGCTGTGGGGGTGTTTTTTCAGCTGCAGGGACAGGACGACTGGTAGCAATCGAGGGAAAGATGAATGCGGCCAAATACAGGGATATCCTGGACGAAAACCTTCTCCAGAGTGCTCAAGACCTCAGACTGGGCCGAAGGTTCACCTTCCAACAAGACAATGACCCCAAGCACACAGCTAAAATAACAAAGGAGTGGCTTAACAACAACTCCATTGCTGTTCTTGAATGGCCCAGCCAGAGCCCTGACTTAAACCCAATTGAGCATCTCTGGAGAGACCTGAAAATGGCTGTCCACCAACGTTTACCATCCAACCTGGCAGAACTGACAACCAGAGATGGTGGTCCAGTGGGTTAAACCATGGAACTGATATGCAGAAGGTTTCTGGTTCGATCCCAGCGGTCACCACCAGTGTGTCCACTGTATCGCTTTGGATAAAAGCGTCTGCCAAATGCATAAATGTAATGTAACTGGATCTGCAAGGAGGAATGGCAGAGGATCCCCAAATCCAGGTGTGAAAAACTGTTTGCATCTTTCCCAAAAAGACTCATGGCTGTATTAGATCAAAAGGGTGCTCCTACTAAATACTGAGTAAATGGTCTGAATACTTATGACCATGTGATATTTCAGTTTTTCTTTTTTAATAAATCTGCAAAAATGTCAACATTTCTGTGTTTTTCTGTCAATATGGGGTGCTGTGTGTACATTAATGAGAAAAAATGAATTTAAATGATTTTAGCAAATGGCTGCAATGTAACAAAGAGTGAAAAATGTAAGGGGGTCTGAATACTTTCCGTACCCACTGTATATATACCCTACCAGTGAAGTTTGGAAACTGTACTATTTTGATTGTTTTTGAAATAAGTCTCTTCTGCTCACCAAGGCTGCATTTATGTTATTAAAATTACAAAAAAACTGTATTATTGTGAAATATCTTTACACTTTAAAGCAGCTGTTCTCTATGTGAATATATAGTAAACAGCATTTAGATTAGATTAGATTAGATTCAACTTCATTGTCATTACACAAGTACAAGGCAACGGAATGCAGTTTAGGTCTAACCAGAAGTGCAATAGCAGCAAGTGCAGGATATATAGTGGTTGCGTAAGTGCAGGACATGGATATGTACTGAATATAAATAAATATATATAAATAGAGAGATGGTTATTACTATAAACAGAACTGAATTTACAGGTGATTATGTACAGTGAATAAATATACAGAAGGCTATTACTATAAACAGAATTTACAGGTGAATATGTACTATGAATATAATATACAGATGGCTATTACTATAAACAGAATTTACAGATAGAGGTATACAATAATATGTTAGGCTAATATGAGGAATAGCAGTGGATTAAGGTAGTGCAATAAATTATGGACAGAGCTAATTACAGTTAGAAGTACGGTGCAAAATGCAAATGTAAACATTGGTACTATAAATACAGTCGGCAGTGCAAATGAGCATAATCCAGTTAAGATATGGTGGTGCAGAATGCATAAGTAAACAGTTGTTACTGTAATAAACAGTCGGTAGTGCAAATAACAAAGTGAAGGCAGATGTGAGGTAGGAGAGTTATCAGTTTATGAGGGAAGTGGATCAACGGGGGTTTGAGTTCAGTAAAGAGACAGCTCTGGGGAAAAAACTGTTCTTTAGTCTGCTGGTCCTGGTCCGGAGGATCCTGAAACGCCTGCCGGAGGGCAGGAGAGAAAACAGTCTGTGGGCTGGGTGAGAGGAGTCCTTGAGGATGCTGGAGCTCGATGCAGACAGCGTTTCCTCTGGATGTGCTCGATGGCAGGTAGTGGAGTCCCTGTGATGCGCTGGGCAGTTTTCACCACCCGCTGCAGTGCCTTGCGCTCCGCAACAGAGCAGCTCCCATACCATACTGCCACACAGTTGGTCAGGATGCTTTCTATTGCGCAGCGAGAGAAGTTCACCAGGATAGCCGAGGAGAGCTGATTCTTCCTCAGTGTCCTCAGGAAGAAGAGGCGCTGGTGAGCCTTCTTGACCAGGCTGGAGGTGTTGGTCGTCCACGACATGTCCGCTGAGATGTGGATCCCCAGGAACTTGAAACTGGAGACACGCTCAACAGCCATTCCATTGATGTGGATGGTGTCGTGTGTGCCTCTTGACTCCTTCCTGAAGTCCACGATGAGCTCCTTCGTTTTGGTGGTGTTGAGGAGCAGGTTATTATCAGCGCACCATGTGGCCAGGTGCTGGATCTCCTCCCTATAGGCAGTCTCATCGTTGTTGCTGATGAGACCAATCACCGTAGTGTCGTCCGCAAACTTGACGATGGAATTAGATCCATACACAGGCTTGCAGTCGGCGGTGAAGAGGGAGTAGAGAAACGGACTTAGCACACAGCCCTGTGGTACACCAGTGTTGAGTGTGATGGATGTGGAGCAGGTGGATCCTGATTGAACATTCTGTGGTCTGTCAGTTAGGAAGTCCAAAATCCAGTTACACATTGAGGTGTTGATGCCCAGGTCTCCAAGTTTGGCTATTAACTTGGTTGGGATGACAGTGTTGAATGCTGAGCTGAAGTCAACAAACAGCATGCGTGCATAAGTGTTCTTATGGTCCAGATGGGTGAGCACAGAGTGCAGTGCCATGGAAACGGCATCCTCTGTGCTCCTATTGCTGCGGTAGGCAAACTGGTGTGAGTCTTTATATTTATCTGAAATATAAAGCTTTTGTAACATTATAAATGTATTTTCTGTCACTTGATCAATTTAATGCATCCTTGCTGAATAAATGTCTTCATTTCTGTAAGTTCTTTCCCAAAAACCCAAAACCTTTCAAAATTTTGAACGGTAGTACAATGTCAGATAATTTCAGATAATTTCTGTTCTTTTGAATTCTATTCATAAAAGAATCCTAAAATGTTTTACACAACGGTTTCCAACACTGATAATAATCATAAATGTGTGTTGATCATCAGATCCTCATATGAGAATGATTTGTGAAGGGTCATGTGACACTGAAGACTGGAGGAATGATGATAAATTCAACTTTGATCACAGAAATAAATGACACTTAAGGGCAATTCCAGCGTTATGGATGTAACATTTGAACTCATAATGACAGCTGAAATGTCTCAGTAAAAATCAATTTCTTACCATATTTAATTTGGAATTGCATATTCTCAGAGCACCCAATCTGGGGAATTGACAGCAAAAATATTTTTTTCTAAAATATATTTAAGACCCCCCAAAAAAGGAAAACGGCTATGCGTTATGGATGTGACTGGAAATGACAGAGTTTTCAGTAGACTGTTCGATTTTCTTTAAAGTCTGTGAACTTTTGAGTCTAATGTTTAAATATTGCTATCCACATGATGAAGGGGTCTTATCTGAACATAAAAATATCAATGTTTAAATTGTAAATTTTTTTATGAAGTGTATCATGAGGAAAAACCAACGTTATGGATGTGACAAAACCCTGTTATGGATGTGACGAGTCTGAAATACACATAGAATCCGTTTGTAAAATCAACAAACAAACTATCATGGCACTTTTGTCGACACATAAAATAACTCTAAATGCCAGTTTTGATATTAAGAAATATGATTGCAATATGATATATAAAATAATTGACAATGAGGGAAGATGAGGGTGAAGGAATTTATTTATTTATTTAATTTGTTCATGCTTAACACTTTCTTCTGTCATTAATATTATAATTATTATAATTCATGAACTTATATATATTATATTTTATTATTTTTTATATTTTATACAGTACTGTGCAAAAGTCTTAGGCACGTTAGTATTTTCACCCCCAAAAATGTTTTTAAGCCAGTTATTTATAACTTTTGTAATAGTGTGTCAGTAGGTTATTTCAGTTTACATTTTCAAACATTAATTTTGCCATTAATTGTAATAATCCATTCCAGTGAGATTTTTGTATGCAGAAGGAGTCTGACAACAGAGCTATGATCCACACAGAGATCTGATCTCACCATCATCGAGTCCGTCTGGGATTACATGAAGAAACAGAAAAAACTGAGACTAAATCCAGAAGAACTGTGGCAGCATCTCCAAGACGCTTGAAGAAACCTTCCTGCAAAGCTCCCTAAAAAAACTATGAGCAAGTGTCCCAAAACAAAAGCTGTTTTCAACGCAAAGGGTGGTCACACAAACTGATTTGATTTAGTTAATAGAAGTTAATTGATCAAAAAAATGAACAGTCTACTTATGACATTATTTTTGAAAGCTTCCTGACTTTACAGCATTTTTACCCAAGTGTCTAAGTACTGTAGCTTTGCAGGAAGGTTTCTTCAAGCGTCTTGGAGAAAACGGCATTCTTCTTCTACTACTACTAATCTCAGTTTTCGCGCATGCGTCGTGGCACTCCCGCAAACTCTCGTCAGAGGCTCAAATTGAACAACAATAATAGTGGGATAAAGTCGTTATTTTTGTTGTTTTTCCGCTCAAAAAGTATTTTCGTCGCATGATAGACTTAATACAGAGCCACTGTAGTCATTTGGACTCCTTAAATGACGTTTTTACTTACTATTCTGGGCCATCAAGTTTCATTCCCTCTGAAAGCCTATGGAGGAGTGAGACAGCTCTCAGATTTCATCAAAAATATACTAAATTATGTTCCGAAGATGAACGAAGGTCTTACATGGTTGGAACAACATGAGGGTGAGTAATTACTGACTTTATTTTCAATTTTGGGTGAACTAACCCTTTAATGGCAAAAGAGCTTGACCTGATTTTCACTTTCAAGACCCGTGACTGCTGGGAAACTTCCTGCTAAAATTTTATAATAATGTTAGGGGATAACGTTCTATAAATATTATCACTAAACATGTTTAGAAGGTTTTTAGAGACCTTTCGGGAGAACATTCTGGCAACAAAAATAAAAACTAGCTACTGAAAACTTTACAAGAACATAACAATGGGGAGAAGCGCGCAGAGACTGAAGGAGCGCATTGAAGCCGTGTGTAAGTGTTTTTTCAAATTACTCAGTTTGCTGGATTTGCTCAGCGTATTACACTCTATCAAGTGGATACATTTCGATTCTGTAGTTATTTGTGGATTTATAATTTTACTGTTTAAGATAATTGTATTTGAATTAAAACCAGTGCTGTTTTAGCCGTCGGCACTCAAATATTATCTCTGGATATTCGCACGAGTAAGTGATAGTTTCGTTTTGGAGCTGAGCCATTGACAGGCTGTTACCTTGATTGTCTGAGCGAATTACAAAGGTGTCCTCACCTGTTCTGAGTGTAGTGATTAGCGTCTATTTCATACGCTCGTTAACGCTGGTGCGGAAGCGTCAGCGGGAGCGTTCAGCCTCCTCGCGTGAAGACCGAAGAGTGTAAAGACCATCGACTCTACTCTGCGCGACTCCACTCGAGCAAGGACACGACAAGGCACTTGACTATAGCTTTCCTTCTACTTTGTCCACTTTGTGTTTTCATCTGTTTATTTCTCTAACCCCTATTCACTATGTGCTTCCAAATTGCTACCATTATCACATACACCCGTAAGTCACGCTGGTTACATTCTAGGCGACGCAATCCGAATAATCTGCAAAGTGTACCTATTTCCTCTGCTACATTAATGTCCATTCCAATTGGTCTGTGGAATTGCCAGTCTGCTGTAAACAAAGCAGACTTTATTCCATCTATTTCCGCTCATTCATGTCTCAGTCTCATGGCTCTAACTGAAACCTGGATCAAACCCGAAGACACTGCCACTCCTGCAGCTCTCTCAAATAATTTCACTTTTTCACACACCCCACGCCCGATTGGGAGGGGTGGAGGTACTGGTTTGCTCATCTCAAATGATTGGAAATTTGAGCCCATTCCTTCTCTATCTGGCAACTGCTCATTTGAATCACACTCAATCACTATCACTCACCCGGCTAAAATCCATGTTGTAGTTATTTATCGCCCTCCAGGTCAACTGGGGAACTTTTTGGAGGAGTTGGATATTTTACTCTCTTACTTCCCTGAGGATGGCACTCCTCTGGTACTGCTTGGTGACTTCAACATCCACCTGGATAAACCCCAGGCTGCTGACTTCACCACTGTTTTGACATCATTTGACCTTAAGCGAGTATCTACTACAGCTACTCACAAATCAGGTAACCATCTGGACCTGATCTACACACGCTGCTGCTCCACAGACAACACTTTAGTTACTCCACTGCACACCTCAGATCACTTTCTCATCACTCTTAACCTCATACTGACTCCGGACACAACACACACTCCTCCGCAGATCACCTTTCGGCGTAATCTACGCTCGCTCTCTCCCTCCCGTCTATCCACTATGGTTTCATCCTCACTCCCTCCACCTGCTCAGTTCTCAGCACTAGACACTAACAGTGCTACTGACACTCTTTGCTCCACTCTAACATCTTGCTTAGACAACCTCTGTCCCATTACATCCAGGCCAGCCCGCACCACCCCCTCTGCCCCCTGGCTGTCCGATGTTCTTCGTGAACATCGCTCTGGACTCCGGGCGGCAGAGAGGAAGTGGCTAAAAACTAAAAACGCTACTGACCTAACCCTGTATCAGTCTCTTCTCGCTTCTTTCTCTACTAATGTCTCCACTGCTAAAACTACATTCTACCACAACAAAATCAACAACTGCTCCAACTCTCGTGCACTTTTCAAAACATTCTCCTCGCTCCTTTGTCCTCCCCCCCCCCTCCCTCGTCAAACCTTACAGCTGATGACTTTGCATCATTCTTTACAAACAAAACCTCTTCCATCAGCAGCCAATTCTCTACACCACAAACCGACACGCACATCTCAACGACCATCACACCCACGCTTCCCTCCTTCTCTCTGCTCTCTGAAGCAGATGTCTCCAAACTCATCCTTTCCAATCATCCCACTACCTGTCCGCTTGATCCTATCCCCACTCACCTCCTTCAGGCCATTTCTTCTTCTGTTACACCTGCACTCACTCACATTGTCAACACCTCTCTTCACACCGGGACTTTCCCCACAGCATTTAAGCTGGCTCGGGTAACCCCACTGCTTAAAAACCCTCTCTAAACCCAGCACTTTTAGAAAACTACAGACCGGTATCCCTTCTACCTTTCATTGCAAAGACACTTGAGCGGGCTGTGTTTAATCAGCTCTCTACGTTTCTTGAACAGAACAATCTCTTGGACATCAACCAATCCGGTTTCAAAAGCGGCCACTCAACTGAAACTGCCCTGCTCTCAGTTACGGAGGCACTGAGACGGGCAAGAGCAGCCTCCAAATCCACAGTACTTATCTTACTGGATTTGTCTGCTGCTTTTGACACAGTTAATCACCAGATCCTCCTGGCAACTCTCATGAAGATGGGCATCTCAGGAACCGCTCTCCAGTGGTTCAAGTCTTACCTCTCAGGTAGGTCCTTCAGGGTGTCATGGAGAGGTGAAGTGTCTAAGTCACATCATCTAGCTACTGGAGTTCCCCAGGGCTCAGTGCTTGGACCACTTCTCTTCTCCATCTACATGTCATCACTGGGATCGGTCATTCAGAAACATGGCTTTTCCTATCACTGCTATGCCGACGACACTCAACTCTACTTCTCATTTCAACCTGATGATCCATCGGTTGGTGTTCGTATCGCTGCCTGCCTAACAGACATTTCAGCCTGGATGAAGGAACATCACCTGCAACTCAACCTTGCAAAGACAGAACTGCTTGTGGTCTCAGCCAACCCAGCACTTCACCCCAATCTCTCCATTCAGCTAGGTTCATCAACCATAACTCCGTCCAGGACAGCCAGGAACCTTGGGGTTGTGATTGATGATCAGCTAAAATTCACTGACCACATCACTGCAACAACCCGATCCTGTAGATTTGCACTATCCAACATTAGGAAGGTTAGACCCTTCCTATCAGATCATGCCACACAACTACTGGTCCAAGCTCTTGTTCTCTCCAGACTGGACTACTGTAATGCTCTTCTTGCGGGCCTTCCGGCATGCACTACCAAACCCTTGCAACTGATCCAGAATTCAGCGGCGAGGTTGGTCTTTGGTGAGCCGAAGAGAGCACACGTCACGCCTCTCCTCATCAGTCTGCACTGGCTACCAATAGCCGCTCGCATTAAATTCAAGGCACTGGTGCTCGCCTTCAAAACATCCACTGGCTCTGCACCAATATACCTAAACTCGCTCGTTCAGACTTACACACCCTCCAGGAACTTGCGTTCTGCCAGTGAACGACGCCTTGTGGTGCCATACCAGAGAGGCATGAAATCGCTGTCACGGACCTTTTCCTGGACCGTTCCCACCTGGTGGAATGACCTGCCTATCTCAATTCGTGCGGCCGAGTCTGTAGCCATTTTCAAAAAACGTCTAAAGACACATCTTTTCCAGCAACACCTGACCGATCGAGAATAGCACTTATCATTCTATTCATTGTCTGTCTGTCTAATTTATTTAAAAAAAAAAAAAAAAAATTTGTATACTTCTGTGCTAGACTAACTGAGACTTGTTACAGCACTTACATATTGCACATATTGCTGATATTGTTGCCCTTCGACTGCTCTAGCTGCTTCGATTGCCCCCATTTGTAAGTCGCTTTGGATAAAAGCGTCTGCTAAATGACTAAATGTAAATGTAAATGTAAAATGTTCTCAGGACATTCTTTGAACAGTAATATTTCTAGCTAGGGTGACCTCACATTGTGGCCATAGTATGAGCACACAGTGAGGTTACACTTGTAGATTACTGTGATCTCACATTTCTCACATTGTGACCACAGGGTGAGATAACGTCAGACATTACTGTACCACGAAAATACCAGAAACACTTTGTTTTTCTTTTCTTTCCTTTAGTTTTTTAGTTTTTTTTTACACACATTCAACATAAAATTACACTAAAAGTGTAAAAAATTAACACATCCTTTTTGAGAGTGTACCAAAAGAGTCTAAGGTCAGAATTAAATGAGTAAATTGTGTTGCCATGAACGCTAAAACCTTAAACAGGACTTACTTTGAGTTCTTAAAGAAGTCAATGCCTTTCCTGTGATCATTTAGGCTCTTGTGTTTTCAAATGTTTTCCCTTTCTTAGGTCCTGATGATGATCAGACAAGGAAAAGAAGGGGTAGTTTTGATTTTGAACATCCAAATTGTAAGTGTACATCTGGTCATTTGATATCATTTATTGTAGAAAAGGTCATTGATAAATGAATGCATTCTGCATATTTTCTGCATTTAAAAGCTTTGTTTCTCCTGATGGTTCAGTTTCCTTGAGAAGGATGGTGCTTGTAGGAAAGACCGGAGCTGGGAAAAGTTCTTCAGGAAACACCATCCTGGGCAGAAACGCGTTCCGAGCCGCTCAAAGCGCTTCTTCTGTTATTAAAGCGTGCTGGAAAAAATCTGGAGAAGTGGCCGGCCGTCAGCTGGAGCTGGTAGATTGTCCAGGCATCTTTGATACTTCACTTTCAGAGAAAGAGATCATCAAGGAGATGAGTAAATGTGTCAAGTGGATGAAAACAAGTGGATGAAAACATCCCAACGATAAGCAGAAATCTACAAAAGCTTAGAATCTGAGATATAGAAATAATATATAATGTTTTATTTCAAAAGTTTGCTTGTTCTGTATATTTGTGTGCATGTGTGTGTACACTGAAAATAAAAAGGCTAGGAGTTTACATAATTATAGAGTATTGTTTTATAATAAATGACTGTAAATTTACAGTGAAATGAATGCACGCTGGGTCATTTTCTTATGAATTGCTGTTAATCTACAGCAGAATGACACTGACATCACAGTAACTGCTCTTATTTTACTGTGATTTCACATTATAAAGTTGCATTTAGTCATGCCACTGTAAGAAATGTTTTAATTACCACTGTAATTGTGTTAAAGTCACCATGATGGTAATCAGTGTTTTATTAGGCTTCAAATCACTAATCTAGCCAAGTCAGAAGTGTGACAAATTAAAACATTTTTCTTAGAATATAAAATAAATTAACTGACTGATTTTAAGTTTGTCAAACTATACTATTATTTGCATTATTTCAGCATAAAGATTAACCAAATGATGTTTTACAAACAAAGTTCGGGAGGAGTACGTTCAGATAATTGACACAGGTGGAGAGCAATCAGCTAATCATCAATAAGAGGTATATATACACGCAACAGTCTTACCTCTGTTCATTGACTGTTTGCCAGCATCCCTCCACCACCCCTTCTCCACACTTTTATTCATCAACCACTTACATTCACGGGGGGGGGGGGGGGGGGGGTACTTTGGGTTCGGGCCAAAATTCAGAGCTCGAAGCCCTCCCCCCCCGGACAGCACGCCAAATACGCATTTAAACTACTCTCCATAAATTATATGTAAGTGTGAACTCGTGAATATCTTATTTTAAATTCATAATTGATTTGAGATATTTCCCAATAGTGAAGCAGAGATTTATCTTTGAAAGGTTATTACTCACTGTTGAAAAAAGCACTGACTGTCTGTGATTTTAACATTGATGTAGATCATATGACCGTTGCGTTTACAGATTTATTCAACTTCTTTATGGTCTCTCAAAGCGGTGTTAAACTGTGATCGGATTGCTGTTTCGTTGTATATACACAATACAATAACATGATAATGTTGACATGACATGGTTAGATTCAGATGGGAAATTTCATATAAAAGTTGGGGGACATAATCACCATATTTATAATGAAACCATCATATTTAAAAATATGATATTAATCATATCGTATAAGAAAATATCATCACTACTGTAAATCTATATTAAATTACTGTGGGATCTCCAAAGCTTTCAGAATCTTTTTTTTCTGTATTTTTTAAATGAACATGTTAATGACAGTATATTTATTGAACAAGAACAAATTCATGTATTTATTAAAATAACCAGAAAATAGTACAAACTTTGCTAAAGTTATTGTTTTAAACAACTTGGACATTATTCAAAAGGGCTGTCAATCCCATTTAAGAAATGTGCATGTTGTATATATATTTATATTATATATAAAAATAAATATTTTATTTATAAATAAAACTTTTTTTTCTTCTTAAATATATACATGCATGTGTGTGTATATTTATATATAGGCCTACACATAATAATTATACACAGTGCACAATGCGATTAATCATGATTAATCGGTTGGCAGTATTTTAGCTGTATTTTTATCAATACTGTGGCCCCGTGTCTCAATGGGATAAAAGAACCCCTCGCCACCCCATACATTTATAAGATTTTCAACACAAAATCTGTTGCTTTAATCGATACAAGCATATATAATCCACACTTCTGCCTCTGCTCCAAAGCCCTAGTCAGATGAATAACTGTCCTCTTCAACATTTGATCAGTTTGTGACGTTTTATGAACCTGTGGAAGTTTCTCCCATAGATATCCATAATAAAGGCCTTTATTATATCTATGGTTTCTCCGGCCGGTGGCGCCAAACGCTCTCCTCTCGCGCTCTGACTGATGCCGTTTGATCTTCCGCTCCTGCGCAGAACGAGCCTCTGAACTAAAGAACAACAAACCCCGCAGAAGCGCCGAGAGTCCGTCAGAAACTCCGTCAGTGTGAATCTGGCGCCAGCATCATGTCTGGGAACGCTTTTCCAGGTGTGTAAACATCAACATGGACCCATACCTACTTCTGTGTGGCACTAACAGAGTGTGTGTGTGTGTGTGTGTGTGTGTGTGTGTGTGTTTACATGTGTTCCTCATAACAATATCTGCTTCATGGTTCTGATAACAAATCAATAATCCTAGAAAATATTCTCCCACACAACGATTCTGGGTACGTTATAACCGATAAAGTTCGTTAAAACCGTTAAAAGTGCGTTCCTACAACCTTAGGATTTGCATAAATAACCAAACATCTACTATATACTGATCTGGGCTGCATTTCCCGATAACGTTGTCTCTTAGCGCGCTACGAAGACTCTAAAGGTATAACTTAACTAAAGGTATACCATTTCTAGGTGTGTTCCTCGAACTATACCTTAGGAGGTTACTTAAGGTAAACCTTCTTAAGTGCGACGTTAGCAGGTGCTGTCCGTGGCGGCGGTGCTGAAGTGGCTTATATCGATAGCTCAAGAATCGATTATTTACTCTATGCAGGGGTTGTTTCACTGCTTTATGCGAATTTTTTATATTTTATTTTTTTTTAAAAAGAAGCACTTCAGAAATAGTTGAACTTGCAAACTAAATTTTATATAATTCTGACATGAGTACGCGAACCAGCAATTTCATGCTCAACCGCATCATGCGTCAACCCGCTACACTAACTGGCAGTATGCCTTCACTGGCATTTGAAAGAGTCGTTTATATTATTACAATATATTTTCCATAGTGTGTTAATTTACTCCACAATCAGGGATGATTGCCCAGCAGCTGCATTACATTATTGTGTAAATAACTAATTTCTGTTACTGAATGAACGCACCGCCACCCGAGGTGTTACTCAGCCCATATCCATCCCCAACCACCTCCAGAAAAGCCCCAGGCATAAAAACGGAGGGCCACCAGCAGCTGGATTTCAGGGCTGAGAGGGTAGCTCCGTCCAGTTTGTCTCGACAAAGTTGGACCAACAAGATCTAAAAGCTGCTCAATTTGCTGTCGTGGCAGGCGAAATTTATTTTGAAAAGCGGCTTCTGACATGGTAGCCAGGGGACTAAACTTTTCACGTATGAAATAGTGCATATACACTAAATGGCTCCGCGGACGGCGCCTTCTTTGATTTAGCACAACTATTCTCTGTCTCGCTGCCATAGTTTGACCAAACTCCCCTCCACAATCATTCCCTTTAAATAGGCTCCTAAGCTTTTCCTGTCTAATGGTTTGCCAGCTGATGTACCTTTGGATAATATAATTAAAAATCTAACAGCCATTAGTGTAATGACATTTGTAATCCTTTCATTAAAAAAAATTAGCCTGATTGAACATTGGGTGTATATTACAACTTCAGAATTATATTCGTATAGACTGACATGTAAAGAAGCTTTTTGCACAGTGGTGGCCACTAGTGGATTGAACTGTCAATAGTGATAAGGTATAGCTAAGAGTGGTCCAGACCAACCTTACGAAAGTAATACTTACAGAAGGTATTCTTAACTAAGATAGTTTCGGGAAACACGTATTAACGTTAAGGTACACCTTAAGGTATAACTTAAGAACGACGTAGTGTTAAGAAGGTTTCGGGAAATGCAGCCCTGCTGTTTATTTTCTGTTTTAGTGGCCATTAGTCGGAAAACATTTGAGTATAAACTCTTAATAAAATAACCAACATTATTAATATATGGGAAATATAAATATAAAATATAATATAATATAACATTTTTATAAATATATATATAAAATACTATTTTAATTAAAAATATATACATTTTCTGGCTTTTTTTATCAGGCTGATGATGTTTATTATCAGTACTACCAAATTAGGCATATTTTCAGTTCTCATAAGATTATGAAACTGCAGTTAAAGTTAAAGTTCTCAATGTAACAAAATCTTAAATTTTTTTTAAGGATTTTTGAAATAACTATAATATACTGTTATTTATATTCTACATTCTTTTCTTTCTTATAAGGTAGAAAAACTGTACATTTTTTAATTAACATTTATTTAAATATAAGTATTAATATATTTAAATGATGTTCTTGTTTTAACTCTCATGTTTTGTGTTGAATTGTGTAGTTCATTAAATGTTAATAATATATATATATGAAGTATTAGATGATGGCTTGTGGTTCTGATTCCAGATCAGTGGGGATCTGAGGAGGAGGAGGAGAGCGATAGGGCGGAGCTGAGACTCGTTCTGATTGGCCGCACGGGCTCAGGCAAGAGCGCCACAGGAAACACCATCTTAGGGCGACGTCACTTCCTGTCTGCGCTGCGGGCGAGTTCATGACGCGCGCGTGTGAGTGTGGCTGGGCGGAGGAGGAGGAGTGGATGAAGAGGGTTCTGGTGGTGGACATGCCGGGGTTCTGCGACACCCGGTTCTCCGAGGGCCACGTTCACACTGAGATGGCCAGGTGTGTGGCGCTGACGGCCCCGGGCCCCCACGCCTTCCTGCTGGTGCTGCCCCTGGGCCGCTTCACGGAGGACGAGGACCGGGCCGTGGCGGAGATGCTGCGCGTGTTCGGCGAGGGCGCGCTCCGCCACACGGTGGTGCTGTTCACGCGCGGAGACGAGCTGGAGGATGGAGGCGGGATGGAGGGGTTCCTGGGGTCCGCCCCGGAGCCACTGGCGGTGCTGCTGCGGCGCTGCGGCGGACGCTACTGCGTCTTCAACAACAGAGCGCCGGAGAACCGCGCGCAGGTGCGCCACCTGCTGGAGGCGGTGCAGAAGACGGTGGAGGACGCGGGCGGAGCGTGCTACACCAACAACCTGTTCCTGCAGGCCGAGCGCGCCATACGCGACGAGCAGCAGCGCCGCACTGCCAGAAGTGAGAAAAATTAAATTACATTTATATTTTGAGAAAAGTCTAAATAAAATGTGAATAAAATCATTACATTTCGAGAATAAAGTCGTTTTGAGAACTCGTTAAATTTCTAAATAAAATGTTGAGCATAAACTCATATTAAATTTTGTGAAAAGTCTAAATAAAATGTTGTGAATAAAATCATTAAATTTCGAGAATAAAGTTGTGCGTTTTGAGAAAAAACGTGTTAAATTTCTATAAAGTCTAAATAAAATGTGAATAAAATCATTACATTTCGAGAATAAAGTCGTTTCGAGAAAAACTACATTTAGAGAAAAGTCTAAATAAAATGTGAATAATCTCATCAAATTTCAAGAATAAAGTCGTTGTCTTTCGAGGAAAAACCCTTGAAACGACTGAAAATTTGTTACATTTTGAGAAAAGTCTAAATAAAATGTGAATAAAATCATTACATTTCGAGAATAAAGTTGTGTGTTTCTAAAACACTGATCAAAAGTGAGTTTATGATTAAAACAAGATAAAACTAGGTTTCCATCCAAGGATTTTTTTTTGCGAAAAAAGGTTTAGCGCATCAAAATGTTTACTACGGAAGAGGATTAGGGCCAAGCAATAACAAAAAAATAGAACCATCGCGAGAGGTCATTATAATGCGAGGTTAAACTTTAGAAATTTAGAAAATTCTAAATACAATGTTGGGAATAAATAAACTCATAAAATATTGAGAATAAAGTCGTGTTTCGAGAAAAACTCGTTAAATTTTGGAAAAATGTCTAAATAACATGTTGTGAATAAAATCATTAAATTTCAAGAATAAAGTCAATGTCTTTTGAGAAAAACCCTCGAAACGACTGAACTTGTTACATTTAGAGAAAAGTCTAAATAAAATGTGAATTAAATCATTACATTTTGAGAATAAAATGTTGAGAATAAAGTCGTCTTTCGAGAAAAACACTCGAAAGGACTGTGAAAACGTGTTACATTTTGAGAAAAGTCTAAATAAAATGGTGTGAATGAAATCATTACATTTCAAGAATAAAGTCGTTGTCTTTCGAGAAAAACCCTCGAAACAACTGAATACTTGTTACATTTTGAGAAAAGTCTAAATAAAATGTGAAAAATCATTACATTTCGAGAATAAAATGTTGAGAATAAAGTTGTTGTGTTTTAAGAAAAACTTGTTGAGAATAAAATAATTGAATTTCGAGAATAAAGTCGTTTCGAGAAAAACTCGTTACATTTTGATAAAAGTCTAAATAAAATGTTGTGAATAAAATCATTAAATTTAAAGAATAAAGTCGTTTTGAGAACTCGTTAAATTTCTAAATAAAATGTTGAGCATAAACTCATATTAAATTTTGTGAAAAGTCTAAATAAAATGTTGTGAATAAAATCATACAATTTCAAGAATAAAGTCGTTTCGAGACTAACATTTATAAATAAAATGTGAATAAAATGTTTAGAGAAACTCGTTAAATTTCTAAATAAAATGTTGAGTATAAACACATTAAATTTTGTGAAAAGTATAAATAAAATGGGAATAAAATTTCAAGAAAAAAGTCGTTTTGAGACAAAAATGTATAAATAAAATGTTTCAAGAAAACGTTTTTTTCAGGCATATTGACTGTAATCTCTAAAGCGTGTGAAGGCTGATGAGCGTAATGCAGAGTGTTCTGACTGCGGTCCCCTGTGTTTCAGTGTGGCGGGGCCGGACAGGAAGTGGCATGGCCGTCAGCAGACGTCAGGCGCTGCGCTCCGCCCTGAGCCGCGTGAGAACCGAAGCCGCCCTCTCCGGGAAGGTTCTGGAGCGGCTGAAGGTGCTGGTGGCAGCCGGGGCCACCGGTGTGGCGGTCGGGGCCCTTCTCGGAGCCGCGGCCCCTCTGGCCATGGGCGGCGCGGCGGGGCTGGTGGGCGGAGGATGTGCAGGCGTAGGCCAGGCGTTCGGGGCGGTGGTAGCGGCGGCGAGCGGGAAGACTGCGGTGGCTCTGGGGGCGGCGGCGGGAGGAGTGCTGGGAGGGTCAGTGGGAGCACTGGTCGGAGCTGAGGCCCCTGGCCCCCGGGAGGCGGCGCTGGAAGCACTGCAGCAGGTGGGAGCCATGGGCGTGGCCGTGGTGGGCGTGGCTGCAGGAGTGGGCGGAGCTGTGGGGGCAGGCGAGGCTGTGGGGGCAGGCGGGGCTGTAAGGGCGGCTCTAGAGGGTGGAGCCGTCAGTGCTGGTGTTGCCTCCTCCAGTTCGACCGCACGCCTCCTGACGGAGATGGGGCGAGCGGTGGTGGGAATCGCCCTGGCCGGAGGACTGGTCATCAGAGTGGTGAAGGAGAGAGTGCGCTCGGCAAACGGACACCAGGAGCGCAACTCCTACGAGATCTACTGGAACAAGTGAAGCTGGACATTAAAAGAACACTACACTTTTTTTTAAACTTTCTAAAAAAAAATGTGAGAAAAGTCTAAAAGTGTTGAGAATAAAATAATTGAATTTCGAGAATAAAGTCGTCTTTCGAGGAAAAACTCTCGAAACGACTGAAAACTCGTTACATTTTGCGAAAAGTCTAAAAGTTTTGAGAATAAAATAATTGAATTTCGAGAATAAAGTCGTCTTTCGAGAAAAACTTGTTAAATTTTGAGAAAAGTCTAAATAACGTGAATAAAATCATTACATTTCAAGAATAAAGTCGTTGTCTTTCGAGGAAAAACCCTCGAAACGACTGAAAACTCGTTACATTTTGAGAAAAGTCTAAATAAAATGTGAATAAAATCATTACATTTCAAGAATAAAGTCGTTGTCTTTTGAGAAAAACCTTCGAAACGACTGAAAACTCGTTACATTTTGAGAAAAGTCTAAATAACGTGAATCATTACATTTCACGAATAAAGTCGTTGTCTTTCGAGAAAAACCCTCAAAACGACTGAAAACTCGTTACATTTTGAGAAAAGTCTAAATAAAATGTGAATAAAATCATTAAATTTCGAGAATAAAGTTGTGCGTTTTGAGAAAAAACGTGTTAAATTTTGAGAAAAGTCTAAATAACGTGAATAAAATCATTACATTTCAAGAATAAAGTCGTTGTCTTTCGAGAAAAACCCTCGAAATGACTGAAAACTCGTTACATTTTGAGAAAAGTCTAAATAAAATGTGAATAAAATCATTACATTTCGAGAATAAAATGTTGAGAATAAAGTTGTTGTGTTATAAGAAAAACTCGTAAAATGTTGAGAAAAGTCTAAAAATGTTGAGAATAAAATAATTGAATTTCGAGAATAAAGTTGTTTTGAGAAAAACTGGTAAAATTTTGTTTAGAGATACTTGCTAAATTTTGATAAAAGTTTAAATAAAATGTTGTGAATAACATCATTAAATTTCAAGAATAAAGTCATCTTTTGAGAAAAACCCTCGAAAATTTTTATAAAAGTCTAAATAAAATGTGAATAAAATCATTAAATTTCGAGAATAAAGTTGTGCGTTTTGAGAAAACGTGTTAAATTTTGAAAAGTCTAAATAAAATGTGAATAAAATCATAAAATTTCGAGAATAAAGTTGTGCGTTTTGAGAAAACGTGTTAAATTTTGAAAAGTCTAAAAAAAATTGAATAAAATCATAAAATTTCGAGAATAAAGTTGTGCGTTTTGAGAAAAACTCTTTACATTTTGATAAAAGTCTAAATAAAATGTGAATAAAATCATTAAATTTCGAGAATAAAGTTGTGCGTTTTGAGAAAACGTGTTAAATTTTGAAAAGTCTAAATAAAATGTGAATAAAATCATTAAATTTCGAGAATAAAGTTGTGCGTTTTGAGAAAACGTGTTAAATTTTGAGAAAAGTCTAAATAACGTGAATAAAATCATTACATTTCAAGAATAAAGTCGTTTTCTTTCGAGAAAAACCCTCGAAACGACTGAAAACTCGTTACATTTTGAGAAAAGTCTAAACTCATTTGGAAAAAAGGCTCATTTTACAAGTCCCCTAGAGTTAAATAGTTGAGTTTTACCGTTTTTGAATCCATTCAGCCGATCTTTGTATCTGGCGGTAGCACTGTTAGCATAGCTTAGCATACATCATCATCATGGTACGGCCGCGAAGATCCGCCACTATTACGCAGGAATGAGAAAGTAGAGCCATATAGGTGTAAAAATCGCAACTTTTCATTTTCAGTTGGTCTTAGCACACGATGAAACTGGAGAAGAGTCAAGTTTTAAATAGGAAAAATATTGAAAGTGTCTTTGGTCATTTTTTGAATGAGATGCTAATGGACTGATCAGAATCAATGATGTATGCTAAGCTATGCTAACAGTGCAGATACAAAGATCGGCTGAATGGATTCAAAAACGGTAAAACTCAACTATTTAACTCTAAAATGAGCCTTTTTTCTAAAAAAGTGGAGTGTTCCTTTAATGCAGTGCTCTTACAACATCACATTTACACTTTTACTAGCTTTTACCTATTGTGTGTGTGTGTGTGTGTGTGTGTGTGTGTTGGTTTAGTGAGATCGGACTGACTGAACACTGTGTGTTTGTTTCCTGAAGCAGCCGAACACAAATAAACACGCGTGAACATCTGCAAGACTCATGTCTTCATTCATCAAACATGTTTTCATCAGTTAAAGATCATTAAATTCATCATTTTATTCTCAGAAACACATTCCCTCTTCATTAACAGTGTTTTATTGAGACAAATGTGCCATTTTAGTTTGTATTATTATGTTTTGGGGTGAATTTTGTGATGTATTTTCAACGTTTGACTGATATATGAGTACAATTTCACTTTATTATAAGACAGAAAACTAGTAATAATAATATAACAATAACAATGATCTTCCGCCTGTTATTTTATTGTGTGTTATCAAGTTGACATATAAACATATCTAAACATAACCTTTTCTGATCTTACAAAACACTGACATCACAGATATATTTCAGAATTATTATGTTTTATTATACTATAGTAAATATTTAACGTTTGCAGTGTTTTCTTAACGGCTGTGTGAAGATAACGCTGATAATGATGTAATGCACACTTTATTTACATATTCATCAGACCTCTAGCCAACCCGCTGCCTTCTCATTACATATTCATAACGGTCTTCATTCACTTGGCGCGGCGTGGGCGGGGTTTGGTTTGAGGGGGAGGGTCCAATGCAAATGCCTAAAGCGCCTCTGCTCATCGACGTACTATCAGGCCACGCTCGAGAGGCCGATCTGATTGGTCGACAGCGCCCGATCTTACGACAGCCATCGCCGAGCGCGAGCCAATCACAGGAGCGCGTCATTGACAAGCGCTTGTTTGTGAATGACGTCAATGCCGAGGCGCAAGATGGCGGCGTCTGGTCGGTAACCGCTCGTCCGGAGTCTGTGGATGTTTTGAGCGATTCTGAGGAGGGAATAAACCGACACCGCGTCCGGAGCTACGCGAGGATGGACGCCACCGAGTTCATGGACACGATGGACCCGAGCTTATCCGAGCTGGGCGATGAGTTCACCCTGGGGGACATCGACGGTAAGAGAGAAGAGGAGGATGAGGAGGATGTGTTTATAACCGTGTGTTTATTTACCTCAGAGCTGCTGCTGTTATAGTGCTGGGTTTGGGCTATTCAGGGTTATTATTAGTGCTGCTGTCGATGATGTAATCAGGGTTATTGTTGTCATTAGGGTTAGTATTAGTGTCGATGTTTCTATTTGTGTAAAACCAACAAAAAACAAAACCAAAAAATCACAATAAAACACATAATATAGGCCTAGTGACACAAAACTACCATCCTAACCTAATATTGTTAAAAGACAAGCCAACTGTCAGTAACTGTCGACCACTAAACCAGTCATGAGGGTCCATTAACAAAAATAATTAGATTTATATATCATCTACTAAATAAGAAATAACATGTATGAAATATGTGTGGTTTGTTAGAATAGGACAAAATCTGGAATCTGAGGGCGCAAAAACATCTAAATATTGAGAAAATCTCCTTTAAAGTTGTCCAGATGAAGCCATATTACTGCTAATAACACATGATATGAACATTTACCAGATATCTTGATGGAACATGATCTTAATATCCTGATGATTTTTGGCATAAAATAATAATAATGTATAATTTTGACTCATATGATGATGTGTTGTTGGCTATAGGGTTAGGGTCAATCTATACAAACACAAGCTAAACATTTCTGATCATCTGTGAAAGATCACATGACACAAACAGAACGTGTGTGTCAGAGACCAGCTGATCACTCTCTAAAGAGACGGAGTGTGTGTGTGTGTGTGTGTGTGTGTGTGTGTGTGTGTGTGTGTGTGTGTGTGTGTGTGTGTGTGTGTGTGTGTGTGTGTGTGTGTGTGTGTGTGGATTATTACTGTCATTCGCACATTGATGTGATGGTGAGTAGTCTGATGCTCTTCTGGAATATACTGGATCATCATCATCATCACTTACACACACACACACACACACACACACATCTACAGCTAAACTCAGAGAATAACTGTGTTTATTACAGCACTGTTCTCTTAGTAACGTTCCCATCATACATCATCCCGATCATAGTTTTTAAAGCATTGCTGTTTGAGCTAATGCTAAAGATGATTTATAACCGCGTTAATTAACCAAACGCATCCAAACATGAACCGTGATGAGGGCCAGAGTATGAACCGTCTCAGATGTGTGTGGTTATCACTATCAGAATGAGATCTGGAGCCCAATCTCAGGGTGTAAACATGACTGTAGAAAGATGGCAGCATCATTATTGTATTCTCACACAGAGATTGGTAGATCTATTAGTGAAATCTGTTGACTTTATCAATCTGTGTGTCATTATATGCCAACGGTGAGCGCTCAAACATGGGGAATAAGCACTTCTGCTGTGTCTCTGACTCAAGTTTGCTCGCCTGTAACTCCAGAAGTGTTCAATATATCTGAATATCCTTCTGGATTCTGGCTCTTAATGAACTTTCCTGTTGGTTTCTTCATTTTAAAGGCCCTCGATGGCTCAGTCTCAGAGATATGAGGATCTCGAAGCGGCTCCAGGAGTAAAACGGCCATATTTTCACTGGTCAAAACCCATAGATGTTCCTTTTCTAAAGTTTGTGTACCTGTGACTCTAAAAGTGTTTGATATATCTCAATATCCTTCTGGATTCTCATTCTTATGAAACTTTTCTTTTGAAATATTCATTTTTATGGTCCTATATGGTTCAATCCCAGAGATATGGAGATCTCAACACAGCTATGTGGTCAATTTTTTTAGACGGCTGATAGTTGTTGTGTTTAAAGAAGAATATCTGCAGAATAAATAACACTGAAACTAGAGATTCATTCAGTTTTGATATTGGAAAACATGACACAACACACTCTCTGAGTGCCAAAAACAAACATTTTCCCTGAAGTTTACATGTCTTTAACTCAAGAAGTGTTCAATATATCTCAATATCCTTCTAGATTCTCGTTCTTATGACACTTTTCTTTGGGTATCTTTATTTTTAAGGCCCTTTATGGTTCAATCCCAGAGATATGGGGATGTCAATGTGTTTGAACTCTTCAGAAGCGGTTAATATGAACACAATCTTCCAGATATCCCTGAAACTGATTCAGATATAGATTATTATAAACACACGTTTGAGAGCAGGTTAATGTGTGTTTCAGTGGATTAATGCCACTCAAGAAATCTTTTCCTAGAGGGAAACATTACTTTAAACATTAGTTATTCTTCAGACATTCCTCTTTAAATGCGTATCATCTGTGTGCAAAGTGAGCCACAATTGGTTTTCAATCCCCTAAAATTCACCAAATTGACCACGGAGAGGTGTTGAGATCTCCACATCTCTGGGATTGAGCCATCGAGGGCCTTGAAAATGAATATTTCAAAAGAAAAGTTTCATAAGAATGAGAATCCAGAAAGCTATTGAGATGTCTTGAACACTTTTAGAGTTAAATATGTATCATCTGTGTGCAAAGAGACCCAAATTTGGGTTTTCAACCAGTGAAAATATGACCGTTTTACTCCTGGAGCCGCATTGAGATCCTCATATCTCTGGGACTGAGCCATCGACAGCCTTTAAAATGAAGAAACCAACAGAAAAAGTCATTAAGAGCCAGAATCCAGAAGGATATTGAGATATATTTAACACTTCTGGAGTTACAGGTACACAAATTAACACTTCTGGAGTTACAGGCGAGCAAACTTGAGTCAGAGACACAGCAGAAGTGCTGATTCCCCATGTTTCCAGGATTTGGTGGATTTGACTCGGAATGGCCCATCATTCCTTTACAGTCGGTTCGCTGGGCGATATCTTGAATCTGACAGAGTGAGCTGGTTCTGGGCGATATATATCTTGACTGTGGTGAAACAGGACGTTCCTCTGGAAACACTGGTTTGTCCTGTGTGAGCTGTGGGTGTTTATGATGCTGCAGGTGTGACTGTATCACTCATTATTACTGCCATAAATCAGCTCCTCAAACACCAGAAACTGTGTCTCAACGTCTGGTGTGTGTGTGTTATCAGCACTGGCCTTGAGTCCCTGACCTTCATCTCATCATCACAGGTCAAAGGTCAGGGTCAGGGTCACAACAGTCACATGTTATAATATGTTGTGTGTGCTTGTGTCTGTCAGAGATGCTGCAGTTCGTCAGTAATCAGGTGGATTTCCCGGATCTCTTCGAGGATCAGATGGGCGGCGGCTCTGTGGCCCCCGTGAGGCCCCTCCCACAGGCGGTCCCCAGCGCCATCCTGACCCCGCCCCACACACCTGTGCAGACCAGCAGCCAGACCCCCATACAGACCCCCACCCCCATACAGACACGCACCCCACCACTGCTGCAGCCACGCCCACAGCCCATCACACAGGTGAGCATGACCACACCTCCTCAATCTGACCACACCCATCACACAGGTGAGCATGACCACACCTCCTCAATCTGACCACACCCCTCACACAGGTGAGCATGACCACACCTCCTCACACATGCCCACACCCCCATACATGACCACACCCCTCACACGGGTGAGCATGACCACACCCCTCACACATGACCACACCCCCATACACGCCCACAGCCCATCACACAGGTGAGCATGACCACACCCCTCACACATGACCACACCCCCATACACGCCCACAGCCCATCACACAGGTGAGCATGACCACACCTCCTCAATCTGACCACACCCCTCACACAGGTGAGCATGACCACACCTCCTCAATCTGACCACACCCCTCACACAGGTGAGCATGACCACACCTCCTCACACATGCCCACACCCCCATACATGACCACACCCCTCACACGGGTGAGCATGACCACACCCCTCACACATGACCACACCCCCATACACGCCCACAGCCCATCACACAGGTGAGCATGACCACACCCCTCACACATGACCACACCCCCATACACGCCCACAGCCCATCACACAGGTGAGCATGACCACACCTCCTCAATCTGACCACACCCCTCACACAGGTGAGCATGACCACACCCCTCACACATGACCACACCCCCATACACGCCCACAGCCCATCACACAGGTGAGCATGACCACACCCCTCACACATGACCACACCCCCATACACGCCCACAGCCCATCACACAGGTGAGCATGACCACACCTCCTCAATCTGACCACACCCCTCACACAGGTGAGCATGACCACACCCCTCACACATGACCACACCCCCATACACGCCCACAGCCCATCACACAGGTGAGCATGACCACACCCCTCACACATGACCACACCCCCATACACGCCCACAGCCCATCACACAGGTGAGCATGACCACACCCCTTATACATGACCACACCCCTTACACATGACCACACCCCTCACACAGGTGAGCATGACCACACCCCTCACACATGACCACACCCCCATACATGACCACACCCCTCACACAGGTGAGCCTGACCACACCCCCATACACGCCCACAGCCCATCACACAGGTGAGCATGACCACACCCCTTATACATGACCACACCCACCCTCTCTGCTGACCACACCCCCATACATGACAACACCCAATCACACAGGTGAACCTGACCACACCCCTCACACAAGACCACACCCCTCACACATGACCACAGCCCATCACACAGGTGAGCATGACCACACCCCTTATACATGACCACACCCCTCACACAGGTGAGCCTGACCACACCCCCATACACGCCCACAGCCCATCACACAGGTGAGGATGACCACACCCCTTATACATGACCACACCCACCCTCTCTGCTGACCACACCCCCATACATGACCACACCCCTCAATCTGACCACACTCATCACCAGTGTTGGGCACGTTACTTTAAAAAAGTAATTAGTTATAGTTACTAGTTACTTCTTACAAATAGTAACTGAGTTAGTAACTGAGTTACATCATTATAAAAGTAACTAATTACCAGGGAAAGTAATTACTGCGTTACTTTTTTTTTTTTTTAAATATGTCAAATAACTTGGATGCCCCCAATATTAGATATGTTAAATTAATGAATTGGACACTAAATAGAATAAATTATTATTATAAAACATTGTACATTAATGTACACTATTGTAATGTTGCTGTGGGACAATGTAAGAGACACCTATCAAATTCAATATATTATTGTAAATATTATCAGCAGGCCTACTATAGTGTGAGCCTGACCACACCCCTCACACATGACCACACCCATCACACAGGTGAGCCTGACCACACCCCTCACACATGACCACACCCCTTCACACATGACCACACCCATCACACAGGTGAGCCACGCCCACAGCCCATCACACATGTGAGCCTGACCACACCCCCATACATGACCACAGCCCTAACACAGGTGAGCTTGACCACACCCCTCACACATGACCACACCCCCTCACACATGACCACAGCCCTCACACAGGTGAGCCTGACCACACCCCCATACATGACCACACCTCCTCAACTCTGACCACACCCATCACCTGCTGACCACTCACATGGCCACACCCCTTCATGCATGACCACCCATCACACAGGTGAGCATGACCACACCCCCTCAACTCTGACCACACCCATCACCTGCTGACCACACATGGCCACACCCCTTCATGCATGACCACACCCATCACACAGGTGAGCCTGGCCACACCCTCCCTCTCTGCTGACCACACATGACCACACCCCCTCAACTCTGACCACACCCATCACCTGCTGACCACTCACATAGCCACACCCCCTCATACATTGACCACACCTCCTCGGTCTCACGCTGTGCTCTGATTGGTCAGGTGCAGACGTTCCCCATGCAGACGCTGGCTGTGCAGACGCAGGCGCAGCCGCAGACGGTGATGCTCACGCCGGCCACCACACAGTCCAGATTCATCCAGAACCAGGTGATCTGCCAGCAGAACCACGCCACGGGCTTCCAGGGTGAGCACACACACACACACACACACACACACACACACACACACACGAGCGCTGTTCACACAGCTGTGCCTCCTCTCAGTCCTGCAGCCACAGATGCAGAGCATTGTGACATCACCGCAGGTCCAGCCAATGACGATCCAGCACCAGCGTCTGCTGACTCCGTCCGGCCAGACCATCCAGACGCTGTCCACGACGCCCATGCACACCATGTCTCAGCAAGTGCCCGTACGTCACACGCTTACCCACAATTCCCTGCGCTAATTCTCCACCTGTATATAACAATGACATGCCCTCAGGTGTTGGTGCACCAGCCTCAGCTCCTGAAGACGGACTCTCTGGTTCTGACCACTCTGAAACCGGACGGGACGCAGGTTCTGTCCACGGTCCAGAACCCCACGGGCATCACCACCCTGACCGCGCCCATCCAGACCACCGCCCTGCAGGTTCCTGTACGTCACATGACATACACATACAGCCATAGACTCAACCAACTGCTTATATATGTTAAATATTGTTAGCTGCTTTAATTTTTATTATTATGATTCTGACACGTTGAGGTCACTTTATTGCGTGCGCATGGGTTTTGATGGCACAGTTGCACATCAACCACTACAGTGGACCCTAGTGCATCGCCCGTTACACTGCCACCCAGTGGCAAGCCTTTGTATGTGGACATTTTTTCTTTCTCCAAACCAAGATGGCCGACGGCCAGTCAGAAATATCAAGTTGTTCCGGAATATCCATCCATTCCTTCTATCCTAGGAGACTCTTGCAGGTAAAAAAACGTTGTAGCATCTAAGGAGTCATATCACTGTTACATTTTCCAAGTATTGATTTTAGATTGGGAGGGAATTCTGATTAATCATCTGTCCACTATAGTCAATAACTGTCATTCAGCTACTATTGTGACTGTTGTTCTAGAAAATACTTCATCTGCAGTTACTTTTATTGGCTGTAAATAAATGTATTTGTGTTATTAGATTGTAGTTACGTCACAAGTAATCTGATTACATAGTGCACGTTACTTGTAATGAGTTACTTTACTCGATACATCCCAAAAGTAATCTGATTACATAATGCTGTTACTTGTAATGAGTTACTTTACTCGATACATCCCAAAAGTAATCTTTTTACATAATGCACGTTACTTGTAATGCGTTACTTTACTCGAAACATAAAAAAGTAATCTGATTACATAATACTTGTAATGCATTACTTGATACATCACAAAAGTAATCTGATTACATAATGCTGTTACTTGTAATGCTTTACTTTACTCGTAACATCAAAAGTAATCTGATTACATAATGCACATTACTTGTAATGAGTTATTTTACTCGATACATCACAAAAGTAATCTGATTACATAATGTACGTTACTTGTTATGCTTAACTTTACTTTACTTGATACATCACAAAAGTAATCTGATTACATAACGCACGTTACTTGTAATGAGTTCCTTTACTCACAACATATAAAGTAATCTGGTTACATAATGGATATTATGCCGAGTTGTGCCTGATTTTAGCCCCGATTTTGACCCGCCGACAGGTTTTGCGAAATCGCCGACAAATGCCCGGAGTCATAGGTAAATCGGTGCTCGTGCACGCGAGTCACAATCACGCAGTGTGAATGATCAAAGACGCGATCAGAGAGACTCACCGACGCCTCAAACTCCT
Source organism: Gobio gobio (assembly GCF_949357685.1). NCBI lineage: Eukaryota > Metazoa > Chordata > Actinopteri > Cypriniformes > Gobionidae > Gobio > Gobio gobio. The sequence goes on from NC_137097.1 coordinate 86,058,597, forward strand.
GCTGTGTGAAATGAGTTCTGACTGAAAAATACATCAGCGATGACCTACAGCCAATGAGATGGCAAGATACAGGGCAGCTGGAGGTTCTGGGAGGAGTTATAGACCATAATATCAGTATTTTAATACAGGGGTTTTCAAACTGTGGGTCGCGACCCATTTGTGCGTCTCAGAGTGTGAAGAGGTGGGTCGCGCAGTCACTTACGTTTCAGTGAATGACACACACACACACACAACAAACAAAGTTTACTCTGGGGTTGCACAATATACCAACGTTAAATATAAATCGCTATATTACTTGGTCAGTGCGATAACAGGTTACTTGTTGTGATAACAGTTTTCAGCGTCTCAGAGCAGCTTCGTTAGTAACCCGATCAGTTGTGGAGTCAAATCAATAGCCAATTTGGCGGGTCACTTACTATGTTTAAATGTGTCCGTTTTGAACACACTCAGAATGATCGGCTAGTTAGGGGTAAAATAGATACCTAACCCTAACCCTAAAGTATGAAATACGTGGTTTAGTCACAAGCTCTAACTCCATTGGATCCTCAATCTGTCTGTCAAACCTCATAACTCCACCCACTTCTATTGTGAAGTGCCACACACAGTTTGGAGCGCCTCTCGCTTGAAGCTGTATTATACACACGATATAGCTGTGTTATTACTGTATTATATGATAAATATGTCGTGTAGTTGCGCATTTATGGTAGTTTAAGAGAGGGAAATAAGATGCTTATTAAAATAAACCTCTTTATGGTTCTGCTCTCTCTTTCGCAGACGCTGATGAGCAGCAACATTCTGACTACTGTTCCCATGGTGATGGGGGGCGGAGACAAGCTGCCAATCAAGCAGCTGTCGTCGGGCACTGCCCACAATGGGGGCGGAGCCAGGGTGGCCATGGACCAGGGCATGGCTGTTACCACGGGCCCGGGCGGAGTCGTGAAAGAGGGCGAGCGACGCACAACACACAACATCATCGAGAAGCGTTACCGCTCGTCCATCAACGACAAGATCCTGGAGCTGCGCGACCTCGTCATGGGCAACGACGCCAAGGTGTGTGTGTGTGTGTGTGTGTGTGTGTGTGTGTGTGTGTGTGTGTGTGTGTGTGTGTGTGTGTGTGTGTGTGTGTGTGTGTGTGTGTGTGTGTGTGTGTGTGTGTGTGTGTGTGTGTGTGTGTGTGTGTGTGTGTGTGTGTGTGTGTGTGTGTGTGTGTGTGTGTGTGTGGCCTCACCAGGGTCTGACTGTGTGTTTGATTGACAGATGCACAAGTCTGGTGTTCTGCGTAAAGCCATCGACTACATCAAGTACCTGCAGCAGGTCAACCACAAGCTCCGGCAGGAGAACCTGACGCTGAAGATGGCCAGCCAGAAGAACAGTGAGTTAGCCTATCAGGAGTCCGTGTGGCGCGCGATGATGACCTCACTGATGTGTAGGGTTGGGTACCCGGTGCCAATATGGTACTTATATAACCGGTATGTACCGGACCGAATCAGAACGCAGATTTCGGTTCCTCATTTCGGTGCCAAAATTCAAACGTGCTTTGGCTGAGCCAGAGACAGACGCTCAGCGCTGGTCACATCACAACTATTGCGTTTTCAACCACATCATGTTTATTTCAGGTTTCAGACATTTAAATGCTCATACGTTGGCTACTAGCAAAAGGAAGCGGCAATGACAATACTTTCAGACGGTTATAATTCGACTAACGTTGCGTGTTTTATTCACATCAGATACATGCACATTATATAGTAACTCTATAGTTTACTCTATTCTTCTTCCAGGTCACTGGTCACTTACTTTCATGTATTTCGTGAGACGAGAATTAACTCAAATCCGACGGATCCGATTCTGAGGCGCAAACTAACATGGCGCCGCCCATTGCGCTTTATAGATCAACTAACACACATTCACTCACACATTTGAACATTAGATAGTTCGTGACACAGTTAAGAAGTTTGTGAATATTTTGAATAAAAAGCTAAATAAACCCGATACAGCTGAGCTGTCAGCGCTATTGCGGCTGCTGTGTGTCATGTGAGAAACATGACGCGTCACCATGGAAACATTAAGGAGATGCGTTCTAAAATATTTAGCCAGAGAATATGAACATATTTCAAAATAAAGCTGAAGCTGGAAGCTGGTTTGTAGCAGACCAAGAATACAGACGACTGCTGTTATTACTGTAACTGTTATTTAGAGTTATATTAGGCCTGTTGTAGTTGGGTTAGATGGCTTAGGTTTTACTGTGAATTTGTAAATAATCAATAATAATTTGTAAATAAGTAAATTGTGTTTTGTATTTATTTATATTCATACATTTAAGTATACATTAAACTTTTAATAAATGGTTCAATTTAAATAAAAAATAAATAAATAAAAAGCCATCTAAAGTCATCCACCTTGTTTTGTGGCCTTTTTTTTTTTTAAGTATCGGTTCAGGCACCATTTAGGCACCGGTACCGTTTTAAAAGTATCGGTTCAGGCACCGTTTAGGCCCTGGTACCGTTTTAAAAGTATCGGTTTGGCACAATTTAGGCACCGGTACCGTTTTAAAAGTATCGGTTCAGGCACCGTTTAGGCACCGGTACCGTTTTAAAAGTATCGGTTTGGCACCATTTAGGCACCGGTACCGCTTTAAAAGTATCGGTTCAGGCACCGTTTAGGCACTGGTACCGCTTTAAAAGTATCGGTTTGGCACCATTTAGGCACCGGTACCGCTTTAAAAGTATCGGTTCAGGCACCATTTAGGCACCGGTACTGTTTTAAAAGTATCGGTTCAGGCACCGTTTAGGCACTGGTACCGTTTTAAAAGTATCGGTTTGGCACAATTTAGGCACCGGTACCGTTTTAAAAGTATCGGTTTGGCACAATTTAGGCACCGGTACCGCTTTAAAAGTATCGGTTCAGGCACCATTTAGGCACTGGTACCGTTTTAAAAGTATCGGTTTGGCACAATTTAGGCACCGGTACCGTTTTAAAAGTATCGGTTTGGCACCATTTAGGCACCGGTACCGTTTTAAAAGTATCGGTTCAGGCACCGTTTAGGCACCGGTACCGTTTTAAAAGTATCGGTTCAGGCACCATTTAGGCACCGGTACCGTTTTAAAAGTATCGGTTTGGAACCATTTAGGCACCGGTACCGCTTTAAAAGTATCGGTTCAGGCACCATTTAGGCACCGGTACCGTTTTAAAAGTATCGGTTCAGGCACCGTTTAGGCACCGGTACCGTTTTAAAAGTATCGGTTTAGGCACCATTTAGGCACTGGTACCGTTTTAAAAGTATCGGTTTGGCACAATTTAGGCACCGGTACCGTTTTAAAAGTATCGGTTTGGCACCATTTAGGCACCGGTACCGTTTTAAAAGTATCGGTTCAGGCACCGTTTAGGCACCGGTACCGCTTTAAAAGTATCGGTTCAGGCACCATTTAGGCACCGGTACCGTTTTAAAAGTATCGGTTCAGGCACCGTTTAGGCACCGGTACCGTTTTAAAAGTATCGGTTCAGGCACCGGTACCGCTTTAAAAGTATCGGTTCAGGCACCATTTAGGCACCGGTACCGTTTTAAAAGTATCGGTTCAGGCACCGGTACCGTTTTAAAAGTATCGGTTCAGGCACCGTTTAGGCACTGGTACCGTTTTAAAAGTATCGGTTCAGGCACCATTTAGGCACTGGTACCGTTTTAAAAGTATCGGTTCAGGCACCGTTTAGGCACCGGTACCGTTTTAAAAGTATCGGTTTAGGCACCGGTACCGCTTTAAAAGTATCGGTTTGGCACCATTTAGGCACCGGTACCGTTTTAAAAGTATCGGTTCAGGCACCGTTTAGGCACCGGTACCGTTTTAAAAGTATCGGTTCAGGCACCGTTTAGGCACTGGTACCGTTTTAAAAGTATCGGTTCAGGCACCGTTTAGGCACCGGTACCGTTTTAAAAGTATCGGTTCAGGCACCGTTTAGGCACCGGTACCGTTTTAAAAGTATCGGTTCAGGCACCGTTTAGGCACCGGTACCGTTTTAAAAGTATCGGTTTAGGCACCGTTTAGGCACCGGTATCGTTTTAAAAGTATCGGTTTAGGCACCATTTAGGCACCGGTACCGTTTTAAAAGTATCGGTTTAGGCACCGTTTAGACACCGGTATCGTTTTAAAAGTATCGGTTTAGGCACCATTTAGGCACCGGTATCGTTTTAAAAGTATCGGTTCAGGCACCATTTAGGCACCGGTATCGTTTTAAAAGTATCGGTTCAGGCACCATTTAGGCACCGGTATCGTTTTAAAAGTATCGGTTTAGGCACCATTTAGGCACCGGTACCGTTTTAAAAGTATCGGTTTGGCACCGTTTAGGCACTGGTATCGTTTTAAAAGTATCGGTTTGGCACCATTTAGGCACCGGTACCGTTTTAAAAGTATCGGTTTAGGCACCGTTTAGGCACCGGTACCGTTTTAAAAGTATCAGTTTAGGCACCGTTTAGGCACTGGTACCGTTTTAAAAGTATCGGTTCAGGCACCATTTAGGCACCGGTACCGTTTTAAAAGTATCGGTTCAGGCACCATTTAGGCACCGGTACCGTTTTAAAAGTATCGGTTCAGGCACCGTTTAGGCACTGGTACCGTTTTAAAAGTATCGGTTCAGACACCATTTAGGCACCGGTACCGTTTTAAAAGTATTGGTTCAGGCACCGGAATCAGATAAAACCCAAACTCTACTAATGTGTCTCTCTCTGTCTGCCAGAGTCCGTGTGTGTGACGGATGATCTGGACCTGAAGCCCGAGGCGGCCTTCATCTCTCCCCCACCGTCTGACTCGGGCTCCAGCTCTCCCGCCCAGCTCTCGCCCTTCTGCATCGACTCTGAGCCGGGCAGTCCGTTGCTGGAGCACGAGCAGGTGCGTCTGAGCCCTGCCCACACGCGGGCACTCTGGGACACGCCCACTCTGGGACTCGCCCACTCTGGGACACGCCCACTCTGACCAGAGCTTGTGTGTTTCAGGTGAAGAGCGAGCCGGACTCGCCCTCGTCGGTCGGGGTGATGGACCGCTCTCGGCTGCTGCTCTGCGGGCTCACCTTCCTGTGCCTGTCGCTCAACCCTCTGCCCTCTCTCCTGGGCTCTGAGGAGGGCGGGGCTCTGGGTGCCGCCCATGGGTCCTCACGCTCACTCTTCTCTCTGCCCGGACAGACCCAGAGCTTCGGTGAGTTCAGGGGCGGCTGAGAGTCAAGTGGCCGTGCTCTCTGAAGTGATGCTGTGTTAAAGGGTTACACCCAAAAGTGTAAATTGTGTCATTAATGACTGAGCCTCATGTGGTTGGACACCCGTCAGACCTCCGTTCATCTTCAGACACAAATGAAGATATTTTAGTGTAAATCTGATGCTCTGAAAGGCCTCCATTGGCACAATAAAAGGTAAAAGGTACTAAAGACGTCGTTACAAAGTCCATCTCACTACAGTGGTTCTACAATAACTTTATGAAGCGACGAGAATAATTTTTGTGCGCAAAAAAACCCTAAATAACGACTTGTATCATAATGACCGATTTCAAAATAATGCATCATGACGCTTCATTTTCGTCATCATTGTCGATTCATGATTCGGATCGTGTGTCAAACCACCAAACTGCTGAAATCACGTGACTTTGGCGATCCAAACTGCTGAATCGACTCACTAAATCATAACGCTCTGAACCGCTGAATCGACTCACTGATTCATAACGCTCTGAACCGCTGAATCGACTCACTGATTCATAATGCTCCGAACCGCTGAATCGACTCACTGATTCATAACACTCCAAACCGCTGAATCGACTCACTGATTCATAACGCGCTGTACCTCTGAATCAACTCACTGATTCATAATGCGCTGAACCGCTGAATCGAGTCACTGATTCATAACGCTCTGAACCGCTGAATCGACTCACTGATTCATAACGTTCTGAACCGCTGAATCGACTCACTGATTCATAACGCTCTGAACCGCTGAATCGACTCACTGATTCATAACGCTCCGAAGTTATTGTAGAGCCGCTGTAGTGAGATGGACTTTGTAACTTTAGTCTTTAGTGTCTTTTAAGGGTCTTGAGAGTGTAAAGTTGAGCCAATGGAGGCCTTTCAGAGCATCAGCTTTACACTAAAATATCTTCATTTGTGTCTGAAGATGAACGGAGGTCTGACGGGTGTCCAACCACATGAGGCTCAGTCATTAATCACACAATTTACAGTTTTGGGTGAACTAACCCTTTAATATTTTTTGACTTTTTTTCACTGACGAAAACGAGCTGATAACTAAATAAAAACTAGTGTTGGATGACAAAAACTGGTGACGAAAATCAACTTCGTCAACAATTAAAAGCGAGTTATTTCAAAAGACTATGACTAAAACTAAATCAAAATTTTCGGTCAAAATGAACCCTGGTCACATGTCTGTCTGTCAGGGGCGTGGCTGTGGTGTGTGTTGCCGTGGTGTTTGGTGTGGCTGCTGAGCGGAGTGGGCGTGGTCTGGGGGTGTGTCCGAGTGCTGTACCTGTGGGAGCCGGTCACGCCCCTTCACTCGCCCACATCAGTGCGCTTCTGGAGACACCGCAAACAGGCCGACCTGCAGCTGTACCGCGTAAGCAAACACACACACACACACACACACATTGATAAGTGTGATCAGATGATGATTGTGTGTCTCTCAGGGCGATTACGCGGCAGCCGTGGCGAGTCTGCAGACGTGTCTGTCCGTCTTATCCAGATTCCTTCCCTCCTCCACGCTTGACATCATCTGCTCCCTCTCCTGGAACCTGATTCGCTACTGCCTGCGGAGACCCGCCCCCCTGGGCTGGCTGGTGCGTCTGGTTGGAGGACGGCACGAGGGGGAGGAGTCACAGACCAGCTCCCGGGACGCAGCGCTGGTGTATCACAAACTCAGCCAGCTGCAGCTCACAGGTGTGTGTGTGTGTGTGTGTGTGTGTGTGTGTGTGTGTGTGTGTGTGTGTGTGTGTGTGATGAGCGCCGATGGCCAAACGGTGTCCTTGTGTTCAGGTAAGATGGAGCGGCGTCCGCTGTGGGGCGTGTGTGTGTCTCTGAGCGCCGTCAATCTGTCAGAGAGCGCCGAGGGGAAGATGTCTGTCAGTCAGCAGATCCAGATCTACGTGACGGCCGCCATCAGCCTGAGAGCAGCGCTGGCGAAACACCTCAGCTGTCTGCCGGTGAGAACACGCATCTGCACACGCGTGTGAGAGCGCAACACGCTGCTTTACAAACACGCATCTGATGCACACGCGTGTGAGAACACAACACACTGCTTTACAAACACACATCTGATGCACACGCGTGTGAGAACACAACACACTGCTTTACAAACACACATCTGATGCACACGCGTGTGAGAACACAACACACTGCTTTACAAACACACATCTGATGCACACGCGTGTGAGAGCGCAACACGCTGCTTTACAAACACACATCTGATGCACATGCGTGTGAGAACGCAACACACTGCTTTACAAACACACATCTGATGCACACGCGTGTGAGAACACAACACACTGCTTTACAAACACACATCTGATCCACACGCGTGTGAGAACACAACACACTGCTTTACAAACATACATCTGATCCACATGCGTGTGAGAACACAACACACTGCTTTACAAACACACATCTGATGCACACGCGTGTGAGAACACAACACACTGCTTTACAAACACACATCTGATGCACACGCGTGTGAGAACGCAACACGCTGCTTTACAAACACACATCTGATGCACACGCGTGTGAGAACACAACACACTGCTTTACAAACACACATCTGATCCACACGCGTGTGAGAACACAACACACTGCTTTACAAACATACATCTGATCCACACGCGTGTGAGAACACAACACACTGCTTTACAAACACACATCTGATGCACACGCGTGTGAGAACACAACACACTGCTTTACAAACACACATCTGATGCACACGCGTGTGAGAACGCAACACACTGCTTTACAAACACACATCTGATGCACACGCGTGTGTGAACGCAACACGCTGCTTTACAAACACACATCTGATGCACACGCGTGTGAGAACGCAACACACTGCTTTACAAACACACATCTGATGCACACGCGTGTGAGAACACAACACACTGCTTTACAAACACACATCTGATGCACACGCGTGTGAGAACGCAACACACTGCTTTACAAACACACATCTGATGCACACGCGTGTGAGAACGCAACACACTGCTTTACAAACACACATCTGATGCACACGCGTGTGAGAACACAACACACTGCTTTACAAACACACATCTGATGCACACGCGTGTGAGAACACAACACACTGCTTTACAAACACACATCTGATGCAACACGCGTGTGAGAACGCAACACACTGCTTTACAAACACACATCTGATGCACACGCGTGTGAGAACACAACACACTGCTTTACAAACACACATCTGATGCACACGCGTGTGAGAACGCAACACACTGCTTTACAAACACACATCTGATGCACACGCGTGTGAGAACGCAACACACTGCTTTACAAACACACATCTGATGCACACGCGTGTGAGAACACAACACACTGCTTTACAAACACACATCTGATGCACACGCGTGTGAGAACACAACACACTGCTTTACAAACACACATCTGATGCAACACGCGTGTGTGAACGCAACACACTGCTTTACAAACACACATCTGATGCACACGCGTGTGAGAACACAACACACTGCTTTACAAACACACATCTGATGCACACGCGTGTGAGAACACAACACACTGCTTTACAAACACACATCTGATGCACACGCGTGTGAGAGCGCAACACACTGCTTTACAAACACACATCTGATGCACACGCGTGTGAGAACACAACACACTGCTTTACAAACACACATCTGATGCACACGCGTGTGAGAGCGCAACACACTGCTTTACAAACACACATCTGCAAACGCGTGTGAGAACGCAACACGCTGCTTTACAAACACACATCTGATGCACACGCGTGTGAGAACACAACACACTGCTTTACAAACACACATCTGATGCACACGCGTGTGAGAACGCAACACACTGCTTTACAAACACACATCTGATGCACACGCGTGTGAGAATGCTACACACTGCTTTACAAACACACATCTGATGCACACGCGTGTGAGAACACAACACACTGCTTTACAAACACACATCTGATGCACACGCGTGTGAGAACGCAACACACTGCTTTACAAACACACATCTGATGCACACGCGTGTGAGAACGCAACACACTGCTTTACAAACACACATCTGATGCACACGCGTGTGAGAATGCTACACACTGCTTTACAAACACACATCTGATGCACACGCGTGTGAGAACACAACACGCTGCTTTACAAACATACATCTGATGCACACGTGTGTGAGAACGCAACACACTGCTTTACAAACATACATCTGATGCACACGCGTGTGAGAACGCAACACACTGCTTTACAAACATACATCTGATGCACACGTGTGTGAGAGCGCAACACACTGCTTTACAAACACACATCTGATGCACACGCGTGTGTGAACGCAACACACTGCTTTACAAACACACATCTGATGCACACGCGTGTGTGAACGCAACACACTGCTTTACAAACACACATCTGATGCACACGCGTGTGAGAGCGCAACACACTGCTTTACAAACACACATCTGATGCACACGCGTGTGAGAACGCAACACACTGCTTTACAAACACACATCTGATGCACACGCGTGTGTGAACGCAACACACTGCTTTACAAACACACATCTGATGCACACGCGTGTGAGAACGCAACACACTGCTTTACAAACATACATCTGATGCACACGTGTGTGAGAGCGCAACACACTGCTTTACAAACACACATCTGATGCACACGCGTGTGAGAACGCAACACACTGCTTTACAAACACACATCTGATGCACACGCGTGTGTGAACGCAACACACTGCTTTACAAACACACATCTGATGCACACGCGTGTGAGAACGCAACACACTGCTTTACAAACATACATCTGATGCACACGCGTGTGAGAACGCAACACACTGCTTTACAAACACACATCTGATGCACACGCGTGTGAGAGCGCAACACACTGCTTTACAAACATACATCTGATGCACACGCGTGTGAGAACGCAACACACTGCTTTACAAACACACATCTGATGCACACGCGTGTGTGAACGCAACACACTGCTTTACAAACACACATCTGATGCACACGCGTGTGAGAACGCAACACACTGCTTTACAAACACACATCTGATGCACACGCGTGTGAGAACGCAACACACTGCTTTACAAACATACATCTGATGCACGTGTGTGAGAACGCAACACACTGCTTTACAAACATACATCTGATGCACACGTGTGTGAGAACGCAACACACTGCTTTACAAACATACATCTGATGCACACGCGTGTGAGAACGCAACACACTGCTTTACAAACATACATCTGATGCACACGCGTGTGAGAACGCAACACACTGCTTTACAAACACACATCTGATGCACACGCAACACACTGCTTTACAAACATACATCTGATGCACACGCGTGTGAGAACGCAACACACTGCTTTACAAACATACATCTGATGCACACGCGTGTGAGAACGCAACACACTGCTTTACAAACACACATCTGATGCACACGCGTGTGAGAACGCAACACTCTGCTTTACAAACACACATCTGATGCACACGCGTGTGAGAACGCAACACACTGCTTTACAAACATACATCTGATGCACACGCGTATGAGAACGCAACACACTGCTTTACAAACATACATCTGATGCACACGCGTGTGAGAACGCAACACACTGCTTTACAAACATACATCTGATGCACACGCGTGTGAGAACGCAACACACTGCTTTACAAACATACATCTGATCCACACGCGTGTGTGAACGCAACACGCTGCTTTACAAACATACATCTGATGCACACGCGTGTGAGAACGCAACACACTGCTTTACAAACATACATCTGATCCACACGCGTGTGTGAACGCAACACACTGCTTTACAAACACACATCTGATGCACACGCGTGTGAGAACGCAACACACTGCTTTACAAACACACATCTGATGCACACGTGTGTGAGAACGCAACACACTGCTTTACAAACATACATCTGATGCACACGTGTGTGAGAACGCAACACACTGCTTTACAAACATACATCTGATGCACACGTGTGTGAGAACGCAACACACTGCTTTACAAACATACATCTGATGCACACGCGTGTGAGAACGCAACACACTGCTTTACAAACATACATCTGATGCACACGCGTGTGAGAACGCAACACACTGCTTTACAAACACACATCTGATGCACACGCAACACACTGCTTTACAAACATACATCTGATGCACACGCGTGTGAGAACGCAACACACTGCTTTACAAACATACATCTGATGCACACGCGTGTGAGAACGCAACACACTGCTTTACAAACACACATCTGATGCACACGCGTGTGAGAACGCAACACTCTGCTTTACAAACACACATCTGATGCACACGCGTGTGAGAACGCAACACACTGCTTTACAAACATACATCTGATGCACACGCGTGTGAGAACGCAACACACTGCTTTACAAACATACATCTGATGCACATGCGTGTGAGAACGCAACACACTGCTTTACAAACATACATCTGATGCACACGCGTGTGAGAACGCAACACGCTGCTTTACAAACATACATCTGATGCACACGCGTGTGAGAACACAACACACTGCTTTACAAACATACATCTGATGCACACGCGTGTGAGAACGCAACACACTGCTTTACAAACATACATCTGCACACGCGTGTGAGAACGCAACACACTGCTTTACAAACACACATCTGCACACGCGTGTGAGAACGCAACACACTGCTTTACAAACACACATCTGATGCACACGCGTGTGAGAACACAACACACTGCTTTACAAACATACATCTGATGCACACGCGTGTGAGAACGCAACACACTGCTTTACAAACACACATCTGATGCACACGCGTGTGAGAACGCAACACACTGCTTTACAAACATACATCTGATGCACACGCGTGTGAGAACACAACACACTGCTTTACAAACATACATCTGATGCACACTCGTGTGAGAACGCAACACACTGCTTTACAAACATACATCTGATGCACACGCGTGTGTGAACGCAACACACTGCTTTACAAACACACATCTGCACACGCGTGTGAGAACGCAACACACTGCTTTACAAACATACATCTGCACACGCGTGTGAGAACGCAACACACTGCTTTACAAACACACATCTGATGCACACGCGTGTGAGAACGCAACACACTGCTTTACAAACACACATCTGCACACGCGTGTGTGAACGCAACACACTGCTTTACAAACATACATCTGCACACGCGTGTGAGAACGCAACACACTGCTTTACAAACACACATCTGATGCACACGCGTGTGAGAACGCAACACACTGCTTTACAAACATACATCTGCACACGCGTGTGAGAACACAACACACTGCTTTACAAACACACATCTGATGCACACGCGTGTGAGAATGCAACACACTGCTTTACAAACATACATCTGCACACGCGTGTGAGAACGCAACACACTGCTTTACAAACACACATCTGATGCACACGCGTGTGAGAACGCAACACACTGCTTTACAAACACACATCTGATGCACACGCGTGTGAGAACGCAACACACTGCTTTACAAACACACATCTGATGCACACGCGTGTGAGAACGCAACACACTGCTTTACAAACATACATCTGCACACGCGTGTGAGAACGCAATACACTGCTTTACAAACACACATCTGATGCACACGCGTGTGAGAACGCAACACACTGCTTTACAAACATACATCTGCACACGCGTGTGAGAACGCAACACACTGCTTTACAAACACACATCTGATGCACACGCGTGTGAGAACGCAACACACTGCTTTACAAACATACATCTGCACACGCGTGTGAGAACACAACACACTGCTTTACAAACACACATCTGATGCACACGCGTGTGAGAACGCAACACACTGCTTTACAAACATACATCTGCACACGCGTGTCAGAACGCAACACACTGCTTTACAAACACACATCTGATGCACACGCGTGTGAGAACGCAACACACTGCTTTACAAACACACATCTGATGCACACGCGTGTGAGAACGCAACACACTGCTTTACAAACACACATCTGATGCACACGCGTGTGTGAACGCAACACACTGCTTTACAAACATACATCTGATCCACACGCGTGTGTGAACGCAACACACTGCTTTACAAACACACATCTGATGCACACGCGTGTGTGAACGCAACACACTGCTTTACAAACATACATCTGATCCACACGCGTGTGAGAACGCAACACACTGCTTTACAAACATACATCTGCACACGCGTGTGAGAACGCAACACACTGCTTTACAAACACACATCTGATGCACACGCGTATGAGAACGCAACACACTGCTTTACAAACACACATCTGATGCACACGCGTGTGAGAACGCAACACACTGCTTTACAAACATACATCTGCACACGCGTGTGAGAACACAACACACTGCTTTACAAACACACATCTGATGCACACGCGTGTGAGAACGCAACACACTGCTTTACAAACACACATCTGATGCACACGCGTGTGAGAACGCAACACACTGCTTTACAAACACACATCTGATGCACACGCGTGTGAGAACGCAATACACTGCTTTACAAACACACATCTGATGCACACGCGTGTGAGAACGCAACACACTGCTTTACAAACACACATCTGATGCACACGCGTGTGAGAACGCAACACACTGCTTTACAAACACACATCTGATGCACACGCGTGTGAGAACACAACACACTGCTTTACAAACACACATCTGATCCACACGCGTGTGAGAACGCAACACACTGCTTTACAAACACACATCTGATGCACACGCGTGTGAGAACGCAACACACTGCTTTACAAACACACATCTGATGCACACGCGTGTGAGAACGCAACACACTGCTTTACAAACACACATCTGATGCACACGCGTGTGAGAACGCAACACACTGCTTTACAAACACACATCTGATGCACACGCGTGTGTGAACGCAACACACTGCTTTACAAACACACATCTGATGCACACGCGTGTGAGAACGCAACACACTGCTTTACAAACACACATCTGATGCACACGCGTGTGAGAACGCAACACACTGCTTTACAAACACACATCTGATGCACACGCGTGTGTGAACGCAACACACTGCTTTACAAACACACATCTGATGCACACGCGTGTGAGAACGCAACACACTGCTTTACAAACACACATCTGATGCACACGCGTGTGTGAACGCAACACACTGCTTTACAAACACACATCTGATGCACACGCGTGTGAGAACGCAACACACTGCTTTACAAACACACATCTGATGCACACGCGTGTGAGAACGCAACACACTGCTTTACAAACACACATCTGATGCACACGCGTGTGAGAACGCAACACACTGCTTTACAAACACACATCTGATGCACACGCGTGTGAGAACGCAACACACTGCTTTACAAACATACATCTGATGCACACGCGTGTGAGAGCGCAACACACTGCTTTACAAACATACATCTGATGCACACGCGTGTGAGAACACAACACACTGCTTTACAAACACACATCTGATGCACACGCGTGTGAGAACGCAACACACTGCTTTACAAACATACATCTGATCCACACGCGTGTGAGAGCGCAACACACTGCTTTACAAACACACATCTGATGCACACGCGTGTGAGAACGCAACACACTGCTTTACAAACACACATCTGATGCACACGCGTGTGAGAACGCAACACACTGCTTTACAAACACACATCTGATGCACACGCGTGTGAGAACGCAACACACTGCTTTACAAACACACATCTGATGCACACGCGTGTGAGAACGCAACACACTGCTTTACAAACATACATCTGATGCACACGTGTGTGAGAACGCAACACACTGCTTTACAAACACACATCTGATGCACACGCGTGTGAGAACACAACACACTGCTTTACAAACACACATCTGATGCACACGCGTGTGAGAGCGCAACACACTGCTTTACAAACACACATCTGATGCAACACACTGCGTCCCTGACAAATAAACACAGTTAAAGAAAAAGATTAACAGTGAAAAGTGAAAGTAAAGATTATGCACAATAATATTCAAGACAAATTATAATAGAATAAGAAAAATATGAATAAAAATGCTGTGCAATAACGTCCTACTAATAATCAATAATATGTCTGTCTCTCTCAGGGTTATTTGTTAAGCTGTGCTGAGGCTCTGGCCTGTCAATCAGACTCCAAGCCCCTCCCATCAGACTCTAAGCTCCTCCCAGACTGCCTGCGCTGGATCTTCACGCCGCTGGGCCGTCAGTTTTTCCTGAGCTGTGATTGGTCGGTGAGGTCCGAGAGCAGCGAGCAGGTGTTCACCTCTCAGAGAGAGGAAGGTAAGTGACGCAGACGGAGTGTGTGTGAGTGAGTGTGTGTGTGTGAATGTGTGCAGCTGCAGGTTTAACGTGTGTTTGTGTCTCCAGCGGATCCCATCGCTCAGCTGCACCGCTGCTTCTGTGAGAAACTGCTGGAGAGAGCCGTTCACACACTGATCGAGCCGCAGAGCAGCAAACACGCCGAGGACGCTGGGTATTCACACACACACACACACACACACACACACTCACACACACACACTCACACTGATCGAGCCGCAGAGCAGCAAACACGCCGAGGACGCTGGGTATTCACACACACACACTCACACACACACACACACACACACTCACACTGATCGAGCCGCAGAGCAGCAAACACGCCGAGGACGCTGGGTATTCACACACACACTCACACACACACACTCACACTGATCGAGCCGCAGAGCAGCAAACACGCCGAGGACGCTGGGTATTCACACACACACACACACACACACACACTCACACACACACACACACACACACTCACACTGATCGAGCCGCAGAGCAGCAAAACACGCCGAGGACGCTGGGTATTCACACACACACACACATACTCACACACACTCACACACACACACACACACTCACACACACACACACACTGATCGAGCCGCAGAGCAACAAACACGCCGAGGACGCTGGGTATTCACACACACACACACACACACTCACACTGATCGAGCCGCAGAGCAGCAAACACGCCGAGGACGCTGGGTATTCACACACACACACACACACACACACACACTCACACTGATCGAGCCACAGAGCAGCAAACACGCCGAGGACGCTGGGTATTCACACACACACACACATACTCACACACACTCACACACACACACACACACTCACACACACACACACACACTGATCGAGCCGCAGAGCAGCAAACACGCCGAGGACGCTGGGTATTCACACACACACACTCACACACACACACACACACTCACACACACACACACACACACACACACACACACACACACACACACACACACACTCATTCAGTCCAGCTAGTGACGTGTTTCCCATCATGCCTCTCTGCAGGGAGTTCACTGGAGTCTTGGAGTTTCTGCAGCTGTTGAACAGCTGTACTGAAGACTCCGCCCCCTCGACCGCCCCTTTCCCTGCGCTGGCCAATCAGAGCTCAACCCCAGGTGCGTGTCACTTCCTCTGTGCTGTGTTTTTCTCCATCTACACACACTCTCACCGGTGTGTGTCTGTGCAGTGAGGGACCCCGTGTGCCGCTGGTGGGCGTCGGTCCTGAAGGCTGCGGTTCATTGGCTGCAGGGCGATGATGCGTCGGTGAGGTCACTGCTGGCGGAGGCGGAGCGGATGCCGCGCGCGCTTCACACGCTAGAGTGAGTGTTGCCCGTCTGGATGAGTTTGGACCCGCGATGCCCCGGTCTAACCTGTGTGTGTGTCTGTGTGTGTGTGTGTCTCAGTCACCCGCTCCCCAAGGCTGTGCTGGCGCTGTGTAAGGCTGTGCAGATGAGTGTGTGTCCGCAGAAGGGCGAGGGCGTGGTCAGCTGCCTCAGTCACTGTCAGCGCGCCAGTGCTCACCTGCACATCAGTGTGTGCCAGTCGCACAACAACACCTGGCTGCACAAGGTACACACACACACACACACACACACACACACACACTGATTTAAGACACTCTACACAGACAGATGCACACACAGATACAGCATTTATCGTTAGTTATCATTATCGTTAGATATCGTTACAGTTATCATTATCGCTACAGTTATCGTTACAGCTATCGTTACACAGTTATCGTTACAGCTATTGTTACGGCTATCGTTACACAGTTATCGTTACAGCTATTGTTACGGCTATCGTTATACAGTTATCGTTACAGCTATCGATACAGTTATCGTTACAGCTATCGTTACAGCTATCGTTACAGCTATTGTTACGGCTATCGTTATACAGTTATCGTTACAGCTATCGATACAGTTATCGTTACAGCTATAGTTACACAGCTATTGTTACACAGTTATCGTTACAGCTATTGTTACACAGTTATCGTTACAGCTATCGTTACACAGTTATCGTTACAGCTATCGTTACACAGTTATCGTTACAGCTATTGTTACGGCTATCGTTACACAGTTATCGTTACAGCTATCGTTACAGCTATTGTTACGGCTATCGTTACACAGTTATCGTTACAGCTATCGCTACAGTTATCGTTACAGCTATAGTTACAGTTATCGTTACAGCTATAGTTACACAGCTATTGTTACACAGCTATCGTTACACAGTTATCTTTACAGCTATCATTACACAGTTATCTTTACAGCTATTGTTACACAGTTATCGTTACAGCTATCGTTACACAGTTATCGTTACAGCTATCGTTACACAGTTATCGTTACAGCTATTGTTACGGCTATCGTTACACAGTTATCGTTACAGCTATCGTTACAGCTATTGTTACGGCTATCGTTACACAGTTATCGTTACAGCTATCGCTACAGTTATCGTTATAGCTATTGTTACACAGTTATCGTTACAGCTATTGTTACACAGTTATCGTTACAGCTATCGTTACACAGTTATCGTTACAGCTATCGTTACAGCTATTGTTACGGCTATCGTTACACAGTTATCGTTACAGCTATCGTTACACAGTTATCGTTACAGCTATTGTTACGGCTATCGTTACACAGTTATCGTTACAGCTATCGTTACAGCTATTGTTACGGCTATCGTTACACAGTTATCGTTACAGCTATCGCTACAGTTATCGTTACAGCTATCGCTACAGTTATCGTTACAGCTATAGTTACACAGCTATTGTTACACAGCTATCATTACACAGTTATCTTTACAGCTATCATTACACAGTTATCGTGACAGTTATCGTTACAGCTATTGTTACAGTAATTGTTACAGCTATCGTTACACAGTTATCTTTACAGCTATCGTTACACAGTTATCGTGACAGTTATCTTTACAGCTATCGTTACACAGTTATCGTTACAGCTATTGTTACACAGTTATCTTTACAGCTATTGTTACACAGTTATCGTTATAGCTATTGTTACACAGTTATCGTTACTGCTATTGTTACACAGTTATCGTTACTGATATTGTTACACAGTTATCGTTACTGCTATTGTTACACAGTTATCGTTACTGATATTGTTACACAGTTATCATTACAGCTATTGTTACACAGTTATCGTTACAGTTACCGTTACAGCTATTGTTAAAGTAATTGTTACGGCTATTGTTACACAGTTATCGTTACTGCTATTGTTACACAGTTATCATTACAGCTATTGTTACACAGTTATCGTTATAGCTATTGTTACACAGTTATCGTTATAGCTATTGTTACACAGTTATTGTTACTGCTATTGTTACACAGTTATTGTTACTGCTATTGTTACACAGTTATCGTTACTGCTATTGTTACACAGTTATCGTTACAGCTATTGTTACACAGTTATCGTTACAGCTATTGTTACACAATTATCGTTACAGCTATTGTTACGGCTATCGTTACACAGTAATCGTTACAGCTATCGTTACACAGTTATCGTTACAGGTATAGTTACACAATTATCGTTACAGCTGTTGTTACGGCTATCGTTACACAGTTATCTTTACAGCTATCGTTACAGTTATCGTGACAGTTATCGTTACAGCTATTGTTACAGTAATTGTTACAGCTATCGTTACACATTTATCGTTACAGCTATTGTTACACAGTTATCTTTACAGCTATTGTTACACAGTTATCGTTATAGCTATTGTTACACAGTTATCGTTACTGCTATTGTTACACAGTTATCTTTACAGCTATTGTTACACAGTTATCGTTATAGCTATTGTTACACAGTTATCGTTACTGCTATTGTTACACAGTTATCATTACAGCTATTGTTACACAGTTATTGTTACAGTTACCGTTACAGCTATGGTTACACAGTTATCGTTATAGCTATTGTTACACAGTTATCGTTATAGCTATTGTTACACAGTTATCGTTATAGCTATTGTTACACAGTTATCTTTACAGCTATTGTTACACAGTTATCGTTATAGCTATTGTTACACAGTTATCGTTATAGCTATTGTTACACAGTTATCGTTACTGCTATTGTTACACAGTTATCATTACAGCTATTGTTACACAGTTATTGTTACAGTTATCGTTACAGCTATTGTTAAAGTAATTGTTACTGCTATTGTTACACAGTTATCGTTACTGCTATTGTTACACAGTTATCATTACAGCTATTGTTACACAGTTATCGTTATAGCTATTGTTACACAGTTATCGTTACAGCTATTGTTACACAGTTATCATTACAGCTATTGTTACACAGTTATCGTTATAGCTATTGTTACACAGTTATCGTTATAGCTATTGTTACATAGTTATTGTTACTGCTATTGTTACACAGTTATCGTTACTGCTGTTGTTACACAGTTATCGTTACAGTTATCGTTACAGCTATTGTTACACAGTTATCGTTTCAGCTATTGTTACACAGTTATCGTTACAGCTATCGGTACAATTATCGTTACTGCTATTGTTACACAGTTATCGTTACAGCTATTGTTACACAGTTATCGTTATAGCTATTGTTACACAGTTATCGTTATAGCTATTGTTACACAGTTATCGTTACTGCTATTGTTACACAGTTATCGTTACAGCTATTGTTACACAGTTATCGTTACAGCTATCGGTACAGTAATCGTTACAGCTATTGTTACACAGTTATCGTTACAGCTATTGTTACGCAGTTATGGTTACAGCTATTGTTACACAGTTATCGTTACAGCTATTGTTACACAGTTATCGTTATAGCTATTGTTACACAGTTATCGTTACAGCTATTGTTACACAGTTATCGTTATAGCTATTGTTACAGAGTTATAGTTACTGCTATTGTTACACAGTTATCGTTACAGCTATCGTTACACAGTTATCGTTACTGCTATTGTTACACAGTTATTACAGCTATTGTTACACAGTTATTGTTACAGCTATTGTTACACAGTTATTGTTACAGCTATTGTTACACAGTTATTGTTACAGCTATTGTTACACAGTTATCGTTATAGCTATTGTTACACAGTTATCGTTATAGCTATTGTTACACAGTTATCGTTACTGCTATTGTTACACAGTTATCGTTACAGCTATTGTTACACAGTTATCGTTACAGCTATCGGTACAGTAATCGTTACAGCTATTGTTACACAGTTATCGTTACAGCTATTGTTACACAGTTATGGTTACAGCTATTGTTACACAGTTATCGTTACAGCTATTGTTACACAGTTATCGTTACAGCTATCGGTACAGTTATCGTTACTGCTATTGTTACACAGTTATCGTTACAGCTATTGTTACACAGTTATCGTTATAGCTATTGTTACACAGTTATCGTTATAGCTATTGTTACAGAGTTATCGTTACTGCTATTGTTACACAGTTATCGTTACAGCTATCGTTACACAGTTATCGTTACTGCTATTGTTACACAGTTATCATTACAGCTATTGTTACACAGTTATTGTTACAGCTATTGTTACACAGTTATCGTTACAGCTATTGTTACACAGTTATTGTTACAGCTATCGTTACACAGTTATCGTTATAGCTATTGTTACACAGTTATCGTTATAGCTATTGTTACACAGTTATCGTTACAGCTATTGTTACACAGTTATCTTTACAGCTATTGTTACACAGTTATCGTTATAGCTATTGTTACACAGTTATCGTTATAGCTATTGTTACACAGTTATCGTTACTGCTATTGTTAAACAGTTATCATTACAGCTATTGTTACACAGTTATTGTTACAGTTATCGTTACAGCTATTGTTAAAGTAATTGTTACTGCTATTGTTACACAGTTATCGTTACTGCTATTGTTACACAGTTATCATTACAGCTATTGTTACACAGTTATCGTTATAGCTATTGTTACACAGTTATCGTTACAGCTATTGTTACACAGTTATCATTACAGCTATTGTTACACAGTTATCGTTATAGCTATTGTTACACAGTTATCGTTATAGCTATTGTTACATAGTTATTGTTACTGCTATTGTTACACAGTTATCGTTACTGCTATTGTTACACAGTTATCGTTACAGTTATCGTTACAGCTATTGTTACACAGTTATCGTTTCAGCTATTGTTACACAGTTATCGTTACAGCTATCGGTACAATTATCGTTACTGCTATTGTTACACAGTTATCGTTACAGCTATTGTTACACAGTTATCGTTATAGCTATTGTTACACAGTTATCGTTATAGCTATTGTTACACAGTTATCGTTACTGCTATTGTTACACAGTTATCGTTACAGCTATTGTTACACAGTTATCGTTACAGCTATCGGTACAGTAATCGTTACAGCTATTGTTACACAGTTATCGTTACAGCTATTGTTACACAGTTATGGTTACAGCTATTGTTACACAGTTATCGTTACAGCTATTGTTACACAGTTATCGTTACAGCTATCGGTACAGTTATCGTTACTGCTATTGTTACACAGTTATCGTTACAGCTATTGTTACACAGTTATCGTTATAGCTATTGTTACACAGTTATCGTTATAGCTATTGTTACAGAGTTATCGTTACTGCTATTGTTACACAGTTATCGTTACAGCTATTGTTACACAGTTATTGTTACAGTTATCGTTACAGCTATTGTTACACAGTTATCGTTACAGCTATTGTTACACAGTTATCTTTACAGCTATCGGTACAATTATTGTTACTGCTATTGTTACACAGTTATCGTTACAGCTATTGTTACAGTTTTTTAGATTAGATTAGATTCAACTTTATTGTCATTACACAAGTACAAGTACAAGGCAACGAAATGCAGTTTAGGTCTAACCAGAAGTGCAATAGCAGCAAGTGCAGGATATACAATGGATGCGTAAGTGCAGGACATGGATATGATATGGATATCGTTACTGCTATTGTTACACAGTTATCGTTACAGCTATCGTTACACAGTTATCGTTACAGCTATTGTTACACAGTTATCGTTATAGCTATTGTTACACAGTTATCGTTACTGCTATTGTTACACAGTTATCGTTACAGCTATTGTTACACAGTTATCGTTATAGCTATTGTTACACAGTTATCGTTACTGCTATTGTTACACAGTTATCGTTACTGCTATTGTTACACAGTTATCATTACAGCTATTGTTACACAGTTATCGTTATAGCTATTGTTACACAGTTATCGTTACAGCTATTGTTACACAGTTATCGTTACAGCTATTGTTACACAGTTATTTTTACAGCTATCGTTACAGCTATTGTTACACAGTTATCGTTACAGCTATTGTTACACAGTTATCGTTACACAGTTATCATTACAGCTATTGTTACACAGTTATCTTTACAGCTATAGTTACAGCTGTCGTTACAGTAATCGTTATAGCTATCGTTACACAGTTATCATTACAGAGCTATCGTTAAACAGTTATCGTTACAGCTATCGTTACACAGTTATCGTTACAGCTATCGTTACACAGTTATCGTTACAGCTATTGTTACACAGTTATCGTTACAGCTATTGTTACACAGTTATCGTTATAGCTATTGTTACACAGTTATCGTTACAGCTATTGTTACACAGTTATCGTTACAGCTATCGTTACACAGTTATCGTTACAGCTATTGTTACACAGTTATCGTTACAGCTATTGTTACACAGTTATCGTTACAGCTATTGTTACACAGTTATCGTTATAGCTATTGTTACACAGTTATCGTTACAGCTATTGTTACACAGTTATCGTTACAGCTATTGTTACACAGTTATCGTTACAGCTATTGTTACACAGTTATCGTTATAGCTATTGTTACACAGTTATCGTTACAGCTATTGTTACACAGTTATCGTTATAGCTATTGTTACACAGTTATCGTTACAGCTATTGTTACACAGTTATCGTTACAGCTATTGTTACACAGTTATCGTTACAGCTATTGTTACACAGTTATCGTTACAGCTATTGTTACACAGTTATCGTTATAGCTATTGTTACACAGTTATCGTTACAGCTATTGTTACACAGTTATCGTTACAGCTATTGTTACACAGTTATCGTTATAGCTATTGTTACACAGTTATCGTTACAGCTATTGTTACACAGTTATCGTTATAGCTATTGTTACACAGTTATCGTTACAGCTATTGTTACACAGTTATCGTTACAGCTATTGTTACACAGTTATCGTTACAGCTATTGTTACACAGTTATCGTTATAGCTATTGTTACACAGTTATCGTTACAGCTATTGTTACACAGTTATCGTTACAGCTATTTTTACACAGTTATCGTTACAGCTATTGTTACACAGTTATCGTTACAGCTATTGTTACACAGTTATCTTTACAGCTATCGTTACAGTTACAGTTATCGTTACAGCTATAGTTACACAGTTATTATTACTGTTAACGTTACTGTTATCATTATAGTTATTGTCATAGTTATCGCTATAGTTATCAAATATCCAATCATCGTCTCTGACACTCTCTCAGGGGGTGGAGCTTCTGGTCTGTGACCTTCTCCTGACTCTGAGAACCAGCCTATGGCAGCGTGGGGGCGGGTCTAACGGAGAGCCTGGCCCCGCCCCCGGATCCCAACTGGCCGGATTCCAAAGGGACCTGAGCTCTTTGCGGAAGCTCGGACAAGCCCACAGACAGGCCCAGCACAAGGTGACCTTTGACCCCAGCCTACAGCTGACCTGTGTGTTTGACCTCTGCATGATTTGGGGTTCTAGTAAGAACTGGAGCTGCTGCGTTTTGGACCAGCTGGAGTTTATTTATTAAGCGAGCAGGGCAACCACCCAGTAGAGCATTACAATAATCTACAGCTCATCAACGACTCAACTCACTGTGTGTGTGTGTGTGTGTGTGTGTGTGTGTGTGTGTGTGTGTGTGTGTGTGTGTGTGTGTGTGTGTGTGTGTGTGTGTGTGTGTGTGTGTGTGTGTGTGTGTGTGTGTGTGTGTGTGTGTGTGTGTGTGATTTTAGCTGTTCCTGCACGAGACGACGGTCAGGCTGATGGCAGGAGCCAGTCCAACACGCACACACCAGCTGCTGCGACACAGAACACACAACTACACAACAGCAGGTAAACACACACACACACACACACACACTCGGGATGACTAGCATTAGCGTAGATGGCAGTGCAGTGTTGACAGAGCCGGCTAATATGGTCACACTTCCTGGTTCTACAACCCCAAGTCAGAAAAAGTTGGGACAGTATGGAAAACGCAAAAAAAAAAAAGAAGTGATTTCTAAATGTACTTTGACTTGTATTTCATTGCAGACAATATGAACACAAAATATTTCATGTTTTGTCTGGTCAACTTCATGTCATTTGTAAATATGCATCCTTTCCTGTCATTCAGACCTGCAACACATTTCAAAAAAAGTTGGGACAGTAAAGCATTTACCACTTTGTAATGTTGCCATTCCTTTTCACAACACTTAAAAGACGTTTAGGGACTGAAGACACCAAGTGATGAAGTGTTTCAGGTGTAATTTTGTCCCATTCTTTCTGCAAACAAGTCTTAAGGTGGGCAACAGTACGGGGTCTTCCACACATTCTCTATTGGAGACAGGTCGGGACTGAGGCAGGCCAGTCAAGTACCCGAACCCTCTTCCTCCACAGCCAGGACTGCAGAATGTGTGCAGAATGTGGTTTTGCATTGTCTTGTTGAAATATGCATGGACGTCCCTGGAAAAGATGTCTTCTTGAAGGCAGCATATTATGCTCCAAAATCTCTATGTCCTTTTCAACATTAATGGTGCCTTCACAGAAGTGCAAGTTACCTTTGCCAAGGGCACTGACACAACCCCATACCATGACAGACCCTGGCTTTTGGACTTGTTGCTGGTAACAGTCTGGATGATCCTTTTCTTCTTTGGTCCGGAGCACACGGCGTCCATTCCTCCTAAAAAAAAGAAAGCATTTTTATCATTTATTACGTCTCACAGGTGTCGCATCAGGCAACTGGGAGGACGATTTCCAACCCCAACAAAATAAACAAACTAATTAACAAACACACAAAACTAACAACAAAAGAAACACAGAAAAAAGATACTCAAACACACAGCTTCAGCTACCAGCCAGATGGTCGCACATCAAGCTCTTCCAGTTGCAACTCGTCATCAGCATGGAGCTAGGTAAACATCAAATGACTTCTCAAGGGTGCTCAGCACTTCACAAACTCAGTGACTAAAGTGGTCGGGCGACTGGAATAAGATGGAAGTAGCACGATCAGCCAGCCACACGGTTACTCTCCCTCCGTCCTATATTCAATTCTCAGCGTCATTACCAAATCGGCAGCAGGTGTTCAAGGGCGGAGCTTACCCTCGGAAGAAAAGAAAACCAAAATTAATACCAAAAAATAACACAACAGAACCCAAGCAAACTACTCATAATAAGACTATTAATAATCCCAATAATAATCAATAATCAAGATAATAATATTGTTGATAGTAGAGCTTGGATCGTAACACTACGTATTGTGGTACTTGACAAAGATTTGCCAAAGTAGTCCTGAGCCCATGTGGTGATATCGCTTCTAGATGAATGACGATTCTTGATGCAGTGCCGCCTGAGGGATCGGAGATCACGGTTGTTCAGCTTAGGCTTGAGCCCTTGTCCTTTACGCACTGAAATTCCTCCAGATTCCTTGAATCTTTTAATTATGTTTTTCACTGTTGAATGTGAAATATCCAAATCTCTTCCTATCTTTCTTTGAGGAACATTGTTTTTAAACATTTCAATAATTTTCTCACGTGTTTGTTGGCAAACTGGCGATCCTCGGCCCATCTTTGCTCCTAAAGGATTAGACCTTTCTTGGATGCTGCTTTTGTACCAAATCATAATTACAATCACCTGTTGACATCACCTGTTTCAAATCACATCATTATTTAACCAGTTTACCTCATTACTAGCCCTAAATTGCTCCTGTCCCAACTTTTTTTGAAATGTGTTGCAGGTCTGAATGACAGGAAAGGATGCATATTTACAAATGACATGAAGTTGACCAGACAAAACATGAAATATTTTGTGTTCATATTGTCTGCAATGAAATACAAGTCAAAGTAAATTTAGAAATCACTTCTTTTTTTATTTATTTGCGTTTTCCATACTGTCCCAACTTTTTCTGATTTGGGGTTCTAGTAAGAACTGGAGCTGCTGCGTTTTGGACCAGCTGGAGTTTATTTATTAAGCGAGCAGGGCAACCACCCAGTAGAGCATTACAATAATCTACAGCTCATCAACGACTCAACTCACTGTGTGTGTGTGTGTGTGTGTGTGTGTGTGTGTGTGTGTGTGTGTGTGTGTGTGTGTGTGTGTGTGTGTGTGTGTGTGTGTGTGTGTGTGTGTGTGTGTGTGTGTGTGTGTGTGTGTGTGTTCGTGTTCCACAGCAGACGGCGGCGAGCGTGAGAGAGCTCATGCCATCCTGCTGGCGTGCCGCCACCTGCCCCTGCCCCTCCTGACCCCGCCGGGTCACCGCGCCCGCCTGCTGGCCGAGGCCAAACGCACACTGGAGAGAGTGGGGGACCGGCGCTCACTGCAGGACTGCCAACAGATCCTGCTGCGGCTGGGGGGGGGCACCACCATCGCTGCGTCATAACACACACACACACACACACACACACACACACACACACACACACACACACACACACACACACTCACACTCACACTCACACACACACACACACACACACACACACACAGAGAGAATCTGCTTGAGCTTAGTGATGATCCTGTTAATATTAGATGCATGATAGTTTCACACACACACACACACACACACACAAACGGTTCAGTCAGTGTCTGATCTAGTAAATAAACAGTTCATCTTTCAGCAGCTACCTCACACACACACACACACACTCACACACACTCACACGTTGTACAGAACTGTCTTCTAGACCAAAGTCTTCTAGAGCGCATTAGTGATGTCACATGACGACTCGTGTGTAATTGTGTCATATTTAGTTTGTGTTTGTGTTATTTTGCTTCAGTAGCTTGTCTTTATTCTTTTATATATTTGGAGATGTGAGCGCGGGACTTTTATTATGACGGCACGTGATGATGAAGATGTAACGGTCACATGACAGAAGTGAGCTGTAAATAGAGGAATATAAACACACACGCGTGTGTGTGTGTGTGTGTGTTATGTAGTGTTTTAATAGGTTCTGGTTGTGTTTGAATATCTAACTCTATCTCTCTCTCCGCAGCTCCGTCACATTCACTCTTTCCTTCACGTGTTTGTCTGAATTTCTACGTCTTTTGACTTTTATTTTGTAATAAAATGCAGATGCCGTTGAAGAACCATCCCGTCTCTGTGCATGTGATCAAACAGGACACTCGTACCACGGGCTTCTTTCTTTAGGGTTGTAAGATAGCCAGGCAGTAAGGCACGAGGACACTAAGTTTCCAACAAAAAAATGGGTTTTATTGTACCCAAAAAAAATAAAGAAAAACCACCAATACCAAATACAAAGTAAATCAACTTAATCTAACAAATTCGCTAGCTAGACTTAACTAAACTGAGGTCAGCAAATAAGCTTTAACTCAGCATAAAGGAAACATGAGAACTGAACAGAACAAAGCTGACCCCCAACTAAGACAACAGACAGGTATTTAAGACAAACGGTGAGCTCACTTAAACAAGACAGGGGAAAACATCAACAAACATTTTATAAAGTAACAGGTTATTTATAATCCAACAAAATGAAGTAAATATAAACACCATAATAATAATGATAATAATAATAATAAATGTTGCAACACAAAATATTAACAATAAAAATGAGTAAAAACTCAACAAATCAAATTCAACTTCCTTCACCACCCCCCCATGACGTCACTGCTAGTTGGTATCGCCGAGCGGAACTGTCCGGCCATAAATCTCTACCGCTGCCTGAGCGCCAGCCTTTTGCCTGTCAAGACCGCTGCAATGGATGGACAGACACACTGCAACCAACACCCTTTCTCTCAGCTCCAATCCACCTCATGGTAACTTAAACTCAATAGAAACACATATCAGAAAACAGAAATAGCACAACGCAAGCTAGTAAGTGTGCACTCCAAACCAACAAACAAAGTACTAAATAAAGCATTGCAAATGTATTCAACAAAACTTGTGTAGTGTCTTTATTATATAAATAACTATATAACAAAACTTAAATGCTGTTATTACTTTATAAGATGGATAAAGAGAGAGAAAAATAACTATCCGTGTGAATGAATATATAGTGGCGTGTATGCGCTGGGGATGAATGGATGCATGCATGGCGGATGAGTGGATGAGCTGCGAATGACTGAGTGCATGGCGAATGAAAGTTACCCTTTTCCACGTGTGGCTGCAGGCTCAGCCATCACACACACCCTCCCTTCAGACATCTCGTTGGTACAATGAGAGAAGTAGTCAGCGGTCACATTGGACTTGCCAGGAACATGCTGGACTGTAAACCGGAAAGGTTGCATGGCCAGATACCACCGTGTGATCCTCCCATTGGTGTCTTTCATCTTTCCCAACCACTGGACAGCTTTATGGTCCGTTTCTAATTTGAACTCCCTTCCCAGCAGGTAATATCTCAAGGAGTCTAGGGCCCATTTAACTGCCAAGCATTCTTTCTCTACTGTAGAGTAGCGAACTTCTCTTGGAAAGAGTTTGCGACTAATGAAAGTTTGCGCCCCTCTCCGAGGCATCTGTCTGGAAAATAAATTCCTGATCAAAGTCCGGACTGTACCGCACAGCATCTTCCCTTAAGGCAGTTTGAACATCTCGGAAGGCTGCCATCCTTTCCTCTGACCACTGGCATTGATTTGGACATCGGATCCCCACCATATCGGTCAAAGGGGCAGCCCTACTTGAAAAATTAGGGATAAAACGATTATAAAATCCTGCCATTCCCAAAAAGGATCTGAGGTCCTTACGGGTCTGTGGGATAGGAGCCTCCTCTAAGGCCTGAACCTCTTTTGACCTGAGGTCGCACGACCCCGTTGCCGATGACGAAGCCCAGGTATTCTGTTTCCTTCCGGGCCACAGCACACTTAGCAGGGTTTACTGTGAGGCGCCTGCTGTGTCAGTGGTATCTTCCAATACCCTTTGGACAGATCGATGGTCGTCAGGTATTTTGATTTGCCCAGTCGATCAATTAAGGCCTCTATACGGGGAGTAGGATATGAGTCAAACTGAGAGACAGAATTCAAGTACCGAAAGTCAATGCAAAACCGAATACTCCCATCCTTTTTCGGTACCAGGACCACCGGATGACACCATTCACTTTTAGAGGGTTCGATTATTCCTAATCTCAGCATCAAGTTCACTTCCTCCTTCAAGGCCTCTTGGAGTCTCTCGGGTATTCTGTAACTCAAACGTCTGACAGCTGCCTCGGATTTTAATATCGCATCATGCTGTATCAAGGATGTTAAACCAGGATATTCAGAGAATATTTCAGGGGTGCATAGCACTCTCACCTGGGATTGTTGATCCTTAGATAGATGCTCCAGATTGATATCCCCAGATACTGGTTGAGGCAAGTACTGGTCCTCCCCTTCCTCTTCCTCTTTCACATGACGAATCATCATCATCACTTGTGCTCCCTTTTCAGGTCGGGATACCCACTTCTTTAGAAGATTCACATGCAGTACTCGGCTAGCACGATCTTGCCCTGGAGTGGCCACTTCATATGTGGTGGGGCCTAGCTGGTTCTTAATCTCAAAGGTGCCCTGCCACTTGGCCAACAACTTACTCTCTTGGCTCGGCAACATCACAAGTACTTCAAGTAACCCTAACCCTAACCCTAACCCTAACCCTGCTTTTTTTTAACTCCCCTGGAACCTTTCCTGATTTATAATATGAGTTACCATAGGGGTAATAACTTTAGCTGAATCCTTAATATACTTCACTGGAATATTATCTAGTCCTGTCGCTTTAATACTTTTGAGTTCCATTAACTTTTTGAAAACATCGCTCTCCTTAACTGTAGTAAATGAAAAACCACCCTGAATAACCCCACATTTTGCATAATACTCTTAACTAATTCATTATTAAAAATCCCAGATCGTACAGGAAGATTATTGACCAGTTTTTCAACAGCAGTAGTAAAAATACTATTAAAATAATCTGCGACCTTCTTCTGATCAGCCATCAATCTTCCATCTACATTCAGACTTAATCTAGAGCCTTTAGCCTTTGTCTCTTTCCTATACTCTAAATCATTCAAAACTCTCCATAGTTTTTGAGTTTTCTGCTTCGATTCACAAATCTTATACTTAAAAAAAGTTTCCTTAGCCTCAATTATCATATCTCTTACCACCTAAAACGCATCTCGTTATTTCGAGCTAAGTCGTTATTTCAACATTAATTGTTATTTTGAGATATTGAGTCATTATTTCGTTATAATCTCTCGTTATTCCGACATATCTCATTTCCACATAAGAAGTCGTTATTCCACCCCCCCGAAAAAACTACTCTCCAAAATATATAAAATAATATCCAAATCAGACAACACATTAAGCCTGCCCAATGCTAAATGGGAATCAGACTTATCCATTGCTCCCAATGTCGCTTTCTGGACACAAATCTGTAAAAATATCTACTTCATGACAAAAAACGCCAATTTACAACTTATACAGTATAAAGTACTTCATAGAGTCCACCTAACTGGACATAAATTATTTAAAATGGGTTTTACCTCAGAAACATGCTCACATTGCACACAAAACACTCCGGACACCTATTTACACGCTATTTGGCATTGCACCTCAGTTAAAAAATTCTGGGAAAAAGTCACTGACTCACTATCCAAACTTGTGGGTTGTCACATCCCGCTGTCTCCCTCTCTCTGTATATTAGGTGACATATCCATAATCAATTTAAACAGTAAAAACAGTCAGTTACTCCTAGTGGCTTTAACTATCGCCAAGAAAGCTATCCTCATGAACTGGAAATCAAGGAACTCCATACACATTTCAACTTGGAAAAATTTACTAATAGAGTACATCTCCATGGAAAACTTGACTACCTCCACTCAAAATAATACTACAGAATTACACCCTTCTTGGTCATATCTCTTTAACTTCCAACAGTCATGAATCCACTGACCTTCTTTGTCTGAAGCCATCCTCAATGATATACCATCAATAATCACACATGATTGAGGGGAGGGGGGTCAGGAAGAGGTAGCAACACAGACTAATATAAATAAAATGCCTATAAAATTATATTTAAATTTCTCTTTCGCTTTTTCGCTGCTTCCGGACCCTGGTTGGTTAAGGCATACTGGTCCTGGCCATGTGCAGTTCTGATTAGTTGTGGGTGGGTGTGATGTGGGGCGGGGGGGCTTGGGTTTTCACCCTCCAGCCTGTACTTCTGCCTGGGATTTCTTGTCTCCGGCTGGCACACCACTTGTCTCGCTGTTTTAATGCTTCACATATTAGATGAGGTGCACACACACATTCATTTGGAACATAAAACAAGGTTTAAAGCAAAGAAGAAAAAAAGAAAAAAAAGTACACATATAGGGTAAGTGAGGCGTGGGTATGACGGCCTGGGCTTTGCACCGGGCTGGTTCCATGATACACGCCATTGTTTTTAATGCATTATACACTAGTCGACATAAACATATTATGAGTATAACAATGAAAGTAGCCATAAAAAAAAATACAAAGACAGGGTAAGCGTGGCATGTGTGTGACGGCTGGGGATGGGCATGGTTTTTGGGACCCTAGGCCCCGCTGCACCTCACCTTGATAGCCCGTTGCAATATGATGCTGGCGGGGGTCTATCGTGTGCCATGGCCATGAGGGGTATCAGAGGCAGCTTTATAACACCTTATTATTAATGGCTGTATCAATATTACCGTTATTAATAATATTACTATTATTATTATCATTACTATTACAACCTCTACTATTATCACTACTATTAATGGCTGTATCAATATTACCATTATTATTATTATTATTATATTTTTTTATTTCCTCTTCCTGATCCTTTAATCCCCCCCTCATTCCGGATGAAATAAGTATATTTGTTCATATGTTTATCATTACTACTACTACTGCTAATACTATTATTTATCATTTCTTATTAATTTGATTCATCATTATTATTATTATTATTACTATTATTATTAATATTGTTATTACTTTTAGTGTTGTCACCTTCCTCATACCCCATTTTCCATTTCCTTTTTTTTTTTTTTTTTTTTTTTGTTGTTTGTTTTTTTTGGGATACCATTACTATCTTCATCATCATTATTTTTGTCATTTAAAATTAGTATTATTTATTGTATTTTGTTAATTTTATTTTATTTTTCTGGTTATGTCTGTTGTACTTTCCTACATGCTCCTTTGTTCATATATTTTTCCATCCCCACACCCAATTACACTTACAGTTGCACACACACGAACACACACACACACACACACAAACACACACGCATATATATCCAAATCGTACTGACCATAATGTATGTTTTGTTGGTCTATGTAATGTTCCTCTAATTTCTCATTTGTAAATATTGTACTTGTCTGTTTGCATAATAAAAAAAAAGAATAAATAAAAAAATAAATAAAAAAAAGTCGTTATTCCAACATAAATCGTTATTTCGTTTTTAACTCTTGTTATTTTGACACACTATTTCGTTATTTTGTCATAAGTCATTATTTCGACATAAAATCCTTATATCGTTATAATCTCGTTATTTCGACATAACGCCATGTCGAAATAAGGATTTATGACGAAATAACAAGATATTATGTTAAAAAAAACGACTTATGTCGAAATAACAAGAAATAACAAGTCATTTTTTTGACATATCTTGTTGTAGTAGAGGTTGGTGTTGGAAGGAAGAAGACGGGGTCGGCGTGACTGGGACTGTTTCTTTTATTTATACTCAGAACTTGTACAACACAAAACACGCACAGTGGCGTTTCTATCTCAGATAGATGTGAGTGTGAGTGTGTGTGTGTGTGTGTGTGTGTGTGTGATGGGTAGGTTTAGGGGCAGGGTCAGTGTAGGGGGATAGAATATACAGTATGTACGGTATAAAAACCATTACGCCTATGGAAAGTCCCCATAAAACATGAAAACCCAACGTGTGTGAGAGTGTGTGTGTGTGTGTGTATGTACTGCATCCAAACATC
This sequence comes from Gobio gobio, assembly GCF_949357685.1. Classification (NCBI taxonomy): domain Eukaryota; kingdom Metazoa; phylum Chordata; class Actinopteri; order Cypriniformes; family Gobionidae; genus Gobio; species Gobio gobio. The sequence continues at coordinate 86,092,435 of NC_137097.1, forward strand.
ACAGTTTTCTCTAAATAAGATAAAATACATGAGCAGAGTTTCTTTAAAACACACGGGTTACATCAAATATTTAATGTATTTATAATTTGAAAGCAAACAAATAACCCTGATTAGGAAAGGGACATCACACCTTTAATATAATGTGCATCTTAATTTTGCAGTGAGAGCATATTTAACAGTGATATATATGTCATGACAGGCTGGGCATATCCTGTGGGTCGGCCTATAATTATCTCAAAGCTCACTGATATATTCTCAGTGTATACTATTCATGACAAGACATAAAACAGTTTTTAAAGTGAAGGGGTGTGGCTGTAGTGCTGGATATCAGTCATGTGATCATCATGGGCCAATCACAGCCACCGGACTGATATTCAGATCAACTCTCACTCATGAGATATGGATTAAATATTGGAAACTGATGAAAGCAGGAAGATCCAGACCTACAGGAGTGACGTTTACTGACTATTGACCGCTAAGATCCTCAGAGAGCCAATAAAACAATAGAAGAATGGAAAGAGTGTGTGAGTGAAGGAGGTTGTGTGTGTGTGTAGATGTGTGTTAGTTACAGGATCAGAGAATGACACCGTTCCTCTGTCATAGTCCACACACACTCTCACACTATCAAGCTTCTGTCTAACACGAAAACTATCTCTGAAGATACCATCCATATCAACCTCATCATCCTCTCCATCCTCATCATCCTCATCATACTCCACACTCCAGACATCATCAGTGTTGAAGAAACTCTGTCCCTTCCTCTGGTTTGATGCTGTAGTTACTCCAACAGTCCAGCTGTAATTCTCTTTAACCTCCACATCCCAGCTGTGTGTTCCTGAGTTAAAACCCACTGAACCCAGAACACAGGAATGGGAGTCAAATCTCTCTGGATTATCAGGAAGAGGTTGATCACTCCTGCTCCATCTCACACTGGTCAGATCATCAGACAGGTCGAGCCATCGATGAGCCGTGTTTGGATCCAGAATCACAGGAGCTGATGAGACACAATCAACAGATGCTTTTATTCTGATCTTCATACCATCATCAAGACTGAACACACTCAGATTATTATGAATTATGATCCTGATGATCAAGACTGAACACACTCAGATTATTATGAATTATGATCCTGATGATCAAGACTGAACACACTCAGATTATTATGAATTATGATCCTGATGATCAAGACTGAACACACTCAGATTATTATGAATTATGATCCTGATGATCGAGACTGAACACACTCAGATTATTATGAATTATGATCCTGATGATCGAGACTGAACACACTCAGATTATTATGAATTATGATCCTGTTGATCAAGACTGAACACACTCAGATTATTATGAATTATGATCCTGATGATCAAGACTGAACACACTCAGATTATTATGAATTATGATCCTGATTTATGATTTATGACATTCTTCTTCCTGCTATTTGTGGTTTTAAATACATTCGGAGACGCAGATTTTGTTGCCAATTGCTGAATTTCCTATTAAGTCTGGCAAAAAGGGCAATTTATGACACTAGGAAAACAAAAAGTGAACGAAATTCAAGTAGCAATTTAAAAATTGTGTTTCTTAATCTTGTGAAATCCAGTGAGGTCCATGGGGGATCTTATGTCTTTTGAATTGATTTGGTGTTATAAACTCTGAATGAATTTATTAATGAGAGTTTACAATTTGTACATGTTTTAAAAGGATCTCTCTCTATCAGTCAGACTCACTGTGTTGGACGATGTCCTGCATCTTCTTCCAGACTCTGAACGGCAGGTTGCCCAAGTACCGTGGCACATGAATCAAAGCTCCAGAAGCCATCTGTGGATCCGGCTGTGAGCTCTGGACTCTGGAAGAACATTCAGGAGTCAGAACTGCAGTGGCTTTGGATCAGAACCAGAGAGACCAGAGACAGGAGCAGATCACTCACCTTTCCTTTGAGACTGGAAACTCCTGCAGAACAAACACACCATTTATCATCAAGAACTCAATCAATGAACCAATGATCAACCAATGATCTGAAATCAGACCTTCAGAAAGCAGACGTCACTGGCTCTCATCATCTCCTCCATGTCTTTGATTGTGTGTGAAAGAGCTGAGATGTGTGTGTTCATCTCCTCCAGCTTCTCCTTCATCATCTGCTTCTTCTGCTCCTCTTCCTCCCTCAGTGCAGTGATTGTAGCTTCTTCTTCATCTCTGAGAAACTGATGAAGCTTCTCAAACTGCTGTTTAATCTGACGCTCTGTGTGCTCAGCTTGAGCCTGAAATCACATCACATTCACTTCAATCATCTCCATCCACACACATCAACACTTCACATCATTCATATCAGAGAGAAACTCCCATACCCGACATATAACGGCTCCAGAAGCAGACGCTGCTCGTCATTTACAGAAATAATCAGCTGAAATATATCAAATCATAACTGTATATAGAGATCCTACAGCTGTGATGAAAATGACTCTTGACTCTGTGTCCTCACCTTGATGTGTTGAGCTGTTTTCTCAAACTCTCCTTTAATGTTTTCATTGTGTTTAAGTTTCTCCTGTAAGGACTTCAGTGCTGTATTGAGCTCCTCCTAGAATTGAACAGAAATACAGCTGAAGCTCAAGCATCAAGAAAATGATTCAAAGCACAGAGTAAATCCACCTCTGAACGCCTCAGAAAAGCTCAACTCAAGTTCTGGAGTCCTGACTTGAACCCGATTGAGATGATGTGGCAGGACCTTAAACAGGCAGTTCATGCTTGAAAACCCTCCAATGTGACTGAACTAAAGCAGTTCTGCAAAGAGAAGTGGGTCAGATCCAGCAGAGCACTGTGAAAGACTGATCTCCAGTCAGCTCAAGCATTCGCTGCAGTTATCGCTGATGAAGGGGTGATTCGTTTTTCACACGGGTGATATGGTTGAAAACGTCTCAGTTACGTATGTAACCCTCGTTCCCTGAAGGAGGGAATGGAGACTTTATGTCAGTGACTGAAGGTATGGGGGTTTCTCTTAGAAGCCAATCACCTTCGAGTTCTACAAAACGAGCCAATGGCAAAACAATGCCATGGGTCTGTGGAATTTGCATAGCGCAACTCCGGCCCACCTCATGGGTGTATAAGGAGCTGCGTGTTCAATCTCACATTATGTTCCTGCTGAGGAGCCGAGGCTCATAAGTAGGCTCAAGGGTTCATACGTAACCGAGACGTTCCCTTTCAGTGAGTCACTCCGCGTCACGTCAGACGGAATGGGGGTCCCAATCTAATCTCGCCACGACGGCTTCCAGCGTCCTGCGCTGACCTGAGCTCCCTGCCGTGAGATTAGCATGAACAAAGGGCTAGGCTCAACGCCGAATACCAAGGAACACTGAGAAGCATATACCACGTGGAAATCGCATCATGAAATATCAGTCTGTGCAATAAAGAAAAGCCATCAAGATAGGGGAGTTGAGGAACATAGTCTGCCAGGTTGAGCCATGAATGGCATTCCTGGACCACACAAGTGCACATCACCTGACCGAGAGAGCGTGCAGTAACTTTCAACACCTGTAGGGCGAGGTCGGTTGCTGCATGTAGCTCCTGCATTAATGCAGGGTCAGCACGGCATGCTTCTGAGCACCCTGGCCTGGTGGACCTGCAAGATGACCATAGCATGCAGGGCGGACACAGCCTGGCCCGCAGCTCTGTAGCTCTTCGCCACCGGAGTAGACGAAAACCTACAGGCCTTGGGCGGGTGCTTTGGGTCACCACACCAGGTGGAAGCGCTCTGAGAGCAGAACTGCATCGCTACAGATGTTCCACCAGGGGGACTCCAGTGTACCCTTTGACCGCGGCTCCATCGAGAACAGTGAAGGAGGAGGAGGCTATCACGCGATCGCGGAAAGTTAACGGGAAACTACCACGGTTTCGAGACACTTCCACTCATGCACTTCCACCACGGGACGAACCAGCGACCTCACCCGGCAACACCACGGGTTGATTTTTTTTTTAACATATACTATTTAGTATGAGACACAGAAACCGAAGACTTGAGGAGGGGCAAATAGTTTTTCACAGCACAGTAAATGTTACTGAAGATGAGTGAAATGAGAAATACTGAGTGCATGAATGTGAAATCTGTGTTTGACTATTTATTGTTCTTTCCATGAGAAACAATTGACATTTGTCTTACCTTATATGATGAAACCACTTCACTGATGGGTCTGAATTTATGATTGTCGTGTTGTTGTGAATCTCTGCACACTAAACACACCGGCTGTTTGTCCTCGAGACAGAAGAGTTTGAGTTTCTCACTGTGTAAACTGCAGATCTCCTCAGATCCTGATGAACGCCTCTCATCTCTCGCCTTCAGGAACGACTCACACAAGTTCTTTAACGCCAGATTAGTTGGAGGATTAGCTTTTGAGGATCTTCTCCTGCAGACGGGACACTCCTGAGTTCTCTTGGTTCTCCAGAACTGTTGAAGACACTCTTTACAGAAACTGTGACTACAGGATAAAACAACAGGAGCCTTGAAGATTTCACAGCACACGGGACAAGAAAGCTCTTCTACAGACAGTGAATCCATTCTCACTGTTTGAGCTCCAGCAATCTGAACTTTACTTTCACTTCCTGAACGACGGCTTCAAACATGAATCACAATGAGAATCCCAAAGATCTGCTGTCTGTTCAGAAACAAACTTCACAAACTCCTTCTGTAAAGAGTTTCTCTTCGTTTCCCACTGATCGCTGATTCTTAATTGCTGTTGAGAGAAAGAGAGAGAGAGAGAGAGAGTCGGTATGACAGAAAGGAGAAATAACAAGTCAGTCTCTTCCTGGTAAGTGTTGTGAGAGGGAGGAGTTCATGATCGCCTGTGGGTGTGTTCAAACAGGTCAAACAGGAACAGGATTTCCTCAGCTTGTATTCAAAGTGAACTTGCATTGAAACATTAAAATATAAAACATTGGATAAAACACAAAAGAACAATGAAAATACAAAAATATTAACAAATAAATAACCTCAAAACCCTTATAGTGGCTACTCTTGTTAAAATCCACTGAGAGACTAAGACAGAGACGATATGCATTTGTGCACAGAATATAATATATTGGTGAGGCAAAAAGTTATTTTGATGGATTTTCTTTATTGCACAGACTGATATTTCATGATGGGATAAAGTTTTGTGGTCAATAAAGAATACATCATCCCTGCTCACCCCCTCTCCCTCTCAATCTGTGAACAGGTCACTAATATTCACAACACAGATTGTGATGGCTAGATGACTGGGTCAGAGCATCTCCAAAACTGCAGCTCTTGTGGGGTGTTCCCGGTCTGCAGTGGTCAGTCTCTATCAAAAGTGATCCAAGGAAGGAACAGTGGAGAACCGGCCACAGGGTCATGGAGGACCAGTGGAGAACCGGCCACAGGGTCATGGAGGACCAGTGGAGAACCGGCCACAGGGTCATGAAGGACCAGTGGAGAACCGGCCACAGGGTCATGAAGGAGCAGTGGAGAACCGGCCACAGGGTCATGAAGGACCAGTGGAGAACCGGCCACAGGGTCATGGAGGACCAGTGGAGAACCGGCCACAGGGTCATGAAGGACCAGTGGAGAACCGGCCACAGGGTCATGAAGGACCAGTGGAGAACCGGCCACAGGGTCATGGAGGACCAGTGGAGAACCGGCCACAGGGTCATGAAGGACCAGTGGAGAACCGGCCACAGGGTCATGAAGGACCAGTGGAGAACCGGCCACAGGGTCATGAAGGAACAGTGGAGAACCGGCCACAGGGTCATGAAGGACCAGTGGAGAACCGGCCACAGGGTCATGAAGGACCAGTGGAGAACCGGCCACAGGGTCATGAAGGACCAGTGGAGAACCGGCCACAGGGTCATGGAGGACCAGTGGAGAACCGGCCACAGGGTCATGAAGGACCAGAGGAGAATCGGCCACAGGGTCATGAAGGACCAGTGGAGAACCGGCCACAGGGTCATGGAGGACCAGTGGAGAACCGGCCACAGGGTCATGAAGGACCAGTGGAGAACCGGCCACAGGGTCATGAAGGACCAGTGGAGAACCGGCCACAGGGTCATGAAGGACCAGTGGAGAACCGGCCACAGGGTCATGGAGGACCAGTGGAGAACCGGCCACAGGGTCATGAAGGACCAGTGGAGAACCGGCCACAGGATCATGAAGGACCAGTGGAGAACCGGCCACAGGGTCATGAAGGACCAGTGGAGAACCGGCCACAGGGTCATGAAGGACCAGTGGAGAACCGGCCACAGGGTCATGAAGGACCAGTGGAGAAC